>NC_141146.1:23769771-25019771 GCF_053477565.2 Lygodium microphyllum | reverse complement strand
ATGCTATTGAAGCAGAAGTTTGAGATGAAGGATTTGGGAGAGCTGCGTTATTTCTTGGGCATTGAGGTGATTAGATCACCAAGGGGGATACAGCTCTTGCAGAGGCAGTATGGATTGGACATGCTGTCCAAATATGGGATGACAGGCTGTAAGCCTATTTCAGTTCCTTTGGAGCAAAATGTGAAGCTGAGCACAGATGCAGGTGAGCTTCTAGAAGACCCTACTATGTACAGACGCATAGTAGGAAGTTTGATTTATATGACTATTACCAGGCCAGATTTGAGCTATGCTGTTGGATTGGTAAGTCAGTTTATGCAGGCTCCAAGGAAACCACATTTGGATGCGGCTAGACGCATACTTAGGTATGTGAAGTCCACATTGCAGTATGGACTATTTTATGAGACTGGGGTTCAGATACAGTTGCATGGATACACTGATGCTGATTGGGCTGGTAGTATTTCTGATAGACGATCTACCAGTGGATATGTATTCTCTTTTGGGAGTGCTGCAGTCACTTGGAGCAGCAAGAAACAGCCTACAGTTGCCTTGTCGAGCACAGAGGCTGAGTACAGGGGTGCAGCAATGGCTGCATGTGAGGTAGCTTGGTTGCATAAGCTACTTTATGATATGCATCAGTCTACAGATGGGCCAGTTGTCATTTATTGTGACAACATGAGTAGTATACACTTGGCAAATAACCCAGTCTATCATGCTAGAACAAAGCACATTGAGGTGCATTATCACTATGTGCGAGAGAGGGTTTTACTAGGTCTTATTGATCTAGTTTATGTCAGCACAGAGGATCAGGTAGCTGACATATTCACGAAGGCATTGGGCGCAGAGAAGCTGCGCAAGTTCAGAGACCTGCTTGGTGTGCAGGAATTGGGATTGAGCTCGAGGGGGAGTGTTGAGATATCGAGCTCTACTCGTGATACGCCAGGGTGACCGTTGTGTATTTATGTCACCGACTTGTCAGTTCCAGACGCGGTTGGTACACCGCCCATGAATAATAGCTACATGATAGCTATCCTTATCTACTCTAGTTCGTGGCTCAGTTAGTATGCCACCGTAGTTAGTTGAGTTTGGTTTTGAGACCCATAAAGAGGGCTCTTCTATTTCTTTGTACTTGAGTTCTTTTGGCTTACACAACTAAGAAGAGGAAAACTGTTTTCAGCCTCCACCCTTGTGTGTCTTCCCCCATTGTGCAAGCAAGAAAGCTTCAAGCGAGACTCCTTCCTTCTCTCCCACAATCTTGACAGAGACTACTCCCTTGAAGGAGTCAGATCTATACCCAGAAGCTGTCCGTGGGAGCTTCATCCATGAAGTGAAAGGAGAAAAGAAACTAACATTCATAGATGTTAATTGTACCAAATGCTACCTGAAGGTGAATATCAATCTTCCAAACAAAGAACTATTGGTCCTGTGAGACCTACTGAAAGAAAACTTGGAGGTGTTTGCATGGTCGTGCAAAGATCTGAAGGGGATTGATCCCACAGTATGTCAACATCACATTGACCTGGAGCCGACGCCAACAAACTTATGAGTCAAAGACAGGGTTGCATGAATTCGAATTACTCTACCTTCGTGAAGGTCAAATTACTAAAGCTCCTTGAAGCTAAGTTTATCTATCCAGTGGGGCTAATAGTGAATGGGTTTTGCCCATTGTGGTAGTACCCAAGAAGAATGGAAAGTTGCGAATATGTGTGGACTTCCAAAAGCTAAATTCCAAGGTGAAGAAGGATCATTTCCCTATCCCTTTCATAGACCAACTGTTGGACACAGTGGTAGGCCATGAGCTCTATTCTCTATTGGATGGATTCAATGGATACAATCAAGTCCAAATCGTAGAAGAAGATCAATCTAAAATGACCTTCATAACTGAATTGGGAACCTATGCTTATAGAGTGATGTTGTTTGGTCTCTATAACGCCTTGCTACCTTTCAACGAGTGATGATGGCCACATTCCAAAACCATCTGCATGATTTCATTGATGTGTACCTAGATGACTTTTATGTCTATAGCCTAATCCGTGAGCATTGGGGACACCTAGAGTAGTGCTTTACTCTTGACAGATGTCAAGAGTATGGGATCTCTCTCAACCCTGGCAAATGCATCTTTGGCATCTCATCAAAGAGTTCTTTTGGGCCACATTGTCTATGCACAAGGTATAGCAATAGATCCTGCAAAGACTGAGAAGATTGTGCCTTAACAGTGCCAACCAACCTTAAACAATTGAGGGGATTCCTTGGCCATGTAGGTTGAAAGGTGAGAAGGATTGAAGCTTGCTTGAAAGAGCTATGGCGGGAGAGCAAGAGCAAGAAAGAGAGAGAGACTAAAAGGGAACTCCAACAGTCACAATGTGTGACCGAGCCTTCCTTTATTCAAACTGTCACTAAAAGAATAAAGAATAAAGTGACAGTGATAGGTGCTCGCCACCTGCAGTGTGTAGTGGCAGGTACTGTTAGTATAGTAATACATGAGTGGCTAGGCAGAGGTGCCTTTACCCCTAACAACCTCCCACTTAAAGGAAAATCTGCACCAGTGAGGAGTGAAAATAAAAATGAAAAGCTAGTACAATATACACATATACAACAGGACGAGGAAAAATGTCATGTCATCCAATGCCCATCAATGTCCTAAGGAAGGAAAAGCGCTCAGTAGTGAGGCTTTTCGTGAGAAGATCTGTAGGATTTTCATCAGTGGAGATCTTGACAAGGTCAATAGACTTGTCCTCCATGACCCCACATATGAAGTGATACCTCACCTCAATGTGTTTTGTCTTTGCATGGAAGACCGGATTCTTGGCTAGTTGAATAGCACTCATAGAATCCAAATGTAGCGTAGGTATAGAATCAATACCAAGGTCATGAACCAAATGGCCCAACCATATGGCCTCCTTGCAAGCCACAATGGCTACAATATACTCAGTCTTAGTGGTAGAGAGAGTCGTACACTTCTGAACTGTGGACATCCAAGAGATAGCACCTCCAACATAGGTGAATACATAGCAAGAAGTGGACTTCCTATTATCTGCATGTCTTGCATAATCGAAATCTGTGTACCCCACAACTCCAATATCCTGGATTGCCATAGCAAATACACATATCTGTTGTGCCTTTCAGGTATCTTATGATACCCTTCATAGCATCCCAATGTTTCTTGCTAGGTGTAGCCATATAGCGTGCCACAATACCAACTGGAAAGGCAATATCTGGACGAGTGGCTATCATGGCATACATCAAACTACCCACGGCTAATGCATAAGGAATCTTGGCCATCTCGGCCCTCTGCTCATATATCTGTGGACAATCAGCCTATGAGACCTTCACATAAGAAGGTAATGGACATCCAATAGGCTTCATGTCCTACATGCGAAAATGCTCAAGGACTTTATGAATGTACTCCCTCTGTGAGAGGTGGAGTAGTCCTTGATGCATGTCGCACTTAATGCGCATACCAATAATGTGAGAGGCATGTCCCAAATCCTTCATCTCAAAGCTCTTCTTTGGTTGAGATTTAAGAGCATCCAACTCATCATGAGCTCTCCCTGCTATTGGCATACCATCCACATAAAGTACCAAAATAAGCAATGAGCCATCACAAGGTGCCTTAGTGTAAAGACACAGATCCATAGCACTCCTACTGTAGCCTTGTGACTGCACAAAGGCATCAAACTTATGATACCACTCCCTAGGTGTCTGCTTCAAGCCATAAAGACTTTTCTTCAACTTGCACACTAGGTGCTCCCTGTCAGGTTTTCTACAAAGCCCTTAGCCTACTTCATGTAAATCTTATCATGCAAATTTCCATGCAAGAATGCAGTCTTGACTTTTCTTCAACTTGCACACTAGGTGCTCCCTGTCAGGTTCTACAAAGCCCTTAGCCTACTCCATGTAAATCTTATCATGCAAATTCCCATGCAAGAATGCAGTCTTGACATCCATCTGATACATGTCCAAGTCAAGTTGCATGGCTAAGGCTAAAACCAAGCGTAGGGTAGTCATCTTGACCACATGAGAAAAGACTTCATCAAAGTCAAATCCATGCTCATGCTTGAAACCCTTAGCAATAAGTATTGCCTTATAAGCCGGCTTGGGGTGCCCAGAGTACTTTTTAGCTTGTACACCCATTTGCATGGCAAAGCCTTCTTGCCGTTAGGCAATGCAACGAAATCCTAAGTCATATTCTTATGTAAGGAGTCCATCTCAAACTGCATAGCCCTCTCCTAGGAGAGACGGTCACCCCTACGCATAGCCTCATCATAGGTGAGAGACTCTCCTGCATCTGCAACCAAGACATAATGCATCGAGGGCTTAAATCTATCAGGTGGATGTCTAGCTCTAGTACACTGTCTCACTGTAGGCTCTACTACATGTCTAGCATCTTGTCCAACACCCTGGCCATGTGTACCAACTGATGCTGTATGCTCTCCAACTAGCTGTGTAGGAGCACATGTAGGAGCACATGGCTCCTCCTGGAATATAACCATGTGTATCTCTACCACTTTCTCAAGCTACCTATGCATCTTGTCTTCATGGAAGACTACATCATGGCTGCGGATGACTTTCCATGCCTGTGAATCCTACAGGTGGTAACCCATTTCACCTGCATCTCCATAGCCAATAAAAATGCATTTGACACTCTTAGGATCCAACCTACTACACTTGTCCTTGGGCACATGGCAAAATGCCTCACATCCAAAGATATGTAGATGCGCATAAGACGAGTCCATATCTCCTTTGCAACTTGGAAATCCAAACCACTGGAAGGTGATCTATTTATGATATGCACAACTGTTGTATTGATTGCCTCATCCCAAAAGCTCTATGGTAGGCCTGCATGGCTAAGCATACCGCGTACACACTCCTGGATGATTCTATTCATCCACTCAGCCAAACCATTCTAGGGTGGGGTATAGAGGGTGGTCAATTGATGCTTAATACCTCTCTCGTCACATAGCTGCTCAAAGGTGGGTGTTCTCCCCGATTGTTAGTCCTAAGGCATTTCAGCCTATACCTAGTCTGGTTCTCAACCAATGCAAGGCATCTCTGAAACACAGCTAAGACAAATGACTTAAGCTTAATGGGGTAAGCCCAGACTTTACATGAAAAATAGTAAATGAACGTTACAAAATAATTTGCACCATCCATAGACTGACAAGGCATGGGCCCACAAACATCCGAATGTACCAATGACAGGGGCTCACTCATGCGTTTTCTACCAGACTTCTTATGCATATTCCTAGTCTGTCTACCATAAAGACAATGCTCACATGAATCAAAACATGCATAGTTAAGGGGCGGTAAGTACTGCAAACCAGAAAGCATTTTCATTCCCTTCAAGGACATATGGCCCAAACGGACATGCCAAAGAGATACATGTGGGATGGACCCATCAACTATAAGAGGATAGAGACTGCTAGCCTTGGCACCTCTAGCAAGCACAAGTTTGCCACGGATGATCTTCCAAGTAGAATCCCCAAATGAAACATGAAATCCAACATCATCAAGCTGTCCTGCAGACATAAGAATGCGCGTAAGCGCATATACATGATGTAAATCCTATAACAGAGAAGTATTGCCAGTAGAGAATTGCAGCCATACATCCCTAATGCCAACAATAGCAAGTGACCTGCCATCACCCAAGCGAATTGAACCAAAAACAGTGTGGTAGGAATGGAACCACTCATGACATGTGTACCATGAATGAAGCACCAGAATCCAAAAGCCAACACTGTGCATACATAGAGTGAACCTCGGTCAATGGCATATCATCATAGGAACTAGTTGCAAGTATGTACTCCCCATTGGAGTCATCAATCTGCATGACATTTATCTCCTCGATTTTCACGTTGGATTTCGCAGGCATAATGCTGTGATAAGAGGATTTTTCCTATACTTTTTCTTTCCCCTTCTCGTTGTGCTTCTCATTGTGTAACTCATGATACTGTGGGTGTATATGACCCTCCTAGTTGCAATGATGACATGTCACATTAGCATTTCTCCCATGAGACTTGCTGCGCGACTTACCATGCGACTTAGACCTAGACTTCTGTGAGTCTCTGTCACGTCCATACCCACGGTCATTCTTTCTATTACCATCTCTACCTTTAATAATCAAAGCATGCAACACACAAGAGGCATCCAAGTCCTTACGGTTGATCTCTTCCTACAGAAGAACACTCTCTACATCAGGCAAGTTTAAAATAGTAGCATGAGCACATAAGGCAGTGCAGAATACATCCCATGACTCTCTCAGAGTCCCAAGCAAAAACAATGGAGTAACCTCATCATTAAAGGCAATACCCTACAAAGTCAAGTTCTTGAGAATAGCATGGAACTGGCTCAAATGAGCAGACATTGTCATATTCTCCTTCATGTGCAGATCCATAAGCTGCTTCAGCCAATACATTTGACTTGCTAGACTTTTCTTGTCATAGAGGTTCTTAATTTTATCCCAAAGTGGCCAAGCACTCTGTGCTTCCTCAACCGCATTGTAATGCACCTATTCAGTGAGAGATAAGATGAGGGTGGACTTGCATAACTCATCAAGCTCATCCCATTTGTCATCAGTCATAGTTTTATGCTGCTCGCCATGTATCTTTAGTGGCTTGATCTGAGATTTTTGCACCAATACCTACCAAAATTGGCTCTTCCAATAGGCATAATTTGTACCATCAACCTTAGTGATGTTGAAGATAGCACTGTCAGTGTAAGAAGATGCCATATTGCAGTCCAAAATGGTGCAGACAATTCAAAACTAGCTATTTTCTGTTGTAAATAGCCAAAATACCACCAAAACCAAGGCAAAATGACCACGAACTAACCGCTAATGATGCTACCCACCAAGGACCATCAAAAGTACATAAAATCAGGATGATTCAGCATGAAATTTCCACGTTAGTCTATGCATAACTGCTTGCTGTAATAAATTACAGTCAGGTATGATGAGAGCAAACTGTAGGCCAAATGAATGCACCAAGTCAATCACTGACTGTCAAAGCATAACCAACATCAAGCAGGCATAAATTAGCATGTGACAATCATACGGACATCGAGCAAACACCCAAGCATGTCAAATGAATTCGTTAGTAAGCCGGCATATCCCCTGTGTAATAGGGCAAATTGTACACAACACTGGCAAGACTTGACACAAATATGTATATGCTTAGGAAGTGCAAAGCTCAAATCAACCCAAATACATTTGTGAGGACCACGGTATATCAACCATGCAACATCCAAGTGAAGATCCCAGTCTCAAGTATCCGAATGCTCAAGTAGCATAAACTGCCTGTCAAGCCTATCAAGACGCTTCCTCTGGCACAAAAGTTGTAAATATCAAGAAAAGAAGCTCAAAAAGGGCATATAATAGCACCAGTGCCCGAAGATCCAAGATCAAGCATCAATAAGACCTCATGAGCATATAGGCCGTGTAGCATCCGTACATAGCATCCATAGACATCAAGTACATCCAAACTATAACTCTAGCAAGTTGAGAAATAGCAAAAGTAAGATCTGGGCAATCAAATGTCAAGCCAAAGCAAGGCTTAGTAGTATCCAACTCCAAACAATGTGACGGCATGTAGTAGTGGCATAGGCCAAGCATGCCAAGACCAATTGGACATGAGCAAAGTACATGCCATAAGTACATCAGAGATGAAGATCCCAATGCTATGTGAAATGAGCTCAAGCTCAACCAATGATTCGAGAGCAAATCCAAGCTCTATGTTGATCCCCGAGAGTCACTATATCAATGTATACATCCAAGACATAGCCCGAATGCAATAGGCATATCCAAACATAAGCAAAAGAGCTTCAGCCCTGAATATCGCAGCAACAAATAAATGTCAAAACTGAGCAAAAAATGGATCAATCCAAGCTCAAAACCATAGACAAACCATAGGCATACTTTCCCATATGTATAGGCACCAACCGGGCATAATCAGGCATCAAATGACTATGTAGCATGAGCATAAAGTTGTAATGACAGAGGACTGCCTTGTTTTGGGCTACATGTGGACTATGTAAAATAGTCAATGACTGAGTAAATTTAGCCCCAAAAATATCTCACTCATAGGCATACATTCCCCTAGCATTCGGTGCACATTCGAGACCAACCAAGCAACCAATGTCAATGCCAACCTGTGATTGGGAGGATGATTGACTTACAGAGGCCCTCTAGGCATACAAAACCTCCCATAAGACTGCTACAGGCCAATCCCTTTCTAGTTCGGTGTATGGAGCAAAAGCCATTTTCCCTGTTGAACTCGAGCTACCCTCTCTACGCATGGCTATCAAAGAACGCTTGGGAGATGATGAATCATTGCAACACTGTTTCTTGTACTTGGAATGTCTAGATGAGACTCACAGGATGGCCCTACAGTGCATGGAAGCCATGCAAGCTTGCAGAAAGACCTATCATGACAATTTCTCAAGGAAGGAGACTTAGTCCTTGCTTATGATTCGCGATTTGGGAAGTTTCCAGGAAATCTTCAACAACGATGGATGGGCCCCTATAAGGTACTTGTTTTCAACCTTAATGGCTTTGTCCAAGTCCAGAAAATCGATATTTTGGATAATCTCTTTCTGATTAATGGCTATTGCCTCAAGACGTATTACTCTCCTTGGGGATCCTGACAATCACTATCGATAGCTTCTTCATTCCTTGCATGACGGTCAATACAGCTTTACATAATACTCCTAATATCCCTCTTGCTGATCTTGAAGATGTGGCTTCAATCTGTTAGCTCCTTATAGCCACCTTTTCCCCCTCCTTGCTTCCTTTCTGTTTGGTGCAGCAGAGGTGGTGAGGATGGTTTTAATACATGGTGTTCCTACCATGCTCCTCTTTCAACATAAAAAAAAAGAAAAAAAAAGAATCAATCATAGGAGAAAAAGACTTAGGTCCTTGTCATGCCAACGTATTCTTTAAGAACATGTGGAAACACCCTCAGGAGTAGGGCCGCAAAAGAAAAAAAGATAACAAATAATAAAATAAAGACAAAACTATTATGGGAGAAAATGAAGAAATTCCCTATCATAACAGGCCTCACTCTAAGAAAAGGTGGCACACACCCTTGGACGGGAAGCTGGCAATGGAAATGGTGGTAACACCCCGCAGTCTAGGATAGTTGAATTACGAGCAGAACTCTTCTAGAAGAAGTTCCATAGTCGCCTCCCTTGGTGCGTTGAAACTTGCAACCCCATTAGTGCTTCTGACTCCTACAACAAACAATATTTCACATGTGCAATTTAAGTACCATATGTGTTGGCTACCTCATTGGGTACACCTCTTCATCAATCGATATAGGTTGACCTCATCAACTACATGAGCCGATCTTCAACAACCAACCTTGAGAGATGAGAGCTATCATCCTAATCGGATGGGGATATGAGTATGGGTTGCCCTCTGTAATTATCCATAGAGCATGAGACAGAGGGTGGGGTGAGCGACCGATCTTTGCCCTTCATATCCAACAGAGAGGTGAGATGTGTGAATGGAGCGTTGCATGCATGGGATGGGCCTCTCAATAACAAAGCATAAAGCATGTGTGCATGACACTATAAGGCTCCCTGGCCTTCCTTCTCACACCGTATGCCGACATAGGGCGGGATGCACTATTGGACCATCAATTGCACACAAGGCATACAACCTTCGTACAAGTGGCCGTGAGGATGCAATTAATGGGATGTGCGAAACTCGGTTGCCCTCCTGTATCTATCAACAAAGCATGAGACAGAGGGGGGACTGAGCGTAATTGATTTCCCTTCATCAATTGAGAGGTGTGGATTGAGGGACGTTCCGATACTTGGAGACATGTATGTTCTAATTTCCCTATGCACACACGAGACATGCCTCCTTCGCCATCACTCTACACCTCATTCTCTTTGGCGCACTGCACCATAAGGTTCCCTAGCCTTCCTTCTTGCACCTATGCCAAATGGATTGGGACACACTGATGCACCATCAACTGTGCACATTGGCATACTCCCTCTAAACTATTCCCTTTGTCGATTTCTAAATTGGATGTGAGCTATGGGTTTGTGATGTGCGCCCTGGGGTGAGCGACTGATCTATCATTTCCACATGAGTGACTGTCGAGATTGAGTGCTATATACCTCGCTATCGACAACCTAACCAACGTTTCAATAATAACGCTATCTCCCTGGGTGTTGTTGTGTGGTCCTTGCCATGTTGGACAAGTGTGACATGATGATCTGTGGTACCTCTTGCCGATGAATACAATCCTTCATGTGATAGCAACGACTTCCCTCGATCATCTAGACATTGGGCCAAGTTTTCTAACCCTACCCCTTTTGATTTCAGAAGTGAGTCATGTTTTAAGTGTAGGGACGCACGTACATGGGTTATGATCCCGTGTTAAGACCCTGTGTCATGTCACCAATATGATTTATTAAGGTCTTAACTGTGGGGATACGTCCCTACACATCGGTTGTGCATACCCTTATGGACACATCCCTATCGAACAATTTGAGCATACTAAGTCTTGGTTCTACCCTAATGGGGTTCCTTCCCCACCCATCCTCTTTTCAACTCGTCTTAGGGTTGTTCCTTGTCCGTTTGCCTTTCTTTTTGGTTTTTTCGCTTTTCTTTGTGAACGCCCTCTATATTCACCTAACGTAAAATCTAACCTTACAACCCTGTTTGTCCTTTGAATTGGCCAGTTTTTCTTTTAACAGCCCCTATTCCAACCCATGCATCATGAGTTATTAATTTTTGAAGAATTTTCTGTCTATTTAACGTGTTTCCATATGCATATGCCTTTTTCTCTTTGGAACAACAATCTAATGTGACAACCCTGACCTACACCTTCCTGGAGACATTTTTCATTTCTACTATCCATCATTCTGATGTCCAGTTTGTCTGATATCAATTTTTTCATATTTTGGAGAATTCTTGTGTGTGTTTTTAATTGTTTTTCCATGTGAACTTGCGTTACCCACCTTGGAATTTATTTTTGATTGAATAACCCTGTCCGAGTTGGTCCTCTGCACCCTTTTTCTTTTTTTCGCATCCTAATTCGGCCTACCAATTTTATTTTATTAAATTTTCTATGCGTTACCATGCTCCGTTTTCTTCTTTTCCCCATGTGAACGCCCCCTAATGCCATAGGAATTGCATTTTGACCTAAAAAATCTATCCCACAAGCTTTCCCTCACATTTTTTCTTTTTGTTGCCCTTTGTTCAGATCCACATATTTTTTCATATTAATTTTTTACTCTGTTTTCGTTGGTATTTTTTTCTGTTTTTGGTATGTGAATGCTCTCTATTGTTCTTGGACCCATGTTCGACCTTCCTTATCCTGTCTGACATCTTCCTACGGACATTTCTCCTTTTCACCCCACTGGGTTTCGCATGACGTATCTCTCTATATTAATTTTTATTTTTTGTTTTGGGTGCATTTTCTCGGTTTTTCCCATGTGAACGCATCCTATCCCTATCTGAACTGCATTCTCATCTGACAACATGCCCAACATATTACTCTACACATGTTTCCTTATTTCTGCATTTCATTTTAGCAGCCAGATTTTTCAGAATTAATTTTTCTATGTATTCCCGTTTTGATATTCTTCGTGTTTGCGCACGAATGTCCTCGTTTACATCTACTGATGTATGTTGCCATGTCCAACATGCTGTCTTTTGATGTCTGTCTTTGTTTATGTTTTCTAATGTACGTTGCCGCGTCCGTCATGTCGTCCTCCGCCCGTGCGTATGCCCGCACGCCCTCTCAGTCCCAGTAAAGCGCAAATTTTTAACCCTCGCCCCCTGCACATGCGCGGGATGAGGGGGACGACGGTTGTCTCATAAAAACCAAAAAAGCAAAAATAAACACCCAACCTCCCACACACAACCCTTCCCTCCCCTTACGAGGCTCCCTCCCTAATGCCCCCTTGTGAATCCCCCCCCCCCCCCCCCCCCTCTTAGGGCTTTGTAGCTATACCATGCCGTTGCTACCGAATGCACCTATATAGGGAGTAGTAGTGACTCAAAGCCCTGCCTTGTTTCCACTCTACGTGTGATTCCCTATACCCAGTGGTGAACCCTCTTATGTGCGGCGTCACGAGATGTTGTCCCGCTTTTTGGATTCAATAATACAAGAGTATACCTTGAGCTCATATTCGTGTTACCTTTCTGTGCCGTGTTGAGTGTGTAACGAGTGCAGGTTTATCACACTTGGTATCGGAGCGACTCTTGCTCAGAGTGAAGGAGTGCTCATGGAAGCAGGAGGAAAGATCTAGTGCCCCGAAGAGATCGAAGTCGTAACGACCCACAGTGTGTCGCCCCACGTTGCGACGCCCCACGTTGCGACGCCCCACGTCGCGTCGACCCCCGTCACGTCGCCCCACGTCGCGACGCCCCCCAACGCGTCGGCCCCGGCGTGACACCCCAACCTCGACACCCCAACCTCGACACCCCACCGTCTGAAGACGTGATGCGGCTTCCCCGCGGCACGACCTACACCACCACAGGCGAAACGCGGCTTCCCCGCGTCGACACCACCACCAACCACATGGAGGGCGAAAGGAAGAACATCACCCTCCCAACAATGGAGGAGAGGAAGAAGAGTAGAGGGTAAGAATGGAGAGTGGCCCAAGAGGAGAAGGTGGCCGGACTAGAAAGACAATTAGATGGTATGTCAGGCATGCTGGAGTCAATATGGAGGAACATGCAGATGAAGGAAGAGGAGGAAGAAAGGAAGAAAAAACTAGAAGTGGAGCAGGGCTATAGAGAATGGGTGATACAACAACAAGAAGAGGAGATAAGACACAGAATGTAAGAGGAGATGGATAGGATGGGTAGAGAGGAGACATCTAGGAGGGCGCAAGATACAAGGAAAGAGAAGGAGAAAGTAGTAGAATTAGGAAGTAAAAAGAAAGACAAGAAGAAGGAGAAGAAGCACCATCGTAAAGAGAAGGAAGATAGTGATAGTTCAGAAGATGATTTTGGAAAATTCAAGATGCCCCAACCAACCAAGTACAAGGGAGAGAGAGATGGGTTGGTTCTGAAGAAATGGATCACAGAGGTGGATAGGTACTTGAAGTATTCACGAATAACCGAAGACAGGAAGGCGAAGGTGGCAGCCATTTACTTGGAGGAGGACGCCGCCAGTTGATACCTGTTAGAACAAGAGCAGGGCCACACCATCTTTTCGTGGGAAGAACTCTAGGAAGAATTGAAGGACTACTTCATTCCAAAGATGGAAAAATTCAAAGTGAGAGATGAATGGAGGAACCTCAAGCAAACACAGGGAAAGATGAAAGAATATCTCAGCAAATATATGCAAATTATGCTGCAGCTACCAAACATGGATACAGACACTAAGTTGCATGGATTTTTGTTTGGGATGCAAGAATAGGCTAGAAGAGATGTGGAGAGGCAAGAGCCAACAAGCTTATCAGAAGCCATGAGAATGGCCGAAAGACTAGTGGACCTGGAAGGTAGAAGAACAACACAAGGGAACCAAAACAGGTTCAACAACAACTTCAACAACACCTTCAATAACAACAACTCATGGAACCAAAGGCCCAATGCCCCTAGAAGGGCATTCATAGATACAAGGAGACAAAACACCACCACCACCACGGCCGTGTCTCAAACCGCTTTAGTACCAAGAGGAGCAGCAGGAAGATGGGGAAACAATCACTACAGACCAACCCCCAGCACATCATATGGGCATGTAGGATCAAATACATCATGGTGGAGACCCCCAGGCCCGTTCGTCGGAATCAGATGCTTCAGATGCGGGGATCCACACTACCAAAACAGATGTCCAATAGAAGATACAGCTTCATCAAGTGGATCAAGGGTGAATGCAACTAGCGCATATGGAGGAGAAGAACCACAACCACCGTGTATCCAAGAAATCCTAAATGGGAGTGAGGAAAGCATGGACCACCCAAGGGTAGGGTCAGTTAGGGCCCAACCCCAATGCATGGTAGCCAGAGTAGCGGTAGTTCACCATCTATACATCAAAGGCCGAGTGGGCAAAGGAGACCAACTTATCATGGTGGATACAAGAGTAACACACAACTTCATGACACCAGGGTGTGCAGCAAAACATGGATTAAAACTATCGAAGGCCCCAGAAGGATTAACAGTAACATTCGTACAAGGAGAAGCCAAGGAAGTGAAACAAGTCTTTGTAGTCTAAGTAGAAGCCGACAAGTGGAAAACAAAACTCAACTTCTTAGTAATCCCCATGGATGATTTTGAAGTGATATTGGGCTTAGAATTCTATGACAAGTATGTTATTGCAATGTTTGGTAAAGGTGTAAATGAAATGATGCTAGATATGCAAGGAGAAGGCATCAGAGTACCATGTGAAAGAATGCAACTGCCTGGCAGGACCCCAATCAAAGTGCAAATGAAGGAGAATAAGCCAGGAGTATCATGCCAAACAGTGAAACCAACCAAGGGGCCAGACCCAAAATGCACCGATCCAAGGAACCGTTATCAGGCCACGTATCATGACATGCAGTGCCAAGGATGTCAAAAAATCAGTCAAACAAGGAGATATGGTCTATCTGTGTATGATCCGACCAATTGAAAAAGAAAAAAATGGCAAGAAATCCAAACAACAGAACAGGAACACAGAGGTGGCAGAAATACTTGAAGAATTCAAAGATGTAATGCCAGTCGAGCTACCCAAGGGTCTACCACCCAGGCGAGATGTGGATCACAAAATTGGGTTGATCCCAAGGTTTGCCCCACCGGCCCACACTGAGCTCATGGAATTAAAGAAGCAACTGCATGAACTAGAAGAACAAGGATTCATTCGCTCTAGCAAATCCCCCTTTGGTGCCCCAGTGTTATTTGTAAAGAAGAAGGATGGGGGACTTAGATTCTGTGTAGATTATAGGGCCCTTAACAAAATCACCATAAAAAACAAATATCCATGCCCCTAGTGGAAGACCTCTTAGATAGACTGCATGGGGCCAAGTACTTCAGTCGTATTGATCTTAGATCAGAATACCACCAAATCCGCATAGCTGAAGAATATATCCCAAAAATAGCCTTTTGTACCCAATATAGTAGTTTTGAGTGGTTAGTATTAGGATTTGGCCTAAGCAATGGGCCATGCACATTTTGTGGCCTCATGGATGGAATCTTCAGATCGGAGATAGATATCTTTGTCATTATCTACATAGATGACCTCCTAGTCTACAGCAAGACCCTAGAAGAGCACAAGCAGCACTTATGCCGAGTTTTTGAGAAACTGCGGTAGAATCAGTTATATGCCAAGCCGAAAAAATGTGAGTTCGCAGTGAAAGAGTTGGAGTTCTTAGGCTTTATCGTAGGAGCAGATGGAATCAAAGTGGACCCTAAGAAAGTGGAAGCCGTCCAAAGATGGCCTGTACTGAAAACTGTAAGAGAAGTGCGGGAGTTCCTCGGCTTCACAGTATTTTGTCGGAGGTTCATCAAAGATTATAGCCTCATCACTGCCCCCCTCTTCCACCTCACCAAAGAAGATCACTCTTTTATATGGGGGAACGCGCAATAGGAAGCCTTTGAGCAGATGAAGAAGTGTATGAGCCAAACACTCGTCCTAAGGGTGCCAAATTTCACCAAACCCTTTGAAATCTCTACAGATGCATCCGACTACGACATAGGAGGTGTACTGGTACAGGAAGGTCACCCCATCACTTATGAGCCAAAGACATTTATCGATGCTGAAACAAGGTGGAGCACACATGAGAAGGAAATGTTGGTAGTCATCCACTGCCTTAGAAAATGGAATCACTATGTTCAAGACAAGCATACAATAGTCTTCACTGACAATATCTCCCTCAAATACTTTCAATCTCAACCCAAGTTATCGGCAAAGCAAGCCCGCTGGCTAGACTTCCTAGCCGAATTTGACCTGGAGATTAATAAGCACAAGCCCGGCTCCACTAACAAGATAGCAAATGCCTTGAGTCAGAAAGCTGACCTGAAAGCTGTCAGTGTGGTCAGCAACTTCATAGAACTCATCAAAGAGGCCCTAGAGTAAGACCAAGAAATGCACAAGATAACTAGAGATGTGGAAGCAGAGAAGACTCCACATGGAATGTACACCTTAGAGGAGGGTATCTTATTTTTAGGCAAGAGATTGTATATCCCCAATAATTTGGAGTTGAAGAAACTCATCCTACATGAGATACATGATGGAAAAATTGGAGGCCACAAAGGGCAAAGCAAAACCTTAGAGGCCCTTAGGAAGCAGTTCTTTTGGCCGAATATGAAGGAAGAAGTGATAGACTATATCAAAACTTGCCCCACTTGCCAACTGGTCAAAGCACCACGATCAAGACTAGCAGGACTACTATAACCATTACCGATACCCAACCGCCCATGGGACGTCATCAGCATGGACTTCATTGTGAAACTACTTGAGTCCCATGGGTACACAATCATCTTTGTAGTGGTGGACTATTTTTCCAAACAGGCTCACTTCATCCCGGCCAAACCACCATTGAATGCCAAGGAGGTAGCACGCCTCTTCTTCACATATGTATTCAAACTTCATGGCTTACCACTGGCCATTGTATCAGATAGAGATGGAAGATTCATGAGCGACATGTGGAAGGAACTTTTCAAGACCCTGGAAACACAATTGAGATTCTCATCATCCTTCCACCCGGAGACAAATGGACAGACAGAACGAGTCAACCAAGGCATCGAAGATTATCTTTGGAGCTATGCTCGAGTGGACCAGAAAGATTGGGCCTTGTACCTTGATGTCTTTGAATTCCACTATAATAGCTCCATCCACTCGGCAACGGGGTACACCCCCTTCGAGTTAGCCACAGTAAAAGAAGTCATTACTCCACTGGCCGTAGCATCCGGAGCGGCCAAAGAGAAAGATCAAGATGCAAAAGAATTCTTGAAGAAATGGAGAGACCGAAATGCAACAGCTAAGCAAAACCTCGAGCAGAGCAAGATCACCATGACAGAGCAAGCAAACAAGAAGAGAAAGGCCTTACTATTCGCCAAAGGAGACATGGTCCTAGTTAGCTCCAAGAACATGTCACTTCCCAAAAACATGACCCCCAAGTTCAATCACCGCTACTATGGACCCTACCGAATCACTCAAGTGTTGAACGAAGTCACCTACAAACTGGACCTGCCAGATAGTGTTTGTGTTCATAATGCATTTCATGCTCGTCTTCTGTGCAGGTTCTATCTCGACAACCAATGGGGACGGCGTGTACCAATGCTCCATTCCAACGGTCCCTTCGAAGTAGAAGCATTCCTCCGACACCGAGAACAAAGAGGCTTCCCCGAATACCTCACCAAGTGGTGCGGGCGTCCACTCAAGGAGGCCACTTGGATCTCAGAAGCAGAGGCCCGTGAATGCGGAAAGGATGCCTTCACCCTTTGGCTCGAGGAGAACCTCCTTGCCCCTTCCACCGACCCTTGAGCCTCTCCAGAAAACCCAAAAATAATGCTGTTCTCAATCATAGACCCCAAACGTGTCTCCACTTCTCAAATATAATCGAGTCGAGGATGGACCTGCATGGTAACAATCAGCAAATAACTCTAAAAACAAAGCCCCAACTTTCCAGTCTAGAGGGATAGACATTGACTAGCTTGCTAGAAAAGACTGTGTTAAGACTCCCAAGTCCTAGTGCGACAGACACTGGCCAGTCTGATAGGATAGACTGTGTTAAGACCCCACGGTCCCCTTAGACCGGCAGACACTGACCAGCTTGCTAGAAAAAGCTGTGTTAAGACCCCGGATGAGTCAAATAACAAACGCTACCCTTAGATTGCTGAGGATAGCAATCCAGTAAGTGGGGTGAGTGTAAGGGCTTTGTAGCTATACCATGCCGTTGCTACCGAATGCACCTATATAGGGAATAGTAGTGACTCAAAGCCCTGCCTTATTTCCACTCTACGTGTGATTCCCTATATCCAATGGTGAACCCTCTTATATGCGGCATCACGAGGATGTAGTCCTGAGATGTGTCTATATTGTCTCGCTTTTTGAATTAAATAATACAAGAGTATACTTTGAGCTCATACCTTTTGGTGCCGTGTTGAGTGCGTAACGAGTGCAGGTTTATCACAAAACCCCCCCTCCCCCCCACGAAAAATGCCCATTTTCCCCTTCCCTAGTGAACCCCCCAACCCCACCCACACCATTTCCACCCTTCCCTACTACCCTCTCCCCCCCCCCCCCCCCCGTGATAAACCTGCACTCGTTACGCACTCAACACGGCACAGAAAGGTAATACGATATGAGCTCAAGGTATACTCTTGTATTCTTCAATCCAAAAGTGGGACAACATAGACACATCCCAGGACTACACCCTCGTGGCGCCGCACATAAGAGGGTTCACCACTGGGCATAGGGAATCACACGTAGAGTGGAAACAAGGAAGGGCTTTGAGTCACTACTACTCCCTATATAGGTGCAATCGGTAGCAACGGCATGGTATAGCTACAAAGCCCTTACACTCACCCCCGCTTACTGGACTACTGACCTCAGCAATCTAAGGGTAGCGTTTATTATTTGACTCATCTGGGGTCTTAACACAGCTTTTCCTAGCAAACTGGTTAGTGTCTACCGGTCTAAGGGGACCACGGGGTCTTAACACAGTCTATACTATCAGACTGGCCAGTGTCTGCCGCACTAAGACGTTTTGGGGCTTTTTCTCTTTGATGGCATTATTTTGTGATGATTGCTACCATGCGAGTCCACCCTCGACTCGATTACATTTGAGGAGTGGAGGCACATTTGGGGTCTATGATTGAGAACCGCATTATTTGTTGAAGTGTTGAGGCGGCTCAAGGGTCGGTAGAAGGAGTAGGGGGGTTCTCCTCGAGCCAAAGGGCGAAGGCATCCTTTCCGCGTTCACGGGCCTCCGCTTCTGAGATCCAAGTGGCCTCCTTGAGTGGACGCCCGCGCCACTTGGTGAGGTATTCGGGAAAGCCTCTTTGTTCTCGGCGTCAGAGGAATGCTTCTACTTCGAAGGGACCATTGGAATGGAGCATTGGTATGCGCCGTCCCCATTGGTTGTCGGGATAGAACCTGCGCAGAAGACGAGCATGAAATGCATTATGAACACAAACACTGTCTGGCAGGTCCAGCTTGTAGGTGACTTCGTTCAGCACTTGAGTGATGCGGTAGGGTCCATAGTAGCGGTGATTGAATTTGGGGGTCATGTTTTTGGGAAGTGACATATTCTTAGAGCTTACTAGGACCAGGTCTCCTTTGGCAAATAGTACTGCATTTCTCTTCTTGTTTGCTTGCTCTGTCATTGTTATCTTGCTCTGCTCGAGACTTTGCTTAGCTGATGCATTGCGATCTCTCCATTTCTTCAACAATTCTTCGGCATCTTGATCCTCCGCTTTGGCCGCTCCGGATGCTAAGGCCAGTGGTGTAATGACTTCTTTTCCTGTGGCTAACTCAAAGGGAGTGTACCCCGTAGCCGAGTGGATGGAGCTATTATAGTGGAATTCCAAAACATCAAGGTACAAGGCCCAATCCTTCTGATCCACTCTAGCATAACTGTGGAGGTAATCTTCGATGCCTTGGTTGACTCGTTCTGTCTGTCCATCTATCTCCGGGTGGAAGGATGATGAGAATCTCAGTTGGGTTTCCAGAGTCTTGAAGAGTTCCTTCCACATGTCGCTCATGAATCTTCCATCTCTATCTGATATAATGGCCAATGGTAAGCCATGCAGTTTGAATACATGTGTGAAGAAGAGGCGTGCTACCTCCTTGGCATTCAGTGGTGGTTTGGCCGGGATGAAGTGGGCCTGTTTGGAGAAATAGTCCACCACTACAAAGATGATTGTGTGTCCATGGGATTCCGGTAGTTCCACAATGAAGTCCATGCTGATGACATCCCATGGGTGGCTAGGTACGGGTAATGGCTGTAGTAAGCCGACTGGTTTTGATCTTGGTGCTTTGACCATTTGGCAAGTGGGGCAAGTCTTGATGTAGTCTATCAATTCTTCCTTCATGTTCGGCCAAAAGAATTGCTTCCTAAGGGCCTCCAAGGTTTTGCTTTGCCCTTTGTGGCCTCCAATCTTGCCATCGTGTATCTCATGCAGGATGAGTTTCTTTAATTCCACATTGTTGGGGATATATAATCTCTTGCCTAAAAATAGAATACCTTCTTCTAAGGTGTACATTCCATGGGGTGTCTTCTCTGCTTCCACATCTTTGATTATCTTGTGCATTTCTTGATCTTGTTCTAGGGCCTCTTTGACAAGTTCTATGAAGTTGCTGCTGACCACACTGACAGCTTTCAGGTTAGCTTTCCGGCTCAAGGCATTTGCTATTTTATTAGTGGAGCCGGGTTTGTGCTTAATCTCCAGGTCAAATTCGGCTAGGAAGTCTATCCAGCGGGCTTGCTTTGCTGATAACTTGGGTTGAGATTGGAAGTATTTGAGGGAGATATTGTCGGTGAAGACTACTGTATGCTTGTCTTGAATATAGTGCTTCCATTTTCTAAGGCAGTGGATGACTGCCAACATTTCTTTCTCATGTGTGCTCCACCTTGTTTCAGCATCGATAAACTTCTTTGATTCATACGCAATGGGGTGACCCTCTTGGACCAGTACACCCCCTATGCCATAGTCAGATGCATCTGTAGAGATTTCAAAGGGTTTGGTGAAGTTCGGCACCCTTAGGACGGGAGTTTGGCTCATGCACTTCTTCATCTGCTCAAAGGCTTCCTGCTGCGTGTTCCCCCATGTAAAAGAGTGGTCTTCTTTGGTGAGGTGGGAGAGGGGGGCAGTGATAAGGCTGTAATCTTTGATGAATCTTCGACAAAATACTGTGAAGCCTAGGAACTTCCGCACTTCCCTTGCAGTTTTCAGTACGGGCCATTTTTGGATAGCTTCCACTTTCTTAGGGTCCACTTTGATTCCATCTGCTCCTACAATAAAGCCTAAGAATTCCAATTCTTTCACTGCGAACTCACATTTTTCCAGCTTGGCATATAACTGATGCTGCCGCAACTTTTCAAAAACTTTGCGTAAGTGTTGCTTGTGCTCTTCTAAGGTTTTGCTGTAGACTAGGAGGTCATCTATGTAGATAATGACAAAAATATCTATCTCCGGTCTAAAAATTCCATCCATGAGGCCACAAAATGTGCCTGGCCCATTGCTTAGGCCGAACCCTAATACTAACCACTCAAAAATACCATATCGGGTACGAAAGGCTGTCTTTGGGATATCCTCTTCGGCTATGCGGATTTGGTGGTATCCTGATTTAAGGTCAATCCGACTGAAGTGCTTGGCCCCGTGTAGTCTATCTAAGAGGTCTTCCACTAGGGGCATGGGGTATTTGTTTTTTATGGTGATTTTGTTAAGAGCCCTATAATCTACACAGAGTCTAAGTCCCCCATCCTTCTTCTTTACAAACAACACTGGAGCGCCAAAGGGGGATTTGCTAGGGCAGATAAATCCTTGTTCTTCTAGTTCATGTAGTTGCTTCTTCAATTCCATGAGCTCGGTATGGTTCATGCGATAGGGAGCTCGGGCCGGTGGGGCAGACCCTGGAATTAGCTCAATCTTGTGATCCACATCTCGTCTGGGTGGTAGACCCTTGGGTAATTCGGCTGGCATTACATCTTTGAATTCTTCAAGTATTTCTGCCACTTCTGTATTCCTCTTCTGTTGTTTGGGTTTCTTGCCATTTTCTTCTTCTTCAATTGGTCTGATGATACACAAATAGACCATATCTCCTTGCTTGATTGACTTCTCGACTTGCTTTGCACTGCATGTCATGATACGTGGCCTGATGATGGTCCCTTGGACCGGTGCTTTTTGGGTTTGGCCCTTTGGTTGGTTTGTTGTTGGTTTTGCTATTTGGCATGATACTCCTGGCTTATTCTCCTTCATTTATACCTTGATTGGGGTCCTACCAGGTAGTTGCATTCTTTCGCATGGTACTCTTACGCCTTCTCCTTGCATATCTAGCATCATTTCATTCACACCCTTACCAAACATTGCGATAACATACTTGTCATAGAATTCCAAGCCTAATATCACTTCAAAATCATCCATGGGGATTACTAAGAAGTTGAGTTTCGCTTTCCACTTGTCGGCTTCCACTTGGACTGCAAAGACTTGTTTCACTTCCCTGGCTTCTCCTTGTGCGAATGTTACTGTTAATCATTCTGGGGTTTTGATAGTTTCAATCCATGTTTTGCTGCACATTGTGGTGTCATGAAGTTGTGAGTTGCTCTTGTGTCCACCATGATAGGTTGGTTTCCATCGCCCATCCGGCCTTTGATGTATAGATGGTGGACTGCCGCTACCCTGGCTGCCATGCATTGGGGTCGGGCGCTAACTGACCCTACCCTTGGGTGATCCATGCTCTCTTCACTCCCATTTGGAATTTCCTGGATCCGCGGTGGTAGCGGTTCTTCTCCTCCATATGCACAAGTTGCATTCACCCTTGATCCGCTCGATGAGGTTGTGTCTTCTATTGGGCACCTATTTTGGTAGTGTGGACCCCCACATTTGAAGCATCTGATGCCGGTGGACGGTCCTGGGGGTCTCCACCATGATGTGTTTGATCCTGCGGGCCCATATGACGTGCTAGGGGTTGGCCTGTAGTGATTGTTTCCCCATCTCCCTGCTGCTCCTCTTGGTACTAATGCGGTTTGGGATACGGCCGTGATATTAGTGGTGTTTTGACTCCTTGTATCTGTGAATGCCCCTCTAGGTGCATTGGGCCTCTGGTTCTAGGAGTTGTTGTTGTTGAAGGTGTTGTTGAAGTTGTTGTTGAACCTATTTTGATTCCCTTGTGCTGTTCTTCTGCCTTCCAGGTCCACCAGTCGTTCGGCCATCCTCATGGCTTCTGCTAAGCTTGTTGGCTCCTGTCTCTCCACATCTCTTCTAGCCCATTCTTGCATTCCAAAAAAAAATCCATGTAGCTTCGTGTCGGTGTCCATGTTTGGTAGCTGCAGCATGATTTGCCTATATTTGTTGACATACTCTTTCATCTTTCCCTGTGCTTGCTTGAGGTTCCTCCATTTATCTCTCACTTTGAATTTCTCCAGCTTTGGGATAAAGTAGTCCTTCAGTTCTTCCTGGAGCTCTTCCCATGAACAGATTGTGTGGCCCTGCTCTTGTTCTAACAGGTACCAACTGGCAGCGTCCTCCTCCAAGTAAATGGCTGCCACCTCCGCCTTCCTGTCTTCGGTAATTCTTGAATACTTTAAGTACCTATCCACCTCTGCGATCCATTTCTTCAGGACCAACCCATCTCTCTCTCCCTTGTACTTGGCGGGTTGGGGCATCTTGAATTTTTCGTAATCATCTTCTGAACTACTGCTATATTCCTTTTCTTTGAGATGGTGCTTCTTCTCCTTCTTCTTGTCTTTCTTTTTGCTTCCTAATTCTACTACTTTCTCCTTCTCCTTTCTTGTATCTTGCACCCTCCTAGATGACTCCTCTCTACCCGTTCTATCCATCTCCTCTTGCATTCGGTGTCTTTTCTCATCTTCTTGTTGTTGATTCACCTATTCTCTATAGCCCTGCTCTACTTCTAGTTTTTTTCTCCTTTCTTCCTCTTCCTCTTTCATCTGCATGTTCCTCCATATTGATTCTAGCATGCTGGACATACCATCTAATTGTCTTTCTAGCCCGGGCACCTTCTCTTCTTGGGCCACTCTCCATTCTTGTCCCCTACTCTTCTTCCTCTCCTCCAGTGTCGGGAGGGTGATGTTCTCCCTTTCTTCCTCCATGTGGTTGGTGGTGGTGTCGATGCGGGGAAGCCGCATTTCGTCTGTGGTGGTGTGGGTCGTGCCGCGGGGAAGCCGCGTCACGTCTTTAGACGGTGGGATGTCGAGGTTGGGGCGTCACGCTGGGGCGACGCGTCGGGGGGGCGTCGCGACGTGGGACGACGCGACGTGGGGCGACACGACGCGGGGCGTCGCGCTGTGGGTCGTTACGGCTTCGATCTCTTCCGGGCACTGGATCTTTCCTCCTGCTTCCGTGAGCACTCATTTACTCCGAGCAAGAGTTGCTCTGATACCAAGTGTAATAAACCTGCACTCGTTACGCACTCAACACGGCACAAAAAGGTAACACGATATGAGCTCAAGGTATACTCTTGTATTATTCAATCCAAAAGTGGGACAACATAGACACATCCCAGGACACACTCTCGTGACGCCGCACATAAGAGGGTTCACCACTGGGCATAGAGAATCACACGTAGAGTGGAAACAAGGCAGGGCTTTGAGTCACTACTACTCCCTATATAGGTGCAATCGGTAGTAACGGCATGGTATAGCTACAAAGCCCTTACACCCCCCCGCAATGCCCCCGTCCATGTGACCTAACCCCCCTTCTATCTGTCCTACCCCCCTAATGCCCATTCCTTCCCCCTGCGAGGCGCATATCGTATGCGCGAATGGACGGATGGGACGGTCACCAAACAATGTCATCCTTGATCTATAGGCTTGCTCTGAAAGACGTGGCTCATCGTACGTAGTGTCGTGTATTACACCCTTGGATTTGAGCCGCTCGCTACCGCGGTTGGTTGATCGAACCCGGCGGAGAATCCCGTACTACTTGCGGCGAGACGGATACGACATGTTCGGCGAAGGATAAGTAACATTGGCAATCCTGTGCTGGCTATTCCGGGTCCGCGATGGACTAGCGATGATCAGCAGGAGGTGGCACGCAACGGGACCTGGGTGTCATTATCCACGGACGATGGTACCACCTCCTGTCATTCTTGTGCGGCTCGCCACCCGTCGGCTGTCGTCAGTGCCTGAGCACCCGGCGCTGCCCATCTGCCCCCGCCACGCCGCTCTATTCGCCTCGCCACGTCACTTGTTGAGCCCTTCCCCCCCCCAAAAACCCTATTTGCACACCTTCCCCATTTGCACACGACAATTTGGAAAAACAAACACACTATTACTTTAATCACTTAATCAAAACACACACCCCCACCCCAATATCTTTATATATCTTTATTTTCATTCACACCACCCAAAAAAAAACACACCAAAAAAAAAAAACCTACAACTACACAAAACATAAGTCAAAATAATTAATTATTTAACAAAACATCTAAGGCTCCCACACCCCCACCTTTTTCTATATATATATATACACTTTACTCATTTCAATTACAATCACAAAAAAAAAAACAACTACGACCAACAAACAATAAACCAACATAGACAACCCAACCTAATCCTCCACCCACTAACACCATTTCCCCTACCCACGTTTCTTTTCCTCCTTTCTTGCACGACCCACTCTTTCCCCCATCTCGTGCGTGCATGTGCCTTCTTAGGCCTTGTTCGCATTCGAGGCTTTGAATCTTGTGATGCGTGTTCATGATTGCGGTTGTTCACGCATGCTAACCTGTATGCGATTTTTCCGTGGGGTGATGCGATAGTTGATATTCACATGCATCTGACACACAACCCATTCCCAAGTACTTTTTTTTTTGAATTTTTAAATCTTTCAAAATCGAAAAACACTTAAAAAAACACATACAAACTTTCAAAAACCTATTAAAAACTATTAAAAATCCATAAAAATGCTAAATAAATATAAAAAAAGTATGATTTATTTTGAAATAATTTGATAATTTTTGAAAAATTTCAAAAGTTTTCTCATTTGAAAATGCCTTAGAAAATAATTAAAAACCTTTAATTTCATGAACATTTGTTTAAAAAGTTAAAAAAATTCAAAAAAAAAAACTTATTTTTTAATATTTTTGGATAATTGGCATGTACGAAAATGATCACAATTAATTGGAAACCAATTAATTGAATAAGAAACCCTTATTAAACGTGTAAATTCTTTGAATTTTTCTTTTTTCACTACAAAAATGACTAGAAAAATTGTGGAAAATTTTGAAAAATCTATTGGACCTTTATGCTTAGCTTTCAACCCACATTTGTGAATTTAAAAAAAGGAGAAAATATTAATCCAATATTCATATCTAAATTCATTAAGAAAAAAATTATAAAACAATCCTAAATTGACAAATAAAGTGAAACATACATAGTATAAATAAATTCAATACATTTCATAGGCATCATGTGAATGAAAACCACACGCAAAAGAAAATATCACTGTTTATTGAAAATTATTTGCTATGGTGTTTAGTTTGTTAAGCTTATATTGGCAAACTTTTTCAGCTCGTTGGATTTTCTTATTGGATTCCATTGTGGTTGCATCATCTCCATTACTGATAGTGCATTTAGACTATACTTGCATACACACCCCTCCCTCGGGTTTTTTTTTTGGCTATCCCAAAATCTAAAATTAATTATTAAAAGGAATCATGATCACCACGTTTTTCACGCATGTCCATGCACACACACAAATTTTTAATTAAAATCAACCCATTGTTCACTTAGCACACGCTTCATGCGTTATAAACACATTTAATTTTATTTTAAAAAGAACCATCCGTCACAAAAAAAAGCACGCATTGACAAAAAATCATCCAATACAAAATTAATTTTTAATAAATGAATTTACATTTAGAGACCCTCAATCAAGGTTCAAAGTTCGAGTTATGCTAAAAGCATCGTGTCAAACTTAATAATTTGTAAATAAATGATAACAAGGAATTGCTGTTTTTTTAAAAGGTTTATTACCTAATAAAATTTCATGAATTATTAATAATTGTATTAAAATTAATTCTTCATTATATTTCTTTCCCCTACATTGCACAGTTTCCTTTTTAATGAACGCACTTCATGGGATAGGAATGGTGGAGTATTGTCTAGTCCCTCAATGATGGCCAACAGTTTGAGTGTCATGTCGATATGGTCAGTTCTTATGTGATTCTATATTTTTATTTTTCTCATGTTGACAAGTCAAGGTACATTATGTATTTTTCGTTTTCTTTTTTGCCTAATACGAGGTTTCAGGGTGTCTGTTTATCTACATCACATGAAGCTTTCAATTGCACGTGTGTAGAGGTCATGCCGGATTTTTCCTAGGATGTGGATTGCTTGGGGTGGTAAGTCAGTTGGTCAAGTCATGTGAGTTTATTATGATCTATATCTTATCTATTCCTATCATGTTGTTTTGTAGGTATTCATTGTGACTGTGTGTGTGTGGGATATGTGTGTAAACTATCTAAATGGCACCTCAAACCCCTTCCCCAATCCAATATGTGCCTTTGGTATTATATTATGATTATTCCTTGTTGCTAGATTCAAACCTTGTTGCTAGAGTTGGATTTGTCAGAAATGGTGCAGCAATGGAAGCATAAACAACATGCTAAAATAAATTACTGAAACACAGGACAAGAGAAAGAATGAATGAATAAACAAAAATACAGATGAGAACTCAAATGTATGCTCGGGAAATGGAATCCATATCAAACACAAGACAACATCATATAACAGTGAGTCACTGGCTGTGTGGGCGCCCTGGCACCGGCTCCTCTCTCCCCAGAAGAATCCACAAATGATGGTTGAAGTACCGAAGAGGAGGAGGAGCCCCTACAATATATAGGCATAAAATGGGGGGAGCAATAAATGCGATCGACTAGCATTTAATGCTGGTCGACCATCATTAAATGCTCCCCATCCCTAAAAAGGGCACAAAAATGCCAAAAAAAAAACTATAAAAAAGGCCACAGCCTCTACAAAGCACAGACTCACCATGAGTTGACTAATTTGCTAACACCCTCTCTCAGATCAGGGGTGAGCTGATACAATACAATAGTACAATGATGGGGAATCAGAAACTATACAACATAGAACCACCAGAAGAACCATGGATATCCAAGTAGTGAGTAGCCAACCCACCACCAAGATGCCTCGGAGAGTATCTAACATCGATGTTGATCATAACAGCACCACCTGAAAATAGAGAAGAATCATAGCAGCTCTCTGTGTTATGTCACCTACGTCACTCATGACATACAAGACCAATGTGCCAAACATGTCTCTGAACATGTGACCATGGAATCCCCGCCTTCGGCCAAAACTGCCAAAGTGTCCCCTCATGTAAGCTCCAGACGAAAGCCTCCCGCTCTCTGTCAAGTAACCAGCCCATCATGAACCTAGATGTTAATCCTAGCTCCAAGATTTGTACCTGCCAGGACTTTGGTCGATGCATCAGGGATGTCCCTCTCAGGATCCTATGCATCTGTATAGACATATAGATGAGGCACGACTACCCCATCTTACCACCCTCTCACACTCCCTCTCTGGCGCTAGAGAGTCATGAGGGATGTCCGCATCACCACCACTAGAAAGCAGTTGAGGAAGGGGCCACTAAGCCCTTCCCACAATTTGAAGAAGAGGATCCCTCTTTCGTGCCTTGGACTTCACCTTGGCTGAAGGATCAAAATTGAAATATGAGGCAGATGGTGACTCATCGAACGAGTCCGCATCCCGCGTCGTCTTTTGCTCTTGTTTCTTCCTGGAAGCCACTAACTCTTTGCAGTCCTTTCTTAAATGACCTTTCTTGCCACAATGGTAACATTGGGCCTTCGACTTCCTCATCTTTGAACCCCTCTCTGAAGCTGCAAGTGCCTCACTTGAACATCCATAATGTGACGGAAGCCTCCCCTGTAGTCGCAAAGTAGCCTCATGCTCAAGTAGCATGGAGGACATGTGAAGAAAACTAATAGGAGTCATAGCTATCTGCGTCCGTAAAACAATCGCCACTCCATCAAATTCCCAAGGAAGCTTGTAGAGCACCGTACCAACAAGATGTGCCTCTGATAGGGCAAACTGCATAGTGCAAAGCTGGTCTTGGAGTTGGGTAACACGAAGTAGGAAGGATTGAATCCTATCTGTGGATTCAAACTTCAGTTATAGGAGCTGTCCATAGAGAGTAATGGCCCTCATGGTGGAAGGAGCCTTATACATTAACTGTAACTTCTACCATATGTTCGAAGCTATCGTACAGGAAGTGACCGCCGATAGAACTTCTTTGGAAATACACCAAAGTAATGCCGAATAAGCATGGGCATCATCCGAACCCCATGTAAGCACAGCCTCCTCATGGTTGTCTTCATCAAAATTAGATGGAATAGGAGAAGGTTGTTGAGGACGTGATACAGCTCTGTTAACAACGTACCATAACCGCTTCTGAATAAACCAAGCCTTCATCACCGCACTCCACATGTAATAATTAGGTCCATGGAGCTTGTCATTAGTGGATGTGCATGGAGGAGCCATCTGGAGGCCATCTGGAGAGGATTTAGAAAAGAAGTAGAGAAAAGAAGGGGTTGGGAGAGGAAACACAGCCAAACCACGAGCACAGACTGCAAAAAAAAGAGTTCACATGCAACCCAAAAATTGATCAAAATAAGCCAAAATCTGCTGCACAAAGTCAAAAAATCAGTTGAATTCTGCTAGAAATAGCAAAAACGACCTGTTCTGCTAGTCGCCCAGCCCAAAATAATGGAGTAAATAGGAAAACGCAGGCTGCACACTGCCTAAATAGGTGTAGGGAATTTTTGCCAGCAGCTTGATGAGGAAAACATAGGCAGCAGGAGGTATAGGACAAGTAGGCGATGCATATCTTGACCAAAACGCAAAGTATGCAAGCTAAAATCTGGTCGCAATCAGGTTGACAGCAGTCGCTAGGGCAGTAGAGGGGTAAATCAGTCCTGAAATCAACAATAAAACACAACAGAAACATAAAACCTGAAAATTGATACCATGTCAGAAATGGTGCAGCAATGGAAGCATAAACAACATGTTGAAATAAACTATTGAAACACAAGACAAGAGAAAGAAAGAATGAATAAACACAAATGTAAATGAGAACTCAGATGTATGCTCGGGAAACGGAATCCATATCGAACATGAGACAACAACATACAATAGTGAGTCACTGGCTGTGTGGGTGCCCTGGCATCGGCTCCTCTCTCCCCAAAAGAATCCACAAATGATAGTTGAAGTACCAAAGAGGAGGAGGAGCCCCTACAATATATAGGCATAAAATGGGGGGAGCAATAAATGCAATCGGCCAGCATTTAATGTTGGTCGACTAGCATTAAATGCTCCCTAGCCCTAAAAAGGGCTCCAAAAAATGTCAAAAAAAAACTAAAAAAAAGGCCATAGCCTCTGTAGCATAGACTCACCCTGAGCTAACTAATTTGGCAACACGATTATCCAAATTTGTGGGCCTTTCCTTACCGCTAGTTCCAAATGATCCTGACATCATCTGTGATCAATTTTTAACCTCTTACAATAAGTGGTCTGGTCCTGTTCGTTGTATCACTATTCTTATGATGCTTAAGAGTCTAGGAAAGGATATTTCTTTGCCATATCGTGGGGAGTCCTTCCCTATTACCTGTCAGCTATTCTCCAACGAGGATATTTTGAAGCTATTACAGAAGAAGATGCTGGATATTTTGGATTCAAATAAGGTTATTACCAGGTTAGAGGTTAGTTTCTCTATGATTTCCAATTCCCTATGGAAGTACTTGTGCCAAATTCTTCAAGACAGGTTTATGCCAAAAACCCATCTCATTACCTCTCCAAGGAGTTGTTCACAGCTTCTTGTATGGTCCTAAATGGTATTACAATTGATTGGAGTACCTATCTCTTGGCAATGATGGATCAACATTTCATTCCAGGTACTATAGGAAATGTGACTAATGTCACATTTGGATCGTACCTTTATGTATTCTTGATGCATGTTGCCCCTGCAAAGGAAGTCCCTTTACCTCTAGTTGATCCTCCAGAGGTTCCTCCTCCTCCTCCTCATGAAGATGATGATGTGATAATTGAGGACGATGACTCTCCCCCACCTCTAGTCATCCAGAGAAAGCACCTAAAGTGAGCTACTAAATCAATGACAGTTTCTACTCCTCGAGTTTCAGTTACAATTCTTGCTCAATTTTGCAGCACACTGCATGCCTTTCTTCAAATGCCAAATCTTTTCAAAGCCCATAGGGATGGTATGCTGGACATTTCTATTCCTTCTGTGCAACGTCTAGTAGCAGGAGATGCCATTCCTTTTTGGTGCAAGGATATCCAGAGTTCAATTGAACTTTCATAGTGCCTATATCCAGTAGCTTTCTTCTTCTTTTTATGAAGAAGTTCAGTAGTATAAGGAGGAGATGTATAAAGCTAATACTGAGTTAGCTTCTACTCAAGAGAAATTTTCTGACCTCTGTATACAAATGGTGTAGCAAACTAAGAGGAGAGGGATAGGTTATAGAAGGAGGTTCAAGAGATGAAGGTTGTGATAGCTGCCCTCCAATTAGAGAAGCTTAAATCCACTACAGCTTTCCTAGACCAAAGCAATACTCAAATTCAACAACTCAAGGATTAGTTGGCTAAGTCTCATTCTTCTTTACAGAGTCCAGTGCAACCAGTTCCTTCTTTGGCCCTTGCAGACTTAGCAGTTTTTCAAAGACAAGCCACATTATGACCTTTGTTCCAGGCTAAGGTAGAAAGACTTTAGTCTCAAATGGATTTGATGTGGTCTTCATTTGAGCAGTTCTAGGAATATGTTTCTCCATATCACTCATTTTTCGTGCATTATCAGCAACAAAAGTTGGCCTTCTACATTAAGCTTTCCATGATGGATTTACCTCTCCTAGAGGATGGTTGGAGTGGGGCCTAGTCTTCTGACTTGTTTATTGAAGTAGTCAGAATGGTTTTTGAGGATTTTGTGACTTCAGATACCATGCTTCTATCTTATATGTATTTGAGAGGTGATTTGCTGATTCCAGATAATGAAGATTTGGCTTGGTGTGTTAGGGAGTGGTACTACAAGCTCCTTTGTATGTCAGACATTTGGAGCTGCGGATAGATGAGTTCATTCAGTGTTATTCATGCAAAGTGGTTGATTGTCTTGAGAGTTCGTGGCATACCATGATTGACTCTGTCATTTTGAACCAACACTAAATCAAAGCCTCAGCTCATGCACAAAACATTAACCAAATAAGGGTGGATCTTTTAGCCCATCTTTCCAAGCGACCCCCATTTGATTCCTTCTTCTTTGAAGCTTATAATCATAGATCCGTCTTAGGTCCATTAGTACCTTGTCTATCTCATTATCAATAGTAAACCATAGGTTTTGATCAAAAGATTCTTAGAAGATGGGGGTGGAGTTCAGTTGATTCTCTTACTGGATCTGAAATTAATTGGCCATTGATTCCAGGGAAGTGGACAACTATTAGTCAAGCATATCAAAATTATCTCCATTTTTCTCAACAACAATCTCAGTCAATAGATCCTTCAGTGAGATTGGCAGCTCACTTTGCTAGTACCTGGCATATATGCACAGATATTCATATAATGATCCGAAGGCCATTCCAAAGTTATGCAAGAATGTAAATGTAAACATTGATTCTCAACAACTAGATGTATTGCATTTTCATGCCCTTTGTTTACCAACACATATCTTGTCTTTAGAGAGGATGTTTTGCCTTCAGTTTTTCCAAAATCCTCCAAAGACTTTTGTGGATGAATCCTTATCCATGGACCTTTTTCGTGATCACCAAGACTTCAAGAGGAATCATTTTTATTGATACCTTTGGATGTATCTTTTATAATTCATAATGATATATCTCTCTTTTGGAGGTGCCATTTAGATGGTTGTTTTGTGTTTAGTGTTTGTGTTATGTTAATTTATAAGTGATGGGTTTGTGGTGGTTGGATATTCGATTTGTTCAAGAGCTATATTTTTGGAGATTTTTAGTGATGGTGATGTTAGATGGATAGCTCTAGATGTAAAGATGTATAACCTCTTATATCCTTTACGAGTTTGTCAAAAATAATTTTTTGTTGTTCATACGATGTGTTAATGGATAAAGGTTTTCCTTTCATTGTATTCTTTATTAGATGCAGGTTATAAGATGGGGTCGTGATTGGATGGTGTTTCCTAAATATTTTTGTTGAAGATCAAGTTGAGCTATTTGATGAACTTGTATTCTCTTTTTTCTAGGTCGCGATTATGCTCCCTTATTAAGTGTGGGAATATGTTGAATGCTGAAATGACTTTTTTTGTTGATTTTTGTTGTTTTTGAGGGTTGAATGGTTTATTTTACATGATGATTGATTGGTTTGGAAGTGGTTTGAGAGTGTTTTGGATAGGGTGGAATGGTTTTGATAAGTTCATGATGTTTTTTAGTAGAGATATGAGGTTTTGTGATGTTCTGTTGATGTCATGATAGTATCTGATTGGTTTTGATAGCTTCTGTTTTGTTTTGTTTTTCTTTTGTATGGAAGGATGGAGTAATGATTGATGAAGTTTGAGATTTTTTGAAAGCTCATTGGATGGTTTTTGATGGTTTTATTGGTTTTAGTTGAGCTGGATGTTTTTTGTTGACCTTTTATAATCCTTTGTTGAGCTTCTATAGAGCTTCTGTAAATCCTATGTATACCTTTGTATGTGTTTTATTGGATGCAAGTGTGGCATGAGAAAGTTTTCTAGCCTTGGAAAGAGATGAATGAAAGTTCAAAAGAGCTCAAAGAAGTGGAATAAGTAGTTGTTGAAGACTCAAGTGAAGATTAGAGTGAAGTGACAATGATGAGCTATGAACAGTCTCTGTAGTGGCTTTGGTGACCTTTCATATCAAGCATACCTCTTGGGAGGGGTATTCACGACCAAAAAAGGGTTATTGTGAGTGATTATTGAGTATTATAGAGAGGATATGATGTACTATTGAGAGAGAGAGAGAGAGAGAGAGAGAGAGAGAGAGAGAGAGAGAGAGAGAGAGAGAGAGAGAGAGAGAGAGAGAGAGAGAGAGAGAGAGAGAGAGAGAGAGAGAGAGAGAGACTCGAAGATAGCCAATTCTATGAAAAACAATATATCCACATATGAGAGATTGTGAGAGAAAGCTATGGAATCTTTGAAGATAAATAATATGTGATATCTTTCCATGAAAGTGGTTTATTATCTTGTGTCTTTATGGTCTATCAATGAATTCTATGAAGAATATGAAGAGCATGATGGATTTTGTTAAAGTTAATGCCATGGGAGAATTGTTTCTCTAAAGTTGCGTGAAGATTTCTTATTCTTGGTGTTCTTTTCTTTGTTGAGATTATATCAAATATAAAAAAGATGGTTGTTGATAGTACAAGATAGATTTTTTTGCAGTAGAAACCTCGTTTTCCTTGGTGTCTCTCTTGGGACTCCATGTCACTTATGCTAATTTTCATGGATGTTATTATTTTTGGAAAGAAAAGGATTGTCTTGGAAATAAACTTGTTAAAAAGTTTATGTATAATGCATTCAAAATAAGATGTTTGTGATTGAAAGTTAGGTACTAATCTTTCCTAAAATCATCAGGCTAAAAGATGGTTGACCGAGTATAGATCGCCGACTAAGGCAATATTCCGGTGAGCATAGAATACTGACTGAGGAGGCCGTGTTCTTGATGGCACTAGACCTCCCCAAGGCCAGCATGAATAAAATCTATTGCAAGGGGTTTTTCTTTTTTTGTTTCGTGTTAGTGAGCTTAAACCAATCATGACACAAAAGGTCTTGTCGTAAGAAATTCTAGTTGGCAGGAGGAGGTGAGGATACCAAGGGGCTTTGGTCATAAACTCCTTAAGCTCTTACGAACTGCCAACTACCCTTCAATTTCTAGACTGTCTTGGAAGTTTCAATACTAGTTAGGGAACGGAACTTAGAGAGAATAATACATTCGAATAGAAAGTCATTTTCCTGTAAGGAACTATTAAGAAGAAATTGCTTTGCTCTATTTTTGTATTGTGAATTAAATACGTGTAACGAATTTGTATTAAGAGATAATTCAATGAAGCTATTTTTATATGTTGAACCTAAAGTAGTAGGTAATTAGGTAACTAAAACTACTCTCTCGAGGGAAGCAAGAGAATGGACCCTTGATGGAAGATCCAGACCTATGGCTGGGTGGTTTCAGTAAGCCAAGATCTTTCTTAAGAAGGAATAAAAATTGCACTTTTGATGGACCATTAGAAACTAGAAAGCTTGACTCGCATCACATTAGAACCCCGGCCAGAAGGGATTAAAGTGTCATACTTCTTCCATTCTCTTTTGAACCCAGCTCCATTCAGCTAGCAAATTACTATAGGGGATGGAATCTCGAACCACTAATACTAATCAATCGTTAAGTAATTGATTTGACCATAAAGACTTAGGTTGATCCTCATGGGAATGGCCGAAACTTCCACTGCGGAGTAGACTCAAGCGAGCATAGTTAGCAAACTCCATGGGTTTCCATGAAATCCCCGGACAGTGCTTCCTAGGACATCTCTTGATGGCCTACTAAGAATGTACCACCAACGGAAGCTCGGGTGGGCACGTTACAATATCACTATCATTTGATCTAACAGCTATCATGCCAACCAATGAAAGCATAGAACAAGAAGTTAGGTTGCTATAAATGACTACAAATTAGTCCAAAATCACAGCCAAGACAAAGGCTAAATGGAAGAAAATACCAAAGTGTAGGGCTATCCACTAACTGCCAATAATAAACTATCAAATCAAAGCATTTGCTCTCATTAATGATGCATAAACTTGCAATGACAGCACCAATGTAATAAATATAATAGTATGAGAATCCAACTGTAGAAAAATCAAACAAAAGAGAAGCCAAGCTCCCCCTATTAGGTGTATTTGGCAACAAATAGGATATTGTTAACCCCAACACGAAGAAAGCAAAAGGAAATAAAAAAGACGCAAGGCAAAGGCGGAAAAAAGGTAGCCCGACTGAAGAAAGAATAGGAGAAAAGGCCAAAAGCGCAAGGGCAACCTTGAAAGTCCAAGGCAAACACAAAAGGGGAAAGGCGCATTTTAAAATAAAAAGGCGCACCCTGAAATCTTGTAAAAGAGCGCCGGGCTCTCACCCGTGCAATTTGTAAATGTAGACGGCGGTGGAAAGGAATCTAGGAAGATAGAAGGACAATGGGAAAAAGGGCCTAGGCTATGGTCGGCCATGTAAAAAGGGGAAAAGGGGATGACCGCCCAAAAGGGATTTAGGGTTTTGTATATAAAGTTGAAAAGTGGATGAGAAGCTCATTCTTGTGTGTGGCCAAAAGTAGCTCTCCTCTTCTTCTTCTTCTTCTTGTTCTTGCTTGCTTGAGCTTGTGCTTGAGAGAGGGAGTGTGAGAGTGTGAGGGAGTGAGTGTGTGAGGGTGAGGGACCGAGGAGGAGAAGCTCTCCATCTTCTCCTCTCTTCTTCTCTTCTCTTCTCTTCTCTTGTCTTGCTCGCGGCAATGGAGCTTGTAGCTTGGAGTGGGAGGATCGAGCTTGCTTGAAGCTTGCACTTGGATCGTGGAGCTATTGGAGTGCGCGGGAGAGGAGGTAACTGGAACGGCATCAAGGTAAGCTCACTACACCCGTAGATATGGATGGCGCGTCGGCTATGTGAGAGGTAGCCATTAGTGCTCGGCTTGGAACGCTTGAAACAATAAGCGGTCCGTGGGTCTTGGCGGTTGAGTGAAAGCTCCCACATTTTGGTTCCGTTGCCGGGACCAACGGATTCAAGCCTTGAGTGCTTGCATGCTTCGAATCGAGCATCAAAGTAAGGGTTTCCCCGAACCGGTGCTTGAGGTAGATAGGTAGGAAGCGAGGGGGTTGAAGATGGTATTCGATCTCCTTGGCAAGTAGGTGTTTTGCTTTCTTGAGATTTATGTTGTGGAATGAAGTAGTGTAGGAATTTACTTTGTGATTGGATGCATTAGGATAGGAAAAAACAAAGAAAAAGAAACAAACAGTAGGGTTCTCTGTTGCTGTATAACAGGCTAAAACAGGGAAATAGGGGCACAGATCCTTGGAGTGCCGTTCGATTCGAGCACCACAGTGGTTCCAGGCATGTCTGGCATTCCTTTGTAGTGTCCTGCACCTATCTGGAAGGTGCTGGATGATTCGGTGTAGTAGACGTCAGCCTAGAGACATTGCGTGCAACTCGCAGGCCGTCGTCCGCGCCGTCGGACCAGGCCGTCCGAGTCCCAGAATCGGATGTCCGATTTTGAGAATCGAACGTTCGGACAACCGTTCGATCGGACCAACCCGTCCGATTTTGAGAATTGGACCACTCGGACACTCGGACGAGTCCAGAATCGGACCAGATCAGAATCGGACCACCCTATCCGATCCGATTCCCAGAATCGGACCACTTTTTGATCCGACCCCTAGAATCGGACGTGACCAAAATCGGATCACTTGTCCGATCGGACCAACCCAAAATCGGACGTCCGATTCTGATAATCGGACTCCTGAAAATCGGACATCTGAGAATCGGACAGAAAACTATCAAAATCGGACAGGTATCTAGAACATAAATTTTGATCATCTAAACCCCGAGATCGACCCCTAAGGCTACGTAGAGCTGAAGGCACATCACAGATCCATAACCGGGCTAAAATTTAGAGCACGTAGTTCAAAATTTGGCTATAACCGGTCCTCCAAATTGCATATGGCGTCTACCGTAACGGTCCTGTGGGCCGAGGGGGACTGCACCCCCCGGACCCCCGCAGAGGGGGCTCTGCCCCCTCCACACCTCCCCCGAGTAGGTTGGAGAGAAAATGCGCGCCGTGACAGGTCTTCCAAATTGGACCCTAGCGTAGCAATGGCTCTACCTGAGCATGGAGTCCCACTTGCAATAGAGCAACCAAAAGCCCGTACCCGAATAGAGACAAACAGAGACCCTATAACATCAATGGGCCAATCTAGCCATCAAGGGCAAAAAGGCCACGCCACGAGAACACAAAGACATTGTGTTCATACCATGTCTAGTCAGAATGAAATGCAACATCAGCAAGCAACAAATGCGAAGATGACTAGACATGATACTCTTGACGAGAGATGTACCTTGAATAGCACTACAGTGACGACCCAAGACAGCGGTGGAGAATCCACATCTGGTCGTGCAGTCGAGAACTCAAGGGCATCTATTAGAAGGCTTAAATTTACAAGCCAAGACCCGGAAGATGAAGACATAGTACCACCTGCTTATCTTAGGGTCAAACTCACTGCGAAAAGAGAGCATACTATCGATGCTCTAATTGATGAAGGAGCAGATTTTAATATCTTGACCTATGAATCATGGACCCTACTAGGCCAACCAGAGCTGACACCGACTAGTGCAACTCTTAGCCCTTATGGGAGACACCCACAAGCACTCATAGGGAAGTGCAAAATCCTTGCGACAATTGAAACGGAAAGCTTGCCTATCCTATTTCATGTTCCTCCAAATAGTGCTAGCTGCGGGAAAGAAACCCTCCTAGGAAGACCCTTCAAAAGGGCAACCAAGTGTGAGGCTGACTATGTAGCACAGAGGATACACCTGACACTACCAGGTGTGAGGATAGTCACCACCTTTAGCAAGGGTGACCTCATCGAGCCTCAAGGGAAAGGCAAGGAAGGTGATGACATAACAGTTAAGCCTACAAACGAGGGCAAGGACTTGTTGGAAGAGTTGATACAAGCACAGGTCAAACAACGAGAACCAGTGAGTGAGGCCATGCCTGAACCAAGAAGGTCAAGAGACAATGCCAAGGACGGGCTTTGGACTTACAAATATCGTAGAAGACCCCAAAAGAAGCCAAAGCCTTATAGACGGAGGCGTCGAAGGAGAGCCAGCACAACGCCACGATGGATATCCAAGGCGTTGCTTCGGGCTCAAGGGTATTATGCAAGCAACCGATGGATTTGGGTGCCAAAACCCCTTGCTAAACCTCCCTGGTCGACTGAAGGCCAGAGTGCATCAAAAGCAACGAAGCACAGGAGGAAATCTAAGAGAAACTCTAGGTCTCGAGGCAAGAAAGCAGACATGAGTGTTCGAAAGAAAGAGCCTCAACCTAGCATGCTTAATAAGCAGATGTCATATGTAACCATTGAGCATGCACAAAAATCATTAGTACCCAAGGAGCCTTTGATTTCCCAAGGGGAGAGCAAGCTAGTGCCACATCCATCTAGGAGTCCTGGATCTCCTACGCCCTCTTCTCCCAAACAGACACAGGAAGCACTACAGTAGTTGTCAAGGGCGACTGCTCAATTCCAATCTCTATCGCCATCTAAGCTTCCAACCGTCAAAGAGGTGGGACATGATGCCATCTGTAGCTCTCGACCCAAGGATATGCCTGAGCCACCTAATGTGACTAGATCAGCTCATGCTCGATCTACACAAATGAGTGCTCAAAGGCTAACAAAGGACACAACCACTTCTGATCACCCTAGGGACTTGACACCACAATCCACCAAGGGTAGCTAGCCCACTGAACTAGCTGCCACTACTTCTAATCAAGGATCACAGCACTCACAGCCCTTGGCTGTGACAATGCCCCTTGTGGAACGTGTCCTTAGTAATTTACTTGTGGAGGAGGTGTCACAACCAAATCCCTCGACAACTCCAGCACTTTCAAAGTGCCTAAACCCTAGGCTGGAGGAGTTAAACACAAGGGAGTTGGCTGAAGGGCTAGACTCTCCGAAAAGGGAGGCAGTTGTGCTCTCACAACCTAGCGAGGCTGTTCCGCAGGCCACAACTAGGTCCCATGAGGACACACTAGAGAAGGGAAATGCTAAGGCTCAACCAAGCACATCAACGGTCAACCTAGCCTAAGGTCCTGAGCCATTAGATGCACCTGCATTGACCAAGAAAAAGAGGAGAAAACAACGAAAACAACAACAGTTGCAGGAGGTTGTGAACCCCAAGAACATTGAGACGAAGAGCGCCGAAGAGCTGATGAATAAAGCATCAAGTCCATCCACCAATGAACCCATCGATGCCTCTCCTAATAGCGGTGAACCCTCAGACACATCCGTGTGCTCTGAAAAACCAAAGCAACCGTTGCCATCAACAGTTGCTTGCAACACTCTATCCACTGACAATAGAACTCACATTGATCAAGCAAGAGTGGATACAACGCTGTCACAACAGGGTGACAAATCTATACCAGTCACATCCAAGAAGAACCAGGACGAAATAACAACAAAACCTCAGGAGAAACGTGAGAACCCCAAGAGCACAAGGAATCCTAGCGTTGACCAATCTTGCTCATCTAGGCCTGAGCCCCCAGCCATGCTAAAGCCTAAGGAAACTCTTAGAACTTTGTATGAGATAGCAACCGAGCAAGCCCTCGTTGAACATAGAAATGTCGCAGAATGCTTAACTGAGTTGGAGGCTAAGCTCAAAGTGGTCGCACATGTCTACGTCCTTGCGGACATGGGCACGATCCCCAAGGAGCAGCTTGGAGATTACTTGACCTTTCCTCTATCATGGGAAGAACAAGAACATCTTAACGGGCACTATGATAGGCTCCTGCATAAACAGATGCAACTCATCCCTGACGAGGAGGCTGACGAACTACGCTTAACCGTCACGTTCAATGAAGTGTTCTGTCGACCGAATCTCGTAGACATAGAGCTACTAAAGCGACTGTCAGCAGGCCAGAGTCAATTTGAGCGGCATTGGTGCGAAAGCCACGTCGTAATGGCCGAACTAGGGGCTCAGATCATGACGGTCTCAGAAGAGCGATTGGCCAAATGGCGGTCTCAAAGAGACCCAACCTATGTGGCACCAACTTCCCTTCGAGTGCTCACTGACATTCGGGGTGCAGAGTTGGCTGGGACTGGGCTACAGGGCCCTTTGATTGATAAGGTTCTCACCGAAGAGAAGTTACATATTGCCAGTAGACTCGGTCAAGGTTCCATGCTACTCGACGTGGGAAAATATCTATCAGTATTAAGTCAGCTGGCACGAATACTAGATGTGTGTGCCATGCTCCGGTACAACCCCGAGTTCTACACTTGGTTCTTATCCTCATGATGTGACATGGATTCATAGATATGTATATAAATAAACACTGATTTTTGTGTCACTATGTATAAACAATATCAACGCACACAAGCAATGATAGTCAAGCGCGCAGGGAGAAGAGTCGGTTTTGACAGGCTAAGCTCCTCAGGTCCTCCTCACATCACACTTTTAAAAGTCGCATGACCAGCCCCACCTCCAAGTGAAGGGCATGCAACCCATATTGCCACCATAGGAGACCTTGACCAACAACTCTGATGGTGTAGACAGGGTGTAGTCCCTTCCCATACACCTTCCCTTTTGGTCTATCCTCCCGAGGAAGTACCCTGTCCCACTCCACGACAACCAGTCCACGGAACTTAGCATAAACTAATATCTGCTAATGACTGGAGGCAACACGAACATCACCATGGGAACCATTCCCCTACAACAAACACCGCATGCCTCACCCCTCCCCTTCTTGTCATATGCGCTTCATAAACCACACTAAAATCCCTTCCATGCAAACAGTTGTATCCTATATCCAGGTCTGACCCTTGGATTGCATCTTGCAGGCTTCCCTTTGTGGCGGAACGCATGGAGAATCATGGAGAGCTGGCATGCAAAGACGCTCTTCGCAAAAGATGGGAGCATGTGGCACGCGCCCCTCCACCGGAGCGCTATGTGCCCACCATCAAGAGGTATGCCAAGAAGCGAGGCCCTAAGCGACACTACCTAGGACGAAGGCCGAAGAATCCTCGAGTTAGGAGAGTCGAGACTCGAAATACACAATAGGTGGCAGCACTAGTGATACGCACTCCCAGCTCCTGCTCGGGCCCCAGACGCTCAAAGGCAGAAAGGGCAGATCGGGAAAGAGAAGAATTTAATGAATTATTTAAAGATATTCTCGAGACGGTAGCGGGCCGGGATTACACCATTCATGTCCCGGCCGATATGTTCCCTGCCCACCCCCGCGGGAGTCCCACACCAGCAGAGCCCCAATCACCCGGCCATCCAGACTCACCCCGCCTCGTACAAATCGAGTAGCCCATAATGCATAAGGGGCTTATCAAATGATAATTGGCAAGGACTTTTTGTTTTTAAATGGTTGAGTGTTCACGACTTGTTAAGTGTTGACATGTTCCTGACTTGTATGAACTTATCATATCTGCGTTTAATATATGCTACGCCTTTAGCAAAAGAAAAAGCTAATCAAGCGTAGGTGATAAATGTCTAGTCAACACCATAGAATTCTAATAAGTGATGTCTCCTTGCATTGCACTGGTTTATTATAGTTGCGGCATACACAATGCATATGCTCTCATGAAGCGACAAGTGAATGTAGGATAATACAGGTCCCTGTGCGAAAATGCTCAATGCCCAATCACCGCAACACCCACAACCCCATAGCGAGCCGCGGCAAAGCCACACTGCCGAAAGCACCCTTGCCAATCGCCCACATTGCATGGCCCACAAAACATTCCTGGGCCACGCCCCCTTTCTGGGACAAGCTCTATAGTTGGCTCACGGCAGTCGTCACCTCAATTGTACCCACATCGCATGTGCCGCAAGGAGGGTTGCAATATCTCAAGTGTATCTCCCCCTTTCACCAAATGCTTCTCTAACAACGAGGCTAGGGCACCATCATCATTGTACTACTTATTTTTTGAGCCTTCGAAGCTTGACATTTTCCAACCCATTGAAAGGCTGATAGCCTCAACATATTGTAATGGTTGCACTCAGGCAAAAAAAAAAAAAAAAGAGAAGAAGAAGAAAAGAAAGAAAAATAAAAGAAAAGAAAAGAAAAAGAAAAGAATGGAAAAATAAGAAGCACCCACGATCACAACACAGCACCTAGGGGTCCTCAAATTAGGTACGTCTGGTGACCTTGGTCGATCGGCTTCGTCCCTAGTCCCCTAGCCCCTTACACTCACCCACAATTGTTCAGGGCACATCAAGGGCAGGACATACCTGGGGAGCTTGTCTCGCCTAGGGTTAGACATGTTACCCTGACCCACTTGCACAATTTTCTTTTGCACTCTGCCTTAGTACCATTGCAATCAGTGATGATAAGCACCGCACGACTGGCCATGAAAAGTACACCGTACTTAGCAAGCAAGTCTAATAGTTTCCAGCTACTGAAAGTACGGTGTCCCTGTATTCAATTATGTTCCATCGTGCAGTCACAATGCAAAGGATGTCTCATATACCTTCACGTGTACTCCTTCTCCACATGGACAACTTTGCCTCATCCACGCATTGTTATGAGAAACTAGCCCATGGTCTTCTAACTATGTAATATCTAAGTATGCACAAGCACTCACATAATACCTGCACCAAAGTATATCCACAGTTTGGGTCCTCAAGTGCAGGACAATACTCTCAGCTTGCTTAAGAGTTCGACCTGTCTCCCAAACTAATCAAATATGTCTTGTGCACGATAAAAGGCTAGCACTACCCCTTAGGGAGAGACCACATGAGAGTTTTTCAAATTGCAGGTGTTGAAGACTCCAACAAAAGTGTCGTTCGATCTTCATCAACACCCAAATCTGAATGCTTATCCCTTACCATCCGACAAGCCCACAAAGGATCATCATGTGAAGAATCCCCAAAAAACCAACGCTTGTGCTGGCCATCAACACACAATACAACATAGCCCTACCACCAACTCCAACAACCTTCCATCAGCCACCTTGACCACCAACAGGCCCCCAGGACCTTCTGCCACACCACCACCAACACTCCTCCACGGAAACCACAGGCGTCCTTGTCACCCACGTCTTCGGTGCATACTATAGCCTGCTACCTACGACGGTGAGTGCCATGGGACTGGCACTCGTCTAGGAGGGGGGTAATGTTAACCCCAACACGAAGAAAGCAAAAGGAAATAAAAAAGACGCAAGGCAAAGGAGAAAAAAATGTAGCCCGACTGAAGAAAGAATAGGAGAAAAGGCCAAAAGCGCAAGGGCAACCTTGAAAGTCCAAGGCAAACACAAAAGGGGAAAGGCGCATTTTAAAATAAAAAGGCGCACCCTGAAATCTTGTAAAAGAGCGCCGGGCTCTCACCCGTGCAATTTGTAAATGTAGACGGCGGTGGAAAGGAATCTAGGAAGATAGAAGGACAATGGGAAAAAGGGCCTAGGCTATGGCCGGCCATGTAAAAAGGGGAAAAGGGGATGACCGCCCAAAAGGGATTTAGGGTTTTGTATATAAAGTTGAAAAGTGAATGAGAAGCTCATTCTTGTGTGTGGCCAAAAGTAGCTCTCCTCTTCTTCTTCTTCTTCTTGTTCTTGCTTGCTTGAGCTTGTGCTTGAGAGAGGGAGTGTGAGAGTGTGAGGGAGTGAGTGTGTGAGGGTGAGGGACTGAGGAGGAGAAGCTCTCTATCTTCTCCTCTCTTCTTCTCTTCTCTTCTCTTCTCTTGTCTTGCTCGCGGCAATGGAGCTTGGAGTTTGGAGTGGGAGGATCGAGCTTGCTTGAAGCTTGCACTTGGATCGTGGAGCTATCGGAGTGCGTGGGAGAGGAGGTAACTGGAACGGCATCAAGGTAAGCTCACTACACCTGTAGATATGGATGGCGCGTCGGCTATGTGAGAGGTAGCCATTAGTGCTCGGCTTGGAACGCTTGAAACAATAAGCGGTCCGTGGGTCTTGGCGGTTGAGTGAAAGCTCCCACAGATATGTAAGAGCAACTAGCAATGAAGATGCATACAACCGGTACTAAGATCTATCACACCTCAATGTGTCAATAAACTATACATCCAATAGGCATAGATATCATACATGTAGTAGGTCTCAAGAGGAATAAAAGAGAACTGCCAAATGCATAACCAACTAAGCAAGTGTAATGAAGCTCAATACATAACCAAGCAGTGTGTATATATCACTTGACATCACACTAATAGAGATAAGTATTGGCATCCAAGACATGAATCAAATCAACCCATTAATAAGCATAAAGAGAGCATATACATGCTATAATATTCGAGATACATGCTCGACCTTCTTATATACTTAAAAGATATATGGTGAATATTATGCTGGTGCAGAAAGAGAATAGATGAGAGAAAAGAAATATGTAGAGAGAAAGAGAGAGAGATAGAGAGATTGACAACACACTAAGGACTGGAAGATAGGCCAATCCCCCCCCTTGTGGTGTTATATTATTCACAAGGAGCAAGCACATCCATTAAACATAAACCAATTCTTAACTTGTAGATCTTGGGAATAAGATCACGGTTCCTTGCACGGTATACAACCGCCGGCTAACACTTGCACAACTTGGAAGCTGGCACCTTTTGATCCTTCTTGAGTCTCTCCTTCTCTTCTACACAATATGTGTAGGGATGTCCTCTTGGAGCTTCATTTCAGCAGAGCTTCTGCAACACTTGCACATTCTCTCCTCCACAATATGTGTAGGGATCTCCTTCAGTAGAGCTTCCACAACACTTGCATCTTCTCTCCTACACAATATGTGTAGGGATCTCCTCTTGGAGCTTGATTTCAGTAGAGCTTCTGCAGCACTTTGTGAGACTCGAACCGCCTTCTCTCCTCCTCTTGCATACATGAAGTGATGATTCCTTCACCTCCCCCACACCCAAGGAGAGTCTCCCTTTTATAGGCTCCAAGAGCTTCTCTTTTTGGAGAGAGACTTGAGTGCGAGGATTAGAAAGGTTGATCTTCATGCAAGATATGGTTGTTCTAGGACCTACTTTGTAGCACTAATTTTGGAATATCTCTATGTGCATTGCTCGGATGGAAAAATGCCCGACACAAAAGTTCTATATCTCGTTTCTAATAACTTTCACGGGCCGTTTTCAGAGATCGTCTTTCTATCATGAGATATTAAAAAAAATGGATTCACCATGTCTATTTTAAGAAAAACAACTATTTAAACTCTATTCTTAACTTATGGTCCATGCAACCACCTTGAGCCATAGATAAGGAGAGCTCATTAGATTGCCTTGAGCCTCAACCTTAATATTGACTTCCACATAAAATCTTGTGTCATCTCAGACCTTAGACTTAGTGAAAGAATTACTTCTCTTCTTAATTCATTAAGACAGAAAAGACCTTAAACCTTGACTTGTAAGGGAGAGGATGACCCCAAATAAATGCAATGCTCATTACACACAAGTAAACATTCCCAGGCATCCCTGGATGCACACATAAATACATATACACAATGCTAATGCACTTCCTCTTCTTATAACTCAATCCATCTTCATTTATGTGTAACTCCTTGATTCTTGTGTATACTCTTAGACTTGGCATACACTTACTTTCCCCTTCATAATTTGTATGCCATATACAAAAAATTCTTGTCACAGTGCTCTGATTACCCCGTTAAGTGATGCACTAGGAATACTGGTCTCTAAATGGTCTCATGGCCATGCTAGATCATCATCAACACTTAAAGAAAAGTGAGTCACTAATTTAATGACTTAATTTTACTAAATAGAGAATGCATAATAAGCAAACAATTTACTGACAATCCCTGACTTAAGCTGATCCCATATGGTTGAGAAGTCAGAATCAGTCGCATGCATTTTGGGTAAATCCATGAACTCATTATGGTAAACAGTTGTGATTGCATTCACTCGAGGTCGTAGTGATAGAGCATCTGCTACAACATTCTTAGTTGCAAATGTGTGAAGGATTTGAAAATGAAACATAAATAAGAAAATTTCCCAATGCATTTGTTTCTCTCAGAGCTTCTTTTGAGTGAGGAAGTATCTTAGACTTTGGTGATATGTTTTAATAACAAAATCTATACTAAGTAAATAGTGTTTTCATACTTGAAGAGCATGTACCATTGCCATAAGCTCTTTCTCAGATACTTGAGCATATAGTTCATGATCCTTGAGGCGTCGACTCTCAAATGCTACTCCATGATGCTCTTGGTTAAGCACAACTCCAATATAATCCCCAAAAGCATCACAATGAAGCTCAAAATGTTTTTGAAGATCTAAAACTATGAGAACTGGTTCTTGAGTCACAATAAACTTAATTCTTTCAAAGGCTTGTAGTTGCCTTGATCCCCAGTGAAAAGGCATTCACTTCTTAGTAAGGTCATGTAGAGGAGATGCAACATACGCAAAACCTCGTATGAACCTCTTATAGTATGAACATAGGCCCAAGAAACTTCTAAATTCATGTATAGAAGTAGGTGTAGGTCATTCAACAATGGCTCGAATCTTCTCAGGATCCATTCTCACCAAATTGTGAGAAATAATATGGCCCAAGTAATGAATTTCCAAAAGGAAAAATTCACTCTTCTTAGCATTGACCTATAGTCTATGCTTGCAAAGCTCTTTAAAAAAAAGATAGATGTTTTCTATGCTCTCTTCAGACCATGAAAATATTAGAATGTCATCAAAGAAGACCCCTGTGAACTTTGAGTGAGGTCTGAAAATTCTCTCCATCATTTGATTGAATGTGGCGGGTGCATTAGTCAAACCAAATGGCATGACTAAGAACTCGTATAGTCCAAACGTTGTACGAAAAGTTGTCTTATGAACATCTTCAGGTGCTATTCGTATCTAGTGATAGCCGCTCTTGAGATCAATATGACTAAAGATACTAGCCCCTTGCAACTTATCCAGGATATCATCTATCCTTGGGATAGGAAAATGATTCTTGATTGTGATCTTGTTCAAATATCTGTAGTCTATGAACATATGGAAAGAACCATATTTCTTTTGAACAAGTAAGACCAGAGAGCAATATGGAGAAGAGCTAGGTTGAACTAACCCTTTTTCCAATAGTTCACTTACTTGTTTTAGGATCTTCTCTTGCTGACTTGCACTTACTCGGTAAGGCAATTGGTTAGGTGGTGAATTGCTTGGGATAAGATTAATTGTGTGATCTTCCGAGCAAGGTAACTCTCCTGGGAGTGAATCACCAAAACAATCTTCATACTGTTCAACAAAATCATGTTTGGCTTAATCAATTAAAGAGAGGGGTTCTTTTAAAGTCTGAGACTTAGAAGCATTAGTTGATATTGTGTGTTCATTAGAGGCATCAAGTACTCTTGAATCATTAGCTTCTATTGACTCTCTTACAAAAATCATGTACGCAGAAATAGCTTTTTTCATTTCTTCAGAAATGTTAACATGACTAACCATTGGCACAGGCCAATCTCCAGCATTAGCAATGCATACTATGTTCCGACCCTTGAATTGAAATGCAAGGGTCTTCGTAACAAAATCGGGAAGAGGTCTAATCTTGTAATGCCAAGGCATACCTCAGATAACATCACAATTACCAATGGGTGCAAGTAGAAAAGATCCTTGGTCCTGGTAATCCCCAATTCTAAGATTCAACTTCCCCTAGATAGGAGTAGAATTGGTTGTAAGTCCTTCAAATGCCAAACTTGATGGTGTTCCCAATCAATTCGGTGGAATTTGTAGCCTTTCAATAGTATCTATTGACACAAAATTATCTGTGGACTGTGGATCAAAGAGTATCAAAACTCGTTGATTGTTGAGTGTCCCCCAACCCTTTAAGAGTTGTCTCTTCTTCTCATTTGAATGAGTGTTAGCTTACACATTTGGAATAGAATTTAAGGATGGTAGAGGAGGATCTTTAATCAAAATTTCTTCCTTCCTTTTGTAAGGACAATCAGGCTTCATATGCCCTAACTCACCACAAAGAAAGCACATTCCTTCTTCTTTGTACTTTTGTATATTAGAGGGTGAGAGATACTTGCACTTCTTCTTGTTACCCTCTGGCTTTGAATATTGGTCATTCTTAGTGAGAGAATTCCCTCTCTCGTCTTTCTTAATGAAATAAAATACCTTAAACCTTGACTTGTAGGGGAGAGGATGACCCCAAATGAATGCAATGCTCATTACACACAAGTAAACATTCCCAGGCGTCCCTGGATGCACACATAAATACATAAACACAATGCTAATGCACTTCCTCTTCTTAGAACTCAATCCATCTTCATTTATGTGTAACTCTTTGGTTCTTGTGTACATTCTTACACTTGGCAGACACTTCTTTTTCCCTTATAACTTGTATTGCCTATACCAGATATCCCTGTCTCACAGTGCTCTGATCACCCCATTAAGTGATGTACTAGGAATACTGGTCTCTAAATGGTCTCATGGCCATGCTAGATCATCATCAACACTTAAAGAAAAGTGAGTCATTAATTTATTGACATAAATTTATTAAATAGAGAATGCGTAATAAGCAATCAATTTAGTGACATATAATATTTGAGATACACACTTGACCTTCTTATATACTTAAAAAATATATGGTGAATATTATGCTGGCATAGAGAGAGAACAAATGAGAGAAAAGAAAGATGTAGAGAGATAGAGAGATTGACAACACACTAGGGATTGGAAGATGGGCCATTCCCCCCCTTGTGGAGTTATATTATTGACAAGGAGCAAGCTCCTCCGTTACACATAAACCAATTATTAACTTGTAGATCTTGGGAACAAGATCATGGTTCCTTGCACGGTATACAACCAGCTAACACTTGCAAAACTTGGAAGTTGGCACCTTTTGATCCTTCTTAAGTCTCTCCTTCTCTCCTATAGAAAATGTGTAGGGATCTCCTCCTAGAGCTTGATTTCAGCAGAGCTTCCGCAACACTTGCACCTTCTCGAACCACCTTCTCTCCTCCTCTTGCATACATGCAAAATGATTCTTCCTTCACCTCCCCCACACCCAAGGAGAGCCTCCCTTTTATAGGATCCAAGAGCTTCTCTTTTTGGAGAGAGACTTGAGTGTGAGGATTAGAAAGGTTGATCTTCATGCAAGATGTGGTTGTTCTAGGACCTACTTTGCAGCACCAATTTTGGAATATCTCTCTATGCATTGCTCGGATGGAAAAACTTCCAATACAAAAGTTGTAGATCTCATCATTTTTGATAACCCTCGCGGGCCATTTTTAGAGATTGGCTTTCTTTCATGAGATATTTTAAAAAATGGATTCACCATGTCTTTTTTAAGAAAAATAGTTTTTTAAACTCTATTCTTAACTTATGGTCCATGCAACCACCTTGAGCCATAGATAAGGAGAGCTCATTAGATTGCCTTGAGCCTCAACCTTAATATTGACTTCCACATAAAATCTTGTGTCATCTCAAACCTTAGAAAGGGAAAATCACTTCTCTTCTCACTTCCAGAGGATCATGTCTCTCATCTTTCTTAGTGAGAGAATTACCTCTCTCGTCTTTCTTAGTGAAAGAATTACTTCTCTCCTTAATTCATTAAGAGAGAAAAGACCTTAAACCTTGACTTGTAGGGGAGAGGATGACCCCAAATGAATGCAATGCTCATTACACATAAGTAAACGTTCCCAGGCATCCCTGGATGCACACATAAATACATATACACAATGCTAATGCACTTCCTCTTCTTAGAACTCAATCCATCTTCATTTATATGTAACTCCTTGGTTCTTGTGTACACTCTTACACTTGGCATACACTTACTTTTTCCTTCATAACTTGTACTGCATGTACCAAATATCCTCGTCAAAGTGCTTTGATCACCCCATTAAGTGATGCACTAGGAATACTGATCTCTAAATGGTCTCATGGCCATGCTAGATCATCATCAACACAAAGAAAAGTGAGTCGTTAATTTATTGACATAAACTTACTAAATAGAGAATGTGTAGTAAGCAATCAATTTAGTGACAGACATATGTCAATGACTCCCATTGTCTCAATGGGCTAAGCTCAAAATAAGTTCCACTGAAACAAAATAGTGAATGCCCAACTAAGCAAGACAAGCTCAATAAATCATATACATGACATCCAAGCATCCGGGATGATACATCAAGTACATAGAAAAGAGCATAAAACCCAATAAAATCTTCAAGCCTGAAAGTGAATGAACATTGTAATTGTTGACCAATCTCTAAGACATGTAACAGAGCTCAAATGTGTAGCTCAAGACATTCGATATGCATATCTAGCTACATAACATCAATGTCATACATCAATACATCCATTGAAGTACCCAAACAACATAAAATGGAAATAAGCATAGACTTTCACTGTCAAAGCACTTGCTATCCTTAATATTATCATAGTACAAAATGATTGCATAAGCTAAGATATGCAAGTTCACACCAAATCAAGAGCATTCCCAAGCATTAAACAACCATCAAGGCATCAAGGCCAAGCATCAGAAGGATCAAAATTGTATTACGAAGCGCTATGTATGTTGCTTACAAGTATAATAGTAGTAAAAATCCGTCAAAACTAAGCTATTTGTGCTCAATCCAATTCAAAGGCACTCCCAAGCATTAAATAACCATCTAAGAATCAAAACCAAGCACCATGAGCATCACAAAAGTATGGTAGAATGAGTTACATGTTGTCTAAACCTATAGAAAATAGGTTTGTATGAGTATCCATAGCCAATTTTTGAGCTTACACTACTCAAGAGAGTGCTCTAGTGTGGTAGAAAATGAGCATGGGGAAGGTGCTAGAGATTTCCCAAGTGTCCAAGAGAAAGTACAAGTGGAAATGGGTTGCGATGGAGCATAGGGAATGTTGTACAAAAACATGTGTAGTCCACATTGGTTAAGGATAATGATGTTGTTTTTGGCCACTCTAGAGCACTTACTATTGCTCAATTGTCTACTCAATGCCAAGAAGGCCACACAATCTGAGAGGAAGCCTATGAAGCATAGAAGTAATGCATACCTTCTTGAAGAGTAGTCATTAAACCTTGAGTTGTAGGTGTTGAATCCAAGCTAACACAATCATTGATGAAGTTCCTTGAACCAATGTTGTGACACCATTTGAAGGGAGAAGCCCAAGTGGGAGCATGAGCAAGCAGAAACTACAGATGTGTGAGTTGTTGGATGGAGCAAGAGAGTAAGAGAGAGAGACTCAAGATATGGGAACTCCAACAATCACAATGTGTGACCAGCCTTTTCTTATTTCATTGAAAGAATAAATAATGAAGTAATAGTGATTGGCACCCACCACATGTAGTGTATAAGTGTGCGGGTAGCGAAATGTAGTGAATAAATGGGTGGCATAGGCATGAGTGCCTTTACCCCCAACACTCTTGATCGAGAACAAACATCAAGGAGGCATTCGATTGATATGATTGGGATCTAAAATGGATTGTACAAATCCATAATGCTAATACAAGCTCTTACAATAAAATTCAAATGTGTCTTCTTCTTTCCCCTATTAATAAACAATTTTGATATAGCCCATGATATTTGGGTTAAACAATTCATAATCAACATAATTTCGTGCTACCTACAATGTAATAGGATCATCAAATGCTTTCACCTTTTTTATACTTGTCCACTCATGAATTTTCAAGAAGCTTCATTTGCTAAGTGCTTGGTTTCAACCCATTAGACTTTTCTAGAGACCATGGTTGTGTAGAAGTAAATATTGGGATACAATGGTGTGACAAAGAAATCATGGATTAATTATTGTTCTTGTGCCAGCGCAAGTTGTGAGCCATTTATCAAACAAAACTCTTATAATGGGCATTTTATTTTTCTTGTCATAGCTCTTGTTTTTACATGACAATGAGGCTATTAATTAAAGCCCATCACCTTTGTATATTGAAAAAGGAATAATTCATGGGCAATTCATTGTTTATTTTATAGTGGCTTGCCAAATCTCAGCTGCAAGAATACACCTTGTGAAAGAGGAGATAGAAGGAGGCACTAAGAGACCTAGTAACTAGAGGTGTTAGTGGCATGTGTAGTGGCTATCTAGAATAAAGATGAAGACATTTGTCTATGTTTCTCAAAGAGTGTTAGTGCCATGAGGCTAAAGAGGATGCATTTCTTATGTATCTTTGGATTTCCTTTGCAATAGTTGTATTTTTTAGATTAAAGAGAGCCTTCTCTCAGTCCATGTCTCTCCTAAGGCTAACATGATGATTTTAATGAATGCCTTAAATTAAAAGGCTAGATTGGGCACCATCTCTCCTAACAAAAAAATGTGGAAATAGGATTTGAGCTAGCATCTTGCCTCTCTTTCTATAATATTTTTGTAGTCCTTGCACTATGAAATTCACTTGTTTACTTTTTCTAGCAACGCAAAACATAAAAAATTTAAATAGACGATCCTCTTCAAGAGAAACAAAATATGACAAATTAACTCACTTCTTCTTGGAAGACTAAGTAACTTTGAAACATTACATCTCTTTCATAATGTTTTAAGACCTCCTATCTTTTGAATCACAATGGGACCACACTTTTGACATTTATATAAGGGACTACTTTAGCTTTGGGGAGGAGAAAATCACCAAGATTATGTTTTTCATATGCTATGTATGTCTAGCTTGACTCTATCCTTATCAGAAAAAAATACTTACTAATGATTTCTTAAATCTAAGTGGAATAACATCTAAAGAAGTAGCTGTATAAGGGCACAAAACTTATATCTAGCAAAAGTGGATTCATCAAAATTGGATGCATCCTATGATACATATCCTTGTACTTATAATAGGATACATGGAACAAAAATATATGTAGAGTAAGGAATTTGATAGCCAACCAACAATTGTTGCATTTTCCATGTGTCGTATAAGCTAATTAATCAAAGAAACACTTGAAATTATTGTTTGTCATTTTTATTTATTAGCAAATTTTGTGTAAATATCATTCAAACAAGGCATTATCTTTTAAGAAGTGAACCTATTACATATAGAGTAAGGGAATTATGAAATAGGTATCAAAAGGAAAACACCTTGGGGCTATAATGTGACAAAAATAGGGAATATGCTAAGAATATGTCTTTAGTGTCACTTATTAATTTACCAAAAAGTGTTATATTGCTAGTTCTCAAGTGTTTTACTACCTCCCAATTCTGTAAAAGATTCTAAAATAAGAAATTAAATATTAAACTCATTCAATTCTTATTAATTTTCCTTACTTTCAAAACTTTAAAAAAGTATATCTTTTTCCTTAGGTATTCTATAGTTGGCTCCCTTATCCCAAAGAGGGATTGTGATGGCTCGCCCCTCCTCACTTGAACCACCCATAGAAAAAAAGAGAGAAGAAAAAATGGATACCTATTTGGCCATGAGCTCATGACACCCCCATGTCCTACCAACTATTCACCCTAGTATCGGAGTCCCTCTTCCACATCACCTCACTATCACTCAACAACTTGACCATCTCCATGTCCCCTTGTAGAGGCGATATACCGCCGAGACCCATGGACCGCTTATTGTTTCAAACATTCCAAGCCAAGCACTAATGGCTACCTCTCACATAGCCAACACGCTACCCGTCTCTACGAGTGTAGTGAGCTTACCTCCATGCCGATTGAGTTGCCTCCTCTCCCGAGTACTCCGGTAGCTCCACGATCCAAGTGCAAGCTTCAAGAGAGCTCCATCCTCAAGCTCCATGCTCCAAACTCCATTGCCGCGAACAAGATAAGAGAAGAGAAGAGAAGAGAAGGAGAGAGGAGAAGGTGGAGAGCTTCACCACAGTCCCTCACCCTAACACACTCACTCCCTCACACTCTCACACTCCCTCTCTCAAGCACAAGCTTAAGCAAACAAGAAGAAGAAGAAGAGGAGGAGGAGGAGAGCTACTTTTGGCCACACACAAGAAAAACCCTTTTTCCCATTGCCCTCCTAGCTTCCTTCCTACTGCCCATCTACCTTTACAATTTGCATCGGCGCTCTTAAAATAAATCATGGTGCATCTTGTGCTCTTTTACAAAAGTATTGACTTGTGCTTTTCTTGTACCCCTTTCTCCTTGATTTAGGACTTTCCTACACTTCTTGTGTTTCCAGATTCTTCTTTGGCGTGCCTTCGTCTTCCATTTCACCTTTGCCTTGGACTTATCTTCCACTTTAGATTTTTTGAATTTTCCACCTTGTTTGTTTGAGGGTTAACATTACCCCCCTCCTAGACGAGTGCTAGTCCCATGGCACTCACCGTTGTAGGTAGCAGGCTTTGGCATGCACTGAAGACATGGGTGGAAGGGACGTTTGTGGTGGCCTTGGAGAAGTTTTGGTGGTGGGGCGGATGAAGGTCATTGGGGCCATGTTGTTGGTGTGGGTGGCTGGTGGTAGGGTTGTTGGAGTTGGGGATATGACTGTTCGTTGTTGGGAATTACACTGGTGGCTGGCACAGGTGGTGGGTTTGTAGGGATTCTGCACAAGACAATGGGCTTGTATGATGGGAATGGACAAGAGTTTAGAGTTGAGTGTTGATGAAGAGCTAACAAAACTTTTGTTGGAGTCTTCAATACTTGCAATTGAAAACTTTGTAGATGTGGTCTCTCCCTGGGGGTAGTGCTAGTCTTCTTATCGTGCACAAGACGTAGTTTGATTAGTTTGGGAGACAGGTCGACTCCCAGCAAGCTGAGAGTAATGTCCTGCACTTGAGGACCCAAATTGTGTATAGACTGTGGTTTAGATAGTATGCAAGTTCATGTGCATACGTAAATATTATGTAGTTAGAAGACTGTTGGTATGGTGCCTCGTAGCAATATACGGATGAAGCAAGGGTTCAGTGGGATGGAACGAGTTGTCAATGTTGAGGAGAAGTACACACGAAGGTGTATGAGACATCATTTGTGCTTTGACAACACAATATGTAGTATAATTGAGCTCATCGACACCTTAACTTTTGGTAGTTGGTGGCTATTGTATTGCTTGACGAGTATGGTGTGCTTTCCATGGTCTTTCCTGCATTGCTTACCAAGATCGATTGCAATGGTACTGAGGTGGTGTGCGAAAAAGGAATCGTGCAAATGGTCAGGGTGACAGGTCTAACCATAGGCGAGACAGGCTAGGGTGACAGGTCTAACCATAGGCGAGACAAGCTCCCTATGTATGTCCTGCCCTTGATGTGCCTTGAACAATTGTGAGAGATGTGTAAAGGGCTAGGGAACTAGGTACGGAGCCAGTCGACCAAGGTCACTGGACGTACCTAGTTTGAGAACCCCTAGGTATTGTGCTATGATTGTGAGTGCTTTTTCTTTTTTTTACTTTGTTTCTTTCTTACTTTTATTTTACTTTATTTTATTTTCGTTTTTAAAAATAAACATGAATACAACCATTACAATATGTTGAGGCTATCAGCCTTTCATTTAGATTGGGAAATGTCGAGATTCAAAGGCTGTGAAAATGGATATTACAACGATGATTGTGTTACTAGCCTTGTTGCTAGGGGAATAGTTGTTGAGATGAGGATATATACTTGAGATTTTGCAAAACCTCTTTGTAACATGCGATGTCAGTACAATTGAGGTAACAACTGCCGTGAGCCAAATGTAGAGTTTGACCTAGAAAGAGAGAGTAGCCAATGACTATGCTTTTGTCCATGCAGTGTAGGCAGGCTGCAAGGGTGATTTTCGCTTTTGACAGTGAGGCTTCCGTTATGGCTCTTTGTGCTATTGGTGGTCTTGTGGTACCTTGGTCATTGAATGCTTTCGTATAGAGACCTATGTCATCCTGTATCCACTTGACAACTCGTGAGGGTACATGCAAGTCATATGCTTCAACTATGATGAACACGTGCAACACAAAGAGACATCACTTATCTAAATCCGATGGTGTTTACTTAGATGCATATCACCTGTGCTTAATAATATTTTTTGTTAAATATGTGAAATATATTAAGAGTAGACATGGAAACTTTACACAATTGGAGAATCTTCCCCTTTTAACCATCTAATGACAAAAAGGCATGGCCGGATAGGACTTGGTAAGCATCTTATACAAAATAGGGGCTATTCTATTTGTATGAGGTGGGGTGAGTTCGGGTGACCAGGCGACTGGGGCATTGTCAGTGGGGGGGCTCCTATCAAGCCGGGCAGGGGAGATATTGGCTGGGAGATCCAAATGGTGTAGTCCCTGGCCGTTGTCGTATCAAGAATGCTCTGAAATAGTTCAGCAATCCATTCTTGATTCTAGCTTCCTTTTCTTCTTTTGAGCACTTGGTGCTCGAGCATCTTGGGAGGGCCTACACGGCAGGGGTCACTACCCCCCGGGCGTTCCCTTGAGCCTTCCTCTTCCGGGCTTGGGGCCTACATCCTAGGCAATGTCACTTTAGGCCTCATCTTGGTGCATATCCCTTTAGGATGGACACGTAGCATTCTGGTGGCGGAGCTTGTGCCATATGCTCCCTTCTATGCAGGAGAGCTTCTTTGCAGGCTAGCTACATGGGGTGCTCTATGTCGAGTTACTATGGAGGAACCTGCAAAATGTGAACCAAGGGTTAGGCCTTGAGGCAAGACAGAGCTATTCACATGAAAGGGATCAAACAGTGGATTATCAAGCGCATATGAGGAGGAGGGGTGAGGTGAGACATGCAATGTTTGTTGTAGAGGGACGGCCCCTGTGATGATGTTCATCCTACCTCAAATATGGGGTGGATTTTAGCTAGTAGCAGATCTTTGCTCATGCCAAGTTGCATGGACTGGTTGTGATAGAATGGGGCAAGGCTCGTCCCTAGAAGAATAGATCGAAAAGAGGGAAAGCTTGTAGAAGGGGACGATGCCCCAACTACACCCTCAGAGGTGTTGGCTAGGGCTTTCCATAGTGGCAATGAGGACTGCATGCCCTCCACCTAGAGGCGGCAATGGTCACACCACTTCTAAACACGGGTGAGAGGACTTGAGAGGTGTTCAGCCTGTGAAATACAAACTTTTTTCCTGTGCTTGACTATCATTGCTTGTGTGTGTTGGTATTATCTATACACAGTCACAAAAATCATTGTTTATTTATGTACAATTTATGCATCCATGTCACATCATGAGGATAAAAACCAATTGTAGAACTCAAGATTGTACTGGAGTATGGCACACTCATCTAGTACTCATGGTAGCTTACTCAATAACAATAGATATTTTGCAACATCGAGTAAAAATCATTGTTTATTTATGAACAATTCATGCATCCATGTCACTTCGTGAGGATAAAAATGAATTGTAGAACTCAAGATTGTACTGGAGTGTGGCACAGGCATCCAGTACTCGTGGCCGCTTACTCAATAACAATAGATATTTTGCAACATTGAGTAGCATGGTACCTTATCCTAGTCTACTCACAACATGTAGCTCCTCCTCAGTGAGAATCTTATCAACTAGAGAGTTTTCTTGGCTAGTTTTGGCTAAGTCCATACCTCGAATGGTAGTCAGTACTCGAAAGGAAGTTAGCGCCACATAGGTTGGGTCTCTTTGAGATAGCCATTTAGCCAATCTCTCCTCTGAGACTATCACAATCTGGGTTCCAAGTTTGTCATTATAGCACAGTTTTCAAACCAACATTTTTCAAACTGACTTGACCTTCTGATTGTCACTTTAGTTGCTCTATCTCTAAGAGATTTGGTTGAAAAAGCACATAGTTGAATGTCATAGTTAAGTGTAATTCATCGGCTTTCTCGTCAGAGATGAGTTGCATGCGTTTATGTAGGAGCTTGTCATAGTGCTTGTCAAGATATTCTTGTTCATCCCAAGATAGAGGATATGGCAAGTATTCCTCAAGCTACTCCCTAGGGAATGTGTCCATGTTTGCAAGGACGTAGACATGTGTGAATATTTTGAGTTTAGCATCCAACTTAGCCAAGCACTTTGTGACACTTCTATGTTCTATGAAGGCTTACTCAGTTGCTATCTCATGCAAGGTTCTAGGGGTTTTCCTAGGCTTTAGCATAGCTGGGGGCTCAGGCCTAGATGAGAAGATTGGTCAAAGCTAGGATTGCTTATGTCCTTGGGGTTTTCATGTTTCTCCTGAGGCTTTGTTGCTCTTATGTCATGGTTCTCCTCGGATGCGATTGATATAGATTTGTCACCCTATTGTGATAGTGTTGCATCCACTCTTGATTGGTCAATGCAAGGTCTGTTGTCAATGGATTGAGTGTTGCAAGCAACCGTTGATGGTAATGGTTGCTTTGAATTGTTAGAACACATGGATGTATCCGAGGTTTCACCACTGTTAGGAGAGACGTCAATGGGTTCACTAGTGGATGTACTTGATGTTTTATTCCTCATTTCTTCAGTGCTCTTGGTCTCAATCTTCTTGGTGTCTACCGCCACTTGCAACTGCCGTTATTTTTATTGTTTTCTTCTCTTTTTCTTGGGCAATCGAGGTGTATCCCTTGAATAATCGGGACCCTAAAGGTTAGCCGTTGATGTGTTTGGGTGGACCTCAACATTTTCTTTCTCTAGTCTGTCCTCCTAGGACATAGCTATGGCCTGTTGAATAGCCTCGCTAGGTTGTGAGGGTACAACTGCCTCTCTTTTTAGAGAGTCTAACTCTTCAGCTAATTCCCCTCCATTTAGCTCCGCATTTGATTACATTAGCAATTGCTCTTGGTTGGGCATTTACTCTAGACTCTTGTCCTTACCCATTGAAACATGCTTCCATTGCTTCTTATTAGAGCATGTATTGTGTTTAGAGCTTTTTTTCTATTGCTTTGGAGGTTTGGGTGACTCTAATGTAGAACCAAGAGACGGTTTAGGGTTCTTGTCATGTAGGCTTGGACAGAACCAGCTGAAGAAGTCAGGGTTGTATTGATGGGAAGCATAGAGATCTAGGATTGCAGGGTCTTGAGTGAGGTAGAAGACATATACACTAACATCAAGTACCATGCTCCCTACTCCTAGCATGCTAGCCACATATAGATCTTCTTCTAGAAGCAATTTACCGTACAAGGGATGTTTTTGGACAGTGGTAGAAAGTTGGACCTCATGGACCATTGCTAACACTCTTAATAAGGTTGGGGCAATGTACGTGGGATCATGTATTGATGTCCAAAGGGCTTTACTTTGCTCAGTGAGTGTCATTAGTCGGTGGCCAATTTTGGCTACCAAACTCTGATTGAAGTACCATTTCTATACAAAGTTGCCTTGTTCTTTCCCTTTTTGTTTGATTGCTTCGAGCTCTTCCTTGTTTGTCTCACATTAAGCAATATATGTGAGGATATCAAGCACAATTCTCTATCCATGGCCTTTGGGATGTCCTCTATGACTTCCTTAGCAACATCTACATAGCAGGAGCAAACATGTTGTTGCTCGTCCCAAGTCAGGGGTTCGGCTATAAGCTTTGTGTGCTCTGGTGTTGGCCTTTCAAAGTCCCATGGACGTACGCACGTATGATGGCTGTCATCTTGTGATCAAGTTTCATTAGGTACTTCATCTTTGGTTCATTGGTCAGATGCGCCATCTCCTTGGCCAAATCTTCGAGAGATTTCTCCTCAAGCCTAGGTTTCAGGTGCTTCAAAAGTGCTGGAGGTATCGAGGATGTTGGTTGTGATATCTCTTCTATAGGTGAATTGCGAAGGACATATTCTGCAAGGGGCATCATCACGGCCAAAGGCTGTGATTGCTGTGATTCTTGATTGAAAGTAGTAGCGGTTGGTTTAGTGGACTGGCTACTGTTGTCAAATTGTGGTGTCAAGTCCTTAGATAGGCAAGTCGGAAGTGGTCATGTCTTTTGTTTCCCTTTGAGCATTCACTTATGCAAATCGAGCATCAGTTGACGAGCATCAGTTGAGCTAGCCACGATGGATTGCACATGAATGTCCCTAGGTTAAAAATTAGGGATGTTGTCATATCCCGCATCTTGGACATTTGGAAGATTAGATGGAGATAGAGATTGGGATTGAGGAGTTGCACTTGACGACTGCTATTGTGCTTCTCGTGTCCGTTTAGGGAAAGAAGATGTAGGAGATTTGGGATTCCTAGGTGGACTTGGGACTGGCTGGAAGACTTGCTCGTGGCTGTTAGATGATTTTGCCATTTTCTTTGTTGAGCAATCTGCCTTATCATGAGCAACATTATGCATGTGGTTCTCATTATCCTCTTGGGAAGTCAAAGGTTCCTTGGGCACTAGTGGCTTTTGTGCACACTCGATAGTTACATCTGATATTCACTTCTTAAACATGCTAAGTTGAGGATCTACCCTTCTAATAGTCCCATTTGGTTTTTTGATTTCAATTGTGAGGGGCTCGGTCACTCCAATGTTTTTTACTCGAGACTTGTTTTTTCGTTTAGATTTCCTCATGCACTTCTTCGCTCTTGATACATCCTGGCCTTTATAGCTGATAGAAGTGGTTTAGCAGGGGGTTTTGGTACCCAAATCCATTGGTTACCTGCGTAATACCCTTAAGTACGTAACAACACTTTGGATATCCATCGCGGCATTGGGCTAGCTCTCCATCGATACCTTCGTCCATAAGGCTTAGGCTTCTTTTATGGTCTTCTATTATATTTGTAAGTCCAAATCTTATCCTTGGCATTGTCACCTAACCTTCTTGTTTTGAGCATGGCCTTGCTCACTGGTTCTCTCTATTCAACATGCGCTTCTATCAACTCTTTCAACAAGTCCTTGCACTCGTTAGTAGGCTTACTTGGCATGTCAGAATGTTGCTTGTCTTCCCCCCAAGGTTTGACGAGGTCACCCTTGCTAAAGGTTGTGATTATCCTCACACCTAGTAGTGTCAAGTGTATCCTCTGTGCTACATAATCAACCTCACACTTCATCACCCTTTTGAAGGTTCTTCCTAGGAGGGTTTCCTTTCCAAAATTTACACTATTTGGAGAAACATGGAATAGGATAGTCAAGCTTTTCATTTCAATAGTTACAAGGATCCTGCACTTCCCTATAAGTGCTTGTGGGTGTTCCACGTAAGGATTAAGAGTTGCATTAGTCGGTGTGAGGTCTACTAGGGTCCATGCTTCATAGGTCAAGATATTAAAATTAACTCCTTCATCGATGAGAGCATTGACACTATGCTCTCTTTTTGCAGTGAGTTTGACCCTAAGATAAGCAAGTGGTACTATGTCTTCATCTTCTAGGTCTTGGCTTATAGATTCAAGCCTTTTGATGCATGCCCTTGAGTCCCCAACTACACAACTAGATTTGGATTCTCTATTGATATCTTGGGTTGTCTGTGCAGTGTTGTTCAAGGTGCATCTATTGTCAGGACTGTCATGTCTAGCCATCCTCATAGTAGCTTGATGTTGTAGCATTCTATTTTGACTAGATGAAATCAGGATGCAACCTATACATGTTTTTGTGGTATGGCCTTTTTGCCCTTGTTGGCTAGATTGGCCCATTGAGGTTCTAGGGTTTTTGTTCAGGTATGGGCTTTTGGTTGCCATTTTGCAAGTGACAATCTATGCTTGTGCAAAGCCCTTAATACACTAGGATCTAATTTGGAGGATCCATCCCGATACACGTTTTCTCTCCAACCTACTCAGGGGAAGTGTAGAGGGGGAAAAGCCCCATTTCTGGGGGTCTCGGGGGGGGGGGGGGGGGGGGGGGGGCAATCCCTCTTGGCCCGCCACACGACCATTATGTTAAAAACCATGCATGATCTAAAGGATCATTTGCAGCCAAGTTTTGAACCACTTACTCTAGATTGCAGCCCAGTGATAGATCTATAATGTGCTTTTGGCTCTATATGGTCTTTGGGTCTGAAATTTCTTGTTCTAGTTTGTTGGTCCGATTCCCAGAATTGAACTATTCGATTCTGGGTGGTCCGACTCTTAGAGTCGGATGGTTCGACTTGGCTGGTCTGATTCCAAAGGGTGGTCCAGTTGGTAATTGTGTCCGAGTCCTATGGTTGGTCGAATATAGAGTAATCTGATTGTTGTGCGCGTCGGACTAGGCAAACAGGGTGTCCGACTAAACGGACGGTTCGATTGGGGAAGGTTATCTGTTTGGATGGTTGGGTATCCGATCGGACGGTTTGTTTGATTTTCGAGCGTCCTATTCTAGGAATCGGATATCCGATTTGACAAATGTTCGATTCTGCAATGGTCTAATTTTAAAAATTGGAGCGGGTATGTCCAATCGGACAAGGATGCTGGTCCGATTCTGTGATCCAGCATCATGATTGGATGGGTTGAGCGTATAGGTTGTGTGTTCGATTATGGGTTGTCCGATTTTCAAAATTGAACAAGGTGTCCAATCAAACTAGATAGGTTTGTTCGAGTCATCTGATTATCCTGGGGATCAGACAGGTCACTCAATCCGACTCTGGAAGTTAGACAGGTTACTCAGTTCGACTCTAAAAGTCAGACAAGTCACTCGGTCCAATTCTGGGAATCAGACACTATGGGGGGCATCCAATTCCACTGGCTGAAACGCGTGTCGATCACTTATTTACCCAATATTGAAAGTCCCGATATGCTCCGATCGATCTGAACCTGCAATCTCTCTCTCTCTCTCTCTCTCTCTCTCTCTCTCTCGCAAACTCTCCTTAATCTTTCAAATACAAAATAAGGTCTTCCTTGCCACTCGTAGCCTTTTATTGCCCTGCCCAAGTCTACACTCACCTTAGTCTTGCTTCTCTTACTAGCGTTTAATCCAAATTTTCATTTTTTGCCCTTCTTTTCCTTGTTTCAGTGTGTTATACAACAGCAGAAACCCTAATGTGTGCTCACATTGTTTGGTTCTATCCTACCTAAATGTAAACATAAATAATAAATAGGACACCTACACTACTCCAACCTGCTTTTCCAAATCTGAAAAACCAAAAACCTACTGGCTAAGGAGATCAAATACCTCTTCAAACTCCCTTGCTTCCTACCTATCTACCTCAAGCACTAGTTTGGGGAAAACCCTAATTCAATGCTCAATTCGAAGCGCGCAAGTGCTCAAGGCTTGAATCCATTGGTCCTGACAATGGAACCAAAATGTAGAGGTAATCAATCACTGAGACCCACGGACTGCTTATTGTTTCAAGCATTCCAAGCCGAGCACTAATGGCTATCTCTTACATAGCCAACACACTATCCATCTCTATGGGTGTAGTGAGCTTACCTCCATGCCCAATTGAGTTACCTCCTCTCTCGAGCACTTCACTAGCTCCATGATCCATATGCAAGCTTCAAGCGAGCTCCATCCTCAAGCTCCACGCTCCAAGCTCCATTGCCGCAAGCAAGAGAAGATAAGTGAAGAGAAGAGACGAGAAAAGAAGAAGATAGGAGAAGGTGGAGAGCTTCTCCACCACAGTCCCTCACTCTCACACACTCACTCTCTCACACTCTCACACTCCCTCTCTCACACTCTCACACTCCCTCTCTCAAGCACAAGCTCAAGCAAAGAAGAAGAAGAAGAAGAAGAAGAAGAAGAAGAAGAAGAGGAGAGCTACTTTTGGCCATACATAAGAATGAGCTTCTCATTCACTTTTCAACTTTATACACAAAACCATAAATCCCTTTTGGGTGATCATCCCCTTATCCCTTTTTTTACATGGTGGCCCTTTTTCCCATTGTCCTTCTAGCTTCCTAGCTTCCTTCCTACCACCCATCTACCTTTACAATTTGCACGGGTGAGAGCCCGATGCTCTTAAAATAAATCATGGTGTGCCTTGCACTCTTTTACAAAAGTATTGACTTGCGCTTTTCTTGTACACCTTTCTCCTTAATTTAGGACTTTCCTACACTTCTTGTGTTTCCAGATTCTTCTTTGGCATGCCTTCATCTTCCATTTCACCTTTGCCTTGGCCTTGTCTTCTACTTTAGATATTCTGGATTTTCCACCTTGTTCGTTTGAGGGTTAACACCCCCCTCCCCCCATCATTTTCTTATCTCTTATCTATTTTCTATGTAGCCACCATCTCACCATCATCAAATATAACCATCATCATCATTTTCATTAACATCAACATTATCAGCAGTTTCTTTGTTCTCTTAGTCATGTTCTTGTGAACATCAATCATTGGGCTCTACATATTGTAGTCGTCACATCATAAACCATCTTAACCATCAGTAGCATTATTCCCCCTTTTTTGAGAATCTATTTTTATCATTGTCTTTAATCATATTTAGAAGCATAAAGGAATAGAAGCTCATTTGAGGCATGAGAAAGCAAGAGTTAGTGATTATGATAGGAAGAAAAGGACTAGAGAAAGACACATTTTTTTAAGGAGAAGAGAGATAAATTGGATAGGGGAAGTTTGAGAGAGAACCAATGGTGGGATGCGAGGTAGAAGTTATGGAGTGCAAGAGGGTTGAGAGAGATAAGAACACAAGAGAGTTATGTGGGCGCACCTTTTTGTCATGAATCGCATGGTGCAAGAGCTTGATTGAGTTCCTACACCATATACACAAGAGGAAGCTCACTTAAGAATGCAAGAAGAGAGGGAGAGCACAAAATTTTTTTCTTGTTGGTTTCTTCTTCTTCTTTCACACACAATACAATGTACACAAAGTATAAATAAGACAAAACATAAAGAAAAGTGGCCTACTAAGTCAAATAGTGCATAAATGACTATACTAATCGAGTAGCACTATAACTATGCCAGTTGTAGGTAGGTACAACAAACCAAATATAATAAGTGATAAGTCAGTAGCCACGTGAGGATCATAATGACCCATCTAACCAAGCATTCCATGGTCAATGTCTACACATATTGAGCTTGCTATCTCAATACTCAACTACATCTTTGTAACTCCAAGTAAGCTTCAAAATTTTTGAAGATTCACTACACCTAATGCTTTTGTGAAAATGTCAACTATCTAATCTCGTGTGCTGACATATACCAAGCCAATCTCCCTTACAAATTTTCTCTCATAAAATAATAATGTACCTCAAGGTATTTTGTCATAGCATGAAACACTAGGTTATTAGCTAACTGTATGTTTCTCATGTTGTCATAGTGAATGACAACTGGACCATATCTCTAGACATCCAAATCACCCAATAACTTTTGCATCCATACCATCTCACATGATACCATAGCAGCACCTTTTTTGTACTCAGCCTCTATACTTAATACAATGATTATAGGTTACTTTTTGCTACTCTACCTAATTTTTGTACTATCAAGGGAAAATATGAATCCATCGGTAGATCTTCTACCAGATATGCTACCATCCAAATTTGCATCTGTGTATCCAAACACTTGTACATCCTTACTTGCCTCATAAAAAAGTCCATAATGTAAAGTGGACTTCAAATACCTCAATATGCATTCAACTGCATCCAAATGAGGCTCTCTAGGCATCTGCATAAATTGACTCACCAGGCCAACATCATAGCTCAAGCCTTATGATAGTCATGTAAATCAAACTTCTTACTATTCTCTTGAACATAGTAGGATTTTTTGTCTCATCCCCCTAACATCAGTACTCAACTTCATATTTTGCTTCAACGTCACTAAAAGAGGCTTACATGGTGGTGTCATAGCATAAGTGGACAACATATCCAAGCCATACTACCTTTGAGATAGCCATATACCATCCTCACATCTGATCACCTCAATACAAAGAAAATACCTTAGCTCCCCTAAGTCCTTCATCTCAAACTTTTTCAAAAGGTCCTTAATTTTAGCAATACTACTATTACTGTCACCTGTAATAATCAAGTCATTCACATAGATGACTATGATGACCAAACCTACATCTCTCTTTTTCACATAAAGTGAGTGATCATCAACGTTAGAAATATAAAAGCCAATGTTGACGAGATACTATCTGATCTTGTCAAACCATGCCCTATGTGCTTGCTTCAGCCTATAGAGTGCCTTCTTTAACCTGCACATATGTGGAATACTCTAAATCCTCTTAAGTTACTGTCTACTCCTTATATACCTATTCTTGCAATTCACCATGCAAGAAGGCATTCTTTACATCCATTTGCTGCAAACTCCAACCTTTGGCTCCTACACCAAAGCAATCACACATCTAATAGTTGTCATTCTAACAACTAGACTAAATGTCTCTTCATAATCTATGCCATATGTTTAAGCATAGCCTTTTGTAACCAACCTAGCCTTATACTTGCTAACAAAACAATCTATATTATGATTAATTTTGTAGACCCACTTATAGCCAATAGCTTTCTTGTCCTTAGGCAATGACACTAGATCCCAAGTCTTATTGGCCTCTAATGCAACCATCTCCTCATCCATTGTTGTATTCCATTGAGCGTGATCAACAACATCCTCAAAACAAGTGGGCTTAGCATTCTCAACCACCTTTATCGTAAAAGCATAATGGTGAGTTGCATAACCTTTGAAATCAAACCTTTTAATAGGATATCTAACCCTCTTATACTTTCATATCATTGGATTACTTATTAGTGAAGCCTTTAAATTACTATGTATTCTTTGTACACGTGGTTTATGATTCAAAATCTTTGAACCACTAGAATCTCCATCAAACTCCAAATGGCTAGCACATGCATCATTACCATCTGATACTTTTTTCTTTCCTTTGTCGTTGCTTTCAACACTTGTACATATACTTAAAGATGTGGGCTGCTCCTTAGGGCTAATTGTAGATATAGTATCAAATGATGTTTTTGATCCACTAAGGGTCTGTGATACTTACTTTTCTATCTGGATATGATCGTGATCATCATCCAATGCATCACCACTAGATGCATACCAAATGCTTATCTCATCAAGAATTACATCCTTGCTCACCTTAACTCAACTCTGAGACAAAAATAGTGATACTCTTTTTGCTTTAAAAAGTATCCAATGAAAATACATTTTTCAGTCTTTGGATCATGCTTCTTTTGCAACTCATCTAGACATTAATATATGCAATACAATCAAATAGTTTTAAGTGTGACACATCGGGTTTCTTGCCTATAATAGCGACACTCTTTTTACTTTTCATTATCATAAAATTAATACAAAATCATAAGCAAGTCTTCTGTAACCTTTCATAATAAGTGCACAGTAATACATCAAGCAACCTTTTTCACTAATTATTCAATAGTACATGTAATCTACAACCTATTAAAAACAGATAAAACTTGTGTTTACTGAGTCTTAGCAAAAACCTCAGAACTTACAAATTCAAAATGTGTAACATGTGCACTCACTTTCAGTTGACATAATAGAAATAACATATATCCTAAAACTGTTGTCTACAACCTTGAGGATCTAAAATAGGACCTGAAATGACCTTAAGTGGCAAAAAAATCAGTGAAAAATCCTTGAAGGACATAGTGATTTGCTTGTATACCAAAATTTTAAAAAAAGCTAAGATTTTTGCTCTACCCTACTTCTAGTGTCTCCATAGGCTATTGTATCCAAGAGAAAGAGTAGAAGAATGGCATATCTTCTTACCCATTGCTTACTTACTCGAATCCTTGCTTCTTCTTCTTCAGTTCAACATTCAAAACCAATCTCTCTCAGTGGCATCACTCTAATACTGTATCATGAATCACATGGTGGGAGAACTTGCTTAAGCTACTGTACCAAACACATACCATACACACAAGAGAAAGCTCACTCAAACACAAGAAGAGAGATTGGGAAAAAACATCTTATAACTAGTTTCTTCTTCTTCTTTCACACACAATAAAATGTACACAAAGTATAAATAATATACAACATAAAGGAAAGTGGCCTACTAAGGCAAATAATGGATAACTAACTATACTAATCAATTGGCATTATAACTATGCCAGATGTAGATATGTGCAACAAACCAAATATAATAAGTGATAATTCAATGGCCATGTGAGGATCATAATGATCACTGATATGCTAATTGTAGACATGCAAACCTATCTAACTAGACAATCCTTCACTAATATCTACACATGTTGAACTTGCCATCTCAACACTTATTCCTTGTTATCTTCACTTATATATGATTGTGTAGTGTGTACATATATAAGGGGTGTTTGCCCACAGCTATAGGCTATTACCTTTATCCCAATAACTTTCCATTTAAAGGCCAATGCATCTTTATGGAAGTACAAAAAGAAAGTGAAGATACTATCCAATGCACATTAACACTTTGCAGTGTGGAAAGCTCTCAAAAGATAGTGTCTTTGTGAGAAGATCTACATGGTTATCATCCATATGGATGTTGGATAATGTCAATGTACTTACCCTCAAGAACCTCCCTGATGAAGTAATATTTCACCTCAATGTGCTTTCTCTTTTATGAAAGATAGGATTATGTGCCATAAGTGAATTGCACTCTAACTATCATAGTGCAGGATTAAAGTCCTTTAAGAGTTTTGAATTTTAGATAAAATATCATTTAGGAAAGGAAAATCTAATAGTTGATGCTCTTAGCTATAAGGTTTCCTAAATATTCTAATGATAATAAAACCCTCCAAACAAACAACTCTTACCACTTTTATTTCTACACTGGAGCAATCCCATCCTTGAGACTATATTGCAAGAATTCACAATGATCTAGACTATTTTGGAATCAAGAGGATTATCCAAACAGAGAAAAAAACCTTGAAGGAAGAAGCTAGATTCAAGGAGTATCATCTCCAAGGAAAGCTCCTATTATATTACCAATATAGATTGTGAATTCTCGAAGATTGGGAGCTCAAGAAAAATATCCTTTGGAAGTCATATGAGAGTCCCATGGTTGGATATCCTCGCTATGCAAATATCTTAAATCCTGCAAGAAGAAGCTCCTACTTGCCTAGGATGAAAGCAGATTGCTTTGCTATGTTAATCAATGCTTAAGCTATTAAAGAGTGAAGGAAAAATGAATCAAGCTACCCAGTGAATTATATCCTCTTAATATTCCCCAAATGAAATGGGAATATATCAAGATGAATTTTATGTTTTGATCTACAATGTAAGTATGTCCCCTACAATACCTAAGTCTCCTACTAGATGAGTAGGCCATATAGCTTCCTTGCAAGCTTCTATGGCTACGACATAAGCCATACAAAGCTTTGCCCAATGAAATTAGAGCATTGGCCCATAAAATCACTATGAACGAAATCAAGACATTTTGATCCTCTACTCCCACTACCTCTTTTATGTGATATTTTTGTTTACTTTCCAAAGAGACAATGCTCACAAGGCCAAGATCAAACAAATTTAGATAATAATTGGTGACCATTAACTAAGATAGAGGCTTCATTGGCCCATGGTAAGTTTTGGGATAGAAGATCTTAATTCTAGATAAGAGGTAGTGCAAATTTTGTGAAAGCTAGGATCCCATAAGGATTTTAATAAAAGAATCAAACCCTAATTAGAAGGAACTCTTTTTTTTTTCATGTGCTTAAAGGAACATGCAACAAACATCTTGTAAAAAGACTAATTAAGAAAATAAAACTAAAGGTGTTAGATGCATGGGTGTAAAAGCAAGTGGATAGTGATTCCAACAACCCTATCCTAAGGATGGGTAAATCCAAATAGTCAAGTAGCTTTATATGTGATTGTTTTGGGATATAGCTAATTAATTATGATTATCTTAGTAGAATATGAGAATCTAGACCAACATTGTTCTAGGGAAATAATGTATGGTGGAGGAGTGACCTTTGAGGCCGTAGAAGATTAAAAGACTACCACACTCTATGAATCAACTATGATGTTACTTACTCTTTGAGAAACTACAAAGTGGTCTCTCTAGAATGGGTGTTAGATCTTATTCAAGAAAACCGTAGAAGTAAAGGAACGCTTACATTGGTTTTTTGGATTGAGGCCTTAACGCTTCCATGCAGGGTAAACCCAAAGACCATTGAATTGGAAAAGTCTTAGAATTCCAATTGTCCTTTTTGAAGAATTCACATTTTGAAAGAATGTAAGGAAGAAACCTCTTGACAAGTAAGGGTTTGAATAGCAGTGTAATGTAGAACTTGCAACATATTGATTCTAGAGCTTCATTTAGCACTTGGAAGAGAAGGCTTAAAAGAAACTAGAGTACTGCCATTTATTTCAAGTGCAATGTTTTGGTTTGGAGGGTTGGTGCAGCCAATCCCCCCACAAAGGATCATATAGAAAAAGAAAAGCAAGTTTCTTCTCTTCAACTTGTTTGCAAAAGAGAGAATTAAATAGTCAAGCATATACTTTGGGATTGTACTAGAGTCTTGGTAGTTTGGACTAAGCTAATGTAGAATATTGGCTACTAGGATTTTCATAGCAATATTAGGGCACAAACTAATATTAATGATAAATCTGCAAAGTTTGAGATATCATCCAAGCTTTAGTTATTGAGAGAATTGGGAAGTACACAAATGATCTCTTCTTTGACAAGTTTTAGCCCAATTTTGAATGATAAATTCATACTACATTAATCAAGCCATTTGACAACACCGGTAGGAAAATGCTCCCCTTCAAATTTGTTACTAGTACCCTAAATGGGCAATGTACGTATTTTAACTTGTCAAGTATGATCTATGCATTTTGCATTAGAAAACATTAGCCAAGGAATGCATATTGAAATATACACCCACTCACTCGAAGTCTAGTCAAATCTTGAAACGCAAATGTTGATGATCTGTATCGAATTCCCGATTACAATAAACATGGGTACATTCAATCTCAGTAGAGTGTAGAAAAATGGCTATGCTGAGATGTGAACTTGTTCTCTAGGAAATTTCATGTCCCCTTCACCTCCTTTGGTTAAATTTTCCTACATGATAGCCTTAGTGAATGTTCGCCTTGCATGTGTCAACTTACTACTTTTCACAAGTATCTACGATCTTTATCTCAATCTCTTTGCAATATAGTGGAGGCCTTATTGGAATGATTCAATTCCTTGGTCCATACTCCATCTGATTGTTGAGCTCATCTCCTTTTAGGGGTATACACATGCGCACACAAGAATACTTCCCTTCATCTACACAAACAAACATGCACACACACGCCTGAGCTAAGAAGATCATCGCGTAGCAAAGCTTCGTTTCATTCCATCAAGTTTGTCCTCTTTGATTTTCTAGTTTTGATTCCTGTAAATCCATCCATTATCATCTTGTATCATTCCTTAACATCTTTAAGGTAGATGTAGGATTTAAATGTTCACCTTGCCTTATCACGAGCCCTTGTGATTAGATCACTCTGTTCACCTAACATTTGTAAATTTCAACTCAATGACATCTCATTCTAGCAAGATCTTTCAAGGCTTTGTGCAAATCACATGAGAACAATGGCCTCAGCGTATCAATTGATGATCTCCTTCGGAGGGTCATCTACTGGCTCAGCAGATGATGTGTGAAAGCCTAACAGGGCCATGGCACTTGAGGACTTATGGCTGTAATAAGACCAGAGTCTCCATTCAAAATGTAGACGTCTGCAGGAGTGTACATGCTGGAGGTGCTAGCTTCTGGCCCCAGAAACTGACTGGCAGGCTGGATGAGACGACACCCATGCCCACACTTAATGCTTAACACTCGAGGACCGTGCCGAAGCGTCCAGATCTGCAGTGGTGTTCAACATTATTTGCACAAAACCTGTCAGTAAAAATGCATTATTTGCACAAAACCTGCAGTGGTGTTCAACATTATTTGCACAAAACCTGTCAGTAAAAATACATACAACCCAGAACAGAGAAGGACAAGCAGATTGGTGTTTTGGAAGCATAACCTCAATGATCCCCCTACGTGGAGCATGCATAGCAAGACATAGTGTTAGATGTCGCTTGCTCTGTTGTCTTGGGCTGTAAGAATTGGATGCTCTAGATGGTACTTCCAAAAAGAAGCAATATGCATCACGGTAGCCCTGCGCGCACAGTGTCACACTGCATTTGTGAGTTGTCTTGAGAGAAGTACATAATTGTTCTGTGATGTTTGAGTCCCTATCTTCCAACTAAACTGCACTTTCAGCTTCCCTGTGATATTGAAACTTCTATTTCTTAACCAAAGATAATTCAATATGACCCCCTAAACAAAGCAGGCTGAAAATCAATAGGAAATACATCTCTAATTTCTTAACAAGAATGATTTGGACGGAAAACAAAGAGAGTCATTGCAGATTTGCATTTGCAACTTCACTACAATTCTGACCTTCCATAGCCTTATCACCACCAATGCCCTTGTGTCAATCAAAAGTATGCGACCGAGCGAGTCTGTAACCGCTGCCAAGCTGCCACTTGGTGATAGTGTGATCTTCTCCCCTCTCCTTGGGTGATCCACCAATGATGTCATAAGGGTTACTGGAAAATGAACAAGGCAAGCCACCTATCATGTTTTGAATTAGGTAACAGGTTATAGGAGAAAAAGGTCCGCACTTCACCTTCCCCAAACTCTTGAACTTTGGCATCCACCCTTGGCTGCTCAGGTTCATGTCCCCACCAATATCTCTTCAATGCTGCTAAGGTTGACAGTGTGGCTGGCACTAATATCTTCAAAATGTTGCCGATAATAGAACCAGTGTTGTCCTCTACAAGCCTGCCAGTTAAAAACATTAAATGCCTCAAAGTAAACTTCACGGGAACTGATAGAGTTTCCACATTCACAAAGTGAATGAGGTATCACATAGACAAGGCAATACACTGAACTTCTCTAAAAGGATCTCTCCCATGCAACTCCTGCTTTCAGCCCCAAATTCCTCAAGTGTTTTCACAAATAGCAAGGTTCAATTCCATATTAAAGGGATAATTTTGGGAGGCAACATATGCCTGAAGTAATCCTGCACTGAAACATCATTGAATAAAGCCAGCTAGTTGATCAAGTCCATGAGTTCGATCACTGTTAAGCATATGCCACATGCAGTTGACAGATATCACCAAATATGATACCTTTCAGCTGCAAATTCAACATGAGTTTTACAGTTTTTTGACCAGAACATGCAGATGAGCTGCAGAAAGAACACAAAGCATTTAAAGTCGGGACTTCTTTTAACTACAAAAAATCAGAAGTGTCTGCAATTAAAAGCATGGAATTCCATCACTCCCAAACTCTCTGCTTTAGATTACAAGAGAAAAACATGTCTTTGTCCTTATGTTTGTTAAATAAATCCCAGTTATACTTTTGCAGATGAGTTTCTGAACCATGGTCCCAGCCCGCCTTTCACTCAGAAACTCCATTCCTACGAGTTTCCATTCACTCATCTCCTAATATTTCGCCCAGTATCACGCAAAGGCTTCTTTCATATGGTGCTGGTTTGCTGATTTTCTTACAACATTTGGCACCCTACTATCATCATATCATCCACAAAGTACCAAAATAAGCAAGGAGCCATCGCGGGCTTTCTTCGTGTAAAGACACGGATCCATAGCACTCCTACTATAGCCCTGTGACTACATAAAGGCATCAAACTTATGATATCACTCCCTAGGTGCCTGCTTCAAGCCATAAAGACTTTTCTTCAACTTGCTTGCACACTAGGTGCTCCCGGCCAGGTTCTGCAAAGCCCTTAGGCTACTCCATGTATATCTCATCATGCAAATCCTCATGCAAGAATGCAGTCTTGACATCCATATGATACATGTCCAAGTCAAGCTGCGCGACTAAGGCCAAAACCAAGCGTAGGGTGGTCATCTTGACCACAGGAGAGTCATTTTCTAGCTGTTTCAATTTCCTAGTCTTTATCTATTTCCGTTGCAGCAGATGTGGCCATTTCTATTGCATGTGACTACAATGTAAGTATAGCATGCCTTGCCTTTTCCAAAAACCTGGTACCAAGAGTCAACTCCCAAGTTCTTGAGTAGTTTTTGGTCATTTGGATCACATGTTACAACCCCTTCCTATTTGTTTATCTACCCCTCCTGACCCTTGTCTGACAATACTAGTGTTATCAAAGGTATTAGCATAAGATTATTTGGACAGTGGATCTGTTCAACACTCTGCACACAGAAGGGTGCTTCATTGAGCTGCTCTTCTCTCTGAGAATGGAGGTCTGCCTTTGCACATGGCCATAAACTTTGACACCAAATCAAGAATCTGTCCGTCTCACATTGTCCATTTATCTGAAGATGACACGAAGAGAAATGATTCACCTCCAAATAATGCTTCCGAGAAGAATATGTTTAGTCTTTGGATCTGTCTCCACTACATGCTTTCACTGTCTATTGATTTTTTTGGCACAAACATATTTGCCATATATAGTCCTTTTATTAAGCAGGAAAATGGATGATTTTCCGTACATATCCAGAACAGTCAATATGGTGCCATCTCCATTAGTTGTCTTTACAATTCCGTGCTAAATTATATGGCTATGCTTTCTCACGGTTCCTCTGGTATTGAAAGAGGTTGGAATAACCTTGGAACCTTGTGTCTACATTTTCAGAAACCATGCATTCTGTAATGAAAACCTCAATGTCATTGCTTAGACTTAGCAAAATTCCTTTCCAACCTAAGTGGATGAAAGAATTTGCATGTCTCAGACAAGGAGTAACTCTAGAGTTAGTTAACAAGTAACTAAACCTTATATACTTTTTCATTGAGAGCCCCTAGAGTGGCTGCCTATAGTCAGAGACCACCATGATTGGCTAACCTGGCTGACCATGTTAGTTGACATGGCCACTGTGTCCCGCTGTTACTAACCTCACTGTCTGTTGTCACATTGGCTGCAATCGCGTTGGCAACTTGTCCACTCATTCGCCCCAACACCTACTCCTTTATCTACCACACTAGGACCCACTATACTAGTGATAATACTAGTACTTTTAGGATCTTTTTTGAGTCTAATGTAAATCAATCTTGAGCTCTTATGCAATTTTTCACACTCATGCAATTTTGTGTAGTCCCTCACACAGATCCCTTCAAAATTATCATGTAAGAGAGAGTTTTGCAGTTTTGAGTTGACAGGTCTGCCTACAAAGTTTCAAGGATACACCTTTTCCAGATTCAGAAGTTGAACAAGGTGCATGAGGGCAAATTGTGCAGGCTAGAAATCAGTCCCCATCCCTTATAGACTCCTTTCATCTACCAGTATTGCAAACACCATGAACTCTTCCCCTTCTCTGTCTCATTCATTAACTTTCTTGTCAACAACCACCCTCCCAACATCCAACATCTATACATGTTGCAAAGTACTGCATAATTTTCCATCCATCAAGATTGTGATCAGACCCACTTCAAATAAACAATATCTCTTCTCATTTAAATTCATGCATGAGAGCTATTATCTTGCTGGCCTGGTTAAAGTAAGTGCAGAATTACCTGTGCACAGCAAACACATATTCAGGCCCAACTGTGATACCACAAAAATGCCTTCTCCTTGACTGCAAGATCTGACACCTGCTATGGTAAGCATAAGCAAGAAAATGTTTTCATTTCTAAAACATTGGCAATCTGGACCTTGTGAAATGCCTACCTGACCAAATAAAGGTGGCCCTACAATACCAGCCAGCACTCCATCAACCCATGTAGGAGCCCCAGTTAAAGTTCTACTCACGTTCCATACCTGATGCGGCACTCTAACAGATTTCTCACTATAAGAGCCACTTTTTCCCAAACGCAACCATTCCTCAGCAGCACGCATACAACTTTGCAGCACAGTCTAAGCCACAATCATTTGTGAAAGTCACGTATAAATTTGAACTTTAAAGCCTAAACAAATCTCCCTAGGGCAGAACCATCAATAAGTTTGTTGGGCAAAACCTGCAAATCTGACACGTCAATGCGAGCTATTGCCCTGGAGTATATGACACAAATTTCTTCTGTGCAGTTCCATTTTGAAGGTTTGACATGTCTTCTTTTTACTTGCAGCTGCAAAACTGGGCTGTTCTGAAATGCCTGTAACATAGATTTCTCACAGATGTCATTGGGGTAAACAAAGTTATTTCTCCAGAAGAGCTGACAAGTTAGATATGGCTTACCTGCTTCAATAACAAACTGCCTGAGCTGGAGTAGAATAAGACCGATCCCTGTGTGGTTCCAAGTGCAAGGACTGGCCATGCTCTGAAGACCAGCCATTGGATAGCCTTGATCTGATGCCTCTCTTCCCCTCTAGGTAAACTTATATAAACAGGGGCACAATGCCTTTCACTCTCCTCTGCCCTTCTCCATATCATGATCAGAGCCATTCTGGATTTAGCCATGGCCAAAAGATCCCTACACATAGCTATCAACCAAGATGGATCTTTGATCCACCCTTCGAAACCTGCATCGAAAAAGCCATGGTGCGATGTGGCCATGATCTTAACAAAGGTCTCAGAGGGGCCTGATTCATATGCCTGAGCTGATCAAACGAGCATCTAAAGCAAGTCAACAAGCTCTGAGGGTCCATGGCTGTGTAGTGCCACCAACTCCATGGAGGCACTACCCATCCTGTCGGCAAAGAGTCAGAAATCCTTCAATTAAGTCTGTTAATGTACATGGTGCAGGAAGAAAACCCTTACATGACAGACCGGTCCAGACTCCAGTATGTGGATTAAGTATGTTAATTTACATGGTGCAGGAAAGTATGTGACTTGACATGGCGCAGGAAGAAACCCCTTACATGACAGAACAGTCCAGACTACAGTATGGTGAGATTAATGTCCTGCATTGAGCAAGGAAGAATCCCATTATATGGCAGACCATCGCAGTAATATGGTGATTATGTGTGCTGAAGTGAGTATTTCCTTCACATGGCAGACATGATTGCAAGGTGCAGTAAGAATCCCCTTACTCAAGAGACCAGTCTCAGCATCCCCTTTCATGGCACGCCAATGCAGCATGCTGAGCCTGCGTCTCGAGACAGCATTGCACGAGTGCATGTGACGCTATATCTCCATTCCTTACATGTATCACACTCCACCACCTTTAGCATATTAGTAAGTACTACCCTTCAAGCAGGGATCTACCCTTCACAAGAAGGGTAATATTAAACTTTTCCCTTTAAGGAAAAGCATAATACATATACTATAATCCTAACCTCTCTTCTATTCCTATCAAAGTTGTAGTCAGAAAACAAGCTTAACTCCTCGCAAAAATTTAAAAGATCTTCATTCAACACCTTCATTTAGAATCATCTATTAGTATATACACCTTCCCAAGAATTTGCAAGACGCAATGATTGGTGAGTTTTCGATGCATCCTAGTTAAAATCAATTAGGCAATATTGGCATAACCACCTCTCTATGATGCACATAACCATGCCCTCAGCTAATTCATCCACTTTTGAGTTATTCTATCAGCACTTGTGCAAGATTTTATTAATTTAATAACCACCTTGAGGGCCTGTAAACTAAGGTGATCCGATGCATATCCAACCTGATGCCAAAAGACAATTACAACACTACAAAGTTCCACTACAAGATATAGGCCTTATACCGATGTTAAAAGTGACGAAAATGTAAATAAAGAAATTTGCCCTCGTCGTCGCAAAAAGTGTCGTTATTGGTGACGCCATAGAATAGTCAGTATTAGTGTCGTTATCAGTGCCGCTATTTGCGTTGATATACGACGCTAATAACGATGCTGATAACAACGCTTTGCGATGCTAATAACGACGTGTGCAAGTAAATTTGCGATGCTAATAGCGACGGTAACAGGGAAAAAAAATTGATAGTTTCTGCATTGTGTACAATACTCGTGTAAATAAAGACAAAGTATACTTAAATCATAACACTGATACATAAAATAAATACATGATCGCATAATGAAAGTGACTGGTACAATCATGGCAAGATATCACTACTACATAGAAAATGTCTACATAGATTAGGTGACAAAAAAAGAAGGGTGTGTGAGCTCCAGGGATCCAAGGGCGAGCTATAGATCCTCGCCATCTGAAAGCTCGTCCTGCCGCAAAGGAGCATCGAACGGACTCTACAAAAAAAGAAACAACTAGACATCAGTCCACCATACAATAATGCATTCTAATTAAACATGGTAACTACCGATAAGAAAGATAAGTGACTTATAGGGCCGCCGCGTCTATACAATCGGTCGATCAATGCAGTGAGACCATGACTCTCTGCATATCGAGTCTCAAGGCCGGTTAGATCGCGATTTGTAATGGAGTGCTGCAAAGGAAACAAAATACTAACTGTTAGAAACATGATTGTTAGTACAAAGGATATTGCAAAAAAATAAGCAAGCAAAAAAAAAAAAAAACTTACAAAGTCCTCTAGATATGTCTTGTGGCCGCCACTCCCAAGATGATGGACCACTCCTGCCTCTAGTCGTGCCCTCGCCGCCTCGCACTGCTGACTCCAACGTCCTAGAAAATCTGTAGCCTTCTCCCTCAGTCAGCTCGCCAATCGTCCGCTTCTAGCCACTCGGGCTTTGCAACCCCACTCTTGAGTGCCTTGCGTGCGTCCGATCGTCTGTGTGACATATATGCACGCATGCACTCCATCATCCAGCTCGTAGAAAACCTATCTACTGTGGCTGGTACCGGAAACACCTCATACAAGGATGCTACTATGTAGTCATTGCTCCCCTCTTGTATGTTTTTCCAATGATCCAAGACGTTGTGCCGAAAAACTTGTTGGCACAACTCTCTTATGCGAGCCATCACCCTTCTCCCCTCATCATTCATGATGGCGGCTCCTAACCTATCATCTACAAGATAGGTATACCCCTCTGGGATATGCCTAAGATGGGTCCTCTCCCACTTGCGACCACGCTCCTGGACATATCCAAGAGATCCCTGTACATCTGGTATACCGACCAGGGTAGTATCTATCGGAGTAGCACTCATAGGGGTGCCACCTGCAGATGGCTGAGCAAAAGCCAGAGTAACTAGAGTAGACGTCCCCACAGGTGTGACAAATCCCGGAGGTGACGCAACTCCAACAGAACGACGAGATGGAGACACCGCGCCTGTGCCTCCACAACAACCACCTGAGCCATGCTCTCTGGAACCGCTACGAGAGCGAGGAGTAGCATGTGTATTTCGAGCCGACCGCAGGCTCACTGCATCCGTATATCTGCAGCATCCCCTTGACCCTGAAGCATTCCCTCCGTCTGGCCAAAGTCTGGAGCATCGACTTCGTCTGCTTGAAGTTGAACCATCTGATCGTGCCAAAGTAGATCTAATAGAGCGGCCTGACGATGTCTGAGACAGCTCCTGGTCCGCCATGTCTCTGAATCTCGCAATCTGATCTAGAGATATACGTGTGAAGATATCCTACAACTTCTCATCGCTCATCCCTGGACTCATCCTGATGATCTAAGTATCCACAAAGGTCACCTGCACCACAGACAAAAAATGATGTTAGCATAATCAATTTAAATCACACAAAGCATGGTAATATAAATCTTAAAAAAATGATCTTACTTAAAATGCATATCTTATATACCCTTATAAGCGATTAGTCAACGAATTCAGTAAGTGGATGCTCCAAGTATGAAGTATTCTATGGTCCCATGTCAATCTCTTGACATAACTCGGCATAAACTGAAAGATCGATAGACATGTTACCAAAAAAGGATGAGTCCACCTCGTTCTCAAAGAATTCTTGGACTCCTGTATTTCCATCATTGTTACCCGATGGTGGCTCTGCTACATGCTCCAAGCTTTCGGTGGCCTCCACCCCTTGCAATATCGACCCCTCTATTTGCATATTGTCCTTATCTATTCTCAAAACATTGCTTTGATCATATACTCTCGTACTTCGGGGAGCTGAAGGTATAACATACCACCATCGAGGTTGTCGGGGGTTTGGATAGAAGATTACCTGTTCACAAACATGTACAAGAGTGATTTAACTATTTTGACATGTACCATGTCGTAATACAATTAACAAATAAATGAGTTCATGCACCTGTTCACAATGGGCCGGCAACACAAAGGTGTCGCGCAAATCCGTCTATTTTTTTTCGACATCTATTTCGAGAAATCCAGATGGACCTCGTCAAACTGTTGCTCCAGCTCTTTCAAGTACCACTTTGAACCACTGCACATCGAATAGTATCATGGAGAAGCTATGGTAATCCACTGTAACAATACTTTACAAGTTCCCAAAATACTCTATCTCATCTATAACTGTGTTTGGATCCGTTGCTCATCGTCAGCTCTCTTGCTCAAACCTTGCCATGATACCACAGTCTGTTGTGGAGCACATTTTGTCAATACGCTCCACATAAAAATGTCATCAGTGCGACCACGTTGCATTATATATTTTATACTGTATATTGAAACACTCAATTAGTTGTCGCATATAAAATATAGATACAACAAATCCTAAACATATCATCACCTTTGGACTACATTCCCTCGAGAATTCTCACTCCTCGGTTGAGACCTCCGCCCCTTCGTGAGACGCTGCAGTCAAAGCTCCATGCAACTATCACATTGACATAAACCGCAACATCTCCTCCATGCCCTCAGGATATCAAATCAGTGGATGGCGCATACTACGTCGAAATTCAGATCGTGCTTTCTCTCGATCTTGCCTAGCTTGCTGGTATCTACTGAGCCACGTCTCCATAGAGGCATGGTGCAAGATACAAAAGCGATTCACTTTCTCCTCCATTGTAACATCCATTCTTTTTTCTACCCCTTTCCAACCACCACATCTCTGGTCAGTCTATCATACTCCTTTAGCGACCATAGCATACTGTTGTCTGGATCCATTGTTGGAAGCCATTGTGAAATATGCACTAGTGCCTCAGACACCAACCAACCTTCAGCCATGCTACCTTCTGGCCAAGCTCATTGTCGTACAAAGCCTTTCAGAGTTTTCATGAAGCACTCCAAGAAGACTATCCATCGCATATGGACAGGTCCAGCAATCTCCACTTCATCTACAAGATGCACAAGAAGGTGGATTTATATCGTGAGCATGCTGGTAGGTAGATATTTTTCAAAGAGACAGACCGTCTCCACTGCTCCCCGCCTTGCAGATTCAATAGAGGATGTCTTAATCTCGTTCTATGTGATCTATTGCACTAAAGTCGTATTCCATTTGGATGTGAATCCGCGTAGAAAACTCATAGAAAATTGAGAACCGTCGCATTCCGTTTGGATGTGACTCCGCGTGGACCATTTTCAGCTCGTACCAGCTTTGGGCATTCATACGTGTTGGAGGTCGTCCAAGAAAACCTTCTCTGACTTCATGACCCTCTGGCAAGAAAGCGGCGTGTCCTTGATATACCATCTTCTTCATGTTTCGTGACCTTCGGAAGTCTAACTGTGGCCCGCACAATGGACATGCATGATAACCTGAGGTAACCAGACCTATCCCAACACCTCTATCCAGTGAATACAAACTTGAATGAGCTATGATAGATATTACTAACAAGAACGGAAGCCTATTTACCTGAGCACTCTTTGAATCCCAGAAAGTCGTGCATCATCCACATGAGAATGGCTCGAATATTGGCGGACCGTCGACCATCGCACTTGCTCATATCTTGCACGGTGACCCCCTCCTCCCACAAAATCTTAAGCTCATCGACTAATGGACGAAGTTACACGTCCATATTTTTTACTTTGTAGCGGCCAGGGACGAGTAAGCTAAGGATGAGATGTCATTTGTTCGTAGAAAGCCATGGAGGAATATTGTAGTTGACAAGGACTATAGGCCACACACTGTAAGAAGTTGAGCACAGACCGAATGAGTTCATGCCATCCATTGCAAGATCGAGCCAAAGATTCCTTGGCTCTTGGGCAAAGCTTGGGAAGATAAAGTCAATGTGGCCCCATGCACGTGAATCCGCTGATATTCGTTGAACTTCATCTGTGGACCTATTCTGTGCATGCCACGTTGTCAAGCCATGTCGGACGTACGAAACATGTGGTTTATGCGGGGGATAAGCGAAAAGTATCTAAGAACTTTTTGATGGATGGTTTGCCCTTGCAAGTCCTATCGATATCTATGAGAACCACACTTTTGGACATGTCTCCATAGTCTTGTATTCTCCTCGAAATAGTATGCAATCGTTGATACATGCATGGATGCAGTTGTAGTCCATGCCAAGCTTTCATAAAACATGTCGTACATCATCACGAGACTCAGGCATGGTATTTGCAAGTGATAATATATGATACTTCAGTAATTTGAAAAAAATCATAAAACACCTTGAAAAAACATAAATGTTTTTAATGATAGTGCCGAAAAGAAATCAACGAAGCGTACGTACAAGGTACTTGATCAACTCGGTCACACTCGCATCGCTCCACCCGTATTTTGCTTGCACACTTAGGAGTGAAAGTAATATCTTCAGGCGAGATACTCAGCACCCATCATATAATGGTATGGATGCTTCCTCTCTAAGCAGATCAGAAGTCTCGACATCCATGGGAATCAATGTATTGGTCATTGCCTCCATCTCAGGCTCCAAGATTGTAGGTAAGTCTCGAAGGCTGTCTGTCTTCTCTGGTATTGACGGTATAGATTGGGTAGTACTTTCCAAGTGGTGGATTGGCTCAGGCACTCCATCCATCGCACGCCCACGAACTCTTCTAATTGGCCGCAAAGGGTGCATTTCTCCTTGGGATGAGACATCACCTCCCTAGATAGAAAATTTGCCAGCCACACCCAATCTTTTTGTATATGATATTCAATGAGTTTGCGAGTACAATGCATGATTGATATTAACTTTTCTTACCGTTTGCTGAAAATCCAAGATCACCTGATCAATGATCTCAGATTGAAACTCGCTGAAGCGTTGTACGTGTTCTATAGACAATCGATGTTTTCTTCGAATTGTCAGCTTGCATTGAGAGTAAGGACATGGGACACACTGATTAAGATATGCCTCGCGATCTTGAACATCAAGACCTTCATCATTTTCCATTTTGTCTACATTACGACAAACAATTTGTTTTTTTTATCATTCTTTTTTTCTTTCTTAAATTGTTTGAGAAGGGATTTCTTCTCTTGTAACTCAGTAAAAATTAACGTATATAAAGTCTCAACCCACCCACCCACAAATTAACGTATGTCGGAGTGTTTCCTGTCTCGTGGTGTTGCACCGGACCTCGCCACCACTCTCTCTTTGTTTTTTATCCATTCATTATCTCCTCTCCTTCCATCTCTCTCTTTTTCTCTTTCTTTATTATGCTGTATGTTTATTCCCTCTCTCTTGTTCCTTCTTCTTTTTTCTCTTCCTCCCTCTCTCTCATTTTCTTTAACAAAACATATATCTCTTTCTACAACAACAACAACAACAACAACAACAACAATAACAACAACAACAACAACTACTACTACTACTACTACTACTACTACTACTACTACTACTACTACTACTACTACTACTACTACTAACAAGAAAAGAAAAGAAAACTATTATTACTACTACTACTACAACAAATAAGAAAACTAGACAACAATAAACAAGAAAACAAAAAAAACCATTGCTATTACTACAACAACAATAACAACAACAACAAACAAGAAAACCACTACTACTACTACTACAACCACGACTATGATGACTATGACTATGACTACGACCACGACTACAATTACGATTATGACCACGACTATAACCATGACCACGACTACGACCACGACTATGACTACGACTACGACTACCACCACGACCACCACGACCACTACCACTACCACTATAATAAACAATAAAAGAAGAAAAAACAACAACAACAACAACAATAATAACAACAACTACTACTACTACTACAATAAACAAGAAAACAACAACCTCTCCCTCATTCTCTCTCTCGCTCCCTCTCTTTTTCTCTTTCCCTACTATGTTTAATGTTTTTTCTCTCTCCTCTCCCTCTCATTTCCTTTTCTATGTTCCTCTCCCTCTCTCATTTCCTCTCCTTCCCTCACCCTCACCCTCTCTTTCTATTATGTTTAATGTTTTTTCTCTCTTTTTCTCTCTCTCATTTCCTTTTCTCTCTTCCTCTCCCTCTCTCATTTCCTCTCCCTTCCTCACCATCACCATGTCTTTCTCTCTTACCCTATTATGTTTAATGTTTTTTCTCTCTTCTCTTCCTCTCTCATTTCCTCTCCCTCCCTCACCCTCACCCTCTCTTTCTCTCTTTCCCTATTATGTTTAAAGTTTTTTTTCTTTTTCTCTCTTCCTCTCCCTCTCTCATTTCCTTTCCCTCCCTCTCCCTCTCCCTCTCTTTCTCTCTTTCCCTATTATGTTTAAAAACTTTTACTATTATGTTTAATGTTTTTTCTCTCTTTTTCTCTCTCCTCTCCCTCTCTCATTTCCTTTTCTCTCTTCCTCTCCCTCCCTCTCCCTCTCCCTCTCTTTCTCTCTTTCCCTATTATGTTTAATGTTTTTTCTCTCCTCTCTCTCTCTCATTTTTTCACCCTCCCTCACCCTCTCCCTCTATTTGTCTCTTTCCCTATTATGTTTAATGTTTTTTCTCTCATCTCTTCCTCTCCCTCTCTCATTTCCTCTCCCTCCCTCTCCCTCTCTTTCTGTCTTTCCCTATAATGTTTAATGTTTTTTCTCTTTTCTCTCCCTCTCTCATTTTCTTTTCTCTCTTCCTCTCCCTCTCTCATTTCCTCTCCCTCCCTCACCCTCACCCTCTCTTTCTCTCTTTTCCTATTATGTTTAATGCTTTTTCTCTCTTTTTCTCTCTCCTTTCCCTCTCTCATTTCCTTTTCCCTCTTCCTCTCCCTCTCTCATTTCCTCTCCCTTCCTCTCTTTCTCTCTTTCCCTATTATGTTTAATATTTTTTCTCTCTCCTCTCCCTCTCTCATTTCCTCTCCCTCCCTCTCCCTCTCTTTCTCTCTTTCCCTATTATGTTTAATATTTCCCTCTCTTTTCTCTCCCTCTTCCTCTCCCTCCCTCTCTCATTTCCTCTCCCTCCCTTTCCCTCTCCCTCTCTTTCTCTCTTTCCCTATTATGTTTAATGTTTCCCTCTCTTCCTCTCCCTCCCTCTCCCTCTTCCTCTACCTCTCTCATTTCCTCTTCCTCCCTCTCCCTCTCTTTCTCTCATTTCCTCTCCCTCTCTCAACACACATGAATTTTAACAAAAATAAGTAAAAGAGAAAGAGAAAACACAAAAACAAAGCAAGAAGAAACAATGCACTCACCGTAAAGGCTCGAAGAAGGGTTTGGCGGCTCCTCTTTGTGACAGCGGCTCCTCTTCGCCCTCCGTACACTTTCTCATCTTCTTCGCGAACGGCGGCGGTGGCCGTGAGAAGCTTTCCTTCTCCCTCTTTCTCTCTTTCTCTCCCTCTCCCTCTCAAATGCAAGATGTTTGCTCTCCCTTTCGCTCTCTCTTTCGTGTATGTGCGCAAAATAACGTGCTCGGGTTTCGGCTTGTGTTTTTTTTGTCTGAGTATCATCGCTATTTGCATCACTATTAGCGTCACAAATAGCGACGCCACTATTTTGCGTCGGAAACCGCTGTCACTATACCTCCATATCCTTGTAGTGTTCATGCATAAATATATATTTTTAAAAGCCTTGTAAACATGAAATTATGCTAGCTAAATGTTGCATGACTTTCTCCTTTTGAAATGTCCTCTAACTTGCATCACACCATATTGGGTATTGTCATATGCAAGGCCATTGTTGCCCACATTGATATATCAAATCTCTTGTGTAATCACACTTAGTAGAAGTTTGTAAGCTCTTGATCTATACAAAATAAGGGTGGTATGGGGTTTTGTTCTAAGAAAGAACCCTAAATATTTCTCCACTTTGGTAAAGTGCAAGGGCAACTTGTTGGCTAAAAAACTTGAGTAACTAAGCTTTGATCAACATGAGGTATGAGAGCATTGATAGAGCTAGGTGTTACACCAACTATCCAAGATTTGATCAACATGAGGTGCAAGAGCATCAATAGAGCTACGTGCAACACAAACCATCCAAACAAAATCAGGCATGAGAATCTTCATCTATAGCTTGACCATCACGCCAATGATGCCTTTAGGTTTTGATCTTTATGAAAATAAAAAATTTAGATTAGAAAAGTAAACATGAGATGCAAGAGAGAACTTTACATTTTAGTTAATGAATGGTAAAGTGAGCATGTTGCACAACCTTAGCTTTGCACCTCTTTATAAGCATTGGCCTAATGAGCAATCCCAACAAAGAGCATATATCATAACATTCATTAGAAGTTTTAGAAATATTCACGCTATAATTCCCATATTGTGTACTACAAAAACATCATGAGCTTCTACAATGGACTAACCTTCATACTTAGATGTGTTTTGGAGCAAGGGACTGTCACTAATCAATTTTAATAACTGCTAAAATAAGAAATCATTAAAAATAATAGCTTACAATAAGCTAAGGAGGAAGCTACTGAGCAACTAAAAAAGTAAAGGAATAACTCAACTACTAAATATAACAATTACCAAAAATATTTGCTACTAATAATAATAATTACCAAAAATAGTAATTGAAGTTCAAAATGTGAAAATTAGAAAGAGGAGATTAAGGTGGGGGCCAAAAAATAACATAATGATTTTTTGGAGTATTTTTGGGTTGTAATACTACTATAAAGAAGAGTTTCACAATTAATTTCTATGTTCCATGAACTATGGTAGTAGTCATAAAGAATCTTGTACCATATAGAGCATACTAAATATGGCATCAAAGCATTGAGCTCATTCTTATATAAGTTGTATAACTATGCATGGTACCAGTATTTTGAGAAGGCATAGTGAAACCGCAAGCATCAGAATTATTTTTTATGGATGCTATTTTTTGGAGTACTTCAATGTATTATTCTTGGGCACTTGTATTATTTTTGTGCATCATGGACATCACAGTATCATGGATGTACTATTTTGTGAGAGTCGAGCTCACAACACCCATGCACATTGTATTATATCCTATAGTTGTGTTTGTCGCACCAACTATTGTGTGGGATGCACACATTAATATGTAATAGCAATAGTATAGGCTAGGCCTAATTAGATCAAGGTACAATCATGATTCAAGGAAGACCGGCATAGAGCCCACAAATGCCTAAAGAGGGTGCAAGCCCTAAGTCATAGTTGTGGAAACCTTAAAGTGCAAAGTGGGATGATGCAAACCCTAATTCATAGGGATGCAAACTCTAAAATGTAAAAGGGGTACCCTCATTTTGATCTATATGTGGATGGAAGGTCTCATTTTTATTTACCCTTTCACTGCATCCATGCTATAGAAGCTCTATTACTACAACTATTGAAGTATTCCATTCACTTTTTTATTCTTCATCTTGTCTCCATTATTAAGAGTGAAGAAGAGAGTGTGTGAGAGGTGTGTTGAGTAAGGGACTGAGGGAAAGTGAAGCTGTACATCTTCTTCTTCCTTTGTTGTTCTTCTTCCCATCCATGGTAAGAGGGTTAAGTTTGGAGTTGTGTGTAAGGTTGTGAGATTGTGAGAGAGTGAAGGACCATACATGATAAAGCTCTTCTCCATCCTCTTTGTATTTGTCTTCTTCTCCATCTTATTCTCTCATTGTTGGCATACTTGGTGGTGGATGCAGAGGAACGACGGGATCAATTTGTGTTGCTTGAATTGTGGAATTAACTTCGAGCCTTTAAGATTTTAGACTACATGCAGAAATGTAAGTCAGTGAGTTCACTACATCTCGATGGTAATGTTGTATTCTTACTTTCTTGGGTTAGAGAGAAGGATGCATGGTTAGAGTAGAGTGTCGAGAAGATAAGATAAGAGATTGTCACCAAAGTGAAAATGTAAAATGTGAAACTCAAAACTCAAACTCTTCTTGCTTAAACAAACTATTATTATGGACTAAAAATATATCATGTTTGACATGCTTGTTTGGTTGTATATGTATTAAAGCAAAAAATAACATAAAATGCAAAATGCGAACTACAAAACTCAATTGAAGATGCATCTTGCTTATTATAGATGATTGATTGTATGCATTGAAGGAAGATGAGTGAGCAAAAGTCAAAATATAAAAATCAAAATTCAAACTTGTCTCACTCAAACAATATGTATGATACTATTTTGGATTGAAAGTACACTATGCTTATCATAGTTGTTTAGTTATATGTGCATTGAAGGAAGAGAAGTGATCAAACCTCCAAAAAAAAAAGCAAAAATCAACTTACAAGAATTAAATGCATGGCTATTGTTTTCATTTTTTGGTTAATTATTGTGTGTTGTTATACATTGGATTGGTTGATTGCTTTTGGCTCTCATTGTTTACTTTGATCTTGCTTGACATCCCTTTTATCACATTCATGCACATAGCACTTCAATCTTGCATGTAGAGTTCATTCATTCAACTCACTTGTCCACTCATCTTGTCCACTTGTCTAGTTCGCTCAACTAGCCCACTTGTCCACTCATCTCACCCTCTCATCCATTACCTCTCATTCACTAGCCCCTGTCTCTCATCTCTTGTCCACTAGCTCTCATCCCAACCTCTCATCCATTACTCAAAGGCATTGCCCAATGTGATTGAACTTATAATTATACTACACAAACATGTCCTAAAACATGCATCACCAATTCCTTGTAAGGATGACCTTGTAGATATTTGAGATACTAATAAAGACACAAAGCACCCAAAAGGTTGCCTCCAATATAACCAGCTAAAAAAACACAAAATACGCCAAGAAAACCATAAATAGGGTGGCCATAGGCAATGCTCATATTATCAAATGGAGAATTACAATGGCATATTGGCTGAAAGATAGTAAAATACCCACCTCTTGCTATGATGGAGCAAGGTATGCACCCTCTTGCTGTGGTGGGAGGTCTAAACTTGAATTCCTCAAAAAGTAAAAATTGATTAATGAACAAAAAAATAATGAGCCATGTTACAACTCATGTTTTATACTAGACCTAGCTCCTAATGAATTAGGCTATTCTCACCTAGGCTAAGGTTACAATGCACTTATTTGCTTTATTACAAGCCATCTCATCCTAAAGAAGCTTTGTCCTCAAAGCTTGCAAATTTGTGGAGAATTCACCATGGATTTCCAAGGATAGCTTGGTAGTATGTAAAGCCATGTTGAAATAGAAGCCTTCATGTTGAAGAAGATCCCCTCAATCATTGAACACAAATGAGAGAATCCAATGAGCTGCTACAAACTATCAAAAACAGGGATGTCATTGAAAATTGCCCATAACTTGTGATAGAGAAGTCAAATTGACATAAATAAAGTATTACTTTAAAATAGAGACCATAAGGAACTTTTCCATCCTAGAAAATTTAATATTTGTTGTCAATAAGGCAATTTAATTCATGGCAAAAAATTTACACAACAAGTTATCCAGTAGAAGCTCCGCTCTTCTAAAGGGTCTTGGACTTCTTTGGAGAGATAGCCAAGTACACTTTAGAAGAAATGAGAAATCTTCATTATAGAAATGATAGAATGATTTTCATTGAAACCAATTATCCCCAGGATCAAATGCATAACAATGAGAGTAATCATCGCATCCATAAAATACATGTCTATTATCCATAAAACATTCACTCCATCATTAGTGCCTGAATCAAATGGAAAGCCATCCATTGGGTCAAAGCATAGGTGTCATCCTCCATTGTTGGGTTACCTTGAATATGGCACAATTTGCCATCATAAGATTCTTGTTCATCCAAAAATGATTACCATACTAATCTCTACATTTTGAGCTTTGCAACTTTGCTTATGATCTTAAGACCTTTAAAATACAAACCCTCAACATGCCTTTCTTTAAGCTTGTCACTCGATAAGAGTTTGCTATTGGTATTATTTGTGGTAGACTTTGTGCCATTTTCACCCTTTGTATAATGGCCTTTTTCTTCAGCTACTATAAGTATGTAATTACCTAGGTGTTTTGATGGCAACATTGATTTGAGAAATGGTGCCAAAAAATTGGCATGAAATGTGGTGCAAAATCTGAGCCTCTTCTTGTTACACTTTAGAAGAAATGAGAAATCTTCATTATAGAAATGATAGAATGATTGACATTGAAACCAATTATCCCTAGGATCAAATGCATAACAATGAGAGTAATCATAACATCCATAATATCCATGTCTATTATCCATGAAAATATTCACTCCATCATTAGTGCTTGAATCAAATGGAAAGCCATCTATTGGGTCAAAGAATTTTTCATAGGTGTTATCCTCCATTGTTGGGTTACCTGGAATATGGCACAAGTTGCCATCATAAGATTCTTGTTCATCCAAATCTTCAATGATTACCATACTAATCTCTACATTCTAAGCTTTGCAACTTTTATTGTGACCTTAATACCATTTTTCTCTACATTTAAAATACAAACCGTCAACATGCCTTTCTTTAAGCTTGTCACTTGATACGAGTTTGCTATTGGTATTATTTGTGGTAGATTTTGTGCCATTTTTACCCTTTGTATAGTGGCCTTTTTCTTCAGCTACTATAAGTATGCAATTATCTAGGTGTTTTGATGGCAACATTGATTTGAGAAATGGTACCAAAAAATTGGCATGAAATGTGGTGCAAAATCTAAGCCTCTTCTTGTTGTCTACTCACTAATGTGTTTCATGCAAGAGATGAAGGCTCCTTCCCTTAAGGTCAGAGAGTGATTTGTGGCTTCAAGAGAGTAGGAGGTGAAGATCCATGGATATCCTCCATGAAAGCTTCAAAATAACTTGAAGGGAGAAGAGAGAGAAAGCCCCTTTCATAAAAAATAAGTGAAGTTCTAGCCTTGACTAACTCCTATGACCCTTTCTTTAACCAAAATACCACCAGAATGGCTTGTTTCTTAGTGATGACCTGCTATCTTGTCCATTATACCTCTAAATTGGCCTCCATATCCTTAACTTATCTCTTACTAGGTTGTCCTCTACACTTGAAAGCTCCTTGGTCTCTACAACACTCCACTTCAAGAGTTGTACACCCTATCCTTGAGTAACTGGAATTTAACTAATTTGAGAGAGAAATCTAAGGTTAGATTATGACTAAATGGATCAAAGACCAATGCTCTGATACTACTTGTTAAGAAGAGTACTTAGATGTAAGAGAAGAGAGTGTAGAAGAGAGAGAAAATAGGAGAGAGAATGAGTGATGATGAGAGAGAAAGACTAGAAAGATAGGAGAGAGGTGGTGAGAGAAGCCATGGAAACTATGAGATAGAAGGTAAGTTGAAGAGATTGTAATTGTATTAATGAATTGGTGCAAAATTACAAGTCTTCACACCTTATATACCTATACTAGTGTGATGTGGTATTTTTAATAAACCATCTAAAAGTAATGCCTCTTCGCAGCTTCTTACATTAATAAGTTAGTATACTTAATAGGTTTAGGCTATATAAGTATTAGCTTTTGATATGCATATTAATATAAACTAAATTTTATTTTAATAGCTATATATCAATGCACTAATATTACATTATTATTACATTAAGATACAATATTCTAGTTTTATCAATATTAATATACTAACATATTTATATTAATAGTATTAATACATAAGTGTTAATAAATATTGTAATGCTTAATATTAATATGTTATTACCATTAACAGTTATATGCTAACATATAAAATTTTAATCATTTAAACATTATTATCCTATGTTAATGTGGAATATATATAGTTAGATTAATATTATGTATAATATGTTAACTTTACCAATACAATTGTAAAAAGATATGTTATTACTATGCTTAACTACATTAATTATTTAATACTATTGGTATGTATATCAACAAGGTTATTATAATATGTACATTGTACATAGATACCAATACTAATAATGATGTTAATACATAAATTAAATGGACACAAATGTTTATGTGTTAATTATATCAACAATATTATAAAATGATAGTTATTGATATCCTTAACTATAGTGATTATTTATAGCTATATACGATATAGTATATTGAAGATCAATAATGAAACTATGTTATACCTTCAGAATATTAGTTTTAAGAACATGGTAAAAATAAATCATATACTGCCCATTAGATATTTATTAACTCCTAGACTTAATTATAAATTAGTATCTTAGTATTATGCTTAAAAATACAATTTATACTTTATGCTTTCAACAACTATTAATATTTTGTTATCAATAGTAAATATTGATTATACCTTAAGAATAAATTTACCCAACATGCCAAGGCATATATGTGTAAGGGTTCTATACAAAATGCTCACAAAATGTAGATTTGGATCTTTAAGTTGTCTTTAAATGTGTGAACTACAACAACAAAATATGATCCCTATATATAAAGTGTGTAAGGCCAACAACAATACTCTTGTTGCATTGAAGGTGCTTAGCACTACAAGGGATTAGGTTCATAGGTAGCAACATAGATGCATTTCTTGAGTCTTAATAAATCTTACTAGTGCATCTATTGTCGAGCTTATGAACATGTTAAAAAGCCCACTTTTAAAGTCATGTCTATTTTGTGAAGAAGAAGAAGCATAATTTTAAATGCACATTTAAATGCATTATGACATCAAAATTTCATGGAAGTTTGAACATCCTTTTTTAAACATGCTTGTAAACATGTTTTATCTTCACAAAAAAAAAAAAAAAGGGATGTTGGTTGTAAAATTGTAGCTTTAAATTCTGCAACTAGCAACTCTCTTATTTTTTTTCCTTTTAGTTATTATTGTCAATCACGTCAAACCACATATAACAACAAAACTCAAATCCAAATGCTATTAAAGAAATTTATTGAGTTATATATTCATAACATTACATGACAGTTTAGAGTCGGCTTACATAAGAGTTTGTACAAAATATATCAAGATAGAGTTACAAAATGCATGGCAAGCTATATTTAGCTTGCCCTACAAAAAGAAGATATGATAAACTCTAAAACTAGATTAGAGACATCCTCAATATGCATGCAATGTTAGTGTACATGGGGCTCACTCCTCAATAAATGCACATTGTGGAGGAGGATAAGGATCTACTTGTGATAATGTATGCATCATATATGAAGTGAGTGCAATCTTTTGTCCCTCATCTAGCTAGCCTTCACCTTCACTTATATATTGCTAAATGTGCAAGAAAATGTGCCACGAAGTAGTGTTATGTATGCTATAAAGGATACAACAATAAAATTAAAAATAAATATATTAAAAACTCTATAGAGGGATGCTAAAAAATTAATATATAAACTTAAATTCCAAAAATTACTAATAAAATAACTAATATATAAATTAAAAAACTCATTTTCATAAGAAAAAGGAAAAGATAAAAAACATTATCATCTACTAGTTTACTTATCAAAAGAAAAATACTTTCCTTGCCCCTTCTTGCCTACACACATAAACAAATGCAAAGAAATGAAAATAAAAAGAGAAATAAAACTAAAATTCACTCTTCATTACTCCTTCCTGTATAGAGAAATAAAGAACATAGAAGATAGCATCATAGAGCTCTATATACTACATAAATAACAATGTAGTTGTATTTTTGCAATTTAAATGTGTTGTTACATGCACTTAAAAGTTTACTATAAGAGCACTCCCTATGTAGAATGCTTTGCACGAAGTGCTATCATAGCCAATCTAAAGTACTCTTACCGAGTGCTATTATAAGAATACTACAAAGACATAAAGAAAAATACATTTATGTTTTATAAAACTTAAAAAAATATTTGTTTAAGGTAGCTTGGCTTTTAATTGTTTCGTTCCTCCCTTCCTCTCTGCTTACATAAACAAAATCAAAGAAATATTTAAAAAAAAATAGAAATCTTATTGCAAAATGATACATTGAGAAAATTTAAGATGTTTAGATAGAGAAGGCATGCCATAGAAGATATCAACACAAAGCTTTGCATTGTGCACAAATGAAAGAGCTCTACATAAAGTGCATTTAACATCACGTTTAAGAGCACTACTTACTATGTTTCTATAATATATATATACACTCTTGCATATGATCTTAAAACATTGTTTACTAAAACAACATTGTGTAGAATATGCTCATAGTACTCTTACAATTAATATAAATCCAAAACTCAATAGAAATATAAGATTCTATTAACACATACCTCTTATCATTTATGCAAAGGGTTAGCTAATAATTGGATGTATTTAGTGTAGGACCCTAAGGAGCCCATCCCCTTGGTCTAGTTTTGTACTTCCGTATGATTTATGTGGGGACCAAGGGTTTGTTTTCAGCAACAATATGATGTTGAATGGTATGCTTTATAGCTGTATTTTTGTTAAACAAAGAGAGCCATTCTTGTTGGATTTAATGTTTGATTTTGTTGGGCGAAGAGGGCCGTTTATTTTGTAGTCAATTGGGTTATCTCATTAGGCCAAGAGAGCCATTTGTTTGTTTGGTGCGAGTGCGATTAATTGTTTCTTGTCTTAGTGTTGTACTAAATAGATTTGATGGAGTACCTCGAGAGAATCTTCTTGTGGCCAAGTCGAGGTGTTATTCTTCCTTTCTAAGTTTTTTACCCCTTAGTCTGAATGTATATGCGTTTGTGGGAAATTTTTTTCTTTTGGGGACTGGCAAGTCAAGGCAAGAAGTCCTAGGGTTTGTTTCGATATATCTAGGAGAGGTCTATTTGCCTTTCCTGTAAATGCATTGTCGAGCACTCTTAAGAGCTATTTTTTAGAGTAGTCCTTAGTGACCCTGTCTTGTTGGCATGCTAGGCAGCTGCTTTTAGAAGTTTATGTTAGTTGTGAGGCAGCTAGGATGGTGTGTTGAAAATAAAGATATAAAATGATAAATATATCTCGAAAACCTAGTATGCAGAGATGTGTAAACAGGGGTTCTAACCCCTAGAATACATTAATACAAGAAAGAAAAATTCCAAGAGCCGATGTTCATTGCCTTGTAAAGACTTGGTAGGTTCCCGGGGGGGGGGGGGGGGGGGGGGGGGACGAGTCAGACTACCTTGCCCTTTCTAGGGGTGACATTTATCTTTTTTTTTTAAAAAGTATGGTTGGAGCAAAAATAAAAGTAAAGGGAAGATATGAATTTAGTGTCACCGTGCGAGAGCTTAGTAGGTTCTTAGGTATCGACACAAGATCTAGGACCGATGCCTTGTTCTCCTTGGGTCACAATACGCTTAGCTTCCTCCCTTTTACACACCCGAGTATCATCTTGAAATATAAAAAAGTGATAATAAAAAGTATCTAGAAATAAAAGACCTGGCTATAGGAGTCCTCGCCTAGTAGAATTTATTGGATATCCTCTAGGTTTTTCCTTGGTATTTGGTATATTCTGGATCACTAGAGCTTGTACAATTTCATTCCTTGTAAGATCAAGTTCTCTTTGAGTCATGTTGGGACAATTGACATGGTTATGTCCAATGTTGTGGCACTAGGAGTGTTGGTGTTTAGGGTGCTTTGGACATTCCCTTTTGAAATGACCTAGCTCCTTGCAATAGAAACAACACGAAGCTTTATCACTTGAAGCCACAAGATTCTTGGTCGTCCTTGGCAAAATGTTCTTCTTTAGACCAAATTGTCCTAGAATCCTTTTAACTGACTAAAGTGGACCTTTATTATGGAAACTTGGTTTCCAAATTGTCCTCTTTTTAGGTTTGGATTGTTTTAGGTCTGGATTGAGGTCCATGGTCAATCGGCTTTGCTTGTAATATTAAAGAATACTCCCAAACTTCGACATTCTGGCAAAACCCAATCTATTCCTTCTGGGCAAACCTTCCCTGACTCTAGGAGCTCCTCCCTATCACTTCAAAGCCCAACATTGCTTCTTCTCTACTCCAACATTGCACCTGCAACAGATCATTGTCCAATTTGCTCCATCTGCAATTCGTACAATCGATTCAACCTGCACGTGCATCGATGCTACCCACGACCATAGGGCAATTGAAGCCACACAAACACTCTATCTCTAGCTCAAAGGTTTTGTAAAATGATTGAGTTTGCATGCTACAATTATAAAAAAAACCAGTCGCCTATCAAAACCCTAAAGAGGGCAGCCATAGCTATCAAGCTTCAAGCTCTTGTTTTACTTCCTTCTCTCACTCTTGTGGCTCAAATCAAGTCATTGACTCTCTAATTATAAAAAAAACCAGTCGCCTATCAAAACCCTAAAGAGGGCAGCCATAGCTATCAAGCTTCAAGCTCTTGTTTTACTTCCTTCTCTCACTCTTGTGGCCCAAATCAAGTCACTGACTCTCTAATTTTCTCCAGCACTTAGTTTTCAGCAAGCATTCAAGTTATTTACCAGCAAGGAGAGAAAATCTTAACAAGATTCTCAAGCACTTCAAGAAATAGAGTCCATTGACACTCATCTAGTGCTTTTAGCACTAATGTCAGTTAACACAATCAGCTTTGCCTCTAATCAAAACTAAATTTTTTTTTGCAACTCCAGCATCAAATCAAGGAGGGGAAGACTCAGACTTGCATCAGATCTTGAAGATTTCAACTTCAAGGGCATCATAGTCACTAAATTGCCTAGTATCTCTTGATACTAATCACCTAGTGATTCTTAGCACTTGTGCTCAACTAAAATTTGAATTGTTTGGAGCTGATTTACTACTAATTTTGCAATCTCAAAATTGGAAAGGATTCACCAACATCTCGATTCAATGGTGTTGGATTCCATACATGGCAAACTAGGATCAAATTGATCTTAATGAAGAAAGGCTTGTGGTCAATCACAAGTGGTTAAGAGAAGAAACCAAGGGAAGCTGCCCTTTCAGTTGTATGGGATAAAAATGATGATAAGGCTCAAGCTATTATCAAGCTCAAACTTGATTATAGCTACATTCATCATGTTGATGATTGTGAAACCTCTTACGCGACATGGGATCGATTAGAAGCCTTATTTGGAGCTCATTCCAAATCCTCAAAATATGGTTTACTAATTGAAATTTTTAGGCTTGAAATGCAAAGTAATACCTCACTTGCAACTATTTGAGTTATATGGAAAGCTTGTTGACACAACTTGCACGAATCAACTTGAAAATGGATGAAGACATTTGCATTGGACTGCTTCTCAAAAGTCTTCCACCCGAGTTTGACAATGTGTCTACCACATTAATCAACATGCCAAAGCCAAAACTTGTGGACATCAAAGCCTCTCTCCTGGAAGAGGAAAAGAAGATCAAGAACAAAGGAGAAACAAGCATCCCAAGAGGAGACTAACAACTCCTCTATGTGAAAGGGAAGAAGAGTGTAGTCTGTGACTTTTGTAAGAAACCTGGGCATATTGAGAAATTCTACTATGCTAAGAAAAAGTCTCAAAGAGCATATTTTTCTACAATCAAAGAAGATGAAGACAACATTGAAGAAGAAGGAGAAGAAAAAACCCAAGATCAAAAGGATAAGACTCACTAGTCCCTCTTCTGTAGCTCATTTTCTCATGATAGATTGTTTTAAAGTTCAACATGTGGACTTGCCTTATGTTCCCACCATAAGCTCCTAAACTCCTCATATATCCTTTGCACACTACAGCCTCTACACACTTAGTGAGGCCTTGTAATAGCCTCTAGCTTTGTATGGTTGCTTTTGTTTCTTCCATGTCTATAGTTAGCAAGGTTCTACTCATGACAGCCTCTGTATACTCAGTGTCTTTTACAGTTGTGATTGAGGAGGGGTATTGAGAAATGTGCAATCACATCCACCATAGCCTCTTTGTATGGGACAAACAAGGCAAAGAAACAAACTACAAATAAAGCCTTAGACTAGGTCATGTATGTGCGGTTTATTAAAACCATTGTTGTTGAATACCACGGTCCCTTTCCACTTGTCTCCACCTACCAATACCACCTACTGTAAGCCTATAAAAGGCACTCATCCCCACACTCATTCAATCAGTCATTATCAATCAATTATACTTGCATTATGCTTGGATAATATTACTTGTTCTTCCTTGTCAATGCTTCTGCCTCATTATAATTGTCTATTTGCTCATCAGTGATCCTCCATAGCATGCATTCGATATTTAAACATTATTGAGACGGTGCATCCTAGGGCCAATCCTTGGGGTGTAGGAGAGCCATAGTGGAGCCACAACGATAAGCCGGGGAGGTGCTCCTTTTGTTTGTGTTACGAGGTGCTAGCCACCTATATGTTTGGGTACTCCCTTTGCTTGGAGTTCGGAAGGGCATCACATTGGACTACAATCTAAATATTATATCTACAATTACATTCTTTTGATAAATCAGTTCATAGTGTCTATATACTCTTGGCCACGAGGCGGTGGGGTTGTTTGAGTGAGTATAGGAGGCTCGACTAGATCCCTAGAGTCAATGTGAGGCCAATTTTTTGTCCCAATAGATGCATGGAGGAGCAAGCATCTCCAAAGTACCACCAACAGTGGTGGGGGAGTAAACCAAAAAGGATGTTCAGGAAGGAAAGGGAAGGAGGAAGGAGAAAGAGAATGTTACTCTAGCAACCAAGGAGGAAGGATCAAATGCAACCAAAGGGCAAAAGAAAGCCATCTTTTAAACTAGAAGCACGGCAAGCTTTGGTGGATAGAAACATATACAATGATCCCTAGAGCCAATGTGAGGCCAATTTTTTGTCCCAATAGATGCATGGAGGAGCAAGAATCTCCAAAGCACCACCAACAGTGGTGGGGGAGTAAACCAAAAAGGATGTTCAGGAAGGAAAGGGAAGGAGGAAGGAGAAAGAGAATGTTACTCTAGCAACCAAGGAGGAAGGATCAAATGCAACCAAAGGGCAAAAGAAAGCCATCTTTCAAACTAGAAGCACGGCAAGCTTTGGTGGATAGAAACATATACAATGATCCCTAGAGCCAATGTGAGGCCAATTTTTTGTCCCAATAGATGCATGGAGGAGCAAGCATCTCCAAAGCACCACCAACAGTGGTGGGGGAGTAAACCAAAAAGGATGTTCAGGAAGGAAAGGGAAGGAGGAAGGAGAAAGAGAATGATACTCTAGCAACCAAGGAGGAAGGATCAAACGCAACCAAAGGGCAAAAGAAAGCCATCTTTCAAACTAGAAGCACGGCAAGCTTTGGTGGATAGAAACATATACAATGTGTTGCACAAAGATGAAGATATAGAGGATGGCAAGTATCTACATTATGAACAACACAACTAAGTTAAGTATGATATCACCTAGAATGTGAGGGGAATGTGCTTTGAGGTAAGGAGGATTGTAGGAAGATGCTCCAAATGAGACTAACTTGAAATTCTTTCATTGCAAGAGATTAAGATTCAGGAAGGGGAGTGGCTTGCAAGAGAATTCATTTGATATTTTTGTGTGATAATACCATGTAAATGGGGCTAAGGAGGAACCCTACTAGTTAAGAAATGTTACCGGCCTAAATTGGTCAAGAGGGATAAAGTAGAATACTATGTTATAATCTTACTACTTGTGCATGGGGAGAAAGCTCGTGTGATCTCAATTTATGCTGCAAACAACTCAAATTGGCATGCTGCCAAGTGGAAGGAGCTAGAAGTAGAAATAATAGGTCTCCCCATGCTCCTTGAATGGGACTTCAACATGATTGTGGGAGAAGGAGACTAGTCCCATCCCTTTGCATCATTGATGGGTGAGGAACATATTGCATGAGAGTTCCTCTGTCTCTCCTATAATTTGCTTGATATGGGCTACTCAATTGGTAATAATGAGATATAGGGCATTCATTTGGCACAAATATTAGAAGGGCTCAAATTAGAAGGTGGCATTGAATCTACGCTAACCATTCAACGTGGTGGATGGCTTTGGATCAACGGTGCCAATACTCCCTCAATTTTGTAATTTTGATCATATCCCGCTTGCAAATCATTCAAAGGATTCAAGTTGAATGTCACCTCTCTAGAAGACAAAACTTTAAAAGGGAGCTACAGGAACATTAGAAAAATGCAAGTGTAAATAGTAATGACCCATTTCTTAGGCTTGAAGTATGCATTAGAGCCATGAAAAACTATACCAAGAATTATGGTCGTCATAGAGCTCAAGTTTCTAGGTATCACGTGGATACTTCTATTGCTACTTGTGCTTCTCTTCTTTGTGCGATGGGGCCAAGCATCAAGATGACCACTCGATATAAAAAGAATTTGTGGCACACATGTCCTATCTTCTTTGTGCGATGGGGCCAAGCATCAGGATGACCACTTGATGTAAAAAGAATTTGTGGCACACATGTCCTATCTTCTTTGTGCGCTGACCACTCGATATAAAAAGAATTTGTGGTACACATGTCCTCGTCCCTAATGGGCCAAGAGGTTCAAGCAAATACCAGAGCATGAGTGGGTTGTTCAAGAGATTCTCACCCCATGTGTTGATAGAGTCTCACATGAAGTGGCTACCCTTATGACTTGCCTATTGTAATCACATCCAAGCACCACCGTCACAAAGAGGGTGGTCAATACTTAGAGCCAACACAAGTGGACATTGAGATCCTACTCTATTATCGGTGTTTGGTGTACAGAGTTTGTCAACATAGTCAAAACAATGAGAATAGATACCAAATATACTCAATCAAGGAAATTCCCAAATGTGTATTGCTAAATGAATGCAATACTATAGTCTCAAGAAAGATGTAAATGATAGTGACAAAATACTCGAGAACAATCTCGAGAAAAATTGATGGAGGGATAAAATCTCATAGAATTAAGACAAGTGATACATAGAATATGCCAGTATTACTACCAAAAGTCATGACGCTCGACATACAAAAGATCCAACTTTGCTACTATCGTAGCACTTAGAATGTTGGTCAAAGGGACAGAGAGAATCTAAGAGTCAAGCTTTCATCCCTCGATCCTCTCTTGAATCTTTTGCTTGGGCAAGTCTCTCCCTTATATAGCCTATTGCTTTTGCTACGATATTCCCTCTGTCCATGTGCCTTGCCAATGGTCTTTACTAGTCTTGCACCCATTGGCTCATAAATGTGCCGATGGAAATCCTTGCTTTAAATGTTGCTACTATCGCCACCTTTAACACCTGTTTGCTATGGACAAGCTCAAGTTCACTATGAAGACCATAGCAAGCTCAAGTTCACTATGAAGAAGATGAAATTGGGCAAATCACCCTGGCCAGATGGTTTACCAGTGGAATTTTACACAGCCATATGGGATCAGTGTAAAGGTGATGTTTGTGAATTTGCCAACCATTTCCATTTGACAAGTACCATGTTTGCCAATCTTGGCATGATCAAGTTGATCCCCAAGTCACAGCCATATGGGACCAGTGTAAAGGTGATGTTTGTGAATTTGCTAACCATTTCCATTTGACAAGTACCATGTTTGCCAATCTTGGCATGATCAAGTTGATCCCCAAGTCACCTGATAGGGTGATGATCAACCAATGGAGACCCCTCAACATGCTAAATGTATGCTACAAAATAATGGCTAAAGCACTTACTTGGAGATATTTGCCTCAATGTGGGAGCTTTCGCTCAACCGCCAAGACCCACGGACCGCTTATTGTTTCAAGCGTTCCAAGCCGAGCACTAGTGGCTACCTCTCACATAGTCGACACGCCATCCATATCTACGGGTGTAGTGAGCTTACCTCCATGCCGTTCAAGTTACCTCCTCTCCCGCGCACTCCAGTAGCTCCACGATCCAAGTGCAAGCTTCAAGCAAGCTCCATCCTCAAGCTCCACGCTCCAAGTTCCATCACCGCGAGCAAGAGAAGAGAAGAGAAGAGAAGAGAAGAGAAGAGAAGAGAAGAAGAAAGGAGAAGATGGAGAGCTTCTCCCCCCCACGGTCCCTCACACTCACACACTCGCTCCCTCACACTCTCACACTCCCTCTCTCAAGCACAAGCTCAAGCAAGCAAGAAGAAGAAGAAGAAGAAGAAGAGGAGAGCCACTTTTTGCCACACACAAGAATGAGCTTCTCATTCACTTTTCAAATTTATATACAAAATCCTAAATCCCTTTTGGACGGTCATCCCCTTTTCCCCTTTCTTACATGGCTAGCCGTAGCCTAGGCCCTTTTTCCCAATGTCCTTCTTTCTCCCTAGCTTCCTTTCCACCGCCCGTCTACATTTACAAATTGCACGGGTGAGAGCCCGGTGCTCCTTGAATTAAACCATGATGTGCTTGCGCTATTTTACAATAGTTTTGACTTGCGCTTTTCCTTGTGTGCCTTTGTATTTTAAAATGCACCTTTCCCCTTTTACATTTGCCTTGGACTTTTTAAGGTTGCCCTTGCGCTTTTGACATTTTCTCCTCTTCTTTCTTCAGTCGGGCTATCTTTTTCCCGCCTTTGCCCTGCATCTTTTTTATTTCCTTTTGCTTTCTTCGTGTTGGGGTTAACATTACCCCCCTCCTAGATGAGTGCCAGTCCCATGGCACTCATCGTCGAAGGTAGCATGCGGAGCTTGCATCGAAGACGTGGGTGGAAGGGTTGTTGTGGGTTGCCTTGGAGGAGCTCTTATGTTGGTGCAAAGGAAGGGCATTGGTGGCACTGAGCTATTCCGATTGGCTGGTGATATGATTGTTGTAGGTGGCGATAGGGCTACTCATTGTTGGGAATGGCCACTCATTGGCTGGCATGGGATTTGGTGTGTGTGGGATGCTCATGGTGGATCCTGCTTGTGATTATTTGCGGGTGGGTTGTATGATGAAGTAAAGGACAAGAGTTCAGAGTTGAGTGTTGATGTAGAGCTGATGGCGCTTTCGTTGGAGTCTTTAATACCTGCAATTGGAAAACCTCTCAGGTGGTCTCTCCTTGAGGGGTAGTGCTAGTCTGCGTAGCGTGCACAAGACATATTTGGATTAGTTTGGGAGACAGATAGCAAGCCTGGAGTATTGTCCTGCGCTTGAGGACCCAAACTGTGTATAGACTTTGGTGCAAATATTATGTGAGTGCTCATGCATACTTAGATATTACGTAGTTAGAAGGCCGCAGGTTAGTTTATCATAACAATGTGTGGATGAAGCAAAGTTGTCTATGTTGAGAAGTTCTCGTGAAGGTGTATGGGACATCCTTTGCCTTGTGACTGCACGACGTAGCATAATTGAATACAGGGACACCACACTTTCAGTAGCTAGAAGCTATTGGACTTGCTTTGTTCAGGACGGTGTACTTTTCATGGCCAATCATGCGGTGCTTACCACCATTGATCGCAATGGTATTAAAGCAGAGTGCCAGAGGGGACTGTGCAAGTGGGTCAGGGTGACAGGTCTAACCATAGGAGAGACAAGCTCCCTCGGTATGTCCTGCCCTGGATGTGCCCTGAACTATTGTGGGTGATACTAGGGGCTTAGGGGACTAGGGACGGAGCCAGCCGACCAAGGTCACTGGACACACCTAACTTAAGGACCCCTAGGTGCGGTGCTGTGATCATGGGTGCTTCTTATTTATCCATTCTTTGTTGTCTTTTCTTTTCTTTTCTTTTCTTTTTCTCTTTTTTTTTTCGCCAAAGTACAACCACTGCAATATGCTGAGGCTATGAGCCTTTTTGGCTGGAAAATGTCAAGCCTGGAAAGCTCAAGAAATGGATTTGACAATGATGATTGTGCCCAAGCCTCGTTGTTAGGGGAGCCGTTGTTGCGATATTGGTACGATTGCGGGGACACCCGTCATGAGCTCACTGTAGCGCTTGGCCCAAGAAGAGAGTGTGGCCCATGACTATGCTTTGGTGTGTGCGATGTGGGTACTCGCAAGGGTGATTTTTCGCGTTCCGCATCGTGGTTGTGTTGCGGTTCGTGTGCGGTTGGTGGTCTTGCAGTGGCCTGGCCGTTGGACATGTTTGCGCAAAGACTTGTGTCATCCTGCATCCACTTGTCACTTCATGAGAGTATATGCTCGCTTGCGTTAAGTACATCGAACAAATGTAATCATGTTAAGACATAATTTTTCAGAATTCTATGATGTCTATTGGGATGCCGATTTCATTGCTTGTTAAGGTCGCATACAGTAACGAGAGGTAATGGAAATGTGTACAAGTGGGGATCTTGCCCCTTTACTCATTAAAAAAAAAAAGTTATGGCATGTTGACTTGTCGAGCTACTTGTACATCATAGGGGTTTAGTCGATAGGTACAAGGTGGGGTGAGTCTGGTTGGCTAGGCAATCGGGGTGGTGCTAGTGCGGGGTTCACATGAGGCTGGGCAGGGAACATGTCGGCCGGGACATGAATGGTGTAGTCTCGGGCCGCTACCATTTCCAGAATGTCTTTAAACAATTCATTAAATTCGTCCCTATCCCGGGCCGCCTTGTCACTTCGTGAGCACCTGGTGCCCGAGCGGTTGGGGGTCTGTGCAACTGGCGTTGCTAGATGCTGCGCATTTCTTTGAGTCTCGATTTTCTTGGCCCGGGGATTCTTCGGCCTTTGTCCGGGACGGTGTCGCTTAGGGCCTCGCTTCTTCGCGTACCTTTTGAGGGTGGGCACGTAGCGCACCGGTGGAAGGGCACGTGCCGCGTGTTCCCGGCATGTGCAAAGAGCATCCTTGCACGCCAGCTGACCATGGTTCTCCATGTTTTTCTTCTGGAAACCTGCAAAATGCAATCCTAGAGTTAGGCTTTGATACGGGATAAGAGCGTTCCCATAGGAGGGACTTGGTGTGGGTTGTCAAACGTGTGTGATTAGAAGAGGAAGTGCGGAACATGCTGGACTCTTGTAAAGGTGTCCCTCTGGCCGCTGACTACGAGCAGGTCTTGACTCATGCAGAGTTGGATCGGTTGGTGGTTCTGTGTTTGGAAGGCTCCTGCTCGGAAGGATAGGCCGTGTACAGAGAGAGAGACTGTGCCTTGCTTACGTCCTTAGGGATGTTGGACAGAGCTACCATGGTGGTAATGTGGAGCACATGCTCTTTGCCCAGAGGCGGGCATGATCTGGTGAACATGGAACCGGCCTAGCATAGCTTGGCAGCCCCGACATGTCTGTCTACACTTGACTTGTTATGGCTTGTGTGTGTTGATAATGTCTATACAAGGTGATACAAAAATCATTGGATATATATATGTGTACATACATTTGTCCAAGCCCTTGTCGCTTCACTAGGATAGAAACCAATGGTAGAACTCAGGATTGTACTGAAGCGTGGCACACGCATCTAGCACACATGGTAGTTACTTAATACTGATAAATATTTCGCCACATCGAGTAGCATGGAACCTTGTCCGAGTCTACTGACGATATGTAACTCCTCCTCAGCAAGAACTTTATCAAACGGAGGGTTTTCTTGGCCTGGTTCGGCCAAGTCTTTGCCCCGAATGGCAGTCAACACCGAAGCGAAGTTGGTGCCATATAGGTTGGGTCTCTTTGGGATCGCCATTTGGCCAATCGCTCCTCAAAGACTGTCATGATCTGAGTCCCTAGTTTGGCCATTGCAACGCGGCCTTCGCACCAACGCTGCTCAAATTGACTCTGGCCTGCTGACAGTCGCTTTAGTTGCTCTATGTCTATGAGATTCGATTGGCAGAGCACTTCATTGAACGTGGCGGTTAAGCATAGTTCGTCAGCTTCCTCTTCCGAGATGAGTCGCAAGCATTTGTGTAGGAGCCTGCTATAGTGCTCATCAAGGTGTTCCTACTCTTCTCAAGATAAAGGGAAGGGCAAGTAATCTCCAAGCTGCTCCTTGGGGATTGTGCCCATGTCCGCAAGGACGTAAACGCATACGAACACCTTGAGCTTAGCATCCAACTTAGTTAAGCATTCTGCGACACTTCTATGTTCAACGAGGGCTTGCTCAGTTGCTATTTCATGCAAGGTTCTAGGAGTTTGCCTAGGCTTTAGCATAGCGGGGGGTTCAGGCCTATATGAGCAAGATTGGTCAACGCTAGGATTGCTCATGCTCTTGGGGTTTCCATGTTTCTCTTGAGGCTTCGTTATTGCGCCATGGTTCTCCTTGGGTGTGACTGGTGTGAATTCGTCACCCCGTCATGACAGTGTTGGATCCACTCTTGATTTGTCAATGCAAGTTCTATTGTCAGTGGTGGATAGAGTATTGCAAGCAGCCATTGATGGTAATGACTGCTTTGATTTGTCGGAGCACACGGATGTGCCTGAGGTTTCACTGCTATTAGGAGAGGCATCAGTGGGCTCATTGGTGGATGGACTCGATGCTTTATTCATCAGCTCTCCAGCACTCTTCGTCCCAATGTTCTTGGGGTCCACAACCACCTGGAAACTGTTGTTATTTTCGCTGTTTTCTCCTCGTTTTCTTGGTCAGTGCCGATGCATCTAACGTCTCAGGACCTTGGGCTATATCGACCGTTGATGTGCTTGGTTGGGCCTCAGCATTTCCCTTCTCTAGTGGGTCCTCATGGGACCTAGTCATGGCTTGCGGAGTAGCCGTGCCAGGTTGCATGGGTACAACTGTCTCCCTTTTGGGAGAGTCTAGCTCTTCTGCTCGTTCCCCTATGCTTAACTCCTCCAGCCCAGGTTTTAGGCGCTTTGGAAGTGCTGGAGTTGTTAAGGAGGTAGGTCGCGACACCTTCTTCATAGGTAAACTACTGAGGACACGTTCCGCAAGGGGCATTGTCACGGCCAAAGGCTATGACGGCTGTGATCCCTGATTTGAAGTACTAGCAGCTAGTTCGGTGGACTTGCTACTATTGGTGGATTGCGGTATCTAGTCCTTAAGGCGATCGGAGGTGGTCGCGTCTTTTGTTGCCCTTTGAGCATTCAGCTGTGTAGATCGAGCATGAGTTGATCTGATCACATTGGGTTGCACAGGCATATCCTTGGGCCGAGAGACACGGCTAGTGTCATGTCCCCCCTCTTGGATATTTGGAAGCCTTGATGGAGATAGAGATTGAGAGTGAGCAGCCGCCATTGACGACCGCTGTTGTGCTTCCTATGTCCGTTTGGAAAAAGAGGATGTAGGAGATTTGGGACTCCTACGTGGGCTTGGCATTGCCTGAAGAATTTGCTCGTGATTGTTAGACGATTCTATCATTAGCTTTGTTGAGCAATCAGCCTCATCTTGAGCAATGTTGTGCATGTGGTGCTCATTATCCTCTTGGGAAGTCAAAGGCTCCTTGGGCACTAGTGGACCTTGTGCACGCTCGACAGTTACCTCTGATATCTGCTTGCTAAGTACGCTAGGCTGGGGATCTACTTTTTGATAGGCCGTGTTTGGTTTCTTGATTTCAATAGTGAGGGGCTCAATCACTCCAATATTTTTGGTTCGAGACTTGGATTTTCGTTTAGGTTTCCTCCTATGCCTCTCTACTTTGGACATAATTTGGGCTTCTGATAGAGGTGGTTTAGCAGGGGGTTTTGGTACCCAAATCCATTGATAGCCTGCATAATACCATTCAGCATGAAGCAACACCTTGGATATCCATCGTGGCGTTGTGCTAGCTCTCCATCGATGCCTTCGTCTATAAGGCTTGGGCTTCTTTCGTGGTCTTCTACGGTATTTGTAAGTCCAACCTATCCTTGGCCTTGTCTCCTAACCTTTTTGTTTCAAGCATGGCCTCACTCACTGGTTCTCGTTGTTTGACTTGTGCTTGTATTAACTCTTCCAACAAGCCCTTGCTCTCGTTAATAGGCTTGATTGTTACGTCAGCACCTTCCTTGCCTTTCCCTCGAGGTTCGCTGAGGTCACCCTTGCTAAAGGTTGTGACTATCCTCACACCCCGTAGTGTCAGGTGTATCCTATGTTCTACATAGTCAGCCTCACATTTGGTAGCCCTTTTGAAGGGTCTTCCTAGGAGGGTTTCCTTACCATATTCAGCACTATTTGGAGGAACATGAAATAGGATAGGCAAGCTTTCAGTTTCAATTGTTGCAAGGATATTGCACTTCCCTATGAGTGCTTGTGGAGGTCCCCCATAAGGGCTAAGAGTTGCGTTAGTCGGTGTCAGCTCTGGTTGGCCTAGTAGGGTCCATGCCTCATAGGTCAAGACATTAAAATATGCTCCTGCATCAATCAGAGCATCGATAGTATGCTCTCTTTTCAAAGTGTGTTTGACCCTAAGATAAGCAAGTGGTACTATGTCTTCATCTTCTGGGTCTTGGATTGTAAATTTAAGCCTTTTGACAAATGCCCTTGAGTCCCTAGCTGCACGGCCAGATGTGGATTCTCCACTGATGTCTTGGCTCGTCAGTGTAGAGCTATTCAAGGAGCATCTATTGTCGGGACTGTCATCTCTAGTCATCTCTGCATTGGTAGCTTGACGATGTTGCATTCCGCTTTGACTAAACGTAGTTTGAACACGATGCACGTGTGTTCTTGTAGTGCGGCCTTTTGGCCCTTGATGGCTAGATCGGCCCGTTAAGGTTCTAGGGTCTCTGTTTGCCTCTATTCGAGTGCGGGCTTTTGGTTGCTCCTCTGCAAGGGAGCCTCCATGCTTGCATAGGGCCATTGCTGCCCGAGGGTCTAAGTTGGAGGGCTTGTCACAGCGTGCGTTCTCTCTCCAACCTACTTGGGGTGGAAAAGGAGGGGGTAGGGCCCCCTCTGCTGGGGTCCTGGAGGCGGTACCCTCCTCGACCCGCACGGTCGTTACGGTAGGCACCATGCACAGCTTGGAAGATCGTTCCGCCAAATCTTGAATCACTTACTCGAGGGTTCGGCCCAGTCGTGGGTCTGCAGTGCGCCCTTCGTTCTACGTAGCCTGTGGGGTCGATTTCGGGGCTCGGCGCTCTTTTTCCACTTCGTTGCCTCGTTCGTTTTTGGGTCTAATCAGGCTTTTCCCCTTGGCGGATTGCGCTTAAGTCCCTGGTCTTGTAATTGCCTGGCTCTAGCTCCTAAGCGGTTGCACCCTACGATTTTGACTATTCCGTGTGCCAGAATAGCCTTCTGAGTGTCCTAAGGGCTTCTGACAATTTGCGCTGCTGAGGGTTGGCTGGGTCAGGTCAAATTTCTAAACAATTTGATAAAAAGTTGCACTCGGACCAGCTGGTCCAAATTGCAGGGTCCGAGTAGGTCACTCAGACGGGCTGAGGCACAGGACCGAGGGTCAAATTTCAGGGTTTGACTCGGACGGTTTGGATTTGGACGGCCGAATGGCAAATTCGGACAAGGTGATTCGGATGGGCCGAGGCACTTGGGTCGAGGGCCGAATGTGGGACGTGGCCGAGGGCCGAATTTGAGGCTCGGACGGATCGTTCGGGCGGGCCGAGGCCAAATGTGCCACGTGGCAAAAAGTTTTGATTCGGATGGCTGAATGGGTTGACTCGAACGTTTTGCCTCGAACGCGGTCCGAGGGCCGACTAGGGCTACATAGAACGAAGGGCGCACTACAGACCCACGACTCGGTCGATTTCGGGGCCGACTAGGGCTACATAGAATGAAGGGCCTATGGGGTCGATTTCGGGGCCGACTGGCCGACCGAGTGGGCCGGGTGGTCCGAGAGGGCCGACTAGGCCGAGAGGGCCGACTTGGCCGACTGTCGAGTGGGCCGGGTGGTCCGAGGGCCGACTCTAGGCCTCGGACCAGAGTCGACGTGACTCGGACGCGCCGAACGCCGTGCGTGTTTTCGCCGAAGCTTGCAAAATTCGTCGTGCAGGGCGCTGGAGGCCTTCCCCCTTGTCGAGCAACTCCAGATTGGTCCTACTACTGTAGGGGGAGGTGTAGAATTACTTGGGCTAGCCGAAGATCTCTCTGACGCCAAGATTAGAGCGGATTTTCTCGCCAAGCTTTCCTCTTCTCTCCTGCTCTCCTGAAACCCTGCAATGCACAATGTGGCCTTTCTTGCCACTTTTGGCCCTTATACCCTCTTTCGGGTATTGGTATTGGCACCCCCCAATAACTCACTTACCGACCTTAGGTATCATAAGTAAGTTTGTTACCACCTTTGCACGATTCTTGCCCTGTTTCTGCCCTGTTTTGCAACAGTAACCCTAATGCTTATTTTCTTTGTTTTTCTTTGTTTTCTCCTACTCTAATGCATACAACTCACAAAGTAAATACCTACTCTACTCCATCTCACTACATAACTCTCAAAAAGAAAAAAACCTACTTCCCAAGGAGATCGAATACCATCTTCAACCCCCTCACTACCTACTTATCTCAAGCACCGGTTCAGGGAAACCCTTACTTTGATGCTGGATTCGAAGCGCGCAAGCGCTCAAGGCTTGAATCCGTTGTCCCGGCAACGGAACCAAAATGTGGAAGCTTTCGCTCAACCGCGAAGACCCACGGACCGCTTATTGTTTTAAGCGTTCCAAGCCGAGCACTAATGGCTACCTCTCACATAGCCGACGCGCCATCCATATCTACGGGTGTAGTGAGCTTACCTCCATACTGTTCGAGTTACCTCCTCTCCCGCGCACTCCGATAGCTCCACGATCCAAGTGCAAGCTTCAAGCAAGCTCCATCCTCAAGCTCCACGCTCCAAGTTCCATCACCGCGAGCAAGAGAAGAGAAAAGAAGAGAAGAGAAGAAGAGAGGAGAAGATGGAGAGCTTCTCCCCCCCACGGTCCCTCACCCTCACACACTCGCTCCCTCACACTCACACTCCCTCTCTCAAGCACAAGCTCAAGCAAAGCAAGAACAAGAAGAAGAAGAAGAAGAGGAGAGCCACTTTTTGCCACACACAAGAATGAGCTTCTCATTCACTTTTCAACTTTATATACAAAACCCTAAATCCCTTTTGGGCGGTCATCCCCTTTTCCACTTTCTTACATGGCTGGCCGTAGCAGGCCCTTTTTCCCAATGTCCTTCTTTCTCCCTAGCTTCCTTTCCACCGCCCGTCTACATTTACAAATTGTACGGGTGAGAGCCCGGCGCTCCTTGAATTAAACCATGATGCGCTTGCACTAATTTACAATAGTTTTGACTTGCGCTTTTCCTTGTGCGTCTTTGTATTTTAAAATGCACCTTTCCCCTTTTGCATTTGCCTTGGACTTTTTAAGGTTGCCCTTGCGCTTTTGACCTTTTCTCCTCTTCTTTCTTCAGTCGGGCTACCTTTTTCCCACCTTTGCCCTACGTCTTTTTTATTTCCTTTTGCTTTCTTCGTGTTGGGGTTAACATTCAAATCATCCACAAGGGAACGCTATGGTTTCCTACAAGGGAAACACATACATGATGCGATTCTCAACTTGGCATTCTCAATGGGCAAGGCACTCCAACATGATGGCCAAATTTTCCCCATCAATATGGACATGGATAAGGCCTATGATTGGATTAGGTGGGACTTCTATCTTAGCTACACTTAATTGGATGGGCTTTGGGAGGCCGTTTAGCAAGATGATACATGGATTATTTGCTAATGTAGTAGTTGCTATGAATGTTAATGGGTTGGTGTCTTACACTTTCAACTGAAAAGGTTGGTGTGCCAAGGCTTTCCCTTGGCATATCTTTTATTTGCTGTAATTATTCACCCATTGCTCAAGATGATTGGTTTTAAAATCAAGGTGGTGACTCTAAAGACGGGGCTTCCCATGCTTGATGGATTGGTGTTTGGAGCACAAATGTTTGCAAATAACTCTTAACATTGTAGAGGCCAACAAGCATAATGTAGACACACTCCACACTTGGGATCAGTGTTTGGAGCACAAATGTTTGCAAATAACTCTTGACATTGTAGAGGCCAACAAGCATAATGTACACTTCACAGTCATGGCAGTACATGACTTCTTTTGATGCCATGAGTATATGACCTCTTTTGCAAGGCATCAAGTTCAATGATAAGAATGAGGAAAGCTCAGATGATGCTTATCTCCATGATAGGAAAGTGGAGAGCTCAAGGAGTATGGCTTCAAACAAATTAAACTAGGGCACGCATTTAGGTACATTGGCTATCCCATGGGCATGGGTATCATCATGTAGTAAAGATTTGAATGGCTTAAGATCAAGGTGGAATATAAAATCAAGGTAGTGCACAGGTTTCCATAATTCTACCGGTGGCAATATTTGTTGCTACAACCAACCCTTTCAACAAAGCTAGCTAGGATAAAATGGAGAAAATGGCAAGGTCCTTTGTGTGGAGCTAAGGGGAAAAGCAAATTTGGGCTCCATCCCTCGGAAGCAAATGTGCATGCCAAGAGTTGATGGGAGGTGGGTGCCAACTCAACGAAGAACAAGGAAAATACTCCTTCAACATGCTCAAAATGATGACACAAAAATGGCCATGGGTTAAAGTGATGAAACTCTGGATGGAACAAGCCAAAGCATGAGAAGGGAAAGTGGAGGGGTTTGGGTTGGCAAGATGTATTGTGTGCTAAAGTTTAAGATCACTCAGCCTACAATAGCTAATGCACTCTTACAAAGCTGAAAGGGAACCATTCAATAGTTAGAGTGGGACATGAACCCAACTAGATTAGGTGATACGGGACTTAGCTGTTGGCACACCAACCAAGACAAATTGGAGGAAGTCTCTGGCAATGGAAAGGAAATTGTAAGTCGGGGAGGTGTGGGGAATCCAAACTTGATTCAAAGAGAGAGATCTCAAAGATGAATAGATTGACACAACTAGAGAAAAGGCAAGGAGAGTGAGGGGGTGGCCCACCACAAAGAGAGGCCAAAAGCAAGTCGTAAGGTCATTGGTGACCAAGAGGGGCAAAAGGGCCACCCAAGCTAGGGCCAAGAAAGACTTTGAAGATAGAAAGACGAAGACCTTCATGTACCTCAAAGGAGAATGGAAATGACACTTTCCAAATAAGCATTGGAAGACTTGGAGGTGGACTCGGAAGGCTGTGGAGAGCAACTCCAAACTAATTGAATGGCTTCTTATGGAAGGTGTGCACGAGGAAGCTGCCAACAAAAGATAAGAGGCTTGGGAAGTTCAAGAGGATTGGGAGATTATACATGGTGTGCGCCAAGAGCAAAGAATCCATGGTGCATGCGCTTTGGCATTGCTCAATAGCACAGGTAGTGCTGAAAGTGTGAGACTGAAGAAAGCATTGTATGGTTCCTGAAGGTCTGGAACATAGTCAAGGCTCTCACCTCGAAAGCAATTTGGGCACAAATAAAACAAAATAGTTATGGCTAAAGCTAGTAGAATGTCAACTAATAACATCATTGCTCAAATAGTCAAGTTTTTGGCTCTTAAAGCTCTTGAAGTTGAAGGAGTAGACTAATGTATTTATAAGTGGTGGGGCAACAACTTTGTTTCATTCAAAAAACTGTATTAACATCATCCTAGAGATACAAACATAAATATTTAGGTTACAATAGAAATATCAATCACTTTCGCATCAAAAAGAAAATATTGTGAAATTGCTTTTGAATCAACCTCTTTGAAATCTTATAACAAGCTTTGAATTTTCACATGGTGATTCGTCTTTCCAAAGTAATCTTGATCGTTTCACTTTCTAAAGAAACCTTGTGAAATTCCTTCTTAATCATCCGCCCTTCGAAATCTTGTAACATACGTACTCTTAGAAAGCATGTGAAATTCCTTTAGTTGACATTTGTGCGAGATCTTGTTATTGTGCACTCTTTGAAATATTGCAAAATCTATTTTCATTATTCTAAAGACTTGTCGTGTCAATGTTATCAAAGTCGATATGAAACATGCTTAATGATCTGTAAAGGGACCTTCGATTCAATTTTTCCTCGGAAGAGTATATCCCATTAATGAGTTGGCTAGGGTATATTGTGCATAACAAAAAAAAAAAAAGATGGAATACATATATTCAAAATTCTTGCAAACTCAAATGACGACGCCATCAATTCGAAATTTTGGACGGATTTTTGAATCAAATAACATATTTGCCATTTTTGTCAAGAAACCAAATGCTGTAAAGTGGAAGGCTGAATCAAAGCACATATTTGCCAATTTTTATTAAGAAACTAAATGCCGTAAAGTGGAAGGCTGTGGGCCTTCTTCTTTTAAACCTTTTGAATGACATTCGGAAGGTGGAACGTGAACTGGGTCTGAATATCAGATTCTCGAAAGGTCAGAAATGGCACACAACCAGTACAGGCAAACCTTACAAGATGGATTTAATTTAAGCATATAACACTAAATGCTGCATAATGGGTGTTGTAACTAATATCTGCATGGTTGCAAAACATGACTAATCGCTGCATATTCTTTGATGATCACTGAAGAATATATACTACTACTACTCGGAGGAAGAGGGGAAAGAGAGATGAGAGATCCTGAGGTATGTCTGCTACGTCTTATGCCCCCGGTGCCGCATCCTTCGCCTTCGCCCCCACCTCCTTCGCCTTCTGCTTCAGCTGCTCGGCTGTCTCCATGGTGGGGTGCCGCCCCTTCACGTAGTTGTACAGCCATGACACCGCCGTCACAAACGCCACGAAGATGCCGGCGGCCGTGAGCACGCCGCCAATGCACAGGAAGAGAATGATGCCGGCCGGGACAAGTATGGGGCTGAAGAAGAGGAAGACCGGCGTGAAGGCCAGGATGCTACCAGGACCTCACTGAGGAGAAGGTCTTGTCTACAGCTCCAGGACACCACCATGCTGGATGAGGGCGAGGAAGCCGAGGATCTGGCTGGACTCGGGGCTGTGCTGCTTCATCTTCTGGAACAGGCCCTGGGCTTGCTCGCGGGTCTGGTCACGCGCTTGGCGTGCTTGGTCAGCCATATCTGATGGCCTCCTCCTCTCTTACGTATGTATGAATGCGAGTACAGAAATATTGATACACAGAGCCTGTCTGCACGATCGGACTCCTTCTGTGCGCTGAATTATACCTCTGCTGATCCTTTAATTAGCGAAGGTATTATGTATGCCTGATGATGTAGGCGACGATAGCTCTTCTCTAAGAAAAGATTACTGCAGAGCAAGAGAGCTAAAGACGCCATAGCCGGGAGCTTATGTTATATATAAATCCTTCCCTCCCTCATCGGCATCGACATGCAAGCTGGTTTCTATATCAGTCCTTTGCTATGCGCACACCCCACATGGCCCTGCCTAGAGCCCCACGCGTGCCCCGTCTATTATTCAATGGAAAAATATGTATATAAATGCAAACCAATTTATCTTTGTAATCGATATTCATTCAATATACATATACAATAGGCGCACTAGAGGCATCCAAAGTTTTTCCTTTCCTTCAACGATTTCAATTCAATGTGAAAGCATGCGAATGGCATAAAAGACATGCAAGAAAGAAGAAAGAAAAAAGAAAAAACACCATTTGGATGTACATATATTGTTCGTCCTACCATGAAGCCACTTGCCTAAGCCATGGAGACAAGCAAGCCTCTTGCTAAAGCAAGCCTTAGGAAACTCTTTTACGGCTATTACTAGTCTCACAAATGAGCAGTGCGAACAAGGGCTTGCCAAAAAACATATACTGACAAGTTGAAGCCCAAGTTCACACTCAAAGAGGATGTGCTTGCCCCTAGGGTAAAGGGGCATCTTGTGAAACGAGTAATGTAGCACAAGACAAAAAAAAAAGCGAATACGTTGAGATTCTTGCTTAGGTGTCACTCATTGATTTGCTAAAATGTGTCACATTTCTGGCTCACAAGTGTACATTACCTTGAGAAACCTCCCAAAAGTGTACTTTTTAAATTGCTTAAAAGATTCAAAATTAAAAAGCTCAATTCAATTCCTTTTGATGTTCCCCCTATGCCTATGTATTCAAATCTCACAAAAAAATGGGAAATGCGAAACTTCCCCCCACCAAAAGCACATATTTTCCATCAAGTGCTCTATAGTTGCCCCCCTTATCCTAGTCCTTAGGGCCAAGCTCAATCTTAGAGAGAGTTTGCATGGCCTTAGGGTCAAGCACATTACGTCAATGATAACATGCTTGGTCCTAGGCCAAAGCTCAATATGGGTACATGCTTGGCACAGAAAGAACGAAGCTCGTTACGCCAAAATCAAATGGTTGCCTTAGGGTTGAGCTCAATCCTAGAGAGGATTTTCTTGGTCTTTTGGCAAACTTATTTGCAAAGAGTGCATGCCTAGCATCAAGGCTAAGTTAATATTGAAAGTGGACAAGCTTTCCCTAGCTCTTTGAATATGAACTTTGCCTCAAAGTTAAGTTCATATTCAAAGAGGATGAGCTTAGCCCTAGGGACTAGTGATAACCTTTCTGTCAAAATACACAACCAATTGCAAGACACCACATACACTGGGGGCTAGTAATTTGAAAATAAAAAGGTTTATCTCACCCGAAGAGAATGTAGTACCCACTAAAATGATTATGCATGGACCTTGGACAAGGGCTTATACATAGCCTCTCCTCATATGACTCTTGTTCACATGAGGATCTGATCTACAACATGCGAGCTACAATGTCATCTAGAGCTCATGCACATGTAATATTAGTTAGCTAATGGAAGAATCTTAATAGTCATGACTCACTTGATGAATGGGAACTTAGTGAGTGTAAGAAGAGAAAGCAAAGAATCAAAGCACAACATGCAAGAGGATGCCCTTTTGCTATTATGTCATGATGTACATATCATGCTTGCAGAGTACTTGTAATTTCAACTCTATCATGGATGTCTTAGGTAAGGCAAGGTGTTGAGAGAGAGAGAGAGAGAGAGAGAGAGAGAGAGAGAGAGAGAGAGAGAGAGAGAGAGAGAGAGAGAGAGAGAGAGAGAGAGAGAGAGAGAGAGAGAGAGAGAGAGAGAGAGAGAGAGAGAGAGAGAGAGAGAGAGAGAGAGAGAGAGAGAGAGAGAGAGAGAGAGAGGATCATTGGCCCTATTGTGGATATCCAAGGTGGAGTTTGACAACAAGGTCAAAGAGTAGAAGACTATCTTACGAGGCAAGCTATTTGTGTGTGTGTGTGTGAGAGAGAGAGAGAGAGAGAGAGAGAGAGAGAGAGAGAGAGAGAGAGAGAGAGAGAGAGAGAGAGAGAGAGAGAGAGAGAGAGAGAGAGAGAGAGAGAGAGAGAGAGAGAGAGAGAGAGAGAGAGAGAGAGAGAGAGAGAGAGAGAGAGAGAGAGAGAGAGAGAGAGAGAGAGAGAGATCCTTACCCTTCTCCCTTGCTTTATTTTCAACATAACATTGGGCATGCCTTTCCTAAATTAGTTCATTTAGAAAAAAATAGTAAAGTTAAATATGAAGAGCTCTTGACCTTAATTCAACCATACATAATCCATTTCAAAATAGGGACCATTGCAAGATGAGTACTATAATTCTAAATTGGTAACCATCACAATAGCAAAAAAATTGGGAATCATACAAGGCCATGCTAACAAAATCAAGTATGAGATTTTGAAGTAGATATGTTGAGGATGGACTAATTATTGTTGTCTTGAAATTCGATATGGCATTCATGCAAGTTCTTAGAATTTTGGGCACAAATATTTGGAAGAAGTTGATGAGCTAACATATTCCAACCATCAAACTGGAATTAGGGTTCTCATGGAATATCTAAGATATTAAAAAAGGAATCTTTGAAATATCTTAAATATAGTTTGTTATACACACACCCATATGCCTTCTCCTTAAAATTGCAAACAAAAGATGTGATCATGTTGGGGATGACTTTATTGGCTAATATTGAGTTATTGACTAGCATGTTTTATATTTTTTATTGTTTAATATTTCATGATATTTTTATAATATACCAATATTATGTATGATCTTTCATTATTCATGTGTTTTTAAACACATACGCTACACTCACTTCGTTATTTAGCATTTGTGAGATATATGTTTACACTTTCACCACATCATTTGGCAAATAATGTATATATAAAGTATAGCCATTTGTAGGTAGAAACATTTCCTTTTTTTTAAAAAATAGCACGTTGTAGGTATATATAACTCTTACGAGCAAAAAATGGTAGGGTTGGTTCATTGCAAATTTCAAATCTTGTTTCAAAGATCAAGAGTTCAAATTGGGATAAAGAGAAAAATGGTTTGGTTTGGTGGAGATAATGATGATCATTCATAACCACCATCAAATATTATATTGAAGTCTACATGATACCAAGAGTAGTTTGTTGAGGTACATGATTAGATCCTTCTAGAATAGCTAGGCTTTGTGAAAGCTAGATTTTTAGGGGATTTGCAAATAAGGAAATAGGAGTAACACGTGAAAAGATTGATTAATAAATTGATAAAATACAATTGAACACCCTCCATATCATGACTAAGAAGAGTTAGTATATTAAGAGTCATCAACAAATGGACGTAAGGATGCTTAAAGCAAGTCAATTGTAATCTATCATTCAATGCATCGATATTATTTAACATATGAAAATATGGATTTTAAAGGATTTAGCAAAGATAGATCATGGGAGAGATATAGGTTATGATATTTGTATTCGCTTTGTACAAAGTATCATTGCAAGCAACTTGAGATGAGAATGTTAATAAGAAAGGGGTAATATCTACCACACATTTACTTTTGTTTGGATGTAAATGTGCATAATCTATTGGAAATATTCCTATCCATCCTCACCCCTTTAAGCCCCCCTTAAAAACCAAATACATCATTTAATTGCAAAAGCATTTTTTCTTATCCCACACTTGACCTTATGTGTACTTGCAACTATGTAAGTGCATATAGTTACATACAAATATATATTCTACAAGAGGGGAGGGAGGAGAGAGAGAGAGAGAGAGAGAGAGAGAGAGAGAGAGAGAGAGAGAGAGAGAGAGAGAGAGAGAGAGAGAGAGAGAGAGAGAGAGAGAGAGAGAGAGAGAGAGAGAGAGAGAGAGAGAGAGAGAGAGAGAGAGAGAGAGAGAGAGAGAGAGAGAGAGAGAGAGAGAGAGAGAGAGAGAGAGAGAGAGAAAGAAAGTTATATTAACGTCTTCTAAAGACCAAAACTGGACTATGAGACAAACTGTGATACAACTGATGAGGTCCAGCTATCCAAAATAAAAGTGCTGAATGAAAAGCTAAAAACTGGAAACTGAAAATACGGTGCTGTGAGTGTGATAAGTGTCGTGTATGTGTATGTGCGTATGTAGCTCTGGTACTCCAGATAATGGCTACAAAAGGGGAAGAAATGTCGGCTGTGATAGGGGAACAACTGTCGGCTGTGATAAAGTGGTGCGATGTGTATATGTAACAGATGCAGGGAGATATACTATCCTGGGATGTAGTAGCAGTCGTCGAAGTCGCTAATAGCAGGTGATCCCTCCTGGATGCAGGATGTGGTACATCGGCGGTGGAGAAAGAGCAAACTGGAGGTCTGAGATCCAGTGTGTCGAGTGTCGTCGGATCTCAGTCTGCTGTCGATGTAGATCAAGAATCCTCCGGATCTCCTGTCGGTGTGGCTGTGGGGTCTGAAACCCACGGATCCTCGTGCGGCGTCGGGTACACTGGTCCTCAGCGTGCTCTAGTGTGAGCCTGGAGGTCTGGCTGGAGGCTGGTACAGTAGCTCTCACTCTGTCTGTCTGAAAGAACTATGTAATAGTCGTCTGGGTGGGCCCCTCTCTGATTGGGACCCGCTGTGTGCTCTGCTCTCTGATGTGCCATGCCTCTCCCAGAAAATGGCCAAATGATCTCTGATCCATATCAGTCATACATCCCTGAAGTGAGCTGCTCAATGTGTATCTAGATCTCAACTCTGAGTATGCCGGGCATCTGAGAACAAAATGCTCCTCACTCTCCACCTCTGATCTGCAAAGGGGGCATATCCTCTCCTCCCGTGGGATGCCACTAGCTCTGCCACTCTCAATCATAAGCTGATGTGATGATACCCTGAGCTGTCCAATAAGAACTCTCAATCGATGTGGCATATAGATCTGCATATATCTCGGAATCTCTATGAATCCCTGCTCTGATATGCTCAAGAACTGTGTATAATAATGTGCCATCTTCGATGGCAGTGGTTGTGCAGGGCTGACCCATGTCCTCTGTATATAAATATGCCATATCTCCTGTCTGATGACTCTGTTCCTCTCAGAGAGAGAGAGGGTGTAAGTGGGAGCCTGAGTATCATATAGAAGAGGTGGGAGTCTATCAATGTCTAGCCCATGTCTGTCAAACCAAGCTCTAGTTTGTGCATACCATGATGTGGTATCCCCCGCTCGAGCCATCTCCTGAGATGCCATATATGCTCTGTATGCAATGCGATCTCTGTCCATATCCTGAAATCTGTGTAGGAAGCAGACTGTCTGAAATAGTGCCTCTACTAGCATGGGCGGTGTGGCAAGCTCTGCTCGCACAATGTCATGTGGGACTGAGGCCTTGTTGCGAATCAATCTAGATATCATGATCACCTGAGGTCTCTCCATCAATGTCCATACATAATCGGCAAGGCCTGGCCCCCATATAGCTGCTCCATACATCAGTGCTGGAGTGACTAGAGTATCAAAGAGCCACCCCTTGGTGCGGGGCTCCTGGAAATGTGCCTGATGACACTATCGCTCCATAAGAGCCAATGCTGAGTATCCTCTAGTGAGGCGGTCACGAGCTGCCTGTGTCATCGAGAAAATCCCTGAAGCTGCTGTAAAGGTGGCTCCCAAATATACATATGATCCAGTGACCTCAATACTCCCTCCTGCTGCCATGAAAATACTCTGTCTGCGTATCTGAGCTGATGTATGGAATATAAGAACCTTGGTTTTACCAAGGTTCATTGTCATGCCTCTCTGTATGCAAAAATCAACCAATGCTAATAAATGTTGCTGTAATCCCTAAGCTGAATCTGAGACCAACACAATGTCATCTGCATATAGTAAGATATGAATTGTGGCTCCACTGAGATCTATACCTCCACCGGCTCGGTGTTGAATAAACTCTGCTATCTCATCAATGTATAGCCCAAATAGAGTCAGTGAGAGTGGGCATCCTTGTTTCACACCAATGGTGCTCACAAGGGGATCTGATATACCTCCCGGACATCTGACTCTGCCAGTGACCCGCTCATATAGTGCATAAATACCCCACATCATGTCATCATCCACCCCCAGATCAAGTAGGCGTCTGAAAAGCCTCTCTCTCGGAACCGTGTCAAAGGCTTTGCGGAAATCCACAAAGCAACAATACAATCTCTGTTTCTTCACTCGTGTCTGGTTGATCAGACAACATAGAGTGAAGATGTGGTCTATGGTAGAAAATGCCCGTCTGAACCCTGCCTGTCCGGGTGCGCACATGCACTCTCTCTCTGCCAGCGTGCTGAGCTCCTCCTCCATCACCGTGCCATAAAGTTTGGCCAAAACTGGCCCAATCATGATGGTCCTATACGTGTTAGGATCCATAGGATCCCCTGACTTGTGGATAGGTACAATGGTATGCTCTGTCCACGAGTCAGGGAACCCCTCAGACAATGCACGGTTGAAGAGGTGAGCAATGAGTGGAGCCAATGTGTCTCTGCCATATATAATATGCTCTGCTTGAAGATCAAACTGGTCTCGAGTGCGGCCATGCTGTAACCGTGAGATAGCATGTTTCACCATATTAGTGGTGAAAAAGGATGAAATACCCGGTCTGAGAGAGAGAGAGAGAGAGAGAGAGAGAGAGAGAGAGAGAGAGAGAGAGAGAGAGAGAGAGAGAGAGAGAGAGAGAGAGAGAGAGAGAGAGAGAGAGAGAGAGAGAGAGAGAGAGAGAGAGAGAGAGAGAGAGAGAGAGAGAGAGAGAGAGAGAGAGAGAGGAGGATCATTGGTCCTATTGTGGATATCCAAAGTGGAGCTTGACAACAAGGTCAAAGAGTAGAAGACTATCTTACAAGGCAAGCTATTTGAGAGAGAGAGAGAGAGAGAGAGAGAGAGAGAGAGAGAGATTGTGTGTGTGGAAACACACACACAAAGGGTTGGACAAAAGGCAAATTATAATGTAAGTGCACGATTATGCATGCAAAAAACAAATACAACTATATACATTTATGTGAATGTGCGCACATAGTTTTTATTAAATCCTTTACCAAATCCTTTAATAAAAACTATAGGTAGAGATGCCTCACAATATGATAGATATAAGATATGCCTCACAAAATCTAACAAAAGCATGCCATCATCTTCCCTAATGGTAATGAAGTAAAGAGGATATCATTACTCATTAGCAACTATATATAGTAGTCTATGACAAATTCCAACTCAATTCATTTTACGACATCTGAAAGACAACCTTGGACACAGAGTGGCATAGTCTTTACTAAAGTGAAGATAAGCTTGAAAGTCACTTTAGAATGATGGGAGTTTTTATAATGTAATTGGACATTTATGTATTTTAATGGGATATTCATATGTTTAATGCAGTTGATACCAGATAATTACCTCTCATTGAGGATTTGAGTGTAGGTTCAATCTTAGCCACATAGATTACCCTTAACCTCTTAATTGAAAAAGGTTGTATAGTTTATTTAAAGTTAATCACACTTCTCAATTCTATGCATATATTTACTAACTTAGCATGGGTTACTTTAAATGGAAAAATCATGCACTTAGTGAAGTAACTAAAATGGCTACTATGAGGGGTATCATAGTAATGATTACATCAAAGGGTTGAATCATGGATCAGATCGATGTTGCTATTGCGAAGTGGACAATATGTTGAGTCTACCATCTTGACTTAGATACACACAACTTTATTAAATATAGAAGAATTTTAATAAATTAATAAATTTACAAAGAACAAGAGAAAATGCATGATAGGGTCCAACCTCCCCCATGACAAAAGCTATGGATTGCTATCATCCATCATGAAATATTGATTTACATAGCTAGTTACATGTATATCATATATTTAATTGTGGAGAAAATAAAATATAAATCAAAATACAAAAGTTTTGTGTGTCAAAAGGTTTTCTATTGCATGTTGCAGTTGATACAGGGAGTATTGAGATTCAAGCTCGCTGCCTTTGGTTAGTTGTTTATCCTAGTTGAATAAGGAGGTTAAGTCATACTAACTTAACCATGATTAGATCTAGGTCTGTTGATCTTTTGTGTGTAGTACACACAGTTGACTTTGGTGTGTGTGTTGATGGAATGAACTGAGAAGGGAGCATGTCTACTACCCTTTCTGCTTGTGCTTTTGTCCATCTTTCTCTCTGAATGTTAATATGGTATCAGAGATAATATCTATGCTTGCCATTGCACCCAAGATGAAGTGAGCTATGACCACTCCGATGGGATTTTGCCAAAGAAACCCCCATTTGTCAAAGACAAGGTGGTAAGCTTGTGGAGAGATTTCATGCTTGCAAGCAGAAACAATGGAGATTTTTGAGGCTGCAGGTTGGATAAGCTCAGAACCTCGAGCTCCGTGAGGTTGGAGAGGGTCATAGAGATCAAATGACCAGATTTCTACTGAAGCTGGCGAGCGGAGATGACGAGCTGGATGACTCGGCCTATAGAGTTGCAAGAGGTGCCTTTTCTGTTAGGGCAACAATAATTCTGAAGTAGGATTCCTACCATTATTTCAGCCAAGTGTGAGTTGGTAAGCTGCGATATATTCATTTGTGGGTCCATTTTGACAGTTGATCCCCCAGTAAAGCGAGTGTCCATCCCCAAAATCTAGCCACATGGTCCTGGATCATGGCCACACTCGGCTGCTAGTGAACTGGCAGTCTCATGCCACTGAATTGGCAGCGTGGCTCCTCTATCGTGGCATTCTTCCAATTCGCTGCCATCTTCACAGCCACCATAGCCGAATTAACTTCCACGAATTAACTTCCAACTCTCGATTATACTTGAGTACCAGATCTTTTTCGTCTCAACACTCATCCTCCAAGTCCTACTAGAACCTTCCATGTTTGTGGCCTTGTCAAAAGACATCTAGCTTAACAACAATTTCAAGAAGTTGCGAAGCATTGTCCATTTCACTCTAGGCTGAATGTTTTGCCTCTATGGGAGCCTTTGCTCAACCGCCAAGACCCACGGACCGCTTATTGCTTCAAGCGTTCCAAGGGAGCTCTAATGGCTATCTCTCACCTAGCCGACGCGCTGTCGATCCTATGAGTGTAGTGAGCTTACCTTGATGTCGATACGAGTTGCCTCCTCTCTCACACACACCAGTAGCTCCACGATCCTAGATGCAAGCTCAAGCATCCTCAAGCCTCCTCCACCTCCAAGCTCCATCCTCCATAGCTGTGCGTGCAAGAAAAGAGAAGAGAGGAGAAGAAGAGGAGAGGAGATCGTGAAGAGCTTCACCCTCTTGATCCCTCACTCTCACACACTCACTCCCTCACACTCTCACACTCCCTCTCTCAAGAATACACACAAGCAAGAAGGTGAGAAGGAGAGAAGAAGAAGAAGACTCTTGTTGCCACACACCAAAGAATGAGCTCTCATTCACTTTTTGAACTTTATGTATACAAACCCTAAAATCCCATGGGCACCCATCCCCTTTTTTACATGACCGGCCCTTGTGGCAAGGTATTTTCCATTTCCCTCTTCTAGTCTTATGCCTCTAGCCTACACCCGTCTAGTATTTTACAATTGGCACAGAAGGGAGCCTGGCGCTCTTTTACAAGAGTTTTCCGAGTATTTTGAGGCGCCCTTCATTTAAAATTGTGTTTTTTTGCCCTGGCTTGGATTTGGAGATCGCCTGCGTGTCTTTGCTCTTTTTCCATGTTTATTTGCTTTTTTTCTTCCTTTTTCTGCCATCTTGATGTGGGGCCATCTCGATTTGGGGTTAACATTACCCCCCTCTTAGACGGTTGCCAGTCCCATGGCACTTCTGTGTTGTTGCAGGTTGGCAGGCAATTCGCCAAGTGGTGCAATGGTGAGGGCTATTGGAAACTTAGGTGCTTGTAGGGGCTATGACATTGTTTGTCGGAGGAGCCAAACGGGCATTGCGTGGTTGACGGGGCCTCCGAAGTCGGTGGTTTGTTATTCTCTGATGTTTGGAAGGAGAAGGTGCAGTGCTGTGCCTAAGGGGAGTGTTTATCTCAGCGTGTTAGTTCATTGTGCTCCTGCTAGTGGAATGGGGAGGTGGATCTAACCGCAGGCGAGCCTGGGTGATGTCCCACACTTGAGGACCCCATTCGTGCCAAGGGGGGTGCGGTGCAAGTGGCTTAGGGGGACAGGTCTAACCATAGGTGAGTGTTACCTCCCTAGGTGTGTCTTGCCCTTGATGTGCCCTAAGCGTGAAGTGGGGGAGCAAAAAGGGCTAGGGGGTTGGGAGTGGAGCCGGCCGACCGAAGCCACCGGACACACCTAACTTAAGAAACCCTAGGTGCAGTGATCATGCTTTATGTGGTGGTAAGTGCTTCTGCAAGTGGGTGTTGTCCAGTTAGTGTTTTTATTACTGTTGTTGTTTTTTTTTTGGTAGTGGAATGAATGACAGCTAGGCCTAATCCTCTTCATTTGAATGAGGGGGGGAAGGAGGGCGGATGGATTTGCGCAAAAATTGGTGGCTTTGCATGTACCCTTTCAGGTTCATGCGGACGTGGAGAGAGGTGGTGGAGAGGAAGGGGTGATTACACCTAGTAAATTGGCTGTCACTCATGTCTTCTAGGAGAGCTAGGCAAAAGGAGGGGAGGAGGCTAGCCCTCATCATAAGATGAGCCATGGCACAACTATAAATGGCATTAGGGTCGAAGAAGAGGGGAGGCAAGCCATTATCCTGCGGTGCCGGATCTTGCTTGAGTAATAGCTTAAGAAGCCTAAGGTAATTACATGTGGTTATAAAAGCGGGATCGGGACAGGAGGAGAATTCTGCGAGAAAGCGCGTCATGGAGTCGGTTAGCTTCCTAAATAAAAAAGGAGGGCATTCTCGAAGGAGGTGGCATTGGAATTGTAGATGATGGGGAAGTCATGCTGCCCATGGAGGGTGGTGACAAAATCCACACCTACCCTACAAGGATACGCCATGAATGTGGGGTCGTTCCTCTCGTAGGGTAGGGTGTTGCAAAATGCCATCCAGGCGAGCATGTTAATATCGCATATTTGCTTTCTCCAGAGGGGTTGGCAATTGTAGCCCCTTACAGTGTGTGGCACCTCGAACACTTTGTCTTGCCAAAACTCTGCTTCCTCTGTGCCCCACAGAGTGGGGGTCTTTGCCCTATCTTCCAGCCATTTTTGGCCTAGTCAGCTGCCAACCGCGATCACCTCCTCCATTACTTTAATCGGCAGGACCCTTCTTAGGCTGTTAGGCATAAGAAATTTGAACGAAAAAGGGTCATTTTCGATTTCCTGCCGTTCCCAGATCACCAGCTCCGCATGGAATTGCGTTGGGAGGTCATCCGGGCATGGTGGGAGGGATGCGGATGGCCGCACGACTGGCTTGGCTTGCAGCTGCCTTCTGGCTTCTTCCAGCAGTTTTTTTCGTCGCTCCTTGAGCGTGGCTTGTCTGTCCAGGGGTGGGTCAAGTTGTTTCTCTTCTTGATCGCGCGATGAGGGGGGTTGTGGGGTTATCTCTTCGCTGGTTCTTCTTATGATAAATTCCATGTTAGTGTCCTCCCCCTGCTGCTCGTCTAGCCGCACCCCTTCCTCGAAGCTGAGTGCATCCGCCTCCTGGGGGGTTAGGCCAGCCAATAGCAGGTACTTTTGCTGTTCTTCCAAGCCTAACCTAACCTCCATAGGTTGGGGTGGCATCTGTAGCTCCACATGCAAGGTCTGCGTGCGATGCTCAGTTTTTTCTGCACCACCTCCAACGACTCCTTTCCCTCAGGTTGGGTCATGTCAAGTAGTGTGTTGAGGAAAGCCTGTTGCTGGGCAGTGAAGGCTATCTGGGCGGCGTCTACTTTGCTTTCTGCCAAGATTTTTTCTTTCTCCACCAAGGTGAGGCGCCGTGCCAGTGCCTTCACCCGTTTTTCGTTCTGCGTGGCCCATTCCTCGGCCCTTTTGCACATTCCTTCTAGGCTCTCTCCTTGCCTTAGTACTAGGGTCGTGAGCCTTTGTTCTTGGTCTTCCCATTCTTTGACCAGTTTTTCATGTTCTTGTTTTTTGGAGTTTAGTTGATCGTTCAGGGACTCGATCTTGTTCTGCTGCTGCTCCATGTTCTGTTTTCTTTCCTCGTCCTTGGCATTGAGCTCAGCCATAAGCGCTTCGACTCAGCGGTTTTTGCAATGAGCTCATCATATTGCATGATCAGGAACTTGTGTTCTCTCTGCATTTTCACAAGCTCCTATGTTTCATTGTCTACTAGCTGCCTCCAGTGCTCTTCCCTATCGTCCCTAGCCTTCACTTCTTGCTTGAGATCCAAGATCTCCCTTTGCTGCATGGCTATCATTCTAGTTTTGTCGAGTTGAAAGGGAGCTACCGACTCCTTTTCAGCCGCCAACTCAGCCATAGCTATCTTTCATTCCTCCTTAGCTTTCTCCAATTGGGAGAGTAGCTTGGCGACGTACTCGTCGTAGTTAGCTGATGGCATCATCGTTGTGTGGGTTGGTGATGTCGAGGCTTCCAGCTTCTGCCATTTGGGGTCTTGGCTTGATTCTGCATTAGTGGCTGGCCTCTTTCGCCCTGTGGCCGTAGTTTCGATGCTTTGTCCCTGGCCCATTTCCTTGTTGATGAAGTACTACATCCATGCTATGAAATTTGAAACATCGGCAGTGGTTGGGATGCTGGGGGTGATGGTGGTTGGTTCGGTGGGAGGCACCATGAGGGGAGGAATCGGGTGAATTGGGGCTTTGCCCTTGCCCTCAATGACAGCGGGCGGCACGATTTTCGGTGCCTGTGTGCTAGAACTCAGCTCTTTGTCTCTTTGCGGGCTTAGATTCCCCAATTCATCTACCCTGCTTTGTTGTTCGATAGACCAGTGTGTAGCCTCAGCCAGGTCTTCTTCCTCCTTTCTTCTTAGCTCCTCATCTTCCTCCACAACTTTTCTTTGCCTTTCTGCTTCTATTTTTCGGTGTTCTTCCTCCTTTTTGTCTTTTTCTTCATTTTCCTTATTTTTTCTCTCCTCAGCCTCCTGTTTTGATGCCTTTTTTGCCTTTTGTAATTCCTCCTTTTCCTTTTCTTCCTCTTGTTTCTTCTTCTTCTCCCTCTCCTTGGCCTCGTTAAGGGATTCTTTTTTGGCTTTCTCCAAGTCTTCCTTCTCCTTCCTTCGGCCTTCATCCTGTTTCTTTTTCTTTTGCGCTGCCTTCTTCTCGGTCTCCTTGACCTGCTTTTTGCTTTTCTGTTCTTTCCCTTCTTCCTCGGTCTCAGTCCTATCACTAGACCTCTCCTAGTGTTGATGGGGGGACCTGTCGGGTGTTTCCCCCTCTCCCTTTTCTGCCTCTTGCGTCTCTTTCACGGCCTCCTGGATAAGTGCCATTAAGATGTTCCCATAGGCGATGAACGAGGCTTTGGAGGAGGCCTTCTTTCTTTCTGCGGCCTTCGACACTGGGGATTCTCCTCCTGCGGGCATGCTTCCTAAGGCTAGCACTCTAGCTACTTGGTCAACGGTCTTGTGCACGTAGCCGTTCCAATCGACTCCGTGCAGGGTATGGGCTGCCACATTCTCCAGTATTGGCACACTGATCCAGTGCATCAATGCGTTGTAGCGCTGGCTGGAAAAGAGTGCATGTATGAGTTTCGCCTGCAACCTGGTCTCTGCATGGGGGATGTCTTGGATGCTTATGCCGTCGTTTATCAGCACGTCCTCCTTTCTCATCCTCAACATGGCGTATACATCCCTCTTCTGCTTCTTTTCGACCTTTGGTTCCAATACCAGTGCCTTCTCCACCAAGGCCGGGGTTAGGTGAACCAATACTTGCTTGGCATTCTGTCCTCTTCCCATTGTGACGGTGCCGCATTCGTTGTCGGGGTCGTAGGACTTGAGAAATTCCACATAGCTCGTGTGGTTGGATTCTTGTGCGAATCTTTCCAGGTACTTCTTGAAGTTGCAGCTTTCCACAACTCTCTTGGCCGCCTCTCCCTTGGGCACTAATCCTTCTACATTATGAATAGTTTGGAATTTCAATTGGTTGTAGGCGCGGCTCTCCAAGGTGATGCTGTACTGCGTTCTCTCCTCTTCCGTGAATGGGAGTCGGTGGGCTTGGTCTTGTTGCGACATTTTTCGTTCCTGTCATAAACTGAAAATTTTATTAGTGCTTTCCACATAGTAATTTGCTGACTACTGGAAAAGAGAAACTCTATGCTTTTTGAATGAATTCATTAAGAACCATTGTAGATTTTCCTTTTCAGCCTTTAACTTTTTGCCTGTTTTTCATAATATATGTTTATGTGTTTCACTAATTCCCCCTCCCCTTCTAGCTTAAGAAGAATCCTTGTCAGGATTTAGAGTCAGAAAGGTGAGGGCGTTTGGCATGGCAGCGTAGGATTTACTTGTGAAGGAGCCAATCATAGAATTGGGGGTTGTACTCTAAGTGAGCATCGTGGTCCAGATCAGAGGGTTTAATCCCCACTTGTGTGATGTATGTGAGAACATCTGTTAGGAAGTCACCAGAGTTGACTTGGCTAGCAATGTGTAACTCTTCCTCGGTCAACAAGCGGTCGAGGTAGGGGTGTCCTTTGATGTGTTCTTCTATGGGACGGCCTCGAAGAGTGGTGAACACTTGATATGAGGTTGGTGCAGCATATGTGGGGTCGTATTCCACCGTTTTGATAGCGCGGCGTTGCTCAGCGTTGGTCATTATGTGGTACCCTTCGACTTCCCATTGTAGCCTAAGAGTGTACCAATGCTTCAAGAATGGGGAGTCGGTATCAGCGCGCTTTGATAACACTGTGATTTCTTGCTCAGTGATTGCCGAAGTGGTTCGCTGATCGTATGACATGATGAGGCGCTGCTTGATGGCTTGCTCCTTGGATATCTCGCTGTTGAGCAATTTAGCACAGCGGAGCGGGAAGCGTTTGCGAATGCTAATTCAAAGGTTTCCCAGGAGCAGGGCATGGTTTGAACTTCAGTTGCAAAGGGTTCCTCCAATAATCCTAAGTCCAAGCGGTCGTAGCTTAGTGCTAACGACATGAAGGTGGCGTCTAGTCATTTAATGCATTTCACCACGTCAACCCCGGTGTCCTCCGCGAGGTCGGCGGCCAGTGCTAAGAAGGATTTGCATTCATAGAAGGGCGTAAGGCCGTAGGGCGGCCGCGGTTTGCCAGAACTAGCACTGGTGGCAACGACGAGTTGTGGTTGGGTGTGTGTTTGAGTCTAGGGTTGAGCCGTTAGGATTATGGGTAGATTAAGGGCAGCCACGACGGACGGGCTGCTGCATTCAGGGTGGATTGGAGGAGTCGGGTTGACTTGGTCGGGTGATGACTCATGTGACGGAGTTTGTTGTTTGGGCCGATAGGCTTGTGTGACTTCCTTGGATTTAGGCGTGGATAGGTCGGATTGCTGTGGTTTTGGAGGGCTTATGGGACTTGGGTTGATCAAGCTTGAGGGTGGAGTACGAGTAGCGCCTTTGTCCGTGTAGGCCTTAGGGATCCACAGCCAGGTGTTGCCCATGTAGTAGCCTTGCACATGCAAGAGGGTTTTAGGGATCCATCTTTGCTTGATCATGCGACACTTTCTGTGATTTCGTCTTGGCCTGCTAGGTTTAGAGTTTTTGGTTTCATGAGGATAGGAGCATCGACTTCTAGGCGGTGGTTGTGGTTGCTTAGGCTGCCACCATTGAAATCTAGGCTGTTGGGCCTTAGGTTTTGTTGTTGTGGGCTGTGATTCATGGACTCTGGGAGGTGGCGGCCGCGCACTACCCCCCTCCTTGGACTTGGTTACAGATATTTCTACCGGTGGCGTTGCGGACAGTGATGAGGTCGCGCAACCCTTGCTGAAAGCTGTGACAATGCGAACGTTGCCGATTGCGAAGTGGATACGCTGCGACTCATAATCAACATTGCAGTGAGTCTGCTTTTTGAAAGTTTGCCCCAGCAGCGACTCCGTGCCTGCGTTGTTGGCATTTGACAACATGTAAAAAATCATTGGAACAGTCTCAGACTCGATAGAAATGGCAATTCTGCACTTGTCGAGAAGTGCGTAGGAATGGGCGCCATATGGGCTTAATTTCGCATTAGTGGGTTGAAGTTGTGGTCTGCCAAGTTGAGTCCAATGATCGTGAGTTAAGACATTGAAGTCTGCTCCCTCATCAATCAAGGCGTTGAAAGTGCATGTTTGTTTTTTTGTGACCATAATATGGAGGTATTCGGGTTCTACAGCTTCCTCATCCTTATCATCAACCTCCGTGATCGTGGCCACTCGTATCTTGACAGGCGGTTCTAGCATTGGGGGCTCGTGCAAAGGATGGGTGGGGGGGTAGTACTTTTTGATACGACTGCCGCCGTTGAAGAAGCCTATGCCCTCACCATCTAAGGTCTCTAGCTCGACATTGCTTGTGTGGTTGATCGTACGAACCTTAAAAGGTCCAAGACCTCTAAATTTCATTTTCTACATGTGCCCCTTAATTGAGTAGAGGAGCACTAAGTCGCCTTGTTCGAAGTCGCGCTGCTTGACATGCTTGTCAAACCAAATTTTGCGTTGGGCCTTCTCACATATAAGTGCATGGGTGGCTAAAAGGCGAGTCTCTCAGAGGCACTCGAGTTCGACTAGGCGTTGCATCCATGCCTCCTTCTCTTCCCATCATTCTTGAAGCGCTATCCTCAGGCTAGGAACGAAGAATTCTAATGGTAGAACCGCTTCAGTTCCATAGGTTAGCCTGAAGGGGGTTTGACCAACAGCCGTTTTATAAGCTGTGCGGTAAGCCCACAGAGTTGCCATCAACTTGTTTTCCCAGTCGCTCCGTGAGGCTGAGACCACCTTGGTCAGGACATTGATAAGAATCTTATTTGTGGATTTTGCCTGGCCATTTGCTTGGGGGTAGTATAGCGAGGATTTGCGATGGATGATGAGAAAGGTGGATAGGAGATGCGCTATCACTTCGTTGATGAAGTGCATGCCTTGATCACTGACCAGTTCGATGGGGCAGCCGAATTGTGAGATCACCTGCTCCCATAAGAACTTGCTGGTTGTCCTAGCGTCGTTTTTCCGTGTCGCTCTTGCCTCTGCCCATTTCATGAGGTAGTCTGTGGCCACAATGATGTACTTGGCCTGTGAATACTGAGCAGCAGGACTGCTGGGTCCGATGAAGTCAATTCCCCATTTTTCAAAGGGTTGTCGTGCGATAACAGGGGTTAATTCCATCTGGTCCTTGCAAATCGGGACTTTTGTCCGTTGGCACTCATCGCAATGCTTGACGAATCGGGCTGCATCGCGGAAAAGCGTGGGCCACCATGGTTGAGATTGCAACACTTTTCATGCTGTCGTGTCTTCGCTAAAGTGCCCTCCAGCAATGCCGCCGTGTGCTTCTGAGAGCACATCGTGCATCTTGTATTCGCATATGCATCGGCGCAGCAATCCGTCTTGTCCCACCCTGTAGAGTTGACCTGCGATCAGTTGATAGGGCTGGATCTTCAGGATTAATTGCCTAAGTCGAGCTTTTTCTATCGGTCGATCAGGTAGTCCATGTTCCATCACTTGGACTATATCATCCGCCCAATATGGCTTTAGATCAGCCTTGAATAATTCTCTCTCATTAGACAGGGTAAAGAGATGGGCGTTGGGTAATTCGTCAATAATGCCTTGTCCAGCGGCCTCCCCTGTGGGAATGCGTGACATATGGTCAGCCATATAGTCTTGTTTTCCTTTTCGTACAACCACGGAGAAGTCGAATTCCAAGATTAGAAGGAGCCACCGAGCTATGCATCTTGTAGCGCAAGGTTTTTTTTACTAAATAGAGCAGGGCTTGATGGTCCACAAAGAAGGTAAAAGGTGTGGCCAATAGATAGTGCTGGAATTTCTTCACAGCAAACACCATGGCTAACCCTTCTCTTTCTGTCGTCGAGTAGTTTATCTCCGTCTCAGTGAGTTGTCTACTAGCAAAGCTCACGGGATAGTCTAAGTTGTGTTCGCTAGGTTGGCACAATACTACCCCCACGACAAATTTAGAAGCATCGATATGCACATGGAAAGTGATGGTCCAATGTGGGGCTCGTAGAATTGGTGCTGTGGTTAGAGCCTTTTTCAATTCTTCATATGCTCGTTGGCATGCCTCGGTCCATTCGAAGACGATCAACAACTTGTACAAGGGTCTCGCAATCAATGCATAGTTCAGTACAAACCGTCGATAGCATCCCGTATGGCCTAGGAAGCATTGAACTCCCTTGTAGTTGATTGGGGGTGGAAGGTCAACAATAACCCCGACTTTCGAAAAGCCAGTGGCAATGCTGTTCTTTGACACCACGTGTCCTAAGATGCATCCATGCTTTACCCAAAACTGGCACTTTAAGGGGTTCAAGGAGAGACAATATAAGCGACACTGCTCAAAGACTGCCCGGAGTTTGTCTAAGTGTTCGGTCCAGGTCGAGTGAACACAGAGGTCATCGACAAAGACTTCCAACTCCTTGAGGAGCATGTCTTTAAAGATGGTGCACATGAGACATTGGAAGGTGGCAGGAGCATTCGTCAAGCCAAAGGGCATGACTATGTAAGCAAAGATGCCCCACTCAGTGGCGAAGGCAGTCTTGTGTCTATCGATGCACTTTCACCTAGTTGTACCCTGAGAAGCCGTCCAGAAAACTGTAGGCTTCCTTGCCCGCCACTCTCTCAAGCATGTGCTCGGTGTATGGCAATGGATAGCTGTCCCTCTTAGTAGCAACATTCACCTTCTTGTAATTGACGCACACTCGGATTTTTCCATTCTTATCCATCACAATGACTATGGGTGATACCCAGTCTGTGTGTTCAATTTCATAGATGAATCCGGCTTCTTTACGGTCGTTGCTTGACTGGCGTTGCGTCTGGCGTCATAGGTATGTTGTGAGTCACGACACTCGGATCTACCCCCTTAAGCTCATCTAAGGACCAGGCGAGCACGTCTATGTACTCTCGCAAGAGAGCGACGAGACTCGTTTCTTGTTCCCTAGTCAAGTAATTGGCAATGAATATTGGTCGGGGTGTCTCCCCTTCCTGGGCTAGATTTATCTCCTTGACCCTGGGCTGGTCCCTCAATTGGTTCGCTTGTTTGCTCCCTCCCTCCCTCCCTCCCTCCCTCCCTCCCTCCCTCCCTCCCTCCCTCCCTCCCTCCCTCCCTCCCTCCCTCCCTCCCTCCCTCCCTCCTTCCTTCCCTCCCTCCCTCCCTCCCTCCCTCCCTCCCTCCCTCCCTCCCTCCCTCCCTCCCTCCCTCCCTCCCTTCCTTCCTTCCTTCCTTCCTTCCCTCCCTCCCTCCCTCCCTCCCTCCTACTATCCGAACTAATCTCTGACTCAGAGTTGAACTTCTCGCAGTCGCTAGAAGAGGTGGTCTCCCTGGTGGGCGCAGTTCGGCGGCGACTCTATCCTAAGCAGTGATGTCATTCCTGGTTGGGCTAGGTCTGCTTGCTCAAGATCTATGGCCCCTACGTGTTCCAACCAGGCATGGTCGCATTCCATGCGCATGGCTCCTTGCTCTATCCTGAAGATGCTCTTTTTTTGCGGCTTGGAGTCTGCTCGTATTTGCTCTATTTCCTGTCCCTCAGTGTCGTATTCCACAGTGTCTACCTCGCCCTCGCTTTCATCACTTAAGGATCGACAATCTTCATATTCGTCATGAGAGTCCTCTTTGTTAGACTTCTCGTCGTCTCCTAGGGCTTGGTATATCTCTTGTCATTGGTCAGGAACTAGGGCCAAGTTATACATGAGGTTTAAGTCATGCACTCTGGTCCATTGCCACTTGGATTCACCCAAGAGATCCTGGAGTGGTTTGAAGTTGGCAGCTGGATTGTCAGCTAGTTTGTTCGTTAAGTATTCGAGTATCTCCTGGAGTTCCCTTTTGTTGGTTGGGACTTGGAAGTTGACAAGTTTAGGTTTCCCCCGAAGGGTTCCTGCCATCATGCAGACTGGTGTGGAGGGTGTGTCGTTAGACTTGCCGATTGTTTTGATGGCTTGCTCATATGCCTCGTGATCAGAGAACGGCAGGTCGATTGTAGCGAGAATGTGCATCCAATCCCGCTCGTCCTTTGGGCATGGGATATACTTGGTCAAGGGCCCATAGGAGCTCTTGACCTGGGTGTTACCCTTAAGCATAGCAGAGATGGCATCTAAGTCGACCAGTGAGGTCTCCCAAGTGTCCATCTCTATTCTCATGGCGTCCGTTCTATTGCCAAGGAAGATCAAGCCGTTACCCCAATCTTTGATGACTCTAGCATTGCGCATCCAGGGTCGGCCTAACAGGATATCATAGTCCACTCCCTTCATGACTATAAAGTCCATAGAGAATTGGACACCTGCGATCTTCACTGGCCAATTCTTAAGCACCCCGAATGGCTTGACTCTCATACCGTTCGCTAATGTGACATTAAACCAACCATTTTGATAGGCGGGTTTCCCCAAGTCTGAAGCACCGCGTGGCTAAGCACACTAACCCCAGCTCCCATGTCCACGATTCCCTTTCTCGTTGTATCGCCTAGGGCTAAAACCGGTAAGACCACATGCATCTCGGAACCTTCCCAGAAGGCATTGACGTGCAAGGATTTAGGCATAGAGTGTAGCGTCAAACTCGGTATTTGCATCTCTGCATCATGGTCATGAGGGTTTGCCGTGACTTGCTCTCGTGACCCTTCAACCCACTGCTTAAGATCTTGCCATAGGGTGGGGTGCTGCCTAAGCAGATCTCCCAAGCTAAGTGTTACAGTGGTAGTTACCAACGTGGTCAGGAGATCGTTGGGTGCTTGTCTCTCTCCTAACTTGGATCGTCCTGACCAGTGGCCGTGACTGAACCGCAGCCCTGTAGCACCAAGGCTTGGCCTTAGCGGCACTGCTTGTGGTGCAGTTGCTTCTCTCGACTTTGGTTGAGGAGGTGAGGTTGGCGTGCTTATGCTGGAGAGATCATCGATTTCATCCTCTATGATGTGTTCAGTGTCTTTTAGATGCTCTTGAGCCTCATTCACCCATTCCTTCACTTTTTCTATGGCCTCTAACTGTCGCTTCGGATGCGAGTATTCTCCTAATCTAGCACTTTCCTTTTCGGCCGTCTTAGATGCTGAAGTCTCTGCCTCTGCGTTAGAGATTTTTTTTAAAGCAGGCAGAGTTGTGGCACTCTCTGTTTTTAGTGCAATTTTAGCTTCCAACCTCTTCTTCTTCCACCTGCGACTTTTCTTCCCTATTGAAGCTGCGTCAAGGTTGCTCGATCCTGGCAGTGATATGCCGGTTTGCTTTGTCTTGGGCATGTGTCATGACCCGTAGCGGAACAGCTGTTGCCTCCCCATCGAGGTTCTCGAATCCAAACAGCCCCAATGGAACAGATGGTACGTTGGATGAGCTAGAGGACGGCTTTGGCTTTGGGCAATAGATGAAGAGATGGGTGTTTCCTCACTCAGCACATCTTTGGTCAGCCTTGTCTCTGTTCTGCTGCTCCCTTTCGGGGCAGCATGATGAGACATGACCAGGGTGACCACAAGTCCAACAGGTGATTGGATCTTGCATCTGTCCTCCTAGGCCTCTACCTCGTCCTCTTCCTAATGCCATCATCAGCATGGGGCAATAATCCAGAGGATAGCGTTGCCCTCATCGTCATGCGAGACGTAAGGGCATATGTAAGCTTCTCCCTCATTTGGTTCCTCCACATAGTGGACTAGAGCATTGCTTGGTGGATGGGTCACTTAAGGACCAGGTGGTCTGGGTATGCCAGTAGGGTTTATGTCCATCCTAGGAACAACTGGCTTAACGTCGTTAGGCGCAGGAAGGGCTAATGGGGCTCCCCTTCCGAAGAATGGCTGCAGCCTGGTTGCTAGCTAAGGTTGGCCGTAGGGTTGTGAATACAGAAGTCTTCTTGGTAATCTACAATGCGCGATGTCATGACCGAACCTACCGCAGTTAGCACAAGGTCTTGACCTAGGGTCTTGACACTTAGCTGGCAAGTGGTTTCTGCCACAGTACACGCATTGGATGTGTGGGCTCATTGGTCGTCTTAACATGTCTTACAACCTGGCTAACTCCATCTTTACATTAGCCAAGTTTTGGTTCATCTCGGTGGCCTTTCCCTTATCTTGGGATGATGGGACCGATCACTCACTAGAGGCTGACGCTCTCTCTGAGCTTCGGGAGGTAGTCTCTTCTAGGTTCGCGCTCCTGGAGCTCCGCTCCTTCAGCTGATCATTGACTCTGATGGCTTCCTCAAACACTCTAGCTAGCGCGTCTTGCTGCAAGCTCGAATTGCTTGCCAAAGCCTTGTATAACTCCTTATCTCGAATTCCACTAATGAATATAGTTGAAACTGCTCTCTTAGTCGGTCGCTCGCCCATAAGGATTCTCTTAAAGGACTCCTTACATGGGTTACATAGTTGCGAATGTCCTCCTTCTCTTTTTGCTTGACGTTCATCAAGCGCACTAGTAGGTTTTCAGAGTATCTAGGCTCGGAAAATATTTTAATGAAGAGATCCTTGAGGCAACTAAAGTTGGCTCCTTCCGCGGCATCTAGGCTTGTATACCAAGTCCTTCCCTTGTCACCTAAGCAGAGCCCGAACGCTTGAGAGCGTTCAGTCAGGTCGTTGAGGCCGTTGGCTTCGCAGACTTGTTCAAACTGCTCTACAAAGCTGTATGGATCATCGTGGGGTTGGTATTTGTTGAGCTTCTTGGCAATGATAGGGATTTTAGACTGGCTCTTTGAGCCTTGGTTTGCTCCTAGTATTGCGAGTAGAGATGTCACTAGTGCCGCAACACTTTGCTCTGCTACCGTGTTATCTGGTAGCCGCTTCATGAGAAGCTCGCTCAACGTCAAGTCTCCCTCTAGGGCTCTCTTGTGATCTGTTCGGTTTCTTCCTGTTAGGTTTAGCACTCGCTACACCTCACGTAGCTCCATGCTTTGCCTTTGGCTCCTAGCCTACTAGTCCCTATTGTATTCGATTATGCTTTGCAAAGCCTTGCGGACTAGTTTCCTCTCTTCTTCTAGGTTCGTGATGATAGCGTTTGCTGTCCTGCCATGGTACTCGTACCGGGCGAGTGCATCGTAGCCACTGACTAATTGCTGAATAGCCTCTGGGAAGACGTTCAAGTTGAGTTTCTCATTAGACCTATGGTCTGAGCCTTCTTCTGCCATAATCGCGTTGTCATGTTCCGCCAAGCTATTGATTAGGGTGAGTGTATTTGTCAGACCCACTTTGTTGATGCCACCTGCTTGGTCCTACCTCACGCATTGATGGTTTGTCTACCTCTTGGGTCCTCTTCTACTGGTGGGTTCCTTGAGTGGCTGATCTGAGTGAGTTCTTTCAGTTATTGAATACAATCCTCAATTTATGGTCACTTAGTGTGCGTGTCGCCCTTAGTGCACTTGTGCTCAACTAGGCTTTCAAGTTCTTTTAGTGCATTCAAGTGCAAAAATTCAAGGTGAGTGCAGCAAGCAACCTCGAAGTGTCTTATGCACTCTCGCTTGTTTTGGGCCTAATAGGATTGTTGGTCAATTTTCTAGCTGCCTTGACAGGGTTCAGGGTTTCTCTAATATGTTGCCTTGTTTATTCTTGGCCAATCAGGTTTTAATTGTTCAGTACTTTGCGTCTAGGTCTCTGGGCCTCGCTGCTGCCTACTTCAAGCCGCCAAGTGGCTGCTCCCTACGATTCCATCTATTCCAAGTGCTAGAATTGACTTCTGAGTATCCGAAGGGCTTTAGACAGTTTGCACTGTTGAGCTTCAGTCGGGTTAGGTCAAATTTTTGAGAATTTGATAGAAATTTTCACTCGGCCTTGCTGGTTCGAATTGTAGGGTCCGAGTGGTTCACTCGGACGGGCTGAAGCGCATGGGCCGAGGGACAAATTTGGGACTTGGATAGGGCAGACTCGGACAAAGGTGCTTAGATAGATTGGCTCGGACGGGGTCACTCGGATGGGCCGAAGCGCATGGGCCGAGGGTCGAGTTTGACACGTGGCAAAGGGCCGAATTGGTCGATGGTCCGAATGGTCGACTCGGACGGGCTGAGTAGGTCTGTCCGAGGGCCGATTGGGGTTTCGGGCCAAGTGGGCCGAGCGAAATAGGGCTTGGGACTCGGCCCAGAAGTGACCGTTCGGACGGGCCGAAGTTAGAAATGCGGGATCTAGAGCATGGCAAAACCGGAAGCTATGGAGGATGAAGAAATAAGTGTAGACTCATGATGGAAAGGACACTGTTTGTTACACAAGTGAATTAGGTTCCAAGATTGAGACTTGGACTCATAAACACAATCTTGTGTATGTGGACAATGACATTGACACTTTACTGAAATGAAAAGAGTACTATCATTGCATTAAGAAAGGAAGCAAGTACACTGCTTTATAGGAAAGTAGGAAACTGCAGTAGGCACCATTGTGCATATGGGATAAGTCACCCTGCATGTCCTTGACCCTGAGAATCCATACAAAGAGGCTGTTTGAGTGTGATTGCTGATTCTCAACACCCCTCCTCAATCACAACTAGGACAGGCACAAAGTGTGTAGAGGCTTTAGTGAGAGCAGCACCTGCAAAGTGTGGGCATACCATAAACATGGAAAAACACCAGAGGCTGTCGCAGAAAAGGCTAAGTGTGGGTACCATAAACATGGTGGACATCCAGAGGCTGTAACAGGGGCCTCACAAAGTGTACAGGGACTGTAATGCCAAGTTACATAAGGAGTTTACAAAGCTTATGGCAGGAAACATTAGGGCAAGGAAAATACAAGGCTATTAAAACAGTCTATCAGAATTATGAGAGTACAAGGACTGATGAGTCTTGTCCTTCCGATCCTGGTGATCTTCATCTTCTTCTTCCTTTGCTTCATTTTCTTCTTCTTCTTTGACTGCGACTAGATAGGCCTTTTGGGATCTCTTTCTTGCGTGGCAGAACTTCTCGGTGTGTCCGGTCCTTTTGCAGAAGTCACAAAAGAGCTGATCTTTTTTGCCTTTGTACCTGTTGCCAACATATAATGCATGCTCATCTCTAGAGGTACTTGGTTCTTCTTTAGTTTTTAGCTTCTTTTCTTCTTCTAACAGTGATGCCTGGATATCAACAAGTTCAGGATTTGGCATGTTGATTAAAGTTGTTGATACATTATTATATTCAGGAGGCAAACTCTTAAGTAGAACACCGATGCAAACATCTTCATCCATTTTAATGTTGATTCCTGCAAGTTGGGTTAGGAGTCCTTCCATGTAATTAAGATGTGTGGCAAGTGATGTGCTGGACTTCATTTCAAGCCTGAAGAATTCAATTAGGAGACCATACTTTGATGATTTAGATTGTGCACCGAACAGGGTGTCAAGTCTTTTCCATGTATCCTGTGAGGTCTCACAGTTATCCACGTGATGGATATAACTGTCATCTAGCTCTAATTTGATAATGGCCTGGGCTCTGTCATCATTCTTTTGCCAAGCAGTTGCAAGGTCCGCGTCCCTTGGTTTCTTCTCTTTGCCATTTGTGATGGCCCAGAGACCCTTCTTCATCAGAATGAGCTTGATGCGGGTTTGCCAAGTGTGGAATCCGACTCCTTTGAATCGAGCATTTGGCGAGTCTTTGCCCATGTTAGATTTACAGGAACAGTAGCAAATCAACTTCAGACTTTATTAGATTTGAGCAACAGAAGAATTGATTGAGAGACACAAGTGCTAAAAAGCACTAACTGAGTGTCAATGAATACCAAATCTGCAAAAGTCTTTTACTCCAAGTGATCTTCCCCTTCTTGATTTGATGCTGATGTCTTCAGATCTGAGTGACAGTACTTTAACGAACTTCAGAGAGTATTGCTCAGTGATTAAAATCACTGTTGATAACTTCAGTGAGAGAAACAGTGAAAAATGTCAAGATTTTGAAGCTTTTGGCTATGGTGGAATTAGGGTTTCTGAGACAGGGGCCTGGTTTTTTGCTTATTGCAGGAGCTACAGTGCATCATTTTTAAAACTTTTTACATATCTAGGAAGCTTATGTCATGGGCTACCAAAGCCCCATGGAGATTGTTCAGATCGTGGGCTGTACGGCGCACACAGAGGCCACGAACAGAAACGGCGCAGATCTGGACAGCGACAGTCGATTTCTGCAATGCTGGAGCCAGGGAGCATCAATGTCATCGATTATTGTGCCAAGATGAAGCGCCTTGAGCAGAGGAACAACTCTCCAGAAGAAATCGTGGGCTGAAATGGCCTGGTTGAAGAGTTATGGAAGCTCCAAGCAAGGTAGGTCCTGTCTGGCTATGGCAGACACAGAACAGAGATTGGGGATTTTCACAATGCTGAGCTCCAGATGGTCCAATGTCTTGGATTGATGTGATACAGGGAAGCTTTATGAGTTGGGGAATACTTTTCCAGAAGGAAGCTCCAAGAGATTTGACCTGTGGAGTGAGATATAAGCAGTTCAATCTGACAGGGTGCTGCTGGCTATGGCTGCCATGGAAGCTTCAGTGAGAGTAGAGTTGAGAAAAGAAGTCATACACTGACACTGAGCTGGATGGAGGTTCAGAAGAATCAAGAGAGGCTGGAGAAGCAATGCCATGCCCAACTGGGCTCTGATACCAAGTTAGAAATGCAGGATCTAGAGCATGGCAAAACCGGAAGCTATGGAGGATGAAGAAATAAGTGTAGACTCATGATGGAAAGGACACTGTTTGTTACACAAGTGAATTAGGTTCCAAGATTGAGACTTGGACTCATAAACACAATCTTGTGTATGTGGACAATGACATTGACACTTTACTGAAATGAAAAGAGTACTATCATTGCATTAAGAAAGGAAGCAAGTACACTGCTTTATAGGAAAGTAGGAAACTGCAGTAGGCACCATTGTGCATATGGGATAAGTCACCCTGCATGTCCTTGACCCTGAGAATCCATACAAAGAGGCTGTTTGAGTGTGATTGCTGATTCTCAACACCGAGCGTGGTGTACGTCGACAGCGAGAGTTTGATTTCGATCGTTTCTTGCGATTTACTCAATCGTATCAAGCACAAACCTCCAGATCCTATCTAGGGGGATAGGGGAAGGGATTCATATATTTGGGCTTGTCAATGGTGCGATCGGATCGAATCGGGTGGTTGCTCTCTCTCTCTCTCTCTCTCTCACTGAAATGGTCACAAATGAGCTCTACCTTGGCCTCTTGGCTCTTATGCCCCTTCCTAGGTATGGTGTTGATGCCCCCAATCACTCACTTGCCGATCTTAGGCATCACAAGCAAGCTTTTTGCCAAGTTTTACATGATTTTTGCCCTGCTTTGCAACAGTAAACCCTACCCTTCTCCGGTGCAATTTCGTGATCCTAACCTACTCTAAATGCAAAAAGAATCGAAAGTAAAGAATTGAACTACTTTCTCCATGTTTCCCAATCATCAACAAATAAAATATACCAAAATACTTACTTGTTTTGAAGATCAAAAACACCCAAACTTCCTACCTATCTCAAGCTCCGTTTTGAGGATGAATCCCTTACTTCGATGCTCGATATGAGGCGCGGAAGTGCTCAAGCTTGAATCCATTGGTCCCGGCAACCGAACCAAAATGTGGGAGCCTTCGCTCAACCGCCAAGACCCACGGACCGCTTATTGCTTCAAGCGTTCCAAGCGAGCTCTAATGGCTATCTCTCACCTAGCCGACGCGCTGTCGATCCTATGAGTGTAGTGAGCTTACCTTGATGCCAATACGAGTTGCCTCCTCTCTCACACACACCGGTAGCTCCACAATCCTAGATGCAAGCTCAAGCATCCTCAAGCCTCCTCCACCTCCAAGCTCCATCCTCCATAGCCGCACGCACAAGAAAATAGAAGAGAGGAGAAGAAGAGGAGAGGAGATGGTGAAGAGCTTCACCCTCTTGATCCCTCACTCTCACACACTCACTCCCTCACACTCTCACACTCCCTCTTTCAAGAGCACACACAAGCAAGAAGGTGAGAAGGAGAGAAGAAGAAGAAGACTCTTGTTGCCACACACCAAAGAATGAGCTCTTATTCACTTTTTGAACTTTATGTATACAAACCCTAAAATCCCATGGGCACCCATCCCCTTTTTTACATGACCGGCGCTTGTGGCAAGGTCTTTTCCATTTCCCTCTTCTAGTCTTATGCCTCTAGCCTACACCCATCTAGTATTTTACAATTGGCACAGGAGGGAGCCTGGCGCTCTTCTACAAGAGTTTTTCGAGTTTTTTGATGTGCCCTTCATTTAAAATTGCGCTTTTTTGCCTTGGCTTGGTTTTGGAGATTGCATGCATGTCTTTGCTCTTTTTCCATGTTTATCTGCTTTTTTTCTTCCTTTTTCTGCCATCTCAACCTGGGGCCATCTCGATTTGGGGTTAACAACCTCTGTGTCATTGATTGGAAAGGAGGATATTGCAAGAACAGAAGGATGCCATAACTGAATGAAATCTTTTGTGTCTTGGAGATCTGTGTGGTGCTCAGCACAGCAGCATTAGAGGAAAGGAATAGGACAACAACGTAAATGAGTAGCCATTGCAACAGAGGTACAAGTGCAGGGAATGGACAAAGTAGATGAAGAATAGGCACAATCCTCAAATGAGAATGGGCAAAGCTTGTGTGCCATCGCTGTGTTGCATGCAGTGTATATGCAACCATATCAAATAAAATAGTTGCAATTCTCTGCTATGGTGATGGCAAATTATACTTCTGAGATTTTGTTTTGACTATTGGACATTGTGGAATAGGGGAAAGTATTGCAAAGCCTGAATAGGATTGAAGATTGTGAATATGCTTCAATTGTTCTGGGCAACCAGGGTTGCAGACTCTTAGATGCTGCATTATGTTCTATAAACCTAGTGTTAATGTAGCTAGTAAGTGTGACAGCTATGAGCTCTTCGCCTGGACTACTTGTTGGATTTTTTGTTGAGTGGAAAACAAATATGCCTTCATCAATGCTGGCCTTTCATATGGTGGAACATTCTCTTTTGATATAATGCAGAGATTTATTTTGCTGAAGGTTGTGAAGCGAGTTCAGGAACTCAATGTTCAAATGCAAGGCTATCTTCATGTGTGATGATTTCTTATGGAAGCAACCATGGTTATGGTAATGATGTGCTTTAGGAAAAAGGGCTGCACTGCCTGAGAAAATTGAAGTCAGACAAAAAGGAAATCTCTGAATTTGAGTCTGGTGTTTGTTGCTTGTAAAAACTATCTCTGCAACAGTTTTTGATCAGTAGGGTATGCATGGTGAAATCAACAATTTGGAGTAAAGCTCTCATGGTCATGTCAATAATTCTGTGTGACAGAATATCATTGTGTCTCAGTGTGAGCAGTTGAAGGATTTTTTTTGAGGGTCTATTTCCTACATGTATTGAATCTTATGCTGTCATATAAGTTGAAATTTGTGCACTTTGGGAATTGAATGTCTTTGTGGAGTTCAAGGGTGCTAATCATAGATGTCGGTAGTATGGCACTAAATGATCACTGAAGTATATTAATAGCCTACTGGCATTTTGAGAAATTGACTGTTTAGCAAAGATGAAAACTTTGAAATGGCAAACACAAGAGAGAAGGATACTATCACTTAGATAGTTGGCGAGAAGTTGGACTACAACAATTTTGTTCTATGGAAATTCAGGATGTCTAATTTCTTAATTGGAAGAGGCTATTGGGACCTAGTTATAGGTCTTGAAGATGAGCCAAGCTACCAAAGGATAGACCTCCAACACAAGATCAGTTAAAGGCACACATGACTTGGTTGGAAAAGGCAAGAAAGATCTTACATTGGTTGTCATTATGTGTGTTAGACACAAAGGCTATGAAAATTGCCAACTCTACTTCCCCAAAAGCTGCTTGGGACTGATTGATGAAGAATTATGGGCATGTCACTCATGTGAGAAAGACACAACCGAAGCAAAAATTCAGCCACATATCCAGGAATGGAAGGTCTATTGAAGACTATGTCAGTGAGATCAGATCCATTGCAAAACAATTAGGCTCAATTGGAGCTAAAGTTGATGATGATGATTTGGTGGCTACTACCCTCCATGGACTTGGATAGGAGTATAAGTAGTTTGATACTTCCATTTTAGTGTGTCAAGAGCAGCCTGACTTTGATGAACTTGTGGCACTTCTATTGCATGAAGAAGTGAAACTTGGACTCAATACAAGTTCGAGTGGGTCTAAAAACAGTAGCAACAGTGTCTTCTACTCCAATCAAAGGGGTAGAGGTGGAAGAGGAAGATCAAATTTTAGAGGAAGAGGTGTTGGAAATGCATATGCAGCCGAACATCAAGCTACTAGATGGAAAAATAGGCAACCTCAAGCAAATAGAGGTGCCTCAAATGCTTGTGGGAGAGGAGGTTATTCAACTAGAGGAAGAGGCACTTGGCAGCAGCCTCAAATGAGTCATGGACATCAATCAAATGCAAATAAGGATTGTCATTATTGTGGCAAATATGGGCATGTGGCTAAGGATTGCTACAAGAAGCAGAACGATCAAAGAGCAAGAGGAAAGCAACATGGTAATTATACTTCTTCCAGTAGCATGCATGAGGATGATAGGTTGTTTGGGATGCAACATGTGAAGAAATGGTTGCCTACACAAGGCAAAGCAGATGATGTATGGTATATAGACTCAGGGGCATCTAACCACATGACTCCTCATGGAGAGTGGTTTAACACTTTGATAGAAGGTGCTCATGGATGTGTTTGCACAAGGGATGATACACAACATGATATTATGCATACAGGTATTGTTCCCTTGATGATGCATGGTGATAGGAAAAAGAGTCTCTATGATGTGTTACACGTACCCTCCATAACCAAAAACTTGCTTTCTGTGGGACAAATGACTGAACAGAATCTACAAGTTAGATTCAATAGAGATGGATGCTACATTAAAGAGTATGGTCAAGGATGCAAACTCATTGCTAAAGGCAAAAGAAATGGCAGAATGTTTACATTGGATACGAAAATTCCAGCATTGAATGTTGTTATGTACTCAGATGACAATGTTGCAATAAGAGACATTGAGATATGGCATAAAAGGATCGGTCATGTAAATGTTCAAAAGCTGAAGAATATGCAACATAAGCAAGTTGTACTTGGACTCCCTAAGTTCAAGCATGTGGAATTAGGACATGTATGATAGTCTTGTCAATTTGGGAAGCAAACAAGGCTTCCATTTATGAGGCATGTAAGCACTACTACTCGACCATTACAACTTGTACATTCTGATGTATGGGGGCCCTCACAGAATGCATCTCTTGGGGGATCACGTTACTATGTGTCATTCATAGATGACTATAGTAGGTACACATGGTTATATGTGTTGAAGCAGAAGAGTGCTGTCATGGATGCTTTTCAGGATTTTAAGAGATATGTGGAGAAAGAATTGGCTTGCTACATCTCATGCTTGAGATCTGATAGTGGTGGAGAATATGTTTCTAATGGCTTTGATCACTTCTTGGAAACTTATGGGATTAAAATGCAATTGATATGTAGGTATACACCACAAAAAAATGGTGTGGCAGAAAAGAAAAACAGGGTGATCATGGAATTGGCAAGAGCCATGTTGAATGAGAAAAGCCTACCAAGGCAAAGGTTGTAATGACTGCAGTGTATGTCATGAATCGTACACCAACAATAGGTATACATGAGGTGACTCCTCATGAGAGGCTTTATGGGATAAATCCAGACATTAGTCATCTTAAGGTTTTTGGATGCTTGGCATATGTACATGTTCCAAATGAAAAGAGGAAGAAGCTTGATCCAAAGGTAGAAAAGGCCATCTTTATTGGGTATGCACAAGATAGGAAAGTGTACAAATGCTACAATCCTTCTAATTATGAGATATTAATCTCAAGAGATGTGGCATTTGATGAGCTGAAATCATGGCATGAGAAAAAGATCACCTTGATCAATGATGATAATGGTTGTCAGGAGACTTATGTACATGCAGGTACAAATAAAAGTGTAGAAATTTTTGGGCCTTCTAAAGATGCTACTACATTAGTTAATCCTTGGACAGGTAGATTGAGGACTTCAACATCCTTGTCCACTGGCATGGGTATGTTAGTGAGGGGGGAGAAATGCGGATAAAGAAAAAGGAAAACTTGATGATGTTATAGGGCCACTCACTTGTGGTTATGATTCACCTGGCATTGACAGTTTTGATAGTGAGTTTGGTATTCCATCAGTTGTGATTCCTGGTGTGAGACATGGATACGTACCACCTCATGAGAGAGGAGAGTCTCATACTTCACCTCAGCTGAGGAGATAAAAAAGAGTCAGGAAGCTTGTGGATAGGATTACATATAGTGGTTATACAGCGAGGCACTATGCATATATGGAAAAAGTCACGAGCTTCAAGGAACCCACAAAGTTTTCTGAAGCTATCTTGGATGATCATTGGTGCAAGGCAATGGATGAGGAATATTCAGCATTGGCTGAAAATGACACTTAGGATTTGGTTGATTTGTCTAAAGGCAAAATGGCTATTGATTGCAAATGGGTATACAAAGTGAAGTGCAAATCAGATGGCACATTGGAAAGATGCAAGGCAAGACTTGTGGCAAAAGGGTATGCACAACAATATGGTCTTGATTATGAGGAGACATTCAACCCCATTGCTAAAATGGCAACCGTGAGGATAGTGATTGCTTTGGTAGCATCTAAAGGATGGAATATGTATCAGATAGATGTGAAGAATGCTTTTCTCAATAGTGATTTGGTAAATGGACATCCAGATTTTCCTATACATGTGTGTAGATTCAAGAATGCATTATATGGACTGAAGCAAGCACCTAGATCTTGGAATGCTAAGATAAGTGCATGCTAACAAAAACTTGGTTTCTCTATGGGCAAGGCTAATCATAGCCTATTCACAAAGAAGACAAGGGCTGGTTGTGTGATATTAGTCATCTATGTGGATGACTTGATCATTACAAGTGATGATGTCACAAGAATTGGAGAGATCAAGGAAATGTTACATGTTGAATTTCAGGTCAAAGATTTGGGTGAACTGAAATATTTCCTTGGGATTGAGGTTGTCTCTACACCTCATGGTACTTGGTTGTTGCAGAAGCAGTATGCACAAGACATGTTAACCAAGTATGGTATGTTGGATTGCAAGGCTTTGAGCACTCCATTGGAGCAAAATGTTAAGCTACTTGCAGATGTTGGACATGAGATTGAGATTGTCACTATGTATAGACAAATGGTGGGTAGTCTGATTTACCTTACCATTACTACACCGGCTCATAGCTATTCAGTTGGATTGATTAGCCAGTTCATGTAAAAGCCCATGAAGCCGCACTTGGATGTAGTGAGGAGGATCTTGAGATATGTGAAGGCTACATCAGATTATGGTCTACTCTATGAGCATGGTAAGCCTTTGGAGATTATAGGATATATAGATGCTAACTGGGTAGGAAGTACCTATGACAGGAGATCTACTAGTTGATATGCATTTTCCCTTGGTAGTAGTATGGTCAGATGGAGCAGTAAGAAGCAACCTACAGTTGCACTCTCCAGTTTTGAGGCAGAGTATAGAGGTGTTGCATTACTTGCATGTGAGGTAGCATGGCTCATGAAGCTTCTTGATGATTTGGGCATGTAGGAAGTTAGGCCTGTCACACTCTATTGTGACAACATGAGTAGTGTGCTCCTAGCAAGTAATCTTTTTTATCATGCTAGGACTAAGAAAATTGAGGTACACTATCACTTTATTAGAGAAAAAAATATTACAAGTGACATTGATTTGGTCCATGTGAGGATAGAAGACCAAGTTGCAGATATCTTTACCAAGTCATTGGGTAAAGATAAGTTTGTGCATTTCAGAGAACTACTTGGAGTGAAGTACCCCACTTGAGCTTGAGGGGGAGTGTTGAGATTCAAGCTCATAGCCTTTGGTTAGTTGTTTATCCTAGTTGAATAAGGAGGTTAAGTCATACTAACTTAACCATGATTAGATCTAGGTGTGTTGATCTTTTGTGTGTAGTACACACAGTTGACTTTGGTGTGTGTGTTGGTGGAATGAGCTGAGAGAAGGGAGCATGTCTGCTACCCTTTCTACATGTGATTTTGTCCGTCTTTCTCTCTGAATGTTAATAGGGACTTCTATGTGTTACATCATGATGTTTTGACATCATCATCTCCTTCCACATGTGCCAAAATCTCCAAAATGACTCTGAAAGCTCTAAATTTCCACTTTGGATGAGAAAGAAACAATAGGACCACGTTTTTATCATCTTATCTTGTCTTGCACATAATCCAGTTGCTTTTATAAAAAAGCTAGGAAAGCTTTCTAAACATGGATTGGATTTAAAAAATACCAAAGCATTGCATAAAGAAAACTTATTTTGGTAAAAACTTATCTTAACTCTAATACTCTAGTATCATTTATTTAGAAAGATTAACTCAAATAAAATAATAGTACTAAAGACCAATGATCTACTCCAAATCACCATTAAATAAACTTGAACTTATAAGTAAAAAATAAATTAATAATGTAAATAAACCATAATATCATGTGTGAAAATTACATGACACAAGGGGGACAGAATCTGAGCAAGGAGTAGAGAATACACGACAAATATGAGAAGAACAAAGATTGCTTTAATTTCAAATGAACTGATATAAAGATGGCTTTGTCCACTTGTGCGTTTCCATTGTGAAGCTCAGATGGCAATCTAGACAGATGATATGCAAAGAGCTTAGGGTAGGTGGAAGAACTTTGACTTGGTGAAAGATAGATTGATGGTGGCTATAAAGAGGTCTTCCTTTTATAGCCCGAGAGGCAGTTTGGTCAGCAAGTCCAACCATATTATGAACCTTCCCTAGTCGACCAGGGAATATTCCCTTTATTGTATGGCTAGGGGCACTATCCCTTGGACCCATGTTAGGGGAGGCACTAGCCCCCGTGAGACTCCTTAGCCAAGGGCTGGTTCTACAACCCCAGGACCCCAAAATAGGGATCCTTGATAACTCCCACACCTTGGAACTTGATGCATTGTGCCTCGAGTTGCTACCAACATAACTACTCTATCTAACCCAAAGGATAGATCCACAAAAGTCACCTTTTTGCCATATGATCACATAGACCTCATCTAACATACAAGTTAGGATCCACCCAATGTCCGTGGTCACACATGGATTCTCCTCATAATGGGGGCCTTACAGCTTAAAGTACCATGGATCATTATTAGTGGCACCTTATGAGGGTGGGGTATTGAGCATATCTAACTCCTCATAATGGGGTCCTTACAACTTAGAGAATTATGGATCATTAGTGGCACCTTATAAGGGGGGTAGGGTATTGAGCATATCTAACACCCCCCTCAATGTCGTTGAACTACATTCTTGACCCAATGTCGAGTTTCTAAAGGTGAATTTGAAGGAAATCCCTTGTAAGAGCTTTGGTGAAGATATCTGCTCCATTCTCCTTTATTAGCTCTACTATCCCGTCCTTGATCAAGTCATGCACATAGTGATACTAGATCTCAATATGTTTGGTGCATGCATGAAAAAATGGATTTTGGGCAATGGCAATACAATGTTGATTGTCACATCTTAGCACTATTGGTTCTTCATCCTATACTCCCATATGCCATAAGATCCTCTTAACCATACTACTTCACATGCAACAAAGCAAGCTTCCTTGTACTCTACTTTGGTAGAAAGACAATGCCACAGTTGGTTGCTTCTTATTGATCCAAGAGAAAATTTTTAAATATAAAGAGAAACAATATCCAGAAACCATTTTCCTGGAGTCACAGGCACGGGCCTAATCTGAGTCACAATGCCCCATAAGAGCACTTTTGAAATTGTATATGATACCATAGTCAAGAGTTCCCTTTATGTATTTGAGCATCCATATCCCAACTTTCCAATGACTTTCTCGTAGTTTTTTTGAGAACCTACCCAAAACACCAACAAAAAAATTGATGTTTGTCCTAGTGTTACATAAGTAGATGACACTGTCAACCAATCTCCTCTACCTCCCAATATCTATTAGTGTTGATGTATCCTTAATGGATAACTTCATATTGACCTCCATAGATATAGCTATCTCCTTACACTCGGTCATACCAAATACTTTTAAGATCTCCCATGTATACTTCTTTTGAGAGATGAATATTTTACCAGGAACTTGCAAGACTTCAATCCCTAAACACTAGTGTAGTAAACTGAAGTCTATCATTTCAAACTCAAAGCTCAAAGCCTTTTGAGTCTGATGGATCATATCTTCATAGTCACCTGTAATAAGAAGGTCATCCACATATAGGACAATCACTTTAGACTTCTCACTATCCCCGTAAACATACAAGTTAGCATATGAAACACACCTTTTGAAATTCAAACCTAGATAGAATTTATCTATCTGCTGGTATCATGCCCTAGGGGGACTTATTTCAGGCCCTACAATGCCTTCTTCAACTTATAAATTTTGTTCTCAAGATGAGGGGCCTCAAACCCTGGTAGTTGAGCCACATACACCTCCTCCTTGAGGTCACCATTCAAAAAAATTAATTTGGTATCCATTTGGTAAACTGGCCACATTGCAAGTACTGTGCAAATAGTGGTCATTCTAGCAGTTGGAGCAAATGATTCTTGAAAATCAAATCCTTCAACTTGTGAAAATCCCTATGCAACTAATCTAGCTTTGTACTTTTCTAAGCTGCCATCAACCTTGTACTTTATCTTCTAGACCCAATTGGTGCCAATAATCTTCCTCTTTTCTGGCCAATCCACTAGCTCCCAAGTGTCATTCTGCATGATGCTATCATACTCAGCTTGCATAGCTGCTCTTCATGCTGGATCATCAAGTGCTTCTTCCAAGTCTGTTGGCTCCTTTACTTCTCTCATAATCTCCACCCCATCAAGGCCATATTGACTATGTGAGTAGAAGCCTTTCTTTGCTTCTCTATTCTCAATAACATCCTTGGTCCATCTACCTTGTCCTTATTTAGTTGTGGCAGGCATAGGATAGAGTTGCTTTAGCCATCATGGCAATGGCTTTTTCCGTGGCATGATTGTAGATTGGTGAACTTTGTCTTTATCATTCAAAGATGATGCTTCCTCCTCCTTGAGAGAGTAGGGACAACTCTTGGGATATATTCATAGTGGAACTACTTCTTCACTAGATGATAAAGTGGGTGAACTTATATTCTTCTCCTCCACTATATGTGGCTGCTCCTTGAATACCATATCACGGCTCATTGTGTGATCCTCTTTGCCTCTTGGTCATAGAAGATACATTTTGTGATTTTTGGATTTAACTTATTTTTCTTATCCTTTGGAACATGTGCATAACATTCACATCCAAAATTTCTAAAATGTGAGATAGATGGTTTATTACCAGAATAGGCCTCATGAGTACTTTTACCCTTAAGAGCAAGTTTGTGTAACTCTAATTGAGAAGGTAGACTATAATATTAACAACTTCTACACAAAACTGGTTAGGCAATCCCTTTCCCTTAAAAGCATGTGCTTTGCTATTTCCACAATGGTGCAATTTTGGCATTCACAATGCCATTCTGTTGAGGTATATCAAGCATTGTTAATTGATGCTTAATCCCTTTTCTCTTGAAAAAGTCTTCAAGCTCCTTTGAGTTGAAATCACCACCACCATTTGTTCTAAACTTCTTCACACTTTGCCCGCCTAGTTTCATTCTCAATAAGTTTTAGCCATTCTTTTAACTTACCAGAGGCTTGAGCCTTATCACAAAGGAATTACACCCACATCTTCCTATTGTAGTCATCGATGATCAACATAAAATAAGAATATTATCCTAAAGCTTTTGCAAGCATTTTATCACACAAGTCAGCTTGCACCAACTCTAGAGGAGCCTTTGCTCTATTCTTGCTTTCTTGTGGAAATGCCTTTCACTGTTTCTTGCCTATCATACAAGCTTCACATGGTTCCTTCATTTCAGTTATACTTTAGGTAGGTGAGCAACCACACCTTGCTTGTGCATCTCCTTCAACATTGCAAAATGAATATGACCAAATCTTTCATGCCAAAGTATACTTGTGCCTACACTAGGGGTGACTATAAGAGCACTTAGCTCATACAAGTTGTTCCTCCTTTCTCCTTTGTGATGATAACTTTGCTAGCACTATCAATAATTCTTGCACCTATCTTAGTAAACATCATCTCATGGCCAAGATCAGTTATAAAAGCAATTTATAGTGGATTTCTCTTAAAATCTGGAACATACAACACATTTGAAAGATTCTTGATGGTCATGTATTGACCCCGACACATTGAAGCAAATGTATGAAGTGATTTGAAGAAATTTTGGAGTTGAATAAATTTTTTTTGTAGAGTATTTGTTGTCTGCAACTTGAGGCAAGATATTTGACACTTGTACTTGATGTCTATGCACGGATATGTGCCCGAATGATGATGTATGGAACCCTACATGTACTAGCAGATGTCTATGAGCTTTTGGGACATGTATGACACACATACACCTTGTTTTTGGCTATAAATTAGTTGTTGGTCATTTACAGCTTGCAAATTTTAGACTACATGTATGTACCCTGGCAGTAAGGTTGCATGATATAGACTTAAAGCAACTATATGGTCTATGTACTGGCTGATGCACCTACCGGTTATGCCACATGTTTGCTGATGGTTTTGAGATGTTGATGAGCTGAAATACTCTAGTTTTAATAGTGATTTTTTTTGCAAAAAGATGACCTAAATAGCCAAAGACTACAGTTGGTCAGTGATACTATAACGTGCCCGCCTATTAGCTATCCAAGCACGTTTTAGCAGTCCATTGGGAAACAAATCTAAGTATCGACGCCCGACATTCCCATGGAATGTTTCGGGGTTTGTTTCCTAGGGTCTCCCTAGTCTTCCTTGCAATGGAATGTTTGCGGCCAAACCCACTAGGATCGACTAGAAATCTGGGTTCCTATGGGAGAGGGATGCACCACTCAACCTCTCTGCCCGTAGGGCATAGTCCAATTCCGGTCCCCTAAAATAACATAAATCAAAATTCTAACCTAACAAAACCTAAAGGTCGAATGATGGTAAAACCTTGTGAGAAGCCTCCCAATTCTTTGGGACCACCCTATTGTAGGACAGACGTGTCGGGGGTTTTGCCCACCAGCTTCCCTCAATAGGCATTCTTTAGCTAACTAGGTCGTATCACATTTCTGCGTGACATTTAAAACCATCTTTTTTAATTAAGCGTGTCAAAGAATAGGGTTCATTCATGTAATTTATGGCACATATATGAATATAGAGCAAGTAATCCTCTTGACAAACAAGTTAACTTATTTTCCACTTAATCTTTGTCTCCTGCCCATACATGAGAAATTATGAATCCCTTCTGTCCAACAGAAGTACCCGGTCCAAATCACATGGCACCATAATTTCCATCAAGTATCTAGAATAGGATCTTCCAATGCCCTAGCCATTAGGCTCACGGCACTCTACAAATCCATTCTTTCAAACTTTGCAAGGGGTGTCTAGAGCTCCACTGACCTCGAGCAACCTAGGAGTGAGACACCCTTTATTTGGTTGGCCTTTTCACCACTCGACCTTCGGCCTATGAATCAAGCAATGCCACCTCGGGTTGAGGTGTAGTGCAACTTGGAGATAATCCATATGTGCAAATATCCTTTCTTAATTAATCCAAATAAAAGTCAAGCACACTCAAGGCAATTAGCCTAATATCATCTTCCAAGAAGACATTCCTTTATTTCCCATGGAAATTTGTCGTCATAGAACCCTACCATGAATTTACCATCAACCAAAAGCACTTGGAATAATAATCTAAATCACATCCCACAATCAGTTTAATGCAAGGGATTTAGGACATTATTCGATCAATCACAAAAACAAAGCTATCCTTTTCCAAACATTGCAGGAATAGACGCGATAACCTTCCCATCGCGTATTTGCTCTCCCCCTTGGGACGAGGAGTAAATCCATGTATGTAAAATTTACTTAACACACCCTTCTTTCCACTAAGGCATATGTTAGGGTTTCAAACACTGCACAAGACATAAGTTCTATTAATCACTTACATTGATCGATAACCCAACCTTCTTACAACAAGTACAAAAGCATCAATCTTTCCTTTGACTTAGGGTTTCCTAATCCTTGAGCTCTTCCCTTGCCCTAGAATAGAGTTATTGTTGCATCTATCCCAACCCCGAATAGGATTGATAAACAAAGTCACTATTCGAAGGTCTCAAGGCATTCTTTGTCTTAGTCCTTATGGTCGTTGTTTGTGTTAACTATGCACATCATAAAGATCCCAATGAACTAACAGATTCGAGATTGAATTTCCCCAAGGCAAGATTACTTATCACGCAATCCGTCAAGCATGCAAGCTACAACATACTTTTAGTGTGGGGAAATAGCCATCTATTATTTTCACGAAAAGGAGAGTCGACAATACCTTGGAACCTTGTATGCCATTCATGCTATGTATGGATTTGTCGCATAGCATCTAGGTGCAGCTAAATTCCCTAGATACATGCACTTCCTAAACTCCATTTTTCGAATGTTGCGATGAATTTACCCTTTTCAATAATCACTTCCCTTGCGGCTTAGTATGGGTCTAATGTATCTCACGTGTGAATCAAAGCAAGCATTCATTAATTTGGAAATACATTACTTAAAACTAGTGCCGTGGTTGGATTGGCAATAATGCCTTTGCCTAAGGCTTTGTTTCTCATGGAGGGACTGCCATCTGGGTGCAACAATATCCGCTTGGGTGCCATCCCCGATTTCTTCTCTTTTAGATGCGCTTCACATAGGAATTCCGTGTCTTGTACCCTATTAGTGAGGACCAGGTGGGGAGTGAAATGAGCTTGCGATTGAAGGATAAACTTGCGGAAACAGTGTGTGGGTTCACAGCAATGGGGAGAGAAGGAATGCGTGGGACACCCTCTAAGGAGGGGAAGGGGAGAACCTTCAAGAACTCTTTCTCCCTCTCACTCACTCACTCTCTCACTCTCACTCTCCCTCTTCTTCTTCTCTTCTTCTTCTCTTCTTCTTCTCTTCTTCTTCTTCTCCTCTCTCTTCTCACCTCTCTTTCTTCTTCCTCCTCTTCTTCTTCTTCTTCATGCTCTCTCTCTCTCTCTCTCTATCCCTCTTCTTCTTCTCTCCTCTCTCTCTCTCTCTCTCTTCCTCGCCCTGTCTCTCTCCCTCTTCTTCTTGTCTTCTTCTCTCCTCTCTCTCTCTCTCCCTCTCTCTCCCTCTCCCTCTCCCTCTCTCTCTCCCTCTTATTATTATTATTATTATTATTATTCTCTCTCTCTCCCTCTCTCATCCTCTCCATCGCTCTTTCTCACCCTCTCTCTTCCTCTCAATATCTCTCTCCCTCCTCCTCCTCCTCCTCCTCCTCCTCCTCCTCCTCCTCCTCCTCCTCCTCCTCCTCCTCCTCCTCCTCCTCCTCCTCTTCTTCTTCTTCTTCTTCTCTCCCGCACCCTATCGCCCTCTCTCACTACCCATGGAGCAACAAGTTATGGCCTTCAAGGCTTCCTATGCCCCCTTCTATGATAGGGGGTTTATATAGGGGAGAGGAGGGTAATATTAGGGGTGGGCGTGATGGGGCCCCAATCACCCATCTGGGTGGCCAAAGTGGGCTGCCGCCATGTAGTCTACCCCGTCACTATCTTCTTCCATGTCACCTCCCTCGTTCTCCACGTCATCGGCCACTACATCATCTACTCCTCCCTCCATGTCATTCCTGTTTTTGCCGTGGCCCTTCTTTCTCACCTCACCACATCATTCACCCTTTTTTCCCCTCCTTGTCACCTACCCGTGACGGAAGGGGGGGAAAGGAATTTAAAAAAATTCCTTTTTATTTTCCTAAGGGGGGGTTCTATACACTGAGGCGGGGTTGGAATATTACATCCTCTCCCCCTTAGAGAACTCGAGATGTCCTCATCTCAAAAGAACCAGGGAAGACCAGCATTAATGGGGCTTCAGGCCTATGGGTTAGGACCCACCATGTGTTCGCTACACTACTCTGATCACTCATAAGAATGTAGTGTTTATAAATAACTTATCATATTAGATCTATCCGAGTCTGGACTATAAGTAGAGAGTTTATTGTAGTTACATCTCATAGTTATCCTCTAGGATTTTCCTAAGTATCTAGTATATTCTAGATCATTGGAGCTTGTACAATTTCATTCCTTGTAAGATCAAGTTCTCTTTGAGTCTTGTTGGGACAATTGACGTGGTTATGTCCAATGTTGTGGCACTCGGAGTGTCGATGTTTAGGGTTCTTTGGACATTCCCTTTTGAAATGACCTAGCTCCTTGCAATAGAAACATCATGAAGCTTTATCACTTGAAGCCACAGTATTCTTGCTTGTCCTTGGTAGGATTTTCTTCTTTAGACCGAATTGTCCTAGAATCCTTTTAGTAGACTGAAGTGGTCCCTTATTGCGGAAACTTTGTTTTCGAATTGTCCTCTTTTTAGGTTTGTACTGAGGTCCATGGTCAATTGACTTTGCTTGTAATATTACAGAATACTCCCAAACTTCGACATTCTGGCAATATCCAAATCTATATTAGTGGAGAAGAATACTTAAGGAAAATTCATTGCAAGTTATAACTATCATTCCTTGCTAGAGTATCTCTAGTAATTTGCAAGTTCTAAGCTCAAAATAGATGCAACTTATATTAGTTGGGTTAACTATAGTTACAGGATGTCGATAAAATTTATAGGATTTCTAATCATCCTGAAGAGGTGTAGTGGATTCTAGGTCTTCGTCCTCATCTAATTCCTCTATATATCCCTAGATTGTGCATGTGTAGCTTTGTTTTCTTGGAGGCTAGGGCAATCTACTTGGACGTGCCCTAGCTCATTACAATGAAAGCATTGATGGTAGGGACATCTCCTACGGATGTGCCCTATCTCTTCGCACATGTGGCATCTCTTGCCCTAATCTCGGGAATCCTCTTTGTCACATTTGCCCAAATTAAGTTCCTGGACAATTGATTTCACTCGAAGTAATGCATCTTGTAGGTTCCGTGGATGAATCGCTTCAAGAGGATGGTTTAGAGGAGTGTGCAGGACATGACAAAACTTGGATACTTGCTAGCAATGTCCATAGGTGGCGCATATTTTATTAGGTTGCAAACTTTGAGTATTAGGCTTCCAAGGTTAATTCCAGCTCTGCTTGAGCTTTAAGAATTCATTCGTCTTCAAATTTTGGTAGGTTGGCGAAAGGTATCATCCCTATACATCAACTTTGAGCTGAGCCCAAGTAACAACGGCTCCAGAAATACTTTGATCCTTGCACCATTGCTTCCACCATAACCGAGCATGGCCAACTAACTTAAGTTTGACTATCCTTGCTTGATTGGTAGTAGTAGTTCCCAAAGTAGAGAAATAATCGTCCATCAACTCAATCCATATCTCTACCTGCTGCGACATCTATCCCTTCTGCTTGAGAATGAATTTCTTTTCTTGCATGTCAGCATTCGTAGGTGCTAAAGGTGCCTAACAATCAAGTCATACTTAGATTATTTTATTTAGGATGTATCTAAGATTCATACATTAATCAATCACGCACCATTACGAATTTTTGCTCTGATACCAACTATAATGTGTTCACCTATTGGGTGTCCAAGCACGTTTTAGCAGTCCATTGGGAAAAAAATCTAAGCGTTAGAGCTTGGCACTCCCATGGAATGTTCCGGGGTTTATCGCCTAGGGTTTCTTGAGTCCTGCCTCAGAACGGAGCGTTCGCGGCCGAACCCACTAGGATTGACTTGAAATCTAGGTTCCTAGGGGTCAAGGTCTCTTGACAGCATTCTAGCGTTGAGTTTTGGACATCCTACTTTATGTAGAGATACCCAATCCAAAGCAGATCCATACCACACTTGGTTCCAAGAGGATGGGAAATGAGAGGGATGCGCCACTCAACCTCTCTGCCCGTAGGGTATAGTCCCATTCCAGTCCCCTAAAATGGCATGGATCGGAATTCTAACCCAACAAAACCTAAAGGTCGAATGACAGAAAAACCTTGTGAGAAGCCTCCCAGTTCTCTGGGATCACCCTGCCATAGGATGGAGCTGTAGGGGGTTTCACCCACCTGCTTCCCTCAATAAGCATTCTTTAGTTATCTAATTAGGTACTATCACATTTCTGCGTGAAATTTAAAACCAGCTTTTTTAATTAAGCCTTTAAGAGAATAGGGTTCATTTGCATAATTTACGGCACATACATGAATACAAAGCAAGCAATCCTCTTGACAAACAAGTTTCTTAACTTATTTTCCAAGTAATTTGTCTCTTGCCCATCTAGGAGAAATTATGTATCCTTTCTGTGTCCAACTTTCTATATCCAACAGAAGTACCCGGTTCAAATCACATGGCACCATAATTTCCATCCAATATCTAGAATAGGATCTTCCAACCCCCTAGGCATTGGGCTCACGTTAGTCTACAACTCCGTTCTTTTGGACTCGACAAGGGGTGTCCAGAGCTCCACTGACCTCGAGTGACCTAGGAGTCAGGCACACTTTCTCTGGTTGGCCTTTTCACCACTCGACCTTCGGCCCATGAATCAAGAAGTTCCCTCTCGGGTTGAGGCACGGTGTGACCTAGAGATGATCCACCCATGCAAATATCCTTCCTTAATTAATCCAATTAAGAGTCAAGCACACTCAAGGCAATTAGCGTAATATCATTTTCCAAGAAGACATTCCTTTATTTCCCATGGTAATTTGTCATCATAGACCCTTGCCATGAATTTACAATCAACCACAAGTACTTGGAATAATCATCTAAATCACATCCCACAATCATTTTAATGCAAAGTATTTAGGACATTATTCGATCAATAAAAAGAAAATGGTATCATTTTCCAAACATTGTAGGAATAGACATGATAACCTTCCCATTGTGTATTTGCTCTCCCTCTTGGGGACGAGGAGCGGTTCCATGTAAAATTTACTTAACACACCCCTCTTTCGACTAAGGCATATGTTAGGGTTTCAAACATCGTACAAGACATAAGTTCTATTAATCACTTACATTGATCGATAACCCAGATTTCTTCCCAACAAGTACAAAAGCATCGGTCTTTTCTTCGACTTAGGGTTTCCTAATCCTTGAGCTCTTCCCTTGCCCTAGAATAGAGTTTTTGTTGCATCTAGCCCAACCCCAAATAGGATTGATAAACATAGTCGCTATTGGACAATCTTAAGGCATTCTTAGTCTTAGTCCTTATGATCGTTGTTTGTGTTAACTATGCACATCATCAAGATCCCAATGAACTAACAGATTCAAGATTGAATTTCTCCTAGGCTAGATTACTTATCATGCAATCTGTCAAGCATGCAAGCTACAACATACTTTTAGTATGGAAAAATACCCATCTATTATTTTCATGGAAAGGAGAGTTGACAATACCTTGGAACCTTGTATGCCATTCATGCTGCGTATGGATTTGTCGCATGGCATCTAGGTGCAGCTAACTTCCCCAGATACATGCACTTCATAAACTCCATCTTTCGAATGTTGCGATGAATTTACCATTTTCAATAATCCCTTCCTGTGCGGCTTAGTATGGGTCTAATGCATCTCACACGTGAATCAACATGATCATTCATTAATTCTGAAATATATTACTTACAACCCGTGCCGTGGTTGGATTGGTAGTGATGCCTTTGCTTGAGGCTTTGTTCCTCATGGAGAGACATCCATTTGGGTGCGACAATATCCATTTGGGTGCCATTCTTGATCTCTTCTCTTTTAGACACTCTTTGCATAAGACTTCAGTGTCATGTACCCTATTAGCGAGGCTAGCGAAATGAGCTTGCGATTGAAGGATAAACTTGAGGAAATGGGGTGTGAGTTCATAGCAATGGGGAGAGAAGAAACATGTGGGACACCCTCTAAGGAGGGAAAGGGGAGAACCTTCAAGGAGTCTTTCTCCCTCTCACTCACTCACTCACTCTCTCTCCCTCTTCTTCTTCTCTTCTTCTTCTTCTCCTCTCTCTTCTCACCTCTCTTCTTCTTCTTCTTCTTCACGCTCTCTCTCTCTCTCTCTCCATCTTTTTCTTCTCTTCGTCTCTCCTCTCTCCCTTTATATAGGCTAGAGTGGGCCACCGCCATGCAGTCTACCCCATCACCATCTTCTTCCATGTTGCCTCTCTTCTTCTCCACTTTATCTTGTCCGAGTCTACTGGAAACATGTAGTTGCTCCTCAGTGAGAAAGGCTAGTTCCAGCTAGGTCCATACCTCGAGCTGTAGCTAGAACTTGAAATGAAGTTGGTGCCACATAGATCGGGTCTCTTTGGGACCATTTGGCCAGTCGCTCCTCTGAGACTGTCATGATTTAGGCTCCAAGTTCGGCCTTTGTAGCGGTTTTCAAACCAACATTTTTCAAATTGGCTTCTACCCTCTGATTGTCGCTTTAGTTGCTCTATCGTTAAGAGATTTGGCTGGCAGAGAATTTCATTAAATGTCACGGTTAAGCGTAGTTCATCAGACTCCTTGTCAGAGATGAGTCACACGCGTTCATGTTAGAGCTTGTCATAATGTCCGTCAAGGTATTTTTGCTCTTCCCACGCTAGCGGATAAGGCAAATATTCCTCAAGCTGCTCCTTAGGGAATGTGCCCATGCCTGCATGAACATAGACACGTGCGAATAATTTCAGTTTAGTGTCCCACTCGGTCAAGCACTCTGCGACATCTCTATGTTCTATGAGGGCTTGCTCGGTTGCTATCTCATGCAAAGTTCTAAGGGTTTCCTTAGGCTTTAGCATAGCTAGGGGCTCAAGCCTAGAAGAACAAGATTGATCAATGCAAGGATTGCTTATGCCTTCGAGGTTTTCATGTTTCTCCTGAGGCTTTATGGTAGTTGTGTCATGGTTCTCCTCGGATGTGACCAGCATGGTCTTAGCATCCTATTGTGACAATGTTGTATCCACTCTTGATTTATCAATGTGAGTTTCTCTATCGGTGGATTGAGTATCGCAAGCAACAGTTGACGGTAATTGTTGCTTTGATTTATCAGAACACATGGATGTGTCTGAGATTTCACTGCTATTAGGAGAGATGGCAATGGGTTTATCTATGGATGAACTAGACGCTTTTTTCATCTTCTCTTCAGTACTCTTGGTCCCAATCTTCTTGTCGTCTGCAGTAGCTTACAACTGTCATTGTTTTCGTTGTTTTCTTCTCTTTCTCTTGGGCACCAGAGGTGTATCCTTTAAGGACTCAGGATCCTGAACTAGGTCAGTAGTTGATGTGCTTGGTTGGGCCTTAGCATTCTCTTTCTATGGCATGTCATCATGGGATTTTGCTACGACCTCACTAGGTTGAACAGCCTTGCTAGGTTGCGAGGGTTCAACTACCTCCCTTTTTGGAGAGTCTAGTTTTCCAGCTAATTCTCCTCTGTTCAGCCCCGCATTCAATTGCATTGACAGTTGCTCTTGGTTAGGCATTTGCTATAGATTTTTGTCCTTATCTATTAGAACATGTCTCCATTGCTTCTGGTTAAGGTGAATGTTGTGTTTAGAGCTGTTGTTCTCTTGCTCTGGAGGTTTGGGTGACTCTAGTGTAGAACCATGAGATGGTTTAGGGTTTTTGTCATGTAGGCTTGGAAGAAACCAATTGAAGATGTCAGGGTTGTATTGATGGGAAGCATAGAGATCTAGGATTGCAGGGTCTTGAGTGAGGCAGAAGACATGTGCGCTGACATCAAGTACCATGCTCCCTACTCCTAGCCTGCTAGCCACGTGTAGATCTTCTTCTAGAAGCACTTTACCATACAAGGGATGTTTTTGGACAGTGGTAGAAAGCTGGATATCATGGGCAGTTGCCAACACTCTCAATGAGGTTAGGGCAACGTACGTGGAATCATGTATTGATGTCCAAAGGGCTTTCCTTTGCTCAGTAAGTGTCATTAGTCGGTGGCCAATTTTGGCTGCCAAACTTTGGTTGGAGTACAAATTTTGTGCAAAGGTACCTTGTCCTTTCCCTTTTCATTTGATTGCTTCAAGCTTTTCCTTGTTTGTCTCACATAGAGCTGTATAAAATGAGGGTGTCAAGCGCAATTCTCTAGCTGTGGCTTTTGGGATGTCCTTCATGACTTCTTCAACAATAGTTGCATAGTAGAAACAAACATGTTGCTGCTCATACCAAGTCAGTGGTTTAGCTATGATATTTGTGTGCTCTGGTGTTGGCCTTCCAATGTCCACATGGACATATGCACGTGTGATGGCTTTCAGCTTGTGATCAAGCTTCACCATGCACTTCATCTCTAGTTCATTAGTCATATGCGCCATTTCTTTGGCCAAGTCATTGAGAGATTTATCCCCAAGCCTAGGCTTTAGGTGCTTTGGAAGGATTGGAGGTGTCAAGGATGTTTGATGTGGCATCTCTTCCAAAGGTGAATTGCTAAGGACATGTTCCACAATGGGTGTTGTCACGGCAAAAGGTTGCCCTTAAGGGGTTGTTCTTGTGTGGAAGAAGACAATGAAGAATGATGGAGGAAAGCTTGTCTAGATGAGACCGGATTGCTTCCGGATGGATGAAGACATGAAGAGTGCTTTTCTTGAAGATGCTGAGCATTAAATGCATGTTGGAAATAGGTCTCGTAATCAAGATCAAGAAACTGAGACCTGAAAATAAGCGGTAATGCTATTTTTATGAAGGAAAATGATCTTTTTATGCTATTTGCTTTATGAAATCTTGTTCATATGGGATGAAAGTTCATCATGATATTGTTTGCCATGAGTTTCAACTGTTTGCAACCTAAAAATCAGAAAATATAAGGCTACATGGTCGGAATTAGTGTTAAAATACATGAAAACAAGCGTTTTAAGGATAAAATTGGGTTTTTTGCTATATAAATGAGAAATATGATATGTCACACCAACTAAATCTGAGTTTTTGCTGTCAATGAACCTAAGGGCCACAGCCCATAATCAACTTTCATTTTCAGTCATTATTTATTAAAGAAAAATAGAAAAAAATACCTAAAAATGGAGAAAATGGATTTAAAATTAGGAAAAAATAGGAAATGGACTGAGAAAAATTAGGAAAAATTATATCTATGTTTTTGCAATGTATAACGGTGGTAAAGTACGAGGTTGGCCTCGGTTTGTCCCCATTTCTATGTTTTGTGCATATTTATCAAGTTTTTAAAAGGAAAAAATGCATAGAAACCCTATCTAACCGATCAATAATGCAAAACACTAAGAGTTGGATGAAGAGGGGCTGAAACGCTGAAAGATAAAGAAAAGATTTGATTTATGCATTGCACTTGGCATATAGGAAACGGTTTAAATAAAGAGGATGGTAGCATGGGCATATGGCTCGGTGCCTCCTTTCAACGCAGGACGCGTTAGTGAAATTCATGGAAAGAATGTTTTATGCATTATGCACGATGCTGATCTTTCTTTTGTCTGAGCACATAGCCATACACGATTTGCATTAAGCATAATAATTAAAAGGTATCAGAAAAACCTCCTGGATGCATGGCACTTGTCTTCCTTAGGTTGTGACCAACGATGAGCGTGAGAGGATGTCCTAAGCTATAGGTTAGTCGTTGGGTCCTAAGGGTAAATTGTAGTGAGGAATGGTACATCCTGAAACGTAAAATATTGGTACCTTGAGAGGAGTTTGTGCTCGTTTCCGTTATATGTTTAGCAGCGCATCAAAGGGTCAATCCCTGCGATGTAGGAGAGCTGCAGTGGGGCTCCGACTATTAGTCGGTGGAGTGCCTCTTTATGTGCGTGTGACGAGGCGTTATGCCTATGTACTTTGGGATCTCCCTCTAAGTAGTTTAAGAGAAACGTTGGACTATAAACTATAAACGCATGAATTAAGCTTTAGGGCAGTTTTTCCTTCAGCATTAGATTGACACTCCTGGTCCGCGAGGCCATGAGGGTGTTTGTGTGTCATGAGTATGAGGTCCGGCTAGTGCTATAGCTAGTGCCGGCCCATTTCACGTCCCATCATGGGTGGAAGGGGCTACTGTAGTTTCAACTTTGGAGTTTTGGTGGTGGTGCAGATGAAGGTGGTTGGTGGCACTTTGTTGTCCTAATTGGTTGGTGATAGGGTTGGTGAAGTTGGTGATAGGGCTAGTTTTTGTTGGAAGGTGCACTCATGGGTTGGCACATATATTGATGTTCTGGGGATTCTTCGGCGGGCGACGATTCTTTGGTGGGCTTGCAGGATGATAAAGGATAAGAATTCAAAGTTGAGTGTTGATGAAGAGCTGACAGTACTTTCATTGGAGTCTGCAATACTTACAATTGAAAACCTCTCATATGTGGTCTTTCCCTGGGGATAGTGCTAGTGTTCTTATCATGCACAAGATGTAGTTTGATTATTTTGGGAGATAGGTCTAACTCTGAGCAAGCTGAGAGTAGTGTCCTGCAGTTGATGACCCAAACTATGTATGTATTGTGGTGCAGATATTATGTGAATGGACGCGCATACTTAGATATCACGTAGTTACAAGACTGATGGTCTAGTTGCTCATAGTAATGAGTGGATGAAGCAAGGGTTTGATGGGGTGGGAAAAATTATCAATGTTGAGGAGAAGTACACTTGAAGGCTTCCTGAGACATCATTTGTGATTTTGACAATACGATGTAGCATAATTGAGCTCATTGATGCCTTAGCTTTGGTAGCTAGTGGCTACGTGTAGTGGTTGAAGAGTATAATGTACTTTCCATGGTCTTCCATGCCTTGCTTACCACTGTTGATTGCAATGGCACTAAGATGGAGTGAGAAAAAGAATAATGCAAATGGTTTAGGGTGATAGGTCTAACCATAGGCAAGACGAGCTCCCTAGGTATGTTTTGCCCTTGATGTGCCTTGAACAATTGTGGGAGATGTGAAAAATACCTAGGGGATTAGGGATGGAGCCAGCCGACCAAGGTCCCTAGGTGATGTGTTGCGATTGTGAGTGCTTTTTTTCTTTTCTTTTCTTTTTGTTTTCTCCTTTGTTTTCTCTTTTTTTGGATAAAATGAATAAAACCAATGCAATACATTGAGGCTATCAGCCTTTCATTTGGACTGTCGAGACCCAGAGGCTATGAAAAATGGATATTACAAGGATGATTGTGTTACTAGCCTCGATGCTAGAGGAAGAGTTGATGAGATGGAGAGATACACTTGAGATTTTTCAAACCTCTTTGTAACATGTGAGATATTGGTACAATTGAGGTAGCAACTACAATTAGCCAAATGAAGAGTTTGGCCAAGAAAGAGAGAGTAGCCAATGACTATGCTTTGGCCCATGCTCAAATGCAATGTGTGTTTTCTGCAAGGGTGATTTTATCTTCCAGTAGTAGGGCTTCCATATGGCTCTTTGTTCTTGGTAATTCTATTGCATTTTTTGTAATGGCTCTTTGTGGGGTTGGTGGTCTTGTGGTAACTTGGACATTGAACGCTTTCGTATAGAGACCTCTGTCATCCTGTATCCACTTGACAGCTCGTGAGAGTACATGCAAGTCTTATGCTTCAACTATAATGAACAGGTGTAGCTCAAAGAGACATCACTTATCTGAATCCCATAGTGTTGACTTCGATGCATATCACTTGCGCCTGATTATCATGGCTTGTGTGTGTGTGCTAGCTTTATATTTTTTGGATATTATCTATACACAATCACAAAACTCATTGTTTATTTATATACATATTTATAAATCCATGTCACTTCATAAGGATAAAAACGAATTGTAGAACTCAAGATTGTACTGAAGTGTGGCACATGCATCTAGTACACGTTGTCGTGCCATTACGTGCACACTATGTAAAAAAATCTAAAATGTGGCTTTCTTATTGATTTCGAGAGCCAATGCCATTTTAGACATTAGTGTTAATGTCCATGGTTCAAAATATTAGATTTTTGGACAAGTTTAGCCAATTTATGATATTTTAGATATCATCTCTTATAAAAATCCATAAAATTGTAGACAACTTCTAGATTATGATAACATGTAAAAGAAAGCATGTAGCTTTCAGCTAATTTGAGAGGATTTTATGTAAAAAGAGAGATTAGCAAAATTGTGCGATGCGCGATTGTTGTTTTCAGGCAGTGAACAACACTCCAAAGTGGAAGATGAAGAAGAAGTGATTTGGTTGAATTCTGGCCACGTGTCCTGGTATTTTACCCCTTGTCGGAGCCAATGGAGACATCAGATTGGCGATCTAAGTAGCATAGAGGAAGGTATTATTTTATACACGTTTTTGTCTATTAGAGTTTTATCTTCTCATAATGCAGGAATTGACATGCTTAATCTCTGTTAGTATTCTTCTACATTTTCTAACTCTTTTTGGGACTATTCTTCTACATCTTCAATTTCTTTGAGCCCCTTCTCTTTCGTCTACTCCTCTCCCTGAATCTACCTTCACCTTGTTGTCTCTTACCCCCGTGGTGAACTCTTGACACTAAACGCACTGACATTGTGTTAGGGGAAGTTTATGCTATCATCATAGGTGAATTTCGGAAGATATTTGGGCTAATTTGGGGCTGATATCTTCATCCATATTCAGAGAATTAGCTACATCATTGTTCTTTTAATTCATTTCTTACTGTATAGAAGACATCTTGTCAAAATATGCAAGTATTATGTGTCCCTATGGCAGGGCAATGTTTGTAGATCATTCATAGATGCTTTAAGTTGAATTAAGAGGAGCTTTTTCTCTTATTTCTTGGCTGTGGTAACTTATCCTTATTAGGAACTCAATTTGAAACTCTCTTGAAGCAAGTCTCTTTTCCTTACAAGCCTTGTAATTGACTCATAAGCTTTTGTCCCTAACAGTCTACATTGAATGTAGTCATGTAAAGTTGATTCATGCTATGGCATCATGTATGAATGATGGGATGTAGAGTTTTTTGTGATACATGACAACATATTGTACTTGATTTTATAACTGGTGATTGCTCTTACAGTCAAGAAAACAAGCTTGATTTGACTTAGAACTTATGAGATAATACTCTTGTGATCTTTGCTAAGAACATGCAGTTGGAAGCTCTATTAACATATTCAAGAACTTGGCTTGAAACCTTCAACCCTTCTCTTATCTCTACCATCTCTGGAGTCTAAGCTCTTGAACCCCCATACATTCTTCTCTCTCAAACCCTTGTGATTGATCGTGAAGTACCTCTTGAACCTTTAAACATTCACTATAATCTACTTATCTCTTGAAGATACATCTCCATCTATCTTGTCTAGTTTTCTTCTCAAACCCCTATGGTGACCTTCAACCCTTTTCACTATGACATTGGTGAACCCGACGTGAAGGTTGGTGTAAGAGAACTCCAAGATGGGGGATTCTTCAGGAGATACTCTACAACAGTACTACATCAGACTCAGCAACAACAAATCCAAATGTTACAACAACAACAACAAAGGCAAGACAAAGAGAAGATTGATTCCATAGCTATTAAGGCCCTAGAGGAAGTTGGATAGGAATTAAAACAATTTAACAGTCAAAATGTCTTTGTTTTCATTCGCTTATATGTTGAGAAAATGCTCTTCTTTGGTGTACCACAACATGCATGGAGTCACTATTTTGCCAGACTAGCCAAGCATGGTCTTCAAGAAAGAATCCATGGTCTTTTTTAGCAAGTTGTGAATTGGGCTGCATTCAAAAAAGCCCTACATGAAAAATTCTTCTTAGAAGACTCTGGTCTTATGATGAAAAAAAGTTTCATTGATTGGGTTGAGAAACCCAACAAAGGTTTAGTTACAACAACTTTATACCATGAGTGTGAAAGTAAATTTGGACAACTTGATGCTGAAGACTAACAAAGTATGGAAGGTCATAAGATTGAATTATTCCTTAAAGCTGTAGATCCCATTCTGCAAGAGAAGCTTACTGATGGCCTAGAAGATGCTACCTCCAAATCAGGACTCAAGACTACATGGATAGATGTTACTGATGTAATTAACATGATTGCTCGAAGAGAGCGGATGTGACTAAGATTGGGCTCTACTTCAACTTAACCAACTCCATTGATGGAGCTTGTTCCACCTTCAAAATCCTCTATTCCTTTGACTAATCAACCAACTCTTTCTTCTTCTGTTCATTCTAAAAATGATGTCATGGATGAACTCATTAAAATAATGCATGAACTTTATCTGAATCTTAGAGAAATTAGTTCAAAGGTGGAGAAGTTGGATGTCAAAGTTGAAGAACAAGGACGATCATCAACTCAAAGACCCATGAGAGAAGGCTTTAAGAGGCACTGTATTTGGTGTGATAGCCAACAACATGACAAGAGGGAGTGTTCTACCTTCCGTGAAGCTGAAGCACAGAATCTCGTCTTTTGGAAAGATAAAAAAATTCATGCAGGTGAAACTAGTATTCCATTACTAGAGCCAAATTTTGGCAATGGTGGAATGAAGAAAATATTAGAAGATTTAGCTGTAAATAATGTTTATGCAGCAATTGATGCAGCTACCTATGGCCTGCAAATTGAGCCAACTAAATCAAATTTGAAAGCAAGTAAAGCTAATGCGCAATCAAAGTATGGATGCAGGCACTAGATCAAATGGAACATGGCAAAGTAGCCCAAGAAGATTTGGCTAACACCAATCAGTGCATTCGAGGAATAATTGATTGGAAAAAACCAGTAGATTCTTTTTTTGCTTTTGTACATTTGGTTGACGTCAATCATAAAGAAGTTTTGATTGAAGAAAAGAGAAGAAGAGACGATGAACCAAGGCCTTCCTCTTTTGGCCCTTCGAAAAGGGTAACTAGAAGAACGCCTGAACAACCAAAGCTTGCTGAAAATATAACCCCAGATCAAGAGATGGAAGATGCGGCACAAACAAAGAAGACCAAAGGAAAGAAGAAAGGCAAGCAGCCAGGCTACAAATTGTAGTCTGACATAGAATCTACAACCGATTTCAAACAAGCTCTAGAAGAACGAATTCTGGGAGGTCAAATTGAGTTCACCTTAGGTGAAATTCTTGGAATTGCCAAACCTAAATTTCATGATGTAATTATTAATGTAATCAAAAGAAAAAGATAATATGTTGGTGATGATGTTGAAGAAACAGTGCATGCTTTTTTGCAAGCCCTTCGAGTCTTTGTGCAGGATGAAGAGAAGCTGACTGCACAAGGAATTTGGCTTGAAGCAGTTAAAGAGTTAATGGCAGCAATTGAAGCTAAAGATAAAGAAAGTATGGATGCAAAAATTAAAGAAGTGAAGGCTGAAAATGTAATGGTCGGCTAGTCCAAATCATTTGGGTAGCCCACCTCTCAAAAAGAAGGCCGTCTACAGCAAATGCATGAGGAGGAAGAGGCTCAGTTCATTCCAAGCAGTCACTACTCCCGTACGCATAGGGCAAGAGCAACAACAGAGACAATCGTCAAATTTGGAGAAAAAGAAACACCATGTATTGCACTCTTAAACCATGGCTCAGAGATAAACGTCATGACAAGGAGTCTCTATGAAAGTGGCAGATGGCCCATAGATGTTGATCCAAGTTGACAAATGAGAGCTGCAAACAACTCTTATGGAGAGTTAAATGCTGCATGTCTTAATGCGAGGTAACTATTGGAGACATAAAAGACAATTTTCACTTTTTTTTTCAAGACTCTTGTAGTTACTCTATCATTCTTGGGCAACCTTACATTCTGAAGCCTGCTTGGAAACAAAAGCTCTTGATGATGGATCTTCCTATGCTCAAATTCGAAGCAAGGATAATGAACAAGCTATCCAATTTCTTACAGTGTGTGTTAACCATCATCGAAACATAGATCGACTGCGTGATTATCCTGTGTCTCCTAATGCCTGAGAATTCAAGGGTTTTCAGGCTACACTAATGTAAAAGAAGGCTATGGTAGTTCATCATGTGAAAAGATTGAACCTCCTTATGCTACAGAAACTGTGTCTCTAGCAAATCTGTATGTATGTACAACCAATAGTATGGGCTGTTATAAGTCACTTCCGGCCATGACTAAAGCTAAAAAAAATATTTATGTCATGTAAAAAGGGAGCTGAAAACTTATGACATGATGGCTGAAAATGAAGATATTTCGGGCATTTTTTTTGGACTGATTACTACTGACACATTGGCTGAAGTATATGCAGCTGCTCATACAAAAAATCAGGCTGAAAATCAATCCATAGAAGTATGTACATTGGATTTTTATCAAACAATTTAAGAATTTGTTGAGTATGAAGACATTGGTTTGCTCAACAAGGCTGAAGCACAAGTGGAGACAAAATACAAGACAGTGGATAAGAAAGTCAAGCCTGTGGCAGCCCCATTGTCTCTTGAAAGTGAATGGCTGGCTGATAGGGCAACAAATCAGCCAAGTCTTCATGATCCTTCCAACATTGGTCACAAGTTCACATCTGAAAGTATAATAGAGCTCAAAATAGGTGAAAATTCTTTACTTTCACCGGCTGAAAAATACTCTTTTATGCAAATGCTAATGAAACATGGAAAAGATTTTGCATTTCAACCAAGTGAAATAGGCTATGTGGATCCAAATATTGTGGGTCCTATGGTCATTTTTACTGTCCCACATGTACCTTGGAACCTCAAGCCATTCTTGTTCCAAGGGTGCATTTTCTCAAATTATTGGAACTTCTAAATGAGAAAATCAAAATGAATATTTTAAAACCTTCTTCAGCACCTTACTCAAATTGATGGTTTACCGTATCCAAGAAAAATGGATCTTTACGATTCATCCTAGATCTACAGCCTGTTAATTGTGTCACAATTCAAAATGTTGGTTTGGATCCAATTGTTGACGAGTTTGCTGAAGATTTTGCAGGTAGAGCAATTTATTCTATGGGCGACCTATATTCAGGATATGACCAATTTCAGCTTTAATTAGAAAGCCGAGACATTACCACAATGAAGGCACCTCTTGGATTGGTCCGCATGTGCACTCTACCACAAGGTGCAACAAACTCCGTAGCCCATATGATGAATGCCATGCACAAAGTCTTAATGGATTTTATTCCACAACTTACTCTTCCATTTCTTGATGATGTACCTATCACGGATGTGAAGTCAATGAAAAGAATGAGGAGCTTGACGAAGATGGCTGCAGGAAATTTGTAGTTAACCATATTCATGATTGTGACAAGATTTTGACAAGGCTAGAAGAGGTACATCTTACCCTTTTTGGAGCTAAGTCAATTTTTGGAGTAGAAGAAGTCCCAGTGGTCGGACATTTGTGTGGTCCCTACGGACATAAACCTTCACCAATCAAGATAGATGCCATTAGCAGAATGCAAGAAAAATGCACAAATATCTCAAAGGTGAGAAGATTTCTTGGCACATGTGTATTATATCTCATATGGATACCACATTTTACTCATGTCACCGAAAATATTTATCAATTATTAAGAAAAGGCCAAAGATTCTCTTGGGGGGGAAGAGCATACTCTTACTGTACACAAACTAAAGAAGTTGTTAATTTCAGCCCCCACTCTCAAAAGGGCTGATTATTCAAATGGTCAATCCATCATCCTTACTGTGGATACAAGTTCCATTGGGATAAGATGGGTTGTTGGCCAAGAAGACCTTGAAGGTAACAGGTTTGCAATTCGTTTTGGAGCAAAGCTTCTCAATGAATGTCAAAGAAGGTATGCACAAGTAAAAAGGGAATTGTGGGGAGTTCTAATAGCATTAAAGTGTGATCGTGAATACTTTATAGGTGCCTCCATAGTGGTAGAAACTGATTGTCTCCCACTCTTAGGCATGATTGCCAACTGCTCTAGACCCGACATTGCTATGCTAAGATGGATTGCATATATTAAATCTCTCAACCCCAAATTAAAGCATATTGCAGGAAAGGAAAATCCATGCTATCACGTGCAAGATATGACAATGATGAAGAGCTGATGGAAGAAGATGAAGCTGAAGAATCTATACTTGCTGAATTTCATTCCATGGCTGCTAAAAGTGCATTTTCAGTTGCTACATATACAAACCCAAAGCTGAATCTTGCAGATGAAGCTGATATTTTTAATGGTATAACATTAAGTATAGTAAGAATAGGAAAAGGTACTGTTGTAAATCAGCATACAACAACAAAGATCAAAGATTTATCTATGGAAGAAGGGTGGTCACCTAGAAGCCAGCATGCTCATTGCATTAGTTCTAGTTCATTTCCTTGAAGAAGATCTGCCAATATTTGAGAACAATGAAGAAGGAGGAGTCTTGGACTGATGAAGAGTTCAAGCATATTAAGAGGAAATATTATGGCTTTTTTCTTAAAGAAGGGCATCTAAGTAAGCATGCAAAGAAGAAGAAAGGAGCGCCTGTCCAAGTTTTAGGTAACAAAAGATTGCAACAACAGGTAATGAAGGAATTTCATGAAAGTCCATGGGCTGGCCATAGAGGCATATGGGGAACCTTTAGTAAAGTGAAAGAAAAATGTTGGTTGCAAAACATGTATCGGGACATAACACATTTTGTTGAAACTTTTATGTGTGTCGGATGTGTTCTATGGTCAAGCATCGAGATGGGTTACAACCGACTTATCCCTTGTCTATACATTATAGATGGGTTATTGATCTTGTAACCATGCATACAGAAATATGGAATATGCGATATTTAGTGCTTGCAAGAGAAGATCTAACCAATCAAGTTGAAGATAAAGCTTTAACAACCAAGATCACTCAAGCTATTTGTCACTTTTTGCTTGAAGAAGTATTTTGCAGATATGGCTATGTTAGCAGGGTAGCCGCAGATAGAGGAGAATTGGATGCTGATGAGGTATGCAACTTCTTTGCTCAATTGGGTATCAAGTTGGCTTTGATATCAGCCTACAATCCTGAAGGCAATGGAAAGAGTGAGAAAGGACAATAAAATGCTACCTTTTGCATTATGGGCTGACCGGACTACTCACAATACAGTGATTGGCTATATGCCAGCTGAACTTATGTATGGACAACAACCAATTATACCAGTTGAAGAATCTATTCTCACATGGAGTCTTCTACCTTGGGAGGAAGGCATCAATAGAGAAGAGTTGTTGACTTTGTGCATATGGCACCTAGAAAGAATGCCTGAAGATGTTCAAGCAGCTATTGAGAAGCTAAAGACAACAAGACTAAAGAACGAAAGAAGATTTGATAAGCGACATCGACTTTGGCCAAGAGCAATTCAAGAAAATGATTGGGTACTTGTCTATGACAGTAGCCTAGACAATCAATACCGTGCTTCTAGGAAGATGGTAAAGCGTTGGTCGTATGTGGTAAAGGTAATTCATGACAATGCCACATATTCATTGGCTGAATTGGATGGGACCAACATAAAGATACCCATAGCTGGAAAAAGAATCAAGCGCTTCAAACGAAGAGAAAGTTCAATATATGAGTTAGAAGACTTGGATAGAATTCAAGAGCATGAAGACAAAGAGGAAGAAGAGGTAGAAGATGAAGACATTGACATGGCAGAAGCTACTTCTTCTAACACTGCAAATCCGTAAGACTTTGGCACATACCAGAGGATGTGCAGGTTATGAGGGGGTGGATGTTGTGCCGCTATGCACACACCGTGTAAAAAAATCTAGAGTGTGTCTTTCTTATTGATTTAGAGATCCAATGCCATTTTAGACATTAATGTTAGTATCCATGGTTCAAAATATTAGATTTTTGGACAATTTTAGCCAATTTATGATATTTTAGATATTATCTCTTGTAAATATCCATAAAACTGTAGACAACTTCTAGATTATGATAACATGTAAAAGAAAGCATATAGCTTTTAGCTAATTTGAGAGGATTTTATGTAAAAAGAGAGATTGGCGAAATCACACGCCGCGCAATCGTTGTTTTCAAGTAGTAAACAACACTCCAAAGTGGGAGATGAAGAAGAAGTGATCTGGTTGAATTGTGGTCAAGTGTTTGGGTACTTTATCCCCCTTTCAAAGTCAATGGAGGCATCAGATTTGAAAGGGGGGTAAAGTACCCAAATACCTGACCAGAATAAAAACATCACACTTTACCCCCCTTTCAAAGCCAATGGAGGCATCATCTGATATACCAGTACATGTATAAAATACTAACATGTACTGGTATATCAGAGCGAAGCTGAGACCAAGGGATTCCAATCACTTACCATCTCGCATGAAGGTGAGGCTCGTGGAATGAAAGGGCTCTACAATCAGTCTCGCGATGATTCGTCAATACCAATGTATTCCTGGCAGTGAAAAAACCCATTCTGTGCTATTGGATCACAAAGGACCTCTCTCAGGAAGTGGAGGACCACCTCTAAAGATACTTTGTAAATCTCTTTGGTGAACAGATAGAGAAAGAAATATTATTTAATTGGAGTTTAATAAGCTTCATAAAGCTTAACAAAGGCTTAAGCTCCCAAAAAGCTCGACATCGATGGTGGCAGCACATCTCGACTGGCGACGATTTCGGCACCAATATACCACCGTCTTGATTTATTTTTCATAAAAATAAATCTTTTAATAAATCTTAAGCTCATCAAGCTTCTTAAAGCTTAAAAAATTCAATCCTAAATCTTCTCCATAGTAGTAGTTCACACACAACCAATCCCGAACCGGTTCTGCAATTCTAGGAAGCCCATGTTCGTATCTGCACTTTGAAAGAGACAGTTTCTAGCACGCAAACTAATACACGCAGTATATTTCCCACTTGAAGAAGGAGTTCATCAACTTCTGTACCCGCAAAAAGACGAAAGATAGCAAAAAGCCATTTAAAAAAAAAGAAGTAAGCCTTGTAAACCCAACTTTGAGCTACGCTCATCCCACTAATAAGATTTTGAGTATGTGAGCTTGTTTGAAATTTTGTAGGATGACCGATCAAAATATGGAAGATTTTATGGCCGAAGGTCATTTACTAGAACCAATGGTGGAGCAAAAACTGGACCTAATTATGATGCAGCTTCAAGAGGAATGAGGAGCACATCAAACTTTGCAAGCTCAAGTGGCTACTCCTCAACGATCTAGTGTCAAACAACATGGACTGCAACCCGAAGATGTTATATGATGTACGATCAATGCAACACTTGAAGCACAATCTATCCGAAAAGAAACCAAGATAAGTAAAAGAAATTTCAAATTCCATACTTTTAATGGGTTACGTGATGTAAAGACTATTCTCGCTTCTATTACTAAGTTTGATGATTATTTCCATGAAGAACACTATGCCGAAAAAGACAAACTCAAGTGTGTCACTAACCATTTAGTGGACAGAGCATCGCTATGGTGGACTATTGTCCACAAAAGTATTGATTGTCCTACTACTTAGGAGGCTTTTCAAAAGAAAATTCTACAGAATTTTCTTCCACCTCAATTCCAGGAAAAAGCAATAAAACATTGGGATCTTCTGCAAAACAAAGAGATCATGAGCCTATTTCATAATATACCGAGCATTTCTTGAATGCCTTATTGCAACTTTGAATGCTTGAAGATGTACATGAGGCGATCCATAAGCGCAAGTTTATTTCTGGTTTGCTTGGTCACTTCTATGCGGAGGTGAACATGTTCAAGCCAACGAACCTTGAGGATGTCATTTCTTTGGCCCATGATGTTGAAGAAAAAATTTGAGGACAAGAGAATCGAGCACAACAATTCCCAACTAACGCTAACTTCGGTACAAAGCAATTCAATTCTAACTTTCGAAGATTTAATCAAAATCGTTTTGTTCCATCTTCTTTCCATAAATCTTGGACCGACCCCCTGCTTTACCATCAAACAAAAATCCAAATCCTAAGCCATCTTTCTAGCCAAATCCCAACATACCTAAACTCCCATCCATTACCAATAATGTTTTCAAAGCCAAACCCATAGTCTGCTACAAGTGCCACCAACTTGGACATCTAGCGGCGGTGAATTGTCAATCTAAAAAGCCAAGTGTTCACATCAACTACTTGGGAGTGACTGAAGATGAAGACCATGAATAAATGCCAGATTTTATGGAAGACGATGACTATATCGGTACTACTTTAGATACTTTACCAGGTATGCCAAATCCTCATTCTTTATAACGATGAAATATCTTGTGCATGGTAGAGAAAAGATTGTTTTACATGATGACAGGAGGGCACACAATTTTATTTCTGCAAAATTGGTCAAAGAATTGAATTTACATACTGTTTCAACTCATTATCACATCAAGGCTGTATTCTTAGGTACTAGATACAATGGAATACAAGAAGTTCATGACTTAGAAATTAAAATTGGCGATTATGTTGAGTGCAGCAATTTCCTAGTTGTGCCTTTGGAATCTCATGATATTATTTTAGGAAAGCCTTGGCGTCATAAATATAATCCCGATATAGATTATTCCACGCATTCAATAATGATTCATTCTAATGGAAAACAAATCACATTACATGGTATGCATACCTTAGATACTTTTCCATTGCTCAGTCACACACAGGCTAAACGTGCATTAAGAAAAGGTAGCAAATCCTACTTAATATGGGTGAATGAAATTGAAGCTAAGGAAAATCAGATGCATCCTAGGCACACACAATTTCTTTCACAATTTAAAGATTGTTTTGCTGATGACTTACCACTTGGCTTACCACCTACACATCCTGAAGATCATAAAATAGACTTAATTCCAAGTTCTCAACCACCATGTAAAGCACCTTATTGACATAATCAAATTGAACAGAAAGAAATTCAAACCCAAGTTGAAGAATTGTTAACCAGAGGACTCATTAGGCCCAGTAGTTCTCCTTTTGGTGCACCTATCCTATTAGTTAAAAAGAAAAATAACACCTGTAGGATGTGCATTGATTATCGTGCCCTAAACAAGATTACTGTCAAGAATAGATATCTGATTCCTAGGGTAGACGATCTCATAGATAAGCTACAAGGGGCCACAATATTTGGCAAGATAGATCTTAAATCTAGATACCATCAAGTACGACTGGACACATCTGATATTTTCAAAACTGCATTTAAGACTCAATTTGGACATTATGAATTCCTTGTTATGCCTTTTGATCTAACTAATGCACCAACCATATTCAGTCGTATGATGAATCACATATTTTTGAAGCATCAGCATTGTGTAATTGTTTTCTTTGATGTCATATTGGTTTTTAGTAAGAATGAGAACGAGCATTATGAACATCTAACTTTGGTTTTTAAATTATTGAAAGAGAATCAATTATACACTAATCTTGAAAGGAGTGAATTTTTCCAAACCCACATTGAATACTTAGTACATATTGTTTCATATGATGGTATTAAAGTTGATCCTAAAAAGATAGAAGCAATTTTGAATTGGTCAATACCTAAAAATGTGCATGAATTACATTCTTTCTTAGGTCTTACTAGCTTTTATAGAAAATTTGTGAGAAAATTTTTATTGCTTACATTGTCTTTGACAAAATTATTAAAGAAAGGTATTGTATATCATTGGTCTGATAATCAGCAAAAGTCTTTTGATTTACTAAAACATGCCTTAACACATGCCCCTATATTGCAACTACCTGACATTAATAGACCATTCTTCCCAGTAGTCACTGATGCTTATGGATTTGGAATAGGAGCTGTCCTTATGTAAGATTCACATTCCATAGCCTACTCCACCTACAAACTTAAACCATCTAAACTCAAGTATTCTACCTATGATAAAGAATTGCTAGCAATAGTACAAGCTTTATGTCAATGAGAGCTAGGTTCAGGACCCGATTTAGACCCGTTCTTGAAGCGATGGAGCCCGTTTTTGGAGCCGAAAAGTGTTCGAGAGACAGTAAAGAGTCAATTTTCATGAAAAATAAAACGGTGGCGGATGGCCAAGCTAGAGTTTTCCTACATGCTTTTTGACATCAGGAATCCAATGCAAGTCTTGATTTGACGATTAGAGGTAATTTGACCCCCCATTTAATCCCCGCAAGGGTTGGCGTTGTAAAGTAGCTACTGGATCCAAGAGCCAAAAAGTGCGTGATTGGTCCTAATTTTATATATTTCGACATCATGAGGCTAGCCATCCAGTCGGATTGCGAATCGGAGTCCGTTTGCACCCCCAAACAGGTTGAAAACCCTTCTATAGTAGTGTGAAAGTGGTTTTTTTAAAAGTTGACATTTTATGAATGAAATGAAATGAAACTCTAAATGAAGAAAATATGCAAAACATGTTGTGATGCAGGGAGGGGCGTTTTTTGATTGACGCCCCATTTTTTGGGGATGTATGTGCCTCTTGGATGCTCAATCATGTAGAGAGAGAAGGGGAGATCCCTAATCTATGCAGAGAGTGCAAGATTTTGATGGTAATCACGTGCAATATGATGAAGGGAATGAAATTCTAATTTTTAGTCTTTCTCTCTCCTCCCTCTCTCTCTCCTACATAGAGGCACTTCATGTGGCAAGAATCAAGAAGAGAATTGGACGATGGATGCTTGTCCGGAAGGCACCAAATTGTTCCAAGAGGCTGAGGAGGCTAAAGGTTGAAGATCTATGCTGAAATCCATGGCTGGTTGGTTGATACACAGTCCCAATTAAATATTTAAGAAATCGGAAAGACGCAAAAAGGCGGTATGCTCTATTTTATGAAAGAATTTTGCTTGTTTTTTATTGTTCATGGTCTAAATGATGTGCACATTGGCTGAAATTTTATTTGAATATTCCTTGCATTATTTTTGAGGGCTGCAATCATTGTTATGTAGAATTCGTATTGATTTACAGCAATTATAAAATTTTAAAACTCAAAAAAACACTAATTTTGATGGAAATTGATAGTTTTTTTAATTTTGAGTAGGAAAAAATGAGTAGACATGGGATAAAATAAGAAAAAATATTAAGATTCAATTCAAATGATCAATCATCAGAAAAAAATCAGAAAGTGCCTATTTTTTGTTAAAAATAAATAGGAAAAATAGAAGAAAATAAAAAAAGAGTTTTTTACGCTAGAAAAAAAAGAAAAAATAGGATTTATGTATGTGAATGTCTGACGGGGCTGAAGCATGAGGTTAAGTCTCATTTTGGCCCTTTTCCTTTGTGTTAAAGTGTGTATTTATTGCTTTTACATACAAAAAAAGACATAAATAAACCCCATGTACCTATGCACCACAACAAAATTTAAACGGTGAGGGGGAGGATGATGTTATACCATACTTTAAACACTGAAATAATAAAAATTTTGATTGTTCTCTTTAGGCATAACATTTAGGATGTGGTTTATTTGAAAATAATGGACCTAACAGCACGAGGGTTAGCCTTGGTGCTAGGTTCCTATAACACAGTATTGCGTATTAGTGAAAATTCATTAAAAGGATTGTTTTTGCACAACACCTAGGATGATTTCATACCATAATTGTTTGTGCACAATCATCCACCATTGCATGAATCATATACACATGGTATCTATTCCTAGCATGCATAGCACTTGGTTGAAGTATAAATGACCCACGCTAGAGAGAGTGAGGCACCCAAGTTGTAGGTCTAGACAATGGGTCCAAGGGGACAAGTAAGTGAGGACTGGTACATTCTTGGAATGATATCATATTGGTACCAAGAGCGGAGTTTGTTTCGTATGTGTTATATGTGTTAGTGATGCATCGAGGGGCCAATCCCTAAGGTGTAGAAGGGTTGTAGTGGGGCCACGACAATCAGCCAAGAGGTGCCTCCTATGTTGTTCTACGTGGTGAATTACACCAAAATGTGTAGGGTCTCCCTCTAAGGTATTTGAGAAGGTTAAGGGTTGGGTTACAAAACACAATACAAATGCAAAATGTACGTATGATGGCAGGGCAATGTGTCCTGAAGACACTCTTGACCGCGAGGCCGTGGGGTTGTCTTGTGCATGCCGGCTAGTGCTGGCCCATTTTAGGTCCCATCAGTCCGGCTAGTGCTAGCCCATTTTAGGTCCCATCAGTGCTGGCCCATTTTAGGTCCCATCAGTCAATGGAAACACTATTTAATGGGATCTGAATTTATGATCAAAACTGACCAACAAAGTATCAAATATCTCCTTAGTCAGCTACAAATTTCTAATCTTCATATTAAATGGGTTGCTTTTATTCAAAGTTTTCTTCCACTTATCCAATATCAACCTGGAAAAGAGAATGTTGTTGCCAATGCCTTGAGTAGAAGACTAACTATCCATAATATCTCTGTGATATATTTTGATTTCCTTATCCCTATGAAAGATACCTGTGACCAAGATCCCAATTTTCAAGCTGATTAGAATAAATTACTTACAAATAACTGGATTCCAATAGATTCATTGTCTTGTATTGATGGATTTATGTTTTATGAGAAAAGGTTGTGTGTAACTGTTCCATTTCGATCATTTGTGTTGCAAGAAATTCATTGTCCCCCGTACCAAGGCCATAGAGGTATTATTTCTACTTTGCGTACATTGGTTGAAGATTTTTATTGGCCACAAATGGAATTTGATGTTTCTAACTTTGTATCTAAGTGTTTAATTTGTCAAAGAGTTAAGCGACACCATGGTAAGCAATATGGTTTATTAACGCCTTTACCAATTCGTGAATGACCATGGGAACATATTTCAATGGATGTTATTATTGGTTTGCCTAACACCCAAGCTAATCATGATATGATTTGGACTATTGTGGATCAATTTAGCAAACAAGCATATTTCATTCCATGCAAGAAAACATTAACTGCATCTCAAGTTGCTCAATTGTTTTTGAAAACTGTTTTCACTAACCATGGCTTGCCAAAAGTTATTATTTTTGAACGTGATTCTAGATTCTGCAATAATTTTTGGACTACTTTGTTTGCTAATTTAGGTACAAAGATTGATTTCTCATCTGCATTTCATCCTGAAACAAATGGGCAAACAGAAGCTACTAACAATACAATTTTAGATCTTTTGTGCACATACACAATTTCAAAACACAAACATGGGATACACACTTGCATTTACATTAGTTTGCATACAATAACACACCACATATAGCTATATAGAAAGCACCTTTTGAAATCATTTATGGAAATAGATTGCCTACACCTGTTACATCATTGTCAAACAAAGTTAAAGCTGCTGAGCCAATATGCATATGCTACTATTTTTGCTGAAGTCAAAGACATGATTGCGAAAGCCTAGCAATCATACACTAAACAAGCTAACGAGTAAAGAAAAGCTATGAGTTTCAAAGTTGATGATTATGTTTGGTTATGCATTGAAAAGAGAAGATTACAAAGTGTTAAGAAACACCCTGTTGTTAAGTTAGCACCTAGATTTTATGGAACTTTCAAAATCATTCACAAAATCAATGACAATGCATTTAAATTACAATTATTCCAACACTAGAAAATCCACAATACTTTTCATATCAGTTTGTTACGACCTTTTAAAGGGCAATTACGTGTTCACCCTGTCTATGAAAACCCTTCTTTGTTAGAAGAAGAAACTGAAATCCTTGAACTTGAAACTATTCCAGACACTGACTTTATGACCACTAGAACTGGCCGTAGATATTCTAGATATTTAGTTAAGTTTAAAAATCATCCTGTTGAAGAGGCCCAATGGATGCACGCTCGTGCCCTAAGTGCTTAACCTTGACCGCTCGCTCCACATTGAGCTAATAGCAATTGAGGACAATTGCTATCCCACCTTGGGGGTATGATGCCAATAGGCATATTCCACGATGGATTCCATGAGACCACGGTGGATTCCGTGAGTTTTTATTCGACGGTGGATTTCATAAGTTTTTGTAGTGGATTCCGTAAAACTATATTTATTTGTTGGGGCTTGTACACAAAGTGGATTCCTTGTGCGAGAAGTTGATGGGAACACCTGTTTTTTTTTGGGTGTCATGTTAATTTAATGTGCACGTGGGTGACTCCACAGTGGGTGATTCTGTAAAATACATATTTAAATTAATGGATGTTTATGAGTTTAGAGTGCACTCGTATTAAATTAAGGTTAGGACAGAGTTTCAACCTATTTATTTATTTTGTAGCTGAAGATTGCTAGGCATTCATTCTTATCAATTTAATTTTATTATTTTCTAACAATTGTGAATGCTTCAGTTGATGTATAGAGTAGGCGGCGGTGGCATTGGGAAGGACTAGATGATAGCGTATATTCAAATTATCTAGAAAAAATTATCATTTTTTATGGGCGTGTGTCTTATCATTAAAGGCATGGCACTAATATTTATTTAGGCATGCTTATTTATTGAAGCACTTGATAAACATTTATTATTTTGTATGCATATGGGTGCACAGTTTAAATATTTAATTATTGGACATTGTATTGGGGCATAAGCCGATTCTTGGGGTGCCCAACCTCTTTATTCTTTATTTGGACAAAAGTAAACGTAAAAGCTAAAGCATGCTTATTGTAAAATTTGTGCTATTTTTGAGCTTTGAGATTAATAAATTTATAAATACATGCCTTGTGAAGCGCTCACACAAGGCATGGGGGGGGATTATATCCAATTGGTCTTTTTGCCTCGTGTCGTGCAAGTCTATCTTCTTGATTTTTGAGCTTAAAGTAGAGTTATTTGTTCTTGGGGACCTTTCGGTGCTCGCTACATATGCATCTAGCATCTGATTTGTGCACCAAATTTGGGGCTGATATCTTTAGCCATATTCAGAGAATTAGCTATAGCATTGTTCTTTTAATTCATTTCTTAATCTATATTATTTTTTAAATTCATTTCTTACTCTACAGAAGACATCTTGTCAAAATATGCAAGTATTATGTGCCCCTATGGCAAGGCAATGTTTGTAGATCATTCATAGATGCTTTGAGTTGAATTAAGAGGAGCTTTTTCTCTTATTTCTTGGCTGTGGTAACTTATCCTTATCAGGAACTCAATTTGAAGCTCTCTTAAAGCAAGTCTCTTTGCCCTACAAGCCTTGTAAATTGACTCATAAGCTTTTGTCCCTAACAGTCTACTTGAATATAGTCATGCAAAGTTGATTCATGCTATGGCATCATGTATGAATGATGGATGCAGAGTTGTTCATGATACATGATAACATATTATACTTGATTTTATAACTGGTGATTGCTCTTACAATCAAGAAAAAAAGCTTGATTTGAGTTAGAACTTATGAGATAATACTCTTGTGATCTTTGCTAAGAACATGCAGTTGGAAGCTCTATTAACATCTTTAAGAACTTGGCATGAAACCTTCAACCCTTCTCTTATCTCTACCATCTCTGGAGTCTAAGCTCTTGAACCTCCATACATTCTTCTCTCTCAAACCCCTGTGATTGACCATGAAGTATCTCTTGAACCTTTAAACACTCACTGTAATCTACTTATCTCTTGAAGACACATCTCCATCTATCTTGTTCAGTTTTCTTGCCAAACCCTTGTGGTGACCTTCAACCCTACACGCTGCGACAATGTGGCAGCCTACTCAATAACAACATATATTTTGCAACATCAAGTAGCATGGTATCTTGTCCAAGTCTACTAGCAACATATAGCTCCACTTGAGTGAGAATTTTATCAACCAGAGAGTTCTCTTGGCTAGTTTCTAGCTAAGTCCATACCGGGAATGGTAGTCAGTACATGAAAGGAAGTTGGCACTACATAGGCTGGGTCCCTTTGAGACCACCATTTGGCCAATCACTCCTCTGAGACTGTTATAATCTGGGCTCCAAGTTTGGCCATTGTAGCGCAGTTTTCAAACCAACGTTTTGAACATTTTTCAAATTGACTTTGACCCTCTAATTGTTGCTTTAGTTGCTCTATCTCTAGGAGATTTGGTTGGCAAAGCGCATCGTTGAATGTCACAGTTAAGCATAGTTCATCGGCCTCCTCATTAGAGATGAGTTACATGCATTCATGTAGGAGCTTGTCATAGTGCTCGTTAAGATATTCTTGCTCTTCTTAGGATAGTAGATATGGTAAGTATTTCTCAAGCTGCTCCCTAGGGAATGTGCCTATGTTTGCAAGGATGTAGACATGTGCGAATAATTTGAGTTTAGCATCCCACTCAGTCAAGCACTTTGTGACACTTCTATGTTCGATGAGGGCTTGATCAATTGCTATCTCATATAAGGTTTTGGGAGTTTTCCTAGGCTTTAGCATAGCTGGAGGCTTAGGCCTAAATGAGCAAGATTGGTCAATGCTAGGATTGCTTTTGTCCTCAAGATTTTCATGTTTCTCTTGAGGCTTTGTTCCTATTGTGTCATGGTTTTCCTTGGATGTGACTGGTATAGTTTTGCCAACCTTTTGTGACAGTGTTGCATCCACTCTTAATTGGTCAATGTTAGTTATGTTGTCGGTGGATTGAGTGTTTCAAGAAACCATTGATGGTAATAGTTTCTTTGACTTATCAGAACACACAAATGTGTCTGAGGTTTCACCGCTGTTAGGAGAGATGGCAATGGGTTCATTCATGGGTGGACTCAATGGTTTATTTCTCAGCTCTTCAAGACTCTTTGTCTCAATCTTCTTGGAGTCTATAGCTACTTGCAACTGCCATTTTTTTGTGTTTTCTCCTCTTTTTCTTGGAAAATTGAGGTGTATCCTTTAAAGACTCATGACCCCGAACTAGGTTAGTCATTGATGTGCTTGGTCGGGCCTCAACATTCTCTGTTCCTGGTGTGTCCTCATGGGACATAGCTGTAGCCTGCTAGACAACCTCACTAGGTTGTGAGGATACAACTGCCTCTCTTTTTGGAGAGTCTAACTCTTTAGCTAATTCCCCTGCATTTATCTTCTCATCCAATCGCACATCGGAAGTTGCTCCGAGTCAGGAGCGCTTTCTCTAGGCTCTTGTCCTTACCCATTGGAACATGCCTCCATTGCTTCTTATCAGTGCAGGTGTCATGTTTAAAGCTATTTTTCTCTTTCTCAGGAGGTTTGGGTGACTCTAGTGTAGAACCAAGAGATAGCTTAGGATTCCTATCATATAAGCTTGGACAAAACCAGCTAAAGAAGTTAGGGTTGTATTGATGGGAAGCATAAAGATCTAGGCTTGTAGGATCTTGACTGAGGTAGAAGACATATGCGCTACATTAAGTACCATGTTCCCTACTCCTAGCTTGCTAGCCAGATGTAGATATTCTTCTAGAAGCAGTTTATCATACAAGGGATGTTTTTGGATAGTGGCAAAAAGCTGGATCTCATGGACCATTGCCAACACTCTTAATGAGGTTGGAGCAACATACATGGGATCATATATTGATGTCCAAAGGGCTTTCCTTTGCTCAGTGAGTGTCATTAGTCGGTGGCCAATTTTGGCTACCAAACTCTGGTTGGAGTACCATTTCTACACAAATTTGTCTTGTCCTTTCCCTTTTTGTTTGATTGATTTTAGCTTTTCCTTGTTTATCTCACATTGAGGAGTATAGAGTGAGGGTATTAAACACAATTCTCTAGCTGTGGCTTTTGGGATGTCCTTCATGACTTCTTCAGCAACAACTATATAGCGGGAGCAAATTTGTTGCTGCTCATCCCAAGTTAGGGGTTTTGGCTATGAGCTTTGTGTGCTCTGGTGTTGGCCTTCCGATATCTACATGGATGTATGCATGTGTGATGGCTGTCAGCTTGTGATCAAGCTTCATCATGCACTTCATCTTTGGTTCATTGGTCAGATGTGCCATCTCCTTGGCTAAATCTTTGAGAGATTTCTCCTCAAGCCTAGGCTTTAGGTGCTTTGGAAGGGCTGGAGGTGTCAAGGATATTGGTTGCGACACCTCTTCCATAGGTGAATTACTAAGGACCCATTCCGCAAGGGGCATTGTCACAGCCAAAGTCTGTGACTATTGTGATTCCTAATTAGAAGTAGTAGCGGCTAGTTCAATGGACTGGCTACTGTTGGTAGACTGGGTGTCAAGTCCTTGAGTAGATCAGAAGTGCTCATGTCTCTTGTTGCCCTTTGTGCATTCCCTTGTGCAGATCGGAGCATCATTTAAGCTAGCCATAGTGGATTGCACAAGCATATCCTTAGGCTAAAAAATAAGGGCAGTGTCATGTCTCACATCTTGGATAGTTGGAAGCTCGGATGCAGATAGAGATTCAGATTGAGTAGCTACACTTGACGACTACTGTTGTGCTTCCTATGTCCATCTAGGGAAAGAGGGTGTAGGAAATTTGGGACTCTTAGGTGGACCTGGCACTAGCTGAAATTTTTACTCGTTGATGTTGTTTGATGATTCTACCATTTGCTTTATTGAAATTTTTACTCGTTGAAATTTTTACTCGTTGATGCTGTTTGAAGATTCTACCATTTGCTTTATTGAGCAATCAGCCTTATCATGAGCAACCTTGCACTCATGGTGCTCAACATCCTCTTGGGAAGTCAAAGGCTCCTTAGGTACTAGTGGTCTTTATGCACACCCAACACTTACATCTGATATCTACTTGTTAAGAATGCTAGGATGAGGATCTACCTTTAGAGCAGTCATGTTTAGTTTCTTGATTTCAATCATGAGGGGTTCAATCACTCCAATGTTGTTGACTCGAGGCTTGAATTTTTGTTTAGATTTCCTCCTTCGCTTCTTTCATTTTGATGCGATGTGGCCTTCAACTAATAGAGGTGGTTTAGCAAGGGGCTTTGGTACCCAAATCCATCAGTTACCTGCGTAATACCCTTGAGCATGTAGCAACGCTTTGGATATCCATTGCGACGTTGTGCTGGCTCTCCATCGATACCTTTCTCTGTAAGGCTTGGGCTTCTTTTGTGGTCTTCTATGATATTTGTAAGTCCAAAGCCTATCCTTGGATTGTCTCCTGATCTTCTTGTTTCAAGCATGGCCTTGCTCCCTTGTTCTCTCTGCTCAACATGCACTTCTATAAACTCTTTCAACAAGTCCTTGCTCTTATTACTAGGCTTGCCTGATATGTTAGAATGTTCCTTGTCTTTCCCTCAAGGTTTAATGAGGTCACCCTTGCTAATGGTTGTAATTACCCTCACACCTGCCGCTAGTGTCAAGTGTATCCTCTGTGCTACATAATTGGTCTCACACTTCATCGCCCTTTTGAAGGGTCTTCCTAGGAGGGTTTCCTTTCCACAATCAGCACTATTTGGAGGAACATGGAATAGGATAGGCAAGCTTTATGTTTCAATAGTTACAAGGATTTTGCACTTCCCTATAAGTGCTTGTGAGTGTCCCCTGTAAGGATTAAGAGTTGCATTAGTTGGAGTGAGCTATGGTTGGCCTAGTAGGGTCCATTCCTTATAGGTCAAGATATTAAAATCAACTCCTTCATCGATGAGAGCATCGACACTATGCTCTCTTTTTGCAATGAGTTTGCCCCTAAGATAAGCAAGTGGCACTACGTCTTCATCTTCCAGGTCTTGGCTTATAAATTCAAGCTTTCTGATACATGCCTTTGAGTCCTCAATTACACAACTAGATGTGGATTCTCCACTGATATCTTGGGTTGTTTGTGTAGTGTTGTTCAAGGTGCATCTATTGCTAGGACTGTCATGTCTAGACATCCTTGCACTAGCTTGATGTTGTTGCATTCTATTTTGACTAGATGCAATCTGAATGCAACCTATACATGTTTTTCTGGTATGGCCTTTTTTCCCTTTTTGGCTATATCAGCCCATTGAGGTTCTAGAGTCTCTGCTTGTCTTTGTTTGGTTATGGGCTTTTGGTTGTTGTTTTGCATGTGAGAATCTATGCTTGTGCAAAGCCATTACTACACTAGGATCTAATTTGGAGGACATGTCACCGCACACATTTTCTCTCCAGCCTACTTGGGGGAGGTACAGAGGGGGAAGAGCCCCCTTTGCGGGGGTCCAGGGGGGGCAGTCCCCCCAGCCCATAGGGCCATCATACTAAACACCATGCACGATTTGAAGGACCGTTTGTAGCCAAGTTTTGAACTACTTGCTCTAGATTTTAGCTTAATGATAGATCTATGATGTGCTTTTGGCTCTATATGGTCTCTAGGTCAGTTTCAAGGTTTAGATGTGTGAAATTTGTATTCTATTCATGTGTCCAATTTTGACAGTTTTTTGCCCGCACATGTCCGATTCTCAAGAGTCCGATGATCAAAATCAGACATCCGATTTTGGGTTGGTCCGATTTGCTGATCGAACGGGGTCCGAGTCCGTGTGGCTCAATTTTGGTTGGTTCAATTATGGTTTGGTTCGATTTTTGTGTGTTCGATTCTAGGACTCCAATTTTAGGAATTAGACATCCGATTTGACAGGTGTCCTATTTTGGAGTGTCCAATTCTGGGTAGTTCGATTTTGAGTGTTCAATTATGGGGTGTTCGATTTTTGTGCATCTGATTATGGGGTGTCCGATTTGAAGCGTTTGATTTTTGTATATCAGATTCTAGGATGCTCAATTTTCAAAATCGGACAGGTTATCTCCAATCAGATAGGATGGGTTGGTCCAAGTCAAAAAATTGGACCGTTCGATTCTGGGAATCAGCCCACCATCCGCATCTGATTCTGGGAATCGGACTCTGGTAACAATATCTAATTCTTGCGGACAAGTTCCTAGAATGCCAAAAATCAACTTGATTCTAATGATTTTGGTTATGAGGGTCACACAAACTTTCAGAATATAAGAATAAACCCTAATGAAGGATTGCATATACCTAGAATAGCAAATAAACTCCAAAATACAAATTGGTAAGCAAATCAAACCCTCTTGCCCTGTTATGATAGCAGAAATCCCAATGCATGTTTTCCTTATTTTTTCTTTGTTTTTTCCTATCCTAATGCATCCAAATCACAAAAAATATACCTACACTACTTCAACTTACCTTTTCAAATCCAAAAAATAAAAAATTTGTTGGGGGTAAAGGCGCCTCCGCCTAGCCACCCGTGTATTACTACACTGGCAATCACCACCACTACACACTGCAGGTGGTAGGTGCCCATCACCGTCACTTTATTCTTTATTCTTTTAGTGATAGTTTGAATAAAGGAAGGCTCGATCACACATTGTGATTGTTGGAGTTCCCATTTCTTGTCTCTCTCTTTCTTGCTCTTGCTCTCCCGCCATAGCTCTCGAGTGCAAGCTTCGATCCTTCTTACCTTTCAACTGGTATCAGAGCAGGGCTTCCCGACTCTTAAGCTTGGCTCGTGGCATTCTCAACTTCCCATTGACTCCCCACTCACACTGGGTCTCCTTCCTAGTAGCCATAGCTCATTCTCTTGAGCTCCGGTCACTCCCTGGCTTCCCGAGCTTCTTCCCGACCTATTGAGGCACCATTAGGGCATTGACATTGAGGTATTGCTTCATTATTTTAGAGTTTTATTTTAGTCCACAGGTCTAGGTAAACAGGGTTTTCACAGGTTGTGGGCAGCCATAGCTCACACCTCTTGGAGCTTCCTTCACCTGGATCTTGCTTCCAGTCTATCAAGGCTTGCTGAGACTTGGTGTAGGCCTTCTTTGGCCCCCATTAGTGTCCCTTTTGGGCCCCATTGTTGACACGTGGGACAGTATACCGCCCTAGCTAGCTCACGTTTTTTTTGCGCCTATTTCAAAACCTAGCCCAAAAATCACTCTTTTTGTCATATCTCGAGCATTCGGAATCCAATTCAGGTAAGGTAAGAGTCTAAGTTGGGGTTCTGGCACGCTCTGAACACGATGGTGATGTTGAATTTGCCAAATTTTGATAATAGAATATTCTGCAATAGATATCAAGTTTGAGACAACATGTATTTGTATGCCTATGGCTTATGTGATGCTTCTACTGATATCTATTGATACCGGATCACTTGTGGATGTTATGCCTCTTATGTGAGATGCATTTGGAGATGATTTAGCTCAGCCATTGAGATTGTTTTGAACAATCCTAGATTTGTTTAAAACAGGGCAACCACCTGTTACTTCAATTGTATGCTTACAGGTCTTGGCATTTGATGCCTGATTATGCTCGATTGGTGCCTATACATACGGGAATGTATGCCTATGGTTTGCCTATGGATTTGAGCTTGGATTGAGCACTAATTTGCTCAGTTTACAGAGGTTATATGCTTCTAGAAACTTTAGGGCTGAAGCTATTTCTGCTATAGTTGGGTTATGCCTATTGGTCATGGGGTGCTCCCGGCTACTCGGTATGATATCATGATGTATTTGGACTATGCCACATGTCTTGTTCGTCTCGACATTCATTTGAGTATTCCCTTGAGTAGTTGGACAGTTACTTGGATTTTTCCGTTATGACTTGGCTTTTTCCATTATGACCTTGGATGCTATTGAGGCATTGACTTGGTTACTTGTCTTTGGTACTTTGACTTGGTTTGATTGAGCTGTTAAGCCCGTTTATTCGCCTTTTGTGCCAGTGGGAGCAACTTGTATGCTTGAACGGAGGTTTATGCTATTTTGAGTGTTTTGCAGATACTTGAGACTTTGGGATCTCTTACACTTAAATATTGCATGGTTCATGTACTGTTATCTTGGAGTTGCTTTTGACTTGAGCTTGGGATTTGCACTCTTGTGAGTATAGACCTACTGGTGTCAGGTCTTGCCAGTGATATGTATACTTTGCCCTATTGTCTAGGGGGTATGCCACCTCATCACTAAGGGATGCTTTGGTGACATGTTTGGGTGTTTGCTCAGGTTCTTGATGACTGTTTGGTGCTGATTTATGCCCATTTATGGGGCTGGTCATTTCTTGACTTGGTGCAATGATTTGGTCAGTAATTGCCTCTCACAGTATCCTGCTGTCATTTATTACAGCAAGCATATAACTCTGGACTGACTTGGATTTTTCATGCTGAAATATTTTGAAATGATGTACTTTCACTAGTACTTGGTGGGCAACAGCTTTGGTTACACTTTTCTCGACATTTTCTCTCGATTTTGGTGATTTTTTTGTCATTTTCTGCAGTAAACAGCAAGCAGTTTTGAACTGTCTACAATGTTCTAGCCTGCATTATGGCAAGTTCGTCCACTAAACAATCATGCTATTTTCAACATCACTAAGCTTGATGATACGAATTACTCTTATTGGAAGAGCCAGATTTGGCTGGTATTGGTGCAGAAAATTGCAAATCAAACCATTGAGGTTCAGGGGGCAGCCGCCTGCAATTATGCCAGATGAGGAATGGTTTGAGCTTGATGAGTTATGCAAATCCACTATTGTATCATCTCTCACAGAACACGTTCATTACAATGTATTTGAGGAATAACAGAGTGCATGGCAGTTGTGGGATAAAATGAAGAATCTCTATGACAAGAAAAGTCCAGCGAGTCAGATGTATTGATTGAAGCAGCTTATGGATCTACGCATGAAGGAGAATGTGACCATGTTTGCTCACTTGAGCCAGTTCCATGCTATACTCAAGAACTTGACTTCACAGGACATCAATTTTGCAGAGGATGTCACTCCTCTTTTCTTGCTTGGTACTCTTAATGAGTCATGGGATGTATTCCGCACACTGCATTATGTGCCTCTATTGCTACCTTGAAATTATCTGGTGTTGAGAGTGCTCTTCTGCAGAAAGAGGTTAACCTAAGAATTTGGATGCCTCTCGTGTGTCGCATGCTATGACAGTTAGAGGTAGGAATGATGGACATGGAAAGCATAGCAGTGGTAGTGGCCATGGACGAGATTCTCAGAAATCTTGGTCCAAGTCTCATGGGATGTCACGTAGCAAATCATGTGGCAGGAATGCAGATGTTACTTGTCACCATTGTGGGAAAAAGGGCCATATTAGGCCACAATTCCATGAACTGCACAATGAAAGGTGCAAAGATAAGGGGAAAGACAAAGTGCAGGATAAGTCTTCTGATCACAGCATAGTGCCTGCAAAGTCCAATGTTAAAATTGAAGAGATAAATGTTATGCAGCTTGAGGATGTTGATGATGATGACTATATCCTTGCAGCTTCTTCTAGTGCTTTGCAGATGACAAAGATACACTCTATGTATGCACAGTGTTGGCTCTTGGACTCAGGTGCATCCTTTCATATGACACCTTCCTGAGAGCGGTTTCTTGCATACCGTACTTTTTCAGGTTCTATGTGCTTGGGTGACGATAGCTCTCTTGACATTGTGGGCATTGGTGATGTTAGGCTGCAATTTTCTTTTAGTAGCAGTTTTGTTATGCAGGCTGTACGTCATGTACCTTCTTTGACATGCAGTCTCCTGTTAGCTGACAGCTTGATGATGCAGGTTATCATGTATCTTTTGGAGACTCTACATGGAAGATCACTCATGGCAGACTTGTGATTGTGAAAGGTGCCAAGACTGGCAGCCTCTATCCCTTGATTGTATCCCGCTTGATCATCTTTTGTCTGTGGATTCTATCCCACATGTATCTCTTTGGCATGCCCGTTTGGGCTATATGTCTTTGAAGGGAATGAAAATGCTTTCTGGTTTGCAGTACTTACCGCCCCTTGATTATGCATGTTTTGATTCATGTGAGCATTTTCTTTATGGCAAGTAGACTAGGTCTATGCATAAGAAGTCTGGTAGGCCATGCATGAGTGAGCCCTTGGCATTGGTACATTCAGATGTCTGTGGGCCCATGCCTTGTCAGTCTATGGGTGGTGCAAAATATTTTGTTACTTTCATAGATGATTTTTCACGGAAAGTTTGGGCTTATCCCATTATGCTAAAATCTGATGTCTTGACTGAGTTTCAGAGATGGCTTGCATTGGTTGAGAACCAGTGTAGGTATAGGCTCAAATGCCTAAGGACAGATAATGGGGGTGAGTATGTCTCATATGCTTTTGAGCAGTTATGTGATGAGAGGGGTATTAAGCATCAGTTGACTGCTCCCTACACCCCCCAAGAATGGTTTGGTTGAGCGGATGAATAGAACCATCCAGGAGCGTGTACACAGTATGCTTAGCCATGCAAGCCTACCACAGAGCTTTTGGGCTGAGGCAGTTAGTATAGCTGTGCATATCATAAACAGATCACCTTCTAGTGGTTTGGATTTCTAGGTTGCAGAGGAGATATGGACTGGAAAACCTCCCTCTTATGCACATCTCCATGTCTTTGGATGTGAGGCATTTTGCCATGTGCCCAGGGACAAGAGAAGTAAGCTGGATCCTAAGAACACCATATTGGGGAATATGGGAATTTTCCATAAGTTTGAGACATGTGGTCAAATCTTTGGATTTGTCATAATTTAAACAATATAACTCCAAATTGAGTGCTCTATAGCTCAATAGATTCCATTTTTCAAGTGCTTTTCAATCATAGGTCAGATCATATGGTTTTGAGAAACTTATGGGCATGTTATCCAGGTGCCACCTTTTTAGTATTCAAAAAGTGGAAATTGGGAGATTCCCAAACTCACTAATATTGTGTTTAAGAGTGTCAAATGCATTTTCCTTGGTTATGGGGATGCACGCGAGATGGGTTACCATCTTTGGAATCCGTAGGCGTGGAAAGTCATTCGCAGTCATGATGTAGTCTTCCATGAAGACAAGATGCATCAGCAGCCTAAGAGAGTTGTTGAGATCTGCAGGATCATATTTCAGGAGGAGTCGAGAGCTCTCGCACAGCCAGTTGGACAGCCTATAGCTGCAGCAGATGCTCATGGTCAGGGTGTTGGACAGGCAGCAGAGCTTGCCGTGAGACGGTCTACTAGAGACAGACACCCACCTGATAGATTTCAGCCCTTGATGCATTATGTCTTGGTTAGAGATGCAGGAGAGCCTTTCACCTATGATGAGGCTATGCGTAGGGGTGACAGTCACTCCTAGGAGAGGGCTATGCAGTCTGAGATAGAATCCTTGCATAAGAATGAGACTTGGGATTTAGTTTCCTTACCTGAGGGCAAGAAGGCTTTGCCATGCAAGTGGGTGTATAAGCTAAAAAGTACCCCTGGATACCCCAAGCCGGCATACAAGGCTAGATTGGTGGCAAAGGGTTTTAAGCAGGAGCATGGTGTGGACTTTGATGAGGTTTTTTCTCCTGTGGTTAAGATGACCACCCTACGCTTAGTCTTGGATTTGGTTGCTTAGTTTGACTTGGATTTATGCTAGATGGATGTCAAGATGGCTTTCTTACATGGGGACTTGTATGATGAGATTTATATGGACCAGCCTAAGGGCTTTGTAGAACCTGGCCGGGAGCACCTAGTGTGCAAATTGAAGAAAAGTCTTTATGGCTTGAAGTAGGCACCTAGGGAGTGATACCATAAGTTTGATGCCTTTATGCAGTCACAGGGCTACAACAGGAGTGCTATGGATCCATGTCTTTACATGAAGAAAGCCTGTGATGGTTCTTTATTGATTTTAGTACTCTATGTGGATGATATGCTAATAGCAGGGAAAGCTCATGATGAGCTAGATGCTCTTAAGGCTCAGCTCAAGAAGAGCTTTGAGATGAAAGATCTAGGACAGGCCGCTCATATACTTGGTATGCACATTAGATGCAACAGGCATCAGGGACTCCTCTACTTATCACTGAGGGAGTACATTCATAAAGTCCTTAAGCGCTTCCGCATGCAGGACGTAAAGCCTATTGGTTGTCCATCGCCTTCTTATGTGAAGGTATCACAGGCTGATTGTTCACAGATAGATGAGCAGAGGGCCGAGATGGCCAAGATTCCCTATGCATCCGCAGTGGGCAGTCTTATGTATGCCATGATAGCCACTCGTCCAGATATTACCTTTTCAATTGGTGTTGTGGCACGCTATATGTCTACACCTGGCAAGAAGCATTGGGATGGCATGTAGGGTATCATGAGGTACCTGAAGGGAACTGTAGATATGTGCATATGCTATGGCAACCAGGATACAGGAGTTGTGGGGTACACTGACTCTGATTATGCAGGACATACAGATAGTAGGAAGTCCACTTCCAGCTATGTATTCACCTATGTTGGAGGTGTTGTTTCTTGGATGTCCAGGGTGCAGAAATGCACGGCCCTTTCTACTATAGAGGCCGAGTATGTTGCAGCCACTGAGGCTTGCAAGGAGGCCATTTGGTTGGATCGTTTGGTTCTTGACCTTAGTATTGATGCTATCCCTACACTGCATTCGAATTCTATGAGTGCTATTTAGTTAGCCAAGAATCCGGTCTTCCATGCGACAATGAAACACATTGAGGTGAGGTATCACTTCATACGTGGGGTCGTTGAGAACAAGTCTATTGATCTTGTCAAGATCTCGACTGACCAGAATCCTGCAGATCTACTCACGAAAAGCCTCTCTACAGAGCGCTTTGCCTTCCTCAGGAAGTTGATGGGCGTGGGATGAGATGACGTCTTTTCTCATCCTATTGTACATGTGTACATGTTGTACTATCTTTTTCTTTTTCTTTTTACTCCTCACTAGGGCAGATTCTTCTTTAAGTGGGAGGTTGTTGGGGGTAAAGGTGCCTCCGCCTAGCCGCCCGTGTATTACTACACTAACAGTCACCACCACTACACACTGCAAGTGGCGGGTGCCTATCACCGTTACTTTATTCTTTATTCTTTTAGTGATAGTTTGAATAAAGGAAGGCCCGGGTCACACATTGTGACTGTTGGAGTTTCCATTTCTTGTCTCTCTCTTTCTTGCTCTTGCTCTCCCGCCATAGCTCTCGAGTGCAAGCTTTGATCCTTCTCACCTTTCAAAATTTACTTGCTAAGGAGATCGAATACCTCTTCAAACTCCCTTACTTCCTACCTATCTACCTCAAGCATTGGTTCGGGGATGAAACCCTTACTTTGACGCTTGATTTGAAGCATACAAGTGCTCAAGCTTGAATCTGTTGGTCCTGGCAATAGAACCAAAATGTAGAGGTGAGCACAAGCTCAACTGCCAAGACCCGCGGATTGCTTATTGTTTCAAGTGTTCCAAGCCGAGCACTAATGGCTACCTCTCACATAGCCGATGTGCTATCCATCTCTACAAGATGGAGAGCTTCTCCACCATGGTCCCTCGGGACCCTCACACACTCACTCTCTCACACTCCCTCTCTCAAGCACAAGCTCAAGCAAGCAAGAAGAATAAGAAGAAGAAGAGAGCTACTTTTGACCACACACAAGAATGAGCTTCTCATTCACTTTTCAACTTTATATACAAAACCCTAAATCCCTTTTGGGAAGTCATCCCCTTATCCTTTTTTTTACATGGGCAGTCGTGGCTTAGGCCCTTTTTCCCATTGTTCTCCTATCTTTCTAGCTTCCTTCCTACCACCCATCTACCTTTACAATTTGGATGGCGGGGTGAGAGCCTGGAGCTCTTAAAATAAATCATGATGCACCTTGCGCTCTTCTACAAAAGTATTGACTTGCGCTTTTTCTTGTGCACCTTTCTCCTTGCTTTAGGAATTTTCTGCAGTTCTTGTGTTTTCATATTTTTCTTGGTGTGCCTTCGTCTTCCTTTTCACTTTTGCCTTGGCCTTTTCTTCTGCTTTAGATTTTATAGATTTTCCACCTTGTTTGTTTGAGGGTTAACATCTTCCAAGAAGACATTACTTTATTTCCCATGGCAATTTGTCATCACAGACCCCTGCCGTGAATTTACCATCAACCACAAGCACTTGGAATAATCATCTAAATCACATCCCACAATCAGTTTAATGTAAAGTATTTAGGACGCTATTCAATCAATCACAAAAACAATGGTATCCTTTTCCAAACATTGCAAGAATAGATGTGATAACCTTCTCGTCGCATATTTGCTCTCCCCTGGGGTTCCATGTAAAATTTACTTAAAATACCCTTCTTTTGACTAAGGCATATGTTACGGTTTCAAATAGTGTACAAGACATAAGCTCTATTAATCACTTACATTGATCGATAACCCAGCCTTCTTCCCAACAAGTACAAAAGCATCGATCTTTCCTTTGACTTAGGGTTTCCTAATCCTTGAGCTCTTCACTTGCCCTAGAAAGAGTTGTTGTTGCATCCAGCCAAATCCTAAATAGGATTGATAAACATAGTCACTATTGGATGGCAATCTCAAGGCATTCTTAGTCTTAGTCCTTATGGTCGTTGTTTGTGTTAACTATGCACATTATCAAGATCCCAATGAACTAATAGATTCAAGATTGAATTTCCCCTAGGATAGATTACTTATCATGCAATCCATCAAGTGTGCAAGCTACAACATACTTTCAGTGTGGGGAAATACCTATCTATTATTTTCACAAAAAGGAGAGTCGACAATACCTTAGAACCTTGTATGTCGTTCATGCTACGTATGAATTTGTCGCATAGCATCTAGGTGCAGCTAAACTTCCCTAGATACATGCACTTCATAAACTCCATCTTTCGAATATTGCGATGAATTTACCCTCAATAATCCCTTCCCGTGTGGCTTAGTACGGGTCTAATGCATCTCACACGTGAATCAAAGCAAGCATTCATTAATTTGGAAATACATTACTTACAACTAGTGTCGTGGTTGGATTGACAGTGATGCCTTTGCCTGTGGCTTCGTTGCTCGTGGAGGGACTGCAATTTGGGTGTGATAATATCAGCTTGGGTGCCATCCTCGATCTCTTCTCTTTTAGACATGCTTCACACATGACTTCTGTGTCTTCAACCCAATTAGTGAGGGCCAGTTGGGGAGTGAAATGAGCTTGCGATTCAAGGATAAACTTGCGAAAATGGGGTATGCATTGACAGCAACAGGGAGAGAAGGAATGTGTGGGAGACACACACACACGTACACACACACACTCTCTCTCTTTCTCTCTCTCCCTCTTCTTCTTCTCTTCTTCTTCTCCTCTCTCTTCTCACCTCTCTTTCTTCTTCCTCTTCTTCTTCTTCTTCTTCTTCTTCTTCTTCTTCTTCTTCTTCTTCTTCTTCTTCTTCTTTATGCTCTCTCTCTCTCTCCCCTCTTCTTCTTCTCTTCTTCTCTTCTTCTCTCCTCTCTCTCTCTCCCTCTCTCTTCCTCTCCCTCTCCCTCCCTTTCCCTCTAGGTTATGAGGTGGGGGTGTGGAGCCCCGAAAGGAACACCAAGGAAAAGGGAATTCTCTTGCAAGAAAATCTATCTTGTAACATCAACAAGCTTGTTTATCATGTTTTATATGATCACAGTGAAGAAAAGAACACCAGGCACAACAAATCTTCATGCAGCATCATGTAGATCTCCCACGGTTTTAATAGAATCAACCATATTCTTCAACATCTTCACAAAATCCATCAATGGAACAAAGAAAACAAAGAAATACACCATCTTTGAATGGAAATACATCACATAGTATTCATCTTCAATATCTTCATAGCCTTCTCTCTCAATCTCTCACATACAATCACTCTATTTCAGTAGAATTGGCTATCTCTGACTCTCTCTCTCACACTCCATCAATAATACATCATATCCTCACTACAATCTCTCAAAATTACTCTCAATAATCACTCTTAGGTCGTGGATACCCCTCCCAAGAGGTATGTCTGATATGAAAGGTCACCAGAGCCACTACAGTGTCTCTTCACAGCTCACTACTGTCACTTCATTCTAGTCTTCTCTTGAGTCTTCAGCAGCTACTTCTTCCACTTCCTTCAGCTCCTTTGCACTTGTATTCACCTCTTTCCAAGGCTAGAAAACTTTCCCCAAAGTCACACATACATTCCACAGAACACTTACAGAAGCATACAGAACAGTCTACAGAACAGTACCAGAACAGAGACAGTACAGAAACAGAACAGAAACAGAACAGAAGCAGAAGCTCTACAGAAGACCTACAGAAGGTTACAGAAGGTCATCAAAACCACATAACTCACTCTCAAACCATTCAAAACTCTCACCAACCATTCACTAAACTTTCACAATATCTCATTCTTCATCAATCAATACTCCATCCCTCCTTACAGAAGACAATCAGATAAAAAAACAGACCAAAACAGAACAAAACAGAAGGTATACAGAACCAATCAGAACATATCAGAACATCACAAAACCCTCAACAAACATCATGATCTTCCAAAACACAATCAATATTATCCAAAACGCTCTCAATCCACTTCCAAATCAATCAATCATCCCTTAAAATCAACCATTCAGCTCTCAAAAACAACAAAAATCATCCAAAAAACAAGTCATTTCAACACTCAACATATCCCCACACTTAATAAGGAAGCGTCCTCGCGACCGAGGAAAAAGGGAATACAAGTTCATAGAAACGAATCACTTTGATCTTCAATATCTTCTCACAAAGAATCCATCCACCACGACCCCAACTTATAATCTGTTTCTGATATAAAAATACAAAGAAAGGAAAACTCTTTCACACATTAACACCTCTTATCAAACTAAAAATCACCACAAATTTGTAAAGGATATAAAAGTTTGCTTCTTCTTCTTCTGCATCTTCATTTGCTTCAACTCTCCAACCACGACCCATCTCTACAAATCTCCAAAACATAGCTCGTACACAAGATCCAATAGGAAACCACCACGTTCGTTTGACATACATGAACTCACAACACAAACACTAATACACAACCATCTGAATGACTTCTTAAAAAAGAAGAGTTTTGGCATTAAAAAGCTTGCACCATACATTGGAAAGGCATCAATGAAGATGATCCCTTTTAAAAGATTGATGTTGTCTGAATCGATCCATAGATAAGGATTCATCTACAAAGTTTTTAGGAGGATTTTGGAAAAATTGGAGACAGCACATCCTTTCCAATAGGACCAAGTATCTGCTAGGCAAACAGAGGGCATGAAAATACAGTATCTCCAACTGTTGGGAATCAATGCTAACATTGACATTCATGCACAACTTTGGGATAGGCTTTGAATCAGTATGGGAATGCCTATGCATATACGCTAGGTACCAAGCAAAGTGAGCAGTTAATCTCACTGAGGGATCTGCAGACTGTGAATATTGTTGGGCAAAATGAACATAGTTTTGATAAGCTTGACTTGAAACTGTCCATTCCCCTGGAATTACTGGCCAATTAATCTGCGGTCCTGTAAGGCAATCATCCGTACTCCATCCCCTTCTTCTGGAAATCTGAGTATCAAAACCGGCACAGTCACTAACCAACTGAGGTGGTTGAGAGATGGAAGTGTTAGGAGAGGGTAATGGAATAAGGAAAAGTGGATGTAGGGAAGGATAGGAAAAATCATAAAAGGAAGAAAAGGTTAAAGAAGGAGTGGCAGAAATTTGTAAGGAATCACTAAGGAAATGTGTTAACTGATAAATAGGAAATATGGAGGGTACATTAATGAGGGGTGAAGGACAGGGTGGAGAAGGGGAAAATACCCTATCCTCAATAAAGGAACAGTAAGTGAAAATAGGAATTTGAGGGAAATTGGAAGGTTGGAAAAGAAGTGGTAAAATTACTGTGGAACTTGTTTGACAAAGGGAAAAATATAGAGCATAACGGTGAGCCAATTGTTGATAATAAAGGAGGGTAGGAACAGAAGGTCCCAAGAGAGATCGTCTCTGATAGGCATCAAAGAAAGTAGCATCAAATGGATTATGTTTGGAAAGATAAGTTAAGAGATCCATCCTCAGTTGGTTAGTACTCTGTACAAAGGTAGGAGCTGTGTGTTGTCTTTGATTGAGGACCACTGAATCAATCATGGGATGCCACGAATTATCCTGACAATCAGCTACTTTGGAGGAATATCTCTGGAACATATCAGCTATGCGCAACTCCAAATGATTGACATATAGAACAGCCTGTAAGACCACATCCCCCACATACCATGCCATATCTACCTCATCTGGAATTAACAAATCTCCTCGGAGATACATGTATGACATCAGCATGGTGTCTGGCGTAACAGAATCTTCAAAGACCATTCTAACTACCCCTGTCAACAACTCAGCAGACCAAGCCCCACTCCAGCCATCCTCTGGAAAAGGTAAATCCATCGTGGAAAGCTTCATATAGAAGACCAGCTTCTGTAAATGGTAGTGGACAAAGAAAGAATGGTCTGGTAAGACACAGTCCTGAAACTGCTCAAAGGTAGACCATAACAAGTCCATTCTGGACTGCAATCTTTCCACTTTGTCTTGGAATAAAGGGCACAAAGTAGCCTGTCTCTGTAAGGCAGCCAAGTCCTGCTGTGAAAGAGAAGGAAATAATGGAACAGGAGGGCTTGGAGGAACAGAGCGGGACTTTGCAAGCTGATCCTGCAACTGCTGGATTTGGGAGGCTTGGTTGGCCACTGTGTCATTAGCCATTTGTAAAGCTGAAAGCTTGTCATCTAATTGAACTTGGAATTCTTTCGCTTCACTGGACATCCTCTCCTTCTCTGCTGAAAGGCTAGTAACCTGTGACTGAGCCTCTAGTAACTGGGTCTGCAATGAAGAAAGCTCATCGCTTTGGGTGGCAACCAGTTGGGTTTGCTGTTCCATTTGCTTGAATAGATCTGCTAGGGTATCCTTAGCAGATGCTAACTCAGATGTTGCCTTATGCAACTGGGCTTTGGACTGCATGAGCTCCTCATAGAAAGATGCGTACAGCTGTTGAACACAGGCTGTCACTGACAACTCAATGGAACTTTGAATATCCTTGCAGAGGAAAGGAATGGCATCGCCTGAAACGAGACTGTTCAGGGAGGGAACTGAGATCTCCAAGGATCCTTCTCTATGTGCCCTGAATAGGTTATTGCAAGTGAGAAACCCAGGGAGGTCACTGCCAGAAGTAGCAGGGATAGGCACCGAGGGAAGTACAGCAGGGGCTTTATCCGCTACCCTCTTCAAGCGTTTGCGCTGTATGACCAGGGGAGGCGGAGAATCATCATCCTCAATGTCAATAGGTGCTGACTCTTCTGAAGGTGGAGGAGGAGGTACTGGATCTGATGGAGGAGGTGGAGGTACAGTCTTCTGTAAACCTGAATAGGTCAAGAAGGCAGACAAATATGATCCATAGGTAACATTGGTAACAGTACCCCTCGTAACTTTAACAAAATGCTGATCCATCTTAGTAAGGAGGTATGTGCTCCAATCAATGGCAACTCCTTTTAGCACCATCCTGGAAGCTGTGAAAAGCTCTTTGGACAAATAGTGTGATGGCGTTTTGGCAGGCATGAACCTGTCCTGAAGGAACTGGCACATGGTCTTCCATACGGGATCAGTGATCATAGAAAACGAAACTCCTGAAGAGTTTATCACTTTCTTAACATCAAGGACTTCCCTTGTCTGCTTCTGCAACAGTTTGAGAATCTCTTCAGTAGAGAAGAGCTGTCGAGTGGTCACAAAAGGTTCTCCTTTGAAGGGTAAAGACAGAGCCTTCCCTAAGCCTCGAGACGTCAATGTCATAGACATGCCTTGGACTACTCCTGTCTTCTTGCTGTAAGAGGCCAGGAACTCATCACATACGGACGGATCCTCTGGAAGTAATGGAAAAGGAGTGGCCACAAAAGCAGCAAGTCCTGCCTTCGTGAGGGGCTCAAAAGTAAGTAGGGACGAGTAATCCCTACTAACTAGTGGGACGTACTGGATAGGGGGAGGAGCATGAGAAGGCGCCATTCAGATGGTTACACACACACCACAAACACAGACAATCAAGGTGAATGCCTGCAAAGCAACAGACAAAAAACGAAGGATAAGAGAATAACCAATAAAACGTGACTCGACCTACTAACCCCAAGCAAACCACATCCTAGAAAAAATTTAACATGACCTCGAGACAAATGCGACCGAAAGCTTCATGCGATGCATCAAACAAACACCCTGAACCCCGTATCAGGCAACAAAAGAAAAAAAAACTGCATACCGTACCCGTAACCGTAACCGTAACGAAAACAGGAAACCAAAACCATATCATATCCAACATCTATCAATACGATATCTATGATAGAACCAAGACTGGACCATGGAAAACATCACTAAGAACTGCGTATACCCATCCCACGAAACGGTTCATTAAAAAAAAGGATTAAGTGCAGTGAGAGGGGAGTTATTTAATGAAGGGTTGATTTTAATCAATTATTAAAAATGGGTGAAGTTTTATTAGGTGATAAACCTTAATAAGAAAACGGCGGTTCCTTATTACAAATTTAATTACCAATTATTAGGTTAAACCGGTGCTTTTATACGATTCCCGGACATCGATTCCCGACTGGGTCTCTAAATGCAATTCATTGATTATAATTAAAGTGATGTGGAGCGCTTTTTTGCCAGCGCGTGCTCATGTGACGGCTGGTTGATTTTAATTAAAATTTTAGAGTGCCTCTGTAGCGCACGTAGCGCGTGCGAAGTGAACGGCTGGTTTATTTTAGTTAAAAAAATGTGTGTTTAGCGCGAATGCGCGTGGAAACGGTGGGTAGATTAAAGGGTTTATTTTAACAATTAATTGTGATTAAGGGGGGAAAATAAATAAATAAATAACAGAAAATAAATACCTGGCAGGGTGTGTATGAAATGCAGGAATGCGCACGGAAGAGTCCCAGGAAAGGAAAAGCAAAAAGCACTGAGGAAACAACAAATAACACCTTAGCAGATGTATTAAGTTGATTGATGTTGGGTTTTTATTTTTATTTATTTTATTTTATTTTTAGTTGTAAATTTTTTATGTTTGAATAAATGGAAAATGAGTAAGGGAGGTGAGGGAAATTTTTTAGAAAGTTTTTAGAATTTGTTAGAATTTTTTACAATTTTTTAAATGATTTTTCCTATTTTTTTGGCAATTTAAGGGTAATTTTAGGAAAGATGGATTTTTCTAAAATTATAGGAAAGGCAATTCCTAGCAGACAAAGGTCCAAAAATTAACAAAAGACAGAAGGAATTTTTAGAAATTTTTATGAAATTTTTTTATGAAAAAATGAATGTTGTGATTAAGTAAGTCACATTGGTCACATAAATCACATAAGTCACATTAGTCACAAGTCACATTAATCACTTAAGTCACTTAAGTTACTTAAGTTAGGTTAGTCATGTTAGTCAGGGAAATCAACCTAGGTTAGTTCTGACTAACTAAGTTAGTTAATTAAGTTTTAACTAAGTTAGGTTAGTCATAGTGGTAACTAAGTTAGGTTAGTTACTAACTTAGTTAGTGAGTGACTAACTGAGGTTGGTTAGTGACTGACTTAGGTTAGTTAGGTACTAACCTAGGTTAGTGGGAGGTGGGAGGTGGAAGGGAGGGGAGGTGGAGGTGGAGTCGGCGCCGAGGGAAGGTGGAGGCGGAGAGTGCGGGGGCGCTGCGGCGGCAGGCGTGGCGGTCCGGCGGCGGCGACGACGGGGCCGGGCGGCGGACGACGGCGACGACGACAGGCGACGTGGCGGGGCGGTCCGGCGCAGAGGGCGGCGACGACGGGGCCGGGCGGCGGACGACGGCAGATAGCGTGGCGGCGCGGCTCTGGCGACGACGAGGCCGCGAGCGGCGCTGGGCAAGGAGAGGAAGGAGAAGGGGAGAAAGAGGGAGGAGGAGGGGAGGAAGAAGGAGGAAGAGGGGAGGAAGAGGGGAGGAGAAGGTCGGCAGGAGGGAGGAGAGAAGGAGGGAGAGGGAGAAGAAGGGGAAAGAGAAGGAGGAAGGGAGGAGAGAAGAAAGAAGAGAGAAGGAAGAAGGGAGAAGAGAGAGAAGAGGGGAGAGGAAGAAGAAGAAGGCGATGGCGGACAGAAGAGAAGGAGGAGAGAGAAGGGAGAGGACGTGCAGAGAGGGAGAGAGAGAGAGAGAGAAAGAAAGAAAAAGAGAGAGAAGAGAGAGAGACGGTTGGCGGGAGGGGTACCCATTTTGTTTTTTTTTTGTGTGTTTTTTTTTTTTGAAATAATTTAATTTTTTTTTAAATGTTTGGAAAGAAAAGGTGGGCGGGTAGGGGTAAGGGAGGATGGGCGGGTTCAAGAGGGGACGAATCCTCGTCCCGCGCACGTGCGCGGGGCGAGGTAAAAAAATTTGCCGTGACGGGATTGAAATGACGCGGGGATGACGGTACAGGGTACGCGGACACGACTGGGGCGCGTGGAGACGCGTTAAATCGAAAACGGGCGCGTGCACGCGCAAAACGGGCGCGAGAAAAAACGTAAAAATAAAGAAAAATTAATAACTCCCAATCGGGACATCAAAACGAAATAGCGTAAAAACAAAAAGGGGGCAGGACGACAAGGAGGAAACAAGAAAAATACGGGACGGGGGTTCCGGGAGGGGTAAAGGACGTTCACATGCAACAAACACAAAAAACGAACCAAAAACGCAATTTAAAAATTAATATCGAAAGATCCGTGCATCGGAATGAGGTGTGGAAAAAAGGAAAACTGTGCAGAAAGTTGTGCCCGACAATCCTATCCTGTCAAAGCAGAATTCCGACTAAGGTAAGATGCGTTCACACGGGAAAAACCCAAAAATGGGATCGGAAATTAATATCGGACAAACCATTCACCGGAATGACATGCACTAAGAAGGAAAAATGTCCGCAGGAAGGGGTGGCACAGGGTGATCACGTTAAAACGTAGTTCCGACGGAAATAGGAGGGGTACACATGGGAAAAACTCCAAAAATACTCCCGAAAACTCATTTAAAAATTAATAAGTAAAAATCCAGAAGTCGAAAAAGGGTAGAGGAAAAAGGAAAAAGGGAGGGGAAGGCACAGGGGACATGGCTGTCAAATCAAATTGGAATGCCGATACAAATAGGGCAGGTTCACATGGAAAAATGTCGAAAATACGCAGAAAAAAGTCGTAAAAAACCGGAAAATTAATAATGGACAAATCGTGTATCGGAATGATGCGGAAAAAAAAGGAAAAATGTCAGGGGAAAAGCGTTGGTCAGGGCTATGACGTCAAATCACAGTGTCGAAGCAAGAAAAGTGCGTTCACATGGAAAACCAGCTAAATTGCGTAAAATACGTCAAAAATTAATAACTCAAAAACCGTGCACCGGAACAGGGGTAGGTAAAAAGGAAAAATGGACCGTTCAATGGGAGGAACAGGGCTATAAGGTTGGATTTGGATTTAAGTGAACGTAGGGTGCATTCACATAGAAAAACCTCAAAATCAGGGAATGAAGGAATACTGCAAGGGAACAGTCCCAAGGGTGGGTGGAACATAATCGGGCGGGTGGGAAGGGATCCCATTAGGATAAAAGCAAGTCATGGTATACATGCATGAACAAGATAAGGCATATGCAGATGGGTATGCAATGTAGACGCGCAGGGACGCGTCCCCACACTTAAGACCTTAACGGATAGGGTTAACCGAACATTAGGGACCTAGGACCATGCCACCGACCATCCACTAACTTCCCCACACTTAAAACATGAACATCACTAAGAAACAGAAGTTGTAGGGTTAGAAAAACTTGGCCCATTTCGTCAAGAATCAAGGTTGAGTGTCGACGGCACGTCCAGAGTTGTTGTCGGCGCTAGAGGGACCAAGGCATCTTCTTGGCACACGTTCGTCATGGCAGGGACCACGGAGTAGCACCCAGGGAGGTAGCTGATGGAAGGAATCGTAGGAAATTCGTTGTCGATGAGGGATATTGCACTCAACTCACAGTCACTCAATTTGGAATGAAGGAACAATCACTCGCCCCATGACTAATATCACTCGAGAAAGAATGATTAAAACCCGTAACGCATACCCAGTTGAGGAATCGACAAAGGGGGAAATGGTGCAGAAGGAGTATGCCAGGGTGCACAGTTGATGGTGCAGTAGTGCGTCCCGCCCGTCTGGCATAGGGTGCGAGAAGGAAGGCAAGGGAGCCTTACAGTGCAGTGTACAGAACAGGGTGATGTGTCTTGTGTTGACGGCAAAGACCCATCCCGTGGGTGCACAGGGAAACGGGAACATACCTGACTCCAAGTGTCGTAACGTCCCTCAATCTCACCTCTCGGTAATTGATTGAAGAAACTCCAGTCACACTCAACCCACCCTCTGTCTCACGCTCTGTTGATAAATACAGAAGGGCAGCCTTTTCCTGAAACCCATTGATGTAATCCTCACAAGCACTTGTGCAAAGGTTGTATGCCTTGTGCGCATTTGATGGTGCAACTGTGCATCCCGCCCTGTGCCGGCATACGGTGCGAGAAGGAAGGCAAGGGAGCCTTATGGTGCAGTGCACAGAAACAAATTGTGCTTTGTGCATTGAGAGGCCCATCCCATGCGTGCAACACTTCATTCATACTTCTCACCTCTCATTTGATTTGAAGGGAAAAGACTGGTCTCTCGCCCCACCCTCTGTCTCACGCTCTGTTGATAGATACAGAGGGCAACCATACTCACTTCCTCATCCGGTTAGGATGAAAGCTCACATCACTCGATTGTTTGTCGATGAAGATCGCGTCATCAGTTGTTGAAGAGGCGTACCCAGGGAGGTAGCCATCAAATTGAATATTGTGGTGAATAGGAACATGTCGTCTGCTAGAGGACAGTTAGTCACTTTGCAGAAAGACCCATGACACAGCGTACCAAGGGAGGCAGCTTCGGAATTGGATCCGAGGGATATCAATCAATGAATCCACTTTCTGGACTGCTGGGTGTTACCACCTTTTCCACAGCCAGCTTCTCGCCCAAGGGTGTTTATCACCTTTTCTTGGAACGAGGCCTGCTATGACAGGGAATTGCTTCCTTTTCTCTCATAACAGACTTGTTTTGTTTTTTTTTTTCTTTTCTTCTTTGTTTTTTTTTCTTTTTCTTATTTTCCCCTATTCCCGAGGGTGTTTCCACCTTTTCTCGAAGAATAGGTCGGCATGACAGGGACCTAAGTCCTTTTCTCCCATGACCGATATGTTTGGTTTTGGTCTTTTTTTTTTTCTTTTTCTCTTTTCTTCAAATTGAACAAGGGAATGGTGGAAAGACCATGTGTCAGAACCCACCTCGCCACTGTCGCTGGTGGAAAATAGAGGATAAGAGATCAAGGCTAGAAGGGGGTTTTGAGGGGACAGAGGGTTGCGTCCACTTCATCAGGAGTGATTGAAGAACGGCTAACAGAAGTGTCAACATAAGAAATACAGTGCCGCGACAACGAGGGAAAAGATCAAGTGACCGTAATTGTCAAGATCCCCAAGGAGGGAAGTACTTCTTCAGGCGATATCCATTGATCAGAAAGGGATCATCAGAGGCATCCAGGGTCTGTATTTGGACAGAGCCATTAGGGTTGACTGCAAGTACCTTATAGGGGCCCATCCACCGCTGTTGGAGCTTGCCAGGAAACTTGCCAAAGCGTGAATCATAGGCTAGGACCAAATCACCTTCTTTGAACTCCTTGTGCTTGATGAAACTATCATGGTAAGCCTTACGTCGAGCTTGCGTGGCTTCCATGCACTGTAGAGCCATCCTACGAATTTCGTCCAAACATTCCAAGTGCAGGAGACGGCGTTGCAGTGAATCATCATCCCCCAAACGCTCTTTGATAGCTACTCTCAAAGAGGGTAGCTCCAGTTCAACAGGAAAAACTGCTTCTGTACCATACACCAGCTGGAAAGGTGTCTGTCCCGTTGCTGCTTTATGGGAGGTTCTGTACGCCCAGAGGGCCTCTGTAAGTCGATCATCCCAATCACGACGATGTGCGGCAATCGTCCTTGTCAGAATCGAGCAGAGGATGCGATTGGTGACTTCGACTTGGCCGTTGGCTCTAGGGTAATAAGGAGTGGACTTGCGATGGCGGATCTTATACAACTCTGTCAACTCTTCCATGACTTTGTTGAGGAAATGAGTGCCTCTGTCACTTACCAACTCTAAGGGACTGCCAAAACGGGTGATGATATTCTCGTACATGAACAGGGCCACGCTGTTACCATCGTCCCGCTTGAGGGCTTTAGCTTCACACCACTTTGTGACATAATCCGTACATACGAGGATGTATCTATTCTGTTTCCTTCTGGTGGGAGGATCGATTGGACCTACGAAGTCAATGCCCCACTTCTCAAACGGCTTCAACGGAAGGATAGGTTGCAATGGCATGGCACTTGTCTTAGTGGGTTTCCCCATTCTTTGACAAGCATCACATCTTTTACAGTAATCATAGGAATCTTTGTGAATGGTAGGCCACCAATATCCTGCTAGCAGAGCCTTCCTGGCTGTAGCTTCTCCTGCAAAGTGACCTCCACATGGCTCGTCGTGGCAAGCCTTCAAAACAATCCCAATCTCGTCTCCTGCAACACATCTTCTGAGCATTTCATCTTTGCCTTTCTTGTACAGTGCACCGCCTAGCAGGGTGTATGGGGCTGATTCTAGCATGAGCTTCTTCCTTTCCCGACTAGAAATACCAGGAGGGTACTGTTGGGTTGCCAACAGATTGGCAATGTCTGCATACCAGGGAGTGACAGTTTCCACCAAAAATAGGGAAGCATCAGGGAGGTCTGGATCATCTCGTTCCTCGTCTGCAGTTTGTGGGATACGCGACAGATGATCAGCCAGAACATGGGAACGACCAGGCTTAGTAACCACCTCAAAGTCGAACTCCTGGAATAGAAGGAGCCATCTCATCATTCGTCCTTTCACATCTGCTTTGTTCATCAAGAAAGACAGGGCCTCATGATCCACATAAAATTTAAAGTGGGTAGATAGGAGGTAATGGCGAAACTTTTCCAAGGCAAACACCATTGCCAAGCACTCCAACTCTGTCACTGTATAGTTTCGTTCCCTATCAGTGACTTTTCGGCTTGCATAATAGATCGGTTGATCCAACTTCGAGGAGCCCTTCTGGCAGAGGACAGCACCTAAGCCTTCAATTGATGCATCAGTGTGTACGTGGAACTCTTTCGTCCAATCAGGAGGTTGCAGAATGGGTGCCTCTATCAGACACTGCTTCAGAGTGTGGAAGGCTTTGTCACATTCTTCTGTCCAAGTAAACTCTGCATCTTTCCTCAGGAGCTTGTGCAAGGAGGTTGCCTTTGTCGCAAAATGGGCTATGAACCTTCTGTAGTAACCCACATGGCCTAGGAATCCCCTCAACTGTTTGAGGTTGGTGGGTGCTGCCAGAGCTGCAATCTTTTCGATCTTTGCAGGGTCTGTTGATATCCCTTGTGCAGAGACAATGTGGCCCAACAGGACTCCAGAAGAGACCCCAAAGATGCATTTGTCGGGGTTGAGGGAAATCCCATACTCCCGGCATCGGTCAAAGCATTGTTCCAAATGTCCCCAATGTTCACTGATCAAACTATAGACACAGAAGTCATCCAAATATACCTCAATGAAGTCGTGCAGATGATTTTGAAATGCAGCCATCATGACTCGTTGGAAAGTAGCAGGGGCATTGCAGAGCCCAAATGGCATCACTCGGTAAGCATAGGTCCCCCATTCTGTGGTGAAGGTTGTTTTGGATTGGTCGTCTTCTGCGATTTGGACTTGGTTGTATCCACTGAATCCATCCAGGAGAGAATAAAGTTCATGTCCTGCCACTGTGTCCAACAGTTGGTCTGTGAAAGGGATAGGAAAGTGATCCTTCTTTGTCTTGGAATTAAGCTTTCGGAAATCCACACATATTCGCAATTTGCCATTCTTCTTGGGTACAACCACGATGGGTGAAACCCATTCACTGTTTGCCACTGGATAGATAAACTCGGCTTCCAGAAGCTTCAGCAGCTCCGCTTTCACCAATGTGGAATAATTCGGGTTCATTCGCCTCTGTCGTTGCCGTACTGGCTTGGCATCAGGCTCCAAGTCAATATGATGTTGACATATTGTGGGATCAATCCCCTTTAGGTCTTTGTAAGACCATGCAAACACGTCCAAATTTTCTTTCAACAAGTTGTACAAGGTTGACAACTCCTCTTCTGGGAGACTACTACCCACCTTCAAGTGGCGTTCAGTGCCTTCTAAATCCACAAAGGTTAACTGCCTTTCACCTTCTACTTCACGGATGAAGGTCCCGCGGACTGCTTCTGGATACAGATCCGACTCCTTCAAGGGAGTGATGTCCTCTTCTGATGTCCCACTAGAACCAACTTCTTCTTTTGGTGGAGACTTAGGTTGCTCATTAAGATGTTGGAATGGGATTAAAGCCGTTCCGGGTTTGGTTTCAAGATTAATTACCTCTTGGCTTGAAGACTCATCTTCTGATGATACATCCAGGAACGTCACATAACAGGGACCCTCTGATGCCTGTTGGGTTAGTTGGATTGGTGCTTGTTGGCACGGTGCATCATCATCATCTTTCTTGGGCAAGGATGGGGTAGGACGGCAGGAGCCACACTTAAAAGACGGCTTGATCTTCTTAATCCATTTCTTATAAAGGTTTTGCATATGAGAAGATCCATTTACCAAACCAAATGGTACCATTGCCATTCTGTCCCATAGCATGAGCTCGTCGGCTTCTGATGCTTCTGGAACTTCGTCCCCAATTGTATCCTCTTCAGGTGGGATAGACCCTGCTGGCTCACTTTCATCATTCTCTTCGTCCATATCATATTCAACCTCTTCTATCTCTGTCTCTGCTTCTGCGTCTGCTCCTGTTGCTACTTCTGCTTCTGCTTCTGTCTCTGCTTCTGCTTCTGTAGGAGCTCTGTAACAGAAGAACAGATTCTCCGTTTCCTCTCCTGCCTCTGTCTCTGGCTCTGCTGTGGCCATATAACAGGGAGAGCAATACATCCATGCTTCTATCTCACTGTCAGAAGTGATTTCAGAAGGCATTCCTGGTTCAGGCAGGAAGTATTCACCCATTGATAATGGCTTTGCATCATTTGGAAGTTGGCTTATATTATCCACTGTTAAGGAATGTGCCACTGTTTTCTTAGGAAGGATTTGTTTGATAGCATCTTCGTCTGCTGATGTTCCATCTGTAGCCTCGTTAGGGGAATCAGAAGATAATTCCAAGGAGGTGGATCCATGTCCTTTTTGAGAACCATACAGTTTCAGCACCACTTTGTTGGGTCCTCGACCCAAGGTCAAGGTTCCTTTGAACCAATCAGTCCTTGCTCGGGCTTCAAAAAGCCATGGTCTACCTAGTAACAGAGGATAGGATGTACCATAAGAGTTTGGCTTCACCACCAAATAGGTCAGCCAATAATCTTTTCCAGCCACTGTAGTCTTCACATATGGAAGAATGCCCAAAGGCTTGATTCTACTCTGATCCGCCAATCTGATGAGCCATTGGGTTGGTTGCAAACCTTGTAAGCCTAGATCCTTCATCGTCACATCCGTCATAATGTTTACTGATGAACCTCCATCAATCAGTGCATTTGCAATGAAGCAGCCTTCTATCCACATGCCAGTCTCTGGGGTACTTGGATCTAGGAAAGCGTTAGCCACATCCACTTCTTTTACAGGCTCTGGAGCCTTGTTGGACTTTGTTGCTGTTAAGGGAGCAATCCTTAAACCACGTCGTCTTGTCAATATACTTTTGAATCTTTTCCGGCAACTGGGAGACAACATCAATAATTGTCGGAATGTGAGGTTTGGTTTAAAGGTATCTAGATCTCTAACTAGATCGTATTCCTTAATAGGATCCACTGGCTTTTCTAATCGGTTAGGAAATGGGGCAACACCCATTTTCATTTTCCCTCTTTCTTCCAACAGAGGCATTACAGGAGCTTCTTCTGCCACTTGTGGCACTTCCTCCTCTTCTGTATCCTGGACCTCTGGTCCTGTCTCTGTAATTGTCTCTGTAACTCTCTGTGGCACTGTAGGGCTCTGTACGGCACTGTTAGGCTCTGTTCTGTTCTGTTCTTCTGGTGGAAGACTGAACTTCACTGTTCTGGCAGGAGGGTTATTTTCTTTCTGGATAGGTGGTTCCTTCTGCTTTGCACGCGTGATGGCAGCAACTTCCAATTCCACCAAATTGGAGGTAGGCTCTTGGGCCTTGGCTGGACTATCAGTAGCACTATTTTTCACTGGGGCTGGGCTTGGACAGTCTTTTGCAGTGTGGCCTTCTCCTTTGCATCGACTGCATAAGGGCTTGTAATCCACTGACCTTCGAGGATTTGGACAATTTGGTGAGATGTGTCCCTTTTCTCCGCATCTGTAACACTCCACTTCTGATCTCTGACCACCGCCAGACTGTCTTCCTCTGTAACTTTGAGAAGGAAATCTTCTGGGTCCGAAATTAGGACCAAACTCTCTAGGCTTGGGTCCAATATCTTGTGTTGTCATTTTGGATTCCAGCAAGTTAAATCTTGCGTCTTCTTCCTTTCTTCTCCTATCATGCATCTCTTTCAGAGAGCAAATGTCCTCTGTATGGTTCTTCCGTAAACAGTAGGAACAGAAGGCCCCAGGAATGGTTGGTTTCCGTGTACATTCAGTGGCTAAATGGCCTGCTTGATGACACTTACCACACCAAGTATTTGACCGCATCACATCTCTTCCTGCTCCTGTAACGTTGGATATGCTCGCTGTGTTCACTTTCAGCGTCTGTAGTTGCTCTGTAATCACATCCATCAACTCCTTTTTGATGTTTGCAACTGAGTTAGATAAATAATCCTTCAAGCTTTCTCCTCCGGACGTACTGGCAGGAGGGTTTTGAGGAGGCTCTGTAATCACTGCATAAACTGGTTGGGTTGGTACAGAGGGATCTCTGTTCTGGTTCTGATTCAGAGCTCCTGTTTGAACTGTTGGCTGTTGACTCCAGTTGGTAGGGTTCCACTGTTGCTGCTGATTTTGCATTGAGGAGATTGGTTGGGACCATTGTTGTTGTGGTTGAACCATCATTTGAGGCATGGATTGTGGCCACTGTGGAGTTGGTGCACTGTACTGTGATACCGGGGGCATCTGTTGGTAGGGATAGGGAACAGTCCCTGCAACTGCATTTGGTGGGTACATCATTCCTGGCACCAGAGGAGGTAGGACTCCTCTTCCTGTATTCATTGCTAATCTAGCTTCCACTTCATCGTACAGTCTTGCACCTTCTGTTGCAGCTTGCAGGGTGGCTGGTCTTTGGAGCTCCACAAACTTACGGACTTCTGGTTGTAATCCTCTGAGAAATACCCCCTTTTGAATGCCATCATCTAGATTATGGTTAGTCCATCTCTTCAGGATGGATTCCATTCGTGAGACATAGGCTTCTACTCTTTCTCCAGAGGACTGACTTAGGTTCATGAATTCCTCTCTCATCCGCTCTTCAAAACCTTCACGCCTGAATTTAGTGAGGAAGGCCAACTTCAGGTCGTCCCATGTGCCAAAAGTTCCTGCTGCTTGTCTCTCATACCACTGAAACGCCGCGCCCTTGAAAGTGGCGGGGAATATTGCCAACCAATGCTCAGGGGTTCTGGCATTGTTAGCCACACACGCTACCATAAACTCTGCTACATGAAGATCGGGGTCTTCATTGTACTCTCCCTTAAAAACTGGCAATGGGACTACATTCGCTGGTCTGTCATCAATATTTCCAGGACGGATCTGGCTTGGAAGTGGACCTCCAGCAGGAGGAGGAAGGGCTTGATGTGCCATTGGGACTTCTGTAAAGAGTTCCGCAAGGGCGTCCAAGGCGGCTTCTGCTGCGAGCTCGCTCTCAGCTTTGATTCTTGCTTTCTCTCTTCTTACGTACCTCTGGACTCGTTCTAATGCTTGCCTTTTTATTGCGTCATTCATCAGGGGGTTGACTCCACTATGTTGTTAGTGCTCCACAGAGGGTTAACAGAAGACTTCAGTCTCTGGAGGACTCTCTTGCCAACATTTCTTCTACTTCTTTCTTTTCAACGTCCCTGAATTCTGCTTTCATGCCACTGCACAGAGGAAGGTATTCGGTTCTGAAGGTGTCAAAATGCATACGTCTGAGCATGGTGGTGGTGCCATCATCATAGTAATGCCAGCTTCTGATGGTTTCAATAGTGTATGTTGTGAAAAACACTCTGTCTACCAACTTCCAATGGGTTGCTAATTGAACAAACAGAAGATTATCAGTACACCAAGCATCCCATGTATCTTGCTGTTGAGCATCCACGAACAAATTCCAACTCTTTTCCTTCTTGTCTTTGTGAACCTCTACAGACCAAGACTCCTGAAGCTTCTTCACAATCTCCCACTTGATGTTGTCTGGAAACTTCTCAATGAATGCCAAATCTTCCATGGATGGTCATTCTCTCTGTTTCTGCTCTTCAGTTTTTTTCCAAACAGTTTGCCACCAAGATGCAAGTTTCTGCTGCTTCAACAGGAAGAGGAAACTGTCCACCACATAGAGCATGCATCATAATGGTGATGTGTTTCCGCCATTGTGGGATGAACTTCTTGTGGAAAGTGGCTTTGATTATGAGAAATTCCAACTCTTCAGTGGAAGAAGGAATTTTACAAACATCCATTGAATTCTTCTCTTCTTGGCAATGCCAATTCCTTCATTTTCAGCCTCTTCTGGTGCTTGTTGATGGCAAGATTCCCCGGCTGCGCACCAAAAACATGGAGCCCCGAAAGGAACACCAAGGAAAAGGGAATTCTCTTGCAAGAAAATCTATCTTGTAACATCAACAAGCTTGTTTATCATGTTTTATATGATCACAGTGAAGAAAAGAACACCAGGCACAACAAATCTTCATGCAGCATCATGTAGATCTCCCACGGTTTTAATAGAATCAACCATATTCTTCAACATCTTCACAAAATCCATCAATGGAACAAAGAAAACAAAGAAATACACCATCTTTGAATGGAAATACATCACATAGTATTCATCTTCAATATCTTCATAGCCTTCTCTCTCAATCTCTCACATACAATCACTCTATTTCAGTAGAATTGGCTATCTCTGACTCTCTCTCTCACACTCCATCAATAATACATCATATCCTCACTACAATCTCTCAAAATTACTCTCAATAATCACTCTTAGGTCGTGGATACCCCTCCCAAGAGGTATGTCTGATATGAAAGGTCACCAGAGCCACTACAGTGTCTCTTCACAGCTCACTACTGTCACTTCATTCTAGTCTTCTCTTGAGTCTTCAGCAGCTACTTCTTCCACTTCCTTCAGCTCCTTTGCACTTGTATTCACCTCTTTCCAAGGCTAGAAAACTTTCCCCAAAGTCACACATACATTCCACAGAACACTTACAGAAGCATACAGAACAGTCTACAGAACAGTACCAGAACAGAGACAGTACAGAAACAGAACAGAAACAGAACAGAAGCAGAAGCTCTACAGAAGACCTACAGAAGGTTACAGAAGGTCATCAAAACCACATAACTCACTCTCAAACCATTCAAAACTCTCACCAACCATTCACTAAACTTTCACAATATCTCATTCTTCATCAATCAATACTCCATCCCTCCTTACAGAAGACAATCAGATAAAAAAACAGACCAAAACAGAACAAAACAGAAGGTATACAGAACCAATCAGAACATATCAGAACATCACAAAACCCTCAACAAACATCATGATCTTCCAAAACACAATCAATATTATCCAAAACGCTCTCAATCCACTTCCAAATCAATCAATCATCCCTTAAAATCAACCATTCAGCTCTCAAAAACAACAAAAATCATCCAAAAAACAAGTCATTTCAACACTCAACAGGGTGGAATATTGCAGATACTTGTTGGCTTGTAGGCATGGGGGGTCCACTAGGGTTTACCATATGGCACCATATGAGTGTAAGGGAGGGGGGTTATTTAAGGGAAGGAAGGTTTATTTTATAAGGTAAGGTCCCATAAATAGGGGGTAGATAAGGGGTATTTTCATATTTTTCTTGCATGCAGGTGACGTCTCCTTATTACTACTAGTGAATCCCCTATGCTTGTAGGTAGTCAGTTATTGATTAGATATAGTATGTTACAACATAGCAAATGCACAGAGCATTGACAACATTATCCAGATTGTTGGTGAGAAGTTGGATAGCAAGAAATTTTCATTGTGGAAATTCAGAATGAAGAACTTTTTGGTTGGCAGAGGATATTGGGATCTATGCATTGGTGATGAAGCTGAAAGTGAATTGCCTGAACAGCCAACACATGATCAGAGAAGAGCTCATAAATATTGGATAGCGAGAGTATGCAAAGTGCTACACTGGTTTTCCTTATGTATTTTTTATGCTATGGCAATACAGATCACTAGATGTGATTCCGCGAAGGATGCTTGGGACATACTCATGAAGAACTATGGAAATGTGACACATGCATGAAAGATTCAGCTGAAAGAACAATTTAACAACATGTCTAGGAATTCCAAAAGAATCCAGGCTTACATGAAAGAGATAAAGACCATAGCGGACCAGCTTGCCACTATTGGATCACAGGTATTGGAGGATGATATGATTGTAGTCACTTTGAATGGACTTGGCAAGAAATATAAAGCATTTGATACATCTATTTCTATTAGATCTGACCCCCCTGATTGGGATGAATTGATTGCTTTGCTATTGCATGAGAAAGTAAAGCTTGGATTGAACACATGTTCTAGTACGTCTCAAAGCAAAGATACTATCCTTTATTCCAGCCAACGTGGGGCAGAGGCAACAGAGACCGTGGCTCTTTTTGAGGTCGTGCAGACACTCGGAACACCTATGAACAACAACATCAGAGTAATTGGCATGGCAAAAATGCATAGGGCTAGTATGGATCCGGTGGCTTTAGAGGCAGGGGGAGATCACCTTGAGGTACAGATGGTGGATCCTGGTAGTCGAATGATTAGTTCAACATGGACAAGTACTATCATTATTGTGGCAGATATGGGCACATTACAAAGGATTGTCATAAGAAGCAAGTATATATGAAGGCTAAGGGAAGACAACATGGGAACTATGCATTTTCTAGCGGCGCTCATGATGAGCAAGGTGATAGGTTGTTTGCCATGTAGGATGTGTCCAAGAATGCACCTAGGCAGAATAGAGATGAGAGATGGTACATTGACTCTGGGGCTTCTAACCATATGACACCCCATGGGGAGTGATTTGATGAGTTGGTTGCAGGTTCACATGCTTATGTTTGTACTAGGGATGACATCCAGCATGATATTCAACACACATGAGTTTTTCCATTGATGATGCCTGATGGCAAGAAAAAGAGCATGTATGATGTATTGCATGTACTATCAATAACTAAGCTCTTATCAGTGGGACACAGATGGCAGAACAAAATCCGTAGGTTAGATTCAATAAAGATGTTGCTTTATTAAAGAATACGATAATGGTTGCAAATTAATTGCTCAAGCCAGAAGGGATGGCAGGATGTTTACATTGGATGCGACCATTTCAGAACTTAAGGCAGCCATGTTTGCACATGATGAGGGTGCTATTCAGGATTTTGAGATTTGGCATAAGACGATTGGTCATGTTAATGTACAAAAGCTGAAATCTGTGCAGTAGAAGGAAGTGGTGCTTGGATTTCCCGAATTCAAGTATAATGACTTTGTCCATGTATGCCTTGCATGTCAATTTGGAAAGTAGGCAAGGTTTCCCTTTATGAAACATGTTGAAAATAGTTCGAGCACTTTGATGTCTGGGGTCCATTGTATAATGCTTCATTTGGTGGTGCTCATTATTATTTATCTTTCATTGATGATTTTAGCAGGTACACTTGACTGTACATATTGAAACATAAAGATGAAGTGCTTGATGCATTCAGAGATTTCAAGAAGCATGCTAAAAATGAGTTGGACTGCTATATCTCTTGATGGAGGTGGAGAATATGTCTCACGGAAGTTTGATAGATATCTTGCAAAGTATGGGATCAGAAGACAACTTACTTGTAGATATACACCGCAGCAAAACAATGTAGCAGAGAGAAAAAATAGGGTACTAATGGAGTCAACTAGAGCTATGTTGAATGAAAATTGTTTGTCTAATGCTTACTAGACTGAAGCAGTGTGGTGACTACTATATATGTGCTGAATAGAACCCCTACAACAGGGATTCATAATGTAACACCTTATGAGAGGTTGTATGGGGTCATAAGCCTGACATTAGGCACTTAAAGGTATTTGGTTGCATTGCATACATGCATATTCCTGATGAAAAGAGGAAGAAATTGGATCCCAAAGCTATCAAAAGCATGTTTTTGGGTTATGCACAGGACATGAAAGCTTATAAATGTTATATGCCATCTACTCATGAGACGTTGATAAGCAATGATGTTGTTTTTGACAAGCTGGTGTCTTGGTATGGGAATCCAATCGCACTACCTCTACTAATGGATGCCAATACAAGTAATGCTGAAAATACCCCTATAGTTAGTACATCTATGAGTGGTCCGAAAGGTGGTTTCATCTATAGTGATTCCTTGGTTAGGAAGGTTGCAGAATCACGCTCCTACATCCACTGACATGGACATGTCAGTGAGGGGGAGAATGGATGAGGGAAAGGAAAAGATGTTTGAGGATGTAATATGTCCACTTACTGCAAGTTATGAGTCGTTTAGCATTGATATCTTGGACAATGAGTTGGGGATTCCTTTTGTTATGACACCTGGTGCAAGGCAGAATCTCTATGTACAGCCTCATGAGAGGCAAGCTCAGAGTGAGCCACAGTTGAGGAGATATGAAAGGGTCAGAAGACCAGTTGACAAACTTACATACACTCGATATTTAGCCCATCATTACGCCTATATGACTAAAGTGACAAGTTTCAAAGAACCTGCTAACTTTGATGAGGCAGTTGTAGATGAAAATTGGTATACTGCCATGGATGAAGAGTATTCAGCTTTGGCTGAAAATGGAACATGGGATTTGGTTCAATTGCTTGAAGGCAAAGTCCCCATTGGCTGCAAATGGATATACAAGGTTAAATGCAAGTTGCATGGGTCATTGGAACGCTATAAGGCTAGTCCGGTCGCAAAAGGATATGCACGGCAGTATGGCCATGACTATGAGGAGATTGTCAGCCCTGTGGCTAAAATGGAAACTATTAGAACAGTCATTGCATTAGCAGTAGCTAAAGGCTGGAAGTTATGGAAAATGGATGTAAAAAATGCATTTTTGAATGGTGACTTACAGGATGAAGTTTATATGGAGCAGCCTGAAGGCTATGTGCATCCGGATTTTTCGACACATTTATGCAAGCTAAAAAAAGCATTATATGGGATGAAATAGGCACCCAGAGCTTGGAATGCTCGAATTAGTAGTTATTTACAACATCATGGATTTAGATTGGGCAGTGTAGATCATAGTTTATTTGTGAAGAAAACAAATTATGGCTATGTATTTCTGGTTGTCTATGTTGATGATTTAATCATTATTGGAGATGATGAGAGCAGGATTGCTGAAATAAGTCATTGTTGCAGATTGAATTCAAAGTCAAAGATCTTGGTGAGCTGAAATATTTTATGGGAGTTTAGGTAGTGCCTATGACTCGAGGCATATGGTTATTGAAGAAGCAGTATGCTTATGACATGTTATAGAGGTATGGTATGGATGAATGTAAGGCTATGGATACACCCCTAGACCAAAATGTCAAGCTATAGATTGATGTTGGGATTGAGATAGAGAATGTTACCATGTATGGATAGATGGTGGGTAGCTTGATCTATTTGACTATTATTCAACCTGACTTGAGCTATGTTATGGCGTTTATTAGTCAATTCATGCAGAAGCCTCACAAACCGCATTTGGATGCAGTTAGGAGGATCATGAGATATGTAAAGGGTACTACACATTATGGTTTGTTTTATGGAAAACCCCTTGACTTGACAGGGTATACCGACGTTGATTGGGCTGGTTGTGCCTATGAGAAGAGGTCAACCAATGAATATGCATTTGGATTTGGTAGCATCATGATCAGTTGGCAAAGTAAAAAATAGCCTACAGTTGCATTGTCTAGTACAAAAGCTGAGTATCGAGGTGCATCCTTAGCAGCATGTGAAGCTGTTTGGTTACTAAAGTTACTGAATGATTTGGGGATACACTTGGACAGCAAAGTGAAGTTGCATTGTGATAATATGAGTAGTGTAATGCGTGCAAGCAATCCCGTCTACCATGCAAGATCTTAACATATTGAAGTACATTACCATTTCATCAGAGAAATGGTACTAGTAGTTTACCATGTCTATTTTAAGAAAAGCAGCTTTTTAAACTCTATTTTTAACTTATGGTCCATGCAACCACCTTGAGCCATAGATAAGGAGAGTTCATTAGATTGCCTTGGGCCTTGACTTCCACATAGAAGCTTGCGTCATTTTAGATCTTAGAAAGGGAAAATCACTTCTCTTCTCACTTCCAAAGGATCACGTCTCTTGTCTTTCTTAATGAAAGAAAAGACATAAATACATATACACAATGCTAATGCACTTCCTCTTCTTAGAACTCAATCCATCTTCATTTATGTGTAACTCATTGGTTCTTGTGTACACTCTTACACTTGGCAGACACTTCCTTCCCCTTTCATAACTTGTACTGTTATACCTGATATCCCCATCACACTACTCTGATCACCCCATTAAGTGATGCACTAGGAATATTGGTCTCTAAATGGTCTCATGGCCATGCTAGATCATCATCAACACCTAAAGAAAAGTGAGTCATTAGTTTATTGACATAAATTTTCTAAATAGAGAATGGGTAATAAGAAGCAATCAACTTAGTGACATCCCTCTAGCTTCTAAATAGTTGACCTCAACTGTAGAGGAGATGCATAGTCCTTTAGAAGATCTCGAAAGTCTTGTAGTTCTCTCTTAGTCATAAACTAAGCGTCCAATGGGGGATAATTCTTAAACTTAACTATATACTTACATAATACCTTACCTTACCTTAGAGTATTGTCTTGATGATGTAAAATTCTTTTAGGCACAAGGAACTCTTTTGTTTCTTCTATGTTAGGTAAATCTTCCTTGATTGGTTCCATTGAAGGTTATCCAATATAGGGACATAGAAAACTTATATGGAAAGCATTATGAATGTTCTAATGACTTGGTAGATCCAAAAAAAAAGTCACATCGTTTATCTTATCTATGATCTTGAAAGGGCCATAATAGCGATTAGAAAGCTTAACCACTTTACCCGTTTGACATTTTTTCTTATTCAAGCGAGCCTTCTCAACCTTAAGAAGAACATTCTATCCCAACTTGAGATGCTTATCAGCTGTGCTTTGTGTTTATGCTTCTCTTGTGTCCTTTGGATAACAACTTTTACTTGAGTGAAAGCTATATCAATGTCTCTAACAAACTCATATGCTACAAAGATCTTATCCTTTGTAAGAAGAATGGGTGGTAAATAAGGCTTACCATAGATGATCTCAAAGGGTGCATTACCAGTACTAGAGTGCACCGTGTTATTGTATGCAAACTCTACTAAAGGTAAATACTTTTCCCATTCTCTTTGATTATCAAAGTCAGAGGAAAGGTCTAGAATAGTAGAATTAGCACTTTCACTCTGCCCATCCGTTTGAGAATGATAAGAGAATGAAAACTTTAACAAAGTCTCGAGGTTCTCGAAGAGAGCTTTCCAAAAGAGGTTCTCAAAGAGAGTCTTGAGGTTCTTGAAGAGAGCTTGCCAAAAGAGGTTGGTCATGGAGGGATCTCGATCACTTATAATGGACTTAGGCATGCCATGATTCTTGGAAATATGAGCAATGAATAGCTTAGCTATATGATTGGCTTTGATTGTCTTTTGCACACGTATAAAGTGAGCTTGCTATTAAGCCTATCAATGATAGTCCAAAATGCATCGTTGCCTACTTGTGTGCAAGGAAGCTCCATGATAAAGTCCATGACTATACTTTCCCAAGGCTCATTGGGAATAGGTAATGGCTTTAGTATACAAGGTGGTGTATGCCTGTCATACTTTACTTTTTGGCATGTCTTGCACTCGCATACATATCTTTCAATGTTAACTCTAAGAGTGGGCCAAAAGAAAATATATTTCCAATGCTTGAGTAGTGGGTAGAATACCCCTATGTCTAGCATATGGAGATGCATGTGCTTCATCCTTTACCTTGTATCGCAATGGTAATGCTACAAAAATTGCTTGATGATGATATAAATAACCATCTCAAATCAAGTAAGGTGTAATTGACTGACCTCAGTTAAGCTAATCCCATATGGTTGAGAAGTTGGAATAAGTTGCACACATTTTGGGTAAATCCATGAACTTGTTATGGTAAATAGTTGTGATTGCATTCACTTGAGGTCGTCGTGATAGAGCATCTGCTACCACATTCTTAGTTCTAGATGTGTGAAGGATTTGAAAATGAAACATAGATAATAAATTTTCCCAACGCATCTGTTTCTCTGAGAGCTTCTTCTGAGTGAGGAAGTATCTTAGACTTTGGTGATGTGTTTTAATAACAAAAATCTACATCAAGTAAATAGTGTTTCCATACTTGAAGAGTATGTACCACCGCCATAAGCTCTTTCTCATATACTGGAGCATGTAGCTCATGATCCTTGAGGTGTTGGCTCTCAAATGCTACTGCATGATGCTCTTAGTTAAGCACAGGTCTAATGCAATCCCTAGAAGAATCACAGTGAAATTCAAATTTTTTTTGAAGATCCAAAACTATGAGAACTTGTTCTTGAGTCACAAGAAACTTAATTCTTTCAAAGGCTTGTAGTTGCCTTGATCTTGAGTGAAAAGGCATTCGCCTCTTAATAAGGTCATGTAGAGGAGATGCAACATATGGAAAACCTCGTATGAACCTCCTGTAGTATGAACATAGGCCCAAGAAACTTCTAACATCATGTACACAAGTAGGTGTAGGCCATTCAACAATGGTTTGAATCTTCTCATGATCCATTCTCACCAAATTGGGAGAAACAATATGGCCCAAGTAATGAATTTCCGAAAGGAAAAATTCACTCTTCTTAGCATTGACATGTAGTCTACGCTTGTGAAACTCTTGAAAAACAATAGATAGATGTTTTCTATGCTCTTCTTTAGACCGTGAAAATATTAGAATGTCATCAAAGAAGACACCTATGAGCTTTGAGTGAGGTCTAAAAAATTCTCTTCATCATTCGATTGAATGTGGCAGGTGCATTAGTCAAACCAAATGGCATGACTAAAAACTCGTATAGTCCAAACGTTGTACGAAAAGCTATCTTATGAACATCTTCAGGTTCTATCTGTATCTGGTGATAGCCGCTCTTGAGATCAATGCGACTAAAGATACTAGCCCCTTGTAACTTATCCAAGATATTATCTATCCTTGGGATAGGAAAACAATTCTTCATTGTGATCTTGTTCAAAGATCTATAGTCTATGCACATACAGAAAGAACTGTCTTTCTTTTGAACAAGTAAGACTGAAGAGTAGTATGGAGAAGAGCTAGGTTGAACTAGCCCTTTTTCCAGGAGTTCATTTACTTGTTTTAGCATCTCCTATTGCTGACTTGCACTTACTCGGTAAGGCAGTTGGTTAGGTGGTGAATTTCTTGGGATAAGATCATTTGTGTGATCTTCCGAGTGCTTAGGAGGTAACTCTCCCAGAAGTGAATCACAAAAACAATCTTCATACTGTTTAACAAAATCATGTCTGGCTTAATCAATTAAAGAGAGGGGTTCTTTTAAAGTCCAAGACTTAGAAGCATTAGTTGGTATTGTGTGTTCATTAGAGGCATCAAGTGCTCTTGAATCATTAGCTTCTTTTGACTCTCTTACAAAAATCATGTGCACAGAAATAACTTTCTTCATTTCTTTAGAAATGGTAACATGACTAACCATTGGCACAAGCCAATCTCTGGCATCAGCAATGCACACTATGTTTTGACCCTTGACTTGAAATGCAAGGGTATTCTTAACAAAATCAGGAGGGAAGAGGTCTAATCTTGTAATGCCAAGGCATACCTAAGATAACATCATAGTTAGCAATGGGTGCAAGTAGAAAAGATTCTTGGTTGCGATAATTCCCAATTCTAAGATTCAACTTCCCCTGGATAGGAGTAGAATTGGTTGTAAGTCCTTCAAATGATGAACCTGATCTAATTGGTATTCCCAATCAATCTAGTGGAATTTAAATCCTTTCATTGTTGACACAAAATTATATGTGGACCCTAGAACAAAGAGTATCAAAACTCGTTGATTGTTGAGTGTCCCCCAACCCTTTAAGAGTTGTCTCTTCTTCTCATTTGAATAAGTGTTAGCTTTCACATCTGGAATAGAACTTGAGGATGGCAGAGGAGCATCTTTGACCACGTTTGCTTCCTTCCTTTTGTGAGGACAATCAAGCTTCATATTCCCTAGCTCACCACAAAGAAAGCACCTTCCTTCCTCTTTGTACTTTTGTATCTTAGAGGGTGAGAGATACTTGCACTTCTTCTCGTTACCCTTTGGCTTTGAATATTGGTCATGGGTAGAGGTAGGTCTTCTTCAATTAGTCATGTCTCTAGGTTGATCATAGAGCTACTCTTGTCTAGCTCTATAAGAACTCATCTCCAACTTTTGAGATGTACCAGGTGTAAGAGAACTTTCAACTATGATGGCAGACTCCATCATACGAGATAAGGTTTCATATGGATACACCTTCATGGTTCTATGTAAATGAGGGGGTAGGCCAGCTTCAAACTTCCTTTTCTTCTCTTCATCGCTGATCTCCATGAAAGGAGTAACCTTGAGAAGATTAACAAAACTTGTCCACATAACTAGTCACCTTCTCATGCTCTTTCTTGCCTAGCCAATCCCACTCCTTCTTAACATCATTCTCAAAATCAAGAGGCAAGAACCGAGCATAAAAATTCTTCTTGAGAACTTTTCCCAAGTTGTAGATTTCCTTCCCTCCAAAATGAGAGTCAACCACCAATTGCTATAGCAGTGTTTGTCAAGTGCATGCCTACATGCATGAGCTTGGACTTTTATGAGAAATTACCATCACAAAAAGCAACTTCAAATGGCTTGACAAAGGCTAATGCCTTAGTAGGATCTCTCTTACCAAAGTAAGAGTCAAACTTTATGTCCTTATCCCCAGACTTGAAAGTCTTAGTCTTCTTAATCTTACTCCTCTTATGGTCCCTCTTTGTCCGTTTGCAGATTGCATGAGACTTAGAACCAAGAGAGTAGGAACTAGAAGATGAGGAGGAGGAGGAGGAACTTGAGTAATCAAGGGAGTAGCTGGTTGCTGAGGGAGATGACTTCCTCCTTATCCACCTCACTTGAGGTGAGGCCTTTTTACTCTTCTTGACCCAAAAGTCTTTCTTCCTTCTAGGAAGCTTCTCAGCAATTGGATGCTATGCACCTTCACCATCAATTGGTGCAATGATGTTTCCTCCATTATCACCATCTTTTGGAGGATTCGGTCCTTCATAAGTAGCTTCTTTCCTTTCCCGTAAGCTGTCAATCAATTGACGTACTTTGAGAATCTCCAACAGGCTATGATACTCTGTGAATTGAGCCTATAATTGCTCACTTTTAGGCACATCATTAATTGCCATCTTTACCTTCTTCTTGCAAGGATCACCTTTACTTTGAGAAAAGAAAAGAGACATGCTTTGATACCACTATTATAAGATCCGAGATACACGCTCAACCTTCTTATATGACAACACACTAGGGACTGGAAGATGGGCCAATCCCCCCCCCCCCCCCCTTGTGGAGTTATATTATTGACAAGGAGAAAGTTCCTCCACTACACATAAACTAATTCTTAACTTGTAGATCTTGGGAACAAGATCATGGTTCCTTGCACGATATACAACCGGCTAACACTTGCACAACTTGGAAGTTGGCACCTTTTGATCCTTCTTGAGTCTCTCCTTCTCTCCTACACAATATGTGTAGGGATCTCCTCTTGGAGCTTGATTTTTGTTGAACTTGCGCAGCACTTGCACCTTCTCTCCTACACAATATGTGTAGGGATCTCCTCTTGAAACTTGATTTCAATAGAACTTCTGCAGCACTTGCACCTTCTCTCCTACACAATATGTGTAGGGATCTCCTCTTGGAACTTGATTTCAGTAGAGCTTCTGCAACACTTGTACCTTCTCCACTACATAATATGTGTAGGAGTCTCCTCTTGGAACTTGATTTTAATAGAGCTTCTGTAACACTTTGTGAGATTCGAATCGCCTTCTCTCCTCCTCTTCATGCAAGCAAAGTGATGCTTCCCTCACCTCCCCCACACCCAAGGAGAGCCTCCTCTTTTATAGGCTTCAAGATCTTCTCTTCTTGGAGAGAGACTTGAGTGTCAAGATTGGAAAGGTTGATCTTCATGCAAGATGTGATTGTTCTAGGACCTACTCTGCACCACCAATTTTGGAATATCTCTCTATGCATTACTAAGATGAAAACGTTCAACATGAAAGTTGTAGATCTCACCGTTTTCGATAACCCATGCAAGCCGTTTTTAAAGATCGGCTTTCTATCACAATATACTTTAAAAATGGATTCACCATGTCTATTTTAAGAAAAGCAGCTTCTTAAACTCTATTCTTAACTTATGGTCCATGCAACCACCTTGAGCCATAGATAAGGAGAGTTCATTAGATTGCCTTGGGTCTCAACCTTAATATTGACTTCCATACAAAAACTTGTATCATTTTAGACCTTAGAAAGGGAAAATCACTTCTCTACTCACTTCCAAAGGATCACGTCTCTCGTCTTTCTTAGTGAGAGAATTATCTCTCTCATCTTTCTTAATGAAATAAAGTACCTTAAACCTTGACTTGTAAGGGACAAGATGACCCCAAATGAATGCAATGCTCACTACACACAAGTAAACGTTCCCAGGAGTCCCCGGATGCACACATAAATACATATACACAATGCTAATGCACTTCCTCTTCTTAGAACTCAATCCATCATCATTTATGTATAACTCGTTGGTTCTTGTGTACACTCTTACACTTGGCAGACACTTCCTTCCCCCTTCACAATGTGTACTGCCTGTACTAGATATCCCCGTCACAGTGAGCTGATTACCCCATTAAGTGATGCAGTAGGAATATTGGTCTCTAAATGATCTCATGGCCATGCTATATAATCATCAAAACTTAAAGAAAAGAGAGTCACTAGTTTATTGACATAAATTTACTAAATAGAGAGTGCATAATAATAAATCAATTTAGTGACACTTTCCTTGCTCATCGGCTTGTGGTTCCTTGGGATTATTTCTCCTTTCCTCCTTTAGTCTTCGTCACCTTAGGTGAATAGGTACGTCCCCTTTGGCGCATCTTACGAGGCTGAGGTATTTCAAGATCACTATCTGAGCTTACTTGGGACTTGGAATCAAACTCTCCATCTTCGCTAGAAGAGGGAGTCTCTCTTGGAGGTCCTAGCTCAGAGGTTGAATCCATCTTGAATAACTAGGCCTGCTTGCTCGTAATCTATTGCTCCTATGTGCTTCAACCATGTGCGGTCGCAATCCATCCGCATGACTCCTTTCTAAATCCTAAAAACATTCCTCTTACTTGGTTTAAAGTCTTCTATATCTGTTCTATCACTCGTCCCTCAGTGTCATATTATATGGTATCCATCTCTCCTTTGCTTTGGCCACTAAAGGAACAATAGTCCGTATATTCATCATTAGAGCTATCTTCATCTGACTCTTGTCATCTCCTAAGTCTTGATATAGCTCCTCCTTTTCTTAGGTGATCACTTAGGTTTGGTTTAAGAGATCTTGGAGAGGTTTAAGGTTAGCAACTGAGTTGCCTACTAGCTTGTTTGTCAGATGCTCTAGGGTCTCAAGGAGTTCTTGCTTGTCACTAAGGATATGAAATTTGATAGGGTTGGGTCGTTCGTTTGAGCTTTTAGCCATCATGCAGACTTGCACTGAAGGTTTGTCTCTAGGTTTATTGATTGCCTTAGTAGCCTACTTGTATTCCTCATGGTCCAAGAATGCTAGATCCATATTGGCTAGCACGTGCATCCAATCCCGCTCATCTTCTAGCCAAGTGATATATTTATTCAATGACATATAAGATTTTCTAATTTGGGTGTCACCCTTCAGCATGGCTAAGATGGCATCTAGGTTGACTGGTGTCCATCTCTACCCTCACTGCTTCTATTCTATTGCCTAATAAGATTAGACCATTACCTCAATCCTCTATGACCCGTGCATTGCGCCTGGCCTAGTAGGATGTCATAGTCCACCCCCTTCATGACTATAAAGCCAATGGACAATTAAACTCTTGCGATCTTCAAGAGCCAGTTCTTTAGCACTCCAAATGGCCTTACCTTCATTCCATTAGCTAGCATGATATTAAACCTAGCATTCTCAATAGGCGAGTTACCCCAATATTGGGGTATTGTGTGGCTAAGCACACTAACTCCTACCCACATGTCTACAATTCTCTTTCTTGTGGTATCTCCGAGAGCTAAGACCGGTAAGATATCATGCATTTCCGTGCCTTCCGAGAAAGCATTGATGCGCAAGGATTTGGGCATTGAGTGCAGTGTTAGACTCGATATTTGCATCTCTGTATCATGTTTGTGTAAGTCAGCGGCAGCTTGCTCTATCAAACCTTCAACCCACTGTTTTAGCTCTTGCTATAGCATCAAATGTTGCCTAAGCAAGTTTCCTAGGCTTAACATTAGGGGTGGTCACTAGTGTGGTGAGGACGTTGCTAGCTGCTTGATTTTCTCCAAATGTTGCATTTCCAAGCCAATGGCCTTGACTGATTTGTTTGCTCAGTAGCATTCTAGCTTTGTCTAAGTGGCACTGCTTGTGGTGTAGTTGCCTCTCTTGATTTTGGTTGTGGTAGTGAGTTTGGCATGCTTATGCTTGAGAGATCATCGATCTCATCTTCCAATATGGGCTCATTGTCTTTTAAGTGTTCTTGGGCCTCTTTCACCCACTCCTTCACTTTTCTATGGCTTCTTTGAGTTGGCACTTTGGTTTGGGTACTCATCGACCTTCACACTTCCCTTCTTGCCATATTTGGAGTCGACGTTTCTTCCTTTGCGTCTATCACCTTTTTTCCAGTAGGCAATGTTGTGGCACCCTTTGTTTCTAGCGTGACCTTTGTGTTCGGTTTCTTTTTCCTTTGCCTACAACTCTTTTTTTTTATTGAGGCTATGTTTAAGTTACTAGGCCTTGGCAATGATATACCGGCCTACTTCGTCTATGCGTGGGTCATGACATGCAACAGAATGGGTGTGGCCTCCCCCTTGAGTGTCTTGATACCAAACAATCCCAATGGGACTGATGGCATGATTGCCAAACTAGAGGATGGTTTCTGTCTAGGGAGATCGGCAACGAGATGAGTGATTCCACACTCCACGTATCTAAGTTCTACCTTGTCTCAAGGTTGATGTGCTCCCTCTCGGGGAAGTGCTTGCGAGGAGATATGTCCTAGGTGACTGCAAGTCCAACATCAGCTCTTGGGTCTGCCCTCCTAGGCCTCTACCTCTACCTCTACCTAACTCCATCACCGGTATTGGTCTGTAATCCATAAGGATTGGATTACCCTCTTCGTCATACGAGACATAAGGGCTCACATAAGGTTCTTCATCATTCGGCTCCTCCACATAATGGACTGGAGCTTCGCTCGGTGGATGGGTTATGTAGGTCTAGGTGGTTTGGGGATTCCTATGGGGTTTATCTCCATTCTAGGAATGGTTGGTTTAGCGTCGTTGGGTGCCAGGAGTCCCAATGGGGATTCCCTTTTGAAGAAATTTGGCACCCTATTTGCTAGGTAAGGCTGATTGTAAGGTTGTGAGTACGGAAGTCTCCTTAGCAGTTTGCAATGCATGGCATTATGGCCGAACCTACGGTAATTTGTGCAAGGTCAGTACCTAGGGTCCTGACACTTGGTTGGTAGGTGGTTTTCGCCACAATGCACACATTGAACATGAGGGCATGTTGGTCGTCTCATCATCTCTTGTAGTTTGGCTAGCTCCATCTTCATCTTCGCTAGCTTCATACTTGGGCTAGCACCCTTTCCTTTGTCTTGAGTACTTAGGCATGATCTTTCGCTTGATGTTGAAGCTCTCTCGGAGTTTCTAGGGTTAATCTTTTCTCGACTAGAGCTCTTGGAGCTTCTCTCCTTAAGCTGGTCATCCACTCTGATGGCCTCTTCAAAGACCCTAGTTAGTGCATCTCGCTACAAGCTTGAGTTGCTTGCGAAGGCCTTGTAGAGTTCTTCACTTCGTATCTCATTGATGAATATTGTGGACATTGCTCTCTTCGTGGATCATTCGTTCATAGAGATTCTCTTAAAGACACTTGTCACATGGGTCACATAATCCCTGATGTCTTCCTTATCTCTTTGATTCACGTTCATGATGTTCAAGTTGTCTAAGTACCCAACCTCTAAGACTCTCTTAATGAGGAGATTCTTGAGGTTATTGAAGTCATTGCTCTCTGTGGCATCTAGGATGGTGTACCAAGTTCTTCCCTTATCACCTAAGCATAGGTCAAAAGCTTATGATTGCTGAGCAAGATTGGTGAGGTCATTGGCTTCACAGACCTGCTCGAACTGCTCTAGGAAGTTGTAGGGATCGTTGTCTAGCTAGTATTTATCTAGCTGATTTGTGACTATAGGGATTTTAGATTGGCTCTTGGAGCCCTAGGGTAACTCCTAATATTGCAAGTAATGAGGTTGCCATTGTAGCGATGTTTTGCTCGGTGGAAGTGTTGTCTAGCAGTCACTTCATGAGAAGCTCACTCAGCTTAAGATCTCCTTCCAGCGCTCTTTCCCTCTTTGTATTAGGGGCTATCCTATTTCTGCTTGCTAGGGCTAGCACTCGTTGCTGAATCTCCAAAATTTCTATGCTCTGCCTGCAAGTTCTTGGCCTGCTGCTCTTGATTGTAGTTCAATATACCCTAAAAAGCTTCTTGTGCTAGTCTGCTCTCCTCATCGAGGTCTGCTATGATCTCCTTGGATGTCCTACCATGGTGGTCTATTCGGGTCTATAGATCGTAATTGGCGACTAGCCATTGGATTTTTGTCAGGAAACTACCTAGTTCTATAGATCGTAATTGGCGACTAGCCATGGATCTTTGTCCCATTTGTGGTTAGTGCTTGTCTCTGTCATGTCAACGGTCTCTCTCTTCACCAAGTTGTCAATGAGATTGATTAGATCAGGTAGATCCACTCCTCCAATGGTGTCTATTCCTGTTGTGTTTGGCTTCTCTGTTGCATCTTCCACTTGGGGTTTCGATCACCTGACTATGTCTCAGGATCTCCTCCTACTGGTGGGTTCATTCTATGGTTACGTCTAAGTGCATTTCTTAATTTATAGTCACTCTCTGTATGTGTATGTACTCTCTTCTGTGCAATGTGCGCAATCATGCTTTTGGCTTTTCTTAGGTGTACTTCAAGTGCTAGAAAACAACACGAGTGCGATGGTAAAGTGACTATACTGCTCTCACACTCTCATTTATGGATTTGGCCTGATAGGCTATAAGTTCATTCTCACTAGTCCTAGGGTCTGTATTGCATCATTTAGCTCGATAGAGGTCTGTTTAGGGATCTATGACTCAATTTGGTGCTACTAGCGGCTTGGATTGCTATAGCTGGTCGGCTAGAGTTCGGCTAGAGTCACGCTATAGTTGCTTCTAAGTCTATGTTTTGCTACTTTTCATGTTTTTTGCACCAGAAAGGTGTTTTAAGTGTTTGTATGGCCTTTGGGGGTTTGCACGGTAGTGGTTTGGGTCAATCACGGTCTAGAGGTTAAAATTTTGAAAAAATCCAAATTTGGCCCACCAGATTCGAATTGTAGGGGCCGATGTCCGATTCAAACTGTCGAATGGCCGAGGCCAAATGCAACTAGACCGAATGTCAAATTGGCCAGTCTGAATGTGGTTGTCCAAGGGCTGAAAGGTCGCTTGTCCAAGTGGGGTTAGGTTGAGTCAGCAAGGCCAAGGGCCGAATTTTCAAGTGTCTGAGTAAGATGGGCCAAATGGTTGATTTGATTGGGCCAAGTCTTGAGCATCTGAATGGTCATGGGTTGAGTGGCTGAACATAAGAGGGTCGAGGGCCAATTCCAAGGTTTGGTCCATAATTGTCGTCACTCAGGGCCGAACGCAGCACGATTTTGGCAGATATGACAATGAATCAATCAAATTGCACAATTTAGTTCATGACATATAGCATGCACCTCCAGATCAAAGCTATGGATAGAGGGGAAGAGTTGTATATAACTTCAATGTGCAAAAAACTCTTAGGTGAAGCAATGGATCCAATGTGGGGAATGGGTCACACACACACACACACACACACACACACACACACACACACACACACACACAATGCCACAGTTACAAATGAGCTCTCCCTTGGCCTCTTGGGTTATAAACCCTTCCTCGGCTAAGGCTTTTGACCTCTTCAATCACTCTCTTAGCGACATAAATCCATTCAAGCACTCTTTTTTTCCCTTTTTTCCTTGATTTGTGCCCTGTTTGGGCCTATTTTACAGCAACAACCCTAAAGCTTTCTGCTTTGATTTCTCAATCCTACCTACTCTAAATGCAACAAAAATCAAAAGTAAAGTACTGAAATGATTTCTCCTACTTGCCTAATCATCAAAATAAAAAATACTTGTTGAAAGGATGAAAAACCCAAAACCTCCTATCTATCTTAAGCTCCAATTTAGGGATGAACCCTTACTTCGATGCTTGAGTTGATGTGTGCAAGTGCTAAAGCTTGAATCCGTTGGTCTCGAAAAATAGAACCAAAATGTAGAGGGGGCTCACTGCTCAACCACCAAGACCCATGGACGACTTATCCCTTCAAGTGTTTCAAGCAAGCACCTATGGCTATCTCTCACCTAGCCGATGCGCCTTCAATCCTATGAGTGTAGTGAGCTTCCTTGTGTTGAGATATCGAGCTCCACTCGTGATATGCCAGGGTGACCGTTGTGCATTTATGTCACCGACGTGTTAGTTGCAGATGCGGTTGGTACACCGCCCATGAATAATAGCTAGATGACAGCTATCCTTATCTACTCTAGTTCGTGGCTCAGTTAGTATGCCACCTTAGTTAGTTGAGTTTGGTTTGAGACCCATATATAGGGTTCTTCTATTTCTTTGTACTTGACTCCTTTTTGGCTTACACAACTAAGAAGAGGAAAACTATTTTTCAGCCTCCACCTTTGTGTGTATTCCCCCATTGTGTAAGCAAGAAAGCTACAAGTGAGACTCCTTCCTTCTCTCCCACAATCTTGACATGGTATCAGAGTCTTGTTCGTGGTAAGGAGCTCAAGAAAGCAAGCCAAGCTCGCGGTGTTCTGGTAAGAGGAGCAGTGTTGCTTTCATTTTCTGTTTTGGGAGCAGATCTCTGTAGGTAACACAGCCGGAAATTGCAAGAGTGCATTGTCTTAGGTTGAGACGCCCTTCGGGTGAAGCAAGAGGGCAGTATATACTACGAGATAGGGCTTTAGCCCTTGGCGACCCTGTTTTTTTGATTTGAGGCCATTTCGGGGCCTGTTTTGGAGGTGGAAGTTTTCTGCACGCACTCAGGAAAAGGCCCAGTTTTATGCTGTGTGACCACTGGTCTATAGGTCGGTGAAAAGTTACTGTAGAAATTGCATCGTATGCTTGTGTGCAGAGACATTGGGAGTTACAGAATCATCCTTGTTGCCTGTTGATGCAAAATCGTCACTAGGAAGTGACTGTGTGGTCAAATACCACTTTCGTCAGTTTTGCAGATTAGCCCTTGTGAGGTTGAAGCTGTGTTCTTTGCAGTGACAGAACTTTTTGCAGTGTTCTGTAATGGCGTCTGATTCTCTCTCACAGATTGTCACTGAAAAGCTTGACAAGAACAACTTCCAAGCATGGAAGTTAATAATGACGAATTTCCTTATGGGAAAAGGATATTGGGAATTTGTTGCAGGAAATGAAGAAGAACCAGTTCTTCCTGATGTTCCTAATCAACAGCAAATTCAGGCATTTAAAGCATGGCATGAGAGAGCCAGGAAAGTTATGTACTGGCTGTCTATCAGTATTTCAGACTCTATGATTATGCATATTCAGGATGTAAGTACGCTAAAGGAGGCATGGGATACTTTGTCAAAAATGTATAGCACAAATACTCAAGCCAGGAAAATGCAGCTCAAGCAAGAGTTGCATAATGTGCAAAGAGAAAATATGAGCATCAATGACTATCACATGAAGGTGAAGAAGATTGCAGATGCACTTGCTTCCATTGGGTCGCCAGTGGAAGATGATGATTTAGTTTCTGTGACCTTGAATGGTCTAGGAAAGGATTATGCACAGTTCCGAACATCCATTTTCGTCCGTGAAAGATTTCCTGATTTTGAGGAGTTGATTGCTCTTCTAATTTCTGAGGAGCAGAGAAATGGTGGTGCATCTTCTTCAGGAGGAACTTCAAAAGAAGTTGTCTTCTACTCAAATGCTGGAAGAGGTAGAGGCAGAGGTAGAGGAGGCCGATCTGGAGGCCGTGGTAGAAATCAGAATATGCAACAAACTCAAGAAAACCAGTCCTATGGAGGAGGACGTGGTAACTCTAGAGGCAGGGGGAGCCAAAGAGGTCGTGGTGGATGGCAAAGAGGCCAAAATGCAAAAAGTAATGTTGAATGCTACTATTGTAGTAAAATGGGTCATATGGCTAAAGACTGCTATAAAAAGCAGAATGACATCATGAATGGAAAACTGCAACAAGGGAACTATGCATCTTCTAGTAGACAGGGTGATGACAAAAATGAGCATTTGTTTATGGTGTAGCACATGAACAATTCTGTGACAAGTGCAGAAGAAAGCAACGATGTATGGTATGTTGACTCAGGTGCATCAAACCACATGATAGGTCATGCAGAATGGATGGAGGATGCAAGGAAAATGGAAAAACCAAGATTTGTGGAGACTGGTGATGATACTGCACATCCTATTGTGTAGATTGGAAAAATTCCCTTGTCTATGCAGGATGGGAAAAAGAAATACCTGTTCGATGTATTTCATGTCCCGAATATCACCAAGAATCTGGTTTCTGTTGGTCAAATGGTTGAGCAGGGCTTGCAGGTCAGACTTAATCCTCATGGATGCTTTGTTGAGGATATGAAAAATAAAGGTCGCTTGATAGCAAAAGGAAAGAAGAATAGTAGAATGTTTATGTTGGATGCAGACATGTCTAAATTGAGTGCAGCAATGTTTGCACATGGGACCGGTGTAGTTGCAGATATTGATATCTGGCATAAACGCATTGGTCATGTTAATGTACAACGACTTAAATCAATGCAGGCCCAAAATATTGTTGCAGGATTGCCTAGATTCAAGGTTGCAGAAATGCATAAGGTATGTGAAGCCTGTCAGTTTGAAAAACAGGCAAGGAAACCATTTCCTAGACATGTTCAAGAGAGTAAGAAGCCATTGGAATTAATCCACTCTGATGTGTGGACTACTAAAGCTGCATCTCTTGGAGGCTGTCATTATTTTGTCACTTTTATTGATGACTATACCAAAAAAGTTTGGGTGTATTTTATGAAAAAGAAAAGTGAAGTTTTTGGGCATTTCAAAACTCTTAAAGCTATGGTTGAAAAAGAAACAGGCCTGCAAATATAATGCCTAAGGTCAGATGGAGGGGGAGAGTACCTCTCAAATGAGTTTGCAAGGTTCTTGCAGGAGCATGGCATAAAGCAGCAATATTCATGCAGTCATACCCCACAGCAAAATGGAATTGCAGAAAGAAAAAACATGCATATTGGAGAGGTATCTCGTGCCATGCTCAATGAAAAAGACCTGCCAGATTTTTATTGGGCTGAAGCAGTTGCTACAACAGTCTAAATAATGAACAGGACTCCCACTGCAGCAATACATGGAATGAATCCAGAGGAGAGGTATACTGGTAGGAAACCAGATATTTCTCATTTGAAAATCTTTGGTTGTATTGCCTATGTTCATGTGCCAGATCAATTGAGATCCAAGTTGGATCCAAAAGCTGAGAAGTGCATCTTTATTGGTTACTCTCTGTAGGCAGAAAGGGTATAGATGCTATAACCCTTCTACTCGTAAGTTTACAGTGAGCAGAGATATTGTTTTTGATGAGATGAGTAGCTGGTATAAACCAGTAAATGTGATTGATGATGTAGATGCACAAAATAATAATGCTGCACAGAATTCATAGCAGCAGTCACAAAATATTAGTGGACCTGGAGTGTCCTCTAGCAATGGTTCACATTCTTCGCCATGGACAGGCAGATTGAGATGAGGAGAATCTTCTCAAAGCAATGCAGATAGTGGTATGCAGGTTTCACGAAAAGGAAAAGAGAAGGTAGATCAGCCCATGTTTGATGAGAATGCAGGTCACTCTTATGTGGATGGTGAATCCAGTGGCTCAGAACAGAGCATTGATGATGAGTTGGGTATCCCCTCTATTGTTACACCTGGAGTAAGGAAGACCAGGGATGTTTTGAGAGCACCTGGAAGTGAGCCTACTTTCCGTAGGTCTACCAGAGCTAGGTATCCTATGGATAGGCTGAAATATGATGGATTTACAGCCATCCACTATGCATACATGGTCAAAGGGATACAGGAACCAGAACCCACTTCTTTTGAGCAAGCCATGGGAAAAGAAAAATGCGAGAAAGCCATGGATGAAGAAATGGATGCCTTGGAAGCAAATGCTACATGGGAGTTGGTACCTTTGGCTAAAGGTAAGAATGCAATTGGCTGTAAGTGGGTTTATAAGGTGAACAGCACAATGCAGATGGTTCTGTGAACAGATACAAGGCAAGATTAGTAGTCAAGGGGTATGCACAAACATATGGCATTGATTATGAAGAAACATTCAATCCGGTTGCAAGGATGGCAACCGTAAGAGCAGTCATTGCTATGGCTGCATCAAAGGGATGGTCTTTACATCAGATGGATGTAAAGAATGCCTTCTTGCATGGTGATTTGCAAGAAGAGGTCTATATGGAGCAGCCACCAGGTTATGTGCATGTTATTCATCCTGAGTTTGTTTGCAGATTGAAGAAAGCCTTGTTGGCTTGAAGCAAGCACCTAGAGCATGGTCTGACAAGATAGGGCAGTATCTTGTCACTATTGGCTTTCAGATTTCCAAGGCAGATTTCTCACCTTATGTGAGAAAAACAGAGAAAGGTATTATGCTGCTTGTCATTTATGTTGATGATTTGATTATGACAGGTGACAGTGATGAAGATATCCTTAATCTGAAAATGCTATTGAAGCAAAAGTTTGAGATGAAGGATTTGGGAGAGCTGCGTTATTTCTTGGGCATTGAGGTGATTAGATCACCAAGTGGGATACAGCTCTTGCAGAGGCAGTATGGATTGGACATGCTATCCAAATATGGGATGATAGGCTGTAAGCCTATTTCAGTTCCTTTGGAGCAGAATGTGAAGCTGAGCGCAGATGCAAGTGAGCTTCTGGAAGACCCTACTATGTACAGGCGCATAGTAGGAAGTTTGATTTATATGACTATTACCAGGCCAGATTTGAGCTATGCTATTGGATTGGTAAGTCAGTTTATGGAGGCTCCAAGGAAATCGCATTTGGATGCGGCTAGACACATACTCAGGTATGTGAAGTCCACATTGCAGTATGGACTATTTTATGAGACTGAGGTTCAGATACAGTTGCATGGATACACTGATGCTGATTGGGCTGGTAGTATTTCTGATAGACGATCTACCAGTGGGTATGTGTTCTCTTTTGGGAGTGCTGCAGTCACTTGGAGTAGCAAGAAACAGCCTACAGTTGCCTTGTCAAGCACAGAGGCTGAGTACAGGGGTGCAGCAATGGCTGCATGTGAGGTAGCTTGGTTGCATAAGCTACTTTATGATATGCATCAGTCTACAGATGGGCCAGTTGTCATTTATTGTGACAAAATGAGTAGTATACACTTGGCAAATAACCCAGTCTATCATGCTAGAACAAAGCACATTGAGGTGCATTATCACTATGTGCGGGAGAGGGTTTTACTAGGTCTTATCGATCTAGTTTATGTTAGTACAGAGGATCAGGTAGCTGACATATTCACGAAGGCATTGGGTGCAAAGAAGCTGCGCAAGTTCAGAGACTTGCTTGGTGTGCAGGAATTGGGATTGAGCTCGAGGGGGAGTGTTGAGATATCGAGCTCCACTCGTGATATGCCAGGGTGACCGTTGTGCATTTATGTCACCGACGTGTTAGTTGCAGATGCGGTTGGTACACCGCCCATGAATAATAGCTAGATGACAGCTATCCTTATCTACTCTAGTTCGTGGCTCAGTTAGTATGCCACCTTAGTTAGTTGAGTTTGGTTTGAGACCCATATATAGGGTTCTTCTATTTCTTTGTACTTGAATCCTTTTTGGCTTACACAACTAAGAAGAGGAAAACTGTTTTTCAGCCATCACCTTTGTGTGTATTCCCCCATTGTGCAAGCAAGAAAGCTACAAGTGAGACTCCTTCCTTCTCTCCCACAATCTTGACACCTTGATGCTCGATGGAGTAGCCTCCTCCCCCAAGCCCTCCAATAGTTCCATGATTTGAGATGGAAGCTCAAGCATCCTCAAGCCCCCACCTCCATAGCCATGCATGAGACAAGAGAAGAGAAGAGAAGAGAAGAGAAGAAGAAGAGAAGAGAAGATGGAGAGCTTCACCTCCAAGATACCTTACCCTCACACACTCACTTCCTCACACTCCCTCTTTCAAGCACACACAAGCAAGCAAGGAGAAGAGAGAAAGAGAAGAAGACGAGTCCACTTTTTCCACAGACCAAAGAATGACCTTCTCTATTCACTTTTTGGCTTTTATACATGCCCTGAATTCCTTGGGCAGCCATCCCCTTTTACATGACCGGCCATTGTGGCAAGGTCCTCTTGTCCATTTCCTTCTATTTGCCTTATATCTTTACCTATGCCTGCCTACCTTTTACAATTTCATAGGAGGGAGCGTGGCACTCTTTTACAACAGTTTTAGGGATGCCTTGCATTTAAAAATGCACTTTTGCATTCAACTTGATTTTTGATTCTTCCATCTCAAGCTGGGGTTAATAGTGTATATAAACTCAATTACATTGGGATCTTGAGTACTATTGCATACATCCCTAGGTTGCAAGATGAGGTATAGAGGCACATAGGCAATTTGTGCAATGTACACCTTATATGAAGGAAGAAGAGCCATAACATTGACATGCACATGAAAAAACTTACAAGATTCACATTTTTATGTAATACAAGGCTTGGGTATGCATGAGAGAGAGAGAGAGAGAGAGAGAGAGAGAGAGAGAGAGAGAGAGAGAGAGAGAGAGAGAGAGAGAGAGAGAGAGAGAGAGAGAGAGAGAGAGAGAGAGAGAGAGAGAGAGAGAGAGAGAGAGAGAGAGATGATGATGATGATGATGTTGTTGTTGTTGTTGTTGTTGTTGTTGTTATTGTTGTTGCAATAAAGGCAAATGGTTGGGTGGGCACTCCTTGTATATTACACACTATGCACTCATATATTAGTAAAGAAAACAAAGAATAAGGGTTGCTGAGTACTCACAGAAAATTTCATATATTTCTCACTCACTCACTCACTCACTCACTCACTCACTTACACACACACTCTCACCTTCTTACTCTCTCATTCCACTAGCTTTGCATCCCACCATTTCTTCCTTTCAACTAGTATCAAAGAATCATCCATGGGAGATCATAGTTAAAGTGAGGATCATGAGAAGAAACAAGGTTTATCATGAGGTCGAGTGAAGCTTTACCATGACATTCATACTTATTGTTTGGATTAGAAAGAGGTACATATATTAATGCCTAGTTCTTAGATTATGTCAAATAGGTGTTTCATTCAAGGGAGCCATCAATGTGTAGTTTAGAGGTTGCCATAGCCCAATTTTGATGTGTTTGGAAAGCCAATAGTGGTTGGATATAAGGCAAACTAGCTAGGTTTTTGGATTGCTTGAGGAGAGAATTGGTTCATGTATTGATGTATGCAAGCAAGGATCCCAAGGTAAAAATTAGGGGTGAATTTTAACCCAATGGCTATTTTTAAGGGGTTTTCTTAGTCAATGGGCTAAATTTTATGGGCTTCAAAACTCAAAAATTAGCCCATATATCCAAAAGTTACATATTTTGGCTTGAAATTTGCCCACAAATAGCTCAGAAAATCAAATTTTCTCACAATACTTGCCCAATTTTCTAAACTCTTCACTTTTGATAATCCAAACATTTTCCCCACCCTATCTACAAACTAAAAATCATGGGGTGTCTTATAATTTACCCTAGCAAGGGGGCTACACAAGCATAGGGTCAACTTATTTCTAGAAGTTAAAGGTTAGGGTGTTGGTGGATACTTGTCTACCACCACTCTATTCATTGATAATTAGATCATATTGGTAGTTGCATAACACCTAGTGTTCCTTGCTTGTACCATGCACATTGAAGTGTACTACCATTATGTTAAGATGAGACTCTTTGCAAAAGAGATCATCAGCTTGGTCCATGTGCAAACCTTGCACATCTTTTACAAAAAACGAATTTGCTCATGAGAGGTTCTAAACTTTTGATAAGTCTTTGGGCTTACTCCCTTTTTTGGATTGATCATAGTCCACAAAGCTTGGCTCTTCCTATATATGAATGCCAGCTTTTGTTCAGCACATTACTCCCAAAGGGGCATGCATTACCATATTTTCATAATAGTGTTTGTGAACACATGGGACCATCAGGCCACGTATTTTCATTACTAGGAGGGGTTTTCCCCGGACATTATATATATGCCTATTTCATTTTAGGATATTCTTAGTAAGTGTTCTTTGTTGATACCTCTCAATACACTTTGTGTTGTGTGCTCTCAAGCTTCATTTTCCCAAGCTTGTTTGTGTGCATACTTGCAACCAAATTCAACACACTTTAGCCACCACTAGCCCCAACATGATCACATATGCATTTCACATTTCTTTAGATTTGTGGTCACATAGATCAAGCTAAAATGTAACAACATCCCAAGCTGCAATTGATCCCATTACATTGCATTAAAAGGGTACCCCAACAATTGAACCACATAGCCTTTCCAATCTAATGTCATACATCAGTCTTAGATGCATTATTGCCATCAATCACAACCAAACATCACCATGCATCATGTGATTAGAGTTATCATTTATCTTAGAGTGGCATGAAATAGACTATCTTCTTTAATTTGCACCACATTCATGACAATCATTCCTAGAACTCATTTAATAAGGTTGTACTATCAATGGAGTGGCCCTACTTTCCTATGACCATCATGCATATTTGGCATAAGAATCACCATACAAGTAGGAACATTTCTTTCACATATTAGAGAGTGAATCAATCCATATCACCAATACAAAGCTCCTTCAATTAGATTCACACAATTCTTCCCCTTATAACTCACAAATTTGATAATTCCTCTGTCTTTTGTATGCTAGCTTAACACAAATTGTCATAAATATAGATTTAATAATTGGGAAACTAGGTGAATATTATAGATCTTTATTCCTACATTGGTAAATTAGCTAGACAAAGATGTAAGTACAATCAATAACTTTAGTAGAGTAAGATGCTAGGACATATAACATTTTCAAGTCACGAGAAGTTTTGCTTAACTTAAAACAAGCTCATTTGTTAGTCATCTAGTTAGCATGTTGCCTCTCTTTCTATTATATTTATGTAGTCCTTGCACTATGAAACTCACTTGTTTACCTTTTCTAGCAATGGAAAACATAAAATATTTGAATGGAATAGGATTGTGTACCATCATATTCATCGGACACCCCTTGCTATTTATGCAGGGGAGTTAGCTAATAACCTGATACACTTAGTATAGTGCCTGAGGAGCCCTTATTTTGTGCTTTAATAGAGTTATACCAAGACTAAGGGATTGTTTCAGCAATACACTGGTGAATGGTAGTGAAGTGTGTTATTTTGTTAGGCCAAGAGGGCCTTGTGTCTATTTGGTGCGAGTGCATTTAATGGTTTTCTATTTTAATAAATGCATTAGATAGGTTTGGCGAAGTGCCTAAAGGGAGCCTTTGCTGTACAGGAGCTTCTTGTGGCCATTCCAAGTGGTGTCCTCACCTTTTCGAGTTTTTCTCTTCAGCCGTAACCTCACAAAATCCACCGTGGCACAGAATCCACTATGAAATATGTTTCATGGCATCATACTTCTGGGGTGAGATAGCAATTGTCCTCAATTTCTATTATTTGAATGTGGAGCCAACAATGAGCAATAAACACTTAGGTCATGGGCATGCATCCATTGGGCCTCTTCAACAATATGATTTTTAAACTTAACCAAATACCTAGAATATCTACTACCAGTTCTAGTGGTCATAAAGTCATTGTCTAGAATAGTTTTAGGTTCAAGGATTCTAGTTTCTTTTTCTAACAAAGGAGGGTTTTCATAAACAAGGTGGACATGTAATTGGCCTCTAAAAAGGCCATAACAAACTTATATGAAAAGTATTATGGATCTTCCAATGTTTGGGTAGTTCTAATTTAAATGCATTGCCATTTAACTTGTGAATTATTTTGAAAGGTCCATAAAACTTACGTACTAATTTAACAAGAGACTGTTTCTCAACACTTTTCAATCTTCTATTTTCAATGCATAACCAAGCATAATCACCAACATTGAAAATCACGGCTTTTCTTTTCTTATTAACTTGTTTAGTGTATGATTGTTGGGCATTTATAATCATATCTTTAACTTGAGCAAAAATAGTAGCATGCATATTTACAATATCATCAACATCTTTAGCATTATTCAACAATGATGTGACAGGTGTAGGCAATTTATGTCCATAAATGATTTCAAACGGTGCTTTATGAGTAGCTATGTGTGGTATATTATTGTATGCAAATTGAAGTAGATGCAAGTTGTCAAGAATCGCGTGGTGGGGGGACTTGCTCAAGATGCTGCGCCGAACACACACAGAATGCACAAGGAGAACCTCACTCAAGAGATAAGAAGAGAGATGGAGGCCAAAACGTTTTCTTGCTGGTTTCTTCTTCTTCTTCCACACACTTTTCAATATACACAAAGTATAGATAAGATACAACATAAAGGAAAGTGGCCTACTAAGTCGAACAATGCATAACCGATTACACTAGTCGACTAGTGCTATAACTATGCCAGCTATAAATAGGTGTAACAACCTGAATATAATAAGTAATGAGTCAGTGGGCCATGTGAGAGTCATAATGACCACCGATGTGCTAAGTGTGGACATCTAGACCCATCTAACCAGGCGGTCCATCATTAATGTCCGCATGTGTTGAGCTTGTCATCTCAACACAAGTGTGTGTTCCATGTTTGTGGTTTTGAAATTGTGTATGCACACAAAAGATCTAGAATTGTATTATTTGTAGATTCTGTTTGCCCATTGGTTTCAGGATGGAATGTAGATGTGAAATCAATCTTAGTACTACCCAAATTAGCAAACAAAGTAGTCCAAAAATCATTACAAAATCTAGAATCACGATTAGAAATAATAACTTTTGGCAAATCATAATTAGTGAAAATAGTCTTAAAAAACAATTGTGTAGCTTGAGATGTAGTTAATGTTTTCTTGCATGGTAGAAAATATGCTTGTTTACTAAATCAATATACTATAGTCCAAATCATATCATGATTAGCTTGTGTATTAGGCAAACCAACTATAATCCATTGAAATATGTTCCCATGGATGGTTAGGAATTGGTAAAGGCATTAACAAACCATATTGCTTACCATGGTGTTGCTTGACTCTTTGGTAAATTAAACACTCAATAACAAAGTTATAAAAATTAGATTCCATTTACGGCCAGTAAAACTCTTCAACTAATGTTCTTAAAGTGGAAATAATACCTCTATGACCTTGATATGGAGAACAATGAATTTCGTGCAATACAAATGATCTAAATTGAACAGTGAGACACAATCTTTTCTCATAAAATATAAATCATGAGAATAAGACAAAGAATAAATTGGAATCCAGTTATTAGCAACTAATTTGTTCCAATCAACTCCAAAGTTGGGGTCATTGTCATAGGTATCCTTCATAGGAGTAAGGGAATCAAAGGATAGAAAGGAAATATTATGGATACTTAGTCTCCTACTCAATGCATCGGCAATAACATTTTCTCTTCCCGACTGATATTGGATAAGTGGATGAAAACTTTGAATGAAAGAAGCCCATTTAATATGGCAGTTAGAAATTTGTGGTTGACTAAGGAGATGCTTGATACTTTGATGGTCATTTTTAATCATAAATTCGGATCCCATCAAATAGTGTTTCCATTGACATAAGGCTTGAACTACAACTAACAATTCTTTATCATAGGTGGAATCCTTCAACTCAAAAGCTTTAATTTTGCAACTAGAATAGGCTATGGGATGTGAATCTTGCATGAGGACAACTCCTATTCCTCATTCGCTAGCATCAATGACTACTAGGAAGAATGGTCAACTAAAATCAGGTAATTGCAAGACAGGTGCATGTGTTAAAGTATGTTTCAACAAATCAAAAGACTTTTGTTGGTTGTCAGACCAACCATACACAACACATTTCTTTAACAATTTTGTCAAAGGCAATGCAAGCAATGAAAAATTTCTCAAAAAATTTCTATAAAAGCTGGCAAGGCCTAAGAAAGAACATAACTCATGCACATTTTTAGGGATTGACTAATTCAAAATTGCCTCTATCTTTTTAGGATCAATGTGAATACCATTAGAAGAAACAATGTGACCTAAGTATTCAATCTAGGTTTGAAAAAATCCACTATTGTCAGGGTTAACATACAATTGATTCTATTTCAACAATTTGAAAACTAAAGATAGATGTTCACAATGCTCATTCTCATCCTTACTGAAAACCAAAATATCATCAAAGAAAACAATCACACAATTCTAATACTTCAAAAATATACAATGCATCATATGACTGAATGTAGCTGGTGCATTGGTCAAACTGAAAGGCATAATAAAAAATGCATAATGACCAAACTGAGTTCTAAATGCAATCTTAAAAATATCAGGTGTATCCTTTTGTACTTGATGATATCCAGACTTGAGATCTATCTTGCTAAAAATAGTGGCTCCTTGTAGTTTATCCATGAGGTTGTCTACCCTATGGATTAGATATCTATTCTTAATAGTGATTTTGTTTAGGGCATGATAGTCAATGCACATTCTATAGGTATTATTTTTCCTCTTAGCTAATAGGACAAGTGCACCAAAAGGAGAACTATTGGATCTAATGAGTCTTCAGTTCAACAGTTCCTCAACTTGTGTTTGAATTTCTTTTTGTTCAATCTAATTGTCTAGAATGTACTTTATATGGTGGTTGAGAACCTAGAATTAAATCTATTTTATGGTCTTTAGGATGTGTAGATGGTAAACCATGTAGTAAATTAGCAGTAAAACAATCTTTAAACTGTGAAAAAAATTCTGCATGCCTAGGATGCATCTTATTTTTCTTAGCTTTGATTTCATTCACCCATACTAAATATGATTTACTACATTTTCTCAATGCCATTTTAGCATGTGTGTAATCCATGTAATCCATGTAATGTGATTTGGTTTCTGTTAAAATGATTTTTCATGAATTGTGTGGAATAATCTATGTCAAGTTTATATTTGTGATGCCAAGGCATTCCTAAAATAATATCACTAGCTTGCAAAGGCACAACCAAGAAATTTTTGTGCTCAACATAATCATCGATTTTAATCTCTAAATCATGCACTTTTTGTGTACCATTGTATATAGTGCCTAAGAATGCATCCTTTATGCAATAATGAGTTGGAAGAGTAGATAAATTCAATTCTTTTATCAACTTTGCAAAAATAAAATCATGTGTGCTTCCATCATCATGCAAAAAAATCTTTTCTTGACCATGCACAAAACATTTCATTGTTAATAATGAATGAGGATTTGGCATACTTGGTAAAGTATTTGAAGCATCGTCGCTGATATCATCATCTTCTTCTGTGAATCTCGCATATCTTCATGGTCCTTGTCATTAGTTGCTCCCAAGTAATTGATTTGAACAGCTTGCTTCTTGGATTGACAGTTTGCTGCTAAGTATCTAGGCTGATGACACTTGTAGCAAACCATAAGCTTTGCTTTGGAGACATTGTTGGTAAGGGCTGGAAGTTTGGGTATATTGGGATTTAGCTAGAAGGAAGGCTTAGGTATTGAATTAGCGGTTGACAGTAAAGCAAGAGATTGAATCCAAGGTTTACAAAAAGAAGAAGGAACAACACGACTTTGATTGAATTTTCGAAAATTAGAATTGAATTGCTTTGTACCAAAGGTACCATTAACCGAAAGGTGTTGTGATCACTTTTCTCGTCCACGAATTTTATTCTCCACATCATGTGCTAAAGAAATTGCATCCTCCAAAGTCTTTGACTTGAACATATTCACTTCTGCATAGAAGTGACTAAGCAAACCATACATGTACTTGTATTTGTGGGTCACCTCAAGAACATCTTCAAGCATTCAAAGTTAAAGTAAGGCACTCTAGAAATGCTCAGTGTATTGCGAGATGGATTCATGATCTCTTTGTTGCAAGAGATCCCATTGTTTGATGATTTTCTCATGGAATTGAGGCGGAAGGAAATTTTGCAAAAAATTCTTTTGAAAGGCTTCCTAAGTAGAGGGACAATCAACACTCTTGAGGACAACATTCCACATAATGATGCCCTATTTGCCAAATGGTTAGTTACACATTTAAGTTTATCTTTTTCAGCATGTTGCTCTTCATGAAATTAGTCGTCAAACTAACTAATAAAAGCAAGGAAAATTTTGCCATCACGTTGCCCATTAAAAGTGTAAAATTTAAAATTTCTTTTACTTATCTTGGCCTCTTTCCTAAGAGCCTGTGCATTGAACGTCGCATCAATAGTACATCAAATGACATCTTTAGGTTGTGCTCCATCTTGCTTGATAGCAGATTGTTGAAGTGTAGCCAATTGTGCTTGCAAGTTTTGACGTTCCCTTCACTCTTCTTGAAGCTACATCATGATTAGGTCCATTTTTTGTTTCAGAGTCAGCTCTTGCAAATCACCTTCACCGATAAAATCATCCATGTTATGATTCAACATCCTGCAAAAATCTCAAACAACCTCACACACTCAATATCTCGTTAGAAGGATGAGCGTAGCTCAAATTTGGATTTACAAGGCTTTCTTTTTATGGTTTTAAAAAAAAATCAAAATAGGAGGAAGCACGTATGAGTAGGCGCTTCAAAATTTCGTAGATGGCTCGCTTTATGCTACCGTCATGATTTTTCTTTTGAGATTCTAACAATTGGGATGGCCTTGTTCAAGCACAAACATGATCTTCTTAGGCGTGCGCGTGACAGTGCTCTTGTTGAATTTGATTCAGCAACACTACGAGTGTGAAGAGAATTTGAAGAAGCTTCAAAACCAATTCAATGTAAAAGATAATGCGAATAGTCACTTAAGGAAGTAGATTTGTGATTTGGATGATTAAGCCTTGTTGGATGGCTTGATTGACTTAAGCTTTAAAAAGCTTAAGTAACTCAACTCAATCCACGCAAGTCGACGATATGTGTTTGATGGAGTCGCCATTAGCAAGTACGTGTCAAAGTACTGGTGTGATGAGTTAGGGCTCAAGCTATTTAAGCTTCAAAATAAAGCTTAGCATTACCATTAACATAAATTAATTTTTTTTAAAAAAATTCTACGTCTCCTCTGTGAAAAACAACTTGTAAAAGAGACTTCTTGAGTGGTCCTCTACTTGTTGCGAGAGGTCCTCTATGATTTGAGCACACGGATGGTGGTTCTTCACCGCTAGGAACACGCCTATGTTGTCACTTTGTCAGAGACAACCTATAGAGCCCGTTCGTTCCAGGAGCTTTAAAGGCCTTCGCGCAAGATGGCAGGCAATTGGAAGCTCTTGATCTCAGCTTCGCTCTGATACCACTGGTGCACAAATTGAATGTTGGACGCATATGTAGTGAATGCCAGAAGGTCCCCAAGAATAAAGAACTCTACAAACCTTCATAATTTCAAGTACAAAGAAAAATGAAATTTGCATGACATGAGAAAAAAGAGACAAATTGGGTGCAACCTCCCCCCATGCCTTTCGTGAGTGCTTCATAAGGCATGTACTTATAGATTTATTTATCTTTAAGCTAAAAAATAGCCCACTTTACAAATAGTATGCTTTTGCGTTTGCGTTTGCATTTACCCAAATATAGAATAAAGTGTTTGAGCAGCATAAAGTGACCAAAAATTGGCCTGCACCCAAATACAATTATGAGATAATGAATTATTTTACTGAGCATCTATGTGTCTATAAAATGATAAAATATTTTATCGAGCACCTTAGTAAATAAACGCATCTAAATAATTATTGGTACCACACCTCCACTAATAAGATGTGCACCCATCAAAAATAATAAATATTGTCATCGATATTTGGATTAATGCCATTGCCTAATACTATCGAGCGCCATTGCTACCTGCTCTACACATGAACTGAAGCATTCATAGTTGTCAATATATAAAATATAAAATCCAACAAAAGTGAATACCTAGTTGTCTTCAGCTACAAAATAATTAAATAGGTTGGAACTCTGTCCTAACCTTAATTTAATTCAAGTGCGCCCTCTAAACGCGTAAACGTCCATTAATTTAATATGTATTTTATGGAATCACCCGCCGTGGAATCAGCCACGTGCACATTAAATTAATCTAACGCCCAAAAAAGGCAGTCGTCCCCGTCAACTTCTTACACAAGGAATCCACATTGTGTACGAGCCCTAGCAAATAAATAGTTTTACAAAATCCACCGAAAAACCTCACAAAATCCACCGTGGTCGCAAAATCCACTGTGAAATATGTCTCCTCACATCAGAGCCATGAGCTCATGACACCCCCCACCTCCTACAAACTATTCACCCTAATATCCCCTTCCCCTTCCACATGGCCTCCTTATCACTTAGCAATTTGACCATCTTTATGTCCGCCCTACCACCCTTTTCTTGTCTCTTGTCTATTTCTTGAGTAGCCATCACCTTACCACAAATCATCAGCATAACTATCATTATCATTATCATTCTCATTGGCATTAGTAGTATCACTGCTTTTTTTGTCCTCTTAGTCATGTTCATGAAAACACTAATCTATGTGCTCTAGACATCGTAGTCACCACATCATAAACCCTCTCAATGATCCTTAGTATTATTTAATTTTTTCTAAGTTGTTCTTACAATTGGTCTTAGTCATATTTAGAAGCATCGAGAAATTGAAGCTCATTTGAGGAATGAGAGAGTAAGAATTAGTGATTATGAAAGGAAGAAAGGCATTTTATATATATATATATATATATATATATATATATATATATAGATATATATATATATATATGTGTATGTATGTATAAGGGGGGAGAGAGATAACTTGGATACAAGAAGCCAAGGAACAAAGTAACACTTAACCCCCCTTCAATGATTCTCGATAATACCCATCACATATCCCCTTTTAGCCTCTCGTAGTCCTAACCAAAGCCACTTGTGAAACATTGTTCATGAATCACTATAGCGCCCAAATGAAGGAGAGAACAAGAAGCAATGCAAGGTAGAGATACTAATTGAGCCAATGAGATTGTTGTGGATATAAACCAAAAGGAAAATAAACAGTTGACATTTCATCATTAAGCAAACAAGTTTAGATTTTTATGTAGCATTGAGATGTTGATAGCATGTTGTCATTCTATGATTCTTGAAACACATTTGTATGTATTGTTTTTGTATAATTGCTTCATGATTATCCTTATGATTATAATAAGAGGATTCATGTGAATATATAGTAGTTAATTCATGGGACCAACAATGCTATTTATAGTTGGACTAGCCTTAAGGTCTAGCGTGAATGTTGAGAGGGCAATGCTTTGTATATAGGGTGTAGAGACAAGGGGTGTAAAAGGAGTAAGTGTATTATTACATCATCGCCCTAGGTGGAGGAGTTTAGAGAGGGGCTCCAAGCAAGTAAATCCCTTAGCAACCATTGATAGGGATGGAGTGCTTCATTGCCCCATTGTAAGTTTTGGGATAGAAAACCTTGAATTCTAAACAAGAGGTAGTGAGACTTTGTGGAAGTTGGAATCCCATAAGGATTTTAATAAAAGAATTGAACCCTAATCATAAGGAACTCTTTTATTTAATGCTTTTGTGTGTATGTGCTTATAAAAACATACAACAAACATTTTATAAAGGGTCTACTTAAGAAAGTTGGATAATGATTTGGTTTTTTCTACTTTGGATGGTCTTCATAATGTGAAGGCCTAGAAATCTTTTGCTACTTTGGTGTATATACAAAAGTCATTTCCAGATCTTGATGACATGGTCTCTCTCATGATCACTAAAGAGATCAAAATGCAAGGTGAATCATATGAAAGAAGTGGTAAACATGTCCAAATAATTTACTCAAGTTCAAGAAGAGGACATGGCAAACCCTCTCCAAGAGGTCGTGGGGTATGGGTTGTGCTAGTGGTAACCACTAAAATAGGTTAGATCAATAGTTTAGTGACATGTAGATTTCAGGAAATTGTAGTAATTTTAGAGTCAAAGGGAAGCTCTAGTGGTAGAGGTGGATGGAAAAACAAAGGTTGTAGCAATTTTGGTATTTTTTATTACTACTGTGGAAAAAGAGGTCATATAATAGCCCATCATTATGATAAGAAGGATGAAATTTGTAGCATCAAATTGTAGAAACAAGGAAATCATGCCTCATCTTCAAGATAACATGATAATTAAAAAAAATGCTTGTTTGTAATGCAACATATGATTAATGTTGTTACAAAGGAGACCTCTGATGATGTAGACATTGGTTCATGTGCATTTCATCATATGACAATCAATGTTAAATTGTTTGGAGAGATGCATGTTTTACAAAGTCTAATTATGTAGAGATGGGTGATGATTCATGTCATCTGATTTCACACATTAAGGAAGTTTCCTTGTCCTTGTATGATGGCTAGACAAAGTGTTTGTTATATGTTTTACATCTGCTATCTATCACAAAGAATTTAGTATCTATTGGTCAAATGGTAGAGCAACGATTGCAAGTTAAACTTAATGCAAAGGATTGCTTTGTTGAAGACTTTAATAATAAGTATAAGTTTATTGCAAAAGGAAGTAGAGTTAGCTACATGTTTACTATGGATGTTGCAATTCTTGCTATAAACTATTGTTAAGTATGCTAAAGGCAAAGGTGTGGTTGTAGACATTGAAATATGGCATAAATGTACTGGACATGAAAATCTACAAATACTAAAATTAATGTAGTCCAAAAGGTTGGTCACATGTTTACCTACGTTTATAAAGTTTGTGAATCATATAATTTGGAAAGAAGGCAAGGCAGCTATTTTCACATAACATAGATATACACAAGAATGTTCTTGAGGTTGTGCATACAAATGTTTGATAACCTACGTAGTATGTACCTCTTAGTGGCAATAAGTATTTTGTTATATTCATTGATGATTGCTAAATATCTAGGTATATTTCATGAAGGAAAAGAGTGAAGTGTTTTAGCACTTCCAAACTTTTTAGGTTATTTTTGAGATGAAAACATGCTTGAAAGTTAACTACTTGAGGTCAGGTGGAGGGGGAGAATACCTCTCCAATGAGTTTAGTGATTTTTGAGGTCTCATGGGGATATACTTTTTAATCAAAACTTTATATGCAAGTATACCCCACAACAAAATGGACTTGAAGAAAGAAAAAACTAACATATTGTAAAAGTTACGCAAGCATTGATGGGTTGAAAAAAACATGCCCACTTAAGGTTGTTCATATTATTGTTTGTATTATGAATAGAACTTCCATAGTTGTAGTGCATCGTATGACCTCTAAAGAATGCTTTATAAACAAGAAACTTGATGTATCACATATGAAACTATTTGGTTATATTGTATATGTTCATGTGTCTCTCTGACAAGTTGAGGAAGGAATTGGATCCAGAGGCTGAAAAATGTATTTTCATTGGATACTCTATTGAATAGAAAGGATATCATTGTTACAAACCTATTAGTGGTGAGTTTTAGGTGAGTAGAGATGTTATTTTTTATATAATGAGTAGTTAATATGCATCATGGAGATGCTTTGGGTGTTGTTGATGATCATGATAGTCATGTGTAGATAGAAAAGTAGGAATCATGGACTCTTAGTGGACCATAGACATAATTTGATAGTAGATCCATAGTCAATCCTTGGTGTGTAGTCCCTGGTCTAAGAGACTAAGAAGAAGCTTACATCTTCAAGTGTATTTACTAGTATTATAGATAATGAAAAAGGAAAGAAGAAAGTGTTAGATGGTAACGATACATCTATTAGTCACTCAATTCTTGATGGAAAATCTAGTGAGTCAAAGAGTGTGGATGATAATCTTGATCTCCCTTCAATTAGGACACCATGTGTATAGTATACAGAAATAGTATACAAAAAGCACATGGTAATGTGAAGGCTTCACCAAGTAATTCAGTGATATGCATGTCTAACATTGTGAGATACCCTATTAGAAGATTTAGTTTTGAGGGTTATGCCACACACCATTATGCTTATATGATATAGTTGAGAATGTTGAGACAACTTTTTTTAAGGAGGATGTTGGTCATACACATTGCAATGCAACAATGGATGAGGAGATGCATAAAGTGACTGCGCAGAAAGTCTCAAATTGAGGCTTTCTAGGCATTTGCATAAACTGATTGACAAGGCCCACAACATAGCTCAAGTCTGGCCTTGTGATAGTCATCTTAGTTTGTGATATTGTTGGCTCGACTTGAGCTATGTTGTTGGCCTTGTGATATTTTAGTAGAGGTTCACAAAGTTAAATGAGGCTTTCTAGGCATCTGCATAAACCGACTGACAAGGCCAACAACATAGCTCAAGTTTGGCCTTGTGATAGTCATATAAATCAGACTTTCTACTATCCTCTAGAACATAGTAGGGTCTTTTATCTCATCCCCAATGCTAGCACTCAACCTCACATTTTACTCCAATGGTACTAAAAGAGGCTTACATGTTGTCATAAAATACTTGGATAACATATCCAAGCCATAATTCCATTGGGACATCCATATACCATCATCACATCTAATCATCTAAATACCAAGAAAGTATCTCAACTCACTCATATCCTTCATCTCAAACTTCTTCTTCAAGAAGTCCTTAACTTCAATCCCATTGTCACTATCGCCTATAATAATCAAGTCATCCACATAGATGACTATGATGACCAAACTTGTATCTCCCCTTCTCACATAAAGTGAGTGATCAACATCAGAAATACAAAAGCCAATATTTACAAGATACTCTCTGATCTTGTTAGACTATGCTCTACATGCTTACTTTAGCCCATAGAGCACCTTCTTTAACTTGCACACATATGTGGGATGCTTTAAATCCTCATAACTTGTTGGCTACTTCATATACACCTCTTCTTGTAATTCACCATTCAAGAATGCATTCTTAATATCCATTTTCTGCAATCTCCAACCTTTGGCTGCTACTAAGACAATGACACATCTAACAGTTGCCATCCTAGCAACTGGATTGAATGTGTCTTCATAATCTATGCCGTATGTTTAAGCATAGCCTTTTGCAACCAACCTAGCCTTATACCTACTAACTGAGCCATCTACATTATGCTTAACTTTGTAAACCCACTTACAACCAATAGCTTTCTTTCCCTTAGGTAGGGGTACCAAATCCCAAGTCTTATTGGCTTCTAATGCAACCATCTCCTCATTCATTGTTGCATCCCAATGAGCATGAACAATAGCATTCTCAAAACAAGTGGGCTAAATATCCTCAACTACCTTCACCATAAAAGCATAATTGTGAGCTACATAACCTTCAAAACCAAATCTTTTAATAGGGTATCTGACCTTGCTAGACTTGCATACTACTGGATTACTCAGTGGAGCCTTCGCATTACTATGTGCTCTCTGTACATCCGGTGTCCTGATTGAAGGAATACCAAGCTCATCATTCAAACTCACCGAACCACTAAAATCTCCATCAAATCCCAAATGAATAGTAGATGTATCATTCCTATCCAACACTTTCTTCTTTTCTTTGTCTTTTCTTGCAACACTTGTAGATCCACTAAAAGATATGGGGCTACTCCTTAGTCTCCTAGACCAAGGGCTCACTATAGGTGTAGTACTAGATGATGTTTTTGGTCCACTAAGACTCCGTGATTCTTGCTTTTCTTTCTAATACATTATCATGATCATTATCTTTATCTAATACATTAACAACTAATGCAGACCAACTGCTCATCTCATAAAAAATAACATCCCTCCTTACTTTGAACTCACCTGTGACAGGGTTATAACAAGGATACCCTTTCTGCTCTAAATACATCATCATGTGTCCTCTTTCTAGGATCCAAGAGGTATCTGGGAATCTACTTGATGAGGAAAAGGTTGATGATCCATCTTATGATAGTCCTTATGAATCAAGAACTAAAGATGTTGGTGTGCTTGTAGATCTTGGTGACTTGTCTAAAGAGGTTAACTCAGATGTTTTTGAGGAGAAATACTAAAAGGATAAGGATGAATTTTCTAGAGAGAAAGAGGAAACTGTAGAAAGGGAAGGATTGGCCGCCGCCGATAAGAAAAAACCTGTTGAAAGTGATTTTGGACCTTGTGAGATGAGGAATCAATGTGATGTATTCCTTGAAAAGCATTAAAGAAGAGTTGGAAACCAGAAGGATCTCTTCTAGGGAGGAGGTTGAGGAGATGAACAAGGGGGCCGAGCTTAGGGCTAGTGCCCTTAGACAAAGAGCTATGTGAGAACCATGACTATTGTGATAAGGAAGTTGGTAGTTTATGCAATGAATCCCTAAGAGAGTTTGGTGAATTAGAGCTAGATATTGAGGAGTTCTTTTCAAATTTGTAGCCTTTTGAGGTTGAGTTTGAGGAACATGTGTCTGAGAGTGAATCTCTTAGCATTGAGGAAAGTATTGAGTGTAAAACTGCAAGCGCTTTTTACTATTGTCATGAAGTTGTTTGTGATGAGGAGTTGGTTGATTATTTTGTGAGTAATGTTGATGGAAAGGTTGAATTGAGTGATGAGGTAAGTCATGAGTTGACTTTAGTTAGTACTGATGGTTGTGAGGAGATTAATTTCAAGTTGGAAAAGAGTAGACCTTGCATAGCACACTCAGAGCTTTGTTTGGATGAAAGAGATAGTGTTCGAAGCAAGAATAGAGAGGAATCATCTATAGATGATCTTGTTGATCCATTGAGAGTACTTGAGAGTGAGATTATGAGAGAGTTTGATGACCTCAAAGATGACCTTTTGTGTTTCAAAGAACTCTCAAAGTTTCTCATAGAGATCTCCACCTTTTCTTTGTTGTTTACACTTTCATCTATCTCAACAACACAATCAATGAGATATGTTGAGCAATCCCTACTCTTTACAACATCAAAACCATAGTGAATCACAAATTTTAGCCACACCAAGGCTTGCAACATCATATACACCACTTTGAACATCACTTTGAGTCTCTCTAGGACTCAAAATATATCCGAAATCTCACATATCAACAATTGGATTCACATCTTATCGATTCTCCTCAAAATTCATGCTAATATCCAACAACTGATCACATCAACAAAACAAAACTCCAATGAGTCTCTACCCTCAACAACTCTCAAAGAGTGAGCAACACTTTCCTCAACATCCTCACATCGAGCTTCTACAACTAGAAGCTCACTCTCAAACTCAATCACATTACATCTAGTCTCACTAGACAACAATCTAGGGTTTTCAACCTCTTCTTCTGCCTCACAACCTCCCAAGTCCCTATGAGCTTCATCAATGGGGTATTCAAGAACATTTGAAAATATATTTTGCCTTCTCTCTACTTCAATTTTCTCTTTAGTAATTTCATTTACAACCTCAACTAGGAAATCAAGTAGGTCATCATCCAAAACATTATCCTCTCTCTCACCTCCTCTTGTAATGGATTCTTATTCAAATCCCTTCTTGTGACAACATTAACTTGCAAGTCTTTCTCTTTGGAAAAATCCCATCTCTGATCTCTGAAGCAAAGCCTAGGCACGAGTGTTGAGGTTCTCCTTTGAGAGGATATGATTTTAGTGAAAGGAGAATCCAAAAACTAAGGGAGGAAAAGTTGAAAGAATTGAAACAACAAAAGAAACTCAATATGAGGAAGGAAATGCTTTGATAGAGAAAGTTAAGGAAGAAGAATAGAATGAGCTACCATTGGAATATTTGGTTGATGAAAAAGATAGCCATTTCTAATTGGGTGATATTGAGGAAGAATGTGGGGATCTACAGGAGAACTTTGACATCATGGAAGAAATGATTGCTTTAGAAGATGGAGCGTCTTATAAGGAAGTATGAGATGAAACAAATCAACATTCAAAAGTGATCGTATGTATTGTACCTAAAGTGTTTGAACAATCAAAGAAAAGACCAAGGGACCCAAGAAAAGGATTGGATGATAGTATGTATTGTACCTAAAGTGTTTGAACAATCAAAGAAAAGATTGAGGGATCCAAGAAAAGGACTAGATGATTGACAAATCTTTGTTGTATAAGGGAAATTGATGCACATAATTGTTTGCACCTAAAGGAGGTGGGCTAAATGTTTGATGGGTTTTTCTAAAAACCCTAAAAACCCCTAACTAACTACAGATTGTTTGGTTTTTGAAACCTTGTACCACAGCTTTCGTTGATACTTTTGGGTAAGGAAAGCCAATAAAACTTGAACTGCTAAGACCTTAGGAGTTCAAAATGATGTTTGTTCATTGAATTTCTACAAGCATATAACTTTTATGTTATAAGGGACTCCATGAGAGGGGAGTTGTCTCAGCTCTGGACTTGATCATAAAGGACGTGCCCAACTCTTAACGGCATGCGCTTCTTCATGTGCGATCAACCAGCAATACTCTGATGATGCCAACACCCTTCGGAGTGCAGTGACACATGACTTAACGACCTCTTTTAATGGCAAAGATGGAGCTGCAGTAGCCAAGAACAGGCGATCGTGTTTGCTTCAAAGGATCGCACGATCTGAGGTACTTTGAGGATAATCGTAGAGGCAAGGTTGGCATAGCACAACACAGGAGAGATCCACTTAGGAAGCATCAGGGCCTATCACGTGTTGAGGAGGAGGAACTTGGCACATCCATGGACATAAGATCTTAGCAGCAGGTTATTTTGATCTTCATGGAGCGACTGCTCCGAGAGCTTTGGCGCTGAGGGATGGTTTGATGAAGAGGAGGAGTCTGTGTGTTGCTATTTCAGATTGAGAGAAGCAAGGAGACTCCTGGTCGGTTGTCACCTTTACTTGCATCATCAAGGGCAGTCATTATCATCTTCGCATGCACAGTCAATCAGGACAGAGCGGGCAAGCTGCATCAACAAGCGGCTTCCTACTGCAACATCTGCATCATGCCCTCCAATGATGCCACATGGGGAGCAACATCCGTGTTACATGAGAGAGTTGAGCAAGAGTTACCTCGAGTACTTTTCCCTTTCTTATATATGGTTCTGTAAAAAAATTCATCAATACAACTCTCATATTGTTAACACTTATTGTCCTTGTTCGAAATGAATCTTATATTGGATGTATGCCATACAACATTTCTCCTATCCTGGTACCAAAAAACATGGAGAAGGTCAATATTTTGCTACATTATTAAAGAAAAAAAAAACCTTGAGAGATTGGATTATTTAGTTGTCAGGAGGCTGGGGCTTCATGATGTTTGTTTGATTCCACACGGATGTGTACATGACTATTCCCATGAATTCAAGACAATGTTGTAAAGGATCATGCATTTCTTTCTTTGAGGAAAAATAAAATAAAAATGTGTATGAGGTTCTTTCATTGTAGTTGTGGTTGGGGTTTACCAATACACTTGAGAGAGAGAGAGAGAGAGAGAGAGAGAGAGAGAGAGAGAGAGAGAGAGAGAGAGAGAGAGAGAGTGTGTGTGTTGGTTCCTTGAGTTGAGGAGCGTGGATAATGTTGTTCAAGGAAAAGGACACTTGGTTGTAAGTCTATGGCATTGTGTTTATATGATTGGTTCACCTCGTATCTAATGTTAGTGAGCTTCAAAGTATGTGTCCATATGGTTTGTTGATTTATGACATCTACTCCAGGTTGTTGAAAGATCATGCTTTGTCCTCAAACCTCATGAGAGATATGGACGTTGAGAGGTTGATAGTCAGATAACTTCCTAGTTTACATGAGGGTAAGCTTAGCACACTCTTGAGGTATAGAAAGAAAGAAACTCCTTATGTATTTGAAATTGGATAGTAGAACTTCAAGTTTAGACATTTGTGAGAGAAGCATCAATGAAATTTTAATAAAGGAGAGTGGTAATAGTCTTCTCATGAAGAAATCAAGAGAACCTACTAGAAGCTAGGTATGGTTGATATTGAAGACTTATCTTGCACCCTAAAAAAGGAGTAGTAGTGTCCATTGAGGTTCTACTGTAAGCTAAGGACATTGGGTCTATTTGAGATATATATAGAACCTAAATGTTGACATGAGGATTGTTGCTCCTTAAGCCTTAGATTCTTCTTGCCAGTCTTGTCAAGAAAAGTTCAAGCCATATAAACTCTAGCACTAGGTTATTAAACCCCACCAACACTCCTTAGTATCTCTTAACCATGCTTGCTTCTATGGATTTTCCTAGGAGCCAAGCAGTGCCTATATAGTAGGATGATCCTTATTTGGCTATGCGTGATCTTGCCTCTACTGTAATCTCACAGATCAATATGCTATTTGTGGAGCATGCAATGGCAAAGACACGTGCTTGTTAAACATAACGTTGGCACTCAATCAGCATGGTAAATGTGGCAAGCATTTTAATAATGACAAGGTAGGAAAGAGGCACACGATATGGGTGAGGGTTAGCATGAGCTGACAAGCATTAGCCAATGAGCGGGCAAGTCTTTGATCTATGCAACTAGAGAAACAAACACTTACTTCTCATCCTCCTTTGCCATCCATGAGATTGGATCCCCGAGACTATAGTAGTGTGCGCTAAGGCCTACTTCACACACACACAAAATCAATCTCTCTCTCTCTCTCTCTCTCTCTCTTTACATATATATATATATATATATATATATATATATAAATAAGATGTTTTGCACAGAGAAAAAAACTACAAGAATGTATGTTTTGCTCTACAATGGTAAGGGTAGGAACACATCTATGGGCCTCATGAGACACAAGGACGTTGTTGTAGCCTTCACATTAGATGTCCTTGTGGGTGATAGCAACACACATCCATCCTTTGTTGTCCCTGCAATCATGGTATTTGTTCTCCTACACCATAGCCAACATACATCTCTCAATTACTTTTGAAGAGAAATTATGCAATTGATATGGCCGAAGCATCACTCCCTTTGCCTACCAAGAAGAGTAGGTATATCTAATGTGACAACAAAGGGTGTCCATGTTAGTATTCTTGGCCTAAGAGACTCAAGAGAGAGTGGGTTAGGATGATCCTTTGCTTTGACTTGCCTTTCTCCATAATAATTCAGCCAATAGCCATGCTTTTATGGATTTTTTCAAGGTTCAATACTATTTTGAGACAACTTCATATACAATGGCTCAATTTTAAGATTGACCCTTATGAATGACTATTGGCTCAATCTTAAATGGAGCCATATGTTTATAAAAGATTCATGTCAATAATGTTGCATGATACTCAGTTTTAAAATCATGCCACTAAAATATGGTTATATGGTTTAATGATCCTTGTGATTACTTGTATGAGAAGCAATCTAAATGGCTAAGGTGCAATCCTAAGTTCTATCCTCATCGCCACAACTCTTCATCTATGAGGCTCAATTTTAAAATTGAGCCTGATGCAACACAATTGGATGTTTGATATAAGTCTCTAAGTTCAATCCTCATGGCTACAAGTCTTCATCTATGAGGCTCAATTTTAAAATTGAGCCGGATGTAAAAATATTGGATACTTGTTATGTGTCTCTAAGTTCTATCCTGATGGCCACAAGTCTTAACCTATGAGGCTTAATTTTAAAATTGATCCTTCTACAACACATTTGTATACTTGATACATGTCTCTAAGTTTTATCCTCATGTCCACAAGTCTTAACTTATGAGGCTCAATTTTAAAATTGAGCCTAATGTAAAAAAATGGATATTTCACATATGTCTCATGGATATTGAGCCTCATGCAATATTATTGGCACAATCTTTAGCTTATCCTATAATGAATGAGGGTGAGAGGATAATAAGCAAAAGAAAGAGAGAAAGAGAGGAAGAAGAAGAGAGAGGAAGACTAGAAGAGGGGAGAGAAAGACAAGCTAGAGGGGAAAAAGAGGGGAGAATCCATGGAAGTTGAAGAAGAAGGCAAAGAGTTAGTTCTTGATTATACATAGATGCCTTAAATTGGTTCTCGGTCATCTTTTATGCCTCGGTCAGTGTGACTCAATATTTGTAATATTCCCATCATAACACTTCATAACAAATTTGAACTTAAGGTGTTTTAAAAATTACTCATCGAGCTATCACATAAGTGACCACATGAAATTTTTTTAATATCGAGTCTTGCATTAAATCAATTCCCCAATCTGACATGAGAAGATGCCTCAGTATTCCCAGCTAACAAAAAACAAAGATGCCTCATAAATAATATTACGATGGCTTGATCATAATTTTCCTGTATTATATTTGATTTAGCGTTCTTGATTCCATTTAATGAGTCAAAGATCACATTGATTTTGTAACCGCAAGACAAATCACAAAAGTCTTAATCAGTAGACAAAGAACACACAAGAACGAGCATGATATTGAGTAAGTTAAGTATCAAAGAGTATGGCATGACTTTATAAACTAGATAAGTCATAAGGTAACTTGGCCAAAAACCACCTAATGAAGTCGTTTTGAAGAAAAAAATATGTTTTTAAAAAAATAAGCCAAAAATCATGACTTTTTTATGCCTAGAGGGAGAGAAAACATTTTAAAGTCATCCCCATGCCACCATCCAATAGGTAGGCAATCAAAATGCATTTTTTATAAAGCTTACTTTAGCTCTTGACAAGTAGCCAAAAGAATGAGTCGACTACATGCTCCCCCTCATGGCTATAAATACACCCCTTCTCCTTCACAAAGAAAGCAAGAAGGACGACCTCCTGATGACGGAAAATTTTCTCTGCTTCTCTTTTCCATTCTAGCTTGAGCCTTGAAGGAGGAAAATACCCCCCTTCTACCTCATTTCCATTTTCTCTACCCCCAGTTACGCCTTCCTTCCATATAGCCATATTGCTAAGCAAAACACTAGTGAAAACTTTTTGGATGACCACCAACTCTCCTTGGACTACCACGTTAATTTTGCCTGACATCCATGGCTCCACAAGGTTGTAAAAATTCAAAAAGTCTATTTGAAGCAAGGGAAGCAAAGAACAGAGTCGATGGAGAAAATGATAAGGTAGGAACTGGCAAAAACCCCATTACTGCAAACCTGATAGAGGTAACATCTTGTCAGTTCGGATTAAAAAAATGGTTTATAAGCTTATCACTTTTTTAAGCTTTAAATTATTATGAACACATTTGAAAGAAAATACATATGAAGTATTGCTTGGGAAAATAGCCTAAGTAATATAATAATTAACTATTCAGATTAGCTTTCTATAATCAATACAAATGTGAATCTTCTTACTGTTCTTCTTGGGTACTACCAGTACAATAGGGGAAAACCCATTCACTATATGCAATAGGATAAATAAAATTGTCATTCGCATTGACATACAAGTTTTGTACATGGTTCTAGATCAATATAATGCTGACAAAATTTCTCTTTAATAACTTTAAGGTCAGTACAAGACCAAGCAAATTCTCCAACATGTGCTCGTAATACTTCTTCAAACCTTTCTTGATCTTGGGATTCCAATTGAGCTCCTAGATTTAAATATTTCCCTTCTGCCATTTCTATCTTAACTACTTCCACTTCGGACTCTTCAAGAAACAAAGAGGCTATTTTCCAAGGCTTGATTGTAGGTATATCCTCAGATATCCCCATTGATACATTTTCAAGAAAACTATTCCATGCACTTGATTTTGGTTCTTCTTTCCTCTCATTCACAGAATGTACCAAGGGTAAATCCCTATAGGGAATAATAGCGAGATTATCTTGAGTAGCACCAGCAACCTCTATTTTATAGACATTTTCTAGCTTAGAAAAGGATTTTGCAATATATCTTTCCCAGTCTTTACCCAAGTAGCCATTAGTAGTGTTTAAACCCTTATTAGACTTCATTGTAAATGAGGATTTAATAGAATCAATTACACTAGTTATTTGCTCTGAATCACATGGATATTGAGCATGTAACTTACGACGATATCAATGTAAGATTTTATTGTTATTTTCTAAACATTCTTGATTATTTAAACTCCAAGACCATTGGTTACCCTTAAGCTTAATAATTAATGAATGCAGATCCTCATTTTCCTCACCTTGAATTTGATAACCCAGATAATATATGACTTGTTTAAATTCTACAAAATCCTTAGGTGTCGCAGGTTCAAACCATCTAAGTTTTGGTTCCTTTCCATCCCCATAGATAGTAAAATCCATCACCCTTGGGATGAGGTAATACAACCTCTAGCATATTTTGCACATTGATCTTAACATATTTAGATTTGACTTGTTGATAACCAACTAGTGGTCCCTTAGAATAATGATACATCTTCCATGTAATTCCATTGAAGTGTTTGAAGGGATGATACAACCAAGGAGCACTAGTAGGGTTTTTCACTCGAGTTTCTGGTTCAAAAGTACACTTAGATTTATCTTTTTTCCAATATCTATTAGTCTTTTCATATTTGTCCCAATAGTTTCTATCTATAGGTAAGGCTTGTTCCATCTGTTTCGACCTCTGTTCTTCTAAATACAACTCTAGAAGTGAAATTTCATCTAGATATCACCTTTCTCTAAATTGAAATTCTACCTTTTCTTTTTGTTACTTAGTAATCTTCTTTATTGTTTCATTTACAATAGTCATTGCTGCCTCATGTTCTACTTCCAATGCCTTTTTTAATTCTCTAATAATCCTAACATAATTACCATGATGTTCACTAGATGTTTGTGCAAACCTTTGTAAAGCCGAAGTTGGGTCATCCTCATCATCATGCAATATCGGTCTTTGTAACGGTTTGCACCCATTCCTACTCCTTTCTCTTTCCTTTCTTTCTAACTAGTGACAATAAGTTATTATAGCTATATCTAGCAATTGTTCAAATCCAAAGGGTAGAGCATTGTCCTCATAAGGGAAATCAGTAAAGACCCTACTCTCAGGCATGCCATTATTATTCTCAGTAACGTCAAATTCGTCCATATTTTCCAAAGAGGTTGTTGAGATGTCGTCAACATTAAATGTCACTAACTCAGGCATCTCTTCCTCTTCTAATTCATCCATAGAAATTGCTTCTGCCCAGCTATACATAAAAAACAAATCCTCTTGATCATTTTCTTCCTGATCCATGGATAATCGGGAATATGTTTCTAACGAATCATCAAAGTATTCCGCTTCCCCTATAGAGAGCATTAAGCAGTCTAGGGTTGTATCTTCAGTTGTAGACAACTAGTGAGTAATATCACTATTCGAATCATTGTCTGATGAAAATGTTATAGCATATTCATCAATACCCATCTATTCTACCCATGTAAGGCTGATGTACTATATTTACCTCCACTCTTTCTGCTCTTGATGGCATTGTGTTTTAAATAACGAGGCAGAAGGCCCTTCATTATCGGTCCTCTCCATTTCCAAATCATAAAACCTAATGTTGGATGTCTCACCCATCTCACTAACCATCTCATCTCCTACCTCTTTTAGAAATCCTTTTGAGTATTTTGACCCTATCATTTCTAGGACCAATCACAATTGAACCTGTATACCAATCCTGAGTGCACCTTGCTTGGTATAACCAAGGTCGTCCCAACAACACAGAATATGAAGAGATATTTGACAATGAGTGAACTACTAAGTAATTCACATGAAATTCTAGGCCAACAATTACAAATTTCACATTTTGAAGTAACCCCAAAGGAATCGCCTTCCTTTTATCAATCACACATAAAACTATATGGGTAGGTTCTAGATTCTTCAGCCCTAATTCTTGCATTGTTTGTTTTGTCATCATCAAATTGACTGTCGAGCCACCATCTAACTACACTTCATTCAATAAGTGGCCATTAATAGTAGTATCTATGGCTGGAGCTCCTGGATCCACAAACAAAACTATTATTTTTACGTCCTTATTTGTTCTCCTTTTGGAAGAATTTGCGGTTAATTTAGAAGCGTTAGTCTGGATTCTCTTCCTTTGACACAAACCAAATTATGATAAAGTTGCTTTTGACATGTAGGCGATATTTCTAGCAATTGTCAAAGGTTAATGGTCAACGATACTTCTTCTAATGCAGCCCAAAGATCATAGGTCTTGTTTACTACTTCCGCTTGCTCTTTACTTCCTTCCTTAAGAGGTATGAGTCTTTCAGGAAAAGGAGATAATCCCACTTGAATCTTAGAATTTGCTAAAGGAACATGTAATAATGGATGGTCATAGGAATGTTATGGAGAATTTGACTCAAGTAGCTCTACATTAGGATCTATATCCTTAGATTTATCCTTCGCTGCTCCCTTTAAATGTATAATTTCTTCCTCCAGACCTTGCTCCTCTCATTGTTGATTTTGCGCTCTAGTAACCACACTAATCATGGGGCTAGTCTTAAAGGTCACCCTACGGGGTATGAATTTAGACCTAGTTCCATTCACTTGCCTCGTTTTTTCTATTTCGACTAAATTTGCGGATGAGGTTGAGGGTGTTGAGATATCGAGCTCCACTTGTGATATGCCAGGGTGACCGTTGTGCATTTATGTCACCGACTTGTCAGTTGCAGATGTGGTTGGTACACCGCCCATGAATAATAGCTAGATGACAGCTATCCTTATCTACTCTAGTTCGTGGCTCAGTTAGTATGCCACCTTAGTTAGTTGAGTTTGTTTTGAGACCCATATATAGGGTTCTTCTATTTCTATGCACTAGAGTTCTTTTTGGCTTACACAACTAAGAAGAGGAAAACTGTTTTCAGCCTCCACCTGTGTGTGTATTCCTCCATTGTGCAAGCAAAAAAGCTATAAGTGAGACTCCTTTCTTCTCTCCCACAATCTTGACATGGTATCAGAGCCTTGTTCGTGGTAAGGAGCTCAAGAAAGCAAGCCAAGTTCACGGTGTTCTGGTAAGAGGACCAGTGTTGCTTTCATTTTTCTGTTTTGGGAGCAAGTCTCTGCCAGGTAGCACAGCCGGAAAGTGCAAGAGTGCATTGTCTCATATTGAGACGCCCTTTGCGGTGTAGCAAGAGGGCAATATATGCTGCGGGGGAGGCTTTAGCCCTTGGTATCTCTGTTTTTTTGATTTGAGGCCATTTTGGGGCCTGTTTTGGAGGCGGAAGTTTTCTGCACGCACTCAGGAAAAGGCCCTGTTTTATGCTGTGCGACCACTGTTTTAGAGGTCGGTGAAAAGTTACTGTAGAAATTGCATCATATGCCTGTGCACAAAGACATTGGGAGTTACAGAATCATCCTTGTTGCCTGTTGATGCAAAATCGTCACTAGGAAGTGACTGTGTGGTCAAATACCATTTTTGTCAGTTTTACAGATTTGCCCTTGTAAGGCTGAAGCTGTGTTCTTTGCAGTGACATAATTTTTTGTAGTGTTCTGTAATGGTGTCTGATTCTCTTTCACAGATTGTTACTAAAAAGCTTGACAAGAACAACTTCCAAGCATGGAAGTTTAGAATGACGAATTTCCTTATGGGAAAAGGATATTGGGAATTCGTTGCAGGAAATGAAGAAGAACCAGTTCTTCCTGATGTTCCCAATCAACAGCAAATGCAGGCATTTAAAGCATGGCATGAGAGATCCATGAAAGTTATGTACTGGCTGTCTATCAGCATTTCAGACTCTATGATTGTGTAGATTCAAGATGCAAGTACGCCAAAGGAGGCATGGGATACTTTGTCAAAAATGTATAGCAAAAATACGCAAGCCAGGAAAATGTAGCTCAAGAAAGAGTTGCACAATGTGCAAAGAGAAAGTATGGGCATCAATGACTACCACATGAAGGTGAAGAAGATTGCAGATGCACTTGCTTCCATTGGGTCACCAGTGGAAGATGATGATTTAGTGTTTGTGACCTTGAATAGTCTAGGAAAGAATTATGCATAGTTCCGAACATCCATTTCTGTCCATGAAAGATTTCCTGATTTTGAGGAGTTGATTGCTCTTCTAATTTTTGAGGAGCAGAGAAATGGTGGTGCATCTTCTTCAGGAGGAACTTCAAAAGAAGTTGTCTTCTACTCAAATGCTGGAAGAGGTAGAGGCAGAGGTAGAGGAGGCCGATCTGGAGGCCGTGGTAGAAATCAGAATATGCAGCAAACTCAAGAAAACCAGTCCTATGGAGGAGGACATGGTAACTCTAGAGGCAGGGGGAGCCAAAGAGGTCGTGGTGGATGGCAAAGAGGCCAAAATGCAAATAGCAATGTTGAATGCTACTACTGTGGTAAAATGGGTCATATGGCTAAAGACTGCTATAAAAAGGAGAATGACATCATGAATGGAAAATTGCAACAAGGGAATTATGCATCTTCTAGTAGACAGGGTGATGACAGAAATGAGCATTTGTTTATGGTGCAGCACATGACCAATGTTGTGACAAGTGCAGAAGAAAGAAACGATGTGTGGTATGTTGACTCAGGTGCATCAAACCACATGACAGGTTATGCAAAATGGATGCAGGATGCAAGGAAAATGGAAAAACCAAGATTTGTGGAGATTGGTGATGATACTGCACATCCTATTGTGCAAATTTGAAAAATTCCTTTGTCTATGCACGATGGGAAAAAGAAATACCTGTCGGATGTATTTCATGTCCCGAATATCACCAAGAATCTGGTTTCTGTTGGTCAAATGGTTGAGCAGGGCTTGTAGGTTAGATTTAATCCTCATGGATGCTTTGTTGAGGATATGAAAAACAATGGTCGCTTGATAGCAAAAGGAAAGAAGAAGGGCAAAATGTTTACATTGGATGCAGACATGCCTGAATTGAGTGCAGCAATGTTTGCACATGGGACCGGTGTAGTTGCAGATATTGATATCTGGCATAAACGCATTGGTCATGTTAATGTATAGCGACTTAAATCAATGCAAGCCCAAAATATAGTTGCAGGATTGCCTAAATTCAAGGTTGCAGAAATGCATAAGGTATGTGAAGCCTGTCAATTTGGAAAACAGGCAAGGAAACCATTTCCTAGATATGTTCAAGAGAGTAAGAAGCCATTGAATTAATCCACTCTGATCTGTGGACTACTAAAGCTGCATCTCTTGGAGGCTGTCATTATTTTGTCACTTTTATTGATGACTATAGCAGAAAAGTTTGGGTGTATTTTATGAAAAAGAAAAGTGAAGTTTTTGGGCATTTCAAAACTCTTAAAGCTATGGTTGAAAAAGAAATAGACCTGCAAATAAAATGCCTAAGGTCAGATGGAGGGGGAGAGTACCTCTCAAATGAGTTTGCAAGGTTCTTGCAGGAGCATGGCATAAAGCAGCAATATTCATGTAGTCATACCCCACAACAAAATGGAATTGCAGAAAGAAAAAATAGGCATATTGGAGAGGTATCTCGTGTCATGCTCAATGAAAAAGACCTGCCAGATTTTTACTGGGCTGAGGCAGTTGCTACAGCAGTCTACATAATGAACATGACTCCCACTGCAGCAATACATGGCATGACTCCAGAGGAGAGGTATAATGGTAGGAAACCAGATATTTCTCATTTGAAAATTTTTGGTTGCATTGCCTATGTTCATGTGCCAGATGAGTTGAGATCCAAGTTGGATCCAAAAGCTGAGAAGTGCATCTTTATTGGTTATTCTCTGCAGCAAAAACGGTATAGATGCTATAACCCTTCTACTCGTAAGTTTACAGTGAGCAGAGATGTTGTTTTTGATGAGATGAGTAGCTGGTATAAACCAGTAAATGTGATTGATAATGTAGATGCACAAAATGGTAATACTACACAAAATGTGATTGATAATGTAGTCACAAGATATTAGTGGACCTGAAGCATCCTCTAACAGTGGCTCACATTCTTCGCCATGGACAAGCAGATTGAGATCAGGAGAATCTTCTCAAAGCAATGCAGATAGTGGTATGCAGGTATCATGAAAAGGAAAAGAGAAGGTAGATCAGCCCATGTTTGATGTGAATACAGGTCACTCTTATGTGGATGGTGAATCTAGTGGCTCAAAACAAAGCATTGATGATGAGTTGGGTATTCCTTCTATTGTTACACGTGGAGTAAGGAAGACCAGGGATGTTTTGAGAGTACCTGGGAGTGAACCTACTTTGCGCAGGTCTACTAGAGCTAGGTATCCTATGGATAGGCTGAAATATGATGGATTTACAGCCATTCACTATGCATATATGGTCAAAGTGATACAGGAACCAGAACCCACTTCTTTTGAGCAAGCCATGGGAAAAGAAAAATGGGAGAAAGCCATGGATGAAGAAATGGATGCCTTGGAAGCAAATGCTACATGGGAATTGGTACCTTTGCCTAAAGATAAGAATGCAATTGGTTGTAAGTGGGTTTATAAGGTGAAGCACAATGCAGATGGTTCTGTGAACAGATACAAGGCAAGATTAGTAGTCAAGGGGTATGCACAAACATATGGCATTGATTATGAAGAAACATCAGTCCGGTTGCAAGGATGGCAACCGTAAGAGCAGTCATTGCTATAACTGCATCAAAGGGATGGTCTTTACATCAGATGGATATAAAGAATGCCTTCTTGCATGGTGACTTGCAAGAAGAGGTCTATATGGAGTACCCACCAGGTTATGTGCATGTTGTTCATCCTGAGTTTGTTTGCAGGTTGAAGAAAGCCTTGTATGGCTTGAAGCAAGCACCTAGAGTATGGTCTGACAAGATAGGACAGTATCTTGTCACTATTGGCTTTCAGATTTCCAAGGTAGATTCCTCACTTTATGTGAGAAAAACAGAGAAAGGTATTATGCTGCTTGTCATTTATGTTGATGATTTGATTATCACAGGTGATAGTGATGAAGATATCCTTCATATGAAAATGCTATTGAAGCAGAAGTTTGAGATGAAGGATTTGGGAGAGCTGCGTTACTTCTTGGGCATTCAGGTGATTAGATCACCAAGTGGGATATGGCTCTTACAGAGGCAGTATGGATTGGACATGCTGTCCAAATATGGGATGACAAGCTGTAAGCCTATTTCAGTTCCTTTGGAGCAGAATGTGAAGCTGAGCGCAGATGTAGGTGAGCTTCTGGAAGACCCTACTATGTACAGACGCATAGTAGGAAGTTTGATTTATATGACTGAGTACAGGGGCGCAGCAATGGCTGCATGTGAGGTATCTTGGTTGCATAAGCTACTTTATGATATGCATCAGCCTACAGATGGGCCAGTTGTCATTTATTGTGATAACATGAGTAGTATACACTTGGCAAATAACCCAGTCTATCATGCTAGAACAAAGCACATTGAGGTGCATTATCACTATGTGCGGGAGAGGGTTTTACTAGGTCTTATTGATCTAGTTTATGTCAGCACAGAGGATCAAGTAGCTGACATATTCACGAAGGCATTGGGTGCAGAGAAGCTGCGCAAGTTCAGAGACCTGCTTGGTGTGCAGGAATTGGGATTGAGCTCGAGGGGGAGTGTTGAGATATCGAGCTCCACTCGTGATATGCCAGGGTGACCGTTGTGCATTTATGTCACTGACTTGTCAGTTGCAGATGTGGTTGGTACACTGCCCATGAATAATAGCTAGATGACAGCTATCCTTATCTACTCTAGTTCGTGGCTCAGTTAGTATGCCACCTTAGTTAGTTGAGTTTGGTTTGAGACCCATATATAGGGTTTTTCTATTTCTATGTACTAGAGTTCTTTTTGGCTTACACAACTAAGAAGAGGAAAACTGTTTTCAGCCTTCACCTGTGTGTGTATTCCCCCATTGTGCAAGCAAGAAAGCTACAAGTGAGAGTCCTTCCTTCTCTCCCACAATCTTGACAGAGGGTTCATTAGAAACTTACTTACCCCTGTCATTAGGTTTGTTATCTTCTCGCTTAGGGAAATTCTCTTCGTGATGCTCTTCGCCACTACACCTTCTACATAGAGGAGTATAGTCCTGATTTTTGCATGCATTTGGACAATATGTAGCTATATGACCTTCCTGTTGGCATCAATAGAAAATTACCAATCTCGTAGGCCATTGTTGTTCATTCTGCCCCATTGGATTACGAAAAGTACCATTATTTCTCTTAAAAGAAGAATTTCTTCATCTATTTCCATCACTATTGTAATTATTTCGGGGTACCGGGGGTCTACCTTGGATTGGAAATCCTCGCAGCCTAAAAGGTTGATTAGGTGGTCCAATCGCATAAGCTGTATTATTACTATCCATGTAATTATAATTTGTTTGCATTGAACAAGATTGTTGTTGCTCTTGACCTATCTTATGGCAACAATTTGTATCTAAATGCGTTATCTTTAGGCAAAAAGTGTCGAACGGCGGATGGTTAGGCTTTAGTCTTGAAGGCATCAGACACTCTATAGTCACATGGCCATACCCATGACACTTACCACACCAGATATTGGATCTAGGTGGGTTTGGAGTTGAGCTGATTGAGGATTGTTATGCACTAGAAGACTGTATTGTTATCGAATAAATTTCTTTCAAAGGTGTTTGCACTGTACTCATAATTTCCTCCTTCAACTTTCCTAGGGATTTTGCAATAATATCAGCTACTTTTGCTTCATCAAGAGGAGACTGAGATTGTGGCATAGAAGGCATTCATGTTTGCATCATATAGGTTGGAATTGAGGTATATGGATTTAAAGGTCACGCCTTATGAATTGCATAAATACACTAGAAGGAATTTTCATGAATGGGGATTCCACATCATATCATCAACTCAGGAAATACTTGCATCTAGATTTGCATGGCATTATGGATAGCCTCAGTTGCACCACATAATAGGGATGCATCTAAAAAGGTAGATTTTAAGATGCACATGTGAAATGCTAAGCCTAATTTCAAGGGCCAGTTTGGTGAATGAAATCCTACATGATAAGTGAAGCTTTGATTTAATTTGACTCAACTAGGATTCTAATCGTAAATAGGTCAAGTTGTCCTTACGACCATATTTTGACTAAGAGTCAACATGCTCTTTGGTCTCTATCCCAATAGCCAACCGCGATAGGTCCAAAACACTCTCGAGTATATCCTTTTCAAAATATGATACATCTTGAAGCTAACACATGGGAACTCGAATGTTGTATCCATAAAAAGAAAAACTATTCTCCACGTTACATTCGATGCTCGCAACTATTTAAGGATGGTAAATGGGCTTAGTTTATGCTTGACTTGCGAGAGGAATGAACAAAAGCTCCTACTATCTTGAGGGAAGGAAACCCTAGGGTAAACTTAGAACCCCAAAAAACTCTAAGGTGGGAAAATGGTTACCAACTGACCAATTGAAGTCCTAGACTGGGACCTTAAGATAAGAACCAAAGGTTAGTAACTTAGGGAAGCTACCATCCAAAACTATAACATAATTGCTCACCCCTATTACATAGGAGTGAGGTCAAAAAGAGGGTATTCTCTATTCCTCAAAAGAAAATGGGAATTGATGCCCAAGTAAGAAGACCAAAGAAGGGCAATGCTAGGCATTCAAAGATGGGAACTCCACCTTAGCAGATGTCCTGAGCGCTCACTTTCATTGTTGTTTGTGCTTGTAAATCTAGAATCACTGTCTGTGAAAGGAATATATGGTCCAAGCTCACAAAAGAAATTTGAATAATGAATCAGGTGGAATTCATGGAGAGCATGCCAAGCCACCCCTAGCTAGCCACCAACCCTAACCCTATCCAAGGGGGTTTTAAATAATGGTGATGGAAACATGGACTGAACCCACCATGAGATGTCTCTCCGTGGGTTGGTTTGAATGTAGGAGGATGCTTGGATGCCAAGGGGGACTCTAGTTGTAAATTCCTTGTCTCAGGGTCCTACTCAAATGATCTACGTGACTCGAGATAGATTCTCGAGGCCCTGTTACTAGTACAAGAGCGGAAACTTGGAGGAAATGAGATGCATCCTCATGGGTTGCAAGATCCATCCTTTTTAGACAAGATGTGTATCTCAGTTGAAAAGCTAATATAAAGTTTCTTCCAAGGAACGTGTTGGAGCTGTTTTCATGTCAGTGCCGTAAGTTACGTGAACGAACCATGTTCCCTAAAAATGTTTAATTAAGGAAGCTAAATTTAAATGTCAAACAAAAATGTGGTAGGACCTAGTTAGATAAGTAAAGAATGCCTATTGAGGGAAGCCGGTGTGGGCGGAATCCCCCACGGGTGTGTCTAATGGAAGGGTGGTCCCAGGTAACTAGGAGGCTTCTCAGAAGGCTCTATAATCATACGAGCTTTAGATAATATTAGGTTAGAACCCGATTCATGCCATTTTAGGGGACTGGAATGGGGTTATGTCCCATGAGCAAAGAGGTTCAGCGGCGCATCCCTCTCGTTTCCCATTCTCTTTGGACCAAGTGCGGCATGGGTCTACTTCAGCTTGGGTATCTCTAAATAAACTAGGATGTCTAGGATCATGTTCAGGATCCAATGCTAGAATGCTATTAGGAGATCTTGGTCACTAGGAACCCAGATTTTAAGTCGATCCTAGTGGGTTCAGCTGCGAACGTTCTGTTGCGAGGTGGACTCGGGAAACCCTAGGCGACAAACCTCGGAACATTCCATGGGAGTGTTGGCAGTGATGCTTAGATTCATTTCTCGATGAACCGCTAAGAGACATGCTTGGATAGCCATTAGATGAGCACGTTACAATTGGTATCAAAGCAAACCATTGAATAAAATAACCAAGATAGGAATAAATTGGGAAGCTGAAGTGATGTTTTTCACTAGATAATATTTTTTTTTCTGTTACTCATTTGTGGATTATTGCCACTTCCAGACTTACAAGGCATAGAGTAGGTTCCTCGTATTTCACATCATGTTCAAGACAACCATGAACTCTTCAAGTTATCGCCAACGATCCGACATGATGGGGATCTTGGATCGACTCTACAACCCTTCACTGCTATAGGTGGAAAGGCGTTGGACTTGGAGTGTGGGATAGTGCTACATAGATGCCAATTGACTCATCTATCTTTAAAACAATCTGAAGAGGCTAAAATGGTTGGAAGACTTGAAGATTATCAAGTTATTCATCTTCCATGAGGCTTGTGTAAATTTGATCCTACATATCGAATGCCAGCAAGTAGAACAAAATTGCTATATCTATGATGAGGTGGTCAAAGTCTTGCTAGTTGATAGAATTAAAGTAATGGGGTGAAATGGACGTCATGGCTATAAAAAACGGGGACTTCCCAAACTTTCCATGACTTACCACTTCCTGAGAATCCATTCTCCCAATCCATATTACTATTCTATCCCTTTAGCTGCATCCAATAGGGAATTATTAACCTAGTGTTGATGTACCTTTTGAAAAGAAGATCATCCCAACCAATCTCTATCTATTCCCGAATAATTGTACTTGAGGCTTATGCTTCTTTATGGATAAATAAGAATTTTATGTTTATTTGATTTGCCGCATAGTATTGATGGAAAAATAATCTGCGCATTGAAAAAAGTTGTGAAGAGTTGTGTAAATATAATCTTAATGTGAAGGTTTTAATTGAAAACCAGATACAACCCCAAGCGTAGAACTAGGATCTTGTTTCCGCCCTAAGACAATGGAGGCACAAGAGAAGAAGTTTCTTCTCAAACAGATTAAACCACCAGAATTTGATAGAAAAGGGAAGTCCATTGAAGCTGATGCCGAAGTATGGATTGAATCCATGGAAGATTACTTCAGCACAGCAGCAGGAACAACACCTGTAAACCAAGCTATGATTGCCAAGCTCAAGCTTACCGGCAAAGCGAGGCTCTAGTGGAAGCAATGGTGTAAAGACCAAGCAATCCACTGAAAGCACAATAACTTGGGAAAAACTAAAGGAAGTAGTGCAGGGAAGGTACATGTCACCTATATACAGAACTCAGAAGATGAATGAGTTCTTCAAGTTGAAATAGTTGGGCCTGTCTCTGGAGGCGTACTACTCGAGATTTGTCTCCTTGCTAAAATATGCTCCAACAATGAGTATTCCCCAACAAGTCTCAAAGTTCTATGATGGGCTAATCCCACCAATGAGCACTCAGTTGGAATCAATGCATCCTTTGGATTTACAATATGCATTGATAAGATTAGGACCTATTGCCTAAGAATTCCACCCGAAGCCTAGGAATAATAGACCTTGGTCTCACAAAGACCAGAATCTATGAATGTTGAAAGCTCAATTCAAAAGGGCACAAGGACAGAGTTAAGACCAACGGAAGAAGTTGACGGCAAATGCAATCAGTGACTTTGTCACCACTCAAAGAAGTGGTCAAAGGCTGTGATTTTTTCACTCTAATGAACTGAACACTTCAAAAGGGAATGTCCCAAACTTGGCGGATATTGTCACCAAGGAAAATTTAGTGGCCAAGCCAGAGCTACCCATGGCTACGGTCGTGCAACAATGGGAAGGGAAAAAACTTCCAATATCTCCACTAAGGAAATCAATGAAGAAGAATACCCGTCCATGGAAGCTAAGATTGAGAGGGCATCCAGTCATGCCACTCTCCATAAAAAGGGCCCAAACTGCCAATTATCAATGATCCAGAACCATATGATTACCAAGGTAAGAAATTCAAAACCCTGATTGATTGTGGCAACACTCATTATTTCATTTCACCAGCTTGTGCAAGAAGGTTAGGGATAGCCACTATAGATGCACCCACTCTGCTTGTCGAACTAGCAAATGGGTGAGAAATCACTTACACTAGACAAACTGCTAAGGTGGAATACCTACTCAGAAAAGAGCCCACATATGTTAAGTTCAGGATAATGAATTTAGGAGTCCATGAGTTCCTACTCAGGATGGATTGGCTAATCCCCAATGATGCTCAGATTCATTGTGGGAAAGGACAAGTCTCCATTGTAGCACGGTTTTCAAACCAACATTTTTCAAACTGACTTTGACCTTTCGATTGTCGATTTAGTTGCTCTATCTCTAAGAGATTTGATTGGCAAAGCACACCGTTGAATATCACAATTAAGCGTAAGTCGTCGGCTTCCTCGTCAGAGATGAGTTGCATGCATTTATGTAGGAGCTTGTCATAGTGCTCGTAAAGATATTCTTGCTCTTCCCAGGATAAAGGATATGGCAAGTATTCCTCAAGTTGCTCCCTAGGGAATGTGCCCATGTCTACAAGGAAGACACATGCAAAATTTTTGAGTTTAGCATCCAACTCAGCCAAGCACTCTTTGACACTTCTATGTTCTATGAAGGCTTACTTGATTACTATCTCATGTAAGGTTCTAGGGGTCTCCCTAGGCTTTAGCGTAGCTGGGGGATCAAACCTAGATGAGCAAGATTGGTCAATGCTAGGATTGCTTATGTCCTTGAGGTTTTCATATTTCTCATGATGCTTTGTTGCTATTGCGTCATGGTTCTCCTCGGAAGGCGAGCAAGCTACAACACAAGGAGAAGCAGCTAAACCAAAGATCTAGCTAGCTAAGGCCACGCGAATAGCTCAAGGGATTAGAAAAAGTTTACCCATCTATTTGATCAAGATGAACGAGCCGGAATAGGTAGAGGACTCCACTAAAGAACCATCATGGCTAAAAGAGTATGCAGATGTGCTCCCAGAAGAATTGTCTAAAATTAGCACCACCTATGGAAGTGGATCATGAGATTAAGCTAATACCATGAGCTGCAGTGGTCGCAAAAAGGCCCTACAAGATGTCCATTCTTGAAGCTATTGAGTTAAAGGAACAACTCATACAACTATTGGACCAAGTATACATACGCCCCAACAGTTCTCCTTGGGGGGCTCTAGTCTTGTTCCAAAAGAAGAAGGATGGTACACTTTGCCTTTGCATCAATTATAGAGGCCTAAACCAACTAACCATCAAGAATAAATATCCTATCCCAAGGATAGACAAGTTACTTGACTGATTGCAGGGAGCAAAGATCTTCTCCAAGATTGACTTGAAGTCAAGATACTACCAGATCCGCGTCAAGGAAGAGGATATTACTAAGATGGCATTCAACACCGGATATGGTCACTTTGAATTCACAGTGATATCCTTTGGATTGACTAATTCCCCTGCCACCTTTAACAGGCTCATGCATGACATTTTTAGACCATATCTTGATGATTTTGTGCTTGTCTCATTTGATGATACCTTGGTTTATTCCAAGTAAGAGGAGGATCATGAATCCCAAGTTCACATCGTCCTTCACCATGAGAACTCATAAGCTCTATGCTAAGAAGAAAAAGTGTGCCTTCCACTACAAGATATAGGCCTTATACCGACATTAAAAGCGACAAAAATGTAAATAACAAAATTTACCCCTGTCGTCGCAAAAAGCGCCGTTATTGGCGATGCCATAGAACAATCGGTATCAGCGTCGTTATCAGCGTCGCTAAATAGCGACACTGATAACGACACTTTGTGATGCTAATAATGACGCAAATAGCGACGCGTGCAGGTAAATTTGCGACGCTAATAGCGACGGTAATAGGGAAAAAAATTTATGGCAGGGCAGCAAGCTGCGCTGCCACATATAGCACTGTGTGCTTTATTTGGACCATACAAAATAGTTTCTGCACTATGTACAATGCTCATGTAAACAAAAACAAAGTGTACCTAAATCATAACATTGATACATGAAATAAATAAATGATTGCATAATGAAAGCAACTGGTACAATCATGACAAGATATCACTACTACATAGAAAATGTCTACACAGATCAGGCAACCAAAAAAGAAGGGTGTGTGAGCTCTAGGGATCCAAGGGCGAGCTACATATCCTCACTATCCAAAAGCTCATCCCGTCGCAAAGGAGCATCGAACAGAATCTGCAAAAAAGAAACAACTACACATCAGTCCACCATATAATAATGCATTCTAATTAAATTTGGTAACTACGAACAAGAAAAATGAGTGACTTACAGGGCCGCTGCGTCTATACAATGGGTCGATCAATGCAGTGAGACTGTGCCTCTCTGCATATCGAGTCTCAAGATCGGTCAGATCGCGATTTGTAATGGAGTACTGCAAAGAAAACAAAATACTAACTGTTAGAAACATGATTGTCAGTACAAAGGATATTGCAAAAAAATAAGCAAGCAAAACAAAAGAAAAACTTACAAAGTCCTCCAAATATGTCCTGTGGTCGCCACTCCCAAGATGATGGACCACTCCGGCCTCTAGTCGTGCCCTCGCTGCCTCGCGCTGCTGACTCCAACGTCTTGGAGAATTTGTAGCCTCCTCCCTCAACTAGTGCCAGTCGTCCACGTCTAGCCACTCGGGCTTTGCAGCCCCACCCTTGAGTGCCTTGCATGCGTCTGATCATCTGTGTAACATATATGCACGCATGCAGTCCATCATACAGCCTGTAGAAAATCTATCTGCTGTGGCTGGAACCAGAAACTCCTCATGCAAGGATGCTGCTATATAGTCCTTGCTCCCCTCCGATATGTTTTTCCAATGATCTAAGACGTTGTGCCGAAAACCTTGTTGGCACAACTCTCTCATGTGAGCCATCACCCTCCTCCCCTCATCATTCATGATGATGGCTCCTGACCTATCATCGACAAGATAGGCATATCCCTCTAGGGTATGCCTAAGATGGGTCCTCTCCCACTTGTGTCCACACTCCTGGGCATATCTAGGAGACCCCTGTACATCCGGTGTACCAACTGGGGTAGTATTTATTGGTCTAGCACCCATAGGGGTGCCACTTGCAAACGGATGAGCAAAAATCGGAGTAACTAGAGTAGACATCCCCACAGGTGTGACAAATCCTGGAGGTGATGCAACTCCAGCAGAACGATGAGACGGAGACATCGCGTTCGTGCCTCCACAACAACCACCTGAGCCACGCTCCCTAGAATTGCCACGAGAGCGAGAAGTTGCACCTGTATCCCATGCCAACTGCGGGCTCACTGCCTCTGTATCTCTACAGCATCTCCCTGACCCTGAAGCACTCCCTCTCTCTGGCCCAAGTCTAGAGCATCGACCTCGTATGCTCAAAGCTGAAGCATCTGATTGCGCTGAAGTAGATCTAGTAGAGCGGCCTAACGATGTTTGAGACAACTCCTGGTCCGCCATGTCTCTGAATCTCGCCATCTGATCTAGAGACATGCGTGTAAAGATATTCTATAACTCCTCATCGCTCATCCCTCGACTCAACCTGAAAAGGTCACCTGCACAGACAAAAAATGATGTTAGCATAATCAATTTAAATCATACAAAGCACGGTAATACAAATCCTTTAAAAATAATCTCACTTAAAATGCATATCTTATGTACCCTTATAAGTGATTAGTCAATGAATTGAGTAAATGGATGCTCCAAGTATGAAGTATCCTATGGTCCCATGTCAATCTTCTGACACAACTCCGCATACACTGGAAGGTCGGTAGACATGTCACCACAAAAGGATGAGTCCACCTCGTTCTCAAAGAATTCTTGGACTCCTGTATTTCCATCATTGTTAGCCAATGCTGGCTCCTCTACATGCTCCAAGCTTTTGGTGGCCTCCACCCCTTGCAATATACTATGGCATGTACCATATCATAATACAATTAACAAACAAATGAGTTTATGCACCTGTTCACAATGGGCCGACAACACAAAGGTGTCGCGTAAATCCGTCCATTTTTTTTTGAAATCCATTTTGAGAAATCCAGATGGACCTCGTCGAACTGTTGCTCCAGCTCCTTCAAGTACCACTTTGAACCACTGCACATCGAATAGTATCATGGAGAAGCTACCGTAATCCACCGTAACAATACTTTGCAAGTTCCCAAAATACTCCATCTCATCTATAACCATGTTTGGATCCGTTGCTCGTCGCCGGCTTTCCTGCTCGAACCTTGCCATGATACCATATTCCATTGTGGAGTGCATTTTGTCAATACGCTCCACGCGAAAATGCCGTCCTCAGCTACACTATATATTTTGTACTGTACATTGAAACACTCAAATTAGTTGTCACATATCAAATATAGATACAACAAATCCTAAACGCGACACCACCTTTGGACTACATCCCCTCGAGAATTCCCATTCCTCCATTGAGACCTCTGCCCCTTCGCGAGACGCTGCGGTCAAAGCTCTATGCAACCATCACGTTGGCATGAACCGCAACATCTCCTCCATGCCCTTGGGATATCAAATTGGTTGATGGCACATACTATGTCAAAATTCAGATCGTGCTTCCTCTCGATCTTGCCTAGCAATCTGGTACCTAGCGAGCTATGTCTCCATAGAGACATGGTGCAACATACAAAAGCGATTTATCTTCTCCTCCATTGCAGCATCCATTCTTTTTTCTACCCCATTTCCAACCACCACATCTCCGGTCAGTCTATCATCGTCCTTCAACGACCATAGCATTTTTTTATCTGGATCCACTGTTGGTAGCCATTGTGAAATATGCACTAGCACCTCAGACACCAACCAACCTTTAGCCATGCTACCTTCTGGCCGAGCTCATTGTTACACAAAGCCTTTCAGGGTTTTCATGAAGCGCTCCAAGAAGAATATCCATCGCGCATGGACAGGTTCAACAATCTCCACTTCATCTATAAGATGCACAAGAAGGTGGATTTGTATCTTGAGCATGCTGGTAGGCATGTATTTCTTAAAGAGACAGACCATCTTCGCTGCTCCCCACCTCGCGGATTCAATAGAGAATGTCTTAATCTCCTTCTGTAAGATCCATTGCACCAAAGTCGACAAATTGTAAATGGCCCCACGTATTTTTGGAGTAAGGCATCCTACAATCGCAATCAGTAGTACAAACTGCCACAAATGAGAAAGCATTATGAACAATGGCTACACTCCAAATAGCAAAATGCATACGCCAATTACAATCCATTCGTAGTATAAACCTGACATATCTTATGCCAGTTATGGGATTTTAACCCTAATAATTGGTTGTCTTTAGAAAATGTAGACCTAAGAGAACGTTCCCATACCCATCGAAGTATGGATAGACTTGACTACTTGCTTCATAATGCGCTCTTCTTTAGTGGACAAAATCCAAGGAGCGCAAGGTAGCTGCATGCGACCATTAGCACTCGATTGCGGCCAAAGCGCCTCCATCTTGCCTACCTCCTTCAAATCCATTCGTGCCCCTACAGTGTCTCTCTTTCCTTTGATGTGATCCCATAGCAAGCTGCCCACATTCTTGAAAATATGCATGGGATCCAATAAGTGGTTGATCTATAAGTGGGTCCAATATGGCAACTCGTAGAAAACTGAGAACCGTTGCATTCCGTTTGGATGTGACTTCGCGTGGACCATTTTCAGCTTGTACCAGCTTGCAGCATTCATACGTGTTGGAGGTTGTCCAAGAAAATCTTCCTTGAGTTCATGACCCTCTGGCAAGAAAGCGGCGTGTCCTTGATATACCATCTTCTTCATGGTTCGTGACCTTCAGGAGTCTAATTGTGGCTCGCACAATGGACATGCATGATAATATGAGGTAATCAGACATGTTCCAACACCTCTATCCAGTGAAAATACAAACTTGAACGATATAAAATATAGATATTACCAACAAGAACAGAAGCCTATTTACTTGAGAACTCTCCAAATCTTGGAAAGTCATGCATCATCCACATGAGAATGGCTTGAATATTGGGAGACCGTCGACCACCGCGCTTGCTCATATCTTGCACGGTGACCCTTTGCTCCCACAAAATCTTAAGCTCATCGACTAACGGACAAAGATACATGTCCATATTTTTGACTTTGTAGCGGCCAGGGACGAGTAAGCTAAGAATGAGATGTCCTTTCTTCGTAGAAAGCCATGGAGGAATATTGTAGTTGACAAAGACTATAGGCCACACACTATAAGAAGTTGAGCATAGACCGAATGGGTTCATGCCATCCATTGCAAGACCGAGCCGAAGATTCCTTGGCTCTCGAGCAAAGCCTGGGAAGGTAGAGTCAATGTGGCTCCATGCGTGTGAATCCGCTGATATTCGTTGAACTCCATCTGTGGACCTATTCTGCGCATGCCACGTTGTCAAGCTCGCCATGCCGGACGTATGAAAAATGTGGTTTATGTGGGGGATAAGCGGAAAGTGTCTAAGAAATTTTTGAGGGATGGTTTTCCCTTGCAAGTTATGTCGATACTTGTGAGCACCACACTTTGGACATGTCTCCATAGTCTCATATTCTCCTCGAAACAGTATACAATCGTTGATACATGCGTGGATGCTGTTGTAGTCCATGCCAAGCTTTCGTAAAACATATCGTGTATCATCACAAGACTCGGGCACGGTATTTGCAGGTGGTAATATATGATATTTTAGTAACTTGAAAAAAATCATAAAACAACTTGAAAAAATCATAAAATACATGAACAACTCGATGACACTCGCATCGATCCACCCGTATTTTGCTTGCACACTTAGGAGTGCAAGCAGTGTCTCCAGGCAAGATACTTGGCACCCATCATATAATGGTATGGATGCTTCCTCTCTAAGCAGATCAGAAGTCTCAACATCCATGGGAATCAATGCATCGATCATTGCCTCCATCTCAGGCTCCAAGATTGTAGGTAGGTCTGGAAGGCTTCCTGTCTCCTCTAGTATTGATGGTATAGATTGGGTAGTACCTTCCAAGTGGTGGATTGGCTCAGGCACTCCATCCATCGCACGCCCACGAACTCTTCTAATTGGCCACAAAGGGTGCACTCGTCCTTGGGACGAGACGCCACCTCCCTGGATAGAAAATTTTCCAGCCACACCCAATCTTCTTGTATATGGTATTCAATTAGCTTGCGAGTACAATGCATGATTGATATTAACTTTTCTTACTGTTTTCTGAAAATCCAAGATCGCATGATCAATTATTGCAGATTGAAACTCGCCAAAGCATCGTACGTGTTCTATAGACAATCGATGATTTTGTCTTATTGCAAGCTTGCATTGAGAGCAAGGACATGGGACATGCTCATTAAGATACGCCTCGCGATCTTGAACAACAAGACCTTCATCATTTTCCATTTTGTCTACGTTACGACAAATAATTTATTTTTTTATCTTTATTTTTTTCTTTTTTAAATTGTTTGAGAAGGGATTTCTTCTCTTGTAACTCAACAAAAATTAACGTATGTAAAGTCTCCACCCACCCACCCACAGATTAACATATATATGTCGGAGTGTTTCCTGTCTCGTGGTGTTGCACCGGACCTTGCCACCACTCTCTCTTTATTTTTTATCCATTCATTATCTCCTCTCCTTCCATCTCTCTCTCTCTTTCTCTTTCTTTATTATGTTGTATGTTTAGTCTCTCTCTCTCGTTCCTTCTTCTTTTTTCTCTTCCTCCCCCACTCTCATTTTCTTTAACGATCACAATTACGACTATGATGAAGACCACGACCACGACTAGGACTACGACCACGATCACGACCACGACCACGACCACGACCACGACCATGACCATGACCATGACCATGACCATGACCATGACCATGACCATGACCATGACCATGACTACGATGACGATGATCACGGCCACGACCACGACCACGGCTATGACTACGACTATGACTACAACCATGACCATGACCACGACCACGATCACGACCGCGACCACGACCACGACCACGACCACGACTATGACTACGACTAGGACTACGACTATGACTACGACTACGACTATGACGACCACGACCACGACTACGACCATGACCATGACCATGACCACGACCACGACCACGACCATGACGATGACCATGACCACGACCACGATCACGACCACAACCACAACCATGACCATGACCACGACCACGATCACGACCATGACTACGACGACCATGACCATGACTAGGACTATGACTACGACTATGACGACCACGACCACGACTACGACGACGACCATGACCACGACCACGACCATGACCATGACCACGACCATGACCATGATCATGACCATGACTACGACGACCACGACCATGACTATGACTACGACTATGACCACGACCACAACTACAACTACGACTATGACTACGACTATGACTATAACCATGACCACGACCACGACCATGACTACGACCACAATTATGACTACAACTACGATGACCACGACCATGACTACCACTACCACTACCACTACCACTACCACTACCACTACCACAACTACGACCACGACTACGACCACCACCACCACATCTACCACTACCGCTATCACTATCATAACTACGACCACTATAATAAACAAGAAAAGAAGGAAAAAAAAAAAAACAACAACAACAACTACTACTACTACAATAAACAAGAAAAGAAGAAAAAACTACTACTACTACTACAAAAAAAAAAGAAAACTAAATAACAATAAATAAGAAAAGAAAAAAAAACTACTACTACTACTACTACAACAAACAACAACAATTAATTTCCTTTTTTCTCTTCCTCTCCCTCTCTCATTTCCTCTCCCTCCCTCACCCTCTTCCTCTCTTTCTCTCATTCCCTATCAGGTTTAATGTTTTTTATCTCATTTTTTTCTCTCTCCTCTTCCTCTCTCATTTTTTTCTCTCTCCTCTTCCTCTCTCATTTCCTTTTCTCTCTTTCTCTCCCTCTCTCATTTCCTCTCCCTCCCTCACCCTCTCCCTCTCTTTCTCTCTTTCCCTATTATGTTTAGTGTATTTTCTCTCTCCTCTCTCTCTCATTTCCTTTTCTCTATTCCTCTCCCTCTCTCATTTCCCTTCCTGCCTCACCCTCTCCCTCTCTTTCTCTCTTTCCCTATTAGGTTTACTGTCCCTCTCCCTCTCTCATTTCCTTTTCTCTCTTTCTCTCTCTCCCTCCCTCACCCTCACCCTCTCTTTCTCTCTTTCCCTATTAGGTTTAATGTTTTTTCTTTCTTTTTCTCTCTCCTCTCCCTCTCTCATTTCCTTTTCTCTCTTTCTCTCTCTCCCCCCTCACCCTCACCCTCCCTTTCTCTCTTTCCCTATTAGGTTTAATGTTTTTTCTCTCTTTTTCTCTCTCCTCTCCCTCTCTCATTTCCTTTTCTCTCTTTCTCTCCCTCTCTCATTTTCTCTCCCTCCCTCACCCTCACCCTCTCTTTCTCTCTTTCCCTATTAGGTTTAATGTTTTTTCTCTCTTTCTCTCCCTCTCTCGTTTTCTCTCCCTCCCTCACCCTCACCCTCTCTTTCTCTCTTTCCCTATTAAGTATATGGGGCTTTTCTCTCTTTTTCTCTCTCCTCTCCCTCTCTCATTTTTTTCTCTCTTCTCTCCCTCTCTCATTTCCTTTTCTCTCTTTCTCTCCCTCTCTCGTATACGCTCCCTCCCTCACCCTCTCCCTCTCTTTCTCTCTTTCCCTATCAGGTTTAATGCTTTTTCTCTCCTTTTCTCTCTTTTTCTCTCTCCTCTCCCTCTCTCATTTTTTCTCTCTCTTTCTCTTATTTTTAATTCCTCTCTCATTTTTTTCCTCTCTTTTTCTCATTTTTTCTCTCTTTCTCTCATTTCCTTTTCCCTCTTTCTCTCCCTCTCTCATTTCCTCTCTCTCCCTCACCCTCACCCTCTCTTTCTCATGCAATAGTACTAAGGTCCGTAGGACCATTCACACTAGGTCTAAGACCACCGACTTATTTAATATCAGCATGTGGTACAACTGGACATGTCAGGTGTCAAATACACACAACCTAAGTAAATGAGCTTGAAGTCTTAACACTCCCCCTCAAGCTCAAGACATCATTTGCACACCAAGTAGTTGTCGGAAAACACTGAACTTATCTTTACCCAAAGACTTGGTAAAGATATCTGCAACCTGCTCATCAGTTTTCACATGCATGAGATCAACTCTCCCTGCAAAAACCATCTCTCTGATGAAGTGGCAGTGTACCTCTATGTGTTTTGTCCTGGCATGGTATACTGGATTCGTTGCCAAGAGTACACTACTGATATTGTCGCATAATAAGATCACTGGAGCATCCACCTGAATATCCAAATCAGCCATAAGCTTGAGCAGCCATGAAATCTCACATGCTACCAATGTAGCACCCCTGTACTCTGCCTTAGGGTACTAGACAATGCAGCTATTGGTTGCTTATTGCTGCTCCACCTGATCATGCCACTTCCAAAGCCAAAAGCATAACCACTCGTAGATCTACGATCATATGAGCATCCTGCCCAATCCGCATCTGTGTATCCAACCAGTTTCAAGGGCTTATCTCTCACATAGTATAGCCCATAATCTACAGTGGACTTAACATATCTCATAAGCCACCTAACAGCATCCAAATGTGGCTTCCTGGGCTTCTGCATAAACTGACTTATGAGCCCAACTACATAACTCAAGTCCGGCCTAGTGATGGTCAAGTAGATCAGACTTCTAACCATCTGCCTGTACATAGTCACATCCTGAATTTCAACTCCAGTGCTAATGTCCAGTTTGACATTCTGATCAAGAGGTGTATCTAATTGTTTACAATCAGCCATGCCATATTTCTTCAGCATTTCCATGGCATAATGTTTCTGCATCAGCCATAAACCATTTTCAACCTTGATCACCTCAATACCCAAAAAGTAATTCAATTCACCTAAATCTTTCATGTCAAGTTCACATTTCAGCATCTATATAACATGCTGTATCCCCAAATCATCATCACCTGTGATTATCAGGTCATCAACATAGATAACCAGCACTACTTGTCTTTTTCGTAAACAGACTATAATCAGCCCTACCAATAGCAAATCCCAAGCTCTGTAAGTAATTATTGATCCTTGCATGCCAGGCTCTCGGAGCCTGCTTCAGCCCATACAATGCTTTTTTCAGCTTATGTACATAATGCTGAAAATCAGGGTGAACATACCCTTCAGGTTGAACCATATAAACATCCTCTGCTAAGTCACCATTAAGAAATGCATTCTTAACATCCATCTGCTGCAATTTCGAGCCTTTAGCAGCATAGCCAAAGCAATGCTTATGTACATAATGCTGAAAATCAGGGTGAACATACCCTTCAGGTTGAACCATATAAACATCCTCTGCTAAGTCACCATTAAGAAATGCATTCTTAACATCCATCTGCTGCAATTTCGAGCCTTTAGCAGCATAGCCAAAGCAATCACAGTGCGCATGGTTTCCATCTTGGCAACAGCGCTGAGTGTTTCCTCATAATCAAGTCCATACTGTTGGGCATACCCCCTAGCAACCAGCCTGGCTTTGTACCTTTCCACACTGCCATCTGACTTGCATTTGATTTTGTAGACCCATTTGCAGCCAATGGTATTTTTCTCTTCAGGTAGTGGCACAAGATTCTATGTCTTATTTTCAGCCAAGGCATTCATTTCTTCATCCATAGCTGCACACCAGTTCTCATCTCTCACTACTTCAGCATATGTACTTGGTTCTTTGATCTCCATCACTTTTGTCATGTAAGCATAATGCTTTGTAGAGTAGCCACTGTACGTCAACCTGTCAACAGGGTATCTGACCCTCTGTGCGTGTCTAGGATGTGGTACACTGCTCGATTCCCCTCTGTCATGAGGCGGAATGTAACTGCTCTGCCTTGTGCTAGGTGTATAGACGGTCGGAATACCAAGTTCACTGTCTAAAGTGTCAGCAAACTCATATCCAGAAGTCATTCTACCAGGTGTCATCATACCAGATGCATCCTTAGTAGCTTTCTCTTTTCCTTTGCTATCCAAGACATCATATCTCCCCCTCACTGACATACTGGTGTCAATGGGACGGTGAGCTCCTCAATCTCCCTGTCCATGGGGATACTGTCTGACCACTAGGACCTATCATAGCAGTGCTCTGCTATGAATCAATTGTAGATACATGAGTAGAAGGCATATCCAATGGCACTGCAGCCGGTGATACATACCAATAGCCCATCTCATCAAAGATAACATCCCTGCTCACCAAAGTCTCCCTGGTAGAGGGATCATAGCATTTGTATGCCTTATTCTCCTACAAATATTCAATGAAAACACATTTATGTGCTTTTGGATCCAGCTTATTTCTTTTCTCATCTGGAACGTACACATAGGCAAGATAACCAAAGACTTTCATGTGAGTTACATCCGGCTTATAGCCATACAGCTTCTCAAACGGTGTCATCTCATGAATACATGCACTGGGAGTCCAATTCAAGATATACATGGCTGTCATAAGAGCCTCAACCCAATAATAGAGCGGCATCTTCTTCTCATTCATCATGGCACAAGCAACTTCCATCAAGACCCTGTTCTTTCTTTCAACTACCCCATTCTGTTGAGGAGTGTAGCTGCAGACAAGCTGCCTGCATATGCCATTTTCAGCCAGAAAATTGTCAAACTCATTTGACACATACTCCCCATCGCTATCTGATCTCAAGCAAGAGATATAACTGTCAAATTCCTTTTCAACCTACTTTTTAAATTGCTAAAAAATAGCAAACACCTCATCCTTTGTTTTCAGGATATACACCCAAGTATAGTGACTGCAATCATCAATGAATGTCACATAATACTTCAAGCCTCCCATAGATGCATTATGGGCTGGCCCCCAAACATCAGAGTGCACAAATTGCAATGGACGTGTACTCTGCCTTACATGCCTGACACATGGCAACATGGATTGCTTACCAAACTGGCAAGAATTGCATAGATGACTAATATTTGAGTATTGGAACTTGGGTAAACCTGTAACAAGCTGTTTTTTCTACATAATTTGCAGCCTTTGCAAATTTACAATCCCCACTCTCTTGTGCTAAATTTCCAAATCTCTGATAGTGCCAGAACCATGGGCAAACATAACTGAATTCAATTCTAGAAAAGTAGCATCAAGAGTAAACATTCTTCCATTCCTGTGACCACGAGCTATCAACTTGCATCCATTTCCAAACTCTTCAATAAAGCAGCCATGCTTATTGAATCTAACCTACAAGTTCTACTCCATCATCTGATCAACAGACAGTAAGTTCTTCGTAATCAATGGAACATGCAGTACATCATGAAATTTTTATATTCTGCCATCATGAACCACAAGAGGCACTTTTCCTTTATGTTCAATGCTATGCTGTGTGTCATCACTTGTACAGACATAGCCATGTTTTTCACCCACCATATCAGTGAACGAATCATCATGAGTGGTCATGTGGTTCGATGCCCCTAAGTCAATATACCAAACTGCATCATCAATGGATTTTTCAGTAGCTCTGTCTTTTACATACTGCATGGCAAAAGAATCTATCTCCTGAGGTATCATCTGCCTGACTAGACGTAGCAAAGTGTCCATGTTGTTTGCCTTTCTAATTGCCCTGCTTCTTCCAGCAGTCCTTGCCAATATGACCATACTTCCCGTAGTAATGACAATCCTTATCCTTATTCAGATTGTCAGATGGATGCTGTTGTTGCCAGGAGCCTCTGCCTCTAGGGCTAGATCTCCCCCTGCCTCTAAAGTTTCCACCACCTCTTGTGTTTGATACCTGCTGGTTGTTATTGCCATAGGATGCATTCTGTTGGCCTCCTTTGCGAGATCCATAGCCTCTACCATGGCTGTCACGGCCGCGTTGATTGGAATAGAAAACTGCATCCTTATTTTTAGAACTGCTTGACCATGTAGCCAAGCCAAGTTTAACCTCCTCATGGATAAGCAATGCCACTAGCTCATTAAAATCAGGCATTTCAGCCCTCACAGACACAAAACTGTCAAAAGACTTATACTCAGGCCCCAAGCCATTCAAAGTCATAGCAACCATGTCTTCATCTTCAACTTGTGAACCAACAGATGCCAGCTGATCTGCAATGGTCTTAACCTCTGTGACATAATCCTGTATAGATCTGCTCTTTCTCTCCATGTTGTTGAACTTCTGCTTCAACTGTATCTTTCTGGCACTTGTGGTTGTGCCATAGTACTTGACCAAAATATCCCATGCATTCTTAGGAGAGCTGCAGTTCATTATCTACATTACCATGGCATCTGATATACATAGAGACAGCCAGTGCAACACCCTACGAGCTCTTTTTTTCCAAGCTCGGTGTAGTTGTCTCTGATCAGCCGTAGGCCGCTCTGGGAGCTCAAGTTTAGCTTCTACTCCAGTCACCAACTCCTAGTAGCCTTTCCCTATTAAGAAGTTCTCCATGCGAAACTTCCATATGGCATAATTGTTATTGTTAAGATTTTCCCCCACTATCTGGGTTATGTTGTCAGTCCTTTCTGCATTAGCCATATTGTACCAAACAATATCTAGTCATTGCTTAACTTCCTATAAGCCAACAAGTCACTCTGACCAACTTCAGTCCTTGACTATTTATGAAAATTTTCTGCAACTATTCTCTGCAAAAACCAGGGTATTTCAGCCCTTTACAACTTCAAAAACATCCATAAACATGTGGTATAACCCGTAGGTACATCAGTGAGCACATAGACTTTGCAGGTACTGTAACTTTGTGTCATGCAAGCTTATTGCAGTAAAGAGAATATGCAATCTGAAACCTGCAATTTTTGCATAACCAACAGTGAATTTACTGTCAAAAACCACTTTAAAACATGTCATACATGCTCGAAACTTTCCCAAACATTTGCTAGTATATGTAGGCAACTAGACATAGTCATACAGGCACAAAATAGTGCATATCCAGCGAGCACAAGTGACATAAATCTGCTCACAGATTGTATACAGACAATAACTATCAAACCAAGATGTATTTCAGCCCAAGATATCCTCAAGCCACTTCATACATATGCCACTATGTGTAGGGGTCATTAACCATACGGGCATTCGCAGACTCTCTGTCTTCAAAAAGTAATGTCAAAAAGTACATGGACTATTTATGACCAGCCAGTACACTATCAAAGCATTTGTTCTCTGATTCAAATTTCAGTTTTTAAGAGCCTTCAATGCTCATCTCAATGCTCATAGCATTCAACAATCATATCCCGTACCATACAACTCCCTATAGGTAACAAAAGTCATGTATTTCTTCAAGTCAATGAGTGTATGTTGATGACAGTTTTATGACAGTTTTCAGCTTGTCATAAAATTTCAGATCTGAATATTTTATCAGTAAAATACAACCCAAATGCATCAGACTTAGTACATATGCTTCCCGAATGAAGCCTCAGTTCAGTAGAGCTCAAAATGCTCATCAAATTGCTTCAATGCTTCAAAGAGAGATCAGTGTATGCTGCCCTGTTTCGGTTTACAGCAAACTGTCTTCAATTTCAGATATGTACTTCAATATTCCAGCTCATTTATCAACTCCAAACCAAGTATTGACTTGTCAGATCATTAATATGTCTTCCCAAGAAAGCTTACAAGCTCTGGATCACTCAAGTAGTGATTTATGTCTTCAGTAGCAGCAAGACAGCCTTCATTTACAGCAGGCGCAAACACGCCATCAGCACGATAGTTTACAGCAGTAGGCCATCTCCTTCTACATGCTCAACCAAGTCTCCTAAAGGCTCTAATCAAGCCTCAAGCATTGGCATGAACCATAGAATCCAAAATGGCAAAATGCATACCTTCATAGATACAATGGCAGCCTGCACAATGACAGCCTACTTCTCTTCAACCACTGCCCTGAGTCTTCAGGCTGCAGGTCTTTCTCATAGCTTCATGCCTTCAAGAGCCCATCCATGATGGCTCTAATACCATGTTGGAAGAGAGAGGAGAGAGACAATGTAATGGAGTAGCAACTTGACCTTTAGGTAGTTCATCATCTCTTTATTATTTCATAGACTACTAACATAGCATAAGTGTATACAATAGTACTAAGGTCCGTAGGACCATTCACACTGGGTCTAAGACCACCGACTTATTTAGTGTCAGTATGTGGTACAGCTAGACATGTCAGGTGTCAGATACACACAACCTAAGTAAATGAGCTTGAAGTCTTAACAACCTATTCCTCGAGGAAGCTAGACACCCATGAAAGGAATTATGCTATCCGTGACCTTGAGTTACTAGTAGTTATTCATTCTCTCAAACTTTGGTGACACTATTTGCTTGGTAACAAGTTCTCTTTGGTCATGGAGCATAAAAGCCTTAAATGGATCCTCACCTAGACTGACCTCAATATGAGGCAACGTTGTTGGATTGAGGTTCTATAGGAATATGACTTTGAGATCAGGTATCGGCTTGCTGGCAAAGAGAATTTATCAACATGGACTTTGTTGTTGGGTTGCCTTCATTTCAAGGGGGGTACAATTCAATTATGGTTATAGTGGGATACTCACTAAGGTTGCACACCTCATTCTAGTCAAGACAAACTATAAAGCTTCAAGCATTTCTAGATTTTTCATCAAGGAGATATTCAGACTCCATGGGTTGCCTAGAAGGATCGTTAATGATCGCGATTCACTCTTCACATCTCATTTCTAGAGAGACATATTCGAGGCCATTAGGACTCAACTCTATTTCAGTACAACCTATCACCCTCAAATTGATGGCCAAATGGAGAGAATCAACCAAGTCATTGAAGACATTCCTAGGGCATACTGTTGTCGTGAACCCAAGAAATGGATCCAATATCTACCATTGGTAGAGTTTACTTATAATGCTTCCTATCAACAAAGCATTCAAATGACACCTTTTCAAGCATTGTATGGGCATGATTGCCATACTCCACTGAACTTTTCAGATCCTACCTTAAGGGTAGAAGCTTCCAAGAAAATGCTTGAGGAAATGGATGAGTAGTTCAAGGCCATTAGATAATACATTAAAGCCATCAAGGATAGGCAGAAAGCCTATGTAGATCTAAATAGACAAGAGCGACTCTTCAAAGAAGGGGATATGGTTTTTATTCGTGTACAACCCAAGAAGAGCTCCTTATCATTGGGAGAATTTAAGAAACTGAGTCCAAGGTATTACGGACCCTACAAGATCCTCAAGTGCTTAGGGCCCAATGCCTACAAACTCCAACTCCCTGAGAACGTAAAGGTTCACAATGCATTCCCTGTTAGCGTACTAAAGAAATATGTATCCAATCCTAGCCATATATTGAATGATCAAGAAGTTGTAATGCCAAGCCAAGGAGTCCTTGAGCTCTTGCCAGATAGAATTCTAGAAATTTGGGAAAACAAATTGAGGAGTGGAACCCTCAAAGAGTACCTCATCAAGTGGAAGGACTATCCAGAAGAAGATACCACATGGATTGACGAGAGTACTCTCAACCAACAACACCCCCAATTCCTTTCAAAATGAGAACATCTTGATTCCTTAAGGGAGGAATGATGTTAAATTCCACCATAAAATTCCTCTCCCCCTTTTTTTAAATAATGAAAACATTTAAAAAAAATTTAACGTGTTCCCCCCTATCAACGCCATCAGTTGGCGAAAGGAGGGGGAGTCGAACTAGAAGTCAATGGAGGGAGCTGAATGCATACACGACGAAAGTAAAGTAGGGGATCGTTATGACAAAGGAGAGATGATGTGGCGACAAGGATCAGTGTGGCAGCCTTAAGGATGTCAATGACGACGCGGATGATGTGAGGCTGAGACAATGATGATAATGGGGAGGAGGGGCACACGTGTGCCACCTCCAAATCCCTCCCTGCTATCTCTCCTCCTCTATAAACTAATCCATGACAGGAAGGCCATTTTGGCCACCTGAATCGAGGGAAAGAGAGGGGACCCTGTGTCACACACCGTCTCCCCCAAATTATTACCACCTCACCCCTTTAAAACCCCCTCCCCTCCTTAAGAGGACACACTATTCTTCTTCCGCCCTCCCCCTGTTTCCAAACTTGAGAGAGAGAGAGAGAGAGAGACAAAGAGAGAGAGAGAGAGAGAGAGAGAGAGAGAGAGAGAGAGAGAAGAGGCTCAAGAAGAATTCCTTTCTTAGGGGAAGGCTCATCGCAAGTCCCATAACCTCTCCATCGATTGCCTCTAGTTGACAAGGAGATCGCAAAAGTCAAGACAAGGCGTAGGGAACTCTGGCACCAAGGAGTCCTCCGAGAGGAGTGAAGGACGCATCCCAAGCTCCGAAATGGCCCCAAAGCATAAACTCTCCCAAGTAACTGGAAAGCTGTGATTTCGGAAGGAGGACCGGGCAAAGATGTCACCATCAACATGAATGGGTTATCGGGCGTGAACGCTAATTCGACACTCCAAAACCAGGTACCGCTATCATGTCTAGTACTTGAAACTGAACATTTAAGCATGGACATCATTAGGAAGAAGTCATACTTCGCATCATGTAACTTGCATAACTTGAAAGGTAGTTGAAAATGCTTAATAACCATGAATTTCCACGAATAGATTGAGCATCTACGGGTTGTTATAGTAATTAAGCCAAGTATTGGGTTCAAACTTTCGTAAATGCATCATAGATTAGCGATGTACATAAATATTCCATATAGGTCAATTGCATCCTTTAGACCAATGGAGTGAATTAACTCACATTTACAATGAACTCATGTACACTCGCATTTAAATAATTAGGTTACGCCTTATGAATTGCATAAATACACTAGAAGGAATTTTCATGAATGGGGATTCCGCATCGTATCGTCAACTCAAGAAAGACTTGCATCGAGATTTGCATGGCATCATGGATAGCCTCAGTTGCACCACATAATAGGGATGCATCTAAAAAGGTAGATTTTAAGATATGCATGTGAAATGCTAAGCCTAATTGCAAGGGCCAGTTTGGCAAATGAAATCCTACATGATAAGTGAAGCTAAGATTTAAATCGACTCAACTAGGATTCTAATCACAAATAGATCAAGTTGTCCTTATGACCATGTTTTGACGAAGAGTAAGCATGCTCTTTGGTCTCTATCCCAATAGGCTATCCCTTAAGAAAATTGATCTCAAGGTAGCATAGACCCAATGGATCTATCTACACATCTCCATTTGAATTCCTTTTAAATTATCTCTTCTCTGCCTTAATATAATAAATTCCTTTTATTATTTATTAACCATTTATTTTATGTCATAGATTAACCCACCATTTATACTCTTAATTATGTCAAAACAAAAACACCATGTTATATGGGTATTTTCTTTAACAAGAATAACATTAAATTGTTTTTATATTTCTAAGAAATTTACCAAATTGACATTGAGCTTTTCCATGGAAAGATCATACTTTTTATTGATGCAAAACATAAATTTTTTTAATGAAAGCTGAAATTTTTACTAAAAAATAACCATTTTTGAAATTTTCAACATGTTAAATGATCTCCAAATACTATTAAAAAATTTTCAATAAACTTTTAGCATTATATACATTATATGAAAAATATTATATCTCATAATTATACAACCAATATTTTATAAAATTTCATCTATGCCATTTTAAAGTCATTTAAAAGTATTTTAAACTATTTTTTATTTTTAAAATATAAAATCAAACATATATAAATACAACCAACCATTCAAAGTTGAAAATTAGGTTCAAAGACATTTTAAAAAAATTATAAATTGAGAAAATATTCATAGCACACCATTTATTTTTGTTAAATGAGATAAGATGCTTGATTGACAATACGAGTCGAAATTGCGCTTTTGAAACCAACGTCTCTGTATTCTAGCAAAGGAAATCAATCTATTAGCTCTTCCCATCCTAGTACACATTCACACTCTGTAAGTCGATTTCCATATTGCTTCAAAGCCACTTGTTTCAGAGATATTGTAGTATCCTAACTTCAATAAGGGCTTGTTGATGAAAAGTTTTCCAAACAAATTTTATCGCTCTAATTACCCTAAATTTTTGATCGTGACACTTGATCACTTACCCAAAACTTCCTTTTCCCAACAATCTAAGAATTTCATATTGATAAGCAATGTAATCATGGTCAACAATGCTATAACCTTGCCAACCTCCTCTTGCTCCTTTTTCTTCTCTTCTACTTCCTCTATCTCAATCTTCTTCCTGTGTGTCGAGACTCGGGCATTAAGGATGGTGAGGCAATGAAAGATGCGTGTGGAGGCCCCTTTATTTGATTTTAGTGATAAGCTCTTTCAGGGAAGCCGTTGCAAGTTGCCATATTATGCATGTGATGAGAGGGAAAGCGATGGAAAGACTTTAATCTCTCTCTCTCTCTCTCTCTCTCTCTCAACACCACACTGTCTGAGAAATGCTTGGTCCCTTGAAAATAGAATACATTCAACCCCTTGTTGGATCACAAATCATGATGATGCAGCAATCTGTTGGAGTCCTGTGCTCTCTCTCTGTACAACCAACTTGCCTTGCAATCTTTTTGGTAAATGAGTTGTTTAAGTCTTTGCTTAAGCTTGATTACATCAAGCAAGTAGATCATGTACAAAGTATTATACACAACAATTCATCTAGTTGGGTACAATATCTACTTTCACCATTCTCTATACAACCAAAGAAAATGAAAGTTTTTTTAAGTTTGAAATACATTCTTTTGTCACCTTTATCCATTAGTCGTGATTCACTGAGGATTCATTTTGGGCCAAAAGGCATTATGCAATAGTACTGAAAGCCTCTGTAGGTCTAAAGAACATGCATGTCATTTGGTTTACTCCCTTTGCTAGCATTTGTATATTTATTTACTTCGTGAACCTCCACTATGTCCAATGCTTCATCATCTTTGGTGCATATGGACTTTTGAGCCATCAACAAGAGCTACAAGGATCTGTGGCTCGCTTCATTGATGACATCTGCATTCTCGAACAACCAACTGCGTCACTCCAGAGACATGCAAAGATCTGATTGAACTCTGCTCTCGTCTTGGTAGACACAAACTCTGTTGGCCCTCTCTCTCTCTCTCTCTCTCTCTCTCTCTCTCTCTCTCTCTCTCTCTCACTGGCTAGAGGACATGCTTCTTGACGATTGGGCTGTACCTACAAAAATCGAGCCTTGTGTAGAGTTTTGCCACCATCAAAGTGGTGGAGGAGGTGATTAACATTGGAGGCATGCTCGGATAGAAGTGGCTAAAGAGGAGAGAGAAGAACCCACACTATGGGGCACTGAAGATGCAAAATTTTGGCAGAATAAATTTTTTGAAGTGCCAAGGTCTGTGCCTGGCTATGAATTCCAATCTACATGGAGAAGAAGGGTCTGCGACACCATTCTGTGATGCCAACATGGACACTTGGATGGGCTTTTGCAACACTCAACCCTTCAAGCAGAATGACCCAAATTTTATGTCCTACCCTCAAAGGATGGCTCTAGTGTCCATGAATCCACATTGTACTACATATGAAGATGCCCTTGTCTTCACATCAGAAAATTTGTATGATACCCTAATCCACTTCACCAATGAATTCTCTTTATGCCCTGACCTTGCCTTTATTACCACTTGTAATTACCTTAGATTGCTTAGGATACTCCTTAGGCAAGACCCCACTCCACAAGAGCATGGCCTACTAGTCCACCATTTTGATCCTAATGCTATAGATAGTTGCACAATGGCTCGACTAATGATGCGAGTTGCTCTACTACTTTTGTTTTTCTTAGCTCTTTTAGAGGATATGAATGATAGCCGCTTCACCTGTTGCAATCATCCATTCCTCTCCACCACCACTCTTCAAGTAAACCTCAAGGGATATCTCCAAAGCTTCCAATTCCTTAACAAATCTATTAAGCCCCCTTCTTCGCCTCACTCGTCGATGATGAAGTCTAACTTCTGTCATGACTATGTGACTTTTTTTATTGAATTAAAAAAGGGAATGGAAAGAGGAAGAGAGATCGATTGAAGACATAGCAATTTGCACATAGATCACAGTCACTACACTTAAGGGTTCTCAAGCCAAGCGCATCTGGTGGGCTCGGTCTCGGACGGCTCCATGTCCAACCCCCTAGTTGTTTTTTATTCCCCACTACACATGCTCAGGGCACATCAAGGGCAGGACATACTAAGGGAGGTAGCACTCACCTATGGTTAGACCTGTCACCCTATGCTACATGCACCGCATCGCCCTTATGTGCAAACAAAGGCCCCAAGTGAGGGACAATGCCGAGGCTAGCTCCCAATCCCGCTAGCATGAGCACAATGCACTACATGGAAAACTGAGCAGACCCCCAGGTAGTGCATCTTCTTTTCTTTTAGGTACAAACAAAGGCCCCAACCACTAGCTCTGGCAACCCCATCATCCATGCATGTCACTCCCCATCTTATGCAACAATGTCACCAAACAGGTGCAATAAAGCATGGGCACAGAACAAGGCAACCCCAATTCAAAAAGTGAATGAAGAAAATCATTTGGAATAGCACGAGCAGGCAATCACAGAGGACTAGGAGACGGATCCGTCTAACACCATATTCAATTTTAAAGATGGATCCGCCCATCAGCCTCTCTTCACGCGAGGATCCGTCCAACATGATATTCAATTGTAAATATGGTTTCACCCATCAGCCTCTCTTCACACAGGCATCCTTCCAACATGGTATTCAATTTTAAAAATGGATCCACTCATCAGCATCTCTTCACACAGGGATCCGTCCAACACGATATTCAATTTTAAAGATGGATTCGCCCATCAGCCTCTCTCCACAAAGGGATCCGACCATCCAACACCATATCGAGTTTCAAAGGACAAATTTCCTCACGGTCAGCAGCAGCAAAGAGGGACCCACCCGAACTTTAGCTCCAATTTCAAGGGCCAACCATCCAACACTAACCCTCGCACAAGGGCTTGTATACACACTCAAAAAGCAACCCCGGCTACACCCATCCCTCCTTCCTACCGCTCCACATTAGTGCCATGGGATTGGCACTATACTAGGAGGGGGTAATGTTAACCCCATCTCGAGATGGAAGAAAAAGAAGTAAAATACAAAGGCAATGGAAGAATCAGGACGAAGAACAAAGTAAGGTTAGAAGGATGGCCTCTAAAATCAAGCTAAAGGCAAAAGTGCATTTTTAAGAGAAAGGTGCCCCAAAATTTTTGTAAAAGAGTGTCAGGCTCCCTCTTGTGCAAATAATAAAAGGGTAGATGGGCATAAACTAAAGAAATAGGCCAAGTAGAAGGGAATGGGAAAAAGAACCTTGCCACAATGGCCGGTCATGTAAGAAAGAAAATGGGTGCCCATAGGATTTTAGGGCATGTATATAAAGTTCAGAAAGTGAATGAGGGCTCATTCTTTGGTGTGTGGCAAAGTGGACTCTCCTTCTCTTCTGTTGCTTGCTTGCTTGTAAGTGCTTGAGGGAGGGAGTGTAAGTGAGTGAGGGAGTGAGTGTGTGAGGGTGAGGGATCTTCAAGGTGAAGCCCTCCACCATCTCCTCTCTTTCTTCTTCTCTTCTCTTCTCTTCTCTCATCTCGTCTCGTGCGTGGCTATGGAGGATGGAGCTTGGAGGAAGAGGTTTGAGGATGCTTGAGCTTGCATCACGACTCGTGGAGCTATCAGAGTGCTTAAGAGAGGAAGCAAATCAATCGAGCATCAATGTAAGCTCACTACACTCATAGAGAGGAATAGTGCGTTGGCTATGTGAGAGGTAGCCATTAGTGCTCGCTTGAAAAGCTTGAACAAATAGCAGTCCGTGGGTCTTGGCAGCTGAGCATGATCTCCCAACATTGTGCCTTCTAAAGATTCACTTTGCATTGCTGAAGTAGGGTCTGTATGCGCTCTAATTCCTCTTTACTATAGGAGTTGATCTTATCATTGAACACGACTATAGGGAGGGGAACCTTATATCCATATAGTGCCTTAAAAGGAGAAACCCCAATGCTAGAGAAGGTAGAGTTGTTATATGCAAATTCAACCAAGTGGATCCACATATAAATGTGTTGAACATCATGGAAAAAGTGCCTTAGGTAGGTCTTAAGCCATTTATTCACTCTTTTATTTGACCATTAGCCCATGGGTGGTCTATGGGAGTAAGCTTTGTGTCCATAGATGTGAAAACCACCTACTAAAAGTTACTCATAAACTTGGCATCCTGATCATGCATTATAACTTGCAGTAACCCATGCAACTTAAACACACGTTCCATAAAGTAAGTGTGGAAACCTGAGATGCAATGTATTGGTGGTTGGGGTAAAGTGGGAAACCTTAGTGAGACAGTCAACTACCACATATATACTATTCCATCCTTTCACGGGAAATTGGTGACCCACAAGCAAGTTATGAAATCCATTATTAGTGATATATGTCCATTTTCCTTTAAGAATAGGCACGGGCTACAAGAGACCACTGGATCTAAGCATGATGCCATTATTCTATTGGCATGGAAGACAACTATCCACAAAATCCTTGACATCCCTCCATAGGCTCTTCCAATGAAAGCTCTAGGCAATCTAATCATATGTTTTGAAAACACCCAAATGACTAATACTGGGGTAATAATGCATCTCTTCCATGATGATCTTCCTTGTAAAGGAGCTCCTGCGTTTAGACAGTTGGATAGTAAATGGTGTGAGGGATGATAATCTTGCCATGGGACCAGATAAGGCCATTTTTGAGCTGATATTGGAAGTTTTCATCCATTAGTCCATGCTATAGTTTTTGAAATATGTGGTAGATGTTCTCATTTAGCAAATAGGCCTCCTAAATCTCCTCTATCCAATCACTATGCAACTCTAAAATGGAGGACACTCTACATGCCCACATCCATGATAGTGAATGAGCCACTATATTATATTTGCCCCTAGTGCAGGAGATGTCAAAATCATAATTTTACAAAGTTTCCACCCATCAGCTCTGCCTAGGAATCAAAGTAGACTGAGTCAAGAAGTACTAGAGGACTCAATGGTCACTCTTCACTTGAAACCGATTTCCATGTAAATAATGGTGCCATTTCTTAATAGCATGAAGGATTACTAATATCTCATGGTCATAAACATTCATTTGCATCTATTTCTTATCAAGCTTATGGTTCTCAAAAGCAATCAAATCATGTGCTTTTAGTAAGAAGGTACCAATACCTCAACCACTAGCATCACACTAAATTTTAAACGCTTTTGAGAAGTCAATGCCTACAAGAATGGGAGTTGAAGTAAGCATTTCTTTTAACTAGTTAAAGCTGTGATTAGCAATGGAATCCCAAAAGAATTATTCTTTCTTCAACCGTCAATAAAAGGGGCTACAATGGTGGCATAATGCTTGATGAAGTGTTTATAAAATGCGGATAGACCAAGAAAACCACGTAAGGAGGTAGTGTTGGATTGTATGGGCTAGTCCTTTACACATTCCACCTTTTAGGATCAGCCACCAGTATGCCCTTTTCACTAACAATGTGTCCCAAAATTACTCCATTAATGTTTGCATGAGATGTACTTGCTTTTCTTAGCAAATAGCCTATGTTGTTGGAAGACATCAAACACTCTTTTAACATATTCCAAGTGCTCCTTTTGTGATCTATTGTAAATGAGAATATCATCAAACAATACAAGCACAAACTTGAATAAAAAGGGATGTAAGATTTTATTTATGAGACTCTAAAATTTGGAGAGGGTATTAGACAATCCAAAAGTCATCGTGAGAAAATGATAAATTCCACAATCACTCGTGAAAGCCATTTTGAACTCATTACTATCCCACATGCATAATTGATGGTAGCTAAAGTGCAAATCAATCTTAATGAAATAACATGCCCCTTTCAACTCATTTAACAAATCATCAATCCATGGGATAGGATACCAATTCTTGACTATAATCTTATTCAAATCCTTGTAGTCAATGCACATGCAAAAAGAGACATCTTTATTCTTGACTAGCAAGACTAGAGATGCATAAGGGAGAAACTCCATTCAATAAACGCCATCTCAAGTAACTCTTTGACTTGCTTTGTAACTTCTTCACATTCACACTTGGAGAGTGTATAAGATTGCTTGTTCACTGGCTTAGAATGGGACTCTAGATCAAGTGGGTGGTCCACTTGCCTCTTAGGGGAAAAGGGCATCTGAAACAAATTATTATACTTCTCTATTAAGGCTTTCAATACTAAATTCTTAGATACTTGGGAGGGATTATCTAAATTTTGTGTATTCAAATACAAGAAAAACATCTATAAACATTTCTTAAACTCCCTTTTGAGTTACTTTGTTGTAATTAATTGAAAATTAGCATTATCACGAACTTCCTCTAAGTGAATGAGTTGTCCATGCATCATAAACTCCATGTAGAGCTAAGAGAAGTCCATAGAAATTTAACCTAGGTGTTTCAGCCATTCATAACCCAAGAAAATGGTGGGACCTAAAATGGGCTGGCACTGGCTATGGCACTAGCCAAACCTCATGCACACAACAAACAACCCCACCACATGGCCTCGTGGGCCAGGAGCGTCTGAGACTCACTCTACACTAAATGCTAATGTTGATTCTGCGTTTGTATTAGGTCATATTCCAACATTTACCATCCCTTCTTTTCAGAGGGAGATCCCATAACATATAGACATAGTGCCTCGTAGCACAAAAACATAAGGAAGCATCTCTCAGCTGATTGCTGCGGCTCCACTACGACTCTCCTACACCTCGGGGATTGGCCCCAAGATGCATCGCTCCAACATAAAGTACACACGATACAAGCTCCACTCTTTCATTTTGAATGTATTCCAGAAGATACCTTGTGTCCTTACCAAACAATTCCCAAAAAACGGTCGACTAGCCTATAGATTAGGTTGTCTCACACTCTCCAGCATAGGTCATCATCATGGAAAACAGATGCTATGCATCCAATTCTTCATATTCTGATACCATGGTTGATATGCACATGCAAAATTGGATGATCCTAATGTGCTCAAACATAATTTTCAATCAGAAACGTGTCATGCACAACCACGCTTTCCAATGCTCATTCACTAACTCGTTGCAGCGATGTAAGGATAGCATCCAGACAATGCTCATGCTACTATCCTCTTAATTAAAATACTACAAACTCTATATCATGATATGCATCAACAAAATCAACACTAAACGGCACCCAAATCGCATCATTCAAACACCCACCCCCTACGTTTAGGTAGTGCTTCTGTTGCATAGGTATAGGGGTTCATTTTGTCATGTTTTGATATATGAAAAGTGATAAATCATGAACTTTGACAAAGAGATAGGGCAAACTGAGACTAAACCTCATGCTCCGCCACTACCATACATTCACAAATACTCATTGTATTTTTTCTTATTTTTATGAAGCGTATTTCTATTTTTTCTCTATTTTTTCTTTTTTGTATTTATTTGACAATAATCACTATTATTTTTTGATTTTTTCATGCAAACCATTCTAGCATACTAAAATTCAATTTATTTTTCATTTTTTCCCATAGAAACACATTTCACCCATCTGAAATGACAAAACCATCATTTTACCCTTTAAAATCGCATTTTGGGTTTTACAGGATTTAAATAGCGCATGTAAATCATTATGAAATTAGACTTTTCTGATAAACAACAATTGAACATGATGCAACCAGCACTCAAGCAATTTTTCATCGCATAAGAACATCACTTCCATCATAAAATGTCAAAACAACTTCATTTCCTTCATAAAAAATAGTCATACTGTGTTTTTACGAAACTCGAGACTCATTGAATGACTGGATGACTAGCCGATATAGACTCCATTGCTCTCAATTTCATGCTGCACATCAAGCTTCAACATCTCCATTAATCTCCATCATCATTTGCTTCAATTTCCTTCCCGATTCTTCCTTCAAGATAATGCGCATGAACAACCCATGGAGGGGAGAGAGAGGGAGGAGAGAGACTAAAAATGAGATTTTTAAATCCTCCATTAAAATGGACAAGCTTATAGCCATCTTGTTCCTCTCTCTACCTTGATTGAGAATCTCCCTCTCTCTCTCCAAATGGGTTTGAATAGGAGAGGCATCAAGCAAAAATGAGGAGGTGCATTGATGCTTCCCTCTGTTTGATGGTTTTTGCATTTGTTTCAAGGCTTTTATTAAGTCTAAGGTTTAAAAAATTAAAATAATTGGTTTATCTTTTTGTATTCACACTATTCTACAAGTGGATTTTTCAATTTTGAAGGCCCAAACAAACTTCGATTTGCAATCCAACTGGACGCTGTCGAAGGGTTTTCGAAAGCAAAGTCGCAACCACAGAGGACTTTGAATAATTTTAGGATAGAAGATCAATCAAGCAAGAACAGGCTATCCAAGATAATATGTCCATTCTCTAATCAATCAAGCAAGAACAGGCTATCCAAGATAATATGTCCATTCTCTAAACTTCAATATATTTACCAATACAATCGTACAGTTGTATATGAACTTTTTCATCAATCCAATCTGGTTTATTTGAATAACTAGGCCTTCTATTTTATGAAGTAAAATGATAAAATGAGTCTTTATCTACATTCACAAATCAATTCTTCAATTACTGTTCCTCTGGAGTATTCACACTCTTCTTATTATAATCACTAATGCAGTCTGCCTTGACAGTCAAAACAGGGTAGAACTTCCTCCTGAAGCTTGACATACAATTACATGTCCATAGTCAAAACAGGGTAGAACTTCCTCCTGAAGCTTGACATACAATTACATGTCCATAGTCAAAACAGGGTAGAACTTCCTCCTGAAGCTTGACATACAATTACATGTCCATTTCACACGTTTACCATATGGTAAGATTCTTTTTGAATGAGCTCAAACATTTTTACAGAGTGGGCCCTGGAAGCAGAAAATATAATTAGACTTAGTTCATCCACATCATTGTATTTCCATATCCTTGGTCTTCATTTGCAATCAAAGGCTTTTTGCAGACTTTTTTGGATAGATCTTCATCAATGCTGTATAAAAGGCATTCTCTTCATTGTTTGCTTCTAAAGCTGAAGTCTTCAAAAGAACAGTCTCTCTTTCTTTGCAATTTCTCTGGTTCAATGTGAATCGAAATCTGGGTGAGAATTTCAATCCTTTGATAGAGAATGCTTCTTTTTCACGAAAGCTTCAAGGGTACCAATACAAGGGATCAAAGGTTAGAGAGGAGAATATCAATCCTATCTGATTCAATGTGAATCTTCAGCACTAAATTGTCAAGAAGATGCCTTTTCATAGCACCAATGTTGAAAGTTCTTCTCCAAAATCAGAGAGAAAGAGTCACCATAGCTTCCGCTGCCTTCACTCTGTGAATTCGCCCTGGTGCTTCAGGTGTCCTCCTCCTCATCACTCTTCACAAGAGGGCTGAAGAAGAACACAAGGACACATAAATTCCTGAGACTGATTTATGATTCCTCCATAGCTGACAGACTCAATTGCTCGCAGGATAAGCTAAAGTTGCACACGATACTCCATTAATGCAATTCTTCATCGCAGATCACTTCATACTGTCGATCTCCTCTTTTGATACATCAAGGCCAATGCCATAACTTGTCCATTGAAGCGGAATTATGTGAGATGTCCAAGACTCACACCAGAAGCAGGATCGGGAAAAATTCTTTGTCAATCACTTGGGCTTTCCTCAACGAACAAGTCAGGTAATCGACTCGGGTAGACTGCGTTAGACGGCGCTCCAGTTAATGGGAAAAGTGAAGCAGATGCAGGGTCTATCATTGTTGAGAACTGGTCTGCTGTATCCTCCTTGCTCTAGGCATGATGGGATCAAAAGCAGCATCACTTCGTAGAGTCCGAAGCCCATCTGAAGCCTCCTTTGCCTCTAAGACTGAAGCAACAGCAGTCAACAGTGTTGTATGTGCATTTTGTAAAGACTGATCAATCTGACTTTTTTTTTTACAGTCGAGATGGCCGCTACTGATCCACAACGCACACAGGACTTCAATCTGAATATTGCACCACAGAGCTTCGATAGCTGATGGCAGAGAGTGGCAAAGCGAGAAGGACCGCTATGGCGAAGCTTCTGTTTGCTGATAAAGGTGTTCCGCCTAAAGATAAAGTCCTCAGAAACTTGACAGTCACAGAGCTGCACAAGCATCAAACAACTGCTTCAGAAAAATTCTGCCCTCCAGCATAATTTTCCCTTTTCGAGCAGCAGAGTACCCTCCATCTTCCTCCTCCGTCCATCCTCCAATGCTCTGTTCCTCCCTATTTCCCCAGATTCAGCGTAATACTCCCCTGTCCCGCAGAGTACCATCTATCCTCCTCTTCCCTTTTAGTCCTCGTCTTCCTTTTCAGGCTATCTCCTTGCTTTTTCCCTCCCTCTTTAGCTTTTGAATCCCCCTCCTTAGCCTCCTCCTTCCGTAATAGCTTCCTCTTTTCCCCAAAACAGGATTCTATTGCTCTCTTTTGGTCAAGCGACTGCTGCTAAATCAATCGACTTCCCTTCTTTTTTTTATTCAGAAACAAATCCATCTCTTTCCGTTGTATGCGCGTCTGTTTTTCCTTCTTTCCCTTTGGCTGCTTCCGTTCAGATAGAGAAGCTCCCTGTGGCCCCCAAGTATACATTCACTATATATATCTTGTCCTTGTATGGTGTTCGTTTGAAGGCGCTATTCTGCTCTCTTCCCTTTCCAGCCTTTAAACTAGGTATTTCCCAATCATCTGCGTCCCAATCCTCTTCAACAAGTTCCGTGAAAGGCATATCCCTCCATTTTTGATTCAAAACAAAGCTCTTTCCTTGCAAAGCCTACACGTGTTTTTTCCATAATCAAAAACCGTGTGATAAGCGCCCATGAAAACATCTCCAAGAATCCTTAGAGGCCTTGAAGAAACATCCAGACCCATAAACCCACTAACACATTACATTTCATTACCCTCTCCAACTTTCAAGATATACTACTCAAGCGTAAGATCAAAATGTTTCCCTCCTATCGTAAAGGTCACTGTGAGCATGGAAGAAACTTGATCACACTCCACAACACTCTCTCCATTCAGATTCGGAAGACATTCGCACATCTTGCTACTGCCATTTCACATAGTACAAAGTATCAAATCACACACACGACTTTTGGGTGGTTTACACACCTCGAATGCGCAGCAATACGACATCCACCCCCTCTAATCCTGCGCATCCTCCGGATGGGCCAACTACCCATGATCATTATCATCAAGATCCACAAACAGATCAATCTCTTCATTATGCATTTCCGGTATATCAACAAGATTATCTGTCATATCATCTGTCTCTTCCATTGGAGTTTCTTCTCGTTGCTCTTCTCTTTCAAATTCTTCCAATGCATAATCTTCATAATCTCTTTTCTTGAAAATCTTGATTCTTTTTCCAGCAATAGGCACTCTAAGCACTGTCCCATCCAATTCTGTCAGCTCATATGTTGCATTATCAAAAACATGTCTGACTATGTACGGCCCAAACCATCTTTTCACCATCTTCCGAAGTGCAATATGCTGATTTTCAAGACTGCTATCAAAGACCAATGCCCAATCTCCCTCTTCTATTGCTCTAAGCTGCAAGCGATGCCTGCTGTCAAACCTGTCCTTATTCCTTAGTCTAGCAACCTTCAACCTGTCAATAGCTAGCTGAATATCCTCTGGTCTCCTCTCCAACTGTCGAATCCGAAGAGCTAAGAGCTCCTCTCTCATCAAATCCTCCTGCCAAGGTAAAACTGACCAAGTCAAAGCACAAGTCTCAATCGGCATAACAGGTTTCTGACCATACATCAACTCTGCAGGCATATATCCTGTGGTAACACTATGAGTCGTACGATCAGCCCACAAAGAAAATGGTAGAAGTCTCGGCCATTCTCCAATCCGTCCTCTGCATGCTTTGGCTAATGCTTTTACTATTGGCGGATGCCCTCTTTCACTCTTTCCATTTCCCTCTGGATTGTATGCAGTGGTTAGAGCCAACTTGATTCCTAGCTGAGAGAAAAACTCCCTAGCTTCATCTGCATCCAATTCACCACGATCCACAGTGATCTTACCCACACAACCATACCTGCAGAAAATTTCCTCCAATAAGAACTTACACACTGCACTAGTGGTCTTCGTTCTCAAAGATCTGCCCTCAACATGATTGGTAAGATCCTCTCTAGCCAAAACAATGTATCTCATCTGCCATAAACCCATAGGCATGGTAACCAAATCAACTACCCACTTATAATGAATGCATAGCGGATAGGTCGGATGAAGCTCATCTCGATGACGCACTACTAAATACATCTGGCAGTCTCTGCAAGTCTCAACAAAGTGAGAAACATCTCTATACATGCCTTTCCAACAATATTTCTCCTTGATTTTCTCATAAGTAGCCCATACTCCTCTATGACCAGCCCAAGGACTCTCATGAAACTCCCTCATCACCTGTAACTGTGTCTCTCTATCGCAGACAACCCGCAAAGGTAATCCGCCTCTTTTCTTCGGATGCTTTCAAAGAAATCCGTCCTTGAGAAAATAACCATAGGCTTTCCTTCTGATCTTCTTGAACTCTTCATCTGTCCATTCATCTCTTTTGTTTAGTGTACTAAGGTACTTGCCAATCTGCAACCAATCTCCAACATAGAGTTCTTCTGTAAAAGCCACAATATCATAGACATGACAAACATGATCAACCATAGTGGCTGAAATTTCTGCATCATCCTCTTATGCAAGTAGAGTCTCCTCATCATCATATCTAGCTCTAGACAACATATCTGCCACTGGATTATCCTTCCCTGCTATGTGTTTAAATTTCGGATTTAATGACTTGATGTATGCAATCCATCTCAACATAGCTATATCCGGAGTAGAGCAACTCGTGATCATACCAATCAATGGCAAACAATCTGTCTCTACCACAACTGAAGCTCCAATAAAGTACTCCTTGTCACATTTGAGAGCCGTGACAATCCCCAATAACTCCCTCTTGATTTGCGGATATCTCCTCTGTCTCTCGTTTAGGACTTTCACCCCAAACCGAATAGCATACCTATTTCCATCTGCATCATCTTGACCCACAGCCCAACCTATGCCAATTGGACTAGTGTCAACTGTCAATACAATAGGCCTATTATAATCCGCTTTCCTGAGAGTAGGAGCATTCTGCAATAACTTCTTCAATTTCTGCATAGCTCTAGCGTGGCTCTCATCCCAATAGAATTTCTGCCCCTTTCGAAGCAGCTGATACAAACAATCTGCTATGTGTGAAAAATGAGGTATCCAAATCATATAAAACACACAAGCACCAATGAATCTCCGTACCTCTGAAGTAGTAGATCAATACTCTGCAATCTTGCCTATAGCATTCACCTTATCAGGTGAGGGTTTCCTGCCATAATATCCACACATATGCCCAACAATAACAACCTCATTCACTCCAAAAACAGATTTTTGCCCTCAAAGTGTCAAGTTCACTTCTTCTAACCTGGCCAAAATCTTCTCACATGCTGAAATATGATCAGCCACAAAGTATCTGCATCCCTGCTCATTTAGGCTCTCATTCTTCTCTTCTTCTGCACACCCCTTAATGGGCACATCATCCAAGAAAGGCATAGTAAGCTTATGTATGTAATCACGAAGGACCTTATGCATGGCATTCATCATATGCGCAACAGAATTAGTGGCACCTTGAGGCAAGGTACACATCCTGACAAGCCCAATAGGAGTTCTCACGGTGGTTATGTCCCTGCTTTCCAAAGCCAGCTGAAACTAATCATATCCTGAATACAAATCACCCAAAGAATAGATGGCACGTCCAGCAAATGCCTCTGCAAACTCATCCACAACTGGACCTATACCAACATTCCTGATAGTAACTCTGTTCACTGGCTGCATGTCCTGAATAAATCGGAGAGTACCATTCTTCTTTGGAACTGTAAACCACCTGTTTGAGTATGGTGCAGATGAAGGCTCAAGGATTCCCATCCTGATTTTCTCATTCAATAAATCAATCAGCTTTGGCAAGTGTGCTTTAGGCACTAGAATAGGTCGGAGATTCCATGGGATATGAGGAATAGTAAAAATGACCATAGGAGCAACAATATCAGGATTCACACATCCAATCTCATGTGGGAAAAAAGCAAATCCCCTTCCATGACGCTCAAGCATATCCTGAAAGCATTGCTTCTCTATAGGTAACAAGAAATCACCATTTCCAATTTTCAATTCAGCAAGAGTCTCTGCTGAAAATTTATGACCAATATGCTCCGGATTCCTCAAAATTTGCTGTTTAGCAGCCCTCTCTATTTGCTGATCACTGTCAAGTGGAAGCGGTACAGCAACCGGCTTCACCTTCTTATCCATAGTTTTGTATTTCGTGTCAACCCTGGCTTCATTATGCTCTTCTGCATTACATAAACCTTGCTGTAAATCAGCAATTCTGCACTCCAATGGCTGAATATTCTCAGCCCTCTGCTCTATAGACTACATAAAAACAGCCCCAAACTCTGAATGCTGAAATATTTCAGCAGTAAACTCTGTTGGCTGAAAATTTTCAGCCCTCTATCTCTCTGAAAGCTGATCATAATCAGCTGGAAACTCTGTTTGCTGAATTTCTTCAGCACTCAATACTCTTTGCTGAGTTACCTCAGCCTCTGACTCAATCTGTGACATAAAATCTGCAATTTCATGAAACATGTCCAGGGACTGCACTAATACATTACCGTGACAATTCAGCATATCAGTTTTCAGCATATCTCCCATCTCTGTCATCGTATCTGCACAAATCACGCTGTCATACATCCCATCTATGTACTCATCATCCTCCAAAATTCCTGTATTTTTCAAATTTTTCTCCTTCCTGCATATATACTACCTGGCAACTCTAGGCAACCTAGAAGTCTTCTGATAACTCATCGAGCTGTTTGCTGAAATCCCAACAAAACCGGAGGAGAAAACACCACTGCCAGGAGGCGAGAACTCCAATCTCCTCTGCTCTGTACCACCGTCGTCTCGCGAAACGGCGGTACCTAATGAAAACCCGAATCCCTCACAGTGGGCAAAGGTGCATCTCTGAGAGTATCCCTGTTTCTAACATGGTTCACACATACAGTCATAAATTGAACTGCTCTCATACCATCTTTACTACGAATCCGTGCATAAGCAGATCCATCATCCATGACCTTTGTTTCCATGCGCATCTCTGTAATGAATGGCTGACCAAGAATTATGGGATAAGAGCATGAATCCTGCACAAAGAAATGAAAATCCTCCTCTACATCACCAATAGAAACCCTGACACTAGGACAGGCAGCATATAAATCACCTACAGTGTTATTGGTGGCTCTCATACGCCACCCATGCTCTACATCCATAGGCCATCTGTTACTCTCATAAACTCCACAAACTATGAGATTAATCTCTGAACCATGATCAACCAATGCAACATAAGGCACCTGTTTCTCTCCAATCTTTACCATTGTCTCTGTAGTTGCCTAGCCCAATGGCTCCGCGAAAAGTGACTATGCGGTATCATGACAGGCTCATCAATTTCAGCATAATGCATAGGCTGAACCCTCTTCTCTACCTGCGGAAAAACAGAAGCATTATCAACCATAACCTCATCCTCATCCTCATCCAACTCCCCAATCAAAACTCCCTATGTATCAGTGGTAGACAATGCATGCATTTTCCTCTTCAGGACCTCCTGAAACTGATCCTGAAATTCTCTTTTTGAGATGCCCAAAATCTCAGAAATAGTGAAAGTCACCTCACTGCCAAGTATCTTATCATTAAAGATTTTCTTCATGTATATAGATGTCTCAATATCGGACATCAATCTGAATCCTGGCTGCTTTCTCTCTCTAGGCTCTTGCCTCTTTTCTCTCTTTTGAGCATCCTCCATCTGTCAATCTGGCCCTGGTCTTGAAGACGGTCCTGCAGTAGGTGGAGTAACAAACTCACCCCCTCTAGTCTTCTTAGCTGCACTTGGATTTTCTTCATCCCTTTTACGCTTCTCCTCAACAAATACATCTGCACCATGAGATTTAGCCAAATAAGCATAAATAGAACACCTGTCAACAGGCGAGTCCCAATCTGTCTCTGATCTGATGCTAGAGCCTGCACTAGTCAAAAAAGTTTGCTGAATTTTCCCCTTGTTTGCAGTCTCCATAGCATAAGTCCATAGCGCTGACTGAGTCTCTGATCCCTTCTCAATCTGAACTCCATATGCAGAAGCATCACCTCTAGCTGTCACATAAGAAGTACGCGCAGCCACTCCACTAACTTCTTCATTCCACCTTTACCAAAGTTGGTAGCAAGTGGAGCTCCTGTCTCAGTCAACCAAATCTTACCATCTTGCCCCCAATATACCAAATTCTGCCTCCTTGCATCCTGGAAAGAGTCACAATCCCTGCAATGCTGATGCTCCGTACTATCACACCAAATACATCTCCGATCTCTCCTAGGTGCACTAGGAGCACTCCTAGGTGCAGTAGGAGCACTAGAAGAAGCAGTAGGCGCAGTCGAAGCAAACTGCTCCTTCAACTTTCCCACCAACTCCGCTTTGACTGACTCCAGTGTCAAATCTGTGATGCCTTTGATTATGTCATCAAGAGAAGTAGGTACCAATGGAGCGGATGGTTTTGGAGCAGAAGGTGTAGGCATCGGTCGTGGAACAGGAGGAATAGGTGGAGTGGAAACAGTAGGCACTGGCATAGGCCAAGAAACTGGCTGAGGAGGGGAAGAAATAACAGGGATAGAAGTAGGCATAGGAGCAGATGATGGTGTAGGTGTCATGGAACCATTCTGTAGGCGAGTCTTCCATATCCTCCTCTTGGTCAAAGTCGAGATTGCATCCTGAGCATCCTGCCAATCAGTTTTAAGACCCATAGGCTTCGTGCGATCTTCAAGAAGCTCACCCAATTCTTCTTGAAGAGCAGGATCTGCAGCTTGCAAGAAAAGCTCAACTTTTTCAACATCCAATGCTCTTTGTTCGATGGCATCAAGCTGGCTATACCTCTCTTCGAATTCTCCAATCAACTCCGAAGCAGCGAGACCTTTGTTTGGCATGTAGACCCACTCTCGGAATGACCGCCGAGTAGCCATACCAAAGTCCTCAAGGAAGTATTCTTCTTTCAAGGCCTTCTTAAAATCTTGCCAATGTGTATTTTGAATAAAAAGATCAGTCACTTTTGTCCTCAAAGCAGGTGTGACAAGACGAAGGAAGTACTTACTCATAAGTCCAGCAGGAACTCCAAAAAACCCCATCTTGATCTCATATGTCTTCAAATATGCTGAAACATTATGCCCGTCAAATAGCTTCTTCTCACTCTCAACTGCTTCAATAGCCTTAGTCGCGCTGTTTGCATTCTCCTGCTCCGAATAGAGTTGCCTTTGCTGAGACAACTGCTGTTGATGCAATTGTTGTTGCTGCTGCATATACAATTGTGTTTGCTGATTTTGGAGCTGCATATACATGGATATATTCTGCAAAATCTGCTTTAGATCCTCCGTTGAAGTACTTGACGTAGCAGTCATAGATGGAGCTGAAGTAGAGGCAGCTGGAATTGTAGAAGAAGCTGAAATAGAGGCTGAAGTATCTCCCATCCTGAAATTTCTGCGACGCTTTCATGTCGGGTTCACCAAAAATGTCGAAAGGTTTTCGAAAGCAAAGTCGCAACCACAGAGGACTTTGAATAATTTCAGGATAGAAGATCAATCAAGCAAGAACAGGCTATCCAAGATATTATGTCCATTCTCTAATCAATCAGGCAAGAACAGGCTATCCAAGATAATATGTCCATTCTCTAAACTTCAATATATTTACCAATACAATCGTGCAGTTTTCTCTCCTTGTCCAAGTTGTATATGAACTTTTTCATCAATCCAATTTGGTTTATTTGAATAACCAGGCCTTCTATTTTATGAAGTAAAATGATAAAATGAGTCTTTATCTACATTCACAAATCAATTCTTCAATTACTGTTCCTCTGGAGTATTCACAGTCTTCTTATTATAATCACTAATGCAGTCTGCCTTGACAGTCAAAACAGGGTAGAACTTCCTCCTGAAGCTTGACATACAATTACATGTCCATAGTCAAAACAGGGTAGAACTTCCTCCTGAAGCTTGACATACAATTACATGTCCATTTCACACGTTTACCATATGGTAAGATTCTTTTTGAATGAGCTCAAACATTTTTACAGAGTGGGCCCTGGAAGCAGAAAATATAATTAGACTTAGTTCATCCACATCATTGTATTTCCATATCCTTGGTTTTCATTTGCAATCAAAGGCTTTTTGCAGACTTTTTTGGATAGATCTTCATCAATGCTGTATAAAAGGCATTCTCTTCATTGTTTGCTTCTAAAGCTGAAGTCTTCAAAAGAACAGTCTCTCTTTCTTTGCAATTTCTCTGGTTCAATGTGAATCGAAATCTGGGTGAGAATTTCAATCCTTTGATAGAGAATGCTTCTTTTTCACGAAAGCTTCAAGGGTACCAATACAAGGGATCAAAGGTTAGAGAGGAGAATATCAATCCTATCTGATTCAATGTGAATCTTCAGCACTAAATTGTCAAGAAGATGCCTTTTCATAGCACCAATGTTGAAAGTTCTTCTCCAAAATCAGAGAGAAAGAGTCACCATAGCTTCCGTTGCCTTCACTCTGTGAATTCGCCCTGGTGCTTCAGGTGTCCTCCTCCTCGTCACTCTTCACAAGAGGGCTGAAGAAGAACACAAGGACACAGAAATTCCTGAGACTGATTTATGATTCCCCCACAGCTGACAGACTCAATTGCTCACAGGATAAGCTGAAGTTGCACATGATACTCCATTAATGCAATTCTTCATCGCAGATCACTTCATACTATCGATCTCCTCTTTTGATACATCAAGGCCAATGCCATAACTCGTCCATTGAAGCGGAATTATGTGAGATGTCCAAGACTCACACCAGAAGCAGGATCGGGAAAAATTCTTTGTCAATCACTTGGGCTTTCCTCAATGAACAAGTCAGGTAATCGACTCGGGTAGACTGCGTTAGATGGCGCTCCAGTTAATGGGAAAAGTGAAGCAGATGCAGGGTCTATCGTCGTTGAGAACTGGTCTGCTATATCCTCCTTGCTCTAGGCATGATGGGATCAAAAGAAGCATCACTTCGTAGAGTCCGAAGCCCATCTGAAGCCTCCTTTGCCTCTAAGACTGAAGCAACAGCAGTCAACAGTGTTGTATGTGCATTTTGTAAAGACTGATCAATCTGACGCTTTTTTTTTTTACAGTCGAGATGGCCGCTGCTGATCCACAACGCACACAGGACTTCAATCTGAATATTGCACCACGGAGCTTTGATAGCTGATGGCAGAGAGTGGAAAGCGAGAAGGACCGCTATGGCGAAGCTTCTGTTTGCTGATAAAGGTGTTCCGCCTAAAGATAAAGTCCTCAGAAACTTGACAGTCACAGAGCTGCACAAGCATCAAACAACTGCTTCAGAAAAATTCTGCCCTCCAGCATAATTTTCCCTTTTCGAGCAGCAGAGTACCCTCCATCTTCCTCCTCCGTCCATCCTCCAATGCTCTGTTCCTCCCTATTTTCCCAGATTCAGCGTAATACTCCCCTGTCCCGCAGAGTACCATCTATCCTCCTCTTCCCTTTTAGTCCTCGTCTTCCTTTTCGGGCTATCTCCTTGCTTTTTCCCTCCCTCTTTAGCTTTTGAATCCCCCTCCTTAGCCTCCTCCTTCCGTAATAGCTTCCTCTTTTCCCCAAAACAGGATTCTATTGCTCTCTTTTGGTCAAGCGACTGCTGCTAAATCAATCGACTTCCCTTCTTTTTTTTATTCAGAAACAAATCCATCTCTTTCCGTTGTATGCGCGTCTGTTTTTCCTTCTTTCCCTTTGGCTGCTTCCGTTCAGATAGAGAAGCTCCCTGTGGCCCCCAAGTATACATTCACTATATATATCTTGTCCTTGTATGGTGTTCGTTTGAAGGCGCTATTCTGCTCTCTTCCCTTTCCAGCCTTTAAACTAGGTATTTCCCAATCATCTGCGTCCCAATCCTCTTCAACAAGTTCCGCGAAAGGCATATCCCTCCCTTTTTGATTCAAAACAAAGCTCTTTCCTTGCAAAGCCTACACGTGTTTTTTCCATAATCAAAAACCGTGTGATAAGCGCCCATGAAAACATCTCCAAGAATCCTTAGAGGCCTTGAAGAAACATCCAGACCCATAAACCCACTAACACATTACATTTCATTACCCTCTCCAACTTTCAAGATATACTACTCAAGCGTAAGATCAAAATGTTTCCCTCCTATCGTAAAGGTCACTGTGAGCATGGAAGAAACTTGATCACACTCCACAACACTCTCTCCATTCAGATTCGGAAGACATTCGCACATCTTGCTACTGCCATTTTACATAGAACATCCAGTTGTAGATGTTAGAAACATTCTCACGAAGCCCATAATCGACATATCTTGAAATAAGTGTAGCCATGAGATTGCATCTCGAGTTACCAGTCTACCAAAACTCCTTGTTCTTCTTCGTCTTCAGCATAGAATAAAAGAGCAAACATAACAACTAAGTATGTACAAAGTATCAAATCACACACACGACTTTTGGGTGGTTTACACACCTCGAATGCGCAGCAATACGACAACGCGCGGCTTCATAGCGTCGAACTCCATCAACCTGGCCTTTCCCATGCACTTTTTGGCTTCTCGATCTAGTAGCTACTTTATAACTCCGAACCTTGTGGGGATTAAATGGGGAGTCAAACGACCTCCGATTGATGAACCGCGACTTGCATTGGATTCTTGATGTTGAAATGCATCTAGGAAAACTCTAGCTCACCCATCCGCCACCCTTTGATTTTTCATGAAAATTATCTTGTTGACTCTTCTTGGCCATGTTTCCGCTTTAAAACTAGCTCGAACCGCTTCTAGATCAGCTTAAAGTCGGCTCTCAGGTAAGTTACTCATGAATATATGTGTTCATCATGTGGGTTCAAAATAATGTATTTTTAAAATACCATTTTTATACTTTTTTTACATTAAAAAATGTATAATATAAAGGAATTATTTACAAATTGAATAGACAAGGGTTATGTTTTATTCATAAAGAATTCATAGATAAGGATATTTATAAATAGGCCTTGAACGCACGTGATATAGAGGATATACATATAGTAACTTCCTCAAGAGTCCACTCTTAAAATGTAGCTCTTAGACAACATCAATCGAACCCATGTCTAATGCAATTAGATCAACTAATGCCATATAATTTTTGGCTAAACATAGGGGAACCATGGAGTATACACGTGTGTTGATTTCTTCTTCACCATTTGCTATTTGAACTTTCAGGGGATGTTGTAATTCCATAAAGGTGCTTTCAACTTATCAATGGTTAATTTATTGATAAATTGTGTGTACTACCACTATCCACAAGGATAAATACATGCTTGCCATTAATGCTCCCTTGAATGCGCAGAGTGATGGGGCTCCTAGAGCCAGTCCATGCATCCATGGATATGGAGCAAAGGGAAGGGGTAGCTAGGTGGGTGCAATGGGGGTAATCAAACCAAGATCATGGGATAGGTAGCCACCTAGGTCAAAGGGAAACCCATTGTCCAAATCATAGAACTGCTCTTGGTTCAAGTCCTCTCCATATTTCCTCATTTTCAGCATGTAATTCCTCCTCATCATTGTTCTAATCTTCCATGACATAGATGCTATGACCTTTGTTCTTTGTTGTCTTGTCAAGGCATTTTGAGGCATAGTCTATCGTCATGTACTTATCACCATATTTAAGACATAGGCTTTTTCTTTCCACTCCTTCACAACATATGGGGAGATAATTTTTTTATTACTTGGACCATTCGGGGCTAATGTAGTTCGGGGTCTATTTTCAACATATTTACCCTCACCATCAGAGCCAAGGTTTGTTCCAAAAAAGCCTTGTTTTCTTTCAACATGGAAGGGGGGTAAGTAGGTATTTTGGGGCTACTACTAGGCATGGGGTTACCTCTAAAAACATGCCCATAAGGGCCTAACCTCAATGGGGGGCGAGGCTATCCAAAACTCTGCTAAACATTCTCATTTTTACGATACTTCCTTGCATATCCTTTTACCAATTCAATTGTATCGAATAAGGTGAAAGGCTTTTGATCCATTAGGCAAAGAGAGTTCTAAGTGATGTTCACACCAGTGGTTACAAGAAAGGAGGCTCTACTTTTGATAGCCAAGGAAAAATTTTGGGATTCTTCCACCCAATCAAGGTATTCTCTCTTAGTACATTGAGTTGTTCAAAATGAGCTAAAGATAATGGCTTTAGTTCTCTAACTAAAGGTTATATGGTGTTCATCTATCCAATCATTATGTCAAGGGTTGTGACTCCAATTCCAAGCAATAAAGGGTTCTAAGGCAAGGGTTTGAATGATATTGATACCACTCAAAGGTATTATGATGCTAATGCCTAGAGCTAAAAAATTTGGGTACTTTCCAAAATACTTTCCACTAAAATGAGCAAGGTCTTTGTGTTCTATAGTGTTCGTGGCTAGTTTGCTAAATGGAGGCTCAAGATTATGTAGAAAATTTCCTTCTAGAGGAGAACAAGGTATGGAGTTTGATCAATTTGAGGTAATACAAGGGTGTTAGAGCTAATTTTAAGGCCAAAAAAGCAAGATGAACTATGTCAAGAAAATGCTTCCATTATTACTAGAAGGATAGAATCATCAAAACACAATGGGATTCAAATGCATTCACATCAAGCTATAGTCCAAAAGTATACTCTTATTAATACTAAGTGCAAAGTCATGAAGTAGGGTTCCTTTTAACATTTGACCAAGGTAAAAAATTAATCAACTTGAGGTATTCATTGGAAATACCGTAACAAAATGAGTTTTGGAGTTGATTTTAAAGGTAAGCAAGCAAACTACATGTTGGAATATCAGAGTGAGAGCATAAAGTTGTGTGCACAAGAGGGAGAGAGAGCTCAAGTACAAGAAGGAATTCTTGCTCAGTAAGTTTCTCAAGCACAACTGAGGTACGCTCTCTCTACACTTGAGAGTGACCTCTAGGCTATTTATATAGCCTCAATGTGAGCTAGGGTTTTCCCTTGCCCTTCAATTCATTCACACTTCACCTTCCCTCATGCACCCTTTCTTATTCAAGGTCCCCATGCTAAACGTCTAACACACACCCCCCCCCAAGGCCAAGGTGCATGTAAATAGTCCCCCCTTAATGAATTAGTAGGATGACTTTATAAAATAGGCTACAAAGATGTTTATGGAAAGATGATACACCGGATACTTGAAAAGTTGGTTCTCAAATTTCTTTGAAGACATAGTTGGCCTCCAATTATTTTGGTACTTTAGGAGATTTTGGATATTTACTAGTGATATGCCTTGTTTGTTTACATTTATTGCACTTCATCTTGTTTGGATATTTTTTCTAGTAGTTACTTACAATATGCCCTTTTTTATTGCATAAGGAACATTTAATAGTCACAGTATAAACTAAGAGTTGGTTTGTTGAGGTAGATCTTGAGCCGATGTTGCCTTCCTTTTGGTTTCTTTTCTCCTCATTCAAACAAGATTGAATGATACCTTCGAGTGTAGGATTTGGTACATTTGTTAGGGTAGTGACAATAGTTGAAAAGACTTTCCTTATGGCTTTCAAGAGTATTGCAATGGCATCTTCTTTAGTACAACTGGAGCTTAGACTAAAGCTAATTGAGCCATCAGACCCTTTCCAAGCTGAAGAACTCTATTTTCAGGAAGATTTTGGAATTCTTTCCTCTTGCACCATACAAATTATTGAGCTCATCCCACTTCTCGTTTATAGTTGCAAGCTGGTCAATATGGTGAATCAAGGATTTATCCAAGTGCAATATTGTTATGGCTTGGGCTCTTTCATCATCTTCTCATCCATAGGGTTGGATGGATCAATGGCTTTAGTCCCTTTGATGAAGGACCAGTAACCCCTATCCATCAATTGATATTTCAAAAACACCTACCATGGGTGGAAGTCTCCCATCAAACTTGCAGATTTGAGGCTTTACATCAACATAGCCCATGATAGGAAGGTCTTACCGATTGCACGAGGCAATGGCAATGTCTAATCCTTAACAATGCTGGCAATAAGAGAAGAAGAAATTAAAATGATGTTTTAATCCAAGTGAGTAGAAGGCTGAAGTAACTGATGTGTACTCAGACAAATAAGATTAGATGAAGAGAAGGAAATGGTCTATGTGTTTATATCTAACACATAGCCTTACAATGATCAAGAGTGAGATTATGAGAGTTAAGTATTTAGGGGATATGCTTAAGATGAAAAAAAACTAATCTCTTGAAGACATAAAATATCTTCCTCAACTAATTTAATTCAATATTATGACAAAGAAATGGAGCATTAGTGCTTACAAGCACTCATTTTAAATGTTTCCCTCACTTGAGATGTGAAATGTTGGTCTTTTGATGCACTTCTTGATGTCCATTAAGTGTGTCTAGCCGCCCAAAGATTAATCAATGATTAGAATCACTATTAGTGACTTCTAGGATGATTAAGATTGGAATGAGAAATCTTGAAGCTTTTTTACTATGAGAAGATTAATTAGTGATTTGAGTTCACTATTAATGACTTCCAAGATGATTAAGATTGGAATGAGAATGGTTGAAGCTTGTTGACTATGGCTACTAGCCAAACCCACAATTAGGGTTTCATTGTTTGTGGCTAGTAGAGAGGGAATTTTCCAAAACACTTTGAGATCAAGATAGCCCACTTCAGGGGCTACAAATGCTCTATGAAAGCCCCTTCAATGGGGTTCACTAGACATAGAATTTGTAGGTCGCCTACTCTATAGTTGCAAAAATTGTGCTAGATTTGAGTATTTCTTCAATGCTAGCCTCCTACATGCCCAATGTTGAGCTTTGTTGTGCCACATTGATGCTCTCTAAGGTGGGAGAAAGTTCCCATAAGAAATCCTATTGAGATATTGTCTCTTTTTCTCTCCCTAGGTCCTCCACTAGCTAGTGGTCGAACTAGCTATGGTGGAGAAGAAGATAAAATGAGTAGAATGAAGTCTTCTTGTGTACTTAGGTCAAGATGGAGTTAGGGGAAGTGTGGTTGATCAAAGATGGCTTTGATACCATGTTGGAAGATCAAACTGAGAGCATAAAGTTGTGTGCACAAGAGGGAGAGAGAGATCAAGTACAAGAAGAAAATCTTACTTAGTAACTTGCTCAAGTACAACTAAGGTACACTCTCTCTAGACTTGAGAGTGACCTCCAGGTTATTTATATAACCTCATTGTGGGCTAGGGTTAGGGTTTCCTTTTCCCTTCAGTTCATTTATACCTCACCTTCCCTCATGCACCCTTGCTTACTCATGTTCCCATGCTATACTTCTAACACTACACAAGCCATGTGTTAAGGTAATGTTCAGTGGTAAATTTGACTATTCCAATCAATCAATACATACATTATCAATTAAAAATGAATTAAAAACACTTGAAACCTACTTCTATATTTTATTCTCAAGTGACTATACATCCATAACAACTCTCATGTGCATTTCAAACATAAAACACATGCCTGTAAGGGGTTTGGTGATGACTAGTAGACTAAAAAAGGGCCAAGAATAAGAAAATTGAGGGTTTTCACCCTCTCTCAATTCCCTACTTTGGTGGGTGCAAACTCCTTGCAATGTGATGCTATTGGCATGTTTCAATTCATGATCAAGTATTATGGACATAGTTTCATTACCAACATATACTACTCTTTATGCTATCAAAATGATTTTCATTCAAGCTTTGTAATTCTACTCAAAACATAAGCAATGCATGACCACTTATAACTTACAAATAGTCATGTTTTAGGTGAAATATGCAAATGCATTATCAAAATGCCATGTAAGCACAGCTTCCTCATGGTTGACAAGGTCCCACTCATGAAAATTATGACCTCTTATCTTATAATTTTCCATAATTTTGACATTTATTTAATTTTCCACAAGATTTTCAAGTTCGGTCTCAATGAATGTAAAGTGGTTCTTACCACCTTTTCACAATACATTGTACATTGGCATCTTGATTGCCATGATAGTTTTCATATCTTTGGAAAAATACATATGTCATATTTTCTTAAGGTTTTCTAGTTTAACAAGCACAACTCCTTGGAAAAAGGTTGCATAAATAAATTTAAAATACCAATCCAAAGAGTCATAATTCTCCAAAAATTTCAAAGCATTGTACAACCTTTTGTAAAATCAATTCATCTACACATATGAATGTCCTTGTAGAGTACAATTGTTGTCTTTTAATACATAATATTGTGTCAGAAAACTATATATTGACAAGATCTAGCATTTGCATAATACTATGGGAATCAAACCAAAATCTATGTGAAGTCAAAAGGCTACAAGATTATGTACGAATCTATCTTTAAAAATGCCAAGAAGGGAATGAGCCAAAGTTGGCAAGAAAGTTGGAAAGAAAGTGGCTCCAAATGCCACATTTTGGCCCATGACCTTATTGGCAAGAAAGTGATCCTAGAAGCTAGATTTTGACACATGCCCTTTCTAGCTTTGGGATAAAAATTAATCAATGTCATTGTTGGTACTATGATGGACATGCATATCAACCTTGATTTGGATTTGACATCATTTAGCTTGGTTGTCTTCCATGAGAGACTACAAGATAATGAAGTATATTGTGTTAAAAAATATAAACACTAGCCAAATCAATCACTATAAAGATCCATGGGTACTTATGTTAACCTTTTCACATTACTATGGTGATATCATATTATGGGCATTACTCTACTAATATTAGGATCAAAGAACATGTACTTTAGATATCTACAAACAAACAATCAAATAAGTGTAGCAACTAAGTGAGGAATATGTATATGGTAAAAGTAAATTCACATAAATCAAATATGTCACTTAGTACAATAGATATGGTTTTGAAAAAATAAGTGAGATAATAATAATTTCCACATAATGATTTGTATGATCCACTCTAATAATCAAACATTAAAGTCTAAATTAGATACCCTAAGTTCTACTCTCCCCCCCCCCCCCCACCCCACCCCACCCATGTAAACCTTATCACGACTTTGTTAAGATGCACAATTATGTTGGATTTAGAGTTGCAAGAATGCACACACATAGATTTGAGAAGAAGAAGATTGAGAGCACACAATGCAAACTATAAGATTAAGAAGATTAAGTTTACCCTGCAATGAATGAGCATATTTACAAAGTCAATGGAAAAACCTCCTATTGAGGAAATGGAGTATACGTCTCCATAGGAGTAGTAATAGGTTTGTAATCCTCAATACCACATCTCTACAAAAATATCTCAATATATTTTATTTGGCATAAAGCAATGCCTCCATTACATTGCCCAAACTAAATGCCCAAAAAATGATGTAATAAGCCCAAAGTTGACATGTCATAAGACAAATTCAAATCAATCTCAAAATCAACAATATGTGTCTCATTGGGACCAACGAACAACATGTCGTCAATATAAATCATAGCAATTAGAAGTATATCACCCTCATGTTTGACATACAAGGTGCTCTCACTTGGACTATTTCAAATGTGAAGTATGTATGTATTTTCTCATACCAAGCTTGAGGTGTTTGCTTTAAATCATATAATACTTTCTTTAGTCTATACATTTTACCTTCTTGGCCTGTTTGAATAAAATCATTAGATTGAAGTAGATCTACTTCTCATGTAAATCACCATACAATCATGGAATTTTCATCTTTAAAAAAAAGTACATCCCAACCATTTTTCAAGAAAAGTTCCATCATCTATTTATTATGAAGAAATTAAGGGGGTCCATCCCCTCTAATTTAAAGATTGATGTCAAATGACTTACAAGATAGCTCACATGCATTTATGGAAAGTGGCCATCTTCATTTAGGATCACTCTAAGTGTCATTGTAGGATAAGTGACACATTAGTCACTCTTAAGTGCTATCATAGGATAGGTGACAACTTAGAGAATGATGACTTCAAGCAATAATAGATGAAGCAATAGGTGACAATTTAGAGAATGATAACTTCAAGCAATTATAGATGAATAATAGAAACGCTAGTTGAAAAATACTTTTGTATTATCAAGATAGTATCTTGTGTGCATGGTCTTTATATAGTGCACCTAAAAGTGTCTTAACATTATATGAAACATGGACATGGAAAAGTGACCTCCACAAATAGTATATGCTCAATCCTTACCGATAAATCATTCCAATAATGGAGGCATGACTCTCAACTACAAGAAATCGCTAGTCTTGAAATCCAAGAGATTCCCCTCAATGAAGTGCTCAATTACTCCTTAGATTCAAGTTACGCAATAGAAAAGACCCCCTTTTTTGAACCAGTTGTTAGCTTAAAAAGGAGGGCACAAGAATTCAACACAAGCAAGTAAATTCACGAACCTTATCCAAGTCTTCCTTTCTAGGTAGAATTATGTACATGCATCTCTAGCACCTTATATTTTACAAACTACATAATCACACATTATTTGCAAGAAGTGGGGTTCAAATTAAAAAGTTTGAAACTCACAAATCTTTCAAGCTTTTAATAGAAAGCTACCCATAGTTGCTTTGGGCTTACTAATGGGATTATGAATACTTATTACTAGCAAGATCTAGAAATGTTTCCTATTAAAGCTTCTAATTTTGGGAAGAATACTCATATTGAACACTTGATGTGTAATCGACTATGCAAAGTCCAGGTCTGGAAAAATTGTCTAATAGTGAGAAATTGTATTTCTTATGAGGATGTAATACTCAAAATCCTAGAATTCATGTATTAAAACCATGAATCATGGGTTTAACACGTATACGTCTTTTTCCATTTCTAGTTTCTTTTTCAAGAGGCTACATTTTAAAACAATATGTATCATCGCATCGTCATTCTTGAAAATACATTTAGACAATATGAGTAAATGCATTTGCTCTTTAAGTAAATTGAGTACACTTCAATTGGCTTTGATTTACTTAATAAGTTATTTTCATCATATCAATCTTGCATTTAAATGTTTCACATAACTAACAAGCAACATTTTAGCTTATGATGGAAATAGTTTGAATAATAAACTCACTATTAAACCATTACATAATTATTCACAGAAGTATTTACTTAGTGGAATATTGGAAGGATGGTTATGATATTGAGTGTATGCATTTAGAGTTAACATATATTTGTATATGTTACATTAAAGAATGAAAATCATCATATCAATTTTATACTTTTCTAGCCAACATTTAGCATTATGATTGAAGATCACAAAAATTATTTATTAAATAGTTTTGATCCACCAATATATCAAATTTGAGAGACTTCTTGATATAATTTATTAATTTGTATTGGAACTACAAACATGCGTGCTTTTCAAAATACAATTAGAGCCTTACTAAAGGCTTTTAAGAGGCTTTCTCCCACAGTTATAGAGTTTCAATTCTTCAAATTGTTGAAGGATTGATATTTTTACAATGTCAAATCAAACATATACATATCTTGCATTGTGCATCTTAGTTATTAGTAGACATCATTGTAGAAAAGTCCCCCTATGCTAAGTATAGGGGTTGTGATCAAAAGTTGAATTTTCCATGCAAGTAAACATAATGATGACCTTTGGGACCTTTAAACCACAACCAACCAACGTGATCCTTGTTTGTAATAATAACCCTTCCCATAAGCAATACACGTGATTTGAGATAATTGAGATTCTAATTTCTCAAATTTAAGGGATCACATTTACAAACAAGTATTTTTAATTACAATTTTACAAATCCATTAATTTCTTAAGGAAAAGGGACCACTTTATGGACTTATAACATTAAGAAAATGGTATTTTTAAATCAATTTTAAATACCCTTCGAAGGCACCTAATATGGATGATTCCTTATAGTTGCAACCCAGCCTCCTCTCAAGCTTTTCATTAGATACAATGGTTTAGATAATGTCATTTTTAGCATTGGTTTTGAGTTATAACATCAAGTTTAGTAGATCAAATGCCTTCTTAAAAATTACTTTAAGTTTACTATACCTGTTCATAGAGACTTCAATAGGGTGGTCATAGATCATCAGCAGCACGTACTCTAAATTGATATTTACATCCCTATACATTCTCTTATCTTGTACTTCAAGCTCTTCATGTACAAAGGATTGCCAAACAACTTCATGTTTTGGTGGGGGGGGATAGCATATAACCACCCACCAACCCTTTTGCACTAGGCTATAATCATTGGCGAAAGAAGAGGGTAACAAGGACTTCTTGAGCTAGAACACACCATGAAAGGTAAAGGGGTTGTCTTTGATCTATTATTGTACATGTTGAGCCAAATATTCTAAAAGCATTCACTCTTGTGCACCATGAGTGAAGATAATATTTGTGTTCTAGTTTTAGGGAAACAATAAGTACCCACAAATAAGGTAGCACTTCATAGAAATGAATGTAGAATTGGAAACAAGAAGGCAAGAGCAAATCTTGCCCACAAGAGGCAAACATCATTTACTTGTCCTTTTCTGACTAATAGGGAAGATCTATCCATCTCAATCAACTCTAGACCAAGCATGGCAATATTATAAAATATGTATGTCTAACCAAGTGTGATCAAGCCACAAAGTGGCAAAACTTCTTCCAAAACATGGAATGGTCTTTTAGGAGGCCTAAGTTTCCCGAGGTGGTGTCAAGGTAAACAAGTATGTTGGCAAGGTTGGCTTCAAACGTTTTCTTGAGTTAATCCCCCCTTCCTCCCCTCTTTATGTTGGGGGTGCGTTGTAATCTTTTTGGCATTTGAACATGGTGTTACTTGTTAGCAATTAAATTGAGGTTGGAGATAAGAGGAAGCGAGAGTGAAAGTTGTTGTGAGGTCATAGTATGATCTATTTCCTAACCCTCTATCTTGGTCTCTTTGTTAATGAACTTAGAGTCTATCGTTGGCCCTAAGAGCCTTGTCTTGCCTTGGGGGGTCTCCCTCGTCTTCCTCTTCTACCAGTGGCCATTGGGGGGTTTGCTGGGGCATCAAGAAGAGCTACATCTTGTTGTTGATTTTGATAGCTATCAGCAAGCTCAGTGAAACCCTCATCTACCATGGAAGTCCAAGTCACGGTGTTGGGCTCGACAAGGGGTGGTGCCATTTGTGTGTGGGTGCGGGGGGGCGGCGCCGTCTGGATGTAGGTCAGGATGTAGCGTGGGAACGTGCACATGTAATGGGCCTCCTCCCTAGGGGGATGGTCCAACACCTCCACCTGGGTGTGATAGTGGTCCGATGGTGGGCCTTTTACGAATGCCATGCTCGGGTTCCATTCGGCCACGTTAACGTAGTCCTGCTGATGTGGCGGGTCAGTGCCAGGTGGGGCGCCCGGGGAGCTGCCAACCGTCGGGCTGAGGGAGGGGCCAGGTGGCATGCTGGAGGAAGGGCCAACTGGCACGCTGGGGGGGTTGCCACGTGCTGGGAGCGGCGGGGGCTGCGAGATGGGGTGGTAACCGGGGGGTGGTGTCGGGTCCACCTGGCCGCCTGCTGCCGGACGGGGCGAGGCCTGAGGAGCAGGCGGAGAAGCTGACGTGATGGGGGTAATAGGGGGCAAGTCCAGGAGGTCCCCTATCGGGAACGTGTCGTCAAAGGCGACGGTATCTGTAACGCCGGCGCCGGCCCGAGCGGCATTGTATGATGATATCAAGGCACTGAAGTCCATATCACCGGCAAAGGGAAACCCTCCTCCTCCATCGTCATTAGTCGCGTTATTGAGTTGTATCTCTTTCTCTCCATCGCCCACATTAAGTCCATCCTCCATCCCTCCCTCCCCAGCTTCTCTTGTTCACCCTTTGGGCAAAAAGCAAAACAGGCTGGAGAACACGTACATTGCTCAATACTCGGCGCATACATTTATACAACACCTACATGTATACGATACACGCATCATCCACGTCCTGCATGTACCCTTTGTTGTGCGTATCTGTGCATGCATGAGTGGGTTGACAGAGAAGAGGACGGAAGAAGAGAGAGTCTGTAAGCGGTAAGAGCAATCCCAAGGTGCCTACCACAGAGTGTTTGTATTGAGGGATGCGAAAGACCTGTATGTGTGTATGTAAGTATGGAGGGAGGAGAAAGAAAAGAGTTCTAGGCGTAGATTTACTTCTGCACCAAAGAAGAGAAACTTAGAATGAACTCGCAAGCGTGAGAGAGAGACACTAACAGACAGACCCGACATGAATGATGGGCCATCGGAACGTTATAAGAGGAGGGCAATGCTTTGAGATGAGTTCGACTCACAGAGAGAGAGAGAGAGAGAGAGAGAGAGAGAGAGAGAGAGAGAGAGAGAGACTTTTGCACGTACCTTGCGAAACCTAATACTGCCTCCGCATCGCTGCTCTTCCCATGTGACACACACACACACACTCTCTCTCTCTCTTTCTCTCTCTCTCTCTCTCTCTCTCTCTCTCTCTCTCTGTGGCTCTGTGCTTCTGATCCTGATCTGATCTCTTTCGTTCGTTCCCTTGTTTCTTTTCTCCCCTTGAATTCTTCAGGGAGCGCAGGCCGACTTTGAAGCGAAGAGGCGCATCCCAAATCAACATACCACCACGTGTATTGACTAATTTGTCTTTCATTCGCTATAAGCGCTACGACAGGGTGAAAATCTAACACTATGCTAGTATGGCAGCTGGCTTGCCCAAGCATTATATATAAATACGTACGAGAGTATGTTAAGACATACTCATAAAGGAAAATGAATGACGGAACGCTTGTGTAAGTGCATGCGTGTGCATGTGTTTAACATAGTATGGTAGGAGTCCTCATAAAGTAAAAGATAGAACTCTTGTGTGCGTGCATGGGTGTGCATGTGTGTGTTTAACATAACATGGTAGGCATAATTCCAATATATCTTAAACACATATTCCATAACTCCACAACCTAAACCCTCGTGGACCTAAACTTAAAAATTTCGGAACTCTTCCACTAGGGTAGAGGACCTAGCTAAAAAATGTTGAGAAATAGACAAATAATGTATGCACAGCTGTACTGAATCCCATATGCACAGCGAGGAGAGTGGAACAACCCAACTTCTATAAAGCATTGTATTTGACTATCACTTTCATATGGAATGAATACAATGTCATGATGCTTTGTACTTTCAATTAAGTGACTTAACTTTGTTAGTCCTACACAAGATTGTGTTTATGAGCCCAAGCTACCATATTGGAACCTAATTCACTTGTGTAACAATTTGTCTCTACTTTTCTATGTCATCATGAGTTTGGTCCTCATCTTCCACCCGCCATAGCATGTGTCATGCTCTAGATCCACGATTTTTAACATGGTATCGAAGCCCAATCGGGCATGGCATGACTCCCTTCTCTGCTCTCTCAGTCCCTCTTAAACCTCAAGTCAGCTCAATGATCTTATCTCTCAACTCATCTTCACTTGCTCCACCTTGGCAGCCATACCCAGGTTTGCACCTATCTTCTTTCAAGCTTCTATAACTTTCTCTACAAGGCATATCTCTCCAAGCTCCCTTCTGAAGATCTATTCATTGACTCCCAAGGCTTCTCTATATTACATAAGAACATAATGTTGCCCTATCTAGAGCTCAGCATTGTCACTTCTATCAGTTACTGCTATAAACGTAATCTGTGGCCTGCACGACATACCCTTCATGGAGGGCTTGGATCTCTCTCTAGAGGTAATATCTTTACAAGTTTCCTTCTAAGAATATCCTTCTAACATCAAGGCGCTCCCTCTTGTAGACTCAAAGCCTAACATTGCTCATCATTCAATGCAACATTACTAAAATCATCATTTCTGTCTGAAATTGCGCCTGCCTGCGTTTATGTGCTCTGTGCGTGACAATTTTGTAGTGATCTAGACAATGATCATAGGGCTTTTATAGAGCATAAAGAGAGCTTCATTTTCATTATTTTTTTTTTTAATGATCCATTGTAGCTCCTACAATCAGTGAAAAACCAGGTCTCAGTCAAAACCCTAATCCAGGAAGGCATAGCCAAGATGACTTAAAGCTTCAATTTTCTTCATTTTCTCACTCCTATTGGCACACTCAAGCTCCTACCACTGTGAATGAGTAATCATTCAATGTTTGGCAAATACTTTATCAACAAATCATCAAGCTTTGGAAGATTTGGAGAAATCAAAGCTGAAGGGGTAACATCAACCATCAAGCAACAAGAATCATCATCTTCAAAAGCATAGTATCTTTTGATACTACATAGTGGGATTTGACACTGCCCCATCACTTGTGCTTATTAGCATATTCAAGAAGTAACTCACCTTCTAATTCATGCTTTGGAGATTATTCTCAGTCTATGTGATGATTTAAAGCCACATTGATAAAATCCTGTGTAAATCTCAATCTTCTTGTAAAAGGATAGACACTGCTCGAGAGTTCTCGTGGTAAGACCTCTTACTAAGATGACTGAAGTGGAATAGATAGCAAAGTTTAATGGTGAAGGCTTTCATGCCTGGAAGGAGAAGACCATGTACCACCTTATGCGGAAAGACTTGTGGGACTTGTTTGAAGATGAGTAAGAAGATGCAGAGGACAAGAAAGAAGATACTACAGAAGACCAGCCTAAAACAAAGGCATGGAAGAAGATGAACAACAAAGCTCTAGGTATTATTGCTTGGGGTCTATCAGATGATGTATTACATCACATCTTTGGCATCAGGGATGCAAAGAAGGCATGGGAAGAATTTGAAAAAATCTTTGGCACACAAGCAAAGAACTCAAAGGTAAATTACTTGCAGTTTTATAAGTTGGATGTAAAAGATAGTTCATCTATGAATATACACATCAAGAAGTTCAAGACCTTTAAAACTCAGCTAGCAACTCTTAAAAAGAACATTGATGAGGATAAGGCAATAGCAGTGCTACTTGCCAGTGTTAATCATGAACCATATGAGAACCTTGTTTCAACACTAAGGAATGTTCCCAGTCTCTCACTCAAAGATATTGAGCACTCACTGCTTGATGGAGAAAGCAAATTTAATAGCAAAGATGTAAAAGAGACCAGCTCAAGGGAAAATCTCTTATACACCAGAGGAGCTACTAGACCCAAGGGAAGAGGTTGAGGATTCAACATCGATAACAAAAGTCGGATGACATGTCATTATTGTGGTAAGACTGGCCATATTGTCAGTGAATGTTTTCACAAGAAAAGAGCACAACAGATGCAAAATGACCACCACCAAGGTCAATTCATGAATGAAGAAGAAGAAGAAGATACTTCCACTACCATCAACAACTCTGATAGATTATTCTAAGGAATTTGTTCCCATAGTGGATCTCTATGTTTCCCTATTTGCTTTGTAAAAACCCTTGCCAAAGATATAAAGTCTCAAGCTTTAACTTGACTAGGCTATCTATGAGCTAGTCTTCCGAGCCATATTATCATGTAGGGGGGGCAAAAGTCAGCAAGTGTAGGGACTCATCATTTGAGGGGGGGTGTTGAGAAATAGAAAAATGATGTATGCTCCAGGAAGAGTTGTATTGAATCCCATATGCACAGTGAGGAGAGTGAAACAACCCAACTTCTATAAAGCATTGTACTTGACTATCACTTTCATATGGAATGAATACAATGTAATGATGCTTTGTACTTTCAATTAAGTGTCTTGACTTTGTCTGTCCTACACAAGATTGTGTTTATGAGTCCAAGCTGCCTTCTTGGAACCTGATTTACTTGTGTAAGAGTTTGTCTCTACTTGCCTATGTCATCATGAGTTTGGTCCTCATCTTCCACCCACCATAGCATTTGCCATGCTCTAGATCCACTATTTTTAACAAAAAACGAGGTCTAGTAATATGACAAAGTGGTTTGGTGAAGTGGCTAGTTGGGAAAAGAACAAAGCATCCCAATAAGTTAACCAGGGTTCAAATTTTGTTATTTTACCAGCTTGTGACTATTTTCCTTATAATTAAGTGCCTCAATATCACATGTTAGAAGGCCATTTTTTTAATAACGTGAATTTTGCGGAAGCATTGATAGCTATGTTTAATGTGATCTCTTGGTGAGATATTTTATTTGGTGAATGGGGAGTCTCTATGCTTGCATTCTATCACAATTTTTTTGTGTTTCACATGGATGAAGAGCAACAAAAATTTCTCTAGGTCTTACTTTAATGGATTCCATATACCATTTTATGTCTTGAGTGAAAGCTTGAAGTTGATTGATGTCACTTCTATCATTTGTAATGATGCATGTAAAAATATTACTAGACACAATAGGCATACTAATGAAAATTGGAGGGGTGCTTGATTGGATAGGATTTATTTTTCTAATAAAGCCACTTGGGCATTTTCAAACATGAGATACCAAGTTTTTTGTAATTTTTCCTCTTAGAACCATGTCCCATTAATTATTTGTAAATTTCTTTATGTGGCAAAACCTCCAAAGGCCCTCCCCCCTTGAAGGTGAGTCTAAGCTTTCTTGGTCATTCTATGATTATTTGAAGGTGTTAAAATAGCTTAGCCTTAAAATATGGTGGTGAAAGGAGATCCTACAATTAATTAGCAATGGCTTATATAGCAAGTCGCTAAATACTATAAATAATGCGGGAGAAATCAAGCTATGTGGTGGTGAAGCCTACTTGATTCTACTCAACAATGTAGAGGCAATCTTCTTGCTATTGATCTTCTTTATACACACGATGAGCTTATTCTTCTTTGTATCTTAAAGGTTTTGTTAGGAATTGTGGAGGGTCACATACTATGAGCTCTATCTCTCTAGTGCTTAGGAAAACTATTTGACATATTGGGTCCACCCACCATAAGTGATTGGTCATCAAAATCGAGGCCTCCCACTTGTCTGGATGGGTTTGTTTTAGTTATTTAATTAGGTGAAGCATGCTACCATACTATTAGAGTTTATAAAAATGGATTCCCTTTATTATCCCATTACATAGAATGTTGAGATATCGAGCTCCACTCGTGATATGCCAGGGTGATCGTTGTGCATTTATGTCACCGACGTGTTAGTTGCAGATGCGGTTGGTACACCGCCCATGAATAATAGCTAGATAATAGCTATCCTTATCTACTCTAGTTCATGGCTCAGTTAGTATGCCACCTTAGTTAGTTGAGTTTAGTTTGAGACCCATATATAGGGTTCTTCTATTTCTTTGTACTTGACTCCTTTTTGGCTTACACAACTAAGAAGAGAAAAACTGTTTTTAGCCTCCACCTTTGTGTGTATTCCCCCATTGTGCAAGCAAGAAAGCTACAAGTGAGACTCCTTCCTTCTCTCCCACAATCTTGACATGGTATCAGAGCCTTCTTCTTGGTAAGGAGCTCAAGAAAGCAAGCCAAGCTCGCGATGTTCTGGTAAGAGGAGTAGTGTTGCTTTCATTTTCTATTTTGGGAGCAGATCTCTGCAGCTAGCACAGCCGAAAATTGCAAGAGTGCATTGTCTCAGGTTGAGACGCCCTTCGCGGTGAAGCAAGAGGGTAGTATATGCTGCAGAAAGGGCTTTAGCCCTTGGTGACCCTATTTTTTTGATTTGAGGCCATTTCGGGGCCTGTTTTGGAGGCGGAAGTTTTTTGCACGCACTCAGGAAAAGACCCAGTTTTATGCTATGCGACCACTGTTCTACAGGTCGGTGAAAAGTTACTGTAGAAATTGCATCGTATGCCTGTGCGCAGAGACATTGGGAGTTACAGAATCATCCTTGTTGGCTGTTGATGCAAAATCGTCACTAGGAAAGTGACTGTGTGGTCAAATACCACTTTTGTCAGTTTTGCAGATTAGCCCTTGTGAGGCTGAAGCTGTGTTCTTTGCAGTGACAGAATTTTTTGCAGTGTTCTATAATGGCGTCTGATTCTCTCTCACAGATTGTCACTGAAAAGCTTGACAAGAACAAGTTCCAAGCATGGAAGTTTAGAATGACGAATTTCCTTATGGGAAAAGAATATTGGGAATTTGTTGCAGGAAATGAAGAAGAACCAGTTCTTCCTGATGTTCCCAATCAACAGCAAATGCAGGCATTTAAAGCATGGCATGAGAGAGCCAGGAAAGTTATGTATTGGCTGTCTATCAGCATTTCAGACTCTATGATTGTGCATATTCAGGATGCAAGTACGCCAAAGGAGGCATGGGATACTTTGTCAAAAATGTATAGCACGAATACGCAAGCCAGGAAAATGCAGCTCAAGCAAGAGTTGCATAATGTGCAAAGAGAAAATATGAGCATCAATGACTACCACATGAAGGTGAAGAAGATTGCAGATGCACTTGCTTCCATTGGGTCCCCAGTGGAAGATGATGATTTAGTTTCTGTGACCTTGAATGGTCTAGGAAAGGATTATGCACAGTTCCGAACATCCATTTCCGTCCGTGAAAGATTTCCTGATTTTGAGGAGTTGATTGCTCTTCTAATTTCTGAGGAGCAGAGAAATGGTGGTGCATCTTCTTCAGGAGGAACTTCAAAAGAAGCTGTCTTCTACTCAAATGCTGGAAGAGGTAGAGGCAGAGGTAGAGGAGGCCGATCTGGAGGCCGTGGTAGAAATCAGAATATGCAACAAACTCAAGAAAACCAGTCCTATGGAGGAGGACGTGGTAACTCTAGAGGCAGGGGGAGCCAAAGAGGTCGTGGTGGATGGCAAAGAGGCCAAAATGCTAACAGCAATGTTGAATGCTACTACTATGGTAAAATGGGTCATATGGCTAAAGATTGCTATAAAAAGCAGAATGACATCATGAATGGAAAACTGCAACAAGGGAATTATGCATCTTCTAGTAGACAGGGTGATGATAGAAATGAGCATTTGTTTATGGTGCAGCACATGAACGATTCTGTGACAAGTGCAGAAGAAAGCAATGATGTATGGTATGTTGACTCAGGTGCATCAAACCACATGACAGGTCATGCAGAATGGATGGAGGATGCAAGGAAAATGGAAAAACCAGGATTTGTGGAGACTGGTGATGATACTGTGCATCCTATTATGCAGATTGGAAAAATTCCTTTGTCTATACAAGATGGGAAAAAGAAATACATGTCCAATGTATTTCATGTCCCGAATATCACCAAGAATCTGGTTTCTGTTGGTCAAATGGTTGAGCAGGGCTTGCAGGTCAGATTTAATCCTCATGGATGCTTTGTTGAGGATATGAAAAATAAAGGTCGCTTGATAGCAAAAGGAAATAAGGGAAGAATGTTTATCTTGGATGCAGGCATGCCTGAATTGAGTGCAGCAATGTTTGCACATGGGACCGGTGTAGTTGCAGATATTATATCTGGCATAAACACATTGGTCATGTTAATGTACAGCGACTTAAATCAATGCAAGCCCAAAATATTGTTGCAGGATTGCCTAAATTCAAGGTTGCATAAATGCATAAGGTATGTGAAGCCTGTCAGTTTGGAAAACAGGCAAGGAAACCATTTCCTAGACATGTTCAAGAGAGTAAGAAGCCATTGGAATTAATCCACTCTGATGTGTGGACTACTAAAGCTGCATCTCTTGGAGGCTGTCATTATTTTGTCACTTTTATTGATGACTATAGCAGAAAAGTTTAGATGTATTTTATGAAAAAGAAAAGTGAAGTGTTTGGGCATTTCAAAACTCTTAAAGCTATGGTTGAAAAAGAAACAGGCCTGCAAATAAAATGCCTAAGGTCAGATGGAGGGGGAGAGTACCTCTCAAATGAGTTTGCAAGGTTTCTGCAGGAGCATGGCATAAAGCAGCAATATTCATGCAGTCATACCCCACAACAAAATGGAATCGCAGAAAGAAAAAACAGGCATATTGGAGAGGTATCTCATGCCATGCTCAACGAAAAAGACTTGCCAGATTTTTACTGGGCTGAAGCAGTTGCTACAGCAGTCTATATAATAAACAGGATTCCCACTGCAGCAATACATAGGATGACTCCAGAGGAGAGGTATACTGGTAGGAAACCAGATATTTCTCATTTGAAAATTTTTGGTTGCATTGTCTATGTACATGTGCCAGATGAGTTGAGATCCAAGTTGGATCCAAAAGCTGAGAAGTGCATCTTTATTGGTTACACTCTGCAGCAAAACGGGTATAGATGCTATAATCCTTCTACTCGTAAGTTTACAGTGAGCAGAGATGTTGTTTTTGATGAGATGAGTAGCTGGTATAAACCAGTAAATGTAATTGATGATGTAGATGCACAAAATGGTAATGCTGCACAGAATTCACAGCAGCAGTCACAAAATATTAGTGGACCTGGAGCGTCCTCTAGCAGTGGTTCACATTCTTCACCATGGACAGGCAGATTGAGATCAGGAGAATCTTCTCAAAGCAATGCAGATAGTGGTATGCAGGTATCACGAAAAGGAAAAGAGAAGGTTGATCAGCCCATGTTTGATGTGAATGCAGGTCACTCTTATGTGGATGGTGAATCGAGTGGCTCAGAACAGAGCATTGATGATGAGTTGGGTATTCCTTCTATTGTTACACCTGGAGTAAGGAAGACCAGGGATGTTTTGAGAGTACCTGGGAGTGAACCTATTTTGCGCAGGTCTACGAGAGCTAGGTATCCTGTGGATAGGCTGAAATATGATGGATTTACAACCATTCACTATGCATATATGGTCAAAGTGATACAAGAACCAGAACCCACTTCTTTTGAGCAAGCCATGGGAAAAGAAAAATGGGAGAAAGCCATGGATGAAGAAATGGATGCCTTGGAAGCAAATGCTACATGGGAATTGGTACCTTTGCCTAAAGGTAAGAATGCAATTGGCTGTAAGTGGGTTTATAAGGTGAAGCACAATGCAGATGGTTCTATGAACAGATACAAGGCAAGATTAGTAGTCAAGGGGTATGCACAAACATATGGCATTGACTATGAAGAAACATTCAGTCCGGTTGCAAGGATGGCAACCTTAAGAGCAGTCATTGCTATGGCTGCATCAAAGGGATGGTCTTTACATCAGATGGATGTAAAGAATGCCTTCTTGCATGGTGATTTGCAAGAAGAGGTCTATATGGAGCAGCCACCAGGTTATGTGCATACTGTTTATCCTGAGTTTGTTTGCAGGTTGAAGAAAGCCTTGTATGGCTTGAAGCAAGCACCTAGAGCATGGTTTGACAAGATAGGACAGTATCTTGTCACTATTGGCTTTCAGATTTCCAAGGCAGATTTCTCACTTTATGTGATAAAAACAGAGAAAGGTATTATGCTACTTGTCATTTATGTTGATGATTTGATTATGACAGGTGACAGTGATGAAGATATCCTTCATGTGAAAATGCTATTGAAGCAGAAGTTTGAGATGAAGGATTTGGGAGAGCTACGTTATTTCTTGGGCATTGAGGTGATTAGATCACCAAGTGGAATACAGCTCTTGCAGAGGCAGTATGGATTGGACATGCTGTCCAAATATGGGATGACAGGCTGTAAGCCTATTTCAGTTCCTTTGGAGCAGAATGTGAAGCTCAGCACAGATGCAGGTGAGCTTCTGGAAGACCCTACTATGTACAGACGCATAGTAGGAAGCTTGATTTATATGACTATTACCAGGCCAGATTTGAGCTATGCTGTTGGATTGGTAAGTCAGTTTATGCAGGCTCCAAGGAAACCGCATTTGGATACGGCTAGACGCATACTCAGATATGTGAAGTCCACATTGCAGTATGGACTATTTTATGAGACTGGGGTTCAAATACAGTTGCATGGATACATTGATGCTGATTGGGCTGGTAGCATTTCTGATAGACGATCTACCAGTGGATATGTGTTCTCTTTTGGGAGTGCTGCAGTCACTTGGAGCAGCAAGAAACAGCCTACAGTTGCCTTGTTGAGCACAGAGGCTGAGTACAGGGATGCAGCAATGGCTGCATGTGAGGTAGCTTGGTTGCATAAGCTACTTTATGATATGCATCAGCCTACAGATGGGCCAGTTGTCATTTATTATGACAACATGAGTAGTATACACTTGGCAAATAACCCAGTCTATCATGCTAGAACAAAGCACATTGAGGTGCATTATCACTATGTGCGGGAGAGGGTTTTACTAGGTCTTATTGATCTAGTTTATGTCAGCACAGAGGATTAGGTAGCTGACATATTTACGAAGGCATTGGGTGCAGAGAAGCTGCGCAAGTTCAGAGACCTGCTTGGTATGCAGGAATTGGGATTGAGCTCGAGGGGGAGTGTTGAGATATCGAGCTCCACTCATGATATGCCAGGGTGACTGTTGTGCATTTATGTCACCGACATGTTAGTTGCAGATGCGGTTGGTACACCGCCCATGAATAATAGCTAGATGACAGCTATCCTTATCTACTCTAGTTCGTGGCTCAGTTAGTATGCCACCTTAGTTAGTTGAGTTTGGTTTGAGACCCATATATAGGGTTCTTCTATTTCTTTGTACTTGACTCCTTTTTGGCTTAAACAACTAAGAAGAGAAAAACTGTTTTCAGCCTCCACCTTTGTGTGTATTCCCCCATTGTGCAAGCAAGAAAGCTACAAGTGAGACTCCTTTCTTCTCTCCCACAATCTTGACATAGAATTCATTAGCACAACCTTTAGCACATGGCAAACACTTTGGAAAATAATATTTCATATTGATTCATAGTAAGATATACAAAACCATCACTCTTCAAAGTGGTACAAAATCTACCTCTCTAACAAAGAAAATAATTGTTCTGCCTAGGATGGGACCTTCCAACCTCACAAGGTTGGAATATATGTAATCACACTCCTTCTCTGAGAAGAACATGGAATTTACAGGTTTAGAGTCCCTCTAAGATTTATTAAGCCTCCAAAGTTGTCCTCTATAATAGGAGCACTTATCACTCGACCCTTTATCATATCACATGCTTAAGTGATCCAAAAATAAAAACAACTACTTCACACAAGAGCATAGGATTCTCATCTATATGTGAGTCTTTAGGCATTTTGTAAGATGTAAGGCATGTTGGTATGGAGATACTAATGACCTAAACCAACATAATCATTATTCCATGGTTATTGCAAGCACAAATGCATAAGATAAAATAGTCCACCATACCTCAAGTACAAAAATAACCATAACTATAAAAGCAATGTTTTTGAATACTTTTAAATATGTCATTCATAGAAACTACCCTTCTTGCCCTCATCTCACATTCCTACAATTATAAAATTGATTTTAGCATTAAGAGTGTTTTATGTAAAATGGAAAAAGATCTCATTCCCCGTGTATGGCCAATTCTATCACTCATTATTAAGGTATTTTCTCAGCAAGAATAGTCTAATAATGCCTCTATATTTTAACTTTTTGTAACTCTTTTTAGATTTTTCTAACACATTTTTGTCAATTGGCTTTGTTTTTGGGTCACTAGATTTGCTCTTTGTAACCCCTTTTTTGTCACTTGACCTAGCTTTTGGGTCACTATGGAAATTGTTTTACTATTTATCATTCTCAATATATGAAGATGGATTGGCCATGGACCAAGCTGATTGGATAAAGTCGAAGATGTCAATTTTTAGGATCATTCATTATTTTTGTAATGTAAAATTTAGCTCAAAATTTATTTGCTAAAATCTAACCAAGATAAATTATTGAGAGTTTTATGGTTAATAATAAGTTACAATGAGCTAAGGACCTTAATGTCAATGTTTTGGCTTTGTGTTTCCCTTGAATTATGAGTTATCTATAAAAATTTGAGACCTTAGCTTGGGCATGTAAACATCTGCCTTATCAAGTGTTCAAGTTGAAAAATATTATACTCTTAATTAACTTTTCTGCCCATGTTTTAGCTAAGATTGTAATCTCTTTTTGTCACTTAGTAATATGCAATTATTTTGAATGTTTGTCATTTGTCATTCTAAATAGATGATGAGAGGTTGGCCATGGGGCTAGGAAGATTAGGCCAAATTGAAGATAGTCTTTGAAAAGTTAGGATCATTTGTTGGATTCTAGTAGAATTCAGTTCAAAATTTGTTCTCTAAAATCTTGTCAAGATAAAGGATTGAGAGTTTTATATTTTGAAGTACTAAGCTTAGTGGGACGATATCTATATTTTAGCTTTTATGACCCCTTTGAATTGCCAAAAGTTTGTGAAACTTAGTGTTGAGAGAGAGAGAGAGAGTACGAGAGAGATACACAAGACATGCTCCCAAAGAATGATTCATATTGATATAGAGTTAGTATATATAGGTGAGACCCAAGTCAAGTGAGAGATGATATATATAGTTGTAACATCCCCACTCAAACAAAGGTCTCTGGTTGCGAGTGAAAAAACCCTTGGGGAGAACAAGGGAAAAACCCGAGCCCCTACACATACCTACGATACAAAAATGATTTACTATAAAGTTTTCTTGAATACAATGATACATGCCTCAATCAGTGAGACAAGAACTTGGAAATAGTGTTGCAAAAGCCAAAATCATACGAACAGTTGTGGAGCGCACAACGGGAGAAAATGTTTCTTGATAATCTACTCCTGCAATCTGTGAGTAACCTTTTGCAACAAGTCGTGCTTTGAACTTATCAAACGAGCCATCAGCTTTGGTCTTGGTTTTATAAACCCATTTACATTTGATAGGAACATGATTTGGGGGGAGTTCAGTAAGAGTCCATGTACCTTTGGAGATTAAAGAATCGTACTCAACTTGCATAGCTTCTTGCCATTGATCCCTTTGAGACGAATTGATAGCTTCCATATACGATATTGGATCCTCTTGGACAGACATAGCATCATCAAAGACATCATATTCAATAGAATAGAATCCATGCTCTATCTCAATAGGAAGATCGACATAGATCTCCAAATTTTCATCAATATTCTTTGGAGGTGAAGGAGGTTTATGATCATCAGAATTAGTAGAATCACAAAGCAAGTAAGGAAATGCACTAAGCAAAGACTGTGTATCATCTGAAACATCTGACAACCATGTGCCACCCATAGTCTTCTCATCAAATATAGCATCACGACTAATGATAACCTTTTGAGAAGAAGGATCATAAAATTTGTAACCTTTGGAATGATCTGAATAACCAAGAAAAATAACCTTTAAACCTGGAGGATCCAACTTATGTCGAGTGTCCTTGGGCACATGAATATAAGCAATGCAGCCAAATCCACCCTGCTGAAAACGTGAAGCGGGACACTTGCGAGCAACAAATGCAGCGTCAAAATCCCTTTGTTCGCGAGTGACCAAAACAGCATCGGATTTTTCCAAATGATGCTCATGACGTTGAGAATATTCAATAAGAGATATACATGCTTTGTCAAAGTGGATATCATCCTTGTTAGACAAAATGGTGATGATATTGTCATATAAAGGATCTTTGATGGTATGAAGAAGTTGAGTAACAATCTGATTTTTAGCAACAGGAGCGCCGGCAGCACCAAGCTGATTGATAATGTCTTTAAAAGCCTCGATATGAGAGTGCATAGAAGTACCAACCTTATATTGAAGATTCTTCAAACAAGTTTGGAGATATAAAATTTCAGTGACCGATTTCTTCTCAAATTACGTTGAGATAAGATACTCCCAAATAGCATGAGAGGTTTCCAGATGAAAGACATCCAACATAAGTGAGTCAGGAAGTGCACACAATATATAACGACGAGCTGCTTTGTCACGACGAATCCAATCACTATGATCAATTTTCCATTGTTCAAATAATGGACCATCAGTAATCACAGAATTATTATTCATCACATCAATAGGTTGAATTGGGCAAGAGAGGTCGCCCAAAACAATATCAAATAATTCGTCACCTTCAAGAATTAGCATCATCTTTGCTTTCCACCCAGGAAAGCCTTGTCCTTGGAAGAAGGGAATAGAACGCTAGCCAGACGGATATCCGTTAACAATTACGCAATTGGCCATGCCTGTATGTCGAGAGAAAACAAATAAGATGAGATCATAGAATCTGCAAACTATGATCAAGACGAGCGTAGTTGAGATGCATGACAATCAAAATAGGGAGATGCACGTAAGAACGACGAAAAGTATTGAGTGACTAAAAAGAAAGCCCGAAATAGAGAGGCATAACGTGCAAGACGAGATGACGCATATAAAAAAAGTGCTATTTCGGTCGAGCAAAGAACGTGAACGATAATAAAACATCGCTAAAAATAGCAAGATGTTTGCTTGTCGTAATCAACATCATTAACGAAGACGAGCGATTAACAAACTATAATTGGGGATTAACGAACTGTAATTAGAATTACATTTTTAAATAAAGAATCGCAGATTCGAGCAGAATTGCTGTCTTGAATCCTGAACTGTCATAACTTTTGATCCAGAACTCCAATTGACAAGCGGTTTTGACAGGATTCGAGAGTACGACGAGAGCTACGCATCTGGACCTGGTTTTGTTTTTAAAGACAAAATTAACTAATACTTCTAATTTGAATAAGTTCATATATCAAATCATCACTTGTGCAAAGAATTCAATCAAGTATAAACAATGAAACAACTTATCTTCCTTGTTGTTGCTACGCATCCATAGCTCTGATACCATGTTGAGAGAGAGAGAGAGTATGAGAGAGATACACAAGACATGCTCCCAAAGAATGATTCATATTGATATAGAGTTAGTATATATAGGTGAGACCCAAGTCAAGTGAGAGATGATATATATAGTCGTAACACTTAGAGACCTTAGCTTGGCTATGGAAACATTCATCATGGCATGTATTCAAGTTGAAGAATAGACTTTTAAGGATGTTAAGTTCACCCATTGAATCTTTAGTAAAGTATAGTTTAAAACTCCATTTTTTCAACCTTCTCAAGAGAAAGGGTCAATGAGAATTTTATGACCTAGTTTACCTTTCTTTTTTTCTTTTAAAAACATGAAAAAAAAATTGAACCTCTTCATGTAAGTATTTGTACATATAATACATATATCAACCTCCTCATTTTTAAAAAAAAGAGATGATACAAAGTGATATTTAACTTTTTTTTGTATATTAATATGGTATGCACATCAATATGATTACCTTTTTTCAACTGTATAAGATGCCCTTTGATATATTAAAAGTAAGGTTGTGCTCTCCACAGTTGTATACCAATATACACAATAAGAGTTTAGAACTATTAATCTATTAAGATTTTTAATAAACTCACTTGATGAGGTATACTATGACTCTTGATGATGAAGAAGTTTGATGCAATAACTTACTTCAAATTGCCTTGTAGCTTAAAATATTTTAGGGTATACTTTGATATCATTTTTTTGTCATCTTCCACTTTGATATCATAAAAATTACTCTAACACTATACTTGGAATCTTGTCAAGTCATGTGCTTAGAACTAGATATACTTTAACTTGATTCATGTCAAGTCTCCTTATAATAGGATACCGTGACTTTTACGTGCATTAAAAAATACAAAAGCATGGCATATATGAAATTGTACTCTCTTTCACCATTGTATTGATCTTAGGCTCAAGATTTTCTATATGTTTTGAAGCTAACCTCAATCTCATAATGCATATCATTAAGGCTATCCACAAGGCTATGCTCAACTTGAAGAGAGTTTGATTGTATTATTGAGCTTTGTTCGTGTCCTGCTAAGAATTTCCTGCTACAATAGTATTAAAAACCCATCATTTTAATCCAAGTATAGAGGCATAGGGCATGGTCTTTGCATTACAAGTCTTTAATATAGAATCAATGACTCATGGCCATGAAGGAATAAATTCATGTCAATACTACATAAATATACTTTAGTCTCCAAGCACCCATACACATTATCAATGTATATACAAGATTCAAGCTCAACAAAACATACATCAGAGATACATACATGGCTCAACTATCTCGTGTATTTGTGAGAGATCTTGAGCCTATGATCAAATAGCAACCTTCTTGATTTGATATGATTATGAGGTGTCTTTGGGAGAGAGCTTGAGCATGTTCTTAAGCTCATTTTAACCCTCTCCTTATGGGAAAGAAGCTTGTCAAGACGATTTCCCCGTGTCCCTTTGAGGGCATGGAAAAATAGTTTCTCTTTTCTCATTGAGATAGCTATGAGATAGCACGCTTGAGCACGTGCTCAAGCTTGTATTCAAACCCTGTCTATTTGACATGACTTTTTGATATGTCTTTGGGATGTAGCTTATGCCCATTCTCAAGCTTGTAAAAACCCTCTCCTTATGGGGAAGGCACTTGTTAATAGGTTTTTCCCCTCTCCCTTTGAGGGCATGGAAAAAAGTCCCTCCTCTCTCATTGAGATGGCTATTAGACAACACACTTCAAGCACCCTATCTATTTGATATGACTTTTTTTATATGCATTTGGGAAAGAGCTTTAGCATGTGCTCAAGCTTGTATAAACTCTGTCTTTGTGGGGGAGGACCTCTGTCTCTAAGCACATCATGGTAGTTTCTCCTATCTCATTAATATTTCTATGAGAGATAGCTTGAGCATGTGCTCAAGCTTGTATGAGTACTGTCTTTCTTATGTGCATTTTTTACATGTCTTTGAGATAGAGCTTTAGCACATGCTCAAGGTTATATCAACTCTTTCTTTCTAGGGGAGGAGCTTCACAAGATAGGTTCCTAGTTTCTCCTATCCCTTTTAGATGTATTAAAGAGAGGACTTGTTGACTGTGTGATCAAGCCTATAGCAGCCTTCTTTATTTGATATGACATTGATCAGCTGCCTTTCAGACAAAGGAGAGGTCATCTTCTTATATCCATGTTCTTTACGACTCATATCCACTTGAATTTTCTAATCCTTGTCACACAAGTAATATCAATTATGTAATCACTAGACCATGCTTTTCCTATGGTAGGTTAAAATGCAAAACATGAGTCCTATGATGTGAGCATAAACATGTTTTTGAAGCATTTCAATCATTGAGTGAGACTACGACATAGGAGTTTGAGTTGAACTTTCAAACAAAATGTCAAGTGAAATTGGAAGTATAAGAAAAATTTCACATGTGTCTAGGTGATGCCCAAGTTAGAGTGTGCACATGTCCATCTTCCACTTTGACATCATGAAAATTACTCTAACACTAATTAGAATCTTGTCAAGTCATGTGCTTAGAACTTAGCATACTTTAATTTGATTCATATAAAGTCCCTTATTAGAATAGGGTACACATGGACCTTTTTTATGAAAGTAAATATACAAAATAGACAAGTTTAGTTAAACTTTATTAAAATGCATCTGCAATGAAAACTTGTCAAATACCCTTAGAGCAGGGTACACTATGATATATTGACTCAAATTCAAGATTGAGACTATGGATAGTCAAATCATATGAATGATTGAAAATTGATAAAATATTTGCTCAATTTGATACATTTAGTAATCATGAGAGATTTGTAAGAGACCAAATTCTAGTTCATAGTCATATATGATGTTAGAGTAGGAATATAGATTTTTTTCATGGCCCATGTGCATATTTCAAGATTGAAGGCTCATCTTTTGTAAGGCTTCTGTATGTCATGGTCTTCTTTATGACATGTTTGGGGAACTATAATTTATGACTTCCTACTTATGGCACACTATCTTGTGGCCTTATTCTAAAGCACTTTCCAATTTAAGACTCTTATCCAAGTCCTACTCAAACTAACATCTAGGCAATCTACTCTTTTTGTAGTCCCTTAAGAACATGTTTGTATATGTTATCTAGATTGCCACAACACCATGTACACCATATTGTGGCCTTGTTCTTAAGCACTTTCCAAATGAAGACTCTTCTCCAAGTCCTACTTGAACTAACATCTTGGCAATCATGCTCTTTTTATAGTCCCTTAAGAACATGTGTGTATATATTAACTAAATTGCCACAACACCATATACACCGTTACTATGTCAAGAAAAAATTAATAGAATTTCTTTGATTGTGATTGTAAAATGGCTTAGCATACCATATGACTTTGGAGGAATTGCGCAAATCCTATGGATGCTAAGTAGAAGTGAACGCTTAGTGTTATCTTTATGTTGCAAAGTGCTCTTCAACCACATGAGTAACCATCATTTTGTTGAGGAACCTACAATATACCAAGTGGATAATTTAGAGTTCTAGCACCAAGCAGTGTTTGCTTTCTAATGTGGATATGTATAAAGGTTCAATATGTATTTTGATCATTAGATACTTTTACATCCATGTAAAAATCTTCATCATTTATACCCAAGACAATCAACATTCTTCCCACACAATTGCATTGCAAAGTAAGATACAAGTTTAATACAAGATCATTTCTAAAACACAAGAACTATCAATACATAAAAAAGAAGATACAAATCCAATAAAGTATCATTTCTTGGTGTTTTTTACAAACATATCACACGTCTTTGAATTTCTAGGACTACCCTTGCTATATATCCATTAGAGAAAGCATCCATGATGTAGTCTTCAATATCACAAAATTTTTTGATGCATGTATGGATCAAGTGTATCTTTTTCTATTGGAGGTCGACTTCCACTAGATTGTAAATATTAAGATCCGATTTATCTTCATTTGGAACACTTAAATATGTATCAAAAACCTCATAATCATGTTCCTTTGCAATAAAGAAAAATACTAACATGATGTCAAGGACATACTTGAAGGGTGCATGATCTATTTTTCTTGCCATCCCAAAGAAGATCTCATGCTTCCTTCCAAGATCCCCATTTCAAGGCTCGTTGCATCACCACAAAGCTCTCAGTTTTCACAAAGCCAAGAATAATGGTATACTCTACAACATGCATGAATGCCTCAAAGAACTTGAAATACATTTGGAAATCCATGACATCTTAGAACCACATCCCTTAGTCTGGTAAATTATACCCATGCCCAAAGATAGAATTTTTGAGGCAAAGTAGTCTAAGAGCTCATTTCAGTGATACTAACAAATTTTTGCATTGACAAAAGTAACCCTTTTGCTAATTTTTTAGAGCTCATATACATTAGGGAGAACCTAATAAATGAATTTTTCAACACTCACATCAAAGAAAGACAACTTCTCTTGACTTCTAACCCTCATAGAAGCAACTTTCTTTACTTGTCCAATATCATCCCAACTTAACTCATCATCCACACTTGTTGACAAATACACAAGAAGGGTTGAATATGTCAATGTACCAACTCCTTGCATCCAAGGATGCAAAGTTCACTATAGGTGGCTCTTGTACAACTGATATCTTTCTTTTCCCGGTCATTTTACAAGCAATCTATTTGGACGCATTGAAAATACAAACATATACAATGTGGATTATGATACTCCACGCACTAAACCCCTCACAATTTAAATAAGTATACGTGTATAAGAAAAACCCCATCTTCCACAATTCTACTAATGCCTCATGTTTGTCTAGCTCATATTAAGTGACCGACACATAGTACAAATGAGCCCTTCCCACAAATGGGTACTCAAGCCTAACTTGAATTCCAAGAGTATGCATGTTTACCTTAAACTTTATATTATCTCTCCACCATTATATGAAATCAAAATGCATTATCATTGAAAGAAATATAAATAATGTTATACAAGTGGAATATTCAAACATAATATTCTCATAAGTGCACATGCTCGAGGTCCCTCCAAAGAGACCTCAAAGTCACATAACAATGGGGAGGATCTATATAGGCTTGAGCACATGCTCAACCTCTAAAATAACACTATTACAAGCCCTTACCCATAAGAGAGGCTTGATACAAACGTAAGCACATGCTCGAGCTTTGTCCCAAATAGATCTCAAAGTCACATAAAAATGGAGAGGGTATATGTAGGCTTGAGCACATGCTCAAGCTCTGTCCCAAGCTCTATCCCAACATCTTGCCAAGTTTCCTTCATCTCTATCTCAAAGGAACAAATAAGGTGGTAATAGGCTTGATCATAGGCTCAAGCTCTCTCTCAAATAAATCTATAAGAGAAATGAGGGGAAAGGAAGAGTTGATACAACCTTGAGCACATGCTCAAGCTATGTCTTAAATATATTTAAGATATTCATATAAACAAGATTATTGATACAAGCTTGAGCAAGTGCTCAAGCTCTATCTCATGGATACCTCAACAAGCAAGGCAAAACTACTGTGTTGTAGTCAAAGATAGAGGGGAAAGAATATTACAAAGGTCCTCTCTAGGGTCATAATAGGCTTGCTCTATTGGAAGATAGAACAAATTATGTATGCTTTAGGAGAAAGGCTCAAAATTCCATAAGCATACTGAGCAAAGTGGAACTACCCAAAGGCTATAAAAACATGTACTTGGATCTCATTTCAATGCAATATATAGTACTTCTCTTTTGTGTCAAGTCAAGACTGTGTTTATGAGTCCAAGCTAATCAATCTTGAAACATATTTCACTTGAGTTACAATATCTCATTCCAATTATGTATCATGTTTATGACTTGTGTCCACCTTAGTCAATCTAGCTCTAGATTCATCTTTCTTTACATGGTACTAGAGCCAACTAAGCTAGGTATCTAGTGGGCATACTCTCTCAACCATTCCCTGTCTTATTCCCTTCTCTACTTAACTCATTAAACCATCTACTCCCCATGTCAATATCCCAAGCTACATGTGGTGATTGCTAGTTCAGTCAAGAAGCTTGGTTCGAAGCTTGTATTGGAGGTGCTAAGAAAGGGGTATGCTTTTGTTTCTATCAAAAGATAGAGAGAAATAAAGAGAGTTTGAACAACTTGTCTAGCCTCCACAAATCCATTTCCTCTGCTACAAAAAAGATGTCCCTACATGGATCGAGTATAGTGAGTTCACACTGAGAGATGCAGAAATTTGTGCTACCAAGTTCACACCTTTTAGCTCATGAAAAGATCTAAAAGTTTTTCTTTATCTAAGCTAAGGTAAAGCCTTATCTAATTGAGCTTTTCATTCAAGCCTCTTTCACAGTTACTCACTTCTCAATCTAGTTCATCTTAAACCTCATTCACACCCTCTCCCTCACACTCAAAACCTTAATCACATTGTTAGTTAAATTCTCTTCCTCCTCGCAAATTGGATGTAAGTGATCTTGATCCCAAAATTGATTCACATTCTTTTGGAAAGATATTGTGTGCAAAATGTTACATTGATTAAACCTTTGTAACATCTCAATTTTGTTGTAAAATGATAAACATTGTTTGAGTGTACCATAAATGTTCTTATCTAAAAATGGCAGATCTTGAGAAAATAGCCAAATTTAATGGTGAAGGCTTCCATGCATGGAAAGCAAAGACTATGTATCATCGCATGTGCAATGACCTATGGGATTGATGATGGAAGAGATGGAGATAGCAAAAAAGAAGATATTGGAGAGGCAATACCTTTGATGAAGTTCCAACCAAAGACAAAAGAATGGAGGAGAATGAACAACAAGGTTCTAGGCATCATTACATGGGGATTGATCGATGATGGTTTGCATCATATCTCTAGCATTAGGGATGCCAAAGCTACGTGGGATTAGCTTGATAAAATCTTTGGGACATAGGCTAAAACTCCAAGGTAAAACTACTCATGCAATTGTACAAACTAGATGTAAAAGATAAATCTTCTATGACCATGCACATTAATAAGTTCAAGAGCCTAAAAAATCAACTTGCCACTCTAAATACGAGAACATTGATGAAGATGAAGCTAGAACAATATTACTAGTAGCAAGTTTAAATCATGAGCCATGTGAGAACCTTGTATCTACCTTAAGTAATGTTCCAAATCTCTCACTACTTAAGGACATTCAACACTCTCTACTGGATGAAGAAAATAAACATAAAAATAAGGATGCAAAGAGAGTTGTCTCAACACCTAAAGACAATCTCTTGTACACTAAAGGAGCTTATGGAGCAAAAGGCAATGGCCGGGGATTTAACACCGAAAAAAAAGATAGCATGATATGTCATTATTATGGTAAGACTAGACACATAGCCAATTAATGTTTCCACCATAAAAGAGCACAAGAGGTGGAAAATGGAAACCATCAAAATCAGTTCATGAATGAAGAAGATGCTTCTGATCTACTGACAACAACTCAGACAGATTGTTTTGAAGAATCTTCCATTGTATCTCCCATAGATGATCTTTTTTTTCCATAGTAGATGTTGCTTTGTAAAAATCCTTTCCAAATACATAAATTTTAAAGCTTTAACTTGACTAGGCTACCTATGAGCTAGTCTCCTCGACTATGTTCATGTAGGGGAGGCTAAAGTCAGCAAGTGTAGGAACTCATCATTTGAGGGGGGTGTTGGAAGATAGAACAAAGATGCATCCTCTAAGAGAAAGGCTCAAAATTCCATAAGCATTGTGAGGAAAGTGGAACTACCCAAAGGCTATAAAATGTACTTCATGCTCATTTCAATGCAATACATAGTACTTCTCTATTGTGTGAACTCAAGTCTGTGTTTATGACTCCAAACTATTAAATCTTGGAACCTAATTCACTTGAGTTACAATTATCTCTCATTCCAATCATATATCATGCTTATGACTTTCATCCACCATAGCCAATCTAGCTCTAGATTTGTGTTTCTAAACATGCTCATTAGCTCAATCTCTCTCTCAAATACATCTAAAAGAGAAATGAGGGGAAAGGAGTGTTCAAAGAGAGGGAAAGAGAAATACAAAGGCATGGAGCTATCAACTAAGAGAACAATGCACTCGCATTGTTTTTCATTATTTCATCATCATACTCAACTGAGTAACTCAAGTAAGGTCTAGTCACATATAACTAAATGAACTAGGCCACTAATTGATCATACAACTACGTGCGGTTGAGTCTAATCCGACTCAATTATTACAACACACATGGATGGTGACAACTAGGACTAGAGTTGTCGAGATACAGTCAGTGTCGATGGCTAACTAAACTGAGCTTGAATCTCAAAACTCCCCCTCAAGTTCAATCTAACTACTATACTTTAAGTAGCTCTCTGAAGTGAACACTTATCTTTACCAAGTGATTTGGTCAAGATGTCAACTACCTAGTCTTTTGTCTTCACATGGAGTAGATCCAATCTATCCTTAAAGTATGATTTACTAATGAAATGATAATGAACTTCTATGTGCTTGGACCTAGCATGATAGACTAGGTTGCTAGCCAATACATTACTCATATTTTCACAATGCAATGTGACCTTCATGTCCAATTGTATACCCAAGTCACATAGAAGTTTCAGCAGCCAAACTAATTCACATGCCGCTAAGGTTGCACCTTTGTATTCTACCTTTGTACTAGAGAGAGCAATGGTCAATCTCTTCATATTGCTTCAATTGATTATACTATTGCCCAAGCTAAAATCATGACCATTGGTTAACCTTCTATCATAGACAAAACCAACCTAATCAACATCTCTATAGCCTATCATATCAAGTGACTCTCCAAGCTCATAAAACAACCCATAATTCAAAGTACATTTCATGTACCACATAATCCTCCTCACTGCATCTAAATGTGGCTTATGGGGCTTTTGCATGAACTAGCTAATCAGCCCCACCACTGCATAACTGAGGTCAAGATGGGTGATAATGAGATAAATCAAGTTGTCCATACATAGTAACATTCTCTGTTTCATTTCCAACATCAACTGCAAGTTTGAAATTCTAATCCAATGGTGTTTCCATGGGCTTACACTCCATCATCCCATATTTCAGCAACATATCTTGAGCATATTGTTTTTGTAGTAGCCATATACCTTGAGGTGTAGACACAAAGTCAATCCCAAGAAAATGTTTCAACTCTCCTAGATCTTTTACCTTAGACTCAGTTTGTAACATGGATTTAATTTCAGCAATCCCATGCTCATCATGTCTAGTGATGATCAAGTCATCCACATAAATCACCAAGGAAACATAACCATTCTCTATCTTCTTTGTAAATAGGCTATTGTTTGCATGTCTCATCTGAAAACCAAGCTATTGTATGTACTAATGTGAGCATTCCATGCTCTTGATGCCTATTTCAATCCATCCAATGAATTTTTTAGCCTACAGACATGATTCGAGTTATCAGGGTATAGATAACCCTCTGGCTATTCCATATAAACCTCCTTAGTCAAATCTCCATTTAGAAATGCATTCTTGACATCCATCTAGAAAATCTTCCATCCCCTAGAAGTTACTAATGCAATGATAGTTCTTACGGTTTCCATCTTTACACTGGGCTCAAAGTCTCCTCATAGTTCAGACCATACTGTTGTGCACATCCCTTAGCAACCAATCAGGCTTTGTACCTTTCCAATGAGCCATCTACCTTGCATTTCATTTTATAAACCCATTTTTAGCAAATGGGTATTCTGCCTTAGGTAGACTAACCAAATCCCATGTGTCTGCTACATATGCCTCGTTCATGGTAGCACACCAATTTTGATCTCCAACTACCTCACTAAATTTCATAGGCTCTTTGTAGCCCATCACTTTAATCATGTATGAAAAATGGCTGGTTGAATACCCTCTATATGTCACTCTATCAACAAGTTTCTTGACCCTTTCTCACCTTCTTAACTGCATTTCACTACGTGATTGCCTCTCATGAGGCGATACATACCTGATTTGCCTTACACTAAGTGTCATAACATATGGTAAGTCCAATTCACTGACAAGACTATTAGTAACAACAAGTGCTTCACATCCATATGTAAGCAGGCTAGTTCACCATCAAACATCTTCTCTGTGCCTTTATCTAATCTACCCCTCACTAACATATCCATGTCAATTGATGCAAAACCATGACTACATAGTCGTCCTATCCCAAGGACTAGTGAAAGGGTAATTTTTAGCATGAGTAGAGCTGGTTGGTCCATCAACACAATATTAGTGAGTTTGGGAATCTCCAAATTCCCATTTTTTTGAATAGTAAAAAGGTGGCACCTAGATAACATGCCCATAAGTTTCTCAAAATCATATGATGTGACCTATCATTGGAAAGCACTTGAAAAATGGAATCTATTGAGCAATAAACCTCTCGATTTGGAGTTACAATGTTCAAGTTGTGACAAATCCAAAGATTTAACCATGTGTCCCAAACTTATGGGAAATTTCCATATTCCCCATTATGGTGTTCATCAGAAACCACTGCAATTTGACCACCATACGATGATGCAAATCATCAAATACTACATCGTTGCTAATCAAAGTCTCACGAGTAGACGGATTATAGCACTTATAGGCCTTTATGTCATGTGTATAACCAAGGAAGACACTCTTAACAACTTTTGGGTCTAACTTCTTCCTCTTCTCATCAAGTACATGTGCATAAGCAATGAATCAAATACTATAAGGTTGCTAATATCAAGCTTATGACCATACAATTTCTCATATGGTGTGAGGTCATGGATCCCAACTATAGGTGTTTCGTTCAATACATAAACAACAATGATAATTGGTTCAGCCCAATAACCATTCAATAAGTTCTTTTCATTAAGCATTGCCCTAGCAACTTCCATAAGCACATGATTTTTTCTCTCTGCAACACAATTTTGCTATGGTATATAACTACATGTTAGCTTCCTTTTATTGCCATATTTTGCCAAGTACTTATCAAATTCTTAAGATAGGAATTCTCCATCTCCATCAAATCTCAGACATGAGATATAACACCTAAACTCATTTTATAGGTGTTTTTTTCACTACATAAACAACAATGATAATTGGTTCAGCCCAATAACCATTCAATAAGTTCTTTTCATTAAGCATTGCCCTAGCAACTTCCATAAGCACATGATTTTTTCTCTCTGCAACACAATTTTTCTATGGTATATAACTACATGTTAGCTTCCTTTTATTGCCATATTTTGCCAAGTACTTATCAAATTCTTAAGACAGGAATTCTCCATCTCCATGAAATCTCAGACATGAGGTATAACACCTAAACTCATTTTTGGCATGTGTCTTAAAATCCTTGAAAACATCAAGCACCTCATCTTTGTGCTTTTGGTGTGCAGATCGGATGCCGTATGCTCGCGTAGTGAATGTCGGAAGGTCCCCAAGAACAAAAAAACTCTACTTTTTGCACAAAAATCAAGGTAAAAAGCATGCACGACATGAACAAGAGACCAATTGGGTGCAATCTCCCCCCATGCCTTGTGTGAGTGCTCCACAAAGCATGTATTTTATGTATTAATCATCTTCAAGCTCAAATAATAGCCCAAATTACAAAATAGCACGCTTTTGGCTTTTGAGTTTGCTTTAGCACAAAATAGAAATAAAGCTAATGGGCAGCGCCCAAAGAGTCAGGCATACCCAATACAATGTCCAAATACAAATATCATAATCGTGCGCCCATGCGCATACAAAATAATAAATAAATATCCAACGCCTCAATAAATAGGTGCGACAAAATATAGGCGCCATGCCTAAGGTATGCGCCCATCAAAATGTAAGTGATAACTCGAATACTCACTATCCTCCAATGCTTTCCTCCGCCACTGCTGCTATCTCTACACATCAACTGAAGCATTCACAATCGTTAGTAAAATAATACAATTAAACCGACAAAAGTGAATACCTAGCAGTCTTCAGCTACATAAATAAATCAACTGGTTAGAAATCAATCCTAACCTTAATTTATTACGAGTGCACACTCTAAACTCATAAACGTTTATTAATTTAATATGTATTTTACGGAATCACCCATGTACACACTAAATTAATGAAACGCCCGAAAAGGATAGGCGTTCCCATCAACTTCTCGCACAAAGAATCCACTTTGTGTATGAGCCCCGGTCAACAAAGTTTATGGAATCCACCGTGAAATATGCCTCCTGGCATCATACCCCCGGGGTGGGATAGCAATTGACCTCAATTTCTATTAGCTCAATGTGGAGCTAACAGAGTGGGAAAAGCATTTAAGTCTCTAGCGTGCATCCATTGGTCTTCTTCTACAGGATGGTTCTTAAATTTGACTAGATATCTAGAATATCTTCGGCCAGTTCTAGTGGTCATAAAGTTAGTATCTATGATAGCTTCAGGTTCAAGTATTTCAGTCTCTTCATCTAACAAAGGTGGGTTTTCATAAATAGGGTGTACAAGTAATTGGCCTCTAAAGGGTCGTAATAAACTAATGTGAAATGTGTTGTGAATTTTCCAGTGAGGTGGTAATTCTAACTTGAATGCATTGTCATTAATTTTGTGAATGATCTTAAATTGTCAAAAGAATCTAGGTGCTAATTTCACAATTGGGTATTTATCTACACTTTGTAATCTACGTTTTTCTATTCTCAACCAAACATAGTCATCAACTTTGAAATTCATTGCTTGTCTTTTCTTATTGGCTTGTTTGGTATATGATTGCTAGGCTTTGGCAATCATGTCTTTAACCTCATAAAAAATAGTAGTGTGCATAGTAGCAATATCATCAGTACTCTGAATTCTATTTGATAAAGATGCAAAAGGTGTAGACAATCTATAACCATAAATCACTTCAAACAGTGCTTTCTTTGTAGATGTGTGTGGTGTATTGTTATATGCAAACTGTAGTAAATGCAAATGTGTGTCCCATGTCTGTGGTTTAAAAATAGTGTAAGCACGTAAAAGATCTAGAATAGTACTATTAGTGGCTTCTGTTTATCCATTAGTTTCAAGATGAAATGCAGATGAGAAATCAATTTTTGTTCCTAGGTTAGCAAACAAAGTAATCCAAAAGTTGTTGCAAAATCTAGAATCACGATCAGAAATAATAACTTTTGGTAATCCATGATTAGTGAAAACAGTTTGTTTACTAAACCTGTCTACTACAATCCAAATCATGTCATGGTTAGCTTTAGTATTAGGTAAACCAGTAATAAAATCCATAGAAATTTGTTCCCATGGTCTTGATGGAATAGATAAAGGCATAAGTAATCCATACTGTTTACCATGATGTCTCGTAACTCTTTGACAAATCAAACATTCAGAAACAAAGTTAGATACATCAGTGTCCATATGTGGCCAATAAAAATCTTCAGTCAATGTACGTAAAGTAGATATGATACCTCTATGACCTTGATATGGAGGACAATGAATCTCATTTAAAACAAAAGATCTAAATGGAACTGTAACACATAATCTCTTTTCATAAAACATGAATCCATCATTATAAGACAGTGAATCAATAGGAATCCAGTTATTTCCAACTAATTTATTCCAATCAGCATGAAAAGTAATGTCCTGATGATAAATATCTTTCATAGGAGTTAGAGAATCAAATGATATAACAAAAATATTATGAATGGTGGGTCTTCTACTTAATGCATCGGCCACTACATTTTCTTTACCTTGTTGATATTGGATAATCGGATGAAAACTCTGAATAAAGACTGCCCATTTGATATGTCGGTCAGATATTTGGGGTTGGATAAGTAAATGTCTAATACTTTGTTGATCAGTCTTAATCACAAACTCAGAACCCATTAAGTAATGTTTCCATTGTCTTAAAGCTTGTACCACAACTAATAATTCTTTATCATATGTGGAATATTTAAGTTCGGAGGGTTTCAATTTACAACTAGAATAGGCTATGGGATGATTATCTTGCATAAGTACGGCTCCTATTCCAGATCCGCTAGCATGAGTAACTACTAAAAAGAATGGTCTATTAAAATCAGGTAGTTGTAATACAGGAGCATGGGTTAATTCATGTTTCAATAAGTCAAAGGATTTCTGTTGATTATCAGACCAATGATAAATAATACATTTCTTTAAAAGTTTAGTCAAAGGCGAAGCAAGTAATGAAAAATTTTCCACAAATTTCTTGTAAAAACTAGCAAGACCTAGAAAAGATCGTAACTCATGCAAATTTTTAGGTATAGGCCAATTCAATATTGCTTCTATCTTCTTAGGGTCAACTTTAATACCATCTGATGACACAATATGACCTAAATATTCAATTTCTGTTTGAAAGAACTCACTCTTTTCTGGATTAGCATACAGTTGATTATCTTTCAACAACTTGAAAACCAAGGACAGATGTTCATAATGTTCTTTCTCATTTTTACTAAACACCAAGATATCATCAAAGAATACAATAACACAATGCTGATATTTGAAAAATATACAATTCATCATTCTACTAAATGTAGCAAGTGCATTAGTCAATCCAAAAGGCATCACTAAAAATTCATAATGACCAAATTGTGTTCTAAATGCAGTCTTGAATATGTTAGACTTATCTAATCTCACCTGATGATAACCAGATTTAAGATCTATTTTACTAAATATGGTAGAACCTTGCAGTTTATCCATAAGGTCATCGACTCTAGGAATTGGATATCTATTCTTTACAGTGATCTTATTTAAAGCACGATAGTCAATGCACATACGATAAGTATTATTATTCTTCTTTACCAATAAAACAGGTGCACCAAATGGAGAATTACTAGGTCTAATCAATCCTCTATTTAGTAATTCCTCAACTTGATTTTGAATTTCTTTTTGCTCTATCTGGTTATGCATATATGGTGCTTTACAAGGTGGTTGTGTACCAGGAATTAAATCTATTTTGTGGTCTTCTGGACGTGAAGGAGGTAAACCAAGTGGTAGATCTTCTGCAAAGCAGTCTTTAAATTGTGCAAGAAATTCTTTATGCCTAGGGTGCATATGTTTTTCTCTAACTTGTAGTTCCTTCATCCAAATTAGATAAGATTTACTACTTTTGCGTAATGCACGTTTAGCTTGAGTATGAGAAAGCAATGGAAAAGCATTAGATGCATGCATACCATACAGTGTAATATGTTTTCCTTGAAAATGTATATTAATTGAATGCGTGGAATAATCTATATCAGGATTATGCTGATGACGCCAAGGCATACCTAAAATAATATCACTGGACTGTAATGGTACAACTAGAAAATTCCTTCTTTCACTGTATTCACCAATTTGAATTTCTACATCATGCACCTCTTGTGTTCCATTATACCTTGTGCCTAAGAATGCTACTTTAATGCGATAATGCGTAGGAACAGTTTGTAATTTCAATTCTTTCACTAACTTTGCAGAAATAAAATCATGAGTACTACCATCATCATGCAAAATAATCTTTTCTTTTCCATGCACTAGACATTTCATTGTCAACAAAGAATGTGGAGTTGGCATACATGGTAAAGTATCCGAAGGAGTAGTAATGTCGTCCTCATCTTCCGTAAAGTCAGGCATTTCTTCGTGTTCTTCATCTTCCATTGCTCCAAGATAGTTGATATGGACAGGTGGCTTCTTCGATTGGCAATTGGCTGCTAGATGTCTAGGTTGGTGGCATTTGTAACACACTATAGGTTTGGCTTTAGATACATTATTTGCAATGGCAGGAAGTCTAGGAATATTAGGATTTGGCTATGAAGATGGCTTAGGGTTTTGATTGGTATTTGATGGCAAAGCAGGTGGTTTTGTCCAAGACTTACGGAAAGATGATGAAGGAAATCGACTTTGATTGAATCTTCTAAAATTTGAATTGAATTGCTTAGAACCATAGTTACCATTTGCTTGAAATTGTTGTGGACACTTGTCTCTTCCTCGAATCTTGTCTTCAGTGTCATAAGCTAAAGAAATTGCATCTTCAAGAGTTGCACGCTTGAACATATTGATTTCAGCGTAGTAATGCCCAAGTAATCCAGACATATACTTGCGCTTGTGAGTCACTTCAGGTACGTCTTCAAGCATGCGTAACTGGAGTAATGCATTTCAAAAGCATTCGGTGTACTGAGGAATAGGCTCACGATCTCTTTACTAAAGAAGGTCCCATTGCTTTGTGGCTTTTTCATGGAATTGTGGAGGAAGGAAATTCTGCATAAACTTCTTCTTGAAAATCTCCCAGGTAGTGGGACAATCTATGCTCTTACGAACCACGGTCCACCAAAGAGTTGCTCTATCCACTAAATGATTAGTGACACACTTGATTTTATCTTTTTCTGCGTATGTTTCCTCATGAAAGTAATCATCAAATTGACTAATGAATGCAAGAACAGTTTTTCCATCTCGCGTGCCATTGAAAGTACGGAATTTGAAATTTCTTTTACTTATCTTTGTTTCTTTGCGGATGGATTGAGCTTCGAGAGTCGCATCGATGGTACATCGGATAAGATCTTCAGATTGTGGTTCCCCTTTGAAAGTAGTCGATCTTTGTAAATTACCCAATTGAACTTGTAATGCTTGCTGGGCTCTTCGTTCTTCGTCCAACTGCATCATAATTAAATCCAGCTTTTGTTCCACCGTAGGTTCAGGAAGATCGCCTTTAGCCATTAAATCATCCATATTTTGTTCCATCATCCTGCAAAACTTCAAAACACCTCACACTCTCAAAATCCAATTAGCGGGATGAGCGTAGCTCAAGATCGGGTGTACAAGGCTTATATATGTATATATATACATACATACATATATATATATATATATATATATATATTGCTGGCTTTCACAATCTTCGTCTTTGGCTATTGCGGGATTTGTAATCTTTGAAAAATCTGTGTTTTGACCTTCTGCGTATGCTGAAACTGGTTCAGCAAGTCTGCGTATGCAAACAGTACCTTCCAGGGAACAATTTTGCAGTTCGGTATTTCTGCGCAGGAACAGTCCTTCTAGGAGTTTTGGGCACAAGTCAGTTTTGACTTCAGGTTATTTGACAGACTTGCAGAGTTGCAAACTTACAAAACTTGATCAACTTGATAGATTTACGTGACTATTGACTAACAGAACTTGCAGGATAAGTAACTTTGAGCTTGAGTAGTTGGAGACCTTTAGTTGACTTAGAGTATTAAGAAGCTTTAAGCTTCTCAGCAAATTGTCGACTTTTAGGACATGAATATGTCCTCGGCAGAATTTTCGCCGCCCTGTACATCCTGCCGCCATTCTTCAACGATTTGATTATTTTGAAGCTTTTTAAAGCTTCAAGCTAAGCTAAGCTTTAAAAATTTAAAACTTAAGCTTTGAAGCTTAAGAAAAGATATGGCTTATCTCTGTTTATCCACGACTTGTAGAAGAGGATGTAGGAGTGGTCCTCCGCCATTGCAGGCCGGTCCTTCGCGATCAGAGACTCGAAACAGAGGTTCTTGACCGACAGGAATCCACCCGTATCGACCATTTGTGATGAGATTGACCGTAGAGCTCGATCATTCCAGGAGCTCCGCCTTCGCACAAGATGGGTAGCGATTGGAAGCTCTCGATCTCAGCTTCGCTCTGATACCACTGATGCACAGATCGGATGCCGTATGCTTGCGTAGTGAATGCCGAAAGGTCCCCAAGAACAAAAGAACTCTACTTTTTGCACAAAACTCAAGGTAAAAAGCATGGACGACATGAACAAGAGACCAATTGGGTGCAATCTCCCCCCATGCCTTGTGTGAGCGCTCCACAAAGCATGTATTTTATGTATTAATCATCTTCAAGCTCAAATAATAGCCCAAATTACAAAATAGCACGCTTTTGGCTTTTGAGTTTGCTTTAGCACAAAATAGAAATAAAGCTAATGGGCGGCGCCCAAAGAGTCAGGCATACCCAATACAATGTCCAAATACAAATATCAGAATCGTGCGCCCATGCGCATACAAAATAATAAATAAATATCCAACGCCTCAATAAATAGGCGCGACAAAATATAGGCGCCATGCCTAAGGTATGCGCCCATCAAAATATAAGTGATAACTCGAATACTTGCTATCCTCCAATGCTTTCCTCTGCCACTGTTGCTATCTCTACACATCAACTGAAGCATTCACAATCGTTAGTAAAATAATACAATTAAACTGAAAAAAGTGAATACCTAGCAGTCTTCAGTTACATAAATAAATGAACTGGTTAGAAATCAATCCTAACCTTAATTTATTACGAGTGCACACTCTAAACTCATAAACATTTATTAATTTAATATGTATTTTGCGGAATCACCCGCTATGGAATCACCCATGTACACACTAAATTAATGAAACGCCCGAAAAGGATAGGCGTCCCCATCAACTTCTCGTACAAAGAATCCACTTTGTGTATGAGCCCCGGTCAACAAAGTTTACGGAATCCACCGTAAAACCTCACGGAATCCACCGTGGCACGGAATCCACCGTGAAATATGCCTCCTGGTATCAGCTTTAGGATATACAACCATGTATACTTGCTAAAATCATTAATAAATGACACATAATATGTAGCACCACCAAAAGATACATTATGGGTTGGACCCCATACATCCAAAAGTAACGATTACAAAGGTCGAGAACTGTTTTTGACATGTCTCATAAATGAAAAACTCATGCTTTCCCAAACTAACTAGCAAAGGACCTAGATTCATATACTTGAACTTTGGCAAGCCAAGTATAACCACTTGTTGCATATTTTTTAACCTCTAAATATTTACATTACCAATGCATTTGTGCCAGATTTCCGCATCTCTAACTACTCCATTATCATGGGCAAACATGGGTGTTTTCAACTTAGGAATAGATGCATCCAAAGTGAACATCCTGCCATCTTTTTTGACTTTAGCTATCAATTTATAGCCATTTCCATATTTTTTAATAAAACATCAATCTTTGTTGAATCCAAATTGCAAATTCTGCTCTGCCATCTGACCAACAAAGAGTAGATTCTTAGTGATAGATGGCACATGTAACACATCACATAGGCTCTTCTTCTTACCATCATGCATAACCAATGAAACCACACATGTATGTTGAATATCATTCTGTGTATCATCACTAATGAATACATATCCATGAGAGCCTATAGTAATCTCATCAAACTATTCACCATGCAGAGTTTCATGATTGGATGCACTTGAGTCTATATACCACTTCTCATCAACCGTGCCTTTCTTAGGCATATCTCTCAAAACATGTGTCATAGCAAATAGCCTATCTATCTAATCATCTTGAGTGTTATTGGAAGATGCATAGATGCTATGCTATCTACCTTTTTCTTTCATGTCAACTTGCTTTTATGAAAATCTTTTGCTATAATGTGTCCATATCTACCACAATAATGCCAATTTTTGTCCCTATTCAATTGATCATGTGACTGCTAAGAACCACCTCTACCTGTAGGTAATCTCCCCCTACCTCTAAAGGCTCTAGATCCTCTCTAGCCTTGTGTATTTGAGCTCTGCCATGCATTCTGTTGCTACTATCCATACATATTATGAGGGTTACTATGACCTCAAAAAGCTCCATGAGCTCTACCACCTTTCGCTCTATGATTAGAGTAAAAAATAGTATCTCTACTCTGTAAGGTACTAGAACTTGTATTCAAGCCAAGCTTGACTTTCTCATGCAACAACAAAGCAAGCAGCTCATCCCAGCCAAGGGGGTTTGTCCTTACAAATATAGATGTATCAAAAGCCTTGTATTCCTTTCCCAAACCATTCAAGGTGACTCTAATCATGTCATAATCATCAACTTTGGAACCAACAATAGCAAGCTATTCTATAATGATTTTAATCTTTTTCATAAAAGCCTAAATGCTTGTTGAGAGTGGAAAAATACTAAATTTTTAATTGATTTGTATTGTTTTTTAGGTCTGAATGGTTGATTTTTGATGGATTTAGAGTGATGTATGGTTGTTAATGGAAGTGTTTGAGAGTGTTTTGGATGATATTGATTATTTTTGGAAAGTTCGTGATGATTCTTAGTAGAAATATAAAGTTGTGTGATGTTCTGATAGATTCTGTTGAGGTTCTGATTAGTTTTGATACCTTCTGTATAGCTTCGGTTTTGTTCTGATTTTCTTCTGTATGAAGCATGGAGTGATGATTGATGAAGGTTGAAATCTTTTGAAAGCTTATTGAATAGTTTTTTATAGTTTGGAATAGTTTAAGTATAAGTTATGAGGATTTTGTGTTCTTCGATGACCTTCTATAACCCTCTGTAAACCTTCGGGAGAGCCTGTGTCTCTATTCTGTTCCTGTTCCTGTTATGTTCTGTAGATCTTCTGTAAATGTTCTGTAGAATGTATGTGTGACTTTGGAAAAGTTTTCTAACTTTTGGAAAGAATGAATCTAAGTTCAAAAGAGCTAAAACAAATGGAAGAAGAAGCTGCTGAAGACTGAAGAGCAAGCTGAAGTGACAGAGATAGAAGTGAGCTATGAAGAGAAACTGTAGTGGCTCTGGTGCCTCTTCGACACAGACATACCTCTTGGGAGGTGCATCCACAACCTAAGAAGGATTATTGAGAGTCATTATTTAGTATTTTAGTGAGGAGATGATGTATTATCGAGAGAGAGAGAGAGAGAGAGAGAGAGAGAGAGAGAGAGAGAGAGAGAGAGAGAGAGAGAGAGAGAGTCAGAGATAGTCAATTCTATCAAAACTATGTATCTTTTATGAGAGATCAAGAGAGAAAATTATGAAGACATTGAAGATGAATACTATATGATTGATTTCCATTCAAAAATGGTGTATTATTTTATATTCTTTGTTCTATTGATGGATTCTATGAAGATGTTGAAGATTATGATTGATTCTATCAAATCCGTGGGAGATATCTACTATGATGCTGCGTGAAGAATTGTTGTTTTCTTTGTTTTGGTCATCAAAAGAAAGAAATAAAAGCTTGTTGATGTTAAAAGATAGATTTTATTGCAGTAGAATCCCTTTTTCCTTGGTGTCTCTCTTGGGGCTCCATGTTTTTTGTGCACCGCCGGGGAAACTTGCCATCAACAAGCTCTAGAAGAGGCTGAAAATGAAGGAAATGGCATTGCCAAGAAGAGAAGAATTCAATGGATGTTTGCAAAGTTTCTTCTTCCACTAAAGATTTGGAGATTCTCATTATCAAAGCCACTTTCCACAAGAAGTTCATCCCACAATGGCTGAAACATATTACCATCATGATGCAAGCTCTATGTGGTGGACTATTTTCTCTTCCTGTTGAAGCAGCAGAAACTTGCATCTTGGTAGCAAATTGTTTGGGAACAAACTAAAGGGTAGAAAAAGAGAGAATGACCATCCATGGAAGATTTGACATTCATTGAGAAGTTTCCAGACATCATCAAGTGGGAGATCATGGAGAAGCTTTAGGAGTCGTGGTTTGTGGAGGTTCACGAAAACAAGAATGAAAAGAGTTGGAATTGGTTCGTGGATGCTCAACAGCAAGATACGTGGGATACTTGGTGCATTGATAATCTTCTGTTTGTCCAATTAGCAACCCACTGGAAGTTGGTAGACAGGGTTTTTTTCACAACATACACTGTTGAAACCCTCAGAATCTGGCATTATTATAATGATGCCACAACAACGATCCTAAGAAGAATGAGTTTTGATACTTTCAGAACGGAATATCTCCCCCTCCGTAGTGGTTTGAAAGCCAAATTCAGAGATGTTGAAAAGAAGGAAGTAGAAGAGATCTTAGCCAGAGAATCCCTTAGAGACTGAAGCCCCTCTCTGATTCTATTCTATTGAGTACTGAACAACTGGTTGGAGCCAGGCCCCTGATGAATGACACAATCAAGAGGCAAGCATTAGAAAGAGTCCAGAGGTACGTGAGAAGAGAGAATGCATGAATCAAGGCTGAGAATGAGCTCGCAACAGAAGCCTCCTTTGATGCCCTAAAAGCACTCTTTACAAAAGTCCCCATGGCGACTCAAGGTCCCCTTCCTAATCGGATTCGTCCTGGAAATATTGATGAGAGGCCAACAAATGTAGTCCCATTGCCAATTTTTAAGGGAGAGTACAATGAAGACCCTGATCTTCATGTAGCAGAATTTATGGTAGCATGTGTGGCTAACAATGCTAGAACCCCTGAGCATTGGTTAGTAATATTCCATGCCACTTTCAAGGGTGCGGCATTTCAGTGGTATGAGAGACAAGTAGTAGGAAATTTTGGCACATGGGACAACCTAAAGTTGGCATTCCTCACTAAATTCAGGTGTGAAGGTTTTGAAGAGTGAATGTGAGAGGAGTTCATGAACCTAAGTCAATCCTTGGAGAAAGAGTAGAAGCTTATGTCTCGCAAATGGAATCCATCCTGAAGAGATGGACTAACCATCATTTGGACGAAGGTATCCAAAAAGAGGTGTTTCTCAGAGGCCTACAACCAGAAGCTCGCAAGTTCATGGAATTGAGAAGACCAGTCAATCTGCAAGCTGCAGTGGAATTTGCAAGATTGTATAATGAAGTTGAAGCAAGACTGTCAATAACTCCAGGAAGAGGAGTCTTACCTCCTCCCATGCCAATAATGGTATACCCACCAAATGCAATCCTAGAGACAATTCCCTACCCCTATCCCCAGATGCAAACAGTGCCATAGTATAATGCACCTAATCCACTGTGGTAGCCACAAACGACAGTGCCTCAAATGATGGTTCACCACAACAACAGTGGCCTCAAACAATTCCTCCAATGGAGACTCAACAATAGTGGAACCCTACCAACTGGAATCAACAATCCCAAGTCTCAATAGGAGCTCCGAATCAGAACCAGAACAGAGGACCCTCTAGATCAACCCAACCAGTATATGCAATAATTACAGAAGCTTCTCAAAACCCTATTACAAGTACTTCAGGAGGTGAAGGTAAATCCATGAACTTGTTATGGTAAATAGTTGCGATTGCATTCACTCGAGGTTGTCGTGATAGAGCATCTACTACCACATTCTTAATTTAGATGTGTGAAGGAATTGAAAATGAAACATAGATAAGAAATTTGCCCAACGCATCTATTTCTTTGAGAGCTTCTTCTGAGTGAGGAAGTATCTTAGACTTTGGTAATCTATTTTAATAACAAAATCTACACCAAGTAAATAGTGTTTCCATACTTGAAGAGCATGTACCACCGCCATAAGCTCTTTCTCATATATTGGAGCATGTAGCTCATGGTCCTTGAGGTGTCGGCTCTCAAATGCTATTGCATGATTCTCTTGGTTAAGCATAGCTCCAATGCGATCCCCAGAAGAATCGCAGTGAACTTCAAAAGTTTTTGAAGATCCAGAAGTATGAGAACTGGTTCTTGAGTCACAAGAAACTTAATTCCTTCAAAGGCTTAAAGTTGCCATGATCCCCAGCAAAAAGGCATTCGCTTCTTAGTAAGGTCATGTAGAGGAGATGCAACATACGCAAAACCTCGTATGAACCTCCTATAGTATAAACATAGATATGGATGGAGAGGAAGAGTTGTATATATCTGGAATAGCCAATAAACTCCAAAATGCAAATCGGCAAACGAATCAAATCCTCATGCCTTGTTATGACATCAAAAACCCTGCTGCTTGTTTTTCTTCTTCTTCTTGGTTTTTTTTCCTACCCTAATGCATCCAAGTCACAAAGTAAATACCTACACTACTCCATCTCACAACATAAATCTCAAAAAGGCAAAAAAACTACTTGCCAAGGAGATCAAATACCATCTTCAATCCCCTCACTTCCTACCTATCTCAAGCACCGATTTGGAGAAAACCCTACTTCAATGCTCGATTCGAAGCACACAAGTGCTCAAGGCTGGAATCCGTTGGTCCCGGCAACGGAACCAAAATGTGGGAGCTTTCGCTCAACCCTCAAGACCCACGGACCGCTTATTGCTTCAAGCATTCCAAGCCGAGCACTAATGGCTACCTCTCACATAGCCGATGCGCCATCCATATCTACGGGTGTAGTGAGCTTACCTCCATGCTGTTCGAGTTACCTCCTCTCCCGCGCACTCCGGTAGCACCACGATCCAAGTGCAAGCTTCAAGCAAGCTCCATCCTCAAGCTCCACGCTCCAAGCTCCATCACCGCGAGCAAGAGAAGAGAAGAGAAGAGAAGAGAAGAGAAGAGAAGAAGAGAGGAGAAGATGGAGAGCTTCTCCATCCCACGGTCCCTCACCCTCACACACTCACTCCCTCACACTCTCACACTCCCTCTCTCAAGCACAAGCTCAAGCAAGTAAGAACAAGAAGAAGAAGAAGAATAGGAGAGCTACTTTTGGCCACACACAATAATGAGCTTCTCATTCACTTTTCAACTTTATATACAAAACCCTAAATCCCTTTTGGGCGGTCATCTCCTTTTCCCATTTTTTACGTGGCCGACCGTAGCCTAGGCCCTTTTTCCCATTGTCCTTCTATCTTCCTAGCTTCCTTTCCACCGCCCGTCTATATTTACAAATTACACGGGTGAGAGCCCGACACTCCTCAAATTAAACCATGATGCACTTTCTCTCTTTTACAAAAGTTTTGACTTGTGCTTTTCCTTATGCGCCTTTCTCCCTTATTTAGGACTCTTCTTCTTGTGCGTCTTTGTCTTCCATTCCTCTTTGCCTTGGCCTTTGTCTTTGTCTTATGCTTTAGCTTTTCTTAATTTTCCACCTTCGTTCCTTTGAGGGTTAACAATGAGCTACTACAGAAGATTTATTGCACATTTTGCAACCAAGGCAGCCCCTCTGTACAAGCTCGTAAGGAAAGATGTGGATTTCCTTTGGACTGATGACTGTGAAGAAGCCTTTAATACCCTAAAACAGCGCCTTATCCAAGCACATATTTTGCAGCCTCCTATTTGGATGAAGGAGTTTCATGTGCATACAGATGCATCAGTTGAAGGGCTATATGCTATCTTATGTCAAAAGGGCCCCTCTAAATTAGATCAACCGATGACCATTGATGCCTCTGATGATCCTTTTCTAATCAATGGCTATCATATGAAGAAGTACTTCTCTCCTTGGGGATCTTGACAATCACAGTCGACCTACCCTCTCCCTTTGGGGCATCACACTGTCATTCTCTTCATGCTTTTGATAGCCCTTATGATTCTCATCATGAGGCGGTCTCGTTCTACTAGCCCCTCATAGATACCTCTCAATTGGACCTTGTTCTCTTCTCGTCTGATCCAACAACGGTGGCGAGGTTAGTCCTGACACATGGTATTTCTACCATTCTCTTTATTAATGAAAAAAAAGGGAAAAAAAGAGAGAAAAAAACAAAACAAAAACAAAACAGACAAAATTATTATGGGAGAAAAGGAAGAAATTCCCTATCATAATAGGCCTCGTTCCAAGAAAAGGTGAAAACACCCTTGGGCGGGAAGCTGACTATGGAAAAGGTGGTAACACCCCGTAGTTCAGGACATCTGATTTATCAGCAGAATCTTTGCGCAAGTAATTTGAAGACACCTCCCTTGGTGCACTGTCTCTGCAATATCAGTTAGTCTGCCCTTTTTAATAAGCGACTTTTCTTACAAATCATTGAAGTATCAGACTTGTTGACTGCCTCCCTGGGTATACCTCGTCTTCAATATCCTGATGACAACAACAGTCGACGCAATCTTCATCATCAACCCCTTGAGTGATGTGAGCTTTCATCCTAACAGGATGGGGACGTGTGTATGGGCTGCCCTCTATATCTATCAGTGAGTGTGAGACAGAGGGTCGGTTGAGTGACCAGTCTTTCCCTTCAAATCAAATGAGAGGCGAGATGTGTAAATGGAGTGTTGCATGCACGGGTTGGGTCTCTCAATGGACAACACACAATATGTTCCTATGCACTACACCATTTCCTGCTTGCATCTATGCTAGACGGATTGGACGCACTGATGCACAATCAATTGTGCACCATGGTATACTCCCTCTGCCCCATTCCCTTGTCGATTCCTAAACTGGGTGTGAGATCTAGGTTTCATCATTATTAACTCGAGTGATGTAAGTTATGGGGTGAGTGACTCTTCTTTCATCCCTCTTGAATGCCTGTGAGTTGAGTGACTATCCTTCGTCAACGACACCTCCCCCGACAAGCTTCATCAACCATCTACCTCCTTGGGTATTGTTGCATGGTCCCTGCCATACTGGTTGAACGCTGGAGCGAGCCATGATACCTCCTACAGCCGACTCCAATCCTTCTGTAGCAGTGACGGTTCCTTTGACTATACGCAAACCGAGCCAAGTCTTTCTAACCTTATTCTTATGATTGCAAGTGTACGTTATGTTTTAAGTGTGGGGATGCTAGAGTCTAGTCGATTGACGAGTCCTAGGTTATGTTGCTGCATTGAACCTTGTACATTAAGGTTTTAAGTGTGGAAACACGTCTCTGCGCATCTATGATGTATACCCCCTGCCTATGCCTTAATTTAAATCTTACATGTCTGCCATGACCTGATTTTACCTTGATGGTATCCATCCCCACCCACTCGTCCATGTTCAACCCACCCTTGGGGCCGTTCCTTCTCTTTTTCCCTTTATCCCTTATTGTAACGATTTTCCATGAGAACGCATCCTACATTCACCAAAACCCACATCCCACCTTATAGCCCTATTTTTTCCTTTGACCTAACTATTTTTCCTTTTTACCAACCCCTATTCTGATCGACGGTTCTCGAGTTATTAATTTTTGACGTATTTCTCGTAAATTGGCTAGTTTTCCATGCGACTGCACCTTTATTGCTTCCGAACAACAATCTGATGTGACAGGCCTATCCTTCATCTTTCCCTTGACATTTTTTCTTTTTTCTCCCTGTCCTTTGAATGCACGGTTCTTCCGATATTAATTTTTGTGCATTTTCAAGCCATTTTCGTGCATATTTTTAATATTTTTCCATGTGAACATGCCCTATTTTCACTGGAATTCCAATTTCATTTGAGTGCTGTGTCTAGCCAACCTTTCTCTACATTTTTCCTTTTTCCTCCATCCTATTTCGATCGCTGTATTTTTTGTTATTAAATTTTCAATATATTTTTAGTTCTATTTTTTGTGTTTTTCGCATGTGAACCCCTTCTAACTTCATTGAAAGTGAGTTTTGACATGATAGCCTTGTGCATCCCCTTCTTGCGGACATTTTCTCTTTTTATTTCCCTTCATTTCGCTGCTTGGTTCTTTATGTATTCATCTTTGAGCCCATTTTCAAGTTTGTTTTTTGGGTTTTTTCCATGTGAACGCATCCTCTCTCTATGGAACCGTGTTTTGACATGACAGGTTTGTCGGCACATTATTTGCATAATTTTTCTTCTTTCTGTCCCGCATTCTGGCATGGTAATTTTCCAATATTAATCCCCGTATGTATTTTTGGCATCGTTTTTCTTATTTTTCCCAGGGGAACGCCCTAATTTGATCCCAACTACCCCAATGTACTTTTTCACCCTCTCCCCCTTACCTTTTGGCCCAACTTTCCTTTTTACCGCATTGCGTTCCGATGAACGTTTTGTGAGTTATTAATTTTCCTTTGTTTTGCCATGTCCCGTGCGCCTTGCCTTATGCGTGAACGCGCACGTTTTTTAATTTATGCGCCTCGTCATGCCTCCTTCTCTTCACGCCCTTTTGTCCCAACATCGTAGCCCCTGTTGTTTCCCATGCCTGCAAATTTTTTTAACCTCGCCTTGCGCATGCGCGCGGGACGGGACCAGCTCCCCATTCTTTCTTTTTCAATGATTTTTTATTTGAAAAAACAAAAAAAAACCTTTTAAAAAAACAAAAAAACACCGCTATAACAGAATGCCCCACCTAGAAAAAAAAAACACATAAGAAAAAAGAAAAAAAATAAAAAAACGTTTTAAAAAACAAACACTACAACATATAGACCCAATAGCGACGTTTAAAGCAACGAAATTATTCATGGAAAAAATTACCCCGTCATTGCTATTCGCATCGCTATTAGCGATGCAATCGATTCATCGCTATTAGCCTTGCTATTAGCGTCTCTATTTGTGTCGCTATTTAGGTTAGCGACACAAATAGCGATGCTAATAGCGATGGTTGCAGAGTAAATTTCCGACGCAAATAGCGACGGTTACAAAGGGGAAAAAAATAGGCGGCAGGGCATGCAGCCATGCCACCCTTCTAGCTATATGCACTAAATATTCTTGCATAATTCATTTGCCAATGTCACCTACACCTAATGTCTAAAAATTATGTATCAGATTTTCAAAAAAAAACGGAATCCTTTGATTGCAAAAGCTAGATATAATCAATTCGAAAAGGTATTTCGCAAGGAGCTTTTTCATCACTTGCTTAGGCCCGAGAAGAAAAAAGCTTATGATTGCAAAAGCTAGATATAATCAATTCAAAAAAGTATTACTCAAGGAGCTTTTTTATCACTTGTTAGGCCTAAGAAGAAGAGCTTCACTTCAAGCTTTCATTATAGTCAGGACCCTGAGGTATGAATAAGTCCCATTGATCTTCTGCTCACTCTAGCTTATTCCAAACTTGTTCAAGTCTTTTTGGGGGAGCATTTGGACATTTGTAAGAGTTATACCATGGTGTTGGAACCAAAAACACTTATATAGGGAGTGGTAGTGTCTCTAAGCTCTACTTCTTCCTTCTTGTTTTTACCTACGTCCAAGTCATCTTCTATCTCTTCTTTCTTGTCTTCACCCTCAATCTCAATGGATGGAGGTGTTTTAAGATCAAAAGAATCAAGCTCATCCTCCCCCTTTTCAAACTCCATTTCTTGAGCTCAAACTAGTTGCTGTACTCCAAGTAGATCCCTGAAACGAACGAATTTCTCTTTACCAAGTGATTTGGTAAAGATATCTGCTACCTGGTCTTCTGTCTTCACATGAAGTAGATCAATTTGTCTTACAAGTACCATTTCTCTGATGAAATTATAATGAACCTCTATGTGTTTGGATCTAGCATGATAGACGGGGTTGCTAGCCAGCATCCATATACACCTCAGGTTGTGTACATAACCCTCACGTTGCTCCATATATACCTCTTCAAGCAAGTCACCCTTCATGAATACATTTTTGACATCCATCTGCCATAATTTTCAACCCTTAGAAGCTGCTAATGTGTATCAGTTGAAATCATCTATCCAACCGACAACAAATTCTTGCAAATTCTATTCTGCCATCTGTCCAACCGATAATAGATTCTTGGTAATAGAAGGTACATGTAGTACATCATGTAGGCTCTTCTTTCTGCCATCATAGTTGCAACAGTCTACCTTCCTACTGGTGGATCATCCCGCACTCGTGCCCAAAATCTTTCCATCCCTTTCAGCTCCAAGTCTTGCATGACTTCCTGAACAACCTTATGAAAAGATCTTTTCGGGATGAGAAGCTCGTATCTGCGCTAGATTCTCCTTATCTCTCGAAGGGCGATAGTGCCCGATTTCCATCTCCTCTTCTTCTCTGGTGGTCATTGTGCTCTATGGGGAGCACCTGTTGCTACACTAGAGGAAGCTCCACCTTATGCTCCAGGTGGTGGGCTCTGGCATGAGGCCTTCCCATGGCCCAAAAACGGGGACATGCTTGCTTGATGCTTGCCATGCAAGCTCGAGGAGGGCAAGATGGAGAAGAGACAAAGGTTGGGGGTGTGAGAATGAAGGAAGCAAAGAAAGTAAGATGTGAAAATGAGAAGAAGAATGAACTTTTAACCCATTAAAACCCCAAAACCAGTTAATGCAGCTTCATACGCACTGTCGATCGTGTGATCGTAAATCCATACGAAACTTCACACACGCACTCGTTAGGTGGCCAAGAGCCCAAATTTTTTTTTGGGAAAAAAAAAGCGTACAAACCCCTAGTTTGAAGTTTGGCGTCTAAAGAATCCTTTCGCGCTTCTCTCGTCCTTCTTCTCCTTTATGGGTTCCCTCCTTCTCCTTTGTAGTTGTCCCTTCTCTTTTAGTGGATGTGGTGGCAATGATAGTGGTAATGGCAGCCTCTCTCTCTCTCTCTCTCTCTCTCTCTCTCAATCTCCCTTGTGTTGATCTGTCCCCCTTCTTCTCTCTATACATCTCTTCATCAACAAAAAGAAAGAGAGAAGTAAAGAAAAAGAAAAACAAAGAGAGAAGAGAGAATGCACTTACCTCAAAGGTTGAAGAAGAATCCTTTCGCACTTCTCTCATTCTTCTTATTCTTCTCCTTCACAGGTTCCCTCCTTCTTTGCAGCTGTCCCCTCTCTTTTTGAAGTGGATTGGTGGTGGCAGTGGCCTCTCTCTCTCTCTCTCTCTCTCTCTCTCTCTCTCTCTCTCTCTCTCAATCTCAATCTCCCTTGCGCATGTTGATCTCTATCACTTCTTCTCTTTATACACTCTTCATCAACAAAAAGAAAGAGAGAAGAAAAGAAAAGAGAAAAATAAAGAGAGAAGAGATAATGCACTTACCTCAAAGCTTGAAGAAAAATCCCTTCGTATTTCTCTCCTTTTTTTTCTCCTTCGCAAGTTCCTTCCTTCTCCTTTACACTTGTCTCCTCCCTCTTCGTGGATGGCAGTGCCTCTCTCTCTCTCTCTCTCTCTCTCTCTTGCTTGTTTACAAACCTGTAAAATGTCATGCTCAGGTTTCGATACTTTTTTATGAAGCCCCTCTCTCTCCTGTTTTTAATTTCTCTCCATCTCTCTCTTTCTTCCCCTCCCTTCTTCTCTTTATTTCTCTCCCTCCTTCCCTCCCCACTCTCATTCAACTATCTCATTGCAAAGACAATCAAAGATAGAAAATAAAAAGCTTAAAAAACAAAGATATTGAAAGAAATGTCACCCCACCTCTCTTTATCTCTCTCTCCCCCCTCTCCCTTTACTTTTCTTTCTTAACCTTCTCTCTCATTCTCTCATTGTTTTCCTATTTCTCTCTCCCTCTCTCTTGCTCTCTATTTTTTCTCTCTAACTCTCTTTCTCCCTCTCTCTCTCTTCTTTTCACTCCCCTTCCTCTCTTTACCTCACCCTTCTTTTATACCTCCTCCTTCTCTCTTCCTTCCCTCTGTCAAGATTGTGGGAGAGAAGGAAGGAGTCTCACTTGTAGCTTTCTTGCTTGCACAATGGGGGAATACACACAAAGGTGGAGGCTGAAAACAGTTTTCCTCTTCTTAGTTGTGTAAGCCAAAAAAAATTCTCATACAAAGAAATAAAAGAACCCTATATATGGGTCTCAAACCAAAGACAACTAACTAAGGTGGCATACTAACTGAGCTACGAACTAGAGTAGATAAGGATAGCTGTCATCTAGCTATTATTCATGGGCGGTGTACCAACCGCATCTACAACTGACAAGTCGGTGATATAAATGCACAATGGTCACCCTGGCATATCACGAGTGGAGCTCGATATCTCAACACCCTCTCCTTCTCTCTATTTCTCTCCCTCTCTCTTTCTCTCTTTATTTTCCTTTCTTTGTTTCCTCTCTCTTTGTTTCTCCCCCTCTCTCTCTTGTTGTTTCTCTCACTCGTCCTCCTCTCTCCCTCTCTTCATCTCTCATTTCTCTCTTCCTCTTTCTCTTTGTTTCCTTTCTCCCTCTTTCTCTCTCCCTCTCCTTCATTCTTCTCCCTCCCTTCCTCCCTCCCTCTCTTTCCATGTATCTATTTGCAAAGAAAAACAAAAAAAGAAAATAAGAGAACACAAAAATAAAGCAAGAAGAGGCAATGTACCTACTTCAAAGATCTGAAGATGAAACCCTTTGTACCTTCTCTTCGCACCTTCCCTCCCTTCTCCCTTGCACACTTCTCTTTCTTCTTCATGTATAGCGGTGGCGGGAGTGTTGATGGTGATGAGCTCTCTCTCTCTCTCTCTCTCTCTCTCTCTCTCTCTTAAAGCTTTAAGCTCTCTCGCTCTCTCTTTCATTCTTTCTCGTAAATGTTTTATTGGCAAATGTCACGCTCGGGTTTTCAAAACTTTTTTCTCAGACCGGCGTCACTATATGCGTCGATATTAGCATCTCTATTAGTGTCGCTAATAGAATTAGTGATACAAATGGCGATGCTTTTAGTGACACTACTTTTTTGTGTCGCAAATGGCCATCGCTATTGCCCCATTCCCTTGTAGTGAAACAAACAAACAAAGCAAACAAAAGAAAAAAAAGAAACCCCCCCTTCCCCCGACGGTTTCCCTTCTTTCCTCTCTTCTTCTTTCTCTCTCCCTGTTCTCCTCCTCCTTCCCTTCTTCCTCCTTGCTTTCCTCCTCCTTCGCCCCTCTTCTTCTCCTTCCTCCTTCTTCCTCCCTCTCTCCCTCCTCCATTCTTCCTCCTTCCTCCTTCCTCCTTCCTCCCTCTCCCCCTCCCCCTCCTCCCTTCTCCTTCTTCTTCCTTCCCCTCCTCCTCCCTCCCCTTCTTTTCCTTCCCTTCCTCCGCAGCCCCTAGTCCTCGCCGCATGCGCCCACCTGCGTGCCGCGCCGTCTCGCCTCCCGCGGCCTCGCTGCTACCTGCGGCCTGGTTGCCGCCCACTGCGCTTCGCCCGCCCGCTGTGCACCGCCTGCGCTCTCCTCTCCCACCATGCATCCTCCTCTACCACTCCTCCTCCTCCACCACTTCTTCTCCTCCTCCTCTCCTACTCCTCTTCTTCCCCTTGCCCTCTGCCCACCCCCCCATTGCCACCCTGCCTACCCCCAAACCCCTCCCCCCCAAATTTCACCCCCAAATTTGATCCCTCCTCCCCAAATTTAGTCCCCCTCCTCCTCATTTAAATTTGACCCCCCTCTCCCCAAATTTGACCCCTCCCCCCAAATTTGACCCCCTCCCCATATTTACCCCTCCCCTTCTCTTAATTTACTTCACCCCCCACCTAAGCCCCCTGTCCCACCCCCTACCTCCTCCCTTTACCCCTTAACCATTGTTCGCCCCCCTTCGTGCACTGCGGTCGACGTTTTGGTGTTTGTGGCTGTTCACGTGCGTTCACGCACGAGAACGTGCGTCCAACTTGTTCATGCAGTAGGGTCTTGCAGCCATTCATATGCAGTTACAGTCATCAGCAGCCATTCATATGTAGTCACGAGTACTTTAAATCCTAAAATCTCAAAAAACACATACAAAATTTAAACTTTCATTAAAATTCAATGAAAATTCAAAAAAATTACAGAAAAATTCTTGAAAAATCTCAAATATTTCTACAAACAATTGAAATATTTTTCGAACTAGAAATCTCAGAAAAAAATTTGCAAAAAAGTTAAAATTTGATTTTTTTTCAAAAACATTAAAAAATCGGTTAAAATTCATTAAAATTTGATAAAAATACCGACGTAATTTTAAAAAAAATTCAAAAAATTTCATAAATTCCCTTGTACATTTTGAGAATATTTGATCAATTAAAAATGATCCACTAAGTGGCCTAAGTATTATTTGAAGACAAAACCCTAATTTTAATGCTCGAATTCTCAAAAAATTCATTTTAAATTTCAACAATGAGTTGAAAAATGTAAATTTAATCTGATTATCTTTTTGACACTTGATGCTCATGATTGATTACTGAGATTTCATGTTCACATCTGTTTTAAAAAAAGAAAATAAAACATATTATTTATTTTAAAAAAAACCAAAAAAACCAAAAAAATCATAACCATAAATCCCAATCAAATCAACATCCCAACATATCTATCTTTTTTTTTTGTAATATGTATCATTTGTTTTATTATTTTTGGTAAATGTGTTAGTTATTTTTTTTTGTTTTTTTGTACAACAGGATGACTAGTTTTAATCGATCTTTTTGTATATTGTGTGGAATATTTGTGGGTTGTGCCTTTCCTTTTTTTTTAGGACGAATCAAATTGAGCTGTTTACTGAACTTACATTATTCTTTTTCTTAGGTCGCGAGGACGCTTCCTTTCTAAGTGTGGGGATATGTTGAGAGTGGAAATAGACTGAATTTTTGATTGATTTTTGTTGTTTTTGAGGTCTGAATGGTTGATATTTGATGGATTTAGAGTGATGTATGGTTCTTAATGGAAGTGTTTGAGAGTGTTTTGGATGATGTTGATTATGTTTTGGAAGTTCATGATGATTCTTAGTAGAAATATGAGGCTCTGTGATGTTTTGATAGGTTTTGTTGAGGTTCTGATTGGTTCTGATACCTTTTGTATAGCTTCTGTTTTGTTCTGATTTTCTTCTGTATGAAGCATGGATTGATGATTGATGAAGTTTGAAATCTTTTGAAAGCTTATTGAATAGTTTTTGATAGTTTGGAATGGTTTTAGTATGAGTTATGAGAATTTGCTATTCTCTAATGACCTTCTATAACCCTCTGTAGACCTTTTGTAGAGCCTCTGTCTCTGTTATGTTCTTGTTCTAATCTGTTATGTAGATCTTCTGTAAGTGTTTTATAGAACGTATGTGTGACTTTGGAAAAGTTTTCTAACTTTTGGAAAGGATGAATCTAAGTTCAAAATAGCTAAAACAAATGGAAAAAGTAGCTACTGAAGACTGAAGAGCAGACTGAAGTGACAGAGACAGAAGTGAGCTATGAAGAGACACTGTAGTGGCTCTAGTGCCTCTTCGACACAGACATACCTCTTGGGAGGTGTATCCATGACCTAAGAATGATTATTGAGAGTCATTATTAAGTATTTTAGTGAGGAGATGATGTATTATTGAGAGAGAGAGAGAGAGAGAGAGAGAGAGAGAGAAAGAGAGAGTCAGAGATAGTCAATTCTATCAAAACTATGTATCTTTTTATGAGAGATCAAGAGAGAAAATTATGAAGACATTGAAGATGAATACTATGTGATTGATTTCCATTCAAAAATGATTTATTCTTTTATATTTTTTGTTCTATTGATGGATTCTATGAAGATGTTGAAGATTATGGTTGATTCTATCAAATCCGTGAGAGATATGTACTATGATGTTGTGAGAAGAATTGTTGTTTTCTTTGTTTTGGTCATCAAAAGAATGAAATAAAATCTTGTTGATGTTACAAGATAGATTTTCTTGCAGTAGAATCCCTTTTTCATTGGTGTCTCTCTTGGGGCTCCAATGCTCATGCCATTTTTTATCATATTTTATTAAAATACTACTTCAGTTGTATTTTCCATGCATGAGTTATATTATCATAATTCTTCATGAGAATTTCCCAAGCATCCTTTGGAGTCTGTCAGCTAGTCATTTGCATAGCCATTGCATCTAATATGCATAAAGAGAACCAATACAAAACTTTGCTAGCTCTTTTCGACCACTACCTCTATGAGCTTTCACTTGTTGTGCAATCAGATTTCTTTCTAGGAGTCTCGATTTAGCTTCATTTCCTATGCAAATATCCTAGTAGCCTCTTCCAATCAATAATTTTTGCATTCTAAATTTCCATAAAGTAAAGTTCTTGTTGTCAAGTTTCTCCCCCACAATTTGAGTGATATTATTAGTACTTCTAGCATTTGCCATATCTACACAAATGAAGATATTCATTGCAGTATTCAACATATCAATGCCAAACTCCCTATAGTCCAATGTGTCTTTTCACTACTTAAAATGCTTGCATGATATTCAAGCTATTCATGTACATGTATAGGTACCATGCATGTAGTTCAACCTTACACAACTAACATGTAGCAGACATCATTTCATCAGTAGAAATTCCAAAATTTTCAATCAAGTAGCATAGTTGTGCCACTATTCAAAAACATGATAGTTTTAGTCCAAGAGTTCACATTGATAGTAAAATCTCTACAATAATCTGTGATATTCTAGCTTAGAACATTCCAAGAATCTCCAACCATGTGTCATAGCATCTTTATGTAGCATTCCAAGAAGATACCATTTGCTGCATATAATTCATGTAGGTATCTTCCAACATCAATTGACAAACACAACCTGAAGTAACCAACAATAAAATCTCTGCCTATAACAAGGTATTCTTATTTCATAATAGCCTCAAACCATATTAACCATGTATCATAACCTTTGAAATTCAATACATGTACATATGACCATCAATGCTTGTATACTCTTCAAGTGACAGTGAGAGGACTATAAACAAGCTTCGACTAGTTGACTCCCTATTATAACCAATTGTAACTCAGTCCAAAACTCAGAGTTCAATGATCAATCAGCCCATTAACCATTCTACATACATGTGGCATCATGCAACCATAAGTAGGTATGAACCATGACCTTCAATGAGCTCCAAATGTCAAGTTCAAGCTATCACTGATTTAGGATAGCACCATGCCTATGTATTCAGTCAATGAATAAACTTTAGACCATTTGAATGGCATCCAAGTGCATAAGTATATTACCAAAGTCAATGTCAAGCATCCTTTCCGTGTTCAAACATGATAAATGAGCACCAAACTTGAATGTTCTATGTTGAGGCCTAGGCGAAATTTCAACTTTTAACTTGTTAATTACTTATGCATATTGTGTACTCAGTAGTGCTTAGGATCTTCACTCAATGGCTAAGATTTTTGCTCAATAAGGAGTGCAATCACAACACAACTCTTGCTGCTCATTTCTAGCAGATTGCTTCAAGACCAAAAAATACACAAATCTTGACAGATCACACAGGTCTATTGCTACTATTGCTAGTCATAATAAGCACTTCTCCAAGCTCCAACAAATTCTAATTAGCTCTCTTTACAAGGCTCAAAAGTTTCTATCATCAGGAGTAGTCACAAAACATCACGGATACATACCATCCAAGTGCAAGATATGGCTGCCAATGTAGTAGGCCAATATTTTCTATAGGCTACAAGTCTAAGTCGCCCTCTAGCTCTCAGCTCCTTCAAGTCTGAGCTCCTATGCACCATGAAGTTGAGCTCTCAAGATCCAGTACCATGTTCAAAGAGAGGGAAAGAGACAAACAAAGGTATGAAGCTGTCAATTGAGAGAACAATGTACTCTCATTGTTTTTCATTATTCCATCATCATACTCAACTGAGTAATTCAACTAAGGTCTAGTCACATATAATTGAATGAGCTAGGCCACTAACTGATCATACCACCTGTGGTTGAGACTGACTGACTCAATTATTACAATGCACATGGATGGTGATACCTAAGATTACAGCTATCAAGATAGAGTTGGTGTCGGTGGCTAACTAAACTGAGCTTGAATCTCAACAAGGAGATATCAAGAGCCTATCCTATGAAGTTCCTCCCTTGGAAAGGAAGAGTTGATACAATCTTGAGCACATTCTCAAGCTACATCTCTAATATATTTAAGATATTCATATAAAAAAGATAGTGTTGACACAAGCTTGAGCAAGTGCTCAAGCTCTATCTCATGGACACCTTAATGAGAGAGGGAAAACTAATACATGTTGCACTCAAAGATAGAGGGAAAATAATATTATGAAGCTCCTCTGTAGGGTCATAATAGGCTTGATCATAGCTCAATATCTCTCTCAAATACATCTAAAAGAGAAACAAGGGCAAAGGAGATACTAGGAACCTATCTTGTGAAGCTCCTCCCTTGGAAAGGACGAGTTGATACAAGCTTTAGCACATGCTCAAGCTATGTATCAAAGATATTTAAGATATTCATATAAAAAAGACAATGTTGATACAAGCTTGAGCAAATCCTCAAGCTCTATCTCTTGGACACCTCAATGAGAGAGGGGAAACTATTGTGTTGCACTTAGAGATAGAGGGGAAAGAATATTACCAAGCTCATCCCCCATAGATAGAGGGTTGATATAGGCTTGAGTGCATGCTTCATAAGCTATGTCCAAAAAAGACCTCAAGGTCACATAAAAGTGAGCAGCATCTATATAGGCTTGAGCACATGCCAAAGCCCCATCACACCATCTTGCCAAGTCTTTGTCTCAAAGTCAAATCAAAGTCATATTAAACAAAGAATTTCATGATAGGCTTAATCACAGGCTCAAGCTCTCTCTCTCTTAGATACATCTAAAAGATAAAGGAGGGGAAAGGAGATATCAGGAACTTCTCTTATGAAGCCTGTCCCCCCCCCCCCCCCCAAAAGGAAGTGTTGATGCAATCTTAAGCACATGCTCAAGATATGTCTCAAAGATATTTTAGACCTTCATAGAAAAAGATAGTGTTGACACAAGATTGAGCATGTGCTCAAACTCTATCTCATGGACACCTCAATGAGAGAGGGAAAACTATTGTGTTGCACTCACAAATAGAGGGGAAAGAATATCACCAAGCTCCTCCCCCATAAACAAAGGGTTCATAGAGGCTTGAGCTTACGCTTCATAAGCTCTATGCAAAAAATACCTCAAGGTCACGTAAAAGTGAAAAGCATAATGATAGAGGCTTGAGAATAGGTTCAAGCTCTTTCTCAAATAGGCTTCAGCATTTATATAGGCTTGAGCACATGCTCAAGCTATGTCCCACCATCTTGCCAAGTTTCCCTCCCCTATATATCAAAGTCACATCAAAATTCATATCAAATAAAGAAGGTCAGTATAGGAATTCATATCAAATAAATAAGGTCATTACAGGCTTGATCATAGGCTCAAGCTATCTCTCAAACGTATCTAAAAGAGAAAGGAGTGAAAATGAGATACTAGGAGCCTATCTCTTGAAGCTCCTCCCCTCGAAAGGAAGAAGGGTTGATATAGGCTTGAGCACTTACTCAAGCTATGTCTCAAAGACATTGTAGACATTCATATGAAAGAGATAGTGTTGATATAAGAGCATGTGCTCAATCTCTATCTCATAGACATTTCAGACATTCATATAAAAGAGACAGTGTTTATACAAGTTTGAGCATATGCTCAATCTCTATCTCATAGACATTTCAGACATTCATATAAAAGAGACAGTGTTTATACAAGTTTGATCACATGCTCAATCTCTATCTCATAGACATCTCAACACAAGAGGTGAAATCACAATTCTATACTCAAAGATAGAGATGAAGGAATATTACCAAGCTCCTCCCCCATAGTGAGATGGTTGATACATGCTAAGTTTATGCTTCATAAGCTCTATCAAAAAATGACCTCAAGGTTGAATAGAAGTGAAGAGCATCTATATAGGCTTGAGCACATTCTCAAGCTTTGCCACACCATCTTGTCAAGCTTCCCTCACCTCTATCTCAAAGAGTATCTATATAGGCTTGAGGACATGCTCAAGCTCCATCGCACCATATTGCCAAGTTTCCCTCACCTTTGTCTCAAAGCCCCATCAAAGTCATATCAAACAAAGGACATCATGATAGGCTTGATTATTGGCTTAAGCTCTCTCTCAAATGCATCTTAAAGGGAAATGAGGGGAAAGGAGATACCAAGAGCCTATCCTATGAAGTTTCTCCCTTGGAAAAGAATGGTTGTAACAAGCTTGAGCACATGCTCAAACAAAAAAGAGAGTATCGATACAATCTTGAGCACGTGCTCAATCTCTATCTCATAAAGATCTCAACAAGAGAGTGTTGATACAAGCTTGAGAATGTGCTCAATCCCTATCTCATAAACATCTCAACAAGAGAGGAAAGACCACCGTGTTGCACTTAGAGATATAGGGGAAAGAATATACCAATCTCCCTCCTCCCCCATAAGAAGAGGGTTGATACAAGCTTAAGCATGTGCTTAAGCTCCATCCCAAAGAGATCTCAGAGTCAAAAAAGGAGAGGGTCTATATAGGTAGCATTCTATATAGAGGCATCCTAGAAATTCATATATAAAAAACATCTCAACAAGAGAGGACACTCTTGAGAAGCTACTTCCCCATAAGGATAGGGTTTTTCAAGCTTGAGAACATGCACAAGCTACAACCCAAAGACATAGCAAAGAGAATCGTGTTGTTCAAATACAAGCTTGAGCATGTGCTTAAGCACCCTATCTCATTGCTATCTCAATGAGAGACCTCAAAGCCACATAAAAGTGGAGAGGTTCTATATAGGCCCAAGCATATGCATGAGCTTCATCCCACCATCCCGCCAATTTTTACTCCACTTTGTCTCAAAAACATCTCATAGTCATGTTAAACAAAGAAGATCATTACATGCTAGAGCATAGACTCAAGCTCTATCCTTGAATAGATCTAAAGGGGAAAGGGGATACTACCAAGAACGTATATTGTGAAGCTCCCCCTCCTCCCCTTAAAGAAAGGCTTGATACAAGCTTAAGCTTAGTTTCAAGTGAGAAACTCACATAAGAAAGATAGTCTTGATAAAAGCTTGGGCATGTTCTCAATATCTATCTCATACACATCTTGATAATAGAGGAGAAAATCCCATGCTACACTTAGAGATGGAGGCAAAACAAGATTACCAAGATCCTCCCACATAAAGGGTTTATACTTTCTTGAGAATGCACTGCACAAGGTTTGTCCCAAAATTACTTAATACATCTAAAAGAGAAAGGAGTGGAAAGGAGATACCAAGAACCTATCTTGTGAAGATCCCTTTCTTGGTACAAGCATAGGCATGTGCTCAAGATCCATCTCATTGATACAAGCTTGAGTACATGCTCACACTTAGTCTTTGATGAGAAATTAACATAAGAAAGAAAATCTTGATACAAGCATAGGCATGTGCTCAAGATCCATCTCATACACATCTCAATGATAGAGGAGAAACTACCCTGCTACACATAGCGATAGAGACAAAACAATATTACCAGCCTCTTTTCCCATAAAAAGAGGGTTTATATACAATTAAGAACATGCTTCACAGTGTCTCTTCTTGAATGACCTTAAGGTCACATAAAAGTGGAGAGCTCTCTCTCAAATACATCTACAAAAGAAATGAGGGGAAATGAGATACCGTGAACCTATTCTGTGAAGCTCCTCTCTTAGAAAAGGAAGGATTGATACAAGTTTGAGCACATGCTCACAAGCTATGTCTCAAAGATATTTAAGATGTTTATATAAAAAAGACAATGTTGATACAACCTTGAGCAAGTGCTCAAGTTCTATCCCATGGACACCTCAATGAGAGAGGGGAAACTACCATGCTACACTTAGAGATAGAGGGGATAGAATATTACCAAACTCCTGCCCTTAGAAAGGAGGGCTGATATGGGCTTGAGCACATGCTCAAGCTCTATCCCAAAGATATCTCAAAGTCAATAAAAATTAAGAGGGTCTATATAGGCTTAAGCACATGAAGCATCTATCCAAAAAATACCTCAAGGTCACATAAAAGTAAAGAGCATCTATATAGGCTCGAGGACATGCTCAAGCTCCATCACACCATCTTGCCAAGTTTCCCTCACCTCTATCTCAAGTCCCATCAAGGTCATATCGAACAAAGAACATCATAATAGGCTTGATTATTGGCTCGAGCTCTCCCTCAAATGCATCTAAAGGATAAATGAGGGGAAAGAGATACCAAGAACATATCCTATGAAGCTCCTCGAAAGGGTTGATACAAGCTTAAGCACATGCTCAAGCTATGTATCAAAGAAATTTCCAAAATTTATATAAAAAAGGGAGAGTGAATACAAGCTTGAGCATTTTCTTAGTCTTTATCTCATAGACATCTCAATGAGAGAGGGAAAACCACCATGTTTCACTCACAAATAGAGGGTAAAGAATATACCAAGGTCCCCCTCCCCCCATAGGGAGAGGGTTGATACAAGCTTGAGCACTTACTTGAGCTTCATTGCAAAGAGATTCAAAGTTTAAAAAAAAAGGAAAGGGTCTATATAGGTAGTGTTCTATATAGAGACATCTTGGAAATTCATATATAAAAGACATATCAATAGGGATAGGACACCCTTGAGAAGCTACTTCCCCATAAGGATAGGGTTTTTACAAGCTTGAGAACGTGCAAGCACAAGCTACAACCCAAAGACATAGCAAAGAGTCATATCAAATAGACAAGGTTCAAATAGAAGCTTGAGCACACTGTCTCATTGCTATCTCAATGATAGACCTCAAAGCCATATAAAAGTGGAGAGGGTCTATATAGGCCCAAGCATATGCACAAGCTCCATCCCACCATCTTGCCAAGTTTTCCTCCCCTCTATCTCAAAGACACCTCATAGTCATGTCAAACAAAGAAGATCATTACAGGTTAGATCATAGGCTCAATATCTCTCCTTAAATACATCTAAAATGGAAAGGAGATACCATGAATCTATATTGTGAAGATCTCCCCTAAAGAAAGACTTGATACAAGCTTAATCTTAGTATTAGGTGATAAATTCACATAAGAAAGATATTCTTGATACAAGCCTGGGCATGTGCTCAAGATCCATCTCATACACATCTTGATGATACAGGAGAAACTACCATGCTGCACTTAGAGATAGAGGCAAAACAATATTAGAAAGATCCTCCCTCATAAAGAGAGGGTTTATACATGCTTGATAACACACTTCACAAGGTAAATTGTCCAAAAATGACATCAATGTTACACAAAAGTGGAGAGCTTTCTCTCAAATACATCTAAAAGAGAAATAAGTGGAAAGGAGATACCAAGAACCTATCTTGTGAAGATCCTACCCCCTTAAAGAAAGGGTTGATACAGGATTGAGCACATACTCACACTTAGTCTTTGAGCACTCATACTCATACAAGATCCTCCCCCCTTAAAGAAAAAGGGTTGATACAAGATTGAGCACATACTCACACTTAGTCTTTGATGAGAAATTCACATAAGAAATACAATCTTGATAAAAGAGTGGGTATGTGCTCAAGATCCATCTCATACACATCTCCATGATAGAGGAGAAACTACCATGATGCACATAGCGATAAAGGCAAAACAATATTATGAAGCTCCTCCCCCATAAAGAGAGGGTTTATATACACTTGAGAATACACTTCACAATGTCTCTTCCCAAATTACCTCAAGGTCACATAAAAGTGGAGAGCTCTCTCTCAAACACATCTACAAGAGAAATGAGGGGAAATGAGATACCAAGAACATATCTTATGAAGCTCCTCCCTTAGAAAAGGAAGGATTGATACAAGCTTTGAGCACATGCTCAAGCTATGTCTCAAAGATATTTAAGATAGATATTCATATAAAAAAGACATTGTTGATACAAGCTTGAGAAAGTGCTCAAGCTATTTTCCATGGACACCTCAATGAGAGAAGGGGAACTACCATGTTACACTTAGAGATAGAGGGGATAGAATATTACCAAACTTCTCCCCCATAGAAAGAGGGGGTTGATACATGCTTGAGTACACACTCAAGCTCTATCTCGAAGATATCTTGAAGTCAATGAAAATTGGGAGGGTCTATATAGGCTTGAGCACATGAATCATCTATCCCAAAAATACATCAAGGTCACATAAAAGTGAAGAGCATCTATATAGTCTTGAGGACATGCTCAAGCTCCATCACACCAGCTTGCCAACTTTCACTCATCTTTGTCTCAAAGTCCCATCAAAGTCATATCCAACAAAGGAGATCATGATAAGCTTGATTATTGGCTTGATCTCTCCCTCAAATTCATCTAAAAGATAAATGAGGGAAAATGAGATACCAAGAACCTATTCTATGAAGCTCCTCCCTTGGAAAGGAAGGGTTGTTACAAGCCTCCCTTGGAAAGGAAGGGTTGTTACAAGCTTGAGTACATGCTCAAGCTATGTCTCAAAGGTATTTCAAAAATTCATATGAAAAAGAGAGCGTCAATACAAGCTTGAGCACATGCTCAATCTCTATCTCATAAACATCTCAATGAGAGAGGAAAACCACCATGTTGCACTCAAAGGTAGAGGGGAAAGAATATACCAAGATCCCCCCTCCCCCCCCCAAGGTAGAGGATTGATACAAGCATGACCACATGCTTAAGCTCCATCTGAAAGAGATCTCAAAGTTTTTTTTAAAAAAGAGAGGGTCTATATAGGTAGCATTCTATATAAAGACATCTTAGAAATTCATATATAGAAGACATATCAATAGGAGAGGACACTCTTGAGAAGCTAATTCCCCATAAGGATACAATTTTTACAAGCTTGAGAATGTGCACAAGCTACAACCCAAAGACATAGCAATGAGTCATATCAAATATACAGGGTTCAAATACAAGCTTGAGCACATGCTCAAGCACCTTGTCTCGATCTCTCATTGCCATCTCAATGAGAGACCTCAAAGCCACATGAAAGTGGAGAGAGAGTCTATATAGGCCCAAGCATATGCACAAGCTATTGAGAAAAGTGCAATCACATCCACCATAGCCTTTGTGTAAGGAACAAAAAAGGCAAAGAAACACATTGCAAATAAAGCCTTAGACTAGGTCATGTATGCATGGTTTATTAAAACCATAGTTTGTGAATACCACAATTACTTTCTACCTTTACTCACCTACCAATACCACCTATTGTAAGCCTATAAAAGGCACGCATCCCCACACTCATTCTATCAGACATTCTCATCAGTTGTACTTGCATTATGTTTGGATAATATTAGTTGTTCTTCTTTGTTAATGTTTATGTCTCATTATGACTGTCTATTTTCTCATCAATGATCCTCCTTAGCATGCATCCTCAATATTTTAACATGGTATCAGAGTGGATTTCAAGTTAATGAGTCATTAGGCCATTGATTAAGTCATTCCAGTTTGAATTTTTGGCTCCCTCCACTTTCCCATGAATCTCTCACCTACCTCCATAGCTATCCACGTTCAGTGGAGGGCTTGAATCTCTCAAACTAGGCCATTTTATCTCAGGCTTTCTTCTGGGGAACTCTTCTTGAATCAAGGTACCCCTTCCTATCACTTTATAGTGTGACGTTGGTGGCTCTCGTCTCTAGCATTGCATGGTTTCCCAGTCGCTGCCTATTCGCACCTGCAGTCCATTTGTATAGCCTCCTGCACAATCCATGCGTGCAACATTGCTGACAATTTCCATGGGGATTTTGAATCCTACTATCTAATCCACCTCCCCATCAAATCTCTTGCAATATAATCACTTGTACATGCTACAATCAACAAAAAATCAGTCGCTTGTCAAAACCCTAAAGAGGGAAGCCATAGCATTAATCTCAAAGCTCAAATTTTACTTCATTTTCCTACTTCCTTTGGCTAAGTAATGTCATTAACTCTCTGATCTGCTACAACACTGAGTTCTCAGCTAATCTACGCTTCAAATTAGCAAGAAGAAAATTCAACATCAAGATCAACATCAAAGTTTTTCAACTACATAGTATCTCTTAATACTACTTAGTGTTGATTAACACTAATCCTCTTGTGTCCTTTGACACACTCAAATTCAACTCTTCTGTTGGAATATTCTCACGTGTTTGTTGCTACTCCTACCAAAAAATGGAAAAAGATTCACCCTCATGTTGATTCAACGATGTTGGATTCCATACATGGCAAACTAGGATCAAACTAATCCTGATAAAGAAAGGCTTGTGGTCGATCACAAGTGGTCAAGAGAAGAAACCAAGAGAAGCTACACTTTCTGTCATATGGGATAAAAATGATGATAAGGCTCAAGCTATTATCAAACTCAAACTTGATGATAGCTACATTCATCACTTTGATGATTGTGAAACCTCTTACGCGACATGGAATCGATTAGAAACCCTGTTTGGAGCTCATTCAAAATCCTCCAAATATGGTTTATTGATTGAATTTTTTAGGCTTGACATAAAAAGTAGTACCTCACTTGCAAATCATTTGAATTATATGGAAATCTTGTTGACACAAGCAAAAATCAACTTGAAGATGGATGAAGACATTTGCATTGGAGTACTTCTCAAGAGTTTTCCACCTGAGTTTGATAATGTGTCTACCACATTAATCAACATGCCAAAGCCGAAACTTGTGGATATGACTTTTGTAAGAAAATTGGGCATATTGAGAAATTTTTCTATGCTAAGAAAAGGTCTCAAAGAGTATATCTTGCTATAATCAAAGAAGATGAAGACAACAATGACAAAGAAGAAGAAGAAGAACCCCAAGAACAAAAGGATAGGACTCACTAGTCCCTCTTTTGTAGCTCATTTTTTGATAGACTTTTTAAAGTTTAAAATGTGGACTTGCCTAATGTTTCCACCATAAGCTCCTATACTCCTCATGTTATCTCTGCACATTACGGCCTCTACACACTTAGTGAGACCTTGTAACAACCTCTAGGTTTGTATGGTTGGTTCTTTCCATGTCTACACTTAGCAAGGTTCTACTCACAACAGCCTCTATATGCTCAATGTCTTTTCTTGGTTGTGATTGAGGAGAGGTGTTGAGAAAAGTGCAATCACATCCACCATAGCCTCTATGTAAGGAACAAACAAGGCAAAGAAACACATTGCAAATAAAGCCTTAGACTAGGCCATGTATGGTTTATTAAAACCACAGTTGGTGAATACCACAGTCACTTTCCACCTTTCCTCACCTACCAATACCACCTACTGTAAGCCTATAAAAGGCACTCATCCCCACACTCATTCTATCAATCATTCTCATAAGTTGTACTTGCATTATGTTTGGATAATATCAATTGTTCTTCTTTGTCAATGTTTATGTCTCATTATGATTGTCTATTTGCTCATCAGTGATCCTCCTTAGCATGAATCCTCAATATTTTAACATAAGCTCCATCCCACCATCTTGCCAAGTTTTCCTCCCCTTTGTCTCAAAATACACCTCATAGTCATGTCAAACAAATAATATCATTACAAGCTAGAGCATAGCTCAAGCTCTATCCTTGAATACATCTAAAAGGGAAAGGGGATAACAAGAACCTATCTTGTGAAGCTCGCCCCTCATCCCTTTAAAGAAAGGCTTGATTCAAGCTTAAGCTTAGTCTTAGGTGAGAAGCTCACATAAAAAAGACAATCTTGATACAAGCTAGGCATGTGCTCAATATCCATCTCATACACATCTGAATGATAAAGGAGAAACTACCATGCTACTACACTTAGAGATAGAGCCAAAAAAATATTACCAAGCTCCTCCCATGTAAAGAGAGGGTTTATACATGCTTGAGAACACACTTCACAAAATTTTTCCCAAAATGACTTCAAGGTCACACAAAAGTGGAGAGCTCTCTCTCAAATACATCTAAAAGAGAAAGGAGTGAAGGAGATACCAAGAACCTATCTTGTGAAGATCCTCCCATGTAAAAAGAGGGTTTATACATGGTTTGTCCCAAAATGAAATCAAGGTCATACAAAAGTGGAGAGCTCTCTCAAATACATTTAAAAGAGAAAGGAATGAAGGAGATACCAAGAACCTATCTTGTGAAGTTCCTCCCCCCTGAAAGAAAGGGTTGATGCAAGCTTGAGCACATGCTCAAGCTTAGTCTTTAGTGAGAAATTCACATAAGAAATAAAATATTGATACAAGCATGGGTATGTGCTCAAGATCCATCTCATATACATCTCGATGATAGAGAAGAAACTACCATGGTGTACATAGTGATAGAGGTAAAACAATATTACCAAGATCCTCCCCCATAAAGAGAGGGTTTATACATGCTTGATAACACACTTTACAAGTTTTGTCCGAAAATGCCTTCAATGTTACACAAAATTGGAGAGCTTTCTCTCAAATACATCTACAACAGAAATGAGGGGAAATGAGATACCAAGAACATATACTGTGAAGATCCTCCCTTGGAAAAGGAAAGATTGATACAAGATTGAGCACATGCTCAAGCTATATCTCAAAGATATTTAAGATATTCATGTAAAAAAGTCATTGTTCATACAAGCTTGAGCAAGTGCTCAAGCTCTATCTCATGGATACCTCAGCGAGAGAGGGGAAACTACCATGCTACTCTTAGAAATAGAGGGGATAGAATATTACCAAGCTCCTCCCCCATAGAGATGGGGGATTCATATAGGTTTGAGCACATGTTCAAGCTCTATCCCAAATATATCTCAAAGTCAATGAAAATTGAGAGGGTCTATATAGGCTTGAGCACATGCTTAAGGTCTATCCCACCATCTTTACATGTTGCCCTTCCTTCTACCTAAAAGACACATCAGATTCATATCAAACAAAGAAGGTTTCTATAGGCTTGATTACACACTCAATTTCTATCTCAAATACATCTTAATAAAGAGACAAGAGAAACTATGTGCCTATCCTGGAAAGCTCCTCCCCAAAAATAAAGGATTGGTATAAGCTTAAGCATGTACTAAGGCTCTCTCTCAAGGACATGTTAGAAATTCATATAAAAAAGACATGTCAATGAGAGAGGAGAAAATACAATGTTGCAATCACAAATAGAGGCCCTCCCCCTTACATATAGAGCTAATACAAGCTTGAGCATATGCTGAAGCTCTTTTCCATAGGCATATCAAAAAGTCATTTCAAATAGATAGGGTTTGGATACAAGCTTGAAGCACGTCTCAATGATAGGAGAATCCTTTTCCATTCCCTCAAATGGAGGGGGTAAACACTCTTAAGAATCTCCTCCCCCCCTAAGGAGAGGGTTTTTACAAGCTTAAAAATGTGCACAAGCTATAACCTAAAGACATATCAAAGTGTCATATAAAATAGATAGGTTTGGATACAAGCTTGGGCACATGCTCAAGTGTGCTATCTCAATGAGAAACCTAGTCACATAACATTGAAGAGGATATATATATGCTCTAGTCATGTGCACAAGCTCCATCCCACCATCTTTCCTAGTTTTCCTCCCCTCTATCTCAAAGACACCTCAGAGTCATGTCAACAAACAAAAAAGGTCATGATAGGCTTGATCATAGGCTTAATCCCTCTCTCAAAACTGGAGAGGTTCTATATAGGCCTCATATAGGCTCAAGCATGTGCACAAGCTCAATCCCACCATCTTGCCTAGTTTCCTTCCCCTCTATCTCAAAGACACCTCAAACTCATGTCAATAAACAAAGAAGGTCATGATAAGCTTGATCATTGGCTCAAGCTCTCTCAAGCTCTCTCTCAAATACATCTAAAAGGGAAAGGAGTGGAAAAGAGATATCATGAACCTATCTTGTGAGGCTCCTCCCCCTGGTAAGAAAGGGTTGATATAAGCTTTGAGAACATGCTCAAGCTATGTCTCAAATATATTTCAAAAATTCATATAAAAAAGAAAATGTTCAAGCTTGAAGTGCTCAGGCTTTATAAACATCTCAATGAGAGAGGGGACACTATCGTGCTCTGCACTTAGAGATACCCTCAAATACACCCAAAATAGAAAGGAGAAACTAGAAACCTATCTTATGAAGCACCTCTCCCAAATGAAAGGAATGAAATCATAAGGAACATTTTTATAAGAAGATGACCATCTCAAAGAGAGACGAGAAACTATTTTGCTATGCCTTCAAAGGTAGAAGGGGGAAATCATCTTGACAACCTCCTTTCCCATAAAGATAGACTTAATATGATCTTAAGCACATGCTCATATTCCCTCCCAAATACATGTTAAAGCCGTATTATAAAGGAGAAGGTTAATAGAGGCTTGAGCATGTGTCCAAGATATATTGCCTCAATTTCTTGCCATTGCACCCAAGTGAAAGTATTGATGCAAGCTTGAGCATGTGCTCAAGATGTGTTTCATAAATGTCTTGGTGGAGGGGGATAAACTAAATTTCCATTAGCATTGTATTTCATAAATATCTCAATGGAGGGGGATAAGCCACATGCTCAAGCTCTGTCTAATAGAGATTTCCCCCATGAAGAGAGGGTTAATACAAGCTTGAGCATGTGGTCACAAGATCTAGCCTAAAGACATCTTAAATTCACATAATAAAGGAGGACATTGAAACTATCTTTTGAGCATGTGTCAAGCTATGTCTTACACCAACATTTCCCCCTCCCCTCTCTCCCCCCTCCCCAAAAGAAAGAGAGGTTTATCCAAGCTTGAGCACGTGTTCAAGCTCTATCCTAGAGACACCTCAAAATCATGTTGAAAAGAGATGGTTATTATGGGCTTTAATGTATGCTAAAGCTCTATCTTATAAGATGTCTCAAAGAAAAAGTTAGGGTTGGTCTCTCTTTCCTCCTTGAGGTAGAGCTTAGATGTGTTAAAGCTTATAGCATGTCTTCTATATGCGGGATCTCTTTAAGAAGGTAGAGCTTGGCCATGTGCTTCTATATAGGGCTAAGCTTAATCTAAAAGATAGTTTGAATAAGCATGAGCACATGGTCAAGCTACTAAGTTAGACGGAGAGCTTGAGAGAAGGTTTGACTACACATGTGCAAACCCAATATTTTATGTTTTCAAGATTCTAATTTTATGGGTTAAAAGTATTTAAACTCATAGAGGCTACATTTAAACTTTAATCAATTCTCACTCTCTCAGTTATACTAATAGCTTGTAAATTTCGAATTTCAAATTTACATCTTAAGTATAAAGATATGTATCTCTAACCAACTATTTTTTTTATTTTTGAACATTAGATTTGTCACCTCCCTCTTCTAGAGTTTCAACTAGGATTTGACTTTCAACACAAGGGTTATGAAACCATACAAACAAAACTAGATGCACACTATAAATTAAATCTTTAAATTTTAACTATTTATTTTTCTACTCTAGCATTTTTAAAAAAGATCCATTGGATTGATTAGTATACCTAAAATAATAATTATAATGAGTAGTTTTGTTAGATTTTGTGTTTCAATAATAGTCTAATAGTGTTGCTTACTGACTAGATACTAAAGGCTTAGTTATTTGAAAACTTGCATAAAATCACACAAGATATTAATTAGAGCTTAATCATCATCGCAACTCTTAATCCTATGAGAGAGAGAGAGAGGGAGGGAGGGAGACAAAGTGTGTGGGTGTGTGTGTGTGTTAGAGGAGAAGAGAGAAAGAGTTCATGGGACATAAAGGATATATACAAGAGAGAGAGAGAGAGAGAGAGAGAGAGAGAGAGAGAGAGAGAGAGAGAGAGAGAGAGAGAGAGAGAGAGAGAGAGAGAGATGGAGATGGAGATGGAGATGGATATGGAGAGAATCCATGGTAGAGGCACGGGGGATTCGGGGGATTCACTAGTAGTAATAAAGAGATGTCACTTGCATGCAAGAATTATATGAAAATACCCCTTATCTAACCCCTATTTATGGGACCTTACCTTATAAAATGTACCTTCCTTCCCTTAAATAACCTCCCTCCCTTACACTCACGTGGTACCATGCGGTAAACCCTAGTGGACCCCCAGGGGTAGAGGGGCTGTCTGTGTATTGGTAGGAGAGAGAGAGAGAGAGAGAATAGTTTGTTTCTTGTAAAAAGAGATAGATAGAAATACATACAAAGAGAAGATAGAGGACCAATGAAATTTTGGTGAAGATTGGTAAAGATTGAGAGGAGCTCAAAGCAAATTTTCCTGAGTTACAAGGAAAGATTGAGAGGAGCTTTGTCTCTATAGTTTAGTCCAAGGGGATTAGAGAAGAAGATGAGAAAGAAAAAAGATGAGATGAAAAGGTTTTTATTTTTAAAAAATATTTTGGCATCCAATGCCTTAAAACTCGTTTTTTGTTTTTGAATAATGAAATGGTGTTAACATTAAATCTCCATAGATCTTCATCATATCCCACAAATCGCCATTATTTAATTATATATAATTATTTAATTATTAAGTTTGCATTTTGTTAACTATTTTATTCAAAACAATAATCATTTTTTTCATTAAATTTAATGATTATTCAAAAGGATTTGGTTGCATTAACAATATTAATTCAACGATAGTATTTAGAACAATAATCAGTTTGTTTCATTTTGTTTGATTATTCAAAATGATTTTGTTTCGTTAACGATATTAATTCAAGGATATTATTCAAAATGATATTCATTTCGTTTCGTTAGATTTTCATATTAATCTCAACAACCCATTACCTTCTTTATCTTCTGATTGAACACTTATATTTAACATTTACAAAGCATAGATAAAAATGTAAAATCATTCACAACAAAGAGAATGTATTGCTTCACACTAAGTTGAAGGGTGCAATTTTCATATCCATTCAATCTCCTCAAATTTTGATATAGTAATTTAGAACAATATCCTTTACATATTAACTAAGAAACTCTTAAGAAGATCACTAGGATGCTTTGTTTGTGGGGTCTTGCCTTCTGAGGGCTATAACTCTTTGCATCCTAAGATTTTATCCATCTAGTATGACAATATTTATGTTTAAAATGTGAGAGCAAAATGCTAGAAGAGTTAGTGGTTTCTTCCAACACATAATGACATAGTAGTCATGTCATCAACAACCAGGTTCCTCTTTATAGTACCTCCAATATAAACAATACTTTGTGACTCCATTTAGCAATATGACCACAAACACTATTAGGTGATGTTTTGGATAAGTTAAACACAAGTAATTGTACCCCCAAAAAGTCCTTAGCTTGTCAACTACAAGCGCATCTTCTCTCATACCCCATCAAAGAGGAGGGAACAAAGAGTCATTTGCTTTCACTATGATTAACAATTGAAGTTCATCCTAACGACTTTTCATATAGATCCTTCCCCAAGCATCCAAAGACATATTACAAGTTAAAAAAATGAGCTCACTTTGCTCATAAACTATAACTCCTATGTCAAAACTCTCTCTCTTAGATTACTGTCTTATTGATTAATTAGTCATGGTATATGTAGAGGCGAGCTCAAGCTCAACCACCAAGACCCATGGACCACTTATTGTTCAAGCGTTTCAAGCTAAGCACGAATGGATACCTCTCACATAGTTGACACGCTATCTCTCTCTACAAGTGTAGTGAGCTTATCTCCATGCCCGATCAAGTTGCCTCCTCTCTCCAACACTCCAGTAGCTCCACGATCCAAGTGCAAGCTTCAAGTTCCTCAAGATCCATTGCCGCGAGCAAGACAAGAGAAGAAGAGAGGAGAAGATGGAGAGCTTCTCCACCATAGTCTCTCATCCTTACACACTCACTCCCTCACACTCTCACACTCCCTCTCTCAAGCACAAGCTCAAGCAAGCAAGCAAGCAACAAGAAGAAGAAGAAGAAGAGGAGAGCTACTTTTGGCCACACACAAGAATGAGCTTATTCATTCACTTTTTGCCTTTTATACAAAACCCTAACCCTAATTCCCTTTGGGAGATCATCCCCTTTTTGGTCCGTGGGCCCATTGGGTTTGGCCCATTCCTCCAACCCTTTTTCTCCTCTTCCCTATTGGCATGGCCTCACCCCATGCCTCTAACCATTTACAATTTACCACTACTCTTTTACAAAATAAATCATGGTGCGCCTTGCACTCTTTTACAAAAGTATTGACTTGCACTTTTTCTTCTGTGCCTCTCTCCTTGATTTAGTACTTTTTTGCACTTCTTGTGTTTCCAAATTTTTCTTGGCATGCCTTCGTCTTTTGTTTCACTTTTGCCTTGGCCTTGTCTTCTACTTTAGATTTTTCACCTTTTTCTTCTGAGGATTAACATTACCTGCTCTAGACGAGTGTCAGTCCCATGGCACTCTTAGTTGTAGGTAGCAGGCTTAGGCATGCATCGAAAGGTGTGGGTGGTTGGGACTAATGTGGTTTTCCTTGGAGGAGTTTTGGTGGTGATGTAGATGGAGGTCGTTGGTGGCACTTTGGTGGCCTGATTGGCTGGTGATAGTCTTGTTGTAGCTGGTGATAGGGCTATTCCTTGTTGAGAGGGGCACTCATGGCTAGCAGAGGTGTTGGTGTTCTGGGGATTCTGCACGTGATGATTCTTTGGTGGGCTTGCATGATGATAAAGGACAAGAGTTCAAAGTTGAGTGTTGATAAAGAGTGGACATTGCTTTTGTTGGAATCTTTAATACATGCAATTCAAAATATAATATGTCGTGCTTCCCCCCCCCCCCCCCCCCCGTGCCTCCCATAGGAACCCCCCCTTAAATTTTTTTAACATTATTTTTATTTCAAAAAAAAAAACTCCCCCTCTCTCTCCCCGCCGACAACACGTCAGGGAGAGAGAGAGAGGCAGTGATTTGGTGGTAATGGGGGCATGCAACCCCTAGGTGGGAGGGGTGGCCATGCCACCCACCTCCTCCCCCTCCTATAAAAGGGGAGGCTCCTCCCCCTCCCTTGGCTACAGACGGCACCCCTGGACAACGACAAACGGTAGCGCCCCCCACCTTTGTTCTCGATACCTCCTCCCTGCGGCTGCAATAGCGCCGCTTGGGCATTTCCTTTGAAGCCACCCCCCTCCTCGACTGCCAGTCGACTGTGCCCCCCCCCCCCCCCCCCCCACCCCCCGTGAGCAGAAAAAAGGAGAGGGAGAGAATAAGTGAAGCGAGAGAGAGAGGGAGAGAATAAGTGAAGGGAGTGAGAGAAGAAGAAGAAGAAGAAGAAGAAGAAGAAGAAGAAGAAGAAGAAGAAGAAGAAGAAGAGGTAGAAGGAGAGAAGAAGTGAAGGAAAGAGAGAAGAGGAAGAGGAGAAGGAGAGAGAGAAGAGAGAAAGAGAAGGAGAGAAGGGAGAAGGAGAACAAGAGGAAGAAGAGATAGAAGAGGGAGAGGAGAGGGAGTGAAGAAGAGAAGGAGAGAACAGAAGAGGAAGAGGAGAGGGAGAGAAGGAGAGAAGGGAGAAGGAGAGGAAGAAGAGAAGAAGGAGAAGAGGAGGAAAAGAGGTAGAAGAGGAAGAGGAGAGGGAGAGAAGAAGAGAAGAGAGAGAAGAGAGAAGGAGAAGAAGAAGAAGAAGAGGTAGAAGAGGAAGAGGAGAGGGAGAGAAGAAGAGAAGAAGTAGAAGAAGAAGAGGAGAGGGAGAAGAAGAAGAGAAGGAGGAGAAGAAGAGAAAAGAAAAAGAAGGGAAGAAGTGAGAGAGAAGGAGAAGAAGAGAAGAAGGAGAAGAAGAGAGAAAGAAGTAGAAGAGGAAGAGGAGAGAGAGGGAGAAGAAGAGAAAAAGAAGAAGAAGAAGAGAGAGAGAGAGAGAGAGAGAGAGAGAGAGAGAGAGAGAGAGAGAGAGGGAGTGAGAGTTGGTGAGTAACCTCGAGGAGCCGCGTTCGTGAAGCCATCCTTTTCAAGCCACCCCCTCGGCAAAGGGCCCCCATCTAGGACCTTTCCTACCCGAGCTTGTCATCCTGAAGGCCGTTAAGGTCCGGACTATCCAAACTCCACGTGGCAAATGGCTCCCAAAAAGAACATCGCAGGAAGCGTAGGTGCCAAAGCTACCATTGGTACCGGTAATGCGAGAGAGGCAAACAGAGTGACCAACGCCACAAATGCCCCCACGATCATGAATCAAACCCAGGTTCTTTAAGCTTTAAAATTAATTATGTATTATTTATTGTGGAAGAAATGAAGGGGTTAGCTACATGCATGGAACAAGGACGAGTTGTGGGATTTTTGTTTACTCTAAGCACTAGGTTGCATGCATGAAATGGTAGAGTATGGAGTTCACGTAAGTTTATATGCGTGAAATGATAGCTTTTACACACAAAATGATAAGGTTTTCGTATTATTTCACATAAAATAATACCTATTAAACCAATTCATTGCTTGAATAGTCATTTAGAATTCATGCTTTGCTATCATGACTAAAAAAAACACATGAAATGATAGTATCCGTTTGCAAGATGCATTTGCACTGATGGATAGAAACCTAGACTTTCATATATGCAAGTCACATGTGATCCGGTGCATTAGGAATAAGTATTCATTGCCAGAGTTAAAGGTCGTTTAGGATGTACAAATATGCTAAACGCACCATGTGCATGATGGGTAAGGATGTTTAGAAAACTCTCCATAGTAACCACCCTAAGTGAGATGGAAGGGACGCATGCATCTAGACTGTATCCTGAAGGCCTAGATGAGGAATATTGCATTGCCAAGTGTATTAACTGAACTTGGTTAGAACTGGAAGAATGAAAGACCCTTGGTTGGGTTGCTAAAATAAGGCATGTCCGTTGCCTTGATGGACCAGCTAATGCCTGAGTTAGGGTTAAGACACCATAAGGTAAAACCCAAGGGAAAGATCAAGTCAAAATAAGTTAGCTTACCAAGAACATTTGCTTGCATGATCTTGTTTGAGACTACTGGGATCTCGCAAGTCACAATTGATCTAGGATCGGATGCTGGGAGCATCCGGGAAAAAGACCCAGGATCGGATTCTGGGAGCATCCGGGAAAAAGGAGTCACACCTTAGCAGTTGGTCATACAAACGACCTCCGAAATGTTTGTGATTGTACACTTAGGTACATTATTTGATCTCCTTTGCTCAAGGAACTAATTGAAGGAAAATAACTTAATGCTTCAGGTTAAAAGCCTAGAGGGAGAGGCAGGAACAATTACTTCCGACTGTCTGCCTGGCCCTATCCAAGGGGGTTGTTAGCTGCGCTGGGTATATGGACCTAACCCACTGTGAGAGGTCTCTCCATGGGTGCTACTTGGAGTGGGAGGACGCTTGGGTGCCAGGGAAGGCTCTGGCCATAAATTCCTTGCCTCCGGATCCCGTACAAGAGGTCGACGTGACTCGAGATGGGATCTCAAGGCCCATGTACTAGTCAACAAGCGAAACTTAGAGCAGCAATCCCAAATCACATGGCACCATAATTTCTATCCAGTATTTAGAATAGGATCTTCCAATGCCCTAGACATTGGGCTCACGGCAGTCTACAACTCCATTCCGGACTCGGCAAGGGGTGTTGAGAGCTTCACTAACCCCAAGCGACCTAGGAGTGAGACACAACTTCCGTAGATGGCCTTTTTACCACTCGACGTTAGACTCGTGAATCAAGCAGTGGCCTCTCAGGGTAATCGCGATGCGATCTTGGAGATGATCCACCCGTGCAAATCTCCTTCCTTAATTAATTCAATTAAGAATCAAGCATAATCAAAGAAATTAGCTTAATATCATCTTCCAAGGAAAATTTCATTTATTTCCCTTGGCAATTTGTCATCTAGACCCCTGCCATGCATTTACCATCAACACAAGAACTTGGAATAATCATCCAATTCACATCCCACAATCAATTTAATGCAAAAGAATTTAGGACGTTATTTGATCAATATAAAAAAATAGTATATTTTTCAAACATTGTAGGAATAGTCATGATAACCTTTTCATCGCGTGTTTGCTCTTCCCCTTGGGATCAGAAGCGATTCTAAGTAAAATTTACTTAACAACCCTTATGATGACTAAGGCATATGTTAAGGTTTCAAACAATGTACAAGACATAAATTCTGTTAATCACTTACATTGATCAATAACCCAGCCCTCTTCCCAATAGGTACAAAAGCATTAGTCTTTCCTTCGACTAAGGGTTTCCCAATTCCTAGAGCTCTTCTCTTGCATTTAAAGATTGGGATTGTAATTCATACCTAGCCCAATCCCCGAATTGGGTTGATGAAGGTGGTAGTTGCTAGATGGTCCCCAAGGCATCTTAGTTTTAGCCCTTATGATTGTTATTTGCACTAACTATGCATAACATCAAGGTTCCAATCTACCAAACATGAGCTATTAGTTCATGTAGTTAGCAAGAACTTGGGCAAAGCCTAGAGCTTCGAAAATGAATTTCCTTAGGCTAAATCTCTTATCATGCCTTCCATCATGTGTGCAAGCTACATCATACCAATGATGTGGTGGAAACACACCTATTATTGCAAGGATTGTGAGAAGATGGAAATGCTTGATGCCTTATATGTTGTTTATAAGTTTATCGTATGGCATATGAATACAATTAACTTTTCTTAATACACGCATTTGGGGAATTCAATCCTTCAAATACTTACAATGCAGTTTATCCCTCTCAATGTCCTATTCTCATGCGGCATAATACAGCTCTAGCATGTCTCATGCAAAAATCAAACAAGCATCTATTAATTTGGAAATACATTACTTATGACCGGTATCACATGTGGATTGGTAGTGATGCCCTTGCCCGAGGCTTCATTGCTTGTTGAGGGATTGCCATCTAGGTGCAACAATTTTCACTTGGGTGCCATTCCTGATCTCTTTTCTTTTAGATGTACTTCGCACAGGACTTCCACATCTTGTACTCAATTACCAAGGGCTAGTTGGGGAGCGAGATGAGCTATGAGTCGAAGGACAATCATGTGGAAATGGGCTATGGATCCACGGCCAATGGGAGAGAAGAAATGCATGTATACACCCTCTTTCTCTTTCTCTCTTCCTCCCTTTTTCTCACCTTCTCTATCCTTCTCTCTCTCTCTCTCTCTCTCTCTCTCTCCCCCTTCTCCTTCTTCTTCTCTTCTTCTTCTTTTGTCTCTCTCCTTCTTCTTTTTACCTCAGGCTAGTAGTAAGGGGGGAGAAGAAAATAAGGTGGCCTCTCCCCTCTTCTTCTCACAATGGCAAGGGGGGGAAAGAGTGTTATCACCTGACCCCCTTAGGAGGGGGGCACAAGAGGTACCCCTTTATGATGGGAGGGGGGGGGGGGGGGGGGGAGAGTGTTACTATGGGTGGGTGGGGGAGAGCAAGAGATTGTGGGGGGGAGAAGAAGAGAGATGCCCTTGCTGCCTTCTAGGGGGTTTTATAGGGGGATGTTGACACGAGACCCCCTCCCTTTTCCTTCATCCAAGCGGCCAGAATAGCCCTCTTGCCATGCAGTATGTGATTGCTGGGGGAGAAAGAGAGCTAGTGGGGGGGAAGGAAGCACACGTGTGCTCCTCCCCCCTTGACATCCATGTCTTCTCCCTCTTCTCCACCTCAACTTCAGCTGCCCCTTCCTCGTCATCTCCTACTCCATCTCCTATCAACATCATCTCCCATTTGCCGACTCCACTCCCTCTCCCTGTCTGTGCGACGACAGGGGGGTGGTAGAAATAAAAAAAATTCGATTACTTTTTTTAAAATTTAGGGGGGAGACATTTTAGGTGGTGGCATATTACAGCCATGTGCTCTATCACTTCATCAAACTTGGACATCATTTGGTGATGGTTAGCGACCATGTCATTATGCCATTCCATATGACAAAGCTCATGCTCACAGAGGGTGTGATTGAGTAGGATGTACGGGTTTGTTTTAGGCATTTACTCCTATATGTCACCATGGTAATCTTATGTTGAGATTGGTTTCTCATTCATGGAGGTCCAAGAGCCTCTAATCTCCCTTTGTAGTTCCTCTTGGGCCTTGCTTTTGGCTTTCTTGCCAGCCATCTGGATACAGTCCACAGGACCTACTGTCAGTAAAAGGGGTATCACTTTTTGTAGGATACTTTGATTGATGAGATTTTTGGCTCAAGTTGGAGGGGACAGAGTCCTCTTTGAGAGTATCTATTAACCTTTGTGACAAAATGTAATGGGCCATAGGACCCCTCCCCTAAAGGAAAAGGGAATTTTTTTTCCATTAAAGCTCCAATTTTTTTACTCCCCCCTCTCCTCGTCGCTGACAGCAGTCGGGGGAGGGGGAGAGAGAGTGGGAGTGGTGGATTGGGAGGGGAGGCATGCAACCTCTAGAGGTTGAGGGGTAGCCATGCCACCTATCTCCTCCCTCCCCTCCCCTAGAGGCAGAGACAGAGGAGGCTACGCTGGTCCACCGTCGCCACCTTTTTCCCATCCCGTTTGCTGCCTTGCTGGACGACTGTCAGAGACTACGGTCCCCCCTTTATGTCAACCCCCCCCTCCGTCAGCAGACGAGCAGGACCTCAGGGCCTCCAACAGAGGGTTCTCCTCTTATCCTTGCTGGCAGTGCGGCTGGGGGCCTCCGACTGGCGTTTTCCTTCCCCCCCGTCTGCGGAAATGGCCCCTGGGGCCAACCACGATAACTAACCCACCCCTCGTGTATTAGCTAGTGGCCGGCGGAGGCAATGGCCCTCCCTACGTCACCCCTTTTTTTAATTGAAGATGCAAAACCCTCCTTGGGCCCTCCAAAATAAATGGCCTCCTTGTTTGGGCCATGAAGAGAAAAAATAGAGGGAGAGGATAAGAAGAAGAGGGTGGGAGAAGAGAAAAAAAGGTAAGAGAGAGAGAAGAGAAAGAAGGTGAGAGAGAGAGAAGAGGAGGAAGAGGGAGAGAGAAGGAGAAGGTGAGAAGAAGGAGTGGAAGAAAGAAGAGAAAGAAGGTGAGAGAGAGAGAAGAGGAGGAAGAGGGAGAGAGAAGGAGTGGAAGAAAGAAGGGAAAGAAGGTGAGAGAGAGAGAAGAGGAGGAAGAGGGAGAGAGAAGGAGAAGGTGAGAAGAAGGAGTGGAAGAAAGAAGAGAGAAAAGAAGGAGGAGGTGGAAGAGCAAGAAGGAGGAAGAGGGAGAAGAGAAGGAGAAGGAGTGAAGGAGTAGGAGTGAAGGAGGAGTGAAGAGAGAGTAGAAGGAGGAGATGATAAGAGGTAGAAGGAGGAGAGGATAAGAAGTAGGAGGAGAGGGTAAGAAGTAGGGGAAGGAGAGGATAAGAGGTAGGAGGAGAAAAGTAGAAGGAGGAGAGGATAAGAAGTAGAAGGAGGGAAGAAGGAGGGAGATAAGAGGAAAGAAGAAGTGGGTAGAGAAGAAGAAGGAGGTAGAAGAGCAAGAAGGAGGGAGAGAGAGAAGAGAAGGAGAAGGAGTGGAGGAGAAGGAGGGAGGAAAAGGTAGAGGAAGAGCGAAGTAGAGGGAGAGTAGTAGAAGAAGAGGAGGAGTAGCAGAGAGGTAGAGGAAGAAGAGGAAGAAATAGAGAAAGAGAGGTGAGAAGAGGGAGAGTAGTAGAAGAAGAGAAGGAGTAGGAGAGAGGTAGAGGAAGAAGAGGAAGAGGTAGAGAAAGAGAGGTGAGAAGAGGTAGAGGAAGGAAAAGAGGAAGGAGCAGAAGGAGAAAGAAGTGGGAGAAGGACAATAAGAGAGGTAGAGGAAGAAGAGAGAAAAAGGGGGTATCTGCTACGAGTCACCCAAACCACTCTCCTGGCAACGAACCACATCCGGTGGTCTTCCCAACCTATCGTGTCTAACCAAAATTGTTAAAGTCCGAACTGCCCAATCTCCACGAAGCGAATGGCTTCCAAGAAGAAAATCGCGGGAAGCATAGGTGCCCAAGCCCCCGGTAATGCTGGAGCGACAAGCAGAACAACCAACACAGCGCAAACGAATCAAGCCCAGGTTCTAAACATTTAAAAAAATTAATTTATGACTTATTTCTCATGGATGGGATAATGTCGTGCATAAGGTTTTGTTTGTTCTAAGAACTAAGTTGCATGCGCGAAATGGTAGAGGTTGATTTCCCATAAGATTTTATGCATGTAAAATGATAAGGTTAACGCCTTACCTCACAAGAAATGATAGCTTTTACTCACATAAAATGATAAGGTTATCACCTTATTTCACATAAAATTATAGCTTTTAACCAGTTCAGTGCATGAATAGTCATTTAGAATCCATGTTTCGCAATCATGGTTAAAAGAAACACATGAAATGTTAATTTCAGTTCATAAGATACACTTGCATTGTTAGAAAAAAAAAACCCTAGACTTCCATAGACGCAAGTCACATGTGATTCGGTGCATTAGAGATAAGTACTCATTACCAGGAATAAAAAGAGATAAAATCCATTTAGGGGACAACTATACTGAACGCACAACGTGCATTATGGTTGGGAAATCCTGCATAGAACCGCACTAAGAGAATTGGAAGGATCACATACATCTAAACCGCATCTTGAAAGTTTAAATGAGAAATCATGTACTGCCATGTGTGTCAACTGAGCTTGGCTAGAATTAGAGATTAAAAGACCCTAGGTTGGGTTGCGAATAAGGCATGTCCATTGCCTTGACTGACCAGCTAATGCTTGAGTTAGGGACTAAGATACCCTAAGGTAAAACCCAAGGAAAAGGGCAAGTATAAGTCAACTTGCCAAGACCATTTGATCTTGTTGAAATTATTGGAATCTCGCCAAGTCGCGAAAAGACCCAAGATCAGGTGCTGGGAGCATCCGGGAAAAAAAGAGAGACACACCTTAGCAGTCGGTCGCTCAAGCGACTTCCGAAATGTTCGTGCTTGTACTAAGGTGGATTATTTGTCTCTTTGCTCAAGGATCTAATTCAAGGAAAAACACTTAATGCTTCAGGTTGAAAGCCTGGAGGAAGAGGCAGGAACAGTTACCTCCGACTATCTACCTGACCCTATCCAAGGGGGTTGTTAGTTGCATCGGGTATATGTACCTAACCCGCCGCGAGAGGTCTCTCCATGGGTACTTCTTGGAGCGGGAGGACGCTTGGGCGCCAGGGGAGGCTCTAGCTGTAAATCCCTTGCCTCCGGACCCCGTATAAGAGGCTGACATGACTCGAGATGGGATCTCGAGGCCCGTGTACTAGTCTACGGGCGGAACTTGGAACAACGATCCTGTAGATTGCTGGGATGGCCTTCGGCATGATGTTGGATGTGATCCGAAATTATGATAAATAAAGAACAGATGCTCGAGAAAAAGGAACTTTCTTGACATTGTTTTTGTGTCAGTGCCTAAGTTATGTGAAGGAACGCGTGATTAATTTGTTTAATTAAGGGAGCTGATTTTGCATGTAAAAACGTAATGTATTAGGTAATTAGATAACTAAAGCAAACTGAGGAAAGTGCAGTGGATGTGACTTAGGTCTGTCCTACGGAAGGGTGGTCCCGGTTAGCTGGGAACGTTTCTCAAGTGTTGAGATAATAAAGAATGGGTCTATGCCATTCGGCAGAAAGATTGAGACTTTGCTAGAAGGAAAGAAACCTTGACCTCAGGTCGATCCCAAGTGGAAACGGCTGGATGCTTCCGCTCGGGGCAGACTCGGTAAGACCTAGATCGCAAACCCTATGTCATTCCCTGCGAGTGCGGAGCCTTCTAGACCCTCCTCCCGATGGGCTGCTAAGACATGTCCTGCAAGCGGATAAACGGGCACGTTACAGTTAACACCATATTGGGGAATATGGGAATTTCACATAAGTTTGGGACACATGGTCAAATCTTTGGATTTGTCATAACTTGAATAGTATAACTCCAAATCGAGTGATCTATAGCTCAATAGATTCCATTTTGCAAGTGCTTTCCAATGATAGGTCATATCATATGGTTTTGAGAAACTTATGGGCGTGTTATCCGGGTGCCACCTTTTTAGTATTCAAAAAATGGGAATTTGGAGATTCCCAAACTCACTAATATTGTGTTAGTTGGTATCAAAGCAAACCAACGGAATCTAAGATTTACAAAGGAACTTAATGGAGGAAAGTAAAGGAATTAAGGGGTGAGCCAGGGAAGGTGAGGGGAATAGAGCAATGTTTGCTATTGAAAACATTTCCTTGCTCACTTATGGATGCTAGGCTGCAAAGGCATGAAGCATGGAACAAATTCTTGGTGTTCCAGGTTATGTTTATGACTGCAATGCATGCTTCAGATTATCGATGGAGGCAGGCATGATGAATATTCTAGACCGTATCTACAATCCTTCACCCCTGTACACGGAACGGAGATGGACAGGAGAATCACGAATATACTACATAGCAGTCCACCGACTCATGTACCTTCAGACCAACTTGAAGAGAATCGAGTGGATGGAGGATTTAAAGATCGTGAAGCTGTTCATCTTTGTCGAAGCTCACGCAAACACAACCCTGCATGTTGGCGGTTGGCAAGTCAAGCAAAACAAGTATGTGTATGATAAAGTGGCTCGAGTGATCCCTGCCGACAGAATCAAAGTGCTGGGGCGTTATGAGAAGAATGGGTATCAAAGGAAGGGATACCCCAAGCTTCCTATAGCTTATCATTTCTTGAAAATTTATGACCCCTCTCCATATTATTACTCAGTCCCTATAGCTGATTGTAACACAATCCTATTTTCCCTAAACTGATGTACTAATAAGTTTGTTCTACTTTCCCAAAATAAATGTACTCAAAGGGCTATACCCTCATGAATGAATAAGACTTCTTACTATTGTCTATCCTGATTGTAAATGTTGGCAAAGGAGTTAAGAGATTAGGTCACTTGACTAAAAGCTGTGCTGGTCAAATTAACGTAATATGAGAAACGTTTGATAATTTTTTAACATAAAGAATCTTATTGCCCAGGCACAACCCCAAGTGCAGGTTCCAAGTCTGACCCCTGCACTAAGTACAGCTGTGATTCAAGAGAAGAAGTTCCTTCTCAAACAAATCAAGCCACCTGAGTTTGAAGGCAAGGGAAGGAGTGTTCAAACTGACACCGAGGTCTGGATCGAGTCCATGGAGGACTATTTTGAGGCAGCAAGAATTGCACTTGCTAACCAAGCTATGCTCACTAAACTTAAGCTTACAGGCAAAGCAAGACTTTGGTGGAAACAGTGGTGCAGAGACCAAGGGATCTCGGAAGGGACAGTCACTTGGGAGAAGCTTAAGGAAGCTGTGCGAGGGAGGTATCTGCCACCTGCCTACCGCACATAGAAGATGAACGAATTCTATGAATTGGACTAGCTTGGAATATCCCTTGATGCATATTATTCAAAGTTTATCTCTCTCTTAAAGTACGCACCGAAAATGGATATGACACAATAGGTGTCAAAGTTTTGCGCTAGGCTAAATCCACCCATAAACACCTGCTTGGAATCAATGCGCCCAACAAACCTACAAGACGTACGCATTCGAGTTGTACCAATAATACAGGAGGAGCAGACCAAGCCAAGGAACAATAAGACTTGGCCTTACAGGGATCAGAACAAGGGGATGTATAGGGCTCAGTCTAAGAGAGCGCAAGGTCAAAATCATGGACAAAGGAAGAAAGCGAGAACCAATGCTGTCAACAACTTTGTTCCTACACGGGGTAATGATTGCAATCTATGTTGCTTCCATTGCAACAAGCCCAGACACTTCAAGAGGCAGTGTCCCAAGCTTAGCAGAGGACATCACCAAGGGCCATTCGAAGGAGCCGCCCATGGTCAAGGAGCCACCGTCATGGCCAGAGAAAGAACCTCCAGTGTTGCTGGGTGATGAAGAAGATCCATCCATGGATGCTGACATTGAGAGGGCAATGGTTCACACCACTTTTCACAAGAAGGGACCGAATCGCCAATTCTCGGTGATCCAAACTCCATCGGATTATGAAGGTAAAAGCTTCAAAACCTTAATCGATTGTGGCAGTACACATTCCTTCATTTCACTGATCTGTGCAAAAAGACTAGGGATACCCACAATAGACACACCTACTTTACTTGTGGAATTGGCAAATGGTCATGAGGTCTCTTGTACTAGGCAAACTGCTAAGGTGAAATTCCTACTGGGCGGGAAGCCAACTTTGATGAGATTCAGGGTAATGAACCTAGGTGTCCACGAATGTTTGCTCGGAATGGATTGGCGAGTACCTAATGATGCCCACATCCACTGTGGAAAGGGCCAAGTCTCCTTCCAAAATTTTGAAGGGGAACTAGTTACAACTCAAGGAGAGGCTGGTAAGCCAAAAATTCAACTGGCAAAAGCAACACGGATAATAAAAGGAACTAGAAAGGGTCTACCCGTTTATCTGATTAAACTCAATAAGCTAGATCAAAATTAGGAATTTGGGGAAGAACCTTCATGGTTAAAGGAATATGCAGACGTATTTCCTGAAGAGCTGACAGAACTTCCTCCTCAAAGGGAATTCGACCACGAAATCATGCTGGCGCCAGGAGCTGCACCTATCAAAAAGAGATCGTATAGGATGTCCATCCCAAAAGCTATTAAACTGAAAGAGCAACTTAAGCAACTATTAGACCAAGGCTACATCCGTCCTAGTAGTTCGCCATGGGGAGCTCCAGTGTTGTTCCAGAAGAAGAAAGATGGAACGCTTCAGCTATGCATTGACTACAGAGAGTTGAATCAATCGACCATTAAAAACAAATACCCCATTCCAAGAATAGATGAACTACTTGACCGTCTTCAAGGTGCGAAGATCTTCTCTAAGATAGATCTCAAGTATGGATAGATCTCAAGTATGGATATTATCAGATAAGGATCAAGGAAGAAGATATCCCAAAGACTGTATTCAGTACAAGGTATGGACACTTTGAATTCCTAGTGATGTCATTCGGGTTGACAAATGCTCCTGCTGCCTTCAACAGGTTAATGCAAGATATCTTTAGGCCCTATCTTGATGACTTCGTACTCATCTTCTTTGAAGATACCCTAGTCTACTCTAAACAAGAAAAAGATCATGAACCCTAGCTTCGCATTGTTCTTGAAACAACGAGAACACACAAGCTTTATACCAAGAAGAAGAAGTGTGCATTTTTCAAGCGACACATTGAATATCTGGGATCATTGTATCAGCGGAAGGAATTTCAGTGGATCCGGACAAGGTCAGAGACGTTCTGGAATGGCCAAAACCAACTTCTGTCAAAGAAATACATAGTTTTCTTGGATTGACACAATGATATAGGGCCTTTATCAAAAACTATGCTTTGATTATAGTGCCTATGACTGATCTACTAAAGTAGCAAGTATCAATTGTATGGTCACCTGCTAAACAGTCTAACTTTGACAAACTAAAGCAAATCTTGGCATTAGCACCCATTTTGAAACTTCTTGATCTTAGTAAGGAGTTTGAAATGGTAACTGATGCTAGCGCATTTGCCTTAGGATGTGTTCTTATACAAGAAGGTCATCTCGTAGCATACTCTTCAAGGAAACTGAAAAGCCATGAAAGGAATTATGCTACCCGCGATCTAGAGCTGTTGGCTGTCATCCATGCTCTCAAACTTTGAAGACATTACTTGCTTGGTAACAAATTTGCCTTAGTGACAGACCACAAGAGTATTAAATGGATCTTCACCTAGAATGAGCTCAATATGAGGCAACGTCGAAAGATCAAAGTGCTGGAAGAATATGATTTTGAAATCCAATACAGGCTTGGAAAGGAGAATGTAGTTGTTGATGCACTCAATCGCAAGGCATTTATAAACCCTCTTATTTTGCAAGATCCATCAATAGCAAGATCTCCAGCCACAAAGGTATCAATGCCAAACAACCCAATCCTTGAGCTAGCTAGAGAAGAGGCATGTCATGACCCAATCTACCAGAAATTGCTAAGGGAGATCCCCATCAAAGATCAAGACCTGAAGCTAAAAATGAAGTATCAAGAATTCTTTGTTAGTAGTGGACTTGTCTACTTTAGGACAAGATTATGTATCCCCGCAAGCCAATCTCTCAAGCAGAAGATACCTTTAGCCCATGACTCCCCTTTCTCAGGACATCCTGGCTATGCCAAGATCCTTAATGCGGTCAGGAAGAGCTATTATTGGGATAGGCTCAAGGGTGACATTCTCAAATATGTCATGGAATGTTTGTCTTGTCAATGCATTAAGGCCAAACATGTCAAAATGCCAGGGCAATTGCAACCACTTGACATTCCCCAAATGAAATGGAAATTCATTAGTATGGACTTTGTTGTTGGCCTACCCCAAGTTCAGGGGGGATACAATTCTATTATGGTTGTAGTAGATATGCTCACCAAGGTTGCAAATCTTATCCATATCAAGACAAACTATAAAGCCTCGGACATCACAAGATTATTCATCAAAGAAATATTCAAACTGCATGGGTTACCTAGAAGAATCATTAGTGATCGTGACTCTCTCTTCACATCACACTTCTGGAGGGATATCTTCGAGGCCATTGGGACTCAACTCTGTTTTAGTATAGCTTACCATCCCCAAAATTGATGGTCAAACGGAACAAGTCAACCAAGTCATTGAAGCCTTAGGGCATACTACTGTCGCGAACCCAAAATGTGGATTCAATATTTGCCACTGGTTGAGTTTGCCTACAATGCTTTCTACCAACAACGTATTCATATGACCCCTTTTCAAGCATTGTATGGGTACGATTGTCGTACTCCTTTGAGCTTCTCAAATCCAGCCTTGAGGGTTGAAGCTTCAAAGCAGATGCTAGAAGACATGGATGACCAAATCAAATCAACAAGACAAGACATCCAAGCCGCCAAGGATAGACAGAAGGCTTACACGGACTTGAAATGGTAAGGCAGATCCTTCATTGAGGGTGATTTGGTCTTCATCCGCATATGCCCTAAAAAGAGTTCACTGTCCTTGGGTGAATACAAGAAGCTAAGTCCAAGGTATTGTGGACCTGATAAGATCACTAAGTTCCTAGGACCTAATGCTTACAGACTACAGCTACCCGCAACCCTAAAGGTTCATAATGTATTTCACGTTAGCCTTTTGAAAAAGTATCTACCTAATCCAAATCATGTACTTGATGATCAGCAAGTTATAATGCCTAGCCAAGGAGTCCTTGAGCTACGGCCTGATAGAGTCCTAGATGTCAAGGAGAGGCATTTGAGGTCCAGGACCTTGAGAGAATACCTCGTCCAATGGAAAGATTATCCCAAAGAGGATGCCACCTGGATGGATGAAGACACTCTCAACCAACAATACCCCAGGTCCTCTCGAGATGAGGAGATCTTGATTCCTCTAAGGGGGAGAGAATGTAATGGGCCATAGGATCCCTCCCCTAAAGGAAAAGGGATTTTTTTTCATTAAAGCTCAATTTTTTTTACTCCCCCCTCTCTCCCCGCCGACAGCAGTCGGGGGAAGGGGAGAGAGAGTGGAAGTGGTGGATTGGGAGGGGAGGCATGCAACCTCCACATGGAGGGGTAGCCATGCCACTTATCTCCTCCCCTCGAGGGCTTCTCCCCTCCCCGACAGTCAGAGAAAAAGGAGGCTACATTGGTTTGCCATGGACACCTTTTTCCCACCCTGTCAACTGTTGCCTCGCTGGATGACTGTCAGAGACTAATGCCCACCCCTTTACGTCAACCCCCCCTTTGTCAGCAGTCGAGTAAGACCTCTGGGCCTCCGATAGAGGGTTCTCCTCCTCTCCTCACTGGTAGTGCTGCTGGGGGCCTCCGACAGGCATTTTCCTTCCCCCCATCTACGAAAATGGCCCCAGGGGCCAACGACGATAACCAACCCACCCCTCCCATGTTAGCTAGTGGCCGGTGGTGTAATATTTCCACAACAAAATATTAAAAGACCCTGGATCCCACGCAAAATCAGCCTGAAGTAAATCTCCTGCAACCAAGAAACACTGGCCTAAGTGCTCAATCCTCGTGTATTAACAAACGGCCACCCCTGCATTGTGCATAGGAAACCATGGCTCAAAACTGTAGTCTCCACGGGAACACCCCTTCATGGGAAAAAGGATAATGACTTATTTGCAATTTTTTTAAATAACTCCCTCTCCTTCACCCATTGCATGGCAAGGAGAGAGACAGGGAGTATGTGTTGGAGTGTGGATGGGCATGGGGCAGGAGGGCATGCAACATGCCACTTGTGTGGCCATCCCCCCCTCACCCCATATAAACCCCCCTCCCAAGCTTGGGAGGGGCATCGTGGTGCTACCAACTGTCGTACTGTTGCCGCCGCCACATTGCCTGCACTACCAGGCTGCTGCCGCCGTCAACATCTTCACCATCATCATCATCATCAACAATATCAACATCATCATCATCGTCATCATCACGCTCATCGTCATCTTCATCATCCTCACCAACACACGTCATCTCCATGTTCATCCAAAAGCTTGAGAAGCTTCTCTAGGCCACGTCCACCCGCACCTCCCGGTTTTTTCTGGACTATGTCTTGCAAGGCCTGTTTCCTGCGCAAGGAAGGAGATCTGAGGCAGTAGTAACTTCCAAAATAATAAGGGAACCAAGGGAGAGTTTGCTGAGACAAAGTTTACTCCATCAATGGCTCCTAAGCAGAAGTGGAGAGGAGCGCACATGGGAGCTTCTACCCAAAGTACGAGAGTGGACAATGCCCCGATATTGAATGTCCAAGTTCCGAAAAATAGTCCCGCATGGAAAGGATGCATAAAGCATGCTTTAATTCACGTAGAGGAAACTTAAATGAATTGGGAAATTTATACACTTGTTCGATTTACAAAGTTCAGTTGCATGACGAGTACTTGCATTTGCTTGCACTTCCATGGTCAAGGGCAGACACAATTTGAAATGTATGATGCATAAGTTATAAGCTGAAATTGTGCGAAGGTGTCCTTGTTGCATCACGCAAAGGATAGGGCATATAACACATAATGCACTTACGTAATAAATTCCTGGTTGTGACTTGTGTATAAGATAATCGTAGATGGTCATTAAACGATGCCTGAATAGTTGCAATGTATGGAAAATATTTATGAACTTTGCAAATACCATGCGATGATAGTTACATTCTTGGTTGGGTTAAGTGATAAAGGAAGGATTAAATCAATGATGGATTCATGGCATCTCATCATGAAAGAATGATACATCCATGCATGGAGTTCTTTTATCAAAGTCTGAATTTGGGAAAGGATGCATCTTCATTAAAATACTAAAGCTTGAATTTGATGCATAAAAGCGTAGGGTTTATAAGAATAGCTCTGAATGTCAATCAATATCGCATAGGGCAAGGAAAAGAAAGATCACTATAGATCCCATAGTTGCATAAAGGCAAAAGGTCTATGGTCTTCAAATTGCATATTCGCATGGAATGATACATCTCATACATCTTACAATTATTTACATCTTTTAGGGAAAGTATTTGCATCTCTAAGGGAAAGATCACCTCTAATCGTAAGACAATTAGATCAATTAGGTAAATTGCATGTAATTGTGTAACTCACATGAGATTCATAAAGGCGTGAATAGTTAGCATACGACGAACACCTCAATGTGCTGGGTTAGGTTAAGTTATGTTAAAATTCTGCCTAGTATCGCACTTGGGATGCCAATTTAATATTTCCGATCTCAAAGGTCCTACCCACATTCTCGAAATGTTGGGATTATCTAATCGCCCGTGCAAGAATGATCTAGGGTTCTCACCCTAAGGATCAAATGACCAAATGCTAGACCTCCACAAGGAATTTAGGGACCCTAGGGCCAAAACGTTTATTGGCCTAGTAGGGTTAGGGTTTGGATTGGGTCAATAGGACTCCCAAGCCCTTATCTTGATCAAAGGTATTCTTGATCAAGAAATACCGTACGATGAGAGATATAATCCCACAAGTTAGATACTAACACCTATCTCGTGCAACAAGATGCAACGTCATATGCCCTTGTGACTGAATCACAAGTCGGTACTGCTACACCTTAGACCAAGGTTGGCGAGTTCTAATTACAAATTAGCTTCTCTGAGAATGGAGTAGTTGCCCTACTACAACACTCCCCCTTGGGAATTGTCTTGTCAAGTTTAGGGCAGTGGTGAACTGCCAAGAAGTAATTTCACCAACCAAGTTAGGACAATGGGGTTGTCCAGGATTTATTGACCGTAATATAAGGAAACCTAAGGTAGTGACAATTTGGGTCAATAGGGTATAAACTGTCAAGATTGTGGGAGAGAAGGAAGGAGTCTCGCTTGAAGCTTTCTTGCTTGCACAATGGGGGAATACACACAAGGGTGGAGGCTGAAAACAGTTTTTCTCTTCTTAGTTGTGGAAGCCAAAAGAACTCAAGTACAAAGAAAATAGAAGAACCCTAGATATGGGTCTCAAAACCAAACTCAACTAACTAAGGTGGCATACTAACTGAGCCACGAACTAGAGTAGATAAGGATAGCTATCATGTAGCTATTATTCAGGGGCGGTGTACCAACCGCATCTGCAAACTGACAAGTCGATGACATAAATACACAACGGTCACCCTGGCGTATCACGAGTGGAGCTCGATATGTCAACACTCCCCCTCGAGCTCAATCCCAATTCCTGCACACCAAGCAGGTCTCTGAACTTGCGCAGCTTCTCTGCGCCCAATGCCTTCGTGAATATGTCAGCTACCTGATCCTCTGTGCTGACATAAACTAGATCAATAAGACCTAGTAAAACCCTCTCTCGCACATAGTGATAATGCACCTCAATGTGCTTTGTTCTAGCATGATAGACTGGGTTATTTGCCAAGTGTATACTACTCATGTTGTCACAATAAATGACAACTGGCCCATCTGTAGACTAATGCATATCATAAAGTAGCTTATGCAACCAAGCTACCTCACATGCAGCCATTGCTGCACCCCTGTACTCAGCCTCTGTGCTCGACAAGGCAACTGTAGGCTGTTTCTTGCTGCTCCAAGTGACTGCAGCACTCCCAAAAGAGAACACATATCCACTGGTAGATCGTCTATCAGAAATACTACCAGCCCAATCAGCATCAGTGTATCCATGCAGCTGTATCTGAACCCCAGTCTCATAAAATAGTCCATACTGCAATGTGGACTTCACATACCTGAGTATGCATCTAGCCGCATCCAAATGCGGTTTCCTTGGAACCTGCATAAACTGACTTACCAATCCAACAGCATAGCTCAAATCTGGCCTGGTAATAGTCATATAAATCAAACTTCCTACTATGCGTCTGTACATAGTAGGGTCTTCCAGAAGCTCACCTGCATCTGTGCTCAGCTTCACATTCTGCTCCAAAGGAACTGAAATAGGCTTACAGCCTGTCATCCCATATTTGGACAGCATGTCCAATCCATACTGCCTCTGCAAGAGCTGTATCCCACTTGGTGATCTAATCACCTCAATGCCCAAGAAATAACGCAGCTCTCCCAAATCCTTCATCTCAAACTTCTGCTTCAATAGCATTTTCACATGAAGGATATCTTCATCACTGTCACCTGTCATAATCAAATCATCAACATAAATGACAAGTAGCATAATACCTTTCTCTGTTTTTCTCACATAAAGTGAGAAATCTGCCTTGGAAATCTGAAAGCCAATAGTGACAAGATACTGCCCTATCTTGTCAGACCATGCTCTAGGTGCTTGCTTCAAGCCATACAAGGCTTTCTTCAACCTGCAAACAAACTCAGGATGAACAGCATGCACATAACCTGGTGGCTGCTCCATATAGACCTCTTCTTGCAAATCACCATGCAAGAAGGCATTCTTTACATCCATCTGATGTAAAGACCATCCCTTTGATGCAGCCATAGCAATGACTGCTCTTACGGTTGCCATCCTTGTAACCGGACTGAATGTTTCTTCATAGTCAATGCCATATGTTTGTGCATACCCCTTGACTACTAATCTTGCCTTGTATCTGTTCACAGAACCATCAGCATTGTGCTTCACCTTATAAACCCACTTACAGCCAATTGCATTCTTACCTTTAGGCAAAGGTACCAATTCCCATGTAGCATTTGCTTCCAAGGCATCCATTTCTTCATCCATGGCTTTCTTCCATTTTTCTTTTCCCATGGCTTGCTCAAAAGAAGTGGGTTCTGGTTCCTGTATCACCTTGACCATATATGCATAGTGAATGGCTGTAAATCCATCATATTTCAGCCTATCCACAGGATACCTAACTCTGGTAGACCTGCGCAGAGTGGGTTCACTCCCAGGTGCTCTCAAAACATCCCTGGTCTTCCTTACTCCAGGTGTAACAATAGAAGGAATACCCAACTCATCATCAATGCTCAGTTCTGAGCCACTGGATTCACCATCCACATAAGAGTGACCTGCATTCACATCAAACATAGGCTGATCAACCTTCTCTTTTCCTTTTCGTGATACCTGCATACCACTATTTGCATTACTTTGAGAAGATTCTCCTGATCTCAATCTGCCTGTCCATGGCGAAGAATGTGAATCACTGCTAGAGGACGCTCCAGGTCCACTAATATTTTGTGACTGCTGCTGTGAATTCTGTGCAGCATTACCATTTTGTGCATATACATCATCAATCACATTTACTGGTTTATACCAGCTACTCATCTCATCAAAAACAACATCTCTGCTCACTGTAAACTTACGAGTAGAAGGGTTATAGCATCTATACCCTTTTTGCTGCAGAGAGTAACCAATAAAGATGCACTTCTCAGCTTTTGGATCCAACTTGGATCTCAACTCATCTGGCACATGTACATAGGCAATGCAACCAAAAATTTTCAAATGAGAAATATCTGGTTTCCTACCAGTATACCTCTCCTCTGGAGTCATTCCATGTATTGCTGTAGTGGGAGTCCTGTTCATTATGTAGACTGCTGTAGCAACTGCTTCAGCCCAATAAAAATCTGGCAGGTCTTTTTCATTTAGCATGGCACGAGACACCTCTCCAATATGTCTGTTTTTTCTTTCTGCAATTCCATTTTGCTGTGGGGTATGACTGCATGAATATTGCTGCTTTATGCCATGCTCCTGCAAGAACCTTGCAAACTCATTTGAGAGGTACTCTCCCCCTCCATCTGACCTTAGGCATTTTACTTGCAGGCCTGTTTCTTTTTCAACCATAGCTTTAAGAGTTTTGAAATGCCCAAAAACTTCACTTTTCTTTTTCATAAAATACACCCAAACTTTTCTGCTATAGTCATCAATAAAACTGACAAAATAATGACAGCCTCCAAGAGATGCAGCTTTAGTAGTCCACACATCAGAGTGGATTAATTCCAATGGCTTCTTACTCTCTTGAACATTTCTAGGAAATGGTTTCCTTGCCTGTTTTCCAAACTGACAGGCTTCACATACCTTATGCATTTCTGCAACCTTGAATTTAGGCAATCCAGCAACAATATTTTGGGCCTGCATTGATTTAAGTCGCTGTACATTAACATGACCAATGCGTTTATGCCAGATATCAATATCTGCAACTACACCGGTCCCATGTGCAAACATTGCTGCACTCAATTCAGACATGTCTGCATCCAACGTAAACATTCTGCCCTTCTTATTTCCTTTTGCTATCAAGCGACCTTTATTTTTCATATCCTCAACAAAGCATCCATGAGGATTAAATCTGACCTGCAAGCCCTGCTCAACCATTTGACCAACAGAAACCAGATTCTTGGTGATATTCGGGACATGAAATACATCGGACATGTATTTATTTTTCCCATCCTGCATAGACAAGGGAATTTTTCCAATCTGCACAATAGGATGTGCAGTATCATCACCAGTCTCCACAAATCCTGGTTTTTCCATTTTCCTTGCATCCTCCATCCATTCTGCATGACCTGTCATGTGGTTTGATGCACCTGAGTCAACATACCATACATCATTGCTTTCTTCTGCACTTGTCACAGAATTGTTCATGTGCTGCACCATGAACAAATGCTCATTTCTGTCATCACCCTGTCTGCTAGAAGATGCATAATTCCCTTGTTGCAGTTTTCCATTCATGATGTCATTCTGCTTTTTATAGCAGTCTTTAGCCATATGACCCATTTTACCACAGTAGTAGCATTCAACATTATTGTTTGCATTTTGACCTCTTTGCCATCCACCACGACCTCTTTGGCTCCCCCTGCCTCTAGAGTTACCACGTCCTCCTCCATAGGACTGGTTTTCTTGAGTTTGCTGCATATTCTGATTTCTACCACGGCCTCCAAATCGGCCTCCTCTACCTCTGCCTCTACCTCTTCCAGCATTTGAGTAGAAGACAGCTTCTTTTGAAGTTCCTCCTGAAGAAGATGCACCACCATTTCTCTGCTCCTCAGAAATTAGAAGAGCAATCAACTCCTCAAAATCAGGAAATCTTTCACGAACTGAAATGGATGTCCGAAACTGTGCATAATCCTTTCCTAGACCATTCAAGGTCACAGAAACTAAATCATCATCTTCCACCGGCGACCCAATGGAAGCAAGTGCATCTGCAATCTTCTTCACCTTCATGTGGTAGTCATTGATGCTCATATTTTCTCTTTGCACATTGTGCAACTCTTGCTTGAGCTGCATTTTCCTAGCTTGCATATTTGTGCTATACATCTTTGACAGAGTATCCCATGCCTCCTTTGGCGTACTTGCATCCTGAATATGCACAATCATAGAGTCTGAAATGCTGATAGACAGCCAGTACATAACTTTCCTGGCTCTCTCATGCCATGCTTTGAATGCCTGCATTTGCTGTTGATTGGGAACATCAGGAAGAACTGGTTCTTCTTCATTTCCTGCAACAAATTCCCAATATCCTTTTCCCATAAGGAAGTTCGTCATTCTAAACTTCCATGCCTGGAAGTTGTTCTTGTCAAGCTTTTCAGTTACAATCTGTGAAAGAGAATCAGACGCCATTACAGAACACTGCGAAAAATTCTGTCACTGCAAAAACTCAGCTTCACCCTCACAAGGGCAAATCTGCAAAACTGGCGAAAGTGGTATTTGACCACACAGTCACTTCCTAGTGACGATTTTGCATCAACAAGCAATAGGGATGATTCTGTAACTCCCAATGTCTCTGCGCACAAGCATACGATGCGATTTCTACAGTAACTTTTCACTGACCTGTAGAACAGTGGTTGCACAGCATAAAACAAGGCTTTTTCCTGAGTGCGTGCAGAAAACTTCCGCCTCCAAAACAGGCCCCGAAATGGCCTCAAATCAAAAAAACAAGGTCGCATATACTGCCCTCTTGCTTCATATACTGCCCTCTTGCTTCACCGCAGCATATACTGCCCTCTTGCTTCACCGCGAAGGGCGTCTCAACCTGAGACAATGCACTCCTGCACTTTCCGGCTGTGCTACCTGTAGAGATCTGCTCCCAAAACAGAAAATGAAAGCAACACTGCTCCTCTTACCAGACCACCGCGAGCTTGGCTTGCTTTCTTGAGCTCCTTACCACGAACAAGGCTCTGATACCATGTCAAGATTGTGGGAGAGAAGGAAGGAGTCTCGCTTGAAGCTTTCTTGCTTGCACAATGGGGGAATACACACAAGGGTGGAGGCTGAAAACAGTTTTTCTCTTCTTAGTTGTGGAAGCCAAAAGAACTCAAGTACAAAGAAAATAGAAGAACCCTAGATATGGGTCTCAAAACCAAACTCAACTAACTAAGGTGGCATACTAACTGAGCCACGAACTAGAGTAGATAAGGATAGCTATCATGTAGCTATTATTTAGGGGCGGTGTACCAACCGCATCTGCAAACTGACAAGTCGATGACATAAATACACAACGGTCACCCTGGCGTATCACGAGTGGAGCTCGATATGTCAACATAAACCCTAACCCAAGGAAAAAGGGTAATCACGCAACTCAGCTTACGAAACCCTTGGGATCTTTCCAAGTCGCGAATGATCCAGGATCGAATGTTGGAAGTATTCGAGGAGAAGGAATTACACATTAGCAGTTGGCCGTACAAACGACCAATGGAATGCTCCTGATTGTACACTTAGGTGCACTGTTTGTACTTCTTAACTCAAGGAACTAATTCAGGAAAAACAACTAATGCTTCAGGTTAAAATCCTGGAGGGAGAGGCAGTATCAGTTACCTCCGACTATCTGCTTGACCCTATCCAAGGGGGTTGTTAGCCACGCCGGGTAGGTGGACCGAACCCATCGTGAGAGGTCTCTCTGTGGGTGCTACTTCGAGCAGGAGAACACTTGGGTGCCAGGGGAGGCTCTACCCATAAATTCCTTGCCTCCGGATCCTGCACAAGAGGTCGACGTGACTCGAGATGGGATCTGGAGGCCTGTATACTAGTCAATGAGTGAAACTTAGAATAGCGATCCCTGAGGATTGCTGGGATAGCCTTCGAGCATGTTATTTGATATATTCCAAAGACTTTGATAAATAAAGATCAAATATTGAAAAAGAAACTTGTTTGACATTGTTTTTATGTGTCAGTGCCTAATTTACGTGAAGGAACCAGTGTTTAATTGGTTAATTAAGGAAGCTGTTTTTGCTTGTCAAACTAAATGTGATAGGTAATTAGATAATTAAGCAACCCGAGGAAAGTGTGGTGGATGTGACTCTGGTTCCGTCCTACGGAAGGGTAGTCTCAGTTGGCCGAGAACTTTTCTCAAAGGAATTTGACAGCGAGGTAACAACGACCTAGAATCAATAGAGCTAGAGTCTCGATTTATGTTGTTTTAGGGGAACAGAATGGGACTATGCCTTACGGGTAGAGACCTCGAGCTTCACATCCCTCTCGTTTCCCATTCTCCTTGAAGCAAGTGCAGTATAAATCCGCTTCGACCCTGATGTTCTACGCAAAGTGGCTTGTCTGGGGCTCGATGCTAGCTACCTCCTAGGAACTTGACTATTAGGAAAACCCTGATTCAGGTCGGTCCTAAGTGGGAATGGCCAGATGCTTCCACTTCGTGGCAGACTTGGTAAGACCTTGATTGCAAACCCCATGATATTCCTTGTGAGTGCCGAGCAGCGTTTTCTAGACTCTCTTCCCGATGGGGTGCTAAGACATGTCCTACAAGTATATAAGGGGACACATTAGAGTTGGTACCAGAGCAAACCAATAGGATCTAATATTTACAAGGGGAATTAATGAGGGGAAGTAGAGCATTGTTGCCATTAAAGAATAGTTCCTTCCTTACTTACGGATATTGGGCTGTAGAGTCATGAAGCATGGAACAAATTCTTGGTGTTCCACGTTATGTTTATGACTGTAATGCGTGCTTCGGATTATCAACGGAGGCTAGGCATGATGAATATTCTAGACTGCATCTACAATCCTTCACCTCTGTATGTGGAACGGAGATGGACGGGTGAATTAGGGATATATTACATAGCAGCCCACCGACTTGCGTACCTTCAGACCAACTTGAAGAGAATCAAGTGGATGGAGGATTTAAAGATTGTGAAGTTGTTCATCTTTGTCGAGGCTCACGCAAACGCAACCCTACATGTCGACGCGGTTTGAAAGTTAAGCAAAACAAGTATGTGTACGAGGAAGTGACTCGAGTAATCTCTGCCGGACTGAATCAAGGTGCTGGGATGTTATAAGAGAAACGAATATCAAAGGAAGGGATATCCCAAGCTTTATCGATTCTTGAAAATCCATGACCCCTCTCCATATTATTACTCAGTCCCCATGGCTGAATGTAACACAGTCCTATTTTCCCCAAACTGATGTATCAGCTTGTTCTACCTTTCCAAAATAAATGTACTCAAAAGGCTATGCCCACATGAATGAATAAGATTTTTATCACTGTCTGTCATGGCTGTAAGTGTTGATAAAGGAGTTAAGTGATTAGGTTGCTTGGCTAAAAGCTGAACTGGGCATATTAGTATAATGTGAGAAACATTTAGCAAGTTTTTAACGTAAAGAATCTTATTGCCCAAGTGCAACCTCAAGTGCAGATTCCTAGTCCGACCCCTACACTAAGTACAGCTGTAATACAAGAGAAGAAATTCCTTCTCAAATAAATCAAGCCACCTGAATTCGATGGTAAGAGAAAGACCGTCTAAACTGACACCAAGGTCTGGATCGAATCCATGGAAGATTATTTCGAGACAGTAGGAACTGCACCCGCTAACCAAGCAATGCTCACCAAACTGAAGCTTACCGGTGAAGCAAGACTTTGGTGGAAACAATGGTGCAGAGACCAAGGGATCTCGGAAGGGTCAATTACCTGGGAGAAGCTTAAAAAAGCTGTGCAAGGGAGATATCTACCACCTGCCTACTGCACATAGAAGATGAACGAATTCTATGAATTAAAGCAGCTTGGACTATCCCTGGATGCATATTATTCAAAGTTCATCTCTCTCTTAAAGTACGCACCTCAAATGGATATGACACAACAGGTGTCAAAGTTTTGTGCTAGGTTAAATCCACCCATAAACACCCGCTTGGAATCAATGCACCCAACGGACCTACAAGATGCACTCATTCGAGCTTCTCCCATAATACAAGAGGTGCAGACCAAGCCAAGGAATAACAGGACTTGGTATTAAAGGAATAACAGGACTTGGTTTAAAGGATCAAAACAAGGGAATGTATAGGTCTCAGGCTAAGAGAGCGCAGGGCCAAAATCAGGGACAAAGGAAGAAAGCTAGGGCCAACACTGTCAACAATTTTGTTCCTACACAAGGTAATGGCCGCAATCTCCATTGCTTCCATTGCAACAAGCCTGGTCACTTTAAAAGGCAGTGTCCCAAGCTTAGCAGAGGGAAACGTCAAGGGCCATTCCAAGGAGCCGTCCATGGCCAAGGAGCCACCGTCAGGGCCAGAGGGAGAACCTCCAGTGCTACCAACAAGGAGCTGGGTGATGAAGAAGATCCATCCATGGAAGCAGACATTGAGAGGGCAACGGTTCACGCTGCTCTTCACAAGAAAGGCCCGAATCACCAATTCTCGGTGATTCAAACTCCATTGGATTATCAAGGTAAAAGCTTCAAAACCTTGATTGATTGTGGCAGTACACATTCCTTCATTTCACCAGTATGTGCAAAAAGATTAGGAATGGCCACAAAAGATGCACCTACCTTACTTGTGGAATTAGCAAATGGTCGAGAGGTCTCATATACCAGGCAAATTGCTAAGGTGAAATTCCTACTGGGTGGAAAGTCGACTTCAGTCAGATACAGGGTAATGAACCTAGGTGTCCATGAATGTTTCTTCGAAATAGATTGGCTAATACCTAATGATGCCCACATTCACTGTGGAAAGGGCCAAGTCTCCTTTCAAAATTCTGAAGGGGAACTAGTTACAACTCAAGGAGAGGCTAGTAAGCGAAAAATTCAGCTGGCAAAAGCAACACGGATAATAAAAGGAGTTAGGAATGGCCTACTTGTCTATTTGATTAAACTAAATAAGCTAGATCAGAATCAGGAATCTAGGGAAGAACCTTCATGGTTAAAGGAATACGCAAACGTATTTCCTAAAGAGCTGACAGAACTTCCTCCTCAAAGGGAAGTCGATCACGAAATCAAGCTGGCACCAGGAGCTGCACCAATCGCAAAGAGACCATATAGGATGTCCATCTCAGAAGTGACTGAGCTGAAGGAGCAACTCAAGCAACTGTTAGCCAAGGCTACATCCATCCTAGAAGTTCACCGTGAGGAGCTCCCGTGCTATTCCAGAAGAAGAAAGATGGAACGCTTCGGCTATGCATTAACTATAAAGGGTTGAATCAATCGATCATTAAAAACAAATACCCCATTCCAAGAATAGATGAACTTCTTGACCATCTTCAAAGTGCAAAGATCTTCTCTAAGCTAGATCTCATTTATCAAATAAGGATCAAGGAAGAAGATATCCCAAAGACGGCATTCAGCACAAGGTATGGACACTTTGAATTCCTAATCATGTCATTCGGGCTGACAAATGCTCCTGCTACCTTCAACAGGTTAATGCAGGATATCTTTAAGCCCTATCTTGATGACTTCGTACTCGTCTTCTTTGACGATACCCTAGTCTACTCCAAGCAGGAAAAAGATCATGAACCCCAGCTTTGCATTGTCCTTGAAACAATGAGGGCACACAAGCTTTATGCCAAGAAGAAGAAGTGTGCATTTTTCAAACGACAAATTGAATATCTGGGATTCATTGTATCAGTGGAAGGAAGAGACATTTTGGAATGGCCAACACCAACTTCTATCAAAGAAATACGTAGTTTTCTTGGATTGACACGATGGTACAGGGCCTTTATAAAAAACTATGCTTTGATTACAGCGCCTCTGACTGATCTACTAAAGAAGCAAGTATCAATTGTATGGTCACCAGTTAAACAGTCCAGCTTTGACAAAATAAAGCAAAGTTTGGTATCAGCACCCATCCTGAAACTCCCTGATCTTAGTAAGGAGTTTGAAGTGATAACTGATGCTAGCGCACTTGCCTTAGGATGTGTGCTCATGCAAGAAGGTCATCCCGTAGCATATTATTCAAGGAAGCTGAAGAGCCATGAAAGGAACTATGCTACCCACGATCTGGAGCTGTTGGCTGTCATCCATGCTCTCAAACTTTGGAGACACTGCTTGCTGGGTAACAAATTTACCTTAGTGATGGACCACAAGAGTCTTAAATGGATTTTCACCCAGAATGAGCTCAATATGAGGCAACATCGATGGATTGAAGTACTGAAAGAATATAACTTTGAAATCATATACCGGCCTGGAAAGGAGAATGTAGTTGCCGACGCACTCAGTCACAAGGCATTTCTGAATTCTCTGATTTTGCAAGATCCATCAACAGCAAGATCTCTAGCCACAAAGGTATGCATGCCAAACAACCCAATTCTTGAGCTAGCTAGAGAAGAGGCATGCCATGATCCAACCTATCAGAAATTGCTAAGGGAGATTCCCATCAAAGATCAAGACCTGAAGCTACAAACAAAGTATCAAGAATTCTCTATCAATAGTGGACTAGTCTACTATAGGACAAGATTATGTATCCTGGCAAGCCAATCACTCAGGCAGAAGATACTTTGGGAAGCCTATGACTCCCCTTTCTTAAGACATCCTGGCTATGCCAAGACCCTTAATGCGGTCAGGAAGAGCTATTACTGGGATAGGCTCAAAGGTGACGTTCTCAAATATGTCACGAAATGTTTGTCTTGTCAACGCATTAAGGCCAAACATGTCAAAATACCAGGGAAATTGCAACCACTTGACATTCCCCAAATGAAATGGGAATTCATTAGTATGGACTTTGTTGTTGGCCTGCCCAAGTTCAGGGAGGATACACTCCATTATGGTTGTGGTAGATATACAACTATGCTCACCAAGGTTGCACATCTTATCGCAAGGTTATTCATCAAGGAAATATTCAAACTGCATGGGTTACCTAGAAGAATCATTAGTGATCATGACTCCCTCTTCACATCACACTTCTGGAGGACTATCTTCGGGGCCATTGGGACTCAAACTCTATTTCAATACAGCTTACCATCCCCAAACCGATGGTCAAACAAAATGAGTCAACCAAGTCATTGAAGATATGCTTAGGGCACACTGTTGTCGCGAACCCAAAAAGTGGATTCAATATTTGCCACTGGTTGAGTTTGCCTACAGTGCTTCTTACCAACAAAGCATTCAGATGACCCCTTTTCAAGCATTGTATGGGCACGATTGTTATAGTCCTTTGAGCTTTTCGGATCCAACCTTGAGGGTTGAAGCTTCAAAGCAAATGCTAGAAGATATGGATGACCAAATCAAATCAATAAGACAGGACATCCAAGCCGCCAAGGACAGACAGAAGGCCTATGCAGACTTGAAATGTCAAGACAGATCCTTCGTTGAAGGTGATATGGTCTTCATTCGCGTTCGTCTAAAGAAGAGTTACCTGTCCTTGGGGGAATGCAAAAAGCTAAGTCCAAGGTATTGTGGACCCTAAAAGATTCTCAAGTGCCTAGGGTCTAATGCTTACAGACTTCAACTCCCTGAAAACCTAAAAGTTCATAATGTATTCCATATCAGCCTATAGAAAAAGTATGTGCCTAACCCTAGTCGTGTGCTTGATGATCAACAAATTGTAATGCCTAGCCAAGGAGTCCTTGAGCTACGACCTGATAGAATCCTAGATGTTAGGGAGAGGCATTTGAGATTCAGAACCTTGAGGGAATACCTCATCCAATGGAAAGATTATCCCGAAGAGGATGCCACCTGGATGGATGAACGTACTCTCAACCAACAATACCCCTAGATCTTCTCGAGATGAGGACATCTTGATTCCTCTAAGGGGGGGAGAATGTAATATTTCCACAAAAAAATATTAAAAGAGCCTGGATCCCGTGCAAAAGTAGCCCAAAGTAAATCTCTTGCAACCAAGAAACACTGGCCTAAGTGCTCCATCCTTGTGTACTAACAAACACCCACCCCCGCGTTGTATATAGGAAACCATGGCTCAAAACCATAATCTACCGCAGGAACACCCCTTCATGGGAAAAAGGATAATGAATTATTTGTAAATTTTTTTAATAACTCCCTCTCCTTCACCCATTGCATGGCGGGGAGAGAGAGGGAGTATGTGTTGGAGTGTGGAGGGGCATGGGGAGGAGGGCATGCAACCTGCCACTTGTGTGGCCACCCCCCCCCCCCCCCCTTCACCCCATATAAACCCCCCTCCCAAGATTGGGAGGGGCATCGTGGTGCTACCCACCATGAAGGAGCTACCCATCATCATCCTGCTACCACCACCACACTGCCCGTGCCGCCAGGCTGCCGCTGCCATCAACGTCTTCACCATCATCATCATCATCATCAACATCATCATCATCATCATCATCATTATCATCACCCTCATCCTCATCTTCATCATCCTCACCAATACACATCATCTCCCTGTTCATCCAAAAGATTGAGAAGCTTCCATTGAAGCTTCTCTAGGCCAAGTTCACCCGCGCCTCCCGGGTTTTTTTGGACTATGTCTTGCAAGGCCTGTTTCCTGCGCAAGGAAGGAGATCTGAGGCAGTAGTAACTTCCAAAATCGTAAGGGAACCAAGGGAGAGTTTGTTGAGTCAAAGTTTACTCCATCAATGGCTCCTAAGCAGAAGTTGAGAGGAGCGCACATGGGAGCTTCTACCCAAAGTACGAGAGTGGACAATGCCCCGATATTGAATGTCCAAGTTCTGAAAAATAGTCCTGCATGGAAAGGATGCATAAAGCATGCTTTAATTCACGTAGAGGAAACTTAAATGAATTGGGAAATTTATACACTTGTTCGATTTACAAAGTTCAGTTGCATGACGAGTACTTGCATTTGCTTGCACTTCCATGGTCAAGGGCAGACACATTTTGAAATGTATGATGCATAAGTTATAAGATGAAATTGTGCGAAGGTGTCCTTGTTGCATCACACAAAGGATAGGGCATATAACACATAATGCACTTACGTAATAAATTCCTGGTTGTGACTTGTGTATAAGATAATCGTAGATGGTCATTAAACGATGCCTGAATAGTTGCAATGTATGGAAAATATTTATGAACTTTGCAAATACCATGCAATGATAGTTACATTCTTGGTTGGGTTAAGTGATAAAGGAAGGATTAAATCAATGATGGATTCATGGCATCTCATCATGAAATAATGATACATCCATGCATGGAGTTCTTTTATCAAAGTCTGAATTTGGGAAAGGATGCATCTTCATTAAAATACTAAAGCTTGAATTTGATGCATAAAACGTAGGGTTTATAAGAATAGCTCTGAATGTCAATCAATATCACATAGGGAAAGGAAAAGAAAGATCACTATAGATCCCATAGTTGCATAAAGGCAAAAGGTCTATGGTCTTCAAATTGCATATTCGCATGGAATGATACATCTCATACATCTTACAATTATTTACATCTTTTAGGGAAAGTATTTGCATCTCTAAGGGAAAGATCACCTCTAATCGTAAGACAATTAGATCAATTAGGTAAATTGCATGTAATTGTGTAACTCACATGAGATTCATAAAGGCGTGAATAGTTAGCATACGATGAACACCTCAATGTGCTGGGTTAGGTTAAGTTATGTTAAAATTCTGCCTAGTATCGCACTTGGGATGCCGATTTAATATTTCCGATCTCAAAAGGTCCTACCCACATTCTCGAAATGTTGGGATTATCTAATCGCCCGTGCAAGAATGATCTAGGGTTCTCACCCTAAGGATCAAATGACCAAATGCTAGACCTCCACAAGGAATTTAGGGACCCTAGGGCCAAAACGTTTATTGGCCTAGTAGGGTTAGGGTTTGGATTGGGTCAATAGGACCCCCAAGCCCTTATCTTGATCAAAGGTATTCTTGATCAAGAAATACCGTACAATGAGAGATATAATCCCACAAGTTAGATACTAACACCTATCTCGTGCAACAAGCTGCAATGTCATATGCCCTTGCGACTGAATCACAAGTCGGTACTGCTACACCTTAGACCAAGGTTGGCGAGTTCTAATTACAAATCAGCTTCTCTGTGAATGGAGTAGTTGCCCTAACACAACACTCCCTCTTGGGAACTGTCTTTTCAAGTTTAGGGCAGTGGTGAACTACCAAGAAGTAATTTGACCAACCAAGTTAGGACAATTTGGTTGTCCAGGATTTATTGGCCATAATATAAGGAAACCTAAGGTAGTGACAATTTGGGTCAACAAGGTATAAACCCTAACCCAAGGAAAAAGGGTAATCAAGTAACTCAGCTTATGAAACCCTTGGGATCTTGCCAAGTCGTGAATGATCCAGAATCGAATGCTGGAAGTATTCGAGGAGAAGGCATTACACCTTAGCAGTTGGCCGTACAAATGACCACTCAAATGCTCGTGATTGTACACTTAGGTGCACTGTTTGTACTTCTTTTCTCAAGTAACTAATTTAGGAAAAACAACTAATTCTTCACGTTAAAAGCCTAGAGGGAGAGGCGGTATCAGTTACCTCTCACTGTTTGCCTGACCCTATCCAAGGGGGTTGTTAGCCGCGCTAGGTATGTGGACCAAACCCGTTGTGAGAGGTTTCTCCTTGGGTGCTACTTGGAGCAGGAGGACGCTTGGGTGCCAGGGGAGGCTCTGGCCATAAATTCTTGCCTCCGGATCCTGCACAAGAGGCCGACGTGACTCGAGATGGGTTCTCGAGGCCCATTTACCAGTCAATGGGTGGAACCTGGAATAGCGATCCCTGAGAATTGCTGGGATAGCCTTCGGGCAGGTTATTTGATGTATTCCAAAGACTTTGATAAATAAAGATAAAATGTTGAAAAAGGAACTTGTTTGACATTGTTTTTCTGTGTCAGTGCCTAAGTTACGTGAAGGAACCAATGTTTAATTGGTTAATTAAGGAAGCTACTTTTGCTTGTCAAACTAAATGTGGTAGGTAATTAGATAATTAAGCAACCCGAGGAAAGTGCAGTGGACGTGACTCTGGGTCCGTCCTACGGAAGGGTGGTCCCGGTTGGCCGTGAACTTTTCTCAAAGCAATTTGACAGCGAGATAACAATGACCTAGATTCAATAGAGCTAGAGTCCCGATTTATGTTGTTTTAGGGGAACAGAATGGGACTGTGCCTTATGGGTAGAGAGGTTGAGCTTCGTATCCCTCTCGTTTCCCATTCTCCTTGAACCAAGTGCAGTATAAATCCACTTCAACCCTGATGTTCTATGCAAAGTGGCTCATCTGGGGCTCGACGCTAGCTACATCCTAGGAACTTGAATATTAGGAAAACCCTGATTCAGGTCGGTCCAAAGTGGGAATGGCCAAATGCTTTCGCTTTGTGGCAGATTCCAGAAGACCTTGATCGCAAACCCCGTGACATTCCTTGTGAGTGTCGGGCGGTGCTTTCTAGACTCTCTTCCCGATGGGCTACTAAGAGTGTCCTACAAGTGGACAGGGGGACATGTTACAGGCGGAGGCAACGGCCCTCCCTACGTCACCCCCTTTTTTTTTACTGAAGATGCGGGACCCTCTTTGGGCCCTCCAAAATAAATGGCCTCCTTGTTTGGGTCGTGAAGAGAAAAAGTAGAGGGAGAGTATAAGAAGAAGCGGGTGGGAGAAGAGAAAAAAAGGTGAGAGAGAGAAGAGAAAGAAGGTGTGAGAGAGAGAGAAGAGGAGGAAGAGGGAGAGGGAGAGAGAAGGAGAAGGTGAGAAGAAGGAGTGGAAGAAAGAAGAGAAAGAAGGTGAGAGAGAGAGAAGAGGAGGAAGAGGGAGAGAGAAGGAGAAGGTGAGAAGGAGTGAAAGAAAGAAGAGAGAAGAGAAGGAGTAGGTGGAAGAGCAAGAAGGAGGAAGAGGGAGAAGAGAAGGAGGAGTGAAGGAGTAGGAGTGAAGGAGAAGGAGTGAAGAGAGAGTAAAAGGAGGAGAGGATAAGACGTAGAAGGAGGAGAGGATAAGAAGTAGCAGAAGGAGAGGATAAGAAGTAGAAGGAGGAGAGGGTAAGAAGTAGAGGAAGGAGAGGATAAGAGGTAGAAGGAGGAGAGGATAAGAAGTAGAAGGAGGGAATAAGAAGAAGGAGGGAGAGAAGAGGAAAGAAGAAGTGGGTAGAGAAGAAGAAGGAGGTAGAAGAGCAAGAAGGAGGGAGAAAGAGAAGAGAAGGAGAAGGAGTAAAGGAGAAGGAGTGGAGGAGAAGGAGGGAGGAAAAGAAGGTAGAGGAAGAGGGAAGTAGAGGGAGAGTAGTAGAAGAAGAGAAGGAGTAGGAGAGAGGTAGAGGAAGAAGAGGAAGAGGTAGAGGAAGGAAAAGAGGAAGGAGCAAAAGGAGAAAGAAGTGGGAGAAGGACAAGAAGAGAGGTAAAGGAAGAAGAGAGAAAAAGGGGGTATCCGCTACAAGTCACCCAAACCACTCTCCTGGCAACGAACCACATCTAGTGGTCTTCCCAACTGATCGTGTCTAACCAAAACAACCAACGCAATGCACACGAATCAAGCCCAGGTTCTAAGCATTTAAAAAATTTAATTTAGGACTTATTTCTCGTGGATGGGATAATGTCGTGCATAAGGTTTTGTTTATTCTAAGAACTAAGTTGCATGTGCGAAATGGTAGAGGTTGATTTCCCATAAGATTTTACGCACATAAAATGATAAGGTTAATGCCTTACCTCACAAGAAATGATAGCTTTTACTCACATAAAATGATAAGGTTATCACCTTATTTCACATAAAACTTAGGTCCATCCTACGGAAGGGTGCTCCCAATTAGCTGGGAACTTTTCTCAAGTGTTGAGATAATAAAGATCTAGTATCAATGGATGTAGAATCTTTGGTTTATTCTGTTTTAGGGCAAAGGAATGGGTCTATGCCATTTGGAAGAAAGGTTGAGACTTTGCTACAAGGAAAGGAACCCTGACCTTAGGTCGATCCCAAGTGGAAACGGCTAAACACTTCCGCTCGGGGCAGACTCGAGAAGACCTAGATCGCAAACCCTGTGTCATTCCCTGCAAGTGCATGGCGGAGCCTTCTAGACCCTCCTCCCAATGGGCTGCTAAGACATGTCTCGCAAGCAGACAAACAGGCACGTTACACAAAAAATGATCAAAATTTTGTGTAATGGAATTACTGCACCTATCTTGGAGCACTGTCCACAATGACCCTAGTGCACAAAAATTGGCATAACTTTCAAATCGTAGCTTTGATTGGGGAGATTTTTGATTCAAACCGGAGGGAACAAAGTCCTCTTCAAGGTGAGCTATAGGGTTCACTTCCAGATTCAAAACAAATGTTTTTGCAATAGGATTTTTGTGTCTATCCTATACTGGACTGTGACAAAAAAAAACACTGCTTGTCCCTTATTGCAAAAGCCTTACATGGATCGAGCATAGTCCGAGAGGCCTGATCAGAAACATCAATAGCATACTAAACATATTGAGCATTATCCCAAGCATCATTGTATACCCACATTCTCTCACATCAATGCATAAGTGAATTCATTGACATACATCTCTTTTGACTGCATGCACTTCAAGTGTCATACATGGGTGCCATGAGCATTGTGGGGGTGTCTAAGGGAGACAATTGCGTCATGAAAGGTATGTGCACCTGCATACAAGTATCGGGCTCCGGATCACTGGGAGGTGGGCAAGGTTTCTCTCGGGCTGCAATTTGTGCACCCCTTCAGGGTCTTAAGTGGTAAGGAAGGGACACCTCTCTTTTGTCTTACCACCTCGCCTGGCATCAGCCTTTTCTCCTGAATCGGAGTATACATGGTAGACATTTTTATTAAGCAATCACCATGAGATACATTTGAAAGATAAATTGAGCCTTTTCATGAGATGTAAGGGCTGGATAAAGGTTGGGGTAGGGTTAACCTTGGCAGTCCAGTGACTCACTGGCTGCTACTTATCCAATTTACAATGGCTATCATTCATTTTGGGGCTTATCCAAAATCATAAGACAAAATGGAGGTTAATGTCAGCCAAGACAATGAATTTCAGGAAGAGATATGATGCATGCATGCAAAGGGGATTGAGCTACTAAACCTATGAAATCTTGAATCTCTCCAACAAGGGATTAAGCTTAGCAAGTGGCTAAATTTGAGAGATTAAGATTAGATTGGCGTACCTCTTTAATGTTTGGGGAGACCGTTGAAGCATAACTCATCATGGTGCCTAATTGTTCCATCAATAAAGTCCAGTTGGTTGGGGAATCCATGGAAGAAGACTTTAGCATTTGAATGCTCCTAGTGATGAGGATGGCTCTCGTGCTTGTTTCCGAGCTTGAGCTTTAGAGAGGGAAAGATTCAAGAGAAGCTTTCATGGCTGTGAGAGCGGAATTTAGGTGACGGGAAGTGCTTAAAAATAGCTAAAAATTATGAATATCAAGGGAAAAATATTCACCGTCAAAGGCGGCGGCTCGATCTAGGACGATTTTAAGCGTCAAAGTGCTTTAGAGGCGCCCGAGCGACACTTGTTGATTTTTCATAATTTTTCAGACAGTCGTGCGGGTTGACACGAGCTACTGGCCAATGTGGGATGCTAAGCTGGACGCCTAGGATTTTTCAGAGCTCGATTCCGAGTCCGGACGGGGAAATGGCCAAGAAACCGGTCAAGATATGAAGAGGTGGACTTATTTTTGGCCAAAGTGGGCATGACCCTTGGGAGCCCAAGAAATTTTATGCAACATGAAAGTTAGCATCAAATCGTGGTGAGAGAAAGGGGAGGATGAAGGTGCCATACTGCGCCCGAAATTTGCGCTCCATGGATGATGATGCCATCTCCAGCCTGCAAGTAACCCCTATCAATGATCATTGCCCCTCATTCCCTCCTGGATGCCAATCATTTCACCGCCCTTCACCCGTCAAATGATGCTCTCTTTGAAGATCTCTGATTTCAGTCTTTCTCTCTCCTCCCTCTCTCTCTTCTAAAGGCAAGTTCATGTGGGGAGAAGAATGAAGAAGAAATAATGATGGAGGCTTGTCCGGCATGGATCGGATTGCTCCACGGGCTGGAAATGGTGATTAGTGATTGTGCTGGACATGAAATGCTGCTGATTTCCAAATTTGCAGCCATGGACATGAAACCCGAAACACACAAATAAGCGATAATTTAAAATTTTCAAAGGAAATTTGAGATTCTATAGCTTTGGATTGATGAAATGTTGTTCATGTGGGCTAAAAATTGTTCATGTTGCTGTTTTCCATGAGTTCTTGCTGGTCATCATCAGAAAATCAGAAAAATATACATCTTGTGGTTCAAAATAATACATTAAAACACGAAAAACATGAAAAATCAAGGGAAAATGATGGTTTTTTGGCATAAAAATGGGGAAGTAAATAGGAACATCAACTAAACTTTCATTTTTCTGCAAGAAGGAACTAAGGGCCACAGCCCATAACCTGTTTTGAATTTTTAGTAATTAAATAATGCAAGAAAATAAGGGAAAATGCAAGAAAAGGGTGGAAAAATCCTAAAAAATAGGGGAAAATACATTTTGGGTTCGAAAAATAAGGATAAATAAGAGCAATGTTTGTGAATGTTTGTGGAGACTGAAGCATGAGGATTTGCCTCAGTTCAACCCCACCTTCTTGTTCTAGTGTGTCTTTTTCCGCTTTCTACACATAAAATGATGTCAAAATACCCTATAAATCTATCCAACGATGCACTATTTAAACGAGGAAGGGTAGAGGAGTTGAAATATGTCTAAATGCCGTGTGAAATGATGGGAAAGTGGTTGATTTCTATGCATAGCATTTTAGGACGGATGATAATTAAAATTAAGAGCTTAGTAGCACGAGGATCACCTCGGTGCTAGGCCCATGCAACGAAGCACGAACGGTAGTTGGAAACCATTAAAAGAATGTTTTTGCACTTGTGCACGATACTGTTTTGCTAAATGTTTGAGCACTAGGCATCCACCAAATGCATGGAGCATGAAAAAGAATTTAAAAGTATCAGTAATCAGCTCTTGGACATGCATTGCAATTGGTTTATTAGAACCTGACCTACGATGAGAGGCAGTGAGGTACCCATGTTGTAGGCTAGTCGTGGGGTCTAGGGGAAAGAGAAGTAAGGACAATGGTACATTCCTGGACACGCTTATTTGGTACCTTGAGTGACTTTTATGCGATGTGTCTATATGTTGAGCGACGCACTGAGGGGCCAATTCCCAAGGTGTAGGAGAGTCGCAGAGGGTTGACGGCATTCAGCCATAGAAGGAACCCCATGTGTATGTGATTCGAGCCTTTTGGCTATGTGAAAGGGACTCTTGGGTTAGGATCAGTTGGACTACAACGTATTACAAACGCAATGTTTAGGAAGGCAGAGATTTTGATAGACGCTCCTGGCCGTGAGGCCGAGGGGTTATCTTGTGCGTAGTGACGAGGCCTGGCTAGTGCACGAGCTAGTGCCGGCCCGTTTTTAGGTCCATCAGTGGTGCGTCTGCCGGGAGCCGCTTAAAAGTGGCGGTCCTTGAATCCTGGTTGTCTAGGGACCAACTACCGTTTATGCCAAAGGATACTAAGATTGATCCGCTATTTATTGATAAGCATCGTCTAGTAGAAATCCAAAAGCAAGAAAGAGACGAAAGAGTTAGGCGACGTGCTGAAATTTTTAGGAGATATTCCCCTAAGCGTAGCGGTGCTGAACCCTTACGAGGGAGTGGATCTAGTGGTCTTGGGGCCACAAGCAGTAAGTTAGGAGAAGGTGGAAGCTCTAGTGCTCCCCTTCCTTCTATAAGCCAGTCCACGTCAAGTGCGGGAGGTGTAACCCCACCGTCCCCTATTCCTAGTGCAAATCCCATCCTCGTCATGGCGCAGCCTATTGCAATTCCAGCAGGGACGACGGATTTGCCGGCTCTAGGTTACCCGCTACCCATTTTTAATGGGCTAGTTGAGGAAGATGCGGAACTCCACATTAGGGAGTTTCAAAAGCTGATGTTTAACTGTCGCATCCAAGAAGAAGGACATTTAATGATGTTCTTCAATATGACTCTCAAAGGAAGAGCCGCTATATGGTATCATGGTTTAGAAGCCGGAACCATATTGAGCATTGATGCATTTTATGGAGCTTTTTGAAGGGAGTTTGCCCCTGAAAGGGGTGGGCAATATTGGTTGCGTGTACTTAACGTGACCCACCAAGAACCACACGAGGATATTCGTGCTTATGCGAAGAAAATAAAAGAGGTTTTCCATAAGTTGGACACCTCTATTCCTATCCCCGCAGCTGCCCAATTGCAATATTTCCTACATGGTTTGGACTTTAATATCCAATTGCAGTTGAATAGTGTTCCCTTGGGGGATATAGATACTGCCATTACACGAGCACAAGAGGTGGAATCCCGACTACAAGCAGCCTATGCTTCTCGAGGCAATTCGAACATGGGTTTAGTATTGGGAAATAATGTTTCAATTGCCAATGGCAGTGGTGGTCAAGGGATGGCGATGGCTAACCCTAATGGGAGAGGGAACATGATGCAGAATGTGCCTTTATTACCAGCTCCCCCTAGCATGTCGATGCCTACGAGCAGTCAAATGGCTCCAAGTGGTGGAGGCCAGGCGGTCAATTCTAACACCATGCCTGTGGCTCAACAACCAGTGCCCAATCGAATTGTTAGGCCGATGGAACGACATGGTAATGACCAAGGCTATGAGTCGAGTTCTTCCAATGTTCTTGGCGAGGTTAAGGACATGATGAAGCATTATACCGACATGATTACGGAGCAGTATCGACAAATAGTCGTTGATGTCACCCTCCTTAAAAAACAATAAAATTTGATAGGAAGTAGATACCCAGAGGAGGGTGCACCTTCGAGGTTTAGTTGCAAATGGTGTGGTGGGCAGCACTATCCAAGGAATTGCCCAAATGTTAAGTGCGATATCTGTGGAAAATCCGGCCATTTAGCAGCTACTTGCTGGAGTAAGATTAGTTCCCTCCAGCGAGGAAGTCGGCAACCAGGGCCTGTTAATCATCGTGCCCAAGGAAATGATTCCCAGCGAGAGGACGGGCCTAAACAAATACTTCAACGACCAAATACTACAGTGGAGGAGCTACCAAGTGGTAGTGGGGTTAGTTTGATTGAGGCTGTACGCGTTAATGATGCAGAAACCTCTAATTTGCGAGCTGTACTTACAAGAGGTCAAAAGGGTAGAGAAGCCGACAAGGAGAAGCCTGTCGACGGAAACCCTAAACAAGGCGACAAAGGAACGCAAGTTTTGGATCCTGCCATGGAAGGGGGACCTTTGAAGCCTGTGGAAAGTAAAGCCGATAAGGAACCACCAAAGAAGAAGGTGAAAGTTAAGAAAGAGACAATAAAGCCGGTTCAGCGACCTAAAGAGCGGATGGTTTGGCGTGAAAAGCAAGCTCTATCAAACTATCATGAATTCGATTTGGCGAGCTCTCTTTGCGAAGTCAAGCCGGATGTGAATCTTTTACAGCTTATTAAGCTTTCCCCAGGAGTACGCAAGGAATTTAGAAAGATCCTACATACCGGGTATATCGTAGAACCTTTGGGTATTGCGCGAGTTGGTGATGATTGGTTCGAGCATGCTGAGAAGCGTTGCCCAAGGGTTGCAGCCTATGTCGATGGGATATTAGTAGATTATGCCATTGTCGACACGGGATCATCTGTTAACATTATGAGTTCTGAACTGATGGAAAGGTTGGGTCTTGCGATTCAGAAAGATACCTCCACAATTCTCAGAATGGCAGATGATAGTTTGAGACAGCCAGAAGGTTGCATTACTAAGGTCCATGTCACTGTTGCAAATGTAGAATGCCTGTTGGACTTTAGGGTGATTCGTTTTGCAGGCCGTCCAAGTTACCAAGTATTACTCGGACGACCTTGGATCTTGCAAGCGGACTGCCAAGTGGATATACCCGCCGGTCGACTAATATTCGGCAGAGGTGCCCAGCGTGTGGTGGTTGATGCTTATCCTGAGTCCCCGCAGAGTGAGAGAGCTCCTCTATCTTCCACAGAATTGGAGACACTAGAAGATTTATCTGCCAGTGAGACATCATCGAGTGATGAGTCTAAAGAGGGATCCACCACGGAAGACATCTATCAGATCACTTTGAACGAGCCGATAGAGGGCCAAGAGCGTATAAGAGATGCAGACGTTATCGAGCTAGACCTTGGTACGCCTGATGATTCGCGGCCAATCAAATTAGGTTCTATGCTCAGTTCAGCAGAAAGGGAGGACTATGTGGCCTTGATCCAGGAATTCCGTGCTATCTTTGCCTGGAGTTATGATGAGTTGAGAGGCATCCCTCCTAGTCTTGCTGTTCATACAATTCCGTTGAAGGAGGGTAGTCGTCCTGTACGGCAGAAAGTAAGGCGTATGCCTTTCGAATTGAGGGACGGCCTGTTTGAAGAGTTACAGAAGCTTCGAAAAGCGGGTTTGATTTTTCCTGTGCAACACACGGAATGGTGTTCGCCGGTTGTGATAAGAAAGAAGAATAATAATCAAATCCAATTATGTGTAGATTTTAGGGAGCTGAATAAGCAGACAGTTAAGGACTACTACCCGTTGCCATTTATTGACCAGATTTTGGATCAATTAGCGGGTAGGGAGATATATTCGTTTATGGATTGCTTTGCAGGATACAACCAAATGGCAATTGCAGAAGAGGACAAGTTGAAAACAACTTTCATCACTGTATTTGGTACTTTTGCATACCATGTGATGGCCTTTGGTTTATGCAATGCGCCTGGTTCGTGGCAACGAACAGCAGATAAGACATTCGGTGACATATCCCCTGAAGAGTTGAAGGTGTTTATTGATGACTTAGGGGCTGCCACCGTGAGAGAAAGGCAGTTGATCATTCTAAGAAAATGCTTTGAGTGCTGTAGACAATTTTGCATCGCCCTAAACCCACGGAAGTGTGTTTTTGGAGTACCTTATGGGCTATTGCTGGGTCATGTGGTCAGTACGGTAGGAATTGCGACAGACCCCGAGAAGGTTAAAGTTATAGTTGCCATGGGTCCACCACGCACTCTGAAAGAGGTTCATAGCTTTCTGTCTTCGGTTGGTTATTATCGTAGATTCATCAACGCCTTAGCAGAAAGAACGTTGCCGCTTATAAATTTATTGTCCTTTAGCTGTTCGTTTGTATGGGGTGACCCTTGTAAGGTAGCATTCGAGGATGTGAAACAAGAGCTAGCAAGAGCACCCGTTTTAAAAGCACCTAAAAGAGGTGAGGTGTTTTATATATTTTTAGCAGCCACGATGTATAGTATAAGCTGCTGTTTAGCCCAAATTTGGGAAGAGAAGTGGTACCACCCGATTGCTTTTGCTAGTCGGAAGCTGGGGGTATCCGAAATCAACTATACTTACATGGAGAAATTGTGTCTAGCGATGGTCTTTGGGACCAAGAAATTCAGGCATTATATTCTCTATGAGAAAGTCGTGCTTTATACGAAAGCAGAGGGACTTCGATTATTGATGAATAAGCTACAGCCGCCTGATCGTTTAGCAAAGTGGTTGATCACTTTGCAGGAATTTGAGTATGAAATCAAGAGCAAGCCACCAAGGTTGCAAGGCATCGTGGAATGTCTTGTGGACTTTGGGGAGCCGAAAGAATCTGTGGCTAAAGGTAGTGACATGGAGTCGTTATTTAAAATAGATACGGCATCTATTCCCTCCTGGTATGCTGCAATAACGCATTATTTATCAACGGGAGAGGCGGGATCCGAATTATCTAAAGCTGAGAGAAGGAAAATTAAGCAGCAAGCGTTAAAGTTTGCGTTGATCGCAGGTACATTATATCGGCAAGGGGTTGATGATATCTATCGCCGATGTGTGATGCCTGATGACGTGTCATTCATTTTGGAAGAGTGCCATGATTCTGCTTGCGGTGGCCATTTTACTGGACGGCTTACAGCACAAAAGGCTTTAAGAGCAGGTTATTGGTGGCCTGCCATCTTCCAGGATGCGTTTGCATATGTTAAGCGATGCGATATTTGCCAACGACATGATAGTCGAGAGAATAGGAAACGACCACTCACCCCTATTATGGCGATACTTCCATTTGAGAAGTAGGGAATAGACTTTGTGGGTCCTATTACTCTATCGTCGACTACGCAAAAGAGGTACATCATTGTAGCAACCGACTACTTCACGAAGTGGTCAGAAGCACGTGCAACAAGGAAAGATGATGCTAAAGAAACTACTAGTTTCCTTTTAGAGCAGATAATATGCCGGTTTGGTCCGCCGAAAGAATTAGTGTCGGACCGCGGAACCCATTTCCTGAATAAGGTGATTAAAGGTTTGACAGAGATGTGGAAAATCAAGCATAACAAGACAACCCTATATAATCCGCAAGCCAATGGGCAAGTTGAAAGCACCAACAAGCAGCTTGTGGGCATCCTGTCCAAAATTGTGTCCGAAAAGAAACAGGATTGGGATAAAAAGTTATACGTGGCAGTGTGGGCTTATAATACAACCTTCAAACGAGCCATTGGCCATACCCTGTTCAAGTTAGTATATGGGGAAGAGTGTGTCTTGCCTTTAGAAATTGAGCTGCCGACTATTCGGTTTGCCATCAATCATTCTTTGAGCGATGAAGATGCACTTTTTGAGCGCTTGACGACACTGGCACATTTAGATGACCTTAAGTTGCAGAGCTTATTGCACCAAGAAGTGGCGAAGCGCCGAATGAAGAAGCTACACGACCTCAAAGCCAAGAAATACACCTTCAAGAAAGGACAGCTTGTTCTGTATTATGACGCACGACGTGAATTATTTCCAGGCAAGCTAGAGCCCAAATGGGATGGGCCCTATAGGATCGTTAGAATAGGAAAGAATAAATCCACAGTCTTATTAGCTGACCTTGAGGGGATAGAGTTTAATATTAAGGTTAATCTTAATAAGATTAAACCTTATTATTTCTGATTGCACTAATACTATGACTGCCTTACAGGTCTAGGCGAGATCGATCAAATATCTGCAAGGAAATCGTGATAAGGGTTGATGGGTCGTTTGATCCCTTATTTAGAACACCCATATTTAGAACAGAGGTATCATCAGGGAAAGCTCATTTGGTGGAGCAAAGGATATAAGGTGACTGAGCAAGAAGGTGGGACATTTATTTGGGAGATCAAGGTCTTCTGCCATCACTGCCTACAAATTTTGACGAGCATCCCTGTTGAATTCAATGATGATGGAGGGATGGAGCCTACAGTCCACCCGTTGAATATGCTGAATTTTGATTACCATAATTACGAGTAGAGTTCCGGATGGCGGGATATGTAAACCCTTTATGGATGTACACCTTGTACTTTGATGGAGCGTCCAGGGGTCCATGCAAAAAAGGAAGTGTGGGAGTTGTCATCCGAGACCCCCGACGACGCATTGTCATGAAGTTAGCTGTTTATCTCGGGATGAATTTTACCAATAATATGGCAGAATACAAAGCCCTAATTATGGGTTTGAATATTGCAAAGAAGGGTGGTGTCCACCAGTTGTTGGTGAAAGGGGACTCTCAGTTGGTTTTAAATCAACTCAATGGGACGTACATGGTACGAAACCCCATCCTTTGCATGTACCATCATACTGCCATAGCCCTGTTAGACGAATTTGATAGAGTGTCTTTTCAGCTGATTCCACGGAATTGGAATCAGTTTGCCGATTCTTTGGCTAATTTTGCATATGAAGAAGACCTCTTCTTTAATTGTGGCCCTTGTCCCGATATATCTATTGATGCTGAGACAGGACCTGGTCGTTTGTGGGGTATGCTTTCTGAACATGCCCTCTTTGGCAGACGATGGTTAATTTGGGTGATGCAGGGGGTAAGCGAGACTCATCTGCCTTTATTATCTTGGACCCACAGACTGATTCGACGACATGTGATGCGAATACCTCTTGCAATATACGTAGGAGGGATAGGTCATAATTTTATGCACCTAGTTTAGGGCTACAAGCCCTGTTCCCCTGGGAATGGTATGCTTTGATGTCTATCATGGTTGTTTCCAGGAGGATGTTATGCGTAGTATTGTTTGATTCCATTAGGCCAAGAGGGCCGATTCAGTTTTGTAGCAAAATCAAGTTCCATTTCATTAGGCCAAGAGGGCCATTTCCCTGTCTAGTGCGGGTGCGTTTAATTGGGTTTTTGTTTTAAGTGCCGTGCTAGACAGGTTTGAAGGCAAGCTTGGAGGGAGCCTTTGTCGCGGCATCGATGGACGCTTCTTGTGGCCAATCCAGGTGATACCTCTCCTTTATGAGTACCTTTCTTTCCTGTTATATGTGTACTTGTACTTGTCGAGGGGATACATTTTTGTTGGGGACCGGCAACCAAGGCATGAAGTCCCAGGTTGAGGTTGAGTATGTTTGAGGGAGGTCGGAGTAGTCATTGCCTCCTGCAAAGACATTGTTAGACATTGAAAGACTTGTTTTAGAAGGAAGTCCTAGTGGCCCTGTCCTGCTAGCCTGCTAGGCAGCCGTTCTAGGAGTTCTTGTTAGTAGTGAGGCAGTTAGAGAAGCCTGCTAGAAGATAATAATGATGATGCCCAGAAACTCTGTACATCCTAAAAGATGAATATAAATACGAAGGTGTGTAAAAAGGGGTTCTAACCCCTATCCCAAGAAAAAGAAAAGAAATGAAAATATATAAGCAGTTGATCATCGCCTTGCGAAGGCTTGGTAGGTTCCTGGGGACGAGTCAGACCCGGGGCCGATACCTTGTCTTCCTAGGGGTGGCTTCTTGCTGGAAAAAAAGATGACAAAACAAGGAAGGTTGGAGCGAAAATAAAAGTGAGCGTTAGAAAAGGATTAAGTGTCGCCTTGTGAGGGCTTGGTAGGTTCTTGGGTGCCGAGACAGGTCCTGAGGCCGATGCCCTGTTCTCCTTGGGTCACTACGCTCAGCTCCCTCCTTTTTATATGCCTAAATATGTTCATCCAATACAAACCCTAAAAGAAGATATGTACTGAAAGAAAATACTCTTTGATCAGGCTATAGGAGTCCTCGCCTTGTAGGAGCTCCTAGTTGTGTTGTCTTTAGTTGGTAAGTAGTGCAGACTACCACTTAGGGCAACCTCTTTGATAGGTTTTTTTTAGTTTGGCTGTGTTGGAGCAGCTGGTTAGTGACTCACTTCGCATCTTTCATTAGATGATGCTAGGCCTACTCCTTGTGGATGTCATGCCTTGGTTCTGTCCAGGGGTAGGGGGAGCATTGTGCTGGGTTTTATTATCTATTTGTTTTGTATCAGCTTGATACTTCTTTGGTTGTTTATGTGCAGATATGTTCGTGGATTCGACGGGCTGAGTCACCCTATCCCGTGGTCGCCAATGAGAGTGGAATTTAGGTGACGGGAAGTGCTTAAAAATAGCTAAAAATTATGAATATCAAGGGAAAAATATTCACCGTCAAAGGCGGCGGCTCGATCTAGGACGATTTTAAGCGTCAAAGTGCTTTAAAGGCGCCCGAGCAACACTTGTTGATTTTTCATAATTTTTCAGACAGTCGTGCGGGTTGACACGAGCTACTGGCCAATGTGGGATGCTAAGCCGGACGCCTAGGATTTTTCAGAGCTCGATTCCGAGTTCGGACGGGGAAATGGCCAAGAAACCGGTCAAGATACGAAGATGTGGACTTATTTTTGGCCAAAGTGGGCATGACCCTTGGGAGCCCAAGAAATTTTATGCAACATGAAAGTTAGCATCAAATCGTGGTGAGAGAAAGGGGAGGATGAAGGTGCCATACTGCACCCGAAATTTGCGCTCCATGGATGATGATGCCATCTCCAGCCTGCAAGTAACCCCTATCAATGATCATTGCCCCTCATTCCCTCCTGGATGCCAATCATTTCGCCGCCCTTCGCCCGTCAAATGATGCTCTCTTTGAAGATCTCTGATTTCAGTATTTCTCTCTCCTCCCTCTCTCTCTTCTAAAGGCAAGTTCATGTGGGGAGAAGAAGGAAGAAGAAAGAATGATGGAGGCTTGTCCGGCATGGATCGGATTGCTCCACGGGCTGGAAATGGTGATTGGTGAGTGTGTTGGACATGAAGTGCTGCTGATTTCCAAATTTGCAGCCATGGACATGAAACCCGAAACACGCAAATAAGCGGTAATTTAAAATTTTCAAAGGAAATTTGAGATTCTATAGCTTTGGATTGATGAAATGTTGTTCATGTGGGCTAAAAATTGTTCATGTTGCTATTTTCCATGAGTTCTTGCTGGTCATAATCAGAAAATCAGAAAAATATACATCTTGTGGTTCAAAATAATACATTAAAACACGAAAAACATGAAAAATCAAGGAAAAATGATGGTTTTTTGGCATAAAAATGGGGAAGTAAATAGAAACATCAACTAAACTTTCATTTTTCTGCAAGAAGGAACTAAGGGCCACAGCCCATAACCTGTTTTGAATTTTTAGTAATTAAATAATGCAAGAAAATAAGGGAAAATACAAGAAAAGGGTGGAAAAACCCTAAAAAATAGGAAAAAAATACATTTTGGGTTCGAAAAATAAGGATAAATAAGAGCAATGTTTGTGAATGTTTGTGGGGATTGAAGCATGAGGATTTGCCTCAGTTCAACCCCACCTTCTTGTTCTAGTGTGTCTTTTTCCGCTTTCTACACATAAAATGATGTCAAAATACCCTATAAATCTATCCAACGATGCACTATTTAAACGGGGAAGGGTAGAGGAGTTGAAATATGTCTAAATGCCATGTGAAATGATGGGAAAGTGGTTGATTTCTATGCATAGCATTTTAGGACGTATGATAATTAAAATTAAGAGCTTAGTAGCACGACGATCACCTCGGTGCTAGGCCCATGCAACGAAGCACGAACGGTAGTTGGAAACCATTAAAAGAATGTTTTTGCACTTGTGCACGATACTGTTCTGCTAAATGTTTGAGCACTAGGCATCCACTAAATGCATGGAGCATGAAAAAGAATTTAAAAGTATCAGTGATCAGCTCCTGGACATGCATTGCAATTGGTTTATTAGAACCTGACCTACGATGAGAGGTAGTGAGGTACCCATGAGAGGTAGTGAGGTACCCATGTTATAGCGACGCATTGAGGGGCCAATCCCCAAGGTGTAGGAGAGTCGCAGAGGGTTGACGGCATTCAGCCGTAGGAGGAACCCCATGTGTATGTGATTCGAGCGTTTTGGCTATGTGAAAGGGACTCCCTCTGAGGAGTAATATTGGGTTAGGATCAGTTGGACTACAACGTATTACAAACGCAATGTTTAGGAAGGCAGAGATTTTGATAGACGCTCCTGGCCGCGAGGCCGAGGGGTTGTCTTGTGCGTAGTGACGAGGCCCGGCTAGTGCACGAGCCAGTGCCGGCCTGTTTTTAGGTCCATCAGGCTGCTCATAAAGCTCCCATGCAAGTTGAGCTCCATGTCTTCAATTCGAGTAGGGAAGGTCTAAAGGGGTTGAGAGATCTCCTGATGGCTGAGCTTCAAAGGTTTTGGGCTCAGTCAAGAGCTTGGACTAAGCAGTAATGGCTATCCACAAGGAGTGTTTAGCAAAAGGTTCAATCAGGTATCAATGTCAAAGGAAGGGAGGGGTCAAATCTTGCTAAGGGTGTTCAGCCCTTGCCCCAAGAGGCCAAGAGTGCTAAGGGGAAGGCGAGGAGCAGGACCAGGAGCAAGAGGCACAAGGCAAGAGGGGGACTAGGGGCAATAGTGCAATTTGCACCGCAAATTGCAAGCTGTTGTTTGGTGCTTAGGGCAGGGTTTCCCTGGTCACCCAAGTACTTTAAATGGAGATAGAGATGGTGGGGATTAATGTTGAGATATCGAGCTCCACTCGTGATATGCCAGGGTGACCGTTGTGTATTTATGTCACCGACTTGTCAGTTGCAGACGCGGTTGGTACACCGCCCATGAATAATAGCTACATGATAGCTATCCTTATTTACTCTAGTTCGTGGCTCAGTTAGTATGCCACCTTAGTTAGTTGTCTTTGGTTTGAGACCCATATATAGGGTTCTTCTATTTCTTTGTATGAGAGTTCTTTTGGCTTACACAACTAAGAAGAGGAAAACTGTTTTCAGCCTCCACCCTTGTGTGTATTCTCCCATTGTGCAAGCAAGAAAGCTTCAAGCGAGACTCCTTCCTTCTCTCCCACAATCGTGACATGGTATCAGAGCCTTGTTCGTGGTAAGGAGCTCAAGAAAGCAAGCCAAGCTCGCGGTGTTCTGGTAAGAGGAGCAGTGTTGCTTTCATTTTCTATTTTGGGAGCAGATCTCTGCAAGGTAGCACAGCCGGAAAGTGCAGGAGTGCATTGTCTCAGGTTGAGACGCCCTTCGCGGTGAAGCAAGAGGGCTGTATATGCTGCGGGTAAGGGCTTTAGCCCTTGGCGACCTTGTTTTTTTGATTTGAGGCCATTTCGGGGCCTGTTTTGGAGGCAGAAGTTTTTTGCACGCACTCAGGAAAAGGCCCAATTTTATGCTGTGCAGCCACTATTCTACAGGTCGGTGAAAAGTTACTGTAGAAATTGCATCGTATGCTTGTGCGCAGAGACATTGGGAGTTACAGAATCATCCATGTTACTTGTTGATGCAAAATCGTCACTAGGAACTGACTGTGTGGTCAAATACCACTTTCGCCAGTTTTGCAGATTTGCCCTTGTGAGGGTGAAGCTGTGTTTTTTGCAGTGACAGAATTTTTTGCAGTGTTCTGTAATGGCGTCTGATTCTCTTTCACAGATTGTAATTGAAAAGCTTAACAAGAACAACTTCCAAGCATGGAAGTTTAGAATGACGAATTTCCTTATGGGAAAAGGATATTGGGAATTTGTTGCAGGAAATGAAGAAGAACCAGTTCTTCCTGATGTTCCCAGTCAACAGCAAATGAAGGCATTCAAAGCATGGCATGAGAGAGCCAGGAAAGTTATGTACTGGCTGTCTATCAGTATTTCAGACTCTATGATTGTGCATATTCAGGATGCAAGTATGCCAAAGGAGGCATGGGATACTTTGTCAAAAATGTATAGCACAAATACACAAGCTAGGAAAATGCAGCTCAAGCAAGAGTTGCATAATGTGCAAAGAGAAAATATGAGCATCAATGACTACCACATGAAGGTGAAGAAGATTGCAGATGCACTTGCTTCCATTGGGTCACCAGTGGAAGATGATGATTTAGTTTCCGTGACCTTGAATGGTCTAGGAAAGGATTATGCACAGTTTCGGACATCCATTTTAGTTCGTGAAAGATTTCCTGATTTTGAGGAGCTGATTGCTCTTCTAATTTCTAAGGAGCAGAGAAATGGTGGTGCATCCTCTTCAGGAGGAACTTCAAAAGAAGCTGTCTTCTACTCAAATGCTGGAAGAGGTAGAGGCAGAGGTAGAGGAGGCCGATTTGGAGGCCGTGGTAGAAATCAAAATATGCAGCAAACTCAAGAAAATCAGTCCTATGGAGGAGGACGTCGTAACTCAAGAGGCAGGGGGAGCCAAAGAGGTCGTGGTGGATGGCAAAGAGGCCAAAGTGCAAACAGTAATGTTGAATGCTACTACTATGGTAAAATGGGTCATATGGCTAAAGACTGCTATAAAAAGCAGAATGACATCATGAATGGGAAATTGCAACAAGGGAATTATGCATCTTCTAGTAGACAGGGTGATGACAGAAATGAGCACTTGTTTATGGTGCAGCACATGAACAATTCTGTGACAAGTGCAGAAGAAAGCAATGATGTATGGTATGTTGACTCAGGTGCATCAAACCACATGACAGGTCATGCAGAATGGATGGAGGATGCAAGAAAAATGGAAAAACCAGGATTTGTGGAGACTGGTGATGATACTGCACATCCTATTGTGCAGATTGGAAAAATTCCTTTGTCTATGCAGGATGGGAAAAAGAAATACATGTCCGATGTATTTCATGTCCCGAATATCACCAAGAATCTGGTTTCTGTTGGTCAAATGGTTGAGCAGGGCTTGCAAGTCAGATTTAATCCTCATGGATGCTTTGTTGAGGATATGAAAAATAAAGGTCGCTTGATAGCAAAAGGAAAGAAGAAGAGCAAAATGTTTACGTTGGATGCAGACATGTCTGAATTGAGTGCAGCAATGTTTGCACATGGGACCGGTGTAGTTGCAGATATTGATATCTGGCATAAACGCATTGGTCATGTTAATGTACAGCGACTTAAATCAATGCAGGCCCAAAATATTGTTGCAGGATTGCCCAAATTCAAGGTTGCAGAAATGCATAAGGTATGTGAAGCCTGTCAGTTTGGAAAACAGGCAAGGAAACCATTTCCTAGACATGTTCAAGAGAGTGAGAAGCCATTGGAATTAATCCACTCTGATGTGTGGACTACTAAAGCTGCATCTCTTGGAGGCTGTCATTATTTTGTCACTTTTATTGATGACTATAGCAGAAAAGTTTGGGTATATTTTATGAAAAATAAAAGTGAAGTTTTTGGGTACTTCAAAACTCTTAAAGCTATGGTTGAAAAAGAAACAGGCATGCAGATAAAATGCCTAAGGTCAGATGGAGGGGGAGAGTACCTCTCAAAAGTGTTTGCAAGGTTCCTGCAGGAGCATGGCATAAAGCAGCAATATTCATGCAGTCATACCCCACAACAAAATGGAATTGCAGAAAGGAAAAACAGGCATATTGGAGAGGTATCTCGTGCCATGCTCAATGAAAAAGACTTGCCAGATTTTTACTAGGTTGAAGCAGTTGCTACAGTAGTCTACATAATGAACAGGACTCCCACTGCAGCAATACATGGAATGACTCCAGAGGAGAGGTACACTGGTAGGAAACCAGATATTTCTCATTTGAAAATTTTTGGTTGCATTGCCTATGTACATGTGCTAGATGAGTTGAGATCCAAGTTGGATCCAAAAGTTGAGAAGTGCATCTTTATTGGTTACTCTCTGCAACAAAAAGGATATAGATGCTATAACCCTTCTACTCGTAAGTTTACAGTAAGAAGAGATGTTGTTTTTGATGAGATGAGTAGCTGGTATAAACCAATAAATGTGATTGATGATGTAGATGCACAAAATGGTAATGCTGCACAGAATTCACAGCAGCAGTCACAAAATATTAGTGGACCTGGAGCGTCCTCTAGCAGTGGTTCACACTCTTCACCATGGACAGGCAGATTGAGATTAGGAGAATATTCTCAAAGCAATGCAGATAGTGGTATGCAGGTATCACGAAAAGGAAAAGAGAAGGTTGATCAGCCCATGTTTGATGTGAATGCAGGTCACTCTTATGTAGATGGTGAATCCAGTGGCTCAGAACAGAGCATTGATGATGAGTTGGGTATTCCTTCTATTGTTACACCTGGAGTAAGGAAGACCAGGGATGTTTTGAGAGCACCTGGGAGTGAACCTACTTTGCACAGGTCAACCAGAGTTAGGTATCCTATGGATAGGCTGAAATATGATGGATTTACAGCCATTCACTATGCATATATGGTCAAAGTGATATAGGAACCAGAACCCACTTCTTTTGAGCAAGCCATGGGAAAAGAAAAATGGGAGAAAGCCATGGATGAAGAAATGGATGCCTTGGAAGCAAATGCTACATGGGAATTGGTACCTTTGCCTAAAGGTAAGAATGCAATTGGCTGTAAGTGGGTTTATAAGGTGAAGCACAATGCAGATGGTTCGGTGAATAGATACAAGGCAAGATTAGTAGTCAAGGGATATGCACAAACATATGGCATTGACTATGAAGAAACATTCAGTCCGGTTGCAAGGATGGCAACCGTAAGAGCAGTCATTGCTATGGCTGCATCAAAGGGATGGTCTTTACATCAGATGGATGTAAAGAATGCCTTCTTGCATGGTGATTTGCAAGAAGAGGTCTATATGGAGCAGCCACCAGGTTATGTGCATGCTGTTCATCCTGAGTTTGTTTGCAGGTTGAAGAAAGACTTGTATGGTTTGAAGTAAGCACCTAGAGCATGGTCTGACAAGATAGGACAGTATCTTGTCACTATTGGCTTTCAGATTTCCAAGGCAGATTTCTCACTTTATGTGAGAAAAACAGAGAAAGGTATTATGCTACTTGTCATTTATGTTGATGATTTGATTATGACAGGTGACAGTGATGAAGATATCCTTCATGTGAAAATGCTATTGAAGCAGAAGTTTGAGATGAAGGATTTGGGAGAGCTGCGTTATTTCTTGGGCATTGAGGTGATTAGATCACCAAGTGGGATACAGCTCTTGCAGAGGCAGTATGGATTGGACATGCTGTCCAAATATGGGATGATAGGCTGTAAGCCTATTTCAGTTCCTTTGGAGCAGAATGTGAAGCTGAGCAGAGATGCAGGTGAGCTTCTAGAAGACCCTACTATGTACAGACGCATAGTAGAAAGTTTGATTTATATGACTATTACTAGGCCAGATTTGAGCTATGCTATTGGATTGGTAAGTCAGTTTATGCAGGCTCCAAGGAGACCACATTTGGATGCGGCTAGACGCATACTCAGGTATGTGAAGTCCACATTGCAGTATGGACTATTTTATGAGACTGGGGTTCAGATACAATTGCATGGATACACTGATGCTGATTGGGCTGGTAGTATTTCTGATAGACGATCTACCAGTGGATATGTGTTCTCGTTTGGGAGTGCTGCAGTCACTTGGAGCACCAAGAAACAACCTACAGTTGCCTTGTCGAGCACAGAGGCTGAGTACAGGGGTCCAGCAATGGCTGCATGTGAGGTAGCTTGGTTGCATAAGCTACTTTATGATATGCATCAGTCTACAGATGGGCCAGTTGTCATTTATTGTGACAACATGAGTAGGATATACTTGGCAAATAACCCAGTCTATCATGTTAGAACAAAGCACATTGAGGTGCATTATCACTATGTGCGAGAGAGGGTTTTACTAGGTCTTATTGATTTAGTTTATGTCAGCACAGAGGATCAGGTAGCTGACATATTCACGAAGGCATTGGGCGCAGAGAAGCTGCACAAGTTTAGAGACCTGCTTGGTGTGCAGGAATTGGGATTGAGCTCGAGGGGGAGTGTTGAGATATCGAGCTCCACTCGTGATACGCCAGGGTGACCGTTGTGTATTTATGTCACCGACTTATCAGTTGCAGACGCGGTTGGTACACCGCCCATGAATAATAGCTACATGATAGCTATCCTTATCTACTCTAGTTCGTGGCTCAGTTAGTATGCCACCTTAGTTAGTTGTCTTTGGTTTGAGACCCATATATAGGGTTCTTCTATTTCTTTGTATGAGAGTTCTTTTGGCTTACACAACTAAGAAGAGGAAAATTGTTTTCAGCCTCCACCCTTGTGTGTATTCCCCCATTGTGCAAGCAAGAAAGCTTCAAGAGAAACTCCTTCCTTCTCTCCCACAATCGTGACAGATTAAGTGCAAGTGGTGGCTAGAGCCTTGGAGTGTTTGGAGCAAGTTTGTGGAGGTTGTGTCGGGTGGTAACCATGGCAGCTTGCAGAAAGGGGAGAGAAGGAGAGTTGAGGCAAAAAGTTACTAGGATTTTTGCCCTCTTCTAATTCCTGAAACTCCAAACTTGGCTTAGGACCCCTAAATTTTGCATGAAAAGAAGTGATGACGTGCGATTTTAATTGTTTTACCTCCAAATATTTTTGAGTCTCTAGCCATAGCTCTTGCTTGCTCCAAAAAGTTGAAGTTAAGTGCAGTCCTTCTTGCTGTACCTGTAATTGTAAACTGAGCAACTAAGGTTTTTGGGATTTGAAAAGGAAGAAAGGGGAAATAATAAAAGGACCAAATCTTGAAGCTCTGATACCACTTGTAATGAATGAAGTTGAGAGGAGAAGAATTGAAGAGAGAGAAAGAGAGCAAGAAGAAGAGAAAACAAGACTAGAAGAGGAGAGAGAAAGATAGAAAAGAGGAGAGAAGGAAGGAGGAAGCCATGGGAGCAGGAGATGAAGGTGAAGAGTATGTTCTTGATAATAACTGGTTGCCCTAATCTCGAACTCTTATACCTTATAGACCCCGGTCAGTGTGACTAGGTGTCTAACCTCTAGTCAGTGTGTATCCCACTTGTTATAATGGTAGGGTGGTCTCGGTTGGTTGAGAAGTTTCCCAAAAACAAACGCTAGGAAGACACTCTAGGAAGGGCCAATTCATCGACTTACCTAGGGTTTAGTCTTAGAACAGAACGGTAAATTATCTTAGGGGAAAAGTTCAGCGGCGGCTATGCTAGAGCATTGCTAGGGATTTCATAAATCCTTAGTTTGCTACTGGAAAAAAGATTTGTACTTCGTGAACCAACGGTAATGGTAGTCGCTCTTTCGGGACAAGAAGCCTCTCAAAGGAAACCTCCGGATGTGAGTTAGTTGGTGATAGATGAATGTTAGGTCAATCAAGAACCTTCAGGTTGGTTCTCCGTGGGTAACTGCAAGATGCTTCCCCTATAGGGTAGGCCTAAGGTTAACTAGCTAGACAAAATCTGATCATTCTAGTTAGAGTACGGATGGCGGCAACTGGAAGGTAAACACTGGGTGACTACTAAAACATCACTCATCGTGTAATCAAGGCGGGTACGTGACACCTACACCTCGGGGATTGGCCCCTTGATGCACCGCTAACACAAATAGCATGTACATCACAAACTCCACTCTTTTTTTAAAATGTTCCAAGATATATATTTCTATTTTCCTTACTAAACAAGGCCCAAGGGAACCGATCATCTAAACCTACAGCTTAGGTATCTCACAACTCAACGTAGGTCATATGTATAAATACAATTGCAATGCATCCAAGAATGACACCATGAGTTGTGTGAAATGTGATTGTCTATGAACCATGGTGCTCAATCATTTTATGATTTAGAAATCAACATTGTGAGGTGTAAACACATTTCTTTCAATGATTTCAGCCTACATGTAATGTTGAGTTGCTAATGGTCAACGCACCAAGCCTTCTCGTACTACTAGACCCTCTTAAACTTAAATTATAAACATCCTATGTGATATGAACAACATAATTTTTAATGTTATCAGTAAGTAATCACCCTCAAAACCCCTCCTTCTCCCTACCGTTTAGATTATGCATAGGTTGATACGTGTAGGAGACATTTTTTCATGTGTTTTTCTTGTAAAACCGGTAAAAAATATACTTTAACACAAAGACAAGACTGAGCTAAGGCTTATCCCTCATGCTCCAGTCATGTCATACATCCATGAACATAAAGCATATTTTTCCTTAATTTTCTAATGCAAAAACATAAAATTTTTCAAATTTTCTCTATTTTTCTTCATATTTTAATAATTTTTTTATATTTTTGATTTATGGGTTGGGAATGATCACAATCACTGAGAATTGATTTTATATTCATTTCTAATCCGTATGAACCCCAAAATCACAACAAAACCCCCAAAAATTCTTATTTCTATGAAAATTGCATAATTGTAGGTTTTGCATGTTTTGGTATTAATTATAATATGACTAAATTTTTTGGTTTTCTTCAAGATTTTTGATAGATTTCAGCATTATCAATCAAAGGCAACCAATTCCTCCTGATTCCCATGATCGGAAAACTCATTTTTTTGGCCATGAAAGGATGCGCCAAAAAAATGGCGCCCCTCCCCCCCAAAACATTCTTTTGTGCTTATGGCCCCATTAATCAAATCATTAAGGCTTAACATTAAAATATCTAGTTCAATCCTCAAGTTTTCACACTGTAGGCAAGTGGATTTTTGGCTTTCGAAGGGGCAAACGAGCTCGGATTCGAGATCCGTTTGGATGGTTGACTTCATGACGTCGAAACCTATGAACTTGGCATCGGTCACACACTTTTCGACTCTTGGATCATGTAGTTGCTTTATAATGTGAAACCTTGTGGGGATTAAATGGGGGGTCAAACGAACTCCGATTGATGAACCGAGACTTGCATTGGGTTCCTAGCATCGAACTCCATTTATGAAAAGTCTAGCTCATTGATCTACAACCATTTCATTTTGCATGAAAATTTGGTCTTGTACGGCCTCCTAGGCTCTTTTCCGCTTCAAAAAGGGTCTTTAAAATTTGCTCTCAATAATCATTGAGCTGATACCCCATTTATTTGTAATCTAGGACCCTAGTATATTCAAACCATTCCAACTCTGAGTTAAGTTTCATGATGTCTATGTCAATAAGCAAGTTGTCAACCTGAGAGGACTTTGGGATCCAAACAAATCTACTCAATGGTATATCCATCTATGTCATAATCGAGTGAATCACAGTACAAACCTTCATCATCCTATTCTAATTGGTCATCCTTGAAGTCATTTATCTCCTTTGCATCCATGCCTTGCTCCTTCATGAGTGAGGAAAAGAGGCAATTATGGAAGTCAACAAACATGGATTGGTCCATTGCCAACTAGGGCTGTTTAACAATTCATCAAAGATAGTTAAATTAGTGTCTACTCTAGCATGGAAGCATGGTTGCCACCACTCGCTAAGGATTTTGCATAACTCAAGCTTGTTTGTCAAGTATGATGGCTCTGAAAGGTTGTATCTATTGAGTCAGGGGCATCATAAGGAGAGGCATTGAAATAGATTCCATTAAAGATTCGATAAACTGCTGAAATATCTTGTACATCTTTCCTACTCAAGCATTCATAAGTAGAGAAATATTCCACTTTCTCCATGAATGGTAATCCAAGGTTGCAAGAATATGCATCCAATCCTACTTATGCTTAGGGGAAGAAATGTACTTAGCCACCAATGGTCGGGTGCTCATCATAGGCCCATAGAGTCTCCTTGTAGTAGCACAGAAATAGCATCTAGTCAACACATGAGTTTTTCTAAAATTCCATCTCAATGCAAACCACCTTCTTTTGATTTTCTAAAAAGGCTAAATCACTATTGTAGTCTTCAATGAGATGTGCATTGTGCATCCATGGTTGATCAAGTAAGAGGTCATTGCCAACTCCCTTCATTATAATGAAGTTAACCTTAAATTGTCCTACAAAAATCTTAACCGGTCATTCCCATAGCACTCCTAATTGTCTCACTTTAAATCTATCAGCAACAACAACAGTCAAATTAAAGTGTACTAGTTCAATCAAGAGATTTCCCTAAGCTTGGAGTACATTTGATTAACTATGTTGATATCGGCTCCAATGTCCACGATCCCTTATTGTACATTATCTTCAAGGGTTTCCATGGGAAGGAGAATGCGTTACTTGGCTCCTTCCCAAGACATGTTAACCCCAAAGGCACTCAAGTTTGGAGGGGCATTGAAGTTAAGTTGTGGGATCTGGCAAGGTTTTTTTATTCTATCCAACATTTCAACTTTTGCCATATCAATGGACTACCTTTGAGTAGGGTTTTGAGTGGAACAGTAACATTTTGTAATATTTCCACGAATTAAAAATTAGTTGGTTAGTTCGAAAGTTAGTTAATCAATTAATAAGTTAGTAAGATTACTAACTAAAGACTAACTAAGGTAAAGACTAACTAACATTAATAACTAACAATTTTTATTCAATTAAAAATATTTTATTTAAAAAATTGAGAGTCGTAAATCTAATATTTTTCTCAAGTTGACAAGGGCCATAGCCACCCTTCGCAGAAGTTACAATGTGAATAAGAGTTATGAGCCATATTAATCACTAATGTTAATGTGTGTAGTATGGATAGTCCAAAAAATATTAGATTTTTGGGCAAAAACTAGCATATTTTAGCTATTACTTATTTTAAATATCCTAAAGAGATATGGAAATTTCTAGAATTGGATGTCATGAGAAAAAAATAAGTGATTTTTCAGTCAGTTTTGGAGATTTAATACAAAAAAAGAGGGATTTGCGAAATTGCGCGCACTGCGATCGTAGTCTACAAGCAATGAACAACACTTCTAACAGGGAGAAAAAGGAGTGATTTGAAAGATGTCTAAGCAAGCGTCTTGGGGTATGACCTCCCTTTCAGAGCCAATGGAACAATCAAATTTATGATTTGAGCACTAGATCACTGATTTTTCCAGGATCCCCTCCACAAAGAGCTCCTCTTCTCAACCACAACCCTTCTTCTCTAATTCACTATAAATATGAGGCATGGGGAGGCACAAGGAAACACAAGGAGACCCTGAGAGGCTGCAAGAGAGAGAGGTAAAGGGATAACCCTCCAAGAGATTGCAAGAAGGAGCTTGAAAGAGAGAGAGAGAGAGAGAGAGAGAGAGAGAGAGAGAGAGAGGAGAGGAGTTATCTCGAGAGGCTGCGAGGGAGAGAGTTAGCTCAATTCTCCCCTATCTTAGTCTTTGACTAAGCCATCTTCTCTTACTCTCTCCTATCTCGAATCTATTCCCCCTTCTTTATCTCTTTAATCTACTTGCAGATGATAGCCCCCAAGTGAAGAATGTCGCGTGCGGATGGCAATTCTACAACCAGTAACGAAGCTTCGGGGGAAGGTATCACTGTCAATCCAACTGCGGTACCGGTCGTAAGTAATGTCTTTCCAAATTGATAGATGCTTGCTTTGATTGTCGTATGAGATACGTTAGACCCCATACTATGATGCACGAGTATAGGTCATCAGAAAGGATAAATTTCATCTCACATATTCGAAAGCTTGCAAAGTGCATGTATCAAGGGAAGTTAATTGCACCTAGTTGCATATGGCTTATTCATTGATGGAGCAATTACAAGGAAGAATTGGTCAGGGGTTATGAATGGCATAATTGTAAAAAATAATGACATTAAGAATTGTGTATACAAGTGTTAATTAAATTTTACATAGAATTTCTCTTTGATCCCAAGGGGGAGAGCAGATATGAGATAGAAATGTTATCGCGATTATTATTGCATTGTTTGGGAAGAATACAATTGGTTTTTTGTTGGTTGATAGAACAACATCCAAAATGATTTTACATTCAACTAGTTGTTGGTTTGTTGTTTGGATGATTATTCCAAGTGCTTGTGATTTATGATAAATGCATGGCAAGGGTGTGTGATGACTAGTTGCCATGGGGATAAATGAATATTTTCTTGGAAAAATGATAATAGGGCAAAATGCCTTGTTGTGCTTTATTCTTAACTGCATTAATTAAGGAAGGATATTTTGCACGGGTGGATCACCTCCATGATTGCAACGTGGATTAAATCAAAGAGGGCACTGCTTGATTTATGGGCTGAAGGTCGAGTGGTGAAAAGGCCAACCACGGGAATGATGTTTCACTCATAGACAGCTTGTGGGTCAGGTGGAGCTTTGGACACCCCTTGCTAGGTCTAGAATGGAGTTGAAGACCTCCGTGGCCTCCAACGTCAGGGCATGTTGGGAGATCTTATTCTAGATAAAGGATAGAGTTTGTGGTGCCATGTGAGTTGGACCAGTTACTTTTGTTGGACAAAAGTGGTACATAATTTCTCCTATATAGGCAGGAGACAAAGATTAACTTGAAGATAAGTTAAGGAACTTGTTTGTCAATAGATTTCTTGCTCTGTATTCGTGTCTGTGTTGTAAATTAAGCAAACAAACATTGTTCCCTAAAAGGATTAATTAAAGAAGTTGATTTTAAATGTCACACATAAATGTGATAAGACCTAATTAGATAACTAAAGTGTAATATTTCTGCAAGAAATATTAATGATTTTAGATCCCGTATCCCACACAAAAATGCAACGCAAAGCAATCTCCCACATGTAAAATATTGGTGGTTAAGTGCTTACCCCGTGTGCGCGTCAATAAACTCTAGCCACATGGAGCACAAGAGCCAAGGCTTGAAACCCGTAGTTCCACGCGGGAACACCTTTCTCGAGAAAAAGGCAAAAGGATAAGGGTTAAATTTTGTGCAAGTTTTTTTATTATTAACCCCTTCCTCAGCTGATGCATGGCAGGGAGAGAGAGTATGAGTGTGGAAAAGCTAGAGTGGTGGAAGAGCATGAAAAAGGGAGGAGGCATGTGAAGCCACGTGGGTGGCTATCTCCCCCCCCCCTTATCCTATATGAACCCCTCGCCCCCTTGAAGCTTTAGGGGGAAAGGAGGAAGGCCGCCAAGCTGCTCGCCCTGTCGTGAGGAGCTGCCATCGCCATCCTGCTACCGTGGAGTGCCGCCATGCCACTGCTACCATGCCGCCTCCACCTCACCATCACCATCATCATAGTCGTCGTCATCGCCATCGTCCTCTCCATCCTCCCCATCATCACATTTTTTTCCACGTTTTATGTCAGAGACAGAAGCTTAAAAGATTCTTTAGAAGCTTCTAATCTTAAGCCTCCATAGGCCTCGTTCCCTCGTACTTCCTTGGGAAATTTAAAACCAAGTCCCTAAGGTCGTGTCCTGCGTGGAAGGAGGAGATAACGGACAAAAGTAGATTTCATATGCGGAGTGACTCAGAGGAGAGTTGCTAGAACGACATTACTGCATCAAATGGCCCCCAAACAAAAGACGTGAGGCGCACATGCGGGAGCTTCTACTCCGAGTTCGCATGTGGATAACACCCCGAACCTCAATGCCCAGGTTCCAATTATATTCTCGCATGAAAGGGATACGTTAAGCATGACAGGTTTTAAGAAAGTTTAAATGCATTTATTCAGTCGTTTATGAAGTTAGTGCATGTCGTGCATTTGAAATTGCTTGCACTTTCAAGTTGCAATCCTATAACATAGGTTAAGAGGTGGATTTGTCTAAATGAATCCTTGTGTTAGATATGATCAATGCCCCACCCTCATTAGGTGCTACCAATGATCCATGGTGCTCAAAGTTGTAAGGCCCCCATTATGAGGAGAAGCCAAATGTGAGCCCGGACATTGGTTGAGTCTTGACTTGTATATCAGATAAGGTCTATGTGACCGGATGGCAAAAAGGTGACTGTTGTGGGTCTAATCTTTGGGTTAGATGGAGTGGTTAAGCTGATAGCAACTCGAGGCGCATTGCCCGATGGTAAAGGGAATATTCCCTGTCAGACTAGTGGAGGCTCATATGGTAGGTCGGTTAGCGGGCCGGCCTAACGACCTTCACGGGCTATAAAAGCTAAACCCCTTCGCAGCCATCTCTCACTCATCTTTCACCTAGTCAGAGTTGTTGTTCCAGCTAGCGTTAAGCTCTTCACCTATCTTCTATCTAGATTGCCATTTAAGCTTCACACAGTGGAAGCGCACGAGTGGACAGAGCCATCTTTGTATCAGTTGTTTGAAGTTAAAGAATTTACTGATTCTCCTCTTATCTGTTGTGTACTCTCTATCTCTTTCTCAGATTCTGTTCGTTGCGCCGTGTAATATTTTACATGGTATCAGAGCCCAGGGGGCTCTAGAGATCGGAGAGCGTGCAAGAGGCAAAGGCTTCAACAGCAAAGAGAAACTATGTCGACTTCCGAAAGCGGTGCAAGAGGTGGTGTTGCTTTATCGGCTATTCAAACACTGAGGATTCGTCCACCAACCTTCAGCGAAGGCAAGTTAGATGGTACAAACTACACCTTGTGGAAGTTCAAAATTACAACTATCCTTGATTCTTATGAGCTTTTGGAGACTGTGCTGGGGACTGACGCAGAACCATAGCCTACCCTCGACCCATCAAATCCTAGTGCGATGATTCCTCCGAATGCAGATCTTCTACAAGCTTGGAAACGAAGGAATGTAGATGCATTGTGTGCCTTAGTTACAAGCTGTTCTGACAGTGTTTTGACTCTGATTCAGCATACAACCAAAGCGTCAGAGGCTTGGAATGTACTAAGGAGTCAATATGAAACACGAAACCAAACAAGGATTCAAAACTTGGAGAATCAACTAGCAGCGGCGGAGAAGTTTGCTGAAGGAGAGACGGTTGAAGCATTCATCACTCGGATTAAGAATCTGCGCAACCAGATGGCTGGCCCTGGGATACAAAAGACTAGCGAAGAGCTAGCTCGGAGGTGTCTTCGGATTTGTCCACAAAAGTTTGATGGACTAGTAACTGCCCTTAATACTCAGGTGAGACCTCAAGCTTTGACTTTTGAGGAGTTTTGTGCATTATTAATGGAGGAGGAGTTGAGGCTGAAAGCCCGAGAAGGAAGCAACAATGGAGATGTTGCATTCTCTACCAATGCAAAAGGCAAAGGTGTTTCCTCCACCAAAAATGATGGTGACAAAAAGAAGAAGGGCAGCAAGAAGAAGTTTCAAGGAGAGTGCTTCTACTGCAAGAAGAAAGGACATGCAATTGCAGATTGTCGTGTCAAGAAGGCAGATGAAAAGAATGGTACCCTTAAAAGTAAAGGGAAGGAGACAGCCAATACGGCTGAAGCAGAGTTGGAATTATTCATGGCAACCATTGAGGAAGTGTGCTCCTCGGCGCAAGAAGAATCTACCACTGACTCATGGGTGTTGGATAGTGGGGCCTCCCATCACATGACCAACAAGAAAGGTCTATACAGTTCTATGTAGCCTCTACAAGAATCCATCACTGTGACGGTTGGAAATGATGCTAAATGCCCTTCTGCGGGCACAGGTACTATTTCTTTTGTTGCTGCAAATGGTGAAGTCAAAAAGCTTTCAAATGTGTTGTTTGTTCCCAAAATCAAGAGAAATCTCTTATCAGTTGCTGCCATAACTGATCTTGGTCATGAAGTGAGGTTCAAGAAGACAGGTGCAGAAATTATTGATAGTGCTGGCACAATTGTTGGCAAAGGAGAAAGAAGAAACAACCTGTATGAGCTAAGTGCTCTTACAGCCACCGCTGGAGTGGGCACAAGTAAGCTTTGGCATGAAAGGTTTGGACACATCGAATTTGCAGTATTGAAGGAGATGCAAAAGCAAGGTATGGTTGCCCACCTACCTACAATAACTGAATTGAAGGAACCATGTGAAGCTTGTATGATGGGCAAGCAACAGAGAAAGGCATTTCCACAAGAAAACAAGAATAGAGCACAGGCTCCTCTAGAGTTGGTGCATGCTGACTTGTGTGGTAAGATGCCTACATAGGCATTGGGGGGATCTTCTTATTTTATGTTGATTTTCGACGACTACAGTAGGAAGATGTGGGTGTACTTCCTTCATGATAAGGCTCAAGCTTTTGGTAAGTTTAAAGAATGGCTAATACTTGTTGAGAATGAAATAGGGAAAAATGTGAAGAAATTTAGAACAGATGGTGGTGGTGAGTTCAACTCAAAGGAGTTTGAAGGTTTTTGCAAGAGCAAAGGGATCAAGCGTCAATTGATGACGCCTCACTCACCTCAGCAGAACGGTGTTGTGGAATGCAGGAATCGCACCATTTTGGAGATGGCAAGATGCATGCTAAAGGGCAAGGGATTGCCTAACCATTTTTGGGCTGAAGCTATTAATACTGCAGTCTACATTCTAAATCGGAGCTATACAAAGGCTCTCAAGGGAAAAACACCTCATGAGGCTTACACTGGTAAGAAACCATCTGTCTCACATTTCAGAATTTTTGGATGTGAATGTTATGCACATGTTCCAGATGAGAAGAGAAACAAGTTACAACCAAAAAGCAGAAAATGTACATTCTTGGGTTATAGTGATGAGCAGAAGGCTTACAAATTATATGACCAAGAGGCAAAGAAGATCATCGCGAGCCGTGATGTGGTGTTCAAGGAGGAGCCGCATACAGTGGAGGAGGAGAAGGCAAGTTCTTCCACTTTATCATCAAGCGAAGAAGTAGTCCACTATGAACCTGTCCCGAGAGCTTTCCCTATCCTTAAGGAGGAGGAAGCATCATCTTTAGATGATGAGGAAAAAGTTCACCAACCTGACATCACCCCACCGAAAAAGCCATTGCCACATTGGGTGAAGCAGCTCTATGACCACAATAATCCTATGCCTACATCTGTTGAGGAGAAGGCAGACGGACCAAGGAGGTCTCAGAGAATAGAGGAGCAAAGGAGGGCTTCTGCTCACATAGTCAACATGGCCTTGATGGTTGAGATTATGAGAGAAGTAAAGGAGCCAACTGACTTAGAAGAAGCACTTGCAGATCCATCATGGAAGGCTGCTATGCAGGCGGAGTATGATAGAATAATGAAGAATGACACTTGGGAGCTAGTGGATCGACCAGCAAAGGGGAAGGTTATTGGCACCAAGTGGATCTGGAAGGTAAAGTACAAGGCTGATGGTACCTTAGAAAAGTACAAAGCTAGACTGGTTGCCCAAGGATTTTCACAAGTTGAAGGGTTTGATTTTCAAGAGTCATTTTCCCCAACTGCCAGAATGACCACTATTCACACGGTACTTGCAGTGGCTGCCCACAAGAAGTGGCCAGTGTACCAAATGGATGTTAAGTCAGCGTTCTTAAATGGTGACCTCAAGGAGGAGGTGTACGTGGCTCAGCCACCAGGGTTTGAGGCCCCCCATTCTGAGAACAAAGTGTGTAAACTGAAGAAGGCATTGTATGGGCTGAAACAAGCACCCAGAGCATGGTACCAGCGGATAGATAGGTTCTTTTTAAACCTGAACTTCAAAAGATGTGCCTCAGATGCTAAGTTGTATGTTTACAGGGATGGTAAAAAGTCTGTAGTGATTGTCCTATATGTAGACGACCTTCTTATTACAAGTGACTATGAAGATATGATCAACCAAACTCGAAAGGCTTTGAGTTCTAAGTTTGAAATGACAGACTTGGGCTTGCTGCACTATTGTTTGGGGATTGAAGTCTGGCAAGAGCCAGGAAAGATCTTCATCTCTCAGGAGAAGTATGCATGGGAGATCTTGAAGGCATTTGGCATGACCGAGTGCAAGAAGATAGCTACACCTATGGAGGTGAATGCAAAGTTATCCGTCGAGGATACATCAGCACTAGCAGACATTGCGAGGTATAGGAGGTTGGTCGGCAGTCTGATCTACTTGTGTAACACCAGACCAGATATCAGTTTTGCTGTTGGTGTTTTGAGCAGGTTCTCAAACAAACCTCATGAGAGTCATTGGAAGGCTGGGATGCGGGTGTCAGATACTTGAAGAAAACTCTTGACTATGGTATCACATACAGTTTCGAAACTTCTCTTGTGGGGAACTGTGATTCAGATTGGGCAGGAGACATTGATTCCAGGAAGTCAGTTTCTGGTTATTATTTCTCTTTGGGTTCAGGAATTTTCTCTTGGATTAGTAAGAAGCAATCAACAGTGGCATTGTCTTCTACCGAAGTAGAGTACAAGGCAGCTTGCTTTGCTGCATGTGAGGCCGTATGTTTGAGAAGGATTTTATGGCATATGGGAGTGTAGGATGAAGAACCAACTGTGCTGAGATGTGACAATCAGAGTTGCATCGCCATTGCCAAAAATCCAGTGTTTCATGCACGCACAAAACATATAGAGATCCAGTATCACTATGTGTGTGATTTGATGGAGGATGGGATAGTGGAATTGGTCTACTGTCCAACAGAGGAGAATGGAGCAGATATCTTCACCAAAGCACTTACGAAGGATCTGCTTCAAGTTCATCTTCAGAGACTCGGCATTGGGCCGAGGAGATAGTTCACCTATGGGTGGACATTGAGGGGGGGTGTTAGATATGATCAATGCCCCACCCTCATTAGGTGCTACCAATGATCCATGGTGCTCAAAGTTGTAAGGCCCCCAATATGAGGAGAAGCTAAATGTGAGCCCGAACATTGGTTGAGTCCTGACTTGTATATCAGATGAGGTCTATGTGACCAGATGGCAAAAAGGTGACTGTTGTGGGTCTAATCTTTGGGTTAGACGGAGTGGTTAAGCTGGTAGCAACTCGAGGTGCATTGCATCGAGTTGCGGTGTAAGGGAGTTAAAAGGGGCCCCTATTGTGGGGTTCGGGGGCCGCGGAAGCGGCCCCTGGCTGGGGGTTCCTAGGGGGCCAGCGGTCCCCCTGGCGGGGGTCCGGAGGCAGCGCCCCCGGCCCGATGGTAAAGGGAATATTCCCTGGAATATTCCTTGTTCGACTAGTGGAGGCTCATATGGTAGGTCGGTCAGCAGGCCGGCCTAACGACCTTCATGGGCTATAAAAGCTAAACCCCTTCGCAGCCATCTCTCACTCATCTTTCACCCAGTCAGAGTTGTTGTTCCAGCTAGCCTTAAGCTCTTCACCTATCTTCTGTCTAGATCACCATCTAAGCTTCACACAGTGGAAGCACACGGGTGGACAGAGCCATCGTTGTATCAGTTGTTTGAAGTTAAAGAATTTACTGATTCTCCTCTTATCTGTTGTGTACTCTCTATCTCTTTCTCAGATTCTGTTCGCTGCGCCGTGTAATATTTTACACCTTGGTTTCCTCGCAAAAAGAGACAGCGCATAATGCATTTAGATAATAATCTCTGAGTTATGATTCGTATGAGATAATCATTGACGTTCATTAGATGTTGTCCAAGTAGTTGCATTGCATGAAAGGGATTTGTGTACCTTGCAAGTTGCATGCGATGTTAATTATATCCTAGGTTGGGTTAAGTGCTGTAGGACGGATTAAGTCAATAATAGTCCTATGACATTCGTCATGCATGGACTTCTTTTATTGAATTTTTTATTTAGAAAAAGATGAATTTCTTATTAAAGCTTGAGTTCAATGCATTAAGCGAAGGGTTATGAGCATAGTTCTTGATGAAATTCAACGTAGGTTTTATAAGAGTTAGCCCTAAACTTGTCAATCATTATGATTTAGGCAAGGAAAAGAAATGGCCATTGTAAATCTTATAGTTGCATAGAAAGAACAAGTCTATGAATCGCATATTTGCATGGAATGTTGTATCTTGAAATTATTTACTTCTCTTAGGAAAAGTATTTGCATCTCTAAGATCACCTCTTGTCGCAAGACCATTAGATCGATTAGGTAATTCGCTTGCAAAGCTGTAACTCAAGCGATGATCACCTCAATGCGCTAGATAGAGTTAAATCGCGATAAAATTCTGCCTAGTATCGCACTTGGCAAACAGACTTAATATTTTCAATCCTAAAGATCCTACCCACTTTCACGGAATGTTAGGATAAATTGGATGTCCATACAATAACGATCTAGGGTTTTTACCCTAGGGTAAATTGGCCTAATATGGTGCGCAGATCGGACGCAGAATGCTCACGTGGTGAATCCCGAAAGGTCCCCAAGAACAATGAACTCTACCTTTTTGCACAAAAAAACCATGTAAAAGCATGCACGACAAGTGGCAAGAGACAAATTGGGTTCAATCTCCCCCATGCCTTGTGTGAGCGCTTCAAAAAGCATGTATTTAATGTATATTTCCAATCTTCATGCTCAATAATAGCCCAATTTACAAAAATATGACAAGCTTTTAGCTTTTGAGTTTGCTTTCTACAAAAATAGGAAAATAAAGCTAATGGATGGTGCCCATAGAGTCTGGCATGCCCAATCTCAATGTTCAAATAGAAATAACATATCCGGGCGCATAGGCGCATACAAAATAATAATCAATAATCAATGTCTCAATAGACATAACAAAATATAGGCGTGGCGCCTATCAAAATATAGTCCAAAGGTCGAATACTCGCTAAACTCCAATGCTTTCCTCCGCCACTGCTGCTATCTCTACACATCAACTGAAGCATTCACAATCGTTAGTAAAATAATACAATTAAACCGACAAAAGTGAATACCTAGCAGTCTTCAGCTACATAAATAAATCAACTGGTTAGAAATAAATCCTAACCTTAATTTATTACGAGTGCGCACTCTAAACTCATAAACGTTTATTAATTTAATATGCATTTTGCGGAATCACCCGCTATGGAATCACCCATGTACACACTAAATTAATGAAACGCCCAAAAAGGACAGGCGTCCCCATCAACTTCTCGCACAAAGAATCCTCTTTGTGTATGAGCCCCGGTCATCTAAGTTTACGGAATCCACCGTAAAACCTCACCGAATCCACCGCGGCACGGAATCCACCGTGGAATATGCCTCCTGGCATCATACCCCCGCAGATCGGACGCAGAATGCTCACGTGGTGATTCCCGGAAGGTCCCCAAGAACAATGAACTCTACCTTTTTGCACAAAAAAACCATGTAAAAGCATGCACGACAAGAGACAAGAGACATATTGGGTTCAATCTCCCCCATGCCTTGTGTGAGCGCTTCACAAAGCATGTATTTAATGTATATTTCCAATCTTCATGCTCAATAATAGCCCAATTTACAAAAATATGACAAGCTTTTAGCTTTCGAGTTTGCTTTCTACAAAAATAGGAAAATAAAGCTAATGGACGGTGCCCATAGAGTCTGGCACGCCCAATCTCAATGTTCAAATAGAAATAACATATCCGGGCGCATAGGCGCATACAAAATAATAATCAATAATCAATGTCTCAATAGACATAACAAAATATAGGCGTGGCGCCTATCAAAATATAGTCCAAAGGTCGAATTCTCGCTAAACTCCAATGCTTTCCTCCGCCACTGCTGCTATCTCTACACATCAACTGAAGCATTCACAATCGTTAGTAAAATAATACAATTAAACCGACAAAAGTGAATACCTAGCAGTCTTCAGCTACATAAATAAATCAACTGGTTAGAAATAAATCCTAACCTTAATTTATTACGAGTGCGCACTCTAAACTCATAAACGTTTATTAATTTAATATGAATTTTGCGGAATCACCCGCTATGGAATCACCCATGTACACACTAAATTAATGAAACGCCCGAAAAGGACAGGCGTCCCCATCAACTTCTCGCACAAAGAATCCTCTTTGTGTATGAGCCCCGGTCATCTAAGTTTACGGAATCCACCGTAAAACCTCACGGAATCCACCGTGGCACGGAATCCACCGTGGAATATGCCTCCTGGCATCCTGCCCCCGCAGATCGGACGCAGAATGCTCACGTGGTGAATCCCGGAAGGTCCCCAAGAACATCGCGCACACCAATCTCACTGCAATATGAGATTTTTGCTCGACCTTGCTTCCGGTGCCTCCATAGGCACTATCCAAGAGAGAGAGTGGAAGAATGGGAGAGCTTCTTACCTGTGGCTTGCTTGCTCAAACATTGCTTCTTCTCCTTCGCTTCAACCTTCAAAATCAGCCTCTCTCAGTGGCGCGTCTCTGATACCATGTCAAGAATCGTGTGGTGGAGGGACTTGCTCAAGATGTTGCGCCGAACACACACAGAATGCACAAGGAGAAGCTCGCTCAAGAGACAAGAAGAGAAATGGAGGCCAAAGACGTTTTCTTTCTGATTTCTTCTTCTTCTTCCAAACACTTTACAATGTACACAAAGTATAGATAAGATGCAACATAAAAGAAAGTGGCCTACTAAGTCAAACAATGCATAACTGACTACACTAGTCGACTGGCGCTATAACTATGCCAACTATAAATAGGTGTAACAACCTAAATATAATAAGTAATGAGTCAGTGGCCATGTGAGAGTCATAATGACCACCGACATGCTAAGTGTAGATGTGTGGACCCATCTAACCAGGAGGTCCATCATCAATGTCCGCATGTGTTGAGCTTGTCATCTCAACATTGAGCTATGGCCTGACATGATCTTAGATGTTAGGGAGAGGCATTTGAGATCGAGAACCTTGAGAGAATACCTCATCCAGTGGAAATATTATCCCGAGGAGGATGCCACTTGGATGGATGAAAGTGCTCTCAACCAACAATACCCCTAGCTCTTCTCGAGATGAGGACATCTCGATTCCTCTAAGGGGGAGAGAATGTAATATTTCCGCACGAAATATTAATGATTTTAGATCCCATATCCCATGCAAAAATGCAACCCAAAGTAACCTCCCACATGTAAAATGTTGGTGGTTAAGTTGCTTACCCCGCGCGTGTGTCAATAAACTCTAGCCACATGGAGCACAAGAGTCGAGGCTTGAAACCCATAGTTCCACGCGGGAACACCCTTCTCGGGAAAAAGACAAAAGGATAAGGGTTAAATTTTGTGCAAATTTTTTTATTACTAACCCCTCCCCTCAGCCGATGCATGGCAGGGAGAGGGAGTATGAGTGTGGAAAAGCTAGAGTGGTGGAAGTGCATGAGGGAGGGAGGAGGCATGTGAAGCCACGTGGGTGGCTATCTCCCCCCCCCTTATCCTATATGAACATGTAAAGCCACATGCTACCCGCCCTGTCTGTCAAGATTGTGGGAGAGAAGGAAGGAGTCTCGCTTGAAGCTTTCTTGCTTGCACAATGGGGGAAGACACACAAGGGTGGAGGCTGAAAACAGTTTTCCTCTTCTTAGTTGTGTAAGCCAAAAGAACTCAAGTACAAAGAAATAGAATAACCCTCTATATGGGTCTCAAACCAAACTCAACTAACTAAGGTGGCATACTAACTGAGCCACGAACTAGAGTAGATAAGGATAGCTATCATGTAGCTATTATTCAGGGGCGGTGTACCAACCGCATCTGCAACTGACAAGTCGGTGACATAAATACACAACGGTCACCCTGGCGTATCAGAGTGGAGCTCGATATCTCAACACTCCCCCTCGAGCTCAATCCCAATTCCTGCACACCAAGCAGGTCTCTGAACTTGCGCAGCTTCTCTGCACCCAATGCCTTCGTGAATATGTCAGCTACCTGATCCTCTGTGCTGACATAAACTAGATCAATAAGACCTAGTAAAACCCTCTCTCGCACATAGTGATAATGCACCTCAATGTGCTTTGTTCTAGCATGATAGACTGGGTTATTTGCCAAGTGTATACTACTCATGTTGTCACAATAAATGACAACTGGCCCATCTGTAGACTGATGCATATCATAAAGTAGCTTATGCAACCAAGCTACCTCACATGCAGCCATTGCTGCACCCCTGTACTCAGCCTTTGTGCTCGACAAGGCAACTGTAGGCTGTTTCTTGCTGCTCCAAGTGACTGCAGCACTCCCAAAAGAGAACACATATCCACTGGTAGATCGTCTATCAGAAATACTACCAGCCCAATCAGCATCAGTGTATCCATGCAACTGTATCTGAACCTCAGTCTCATAAAATAGTCCATACTGCAATGTGGACTTCACATACCTGAGTATGCGTCTAGCCGCATCCAAATGTGGTTTCCTTGGAGCCTGCATAAACTGACTTACCAATCCAACAGCATAGCTCAAATCTGGCCTGGTAATAGTCATATAAATCAAACTTCCTACTATGCGTCTGTACATAGTAGGGTCTTCTAGAAGCTCACCTGCATCTGTGCTCAGCTTCACATTTTGCTCCAAAGGAACTGAAATAGGCTTACAGCCTGTCATCCCATATTTGGACAGCATGTCCAATCCATACTGCCTCTGCAAGAGCTGTATCCCACTTGGTGATCTAATCACCTCAATGCCCAAGAAATAACGCAGCTCTCCCAAATCCTTCATCTCAAACTTCTGCTTCAATAGCATTTTCACATGAAGGATATCTTCATCACTGTCACGTGTCATAATCAAATCATCAACATAAATGGCAAGTAGCATAATACCTTTCTCTGTTTTTCTCACATAAAGTGAGAAATCTGCCTTGGAAATCTGAAAGCCAATAGTGACAAGATACTGTCCTATCTTGTCAGACCATGCTCTAGGTGCTTGCTTCAAGCCATACAAGGCTTTCTTCAACCTGCAAACAAACTCAGGATGAACAGTATGCACATAACCTGGTGGCTGCTCCATATAGACCTCTTCTTGCAAATCACCATGCAAGAAGGCATTCTTTACATCCATCTGATGTAAAGACCATCCCTTTGATGCAGCCATAGCAATGACTGCTCTTACGGTTGCCATCCTTGCAACCGGACTGAATGTTTCTTCATAGTCAATGCCATATGTTTGTGCATACCCCTTGACCACTAATCTTGCCTTGTATCTGTTCACAGAACCATCTGCATTGTGCTTCACCTTATAAACCCACTTACAGCCAATTGCATTCTTACCTTTAGGCAAAGGTACCAATTCCCACGTAGCATTTGCTTCCAAGGCATCCATTTCTTCATCCATGGCTTTCTCCCATTTTTCTTTTCCCATGGCTTTCTCAAAAGAAGTGGGTTCTGGTTCTTGTATCACCTTGACTATATATGCATAGTGAATGGCTGTAAATCCATCATATTTCAGCCTATCCACAGGATACCTAACTCTGGTAGACCTGCGCAAAGTGGGTTCACTCCCAGGTGCTCTCAAAACATCCCTGGTCTTCCTTACTCCAGGTGTAACAATAGAAGGAATACCCAACTCATCATCAATGCTCTGTTCTGAGCCACTGGATTCACCATCCACATAAGAGTGACCTGCATTCACATCAAACATGGGCTGATCTACCTTCTCTTTTCCTTTTCGTGATACCTGCATACCACTATTTGCGCTGCCTTCAGAAGATTCTCCTGATCTCAATCTGCCTGTCCATGGCGAAGAATGTGAACCACTGCTAGAGGACGCTCCAGGTCCACTAATATTTTGTGACTGCTGCTGTGAATTCTGTGCAGCATTACCATTTTGTGCATCTACATCATCAATCACATTTACTGGTTTATACCAGCTACTCATCTCATCAAAAACAACATCTCTGCTCACTGTAAACTTACGAGTAGAAGGGTTATAGCATCTATACCCTTTTTGCTGCAGAGAGTAACCAATAAAGATGCACTTCTCAGCTTTTGGATCCAACTTGGATCTCAACTCATCTGGCACATGTACATAGGCAATGCAACCAAAAATTTTCAAATGAGAAATATCTGGTTTCCTACCAGTATACCTCTCCTCTGGAGTCATTCCATGTATTGCTGCAGTGGGAGTCCTGTTCATTATGTAGACTGCTGTAGCAACTGCTTCAACCCAATAAAAATCTGGCAGGTCTTTTTCATTAAGCATGGCACGAGATACCTCTCCAATATGCCTGTTTTTTCTTTCTGCAATTCCATTTTGCTGTGGGGTATGACTGCATGAATATTGCTGCTTTATGCCATGCTCCTGCAGGAACCTTGCAAACTCATTTGAGAGGTACTCTCCCCCTCCATCTGACCTTAGGCATTTTACTTGCAGGCCTGTTTCTTTTTCAACCATAGCTTTAAGAGTTTTGAAATGCCCAAAAACTTCACTTTTCTTTTTCATAAAATACACCCAAACTTTTCTGCTATAGTCATCAATAAAACTGACAAAATAATGACAGCCTCCAAGAGATGCAGCTTTAGTTGTCCACACATCAGAGTGGATTAATTCCAATGGCTTCTCACTCTCTTGAACATGTCTAGGAAATGGTTTCCTTGCCTGTTTTCCAAACTGACAGGCTTCACATACCTTATGCATTTCTGCAACCTTGAATTTCGGCAAACCTGCAACAATATTTTGGGCCTGCATTGATTTAAGTCGCTGTACATTAACATGACCAATGCGTTTATGCCAGATATCAATATCTGCAACTACACCGGTCCCATGTGCAAACATTGCTGCACTCAATTCAGACATGTCTGCATCCAGTGTAAACATTCTGCCCTTCTTCTTTCCTTTTGCTATCAAGCGACCTTTATTTTTCATATCCTCAACAAAGCATCCATGAGGATTAAATCTGACCTGCAAGCCCTGTTCAACCATTTGACCAACAGAAACCAGATTCTTGGTGATATTCGGGACATGAAATACATCGGACAGGTATTTATTTTTCCCATCCTGCATAGACAAGGGAATTTTTCCAATCTGCACAATAGGATGTGCAGTATCATCACCAGTCTCCACAAATCCTGGTTTTTCCATTTTCCTTGCATCCTCCATCCATTCTGCATGACCTGTCATGTGGTTTGATGCACCTGAGTCAACATACCATACATCATTGCTTTCTTCTGCACTTGTCACAGAATTGTTCATGTGCTGCACCATGAACAAATGCTCATTTCTGTCATCACCCTGTCTGCTAGAAGATGCATAATTCCCTTATTGCAGTTTTCCATTCATGATGTCATTCTGCTTTTTATAGCAGTCTTTAGCCATATGACCCATTTTACCACAGTAGTAGCATTCAACATTACTGTTTGCATTTTGACCTCTTTGCCATCCACCACGACCTCTTTGGCTCCCCCTGCCTCTAGAGTTACCACGTCCTCCTCCATAGGATTGGTTTTCTTGAGTTTGCTGCATATTCTGATTTCTGCCACGGCCTCCAAATCGGCCTCCTCTACCTCTGCCTCTACCTCTTCCAGCATTTGAGTAGAAGACAGCTTCTTTTGAAGTTCCTCCTGAAGAAGATGCACCACCATTTCTCTGTTCCTCAGAAATTAGAAGAGCAATCAACTCCTCAAAATCAGGAAATCTTTCACGAACTGAAATGGATGTCCGAAACTGTGCATAATCCTTTCCTAGACCATTCAAGGTCACAGAAACTAAATCATCATCTTCCACTGGTGACCCAATGGAAGCAAGTGCATCTGCAATCTTCTTTACCTTCATGTGGTAGTCGTTGATGCTCATATTTTCTCTTTGCACATTGTGCAACTCTTGCTTGAGCTGCATTTTCCTGGCTTGCGTATTTGTGCTATACATCTTTGACAGAGTATCCCATGCCTCCTTTGGCGTACTTGCATCCTGAATATGCACAATCATGGAGTCTGAAATGCTGATAGACAGCCAGTACATAACTTTCCTGGCTCTCTCATGCCATGCTTTGAATGCCTGCATTTGCTGTTGATTGGGAACATCTGGAAGAACTGGTTCTTCTTCATTTCCTGCAACAAATTCCCAATATCCTTTTCCCATAAGGAAATTCGTCATTCTAAACTTCCATGCTTGGAAGTTGTTCTTGTCAAGCTTTTCAGTGACAATCTGTGAAAGAGAATCAGATGCCATCACAGAATACTGCAAAAAATTCTGTCACTGCAAAAACTCAGCTTCACCCTCACAAGGGCAAATCTGCAAAACTGGCGAAAGTGGTATTTGACCACACAGTCACTTCCTAGTGACGATTTTGCATAAACAGGAACCAAGGATGATTCTAAAACTCCCAATGTCTCTGCGCACAAGCATACGATGCAATTTCTACAGTAACTTTTCACCGACCTGTAGAACAGTGGCTAAACAGCATAAAACTGAGCCTTTTCCTGAGTGCGTGCAAAAAACTTCCGCCTCCAAAACAGGCCCCGAAATGGCCTCAAATCAAAAAACCAGGGTCACCAAGGGCTAAAGCCCTTGCCCGCAGCATATACTGCCCTCTTGCTTCACCGCGAAGGGCGTCTCAACCTGAGACAATGCACTCCTGCAATTTTCGGCTGTGCTACCTGCAGAGATCTGCTCCCAAAACAGAAAATGAAAGCAACACTGCTCCTCTTACCAGAACACCGCGAGCTTGGCTTGCTTTCTTGAGCTCCTTACCACGAACAAGGCTCTGATACCATGTCAAGATTGTGGGAGAGAAGGAAGGAGTCTCGCTTGAAGCTTTCTTGCTTGCACAATGGGGGAAGACACACAAGGGTGGAGGCTGAAAACAGTTTTCCTCTTCTTAGTTGTGTAAGCCAAAAGAACTCAAGTACAAAGAAATAGAATAACCCTCTATATGGGTCTCAAACCAAACTCAACTAACTAAGGTGGCATACTAACTGAGCCACGAACTAGAGTAGATAAGGATAGCTATCATGTAGCTATTATTCGGGGGCGGTGTACCAACCGCATCTGCAACTGACAAGTCGGTGACATAAATACACAACGGTCACCCTGGCGTATCACGAGTGGAGCTCGATATCTCAACACTGTCGTGAGGAGCCGCCATTGCCGCCCTATTGCCGTGGAGTGCCGCCAGGCCGCTGCTGCCATGCCGCCTCCACCTCACCATCACCATCATCATAATCGTCGTCATCGCCATCGTCCTCTCCATCCTCCCCATCATCACGTTTTTTTTTCCACATTTTCTGTGAGAGACAGAAGCTTAGAAGCTTCTAATCTTAAGCCTCCATAAGCCTGGTTCCCCCGTACTTCCCCGGGAAATTTAAAACCAAGTCCCTAAGGCCGTGTCCTGCACTCGGAAGGAGGAGATAACGAACAAAAGTAGATTCGATACACGGAGTGACTCAGAGGAGAGTTGTTGGAACGAAATTACTTCATCAAATGGCCCCCAAACAAAAGACACGAAGTGCACATGCGGGAGCTTCTACTCCGAGTTTGCGTGTGGATAACACTCCGAACCTCAATGCCCAGGTTCCAATCATATTCTCGCATGAAAGGGATATGTTAAGGATGATATGCTTTAGGAAAGTTTAAATGCATTTGTTCAGTTGTTTATGAAGTTAGTGCATGCCTTGCATTTGAAATTGCTTGCACTTTCAAGTTGCAATCCTATAACACAGGTTAAGAGGTGGATTTGTCTAAATGCATCCTTGGTTTCCTCGCAAAAAGAGACAGTGCATAATGCATTTAGATAATAATCTCTGAGTTATGATTTGTATGAGATAATCATTGACGTTCATTAGTTGTTGTCCAAGTAGTTGCATTGCATGAAAGGGATTTGTGTACCTTGCAAGTTGCATGCGATGTTAATTGCATCCTAGGTTGGGTTAAGTGCTGTAGGACGGATTAATTCAATAATAGTCTTATGGAATTCGTCATGCATGAACTTCTTTTATTGAAGTTTTTATTTAGAAAAAGATGCATTCCTTATTGAATCTTGAGTTCAATGCATTAAGCGAAGGGGAGTTTCGGGCAACATCGCTTAGACTCATCTCTTGTGGACCACTAAAAATGTGCTTGGACAGCACATTACACCTTTGTTGATGTTAGTGCCACAATGAAGGTAGGTTTGACATTCTCATAATTCAATTGTGAGAAAATTGCACCAAGAATGAGAGAAATCTCATGGCTGCTAGTCAATAGGGGGTTCAATTGTTGCAAGTTCATTTGATGAGTGCAATTTTTCTTGAGGGAATGTTGAGGATTTTATCAATTGCTCTTTTAGTAACCTTTCATGCATTCCCTTTACCTATTCTTTGACTTTGTCAATTGCAACTAGTTGTTGAACAGGGTTGGGGTATAAGTTATCTTTCGTGAGGGTTTTCTTATCTATATAAGTTACTGGTATAGTACTTTTGGCACTAGAAATAGCACATGTTCATGCTGATGTTGAGAGTCCTTCACTCTTTAGTTTGAGTTCAACTCTTTTTCTTGGCATTGCTTTTGCCAATGATTAATCCATTCATCATTGTGAGAACTTTAATGCTTATATCCCTTAACTTACTCTGTGCATGAGTGGTAGTGTGACAGATATGGGAATGGCCTCTCATTGTGGACCATTTCCACTGCAAACAAGCTTAAAAGAGTGTTGATGGCACAATTGTCTGAGTACTACTAGCCTTGCCTTTTAGACAATTGAAGTACATGCATGTCATCCTGCATTCAAGGTAGTGATGGTAAACTTTGCTTGCCTTTGCTTGCTCTTGTTTTTGTGGACATCTTAAGAAAATGTGTCCTAGTTTCTCATAGTCCCAACAAGCAATAGAATCTCTATTCGGGGACATATTTCACTTGTAGCCTCATCCTAGCATCATGATTGGTATTGATTAGTAATCCAAAAGGATCAAATGTTTGTCATTTTCATAATAGAAAAAATGGTTTATATGCTTGTAATTTTCAATTGGATCCTTAATGAACTAGGTAGGGGCATAAATGGGTGTGTGACAATTGGCATGAGGGGTGTAGGTATTCTCAAGGGGTTAGTTTCCACTCTTTGCACCATCATTCAATGTTTTGGATAGGTCCAAAATGCTAATTATAGGGCAAGTGATGGTTGTCTTGGATAATTAATGCCTTAATTATACTATGAATATGCAAAATTAGGGCCAAGGACCCTATGTGGGGCTCTATAGTATGCAACTTCATGGCAAAAATGTTTGTAATTTGTGCATGTCTTGGTTTTTAAAAAGAACACTCTAAGGGGAGGTAGTCATCACCATAATGTACACATTACATGTTTTGGTAGTACGGACTTGAGATCTTAAGAGATTTCGCCAACTTGAGAAACTCTTGATATTGCTTTTGGACATCAGCAATCAAGTCTTGTGCCTCTTTATTCTTTATGTGATTTTTTCTTACGGGTTTCCTAGTGGGATCTCATTGTTCATTTGTACCTATTACATTCTCGATGAGATCATCCACACAAATAGCTTCATCAAGGATGTCATTGATGAAGTTACATGGAGTGGCTCAATTCGCAATTCTCAGCTAAGGTCTGTCAAGATGTGAGGGATCTAGAGCATGGCAGATGCCAAAGCTATGGAGGATGGAAGATAAAGACACAACTCATGTTGACATGACAATGTAGACAACTGTTACACAAGTGAATTAGGTTTCAAGATTGAGACTTGAACTCATAAACACAATCTTGTGTATGGACAACAATGACATAGACACTTGACAGAAAGAGACAAGTACTATTGCATTATCATCATGTGAAAGTGATAGTTCAAGTACATCATTATATAGAGTTCTTTGGTAGCACTTAACATGCCTATGGGATTTTTCTCTCTTCCTAGAATGGACTGCATCTTCCTAGCCTAGCTGTTCCATACAAAGGGACTAAAGTAGGTGTGATTGCAAATATCTCAACACCCCTCCTCAATCAAAACCAAAATTACAAAGTGTGTAGAGGCTTTAGTGAAAGAAACACCTACAAAGTGTGGGCACACCATAAACATGGTAAAACACCACAGGTTGTCGCAGAAAAGGCTAAGTGTGGGTACCACAAACATGATGGACATCCAGAGGCTGTAGCAGGGGCCTTACAAAGTGTACAGAGGCTGTAGTACAAGGATAACTGAGGAGTTTACAAGTTTATGTTTGAGACATTAGGGCTAGGAAATACAAAACTAAAAAAGTCTATTTGAATAGAAGGACTAATGAGATTTGTCCTTCTCCTAGTGGTCTTCTTCTTCTTCTTCTTCCTTTGCTCCATTTTCTTCTTCTTCTTTGACTGCAAATAGATAGGCTTTTTGGGACCTCTTTCTTGCATGGCAGAACTTCTCGGTGTGTCTGGTCCTTTTGTAGAAGTCACAAAAGAGCTAATCCTTCTTGCCTTTGTACTTGTTGCCAATATATAATGCATGCTCATCTCTAGAGGTACTTGGTTCTTCCTTAGTTTTTAGCTTCTTTTCCTCTTCTAACAGTGATGCCTGGATACCAACAAGTTTAGGATTTGGCATGTTGATTAAAGTTGTTGATACATGATTATATTCAAGAGGAAAACTCTTAAGTTGAACACCGATGCAAACATCTTCTTCCATTTTAATGTTGATTTGTGCAAGTTGGGTTAGAAGTCCTTCCATGTAATTTAGATGTGTGGAAAGTAATGTGCTAGACTTCATTTCAAGCCTAAAAAACTCAATCAGGAGACCATACTTTGATGATTTAGACTGTGCACCGAACAAGGTGTCAAGTCTCTTCCATGTATCCTGTGAGGTCTCACAATTATCCACATGGTGGATATAGCTGTCGCCTAGCTCTAGTTTGATAATGGCCTGGGCCTTATCATCATTCTTTTGCCAAGTTAGAGCAAGATCTTCATCACGAGGCTTCTTTTCTTTTCCAGTGGTAATGGCCCAGAGGCCCTTCTTCATCAAGATGAGTTTGATGCGGGTCTGCCAGGTGTGAAACCTGACTCCTTTGAAGCGAGTAGTTGGAGAGTCTTTGCCCATATTAGAATTGCAAGAACAGTACAAAATCAACTTCAAAATTTTGAGATTTATCAGTGGAAGAGCAGATTACAATGTGTCAAGAGACACAAGTAATGACAATGTGAAAACACACTATGCGGAGACTATGTCTGTGTTGATGTTGAGCTTGAATCTTCTTTGTTCAGGGTCATCGATCCTTAGAGAGAAAATGATGAGATTTTTGAGCTTGAGTGAAAAATTGGCTATGGTGGATTTTAGGGTTTCATGACAGGGGCTTGGTTTTTCTAACATTGCAGGAGCTATGGTGGATCATTTTTTAAAAAAAATTTATAGAAATGAAGCTTATGTGATTCTCTACCAAAGCCCTATCCTCCTCATCTAGATCGCAGCCCGTACTGTGTGCGCAGAGAAGAAGATCATGAATAGGCAAAGTTCAAAACTGCAAGCAATTCTTGCAATGTCGATGCATACAGTGGCCAATGTTATGGTTGTTGGTGTTGAGATTAAAAATGCCCTGATGTGAAGAATGATTTCCTAGAAGGAAGTAAGCGGAGATATGCTTTGTGTTGGGAGATCCAGAGACTCCAATCAAGGTATGTCCTGCAGGTCACAGATTTAGACTATGGTAGTGACTGACAATTTGAGTAATGCTGAGCTATGGAGTGGCCAATGTCAAGCTATTAAGTGATACAAAAAAGCCTTGGGAGTCAAGGAACAAATGTCTAGAAGAGAGCAGGTTTAGATATGACCTGTGGAGAGAGATCCATGAGCTTCAAGTTGACAGGGTGGTGCTGGCTATGGCTGCCAAGGAAGGTCAAGTAGAGATGGAGGTGAGAAATGGAACTATGAGCTGGACTTGAGCTAACATGAGGTTAAGAGCGACTGAGAGAGCAGAGAAGGGAGTTATGCCATGCCCGACTGGGCTTTGATACCATGTCAAGATGTGAGGGATCTAGAGCATGGCAGATGCAGAAGCTATGGAGGATGGAAGATAAAGACACAACTCATGTTGACATGACAATGTAGACAACTATTACACAAGTGAATTAGGTTTCAAGATTGAGACTTGAACTCATAAACACAATCTTGTGTATGGACAACAATAACACAGACACTTGACAGAAAGAGGCAAGTACTATTGCATTATCATCATGTGAAAGTGATAGTTCAAGTACATCATTATATAGAGTTCTTTGGTAGCACTTAACATCCACTATGCCTATGGGATCTGTCTCTCTTCCTAGAATGGACTGCATCTTCCTGGCTTAGCTGTTCCATACAAAGGGCCTAAAGTAGGTGTGATTGCAAATATCTCAAAAAGGTCTCATATATCCTTTCATCACGGATGCCCTTGATGAAAGCTTGTGTAATTTGGGGACATGCCTCACTTGTGGCCTCATCCCAGCATCATGATTGGTACTAGTTAGTAATACAAAAGGATTGATGTTTATCATTTTCATAATAGACAAAAGGGTTCATATACTCATCATCATTGATTGGTTTCTCAATGAAGTGGACAAGGGCATCACTAGGTGGGTGTGTGACAATGCCCATTATACTGCAAATAGGCAAAATTAGAGCCAACAAGCCTATGTGGAACTCTATAGTATGTGGCTTCATGGCCAAAATGTTTGCAATTTGTACACATCCTTGGTGGTCAAGAAGAACACTCTGAGGGGAGCTAGTCATCATGATAGTGTACATTGCATGCTTTGGCAGTATGGACTTGAGATCTTAAGGGATTCTGCCAACTTGAGAAACTCTTGATATTTCTTTTGGACAACAACAAAAAACTAGTCTTGTGTCTCTTTATTCTTTATGAGAATTTTCCTTTACGAGTATCTTGGTGGGCTCCTATTGTTCATTTGTCCCTATTACATCCTCAATGGAGATTGTCCACACATATAGCTTCATCAAGAATATCATTGATGATGGAGTGGTTCAATTTGGAATTCCCAACTAGGGTCTTGTATATCCTTTCATCATGGATGCCCTTGATGAAACCTTTTGTAACAGCCTTAATTGTGTGCAAAATCAAAGTGGAAGTTAGAGAGTGTACACAAGAGGGAGAGAAGCGCACACAAGTACAAGAACAAGTCTTGTTTATTCAATTGCTTATGAAATTACAACTAGGGTCACTCTCACTCAAAAGTTGATGTAGACCCCTAGGCTATTTATATAGCCCCAACTGGCTACAGTTAGGATTTTCCTTCCCCTCAGGACCATTCACACATCCTGCCCTTATCCACTCCTACACAAGGAGGGTTCATATGCCTCTACTCTCAACACCCCCGGGATACAAGACTCAGAAGAGTCGATCATCTATGGATTGGGAGGAAAAATTGGCCTCCAATTCCTTAGGTACTTCTGGAACACTGGAATACTTATTGGTGATATGCCCAGTCTTTTTACGTTTATTACGCTTCATTTTGTTAGGAAACTTCTTCTAGCAATTGCTTACAATATACCCTTTTTCATGATAGAAGGAGCACTTTGTAGAAGTTGTATGGACTAACACTTGCTCACGGGAAGAAAATGCTGAAGTTCCTTCATTATGGTTCCTCTTCTCTTCATCCAGGCATGACTAGATGGTGCTTGCCAAGGTTGTGTTCAAGATATTAGTTAGGGTAGTCACAAGGGTTGGAAAGACCTTCTTCACAGACTTCAAAAGGATGGCAATGGCATCTTCATCATGAATTGGTGCTTGAATGGATGCCAGCTATGCCATAAGCCCCTTCATATGTAAAATAAACTTACCTAGATCTTCTCCATATCTATACTCCAAGCTAAAAAACTCAATCTTTAGAAAGATCTTGGAGTTCTTCCATGTAGTGCCATAGAGCCTTTCAAGTTCATCCTACTTCTCCTTTTGGAAGTGGAGAGTTGGTCAATATCATTAATGAAAGATTCATCTAAATGAAGCATGATGATGACTTGAGCTCTTTCATCATCTTCTACATCAAGGGGATTGGATGGGTCAATAAATTTGGTCCCTTTTATGAAGGGCTAGTAGCCTCGTTCCATCATTTTATATTTTACCAAGAATTTCCAAGGATGGAAATCTTTTCCATTGAACTAGCGAATTTGAGGCCTTACATCTGCATAGGCCATGGCCATTATAGGAAGGTCTTACTTATTGCCTTAAGTAATGGCAATGTCTAGTCCTTTACAGGTGGCCAAGTATGAACCAAATAATAGAATTGATAGCCCTACAAATGACAACCAATTTTAAAGTTTTAAGGATGAAAAAGGTTGGAAATCATACATATGTAATATTCAAGGTAGGATTTTGGCGGTCCCACACTTCAAACAACCCTTGATTTAAGTTTTATTGTTTTCCTAGGTTTCAATGAGGCGATTGGACTTTTGTCTCCTCCCCACCTTGTGGTTTAGTGTACAAGAATTTGGTTGAGCAAGGTTGATTAATGACCTCGACATTTGGTAAAGATTCGAAGGAGATTTCAATCACATCAATATTCATAGGGTAGTAGTACTGATGTCACTAAATGCCTATTCAATGCTTAAAAGCACTCATCTCAAGATTGAGATGTTTAGGTATTACCTTGTAAAGTTTGGTGAGACACTTGACTCATTACCATTTTTTAGAGCACGCTTCTCAATGAACTTATGATGTTCCCCGAGTGTTGGAGCTACTCATAGATCAGGAACACACTTTAGAGCATATGCTTCAGTGATTAGAATCACTATTAATGATTACAAATTGAGGAAATTGAAAAAAAAAAAGCTTGAAGCTTCTTGGCTATAGCTGCCAGAAACCCACTGTTAGGGTTTTGCTCACAGGAGCTAGTAGAGGAGGAATTTCTTCAAACCCTATTAGAGGGAGATGGTCCATTGGGGGGCTAACAAAGCCCTATGATAGCTACCAAGATTGCACCATCATCAGCAAGCACCAAGTTTTGGAACATATCGCTTGCAAATTTGCATCATTTTCTGCATTTGTTGTAATATTTCCCTCCACAATGTCTAATGTCATCCTCTGATGTGCCACACCAAATCGCTTCGAGTTGAGGAGAATATCTATAGAAGAAATCAGGAGCTGAAATGCTCTCCCTAGGTCCTCCAACAGAGGTGTATTAAGTTGGCTATGGTGGAAATGAAGATAAATGAGAGGACAAGATTTCTTCTTGTGCACTTAGGTGTGTAGAGAGGCTGAGGGAAGCTGAAGGATCAGAGATGGCTCTGATACCATGTGCAAAATTAGAGTGGAAGTTAGACAGTGTGTACAAGAGGGAGAGAAGAGCACACAAGTACAAGAACAAGTCTTGCTTATTCAGTTGCTTATGAAAGTACAACTTGGGTCACTCTCACTCAAAAGTTGATGTAGACCCCTAGGCTATTTATATAGCCCCAACTGGCTAGTGTTAGGGTTTCCCCTTCCCCTAAAAACCATTCACATTTGCTTGCCCTTATCCACTCCTGCATAAGGATGGTTCATATGCCTATACTCTCAACAAGTTGTGGGATTTTTCTAAGAGAAATTCATTTAAACATGTTTTGGACCTTAGAGACATATACTCTCATGCTTTCCCCTTCTAGCTATTCAATGTTAATTAGCCACGTGATGAGGTATGAGGCTATCCTCATAGCCAGCTCTCCCCTTCTAGCTATTCAATGTTAATTAGCCACATGATGCATGATGAGGTTATCCTCATAGCCAACTTTAGAAAATTGCCTTCTCTGTGGCATCTAGCCTTGTAAATCAATTTCGCCCCTTTTCTCCTAAGGGGAGAGGCTCTATATAGGCTTGAGCACATGCTTAAGCTATGTCATGTTATCTTGCCAAGTTTCCCTCCCCATGCCTCAAAAACGCCTCAAAGTCATATGACACATAGAATGTTGCTATAGGCTTAATCATATGCTCAAGATCCCTCTCAAATACATTTAGAATAGAAAGGAAGTCAATACAAAAAAGATAGTGTTGATACCAACTTGAGCACTACTCAAGCTCAATGAGATAGGGGAAACTATCATGTCACCATCAAAGGCATATGAGAAAAAATATTACCAAGCTTCTCCTTGGAGAAGAGGGTTGATACAAGCTTGAGCACATGCTCAAGATTTGTCCCAAAGAGACCTCAAATTCACATAAAGAGACCTCAGACTCTCACTATCTTGCCAAGTTGCCATCCCTTGTGTGCTATAGACACCTTGATTTAGAAAATTCACACTTAAATTGCCTTAAATATGCTCAAGGCTATAGTTATAAAATTTTCTCTTAACGTGTTTGGTGACCATCATTCCACCCTACATAATTGACTTACCATGATTCACAAGCTCACCCATAATAAAGGCCATTCTCACATAAACTCCACTCATAAGCACAAAGAGTTCATGATCCTAGACACATTTAGGTTCTTCTCTAGTACTTGTGCATAGAAAACTTCTCTAGTCCTTATGCATAGAAAAACATTATGTATTCAATCATAACTTTTGACACATACCTTACACCTTGCACCACAAATAAAGATTGTATAATGGGTCATTGTACTCATATATCTTAGGTCACTTATGTTAGATATCAAATTCCACACATTAATTAGGGCTGCACCTTTTGCATTTATTTAGAAGTAGTTCCTAGACATTGCATTGCCAACAATGGAAGTCTAAAAGACCATGAGAGTTTGCAATATGTCCATGAGGAGCAAGCTAAAAATGGCTAGCATGGAAAAAAAGGGGATGTTTCCTTGTAGTGGATATCTTCTTTTGACCTTACCCCCTTTTTTAGCTAGCATGGGTAAAAAAGGGATATTTTCTTGTCAATGGATCTCTTGCTATTGACTTGACCAACATATGGATGAATTGAAAACCCATTCAATCACCTCAAAGACAAAAGCCCAAACGTTGGATCTCATGTGTTTAGTAAGAAGAGTTCGAGTGTGTACCATGCAAGGAGCACTTGAGCACTTTGATGTACTCAAGCTTAACATAGAGGATACATGGTTGGGGTTTATCTCATCAAGGGTTTAGGGTTATAGGATTTAGGGTTTAGTGCTTAAGGTTTAAAGTCTAAGGTTTTTTAAGGAATTTTAAGTCCCTATAGATTTAGGGTGTAAGGTTCAACATATTTTGTTTAGGGGAGTGGGGTTCGGGTTTTAGGGTTTGGGCCCTAGGATAACTCTTAAGCATGGTTCACTTGCACTAATAGGCTATTGTTACACAATTTTAGGGTAACTCAAACCTTCACTTGTGTGACCCACTCATGGGTACATTTATCACATCCACTCATAGGTAGGATTACATAAGGGTCCATGCACTCAAGCCTCAAGCTATGTCATAGGCTAGGCCAATCATAGGTAGGATTACATAAGTATCCATACGCTCAAGCCTCTAGCTATGTCATAGGCCAGTCATAGAGCCACACATAGTTTTAACCCTAGTATAAAACCTTAGTCAACACTTTGGATTTTCATTCAACCCCACAATGCTACAACATCATAACCTTCTTGCTTGTTTGCACGTGATGATCTAAATTCCAATTCCAATAATTAATGTCTCATTTTCTAATGTGCATCTTTTTTGTATTTTAATCATATAAGTTAAGTTGTATTAATTATAACCAAGCCTATAGTATGTAAATCTGCAAATGAGTCGAGAATGTACATTTCATCATGAGAAACACTTAACATCTATTACACTTTACTTTACTTGCTTTGAAACTCACATTGTTTTATGTACATGAGTTGCGTAATGGGACATTATACCCATAAAGGCTACCTATCTTGCTCCATACCCTAATGTCGTATCTTAGCCAGCAAACTAGAATCCCCTTCTATCAAAGACCTCAATAATTATCCTTGCTTGCCCACCAAATACCAACTACTTTAAGAGCAAAAACTTAAGCTTCCCATGTGAGAGCGGATTTTTGAGCCCGGGATGTGCCTAAAATTTGCCAAAAAATCCAGAATTTAGGGGAAAAATATTCGACATCGAAGGCGGCAGCTGCAGCTAGGACGATTTTAAGCACCAAGTGAAAGACGGCTTTTAAACGGCACCCGAGCGACACTTGTGGATTTTTGATAATTTTTTTGACTGCCATGCAGGATGCCTGGAGTGCCAGTTAGTGCGGGATACCGAGCCGGATGCGCAAGATTTTTCAGAGAGGCTGAAACAGAGCCCGGACGCGGAAGAGGCCAAAAATTGGCCAAGATTTGAAAAAGTTGACAAAATTTTAGACCAAAGGGGGGGGTGCCCTTTGGGACTTTAAACCCCCTCCCTCATTTTTGAAAAAAAAAACGTGGAGAGATGCCGTCGTGATCAGCAAGATGGCGCCAAAAAATGCGCCATCTTCCCCTCCCCCCCCCCCCCCCCCCAAATCATCAATGGAGGCTGCAAAGAACCTATCTAACAGATGATACCCGGCAACTTCTCCCTCCTTCCTGACTCTATCACCGGTCTTCACGCGAGATATGGCTATCTGGATGAAGAGATCAGAATCTAGTCTTTCTCTCTCCTCCCTCTCTCTCCCCTCTATGGGATGTTCATGTGCACCATCTTGAAGGAGGAATCGGGAGGGAGATTGAAGGAAGTGGTGATAGAGATTGATGGAGATGCTGAATATTGATGTGCAACATTTGATTGAGAGCAATGGGGGCTCCGTTTACTAGTTATGTAGTCATTTAAGGCGTCTCGGGTTTCGTAAAAATACGGTATGACCATTTTTATGAAGGAAAATGAAGGATTTTTGATAGTTTATGATGATAATTATCTTCTTATTGGATGAAAATTTATTCGTGTGCTAGTCGCATCATTACTAATTTCTATTTATAAAAAAATCTTGATTTTGCAATGATTTACATGCTCTATTTAATTCTCGTAAACCCGAAATGCGGTTTTTAAGCGGTAAAATGGTAGTTTTTCCGTTTCGGGTGGATAAAATGTGTTCCCATGGGGGAAAAATGGAAGATAAATTGAATGTTAGTATGTTGAAGTGATTGGAACAAGAAAAATAAAAAATAGCATATTTTATTGTCAAATAAATCAAGAAAATGGGAAAAATAAGGGAAAAAATATAAATACGTCTCACAAAAATAGGGAAAAATACAATGATCATTTGTGGATGGGTGGTAGTGGCAAAGCATGAGTTTTAGCCTCAGTTTTCCCTATCTCCTTGTCAAAGTTTGTGATTTATCGCTTTCTATACATCAAAACATGACAAAATGAACCTCTACACCTATGCAACGAAAGCAATACCTAAACGTAGGGGGTTGAGATGTTTGAATGGTGTGATTTGCGTGATGATTATTGTTGATTTTCTGATGCATATCATGACATAGAGTTCGTTGTATTTGAATTAAGAGGATAGTAGCACGAGTGTTGTCTCGGTGCTATCCTTACATCGCCGCAACGAGTTAGTGAATGAGCATTGGAAAGCTTGGTTGTGCACAACACATTTATAATTGAAAATTATGTTTAAGCACTTTAGGATCATCCACCTTTACATGTGCATGTCAACCATGGTATTAGAATAAGAAGGACTAGATGCATAGCACATGTTTTCAATGACAATGACCCACGTTTGAGTGTGGAAAGGTATCCTAAGCCATAGGATAGACGTTCGTTTCTTGGGGGATTATTTGGTAAGGACACATGGTATCTCCTGGAATACATTCAAAATGAAAGAGTGGAGTTTGTTCGTTTGTTCTGTATGTTGAGCAGCGCATAGAGGGGCTAATCCCAACGATGTAGGAGAGCTGCAGTGGGGCCGCGATGATTCCACCGAGAGGTTGCCTCCCATGTATGTGACTATCATGGCATTTATTGCCAATGTGTATGGGTTCTCCCTCTATGGAGTTTATAGAAAGGGAAATGTTGGACTATAAAACTATAAACGCATAGATTAGGCTTTAGGATAGTTCGTCCTTTAGTAGCAGATGGACACTCCTAGCCCGCGAGGCCGTGAGGGTGTGTGTGTGTCTGTTATGAGCACAAGGTCCGGCTAGTACCATAGCCAGTGCGAGCCCATTTGAGGTCCCATCAGTGGTGCGTCTGTCGAGAGCTGTCAACAAGTGGTGGTTCTCGAATCTAGGGTTTTTAGGGACCAAACAGTTGGTTTATGTTCTCTGATAAGGACCGTCAAGCTGAAATACAAAAAGCAGAATGTGCTGAGAGGGCTAGACGGCGATTGGAGATTGTAGGTCACTATTCTCCTCAAAAGAGTAGCCCGATACACATAAGAGGCAGTGATCTTAGTAACCCAACTACTGCACATAGTCCTTTGGGTGCAGAAAAGGAAGCGCAAGTTCTTTCTCTCTTCCACCAAGTCAACCCACTTCAAGTGGGGGTGTGAAAACTCCTATTGTCAATCCGATTGTCGTCATGGCACAACCCATTGCAATTCCTACAGGGACGTCGGATCTACCAACTTTAGGAGTTCCTCTGCCCATTTTTAATGGGTTAGCTGAAGAAAATGCGGAGCTTCACATTTGTGAATTCCAAAGATTAATATTTAATTACTGCATCCAAGATGAGGGACATATTATGATGTTCTTTAACATGACGTTAAAAGGCAGGGCTGCAGTATGGTATCATAGCATAGAGACTGGAACCATAACCACAATTGACCAATTTTACGTAGCTTTCTGAGGAGAATATGCCCCTCAAAGAGGTGGCCAATACTGGTTGCATGTTTTGAATGTAACATGCCAAGACCCCCATGAGAATGTGAAAGCCTATGCCAAGAAGCTTAAGGAAGTATTTCGTAAGTTACAAACTTACATTCCTATTTCGTCGGCTGCCCAATTGCAATACTTCTTGCATGGATTAGATTTCAATATTCAGGTACAATTGAGTAGAGTGGCTTTGGCTGATATAGACACCGCCATCGCGCGGGCAGAAGGACTAGAGTCACGATTACAAACGGCCTACTCCTCTCAAATAAATCTTAATGCGGGTCTAGAACCTGGAGGAAATTAACCATTGATGAATGGAAGTCAAGGGATGCCTATGAATAACCCTAATGGGAGAGGAAGCATGGTTCAAAATATACCTTTGCTGCCAGCTTCTCCTAGTGTGACTATGCCTATGGCTAGTCAGTTGGCTCCACCAAATGTTGGAGGCCAAGTTTTGAACCCTAATGTTGTTCCTGTGAGTCAAAAACCAATGCCCAATCAAATTGTTAGGCCAATGGAACGACAGATAGACGATCAAGGCTATGAGTCGAATGCTTTCAATGTCCTTGGCAAAGTTAAGGATATGATGAAGCACTACACTGATATGATTTCTGAACAATATCGGCAAATAGCTATTGACGTCAATTTCTTGAAGAAGTAGTAGAATCTGATAGGGAGTCGACGCCCTGAAGAGGGTGGCCCCTCAAGATTCAGCTGTAAGTGGTGTGGTGGACAACATTTCCCTAGAAACTGTCCAAATGTTAAATGTGATATTTATGGGAAGTCAGGCCACTTTGCCGCTACCTGTTGGAGTAAGATTAGTTCCCTCCAATAAGAGAATAAACAGCCAGGTCGAGTTAATCATAGAGTGCAAGGTAGTAACCTCCAGCAAAATGATGGACCAAGACAAATATTGCAAAGGGGAAAGACCACTATAGAGGAGTTGCCACAAGGCAATGGAGTCAGCCTTATCGAGGCTGTACGCATCAATGGCGCGGAAACCTCTAACCTATGAGCCGTGACAAGAGGCCAAAAGGCTAAAGAGGGTGATAAAGATAATGCAAAACCAGTCGAGGAAAATCCTAAGCAAGGGGATAAGGGGACACAAGTCGTGAATCATGGCATGGAAGGTGGACCTCTAAGGCCTGTTGATAAAAAAGTCGATCCTAAGAAGGATGAGCAAGTGCCAAGAAAGAAGGCAAGAGCTAAAAAAGAAGTACCAAAGCCGGTCCCGAGAGCAAAAGAAAGAATGGTTTGGCAAGAAAATAGAGATTTGGCTACTTATCATGATTTTGATTTAGCAAGTTCTCTTTGCAAAGTCAAACCAGATGTAAACATCTTATAGTTGATTAAATTATCTCCAGGAGTGCGCAAGGAATTCAAGAAGATCCTGCGTATTGGGTATATTTGTAGAACCTTTGGGCATAGCACGAGTAGGGGAAGATTGGTTTGATCATGATGAAAAGATTTTCCCTAGGGTTCCAGCATACGTAGATGGGATATTAGTGGAGCATGCTATCGTAGACACTGGGTCCTCCGTCAATATCATGAGTTCAGAGTTGATGGAGAGGTTGGGTCTAGGTATCCAAAAAGATAGCTCCACCCTTCTTAGAATGGCTGATGATAGTCTAAGGAAACCAGAAGGTTACATTACTAAAGTCCATGTTACAGTTGCAAGTGTAGAATGCTTCTTGGACTTTAGGGTGATAAGATTTGCAGGGTGTCCGAGCTATCGAGTCTTGCTAGGTAGGCCTTGGATCTTAGGAACAGACTGTCAAGTCAATATAACCGCCGGTCGAGTGGTTCTAGGTAGAGGTGCTAATCGAGTAATAGTCGATGCTTACACTGAGTCTCCTCAAAGTGAGAGAGCTCCTTTATCCTCTACTGAATTCGAAATAGCAGATGATCCATCTGGTACTGAGACATCATCCAGTGATGAATCTATAGAGGGGTCCACTACAAAGGATATTTATCAGATAACTCTAAATGAGCCGATAAAGCCGCAAGATAGGATAAGAGACGCAGATGTGATTGAGTTGGACCTTGGTACGCCAAATGATTCACGGCCAATTAAATTAGGTTTCATGCTCAATTCAGTAGAAAGGGAGGACTATGTGTCCTTGATTCAAGAATTCCGCGATATCTTTGCTTGGAGTTATGACGAGCTAAGAGGCATTCCTCTCAGCCTGGCTGTTCATACTATTCCTGTAAAAGAAGGCAGTCGTTCTGTGCGTCAGAAAGTAAGGCGTATGCCTTTTGAATTGAGGGACGGGTTGTTTGAGGAGTTACAGAAGTTACGAAAAGCTGTGTAGATTTTAGAGAGCTGAATAAGCAGATAGTTAAGGATTACTACCCGTTGTCGTTTATTGACCAGATTTTGGATCAATTAGCCGGTAGGGAAATATATTCATTTATGGATTGCTTTGCAGGATACAACCAGATGGCAATTGCAGAAGAGGACAAGTTGAAAACAACTTTTATTACTATCTTTGGTACTTTTGCGTACCATGTGATGGCCTTTGGATTGTGCAATGCACCTAGATCATGGCAACGGGCAGCAGACAAGACCTTTGGTGACATCTCCCCAGATGAGTTGAAAGTATTTATTGATGACCTGGGGGCAGCCACTGTAAGGGAAAGGATGTTGATTATTTTAAGAAAGTGCTTTGAGCACTGCAGACAATTTTGTATCGCTCTTAATCCACGGAAGTGTGTCTTTGGAGTGCCTTATGGGCTATTGCTAGGCCATGTGCCAAGTACTATATTTTGATAATAAAGGCATCTATCAAGCCATCATTCCATGAATTGGCAACAAAAAGATGCATTCATAAAATAGAATTTTATTTATTTCTTGCATATGATCTTTTAAAGGAATTCTTAACAGCAAATTCCAAGGGGTAATTTGGGTTTGTACAAGATGTACCAAGGAAAGTACAATGAAGATACTATGTCCCTAAAAGACTTAATATTTTTTATTTGTATTGATCTAACGAAACCTTTGATGAATAAACACGGACGCTAATTATCGATATATAAAAGACCTTGAGATGGAATTGTCAAAAGAATAATTTTCGCAGTAAAACTAACCAAGATATTTTTTAATTGCAGACAAGGATCCACGAAACTCTATGGAGAAAAGTCCACCAAGGGAGTTATTCTCAAAATAGAATTCTTGTTTAGATTCATTCTGAGAACTAGATCTCGAGAAAGGGGAAATCCGAGAAGACTATTGGAAGGTATTGCCACTTACGCTAAGTTTTGCCTTGATATTATTATTTTTGGAAAGAAAATATTTGTCTTGAAAATAAATTTGTTAAATGTTTATGTATAATGCATTGGAAATAAGATGTTTGTGATTGTAAGTTAGGTACAAATCTTTCCTAAAATCATCAGGTTAAAATATGGATGATCGGGTGTACAGATCGCTGATTGAGATAGTATTTTGATAAGCACAGAATGTTGACTGAGGTAGTTTTCTTGATGGCGCTAGACCTTCCGAAGGCTAGTATGAATAAAACCTACTCCAAGGGGTTTTCTTTTTTGTTTCGGGTTAGTGGGTATACACCAATCATGATGCAAAAGGTCTTGTCATAGAGGGAACTCTAGTCAACAGGAGGAGGTGAGCATTCCAGCCTTGAAAATCAGCCTCTCTTAGTGGCATGGCTCTGATACCATATCAAGAATTGCGTGGTGGGGGGACTTGCTTGAGCTACTGCACCAAACACACACTATATATACAAGAGGAAGCTCACTCAAGAACACAAGAAGAGAGATGGAGGCCAAAACGTTTTCTTGCTGATTTTTTCTTCTTCATCCACACGCTATACAATGTACACAAAGTATAGATAAGATACAATATAAAGAAAAGTGGCCTTCTAAGTCAAACAGTTCATAACCGACTACACTAATCAATTGGCGCTATATCTTTACTAGCTATATATACGTGTAACAACCTAAATATAATAAGTGATAAGTCAGTGGACATGTGAGTGTCATAATGACCACCAACGTGCTAAGTGTAGATGTGCGGACCCATCTAGCCAAGCGGTCCATCATCAATGTTTGCACGTGTTGAGCTTGCCATCTCAACAAGAGCTTCATGTGTGTTTGGGTCTTTTGAAGGTTTACTTTACGTTGTTGAAGTAAGGCTTGCATGCGGTCCAAATCAACCTCTAACTCTGAGGGTTGATCTTAGCATTAAATAAGATTGTGGGGAGGGAAACCTCATACCCATATAAGGTATCAAAAGGGGAAACTCCAATGCTAGAGTGGGTGGAGTTATTATATGCAAACTTAGCCAAGTGGATACACGTATCCCAACTGTGTTGCACATCATGGCAGAAGTGCCTCAAATATGTTTCAAGCCATTTGTTCACTCTTTCAGTATGGCCATCAGTCTAAGGGTGGCATACAATGGATGGAGCAAGTTTGGTCCCCATGGAGGTGAAAACTGTTTGCTAGAAGTTGCTCATAAACTTTGCAGCCCGATCATGGACTATGACTTGTGGTAAAATGAAATTTAAAGACATTTTCCATAAAATAAGTGGCCACATGAGAGATAGTGTATTGGCTCTTAGTAGGGATAAAGTGGGCACCTTTGGTGAGGCAATCAACTACCACATAGATGCTATTCCACCCTTTTTTGGTCTTGGGAAGGCCGGTGATTAAATCCATTGTGATGTGGGTCCATTCCCCTTCAGGGATAGGGAGAGGCTGTAAGAGGCCAGGGAGTCGGAGTGTACTGTCCTTGCTTTGTATGGAACACACTTAGTCACAAAGTCCTTAACATCCCTCCATAAGCGTTTCCAATGAAAGCTCTTTGCAATCCTGTCATATGTTTTGAAGACACCCAAGTGACCACTAGTAGAGCAAGAATGTATCTCTTCCATGATCTTATGCGTAAAGGGTGAAGTGTGTGGGATGACAATCTAGCCATGGGACCGAATAAGACCATGCTTGAGCTAATATTGGGAGTTTTCAACCATGACACCATGTTGTAATTTCTAAAATATGTGGCTAACGTGATAATCTAACAAGCCTACCTTCTGAAGCTCTTCAACCCAAGTGACCACTAGTAGAGCAAGAATGCATCTCTTCCATGATCTTATGCGTAAAGGGTGAAGTGTGTGGGATGACAATCTGGCCATGGAACCAAATAAGACCATGCTTGAGCTAATATTGGGAGTTTTCAACCATGACACCATGTTGTAATTTCTGAAATATGTGGCTGACGTGATCATCTAACAAGCCTACCTTCTGAAGTTCTTCACTGTGCAATTTGGAAATAGAGGATACTCTACATGCCCATCTTTGAGAGAGTGAATTAGCCACTGTCAGAGAGAGAACTAGGGAGAGAGAATGAGGAGAGAAAAGACTGCAGAAGAGAGAGAAAGAAGAGTGACGAGGAGAGAGAAATACTAGATTTAGAGAGAGAAAGATAGAAAAGAGGGAGAAGCCATAGAAGCTGTGAGCAAGATGGGAGAGAAAGACTGTAATTGTATTAATGTGTCAAAAAGATGTGAAAAATTATATCTCCTCTCCTTTTATACCAATGTCAGTGTGAGATGGCATAATATCAATGTTATTTACACTAATTCCTTATTCCCAGCTTCTTAAAATCCATCCCTTCCCAAAAGTTTTTGTCCTCAAAAGCAAACCTGGAAATAACTAGAAAAAGATGGATAGAACAGAGTACTACTCTGTTTTTACAACTTTACAAATGAAAAATGAATGAAGTATAACAAACTACATGAGCTGAAATTGAAGAATGGAAGTAAGCCCCACCTATATACATGATTTGGAATACTTCAGAAGCATATGGAGCCATAAAGTCTTCAACAAATAATCTCAAAACAAAGTAGACAACTTGCTGTGTAAACAGACACTGCTGGACCAAATCTGCCATAACTTCTAGTAGAAGTGTCCAAATGGGATGTACCATATATCAAAACGAAGCTCTTGAAGAGTGCTTTAAGCCCATGTAGATAGCTTAATTCTAAAAATTAGGCACGATAAAAATTATTCTAAAACAGTGTGCTGTCCTGAACCAGTCTGCCTACCACCACATAAATACTATTCCATCCCTTCTTGGTAGTAGGTAAGCCAGTAATGAAATCCATAGTAATATGAGTCCATTTACCAGTAGGAATAGGCAATGGCTGTAATAAACCTCGTGGCTTATGGGTGCTATCCTTATTCTGCTGACAAGGCATACACTTCATAACAAAGTCCTTGACATCTTTCCATAGTCTTTTCCAATAAAAGCTTTTACTAATCCTGTCATAGGTCTTGAAAACTCCTAAATGTCTAGGTAAAGGCGAAGAATGTAGCTCCTCCATAATTTTCCGCTTAAAAGAATAAGTAGAGGGAATAACAATCTTGCCTTTGAACCAAATAAGACCATTTTTAAGCTGGTAATGCAAATTTTCTTCCATAAGACCTTGCTGTAATTTCTGAAAAATTTGGCTGAATTCCTCATCTAGAAGATAGGCCTCCTGTAATTCTTCAATCCAGTCATTATGTAATTCTGTCATAGCTGAAACTTTGTAGGCCCACATACGAGAAAGAGAATCAGCCACTATGTTATCTTTGCCCCTTGTATGAGTAATGTCAAAATCATAATTCTGTAATATAGCTACCCAACGACGTTGCTTTGGAGTAAGATTGGACTGAGTAAGGAAAAACTTAAGTACCCTATGATCACTATGTACTCTAAATTGGCTGCCATATAAGTAATGGTGCCACTTCTTGATTGCATGCAAGATAGCCAACATCTCCTATTCATAAACATTCATTGTTAGAAGTCAAGCTTAGAAGTCAAGCTCCCCGTGTAGTGTGTGACTGTCTTTATGTACTATCGACATGACAGCTAGTGTATAGATGTCTCCTACATGTGACTACATTAAATAAGTCGGTTAGCTAGTCGGTGACCTGACTATGGTTAGTCTGTCTAGTCAGCGTGTCACTTACTCTATGTTACTTTTGTATGTGTGTTTTACTCAATGACAAAATAATGAGAAGAAGATGATGGAACCTGAATGGTTCAGATTTTTGCTCAACCCTGTCTCTCTCTTCTCTTCAAACATGGTATCAGAGCAGGACTTGGTGGATCTCTGAGAGCTGGAGAAAGTGAAGATCTACTTCCAGGAAGTGAAGACTCATTTTTCCTTTGTGCAGACAGGCTGCCATTGTGGACTGCAGGTAGGTATTTGTTCATTACACACTCCAGGGTCAAGATCAGAGCTTGTGGCTTCTTGAGAGCCTTGAGGAGGCTGTTTAGAGTGCATTTGGGTGTGGCATCAACACCACCATCATCATCTTCATCAGCAAGAACTGAAAACAGGGGTCTGCAACCAGCGTGATTGCGCCTGTTTGGACTGAAGGCCTGCACTATCTACTGCACTCAATGGTGACCATAAATGGGTCATGAAAAGCATGTATGCTTACTGAAAAAGGTCTTTGTGAAGTACATGGAGTAAGTACTTGTGGTTGAGCTCTGATATGAGCTGAAATAGAGTGGATAGAATGGTGTAAATTGTCTGCACTGCTGTATACACAGCATACATGGAGTCTACAACACTTTGAAGAGCATTGGAAGCTCTTGAGTATGCCCAGAAGCACCTGTGAAGTATAGGTACATGCTGGAGGCTACATGTACTTGTCTTGATCAATTGCAAGCTGAGTTTGGTGGCTGAAATACACAGATCTGAAGCTTCTTTTTTGGCTGGAAACTGTCTTGGATTGTGGGTAGTAAGCATTTTGCTTTCTACTGAAGCACAGAGTGACAGATGCAGACATCTGAAAGACATATATGCTGTCATATGCATGTTAGAATTGTCTTGGGTTGAGAGGAGCATCAAATGCCATTGAATACTGGAAGTTTGCAGCTGAAATAAAAGAAATCTTGTCTTCTTGGGATGAATATAAATTGCAGACATTTTGTTTGACTTGCTTGTCAGATGTAGATAGGGTATTGTCACTACATAGTCATGTACTGACGGTGACATACTGAAGCAAATGTATGGTCTGATTTAAGGACTTTTTTGAGCTAGTTGAAGCGGGTTATGCTGGTTTATTGACTGCAATTTTTACATAAACTGTTGGCATTGGTACTTGTTAAGAATACACTGGGTGATGTCTCTATGCTTATGTCTGAAGTGGCATATGTACCAGCAGTCAACTAAGCAGCTTTGGAACATGCATTACATGTACCCAGGTGGAGGTTGACTTTGGAAAGGCTGCTGTAATTGCAGTTTACAGGTTTGGACTGCATGCTTTTGGACCCTGGCAGTGGATCTGCAGGAGTTAAATCTGAACCGAACATCAGGCATATGTATTGGCAGTTGTCTTTATGAGTTGGATCAACCGATTGTGACTTTGTTTGGGCTGATATTTGACTGAAATTTACTGGTTTTTTTTCCTGCAATTAATTGCAGAAAAACTGTCATAAAGTCTTACGGGCTGAAGTTAGTCAGGTTATCATTGGCTTGCAGGTAGTCAGGCAGTGTCTATGACATGGCAAATGCAGATAGAACTGATAATATAACCCAGATTGTGGGGGAGAAGCTTGACAGCAATAATTATGCGATATGGAAGTTCCGCATGGAGAACTTTTTGATAGTCAAAGGGTAATGGGACCTAGTGACAGGTGTTGAAGCTGAACCAAAGGTAGCAGATAGGAACCTCACAGCTGATCAAAGATGAGCGCATCGAGCTTGGACAGAAAGAGCTCGTAGAGTGCTACACTGGCTCTCATTATGTATCTTAGATGCTATGGTGATGCAGATTATGAACTGTAAGAGTCCGACAGATGCATGGAACATATTGGTCAGATACTATGGTACAACTACGAGTGCCAGGAAGATACAACTGAAGCAAAAATTCAACAATATAGAGAGGAAGAATAGATCCATACAGGACTATGTCACGGAGATTAAAACCTTAGCAGATCAGCTCGCATCTGTTGGTTCACAGGTTGAAGATGAAGATATGGTTGCAGTGACTTTGAATGGCTTGGGTCCAGAATACAAGTCATTTGACACATCCGTGTCTGTGAGGGCTGAAATGCCCGACTTTAACGAGCTGGTTGCATTGTTGATTCATGAAGAGGTGAAGCTTGGCTTGGCTACAGGGTCAAGCAGCTCCAAGAATAAGGATGCAGTTTTTTACTCGAACCAATGCGGTTGTGGCAGCCGTGGCAAGGGTTTTGGATCTGGCCGAGGAAGCTAGCAAAATGTATCCTTTAACAATAGCAATCAGCAGTCGTCAAATGCCAGAGGTGGTGGAAACTTCAGAGGCAGGGGGAGATCTAACTCCCGTGGCAGAGGCTCATGGCAGCAGCAACGTCAGTCAGACAATCCGAATAATGACAAGGATTGTCATTACTATGGGAAATATGGACATATTGCAAAAGACTGCTAGAAAAAGCAGGGGAATCAGAAGGGTAAGCAGCATGGACATTATGCCACGTCCAGTCAGGCAGATGACTCTGGTGATAGGCTATTTGCCATGCAATATGTCAAGGATAAGGCTGCTGCAAAATCATCTGATGATGTAGTATGGTATATTGATTCAGGGGCATCAAACCATATGATCCCACATGGTGACTGGTTCACTGAGATGGTTGCAGATAAGCATGGCTATGTTTGCACAGGAGATGATACACAGCATAGCATAGAGCACAAGGGGAAAGTGCCTCTGGTTGTACATGATGGCAGGAAGAAGAATCTTCATGATGTTTTGCATGTCCCTTCGATTACGAAGAACCTATTGTCTGTGGGCCAAATGACAGAGCAGAACTTGCAGGTTAACTTCAATAAGCATGGCTGCTTTATTGAAGAGTTTGGCAATGGATGCAAGTTGATCGCGAAAGGCCACAGAATTGGAAGAATGTTCACTCTTGATGCTACACTGCCAGAGCTGAACTCTGCCATGTTTGCCCAGGGTTCTGGCACTATCAGGGACTTAGAGATTTGGCACAAGAGAGTGGGGCATGTCAATTTGCAGAGGCTGCAGACCATGCAGAAGAAGCAGCTGGTAACAGGGTTACCTAGATTCCAATATTTAGATATTGGTCATGTATGCGAGGCTTGCCAATTTGGTAAGCAGTCACGATTGCCGTTTGTCAGGCATGTAAGACAGAGTACACGACCACTGCAGTTAGTGCACTCTGATGTTTGGGGACCAGCTCATAATGTATCTATGGGGGGTTCCAGATACTATGTATCTTTCATTGATGACTACAGTCGATATACCTGGCTTTACATATTGAAAACAAAAGATGAGGTCTTTGCTGTTTTCCAGAAATTTAAAGCACAGGTTGAGAAGGAATTTGAATGTTACATCTCTTGCTTGAGATTTGATAGCGGTGGGGAGTATGTCTCCAATGAATTTGCTGATTTTTTGGCTGAAAATGGCATTCGTAGGCAGCTAACCTGCAGCTACACTCCGCAGCAAAACAAGGTTCTGATGGAAGCTGCTAGGGCCATGATGAATGAGAAGCATATGCCGCTTTACTATTGGGCAGAGGCTGTTGTGACAGCCACATATATTCTGAACAGGACTCCCACTGCAGGCATTCATGACATGACACCGTTTGAGAGGCTCTATGGCTATAAGCCGGATGTAAGACACATGAAGGTCTTTGGCTGTCTTGCTTATGTGCACATTCCAGATGAGAAAAGGAAAAAGCTAGATCCAAAGCGCATAAGAGTGTGTTCATTGGATACTCGCAGGAGAAGAAGGCATACAAATGTTATGATCCCTCTACCAGGAAGACTTTGGTAAGCAGGGATGTCATCTTTGATGAGTTGGGCTCATGGTATGTATCACCAGTTGCAGTGCCATTGGATATGCCTTCCACTCATGTATCTACAGTTGAGTTGCAGCAGAACACTGATATGACAGGACCTAGTAGTCAGCAGACAGTATCCCCATGGACAGGGAGATTGCGACACTCATCGTCCACTGACACTGGTATGTCAGTGAGGGGGAGATATTATGATGTCTTGGATAGCAAAGGAAAAGAGAAAGCTACTGAGGATGGTATGACGCCACCTAGCAGAATGACTTCTGGATATGAGTCTGCTGATACGTTAGACAGTGAACTTGGCATTCCGACTGTCTATACGCCTGGTACGAGGCAGAACAGGTATATTCCGCCTCATGAGAGAGGGGAATCGAGCAGTGCACCACAGCCTAGACGATCGCAGAGAGTCAGATACCCTGTTGACAAGTTGACGTACTCTGGTTATTCTGCAAAGCATTATGCCTACATGACAAAAGTGATGGAGATCAAAGAACCAGGTACTTATGCTGAAGCAGCAAAGGATGAAAATTGGTGCATGGCTATGGACGAAGAGATGAAAGCCTTGGCTGAAAATCAGACTTGGGATTTGGTACCACTGCCTGAAGGGAAAAAGCCTGTTGGCTGCAAATGGGTTTATAAAATCAAATATAAGTCTGATGGGAGTGTGAAAAGGTACAAAGCAAGGCTGGTCGCTAAAGGATATGCTCAGCAGTATGGCTTGGATTATGATGAAACATTCAGCCCGGTTGCAAAAATGGCAACCATACGAGCTGTTATTGCCTTGGCTGCTGCAAAAGGCTGGAAATTGCAGCAGATGGATGTTAAGAATGCATTCCTCAACGATGATTTAGAAGAGGATGTATACATGGTTCAGCCGAAAGGGTATGAGCACCCTGATTTTTAGCATTATGTGTGCAGGATGAAAAAGGCACTGTATGGGCTGAAGCAGGTTCCGAGAGCCTGGCATGCTAGGATCAGTAGTTACTTGCAGAGTCTTGGATTTGTTGTTGGCAGGGCTGATCACAGCCTGTTTACAAAGAAGACTGACAGTGGCTTGGTAGTGCTGGTTATATATGTTGATGACTTGATAATCACTGGAGATGATGAATGGGAATTTAGCATGCTATGAAGATGCTGAAATCTGAATTTGACATGAAAGATCTGGGAGATCTGAAGTATTTCTTGGGTATTGAGGTTGTACTAGCTGAAAATGGCTTATGGCTGATGCAGAAGCACTATGCCATGGAAATTCTTAAGAAGTATGGCATGGCTGAATGCAAACCACTGGATACACCTCTGGACCAGAATGTAAAGCTAGACATGAACACTGGGGCTGAAGTAGAAGATGTGACTATGTACAGGCAGATGGTCGGCAGTCTGATTTACTTGACCATCACTAGGCTTGACTTGAGCTATGCAGTAGGGCTGATAAGCCAGTTTATGCAGAAGCCGAGAAAGCCGCACTTGGATGTAGTTAGACGCATCATGAGGTATGTTAAGTCCACTGTAGACTATGGGCTGTTCTATGTCAGAGATAAGCCCTTGACACTGATTGGATACAAAGATGCAGATTGGGCAGGATGCTCAACTGACAGACGATCTACGAGTGGCTATGCCTTTGGCTTTGGTAGCGGCATGATCAGTTGGAGTAGCAAGAAGCAGCCTACGGTTGCTTTATCTAGTACTGAGGCAGAGTACAGGGGGGCTGCATTGGCAGCATGTGAGATTGCTTGGCTGCTCAAGCTTATGGCTGACTTGGATATTCAGGTTGATGCTCCAGTGAAACTGTTATGTGATAATCTGAGTAGTGTACTCCTGGCCATGAATCCAATTTACCATGCCAGGACAAAACACATAGAGGTACACTACCACTTTATTCGTGAGATGGTCCTTGCAGGAAAGGTTGATCTTATGCATGTGAGGACTGATGAGCAGGTAGCAAATATCTTTACCAAGTCTCTGGGTAAGGATAAGTTTTGTGGTTTTAGACAGCTACTTGGTGTGCAGATGCTGTCTCGAGCTTGAGGGGGAGTGTTAGAAGTCAAGCTTAGAAGTCAAGCTCCCCGTGTAGTGTGTGACTGTCTTTATGTACTACCGACATGACAGCTAGTGTACAGCTGTCTCCTGCATGTGACTACATTAAATAAGTCAGTTAGCTAGTCGGTGACCTGACTATGGTTAGTCTGTCTAGTCAACGTGTCACTTACTCTATGTTACTTTTGTATGTGTGTTTTACTCAATGACAAAATAATGAGAAGAAGATGATGGAACCTGAATGGTTCAGATTTTTGCTCAACCCTGTCTCTCTCTCCTCTTCAAACATTCATGGCCATTTCTTTATCTGTAAGCTTACGGCTCTCAAAAGCAATTACTCCATGCTCCTGAAGCAAAATAGCCCCAATGCCACGGCCACTAGCATCACACTGTATAGTAAATTCTTTGGAGAAGTGTGCGCATACTAAGATAGGAGCAGAGGTAAGGAGTTCCTTTAACTGGTTGAAGCTACTATTTGCAAGAGCATCCAAAAAAAAAAGCCTCCTTCTTCAATCTATCAGTCAAAGGAGCTGCAATTGCTGCATAATGCTTAATAAATCGGCGATAGCATGAAGATAAACCAAGGAATCCTCTAAGAGAGGTAGTAGTAGGAGGCATTGGCCAATCCTTTATGCATTGCACCTTCTTGGGATTAGCCTGTATTCCTTTTTCACTGACAATATGTCCCAAGTATTCCACTTTAGTCTACATGAAAGAACACTTCTTCTCCTTAGCAAAAGCCTATGATGTCTCAATACATAAAAAACCCTCCTCATATGTGCCAAGTGATCCTGTAAAGTCTTACTGTAGATCAAAATGTCATCAAAGAACACCAAGACAAACTAAAAGAGGAAAGGTTATAAAATCTTATTCATCAGGCTTTGGAAGGTAGCTGGAGCATTTGTAAAAACAAATGGCATCATTAAGAAATGATAGAGCCCACGATCAGTCCTGAAAGTAGTCTTGACTTCATCACCCTCTCGCATGCGAATCTGATGATACCCTGACCTCAAATCAATCTTCGTAAAAAATTGAGCCCCCTTAAGCTCATCAAGAAAATCATCAATCCTGGGTATAGGATGCATGTTCTTCACTGTGATCTTATTGAGATCCCTATAGTCAATGCACATTCTGAAAGATCCATCTCTCTTTTTGACTAATAGGACTGGGGATGCATAAGGTGAAGAACTTGGCTATCCCATTTCAAGAAGTTCCTTGATTTTCTTGGCTATTTCTTCTCATTCACACTTTGATAATCTGTAAGGTGGCTTATTGATTGTCTTTGAGTTGGGCTCCAAATCAATGGGTTGATCCAGTGCTCTCTTAGGAGGCAATGAAGTAGGTACTTCAAACAAATCTCTATACTCCTCAAGAAGAGCTGTTAAGGATGGATGGTTTGCTGAATTATTGGGCTGATCCTATGTTTCTTTATTCAGATGCAAAACAAATATTTGTGAGTGCTTCTTGTACTCTCTTTTGAGTTGTTGAATGATGATAAGCTAAAAATCTGATCTACTAGGAATTCGTTGTAAATGGATAAGCTGTCCATTGGAGATAAACTCCATATACAACTGTGAGAAATCCATAGTGATCCTGCCTAGTGTCATCAACCAATCACAACCAAGTACAATATCTATAGGCCCCATTTCTAGAGTGATCAGGTTTACCTTGGCTTCAAAATTTTCAGTCAACTGTAAAGAAACCTATGGGCATATCTATGTACTGATTTCCTCTTCACCATTAGCCACTTGAACTCTAATGGGTTGCTATAAATCTGTGGGAACACAATTTAGCTTGTCCATGATGGACTTATTCACAAAACTATGAGTACTGCCACTGTCTATCAAGATGAACACTGGCTTTCCATATATTCTTCCCTTCATACAGAGTGTATTAGGGCTCTTAGATCCTGTCCAAGCATCCATAGAGATAGAACAATTAGTGGCAGCAAGCGACTCATCACAAGTCCCACCTGGATCAAACAAAACACTTCCACCTGGATCAAAAGGAAAAGAGTTGGCTGGATCATAAAAAATACTCCTGTCCAACTTCCTCCTCAAGATCTTCATTTTCAGCATTAAGTGCCATTGCATTAGCTTCATCTATGTCATCTTCAAAATCCTCAAAAACCAACATACTCTGAAGATTACGTTTGACATTTTTGTATGCACACTTTGAGGCATGATCAGGTGTATACTTTTCCGCACACTTGAAACATAAGCCTTTATCCTTCCTTTCTTTATAAAGATCCATAGGAATAGATTTAGGATTTGTATTGGCTGAGATGGACTTAGGCTTGTTGTCCCCCTGTTTGAAATCAACTCTTAGACTGTTTGCTGTCCTGAAATTACTTTGAGGTCTAGAAGCATTGAATGGAGGATAAGTTGGTACCCGTAAGCTCCCATTTGGCACATGATTACTGCCATAATTGTTAACAACTTGCCCCTGCTTTAAAACAGTCCTTGGCTATCCAAAACAAGGTTGAAATGAAGATTCTTCTCTATACTTTCTTCCATAGCGCTCTGCAAGCTCAATAGCCTTAAAGAGTGAAGTAGGATTTTGTGCCATAACAGTAGCTGATAAAGATGGATCCAAACCATACATAAACTTATGAAGCTTAGCCTCATCACTGATGCTTTCCACATACATGGTCAGGTTGAGGAATTGGTTATTATACTCTCTTATACTTAGGCCCCTTTGTTCCAAACCATACTAAATACTTCAGCCATAAGTAACTTGAAAGATTCTCAATTCTCTACAAGTACATTTTCTTTTTTAATATACCTCCACCAAGTATGGGAAAATTTCTCCAAATGCAAGGGAGCAAAGTGAATCTTCATGTCATCAGTTTTAAGGAATATATCAAAGTAGGACTCCATCTTAGAGGTCCACTCCTCTAAATCAGATGGTGAAGATGACTGACCATTAAATTTGGCTAGAACAATTTTGTCCTTAAGCTCTCTTTCATGAAAGGGTTGATGTCCCAAAATAGGCTGATCATGATTACCATGTATGGAACCTCCAAATTGAGACGGAAATCTTCCAATAGGTGGCTGAGAATTACTATGCAATCTTCCTATTGGTAGAGCACCCCTAGAATTTTGAGTATTCAATCCAAAAGCTTGAGGATTGGCTCCATTCGAAATGCCCAAATAGTCATCACGCCTCTGTGAAGCCTCTCCTACTTCATACTAACTATTTGGAATGCCTCTTCTTCCAATAATCCCATATCTATGACCATTTTGGTTAGATGGCTGAAGTGGGACTGAAGGGCCACTGTTTGAACAAGCTTTCTCATTAGCTTCTCTTGATCCCATTTGCAATTGAGAAAATTGTGCCATAAATTGAGCATTAGATTCCACCAACTTATCAATAGAAGCCTTGGTTTGAGTAGTTGGATCCACCAACTTATCAATGGAAGACTTTGTTTGATCAGTAGATAAAACCATTTGCTCCATTCTTGACAAGATGGCCTCATGTTGTTCCCTATGTCTTTGTTCATGGGCACACAAAGTATTATAAAATATACTGGCTTCTCCTTTTTGTTGAAGCTCTTCAGGGCTCTCTTGAAGTGTATATCTAGCATGGAATCCCTGATTTGCTGAGCATAATCTTCATGGACCTTATTTTTACCTTTATGTCCTGCTATACTAGTGTAGTCCTGCAGTACCCCCTGTCACAAAAACGGCTATAACTTTTGTTAGGGAACTCCGATTTCAGAAATTTTTAGTTCAAATCGAAGCTAAGAATGCCCTCTTTGAGATGAGCTATAGCACGCTATAATAGGTTTAGGATAGAAAATTCTGTAGCTGGATTTCTGAGTCTGAACTATCCAGTCCTATACCCTGTCTAGACCTGTAAGTGCCCTTCTTTGACCCTGTAGTGCAAGATACTAACCTCAAATGGTTACCAAACCCTGTAAAAGGGTGTATAGGACCTGTGGGTACCCTGTAGTGCCTACAGCTATACTTCAGTAATGAAGGGTGTACCTATAACCACCTGTAAGTGCCCTGTAAATTCCTTGTTTTACCCTGTTTTGGACCTGTAGGTACTTGAGCCTTTGAAAAGTCTTCAATCTTCAATTCTCCACTCGTTGTACCTGTGTGAGGGATAAAATGGCATGACAGGATCCCTACATGGGCTCCAAATCACCGAGAGGTGGGCAAAGTTCCCCTCAGGTCGGTTGGTTGCACCCCTTCGGGATCTTTGATAATGAGGGAGGGTCACCTCTCTTTTGTCCCACTATCTCCCCCGGCATCCACCTTTTTCCTCGGTGGGTATATCAACATGGCAGAGACTAGTATTCTAATCAATCAGGATGAGATGCATTTCTGAAATATTCATTCAGCCTTTCATGATATGCAATTGAATGGAATCTTGAAATTTTGGATAGGAGAAGGGTCTTACCAATGCAATTCAGTGACTCACTGATTGCTAGTACTTACCCTTTTACAATATTTCAGCTTGGGTAAAAGAAATTAAGCCAAAACAAATCAAGGTTATGCATCAAGCTAATCAAATGATATCTATGATGAAGTAATGATTGAATCAGGATGAAATTCAATGGAATAGGCTAAAATCAATGAGAATTAACACTAATCTCTGATCTATTGATCAATTCAGTGAATTAATTGATCAATAATCTGCCATCAACAAGTGGAAAAGCAATAACAAATGGATTATTGAGAGATTTTAGAGATTAGTAAAAGGAATACCTCAATTAAGCTTGAAGAATATGGTGGATGTCAACTTCAATCCCATTGATGTAAAAGCTCCTCATAATCCATCATAAATCTGTCATAAAGCTTGAAATCACCATAGAATCAGTCCATACAAGCTCCAATATGATGAAATCCGTGAAGAATCAATGCCCCAGTCTTGCTTGAATACTTGAATATCAAAGATTCAAGCCTCTTGAAGAAAAGCCCCAAAATAATCCTTCCATTTGAGCTCCAATGTCATGCACGGGCTGAAATATCCTCAATGTCTTCAATCTTGGAGTCTATCTGACTTGTACATAGCATTAGAGAGGCCTTGGAGGTTGGGGAAGTCCAAAATTTGAAGAAATTTGAGCTTCCAAATCTGTGGCTATGGTTGCCCTGCTGTGTTTTAGGGTTTTGAGCAAAGGAATGGATGATCAGAGTTATTCTCCAGCTGAAGATTGTTGTAGACAAGTATTGATGAAGCCTTTCAAAGCATTTGATCAATGGACTGAAGATCTGGAGCAGGTAGAGCAAGGAATAAGAGAAGGAAAATCAGCACATTTTTCGGCGCATTTTTTGGGCTGTTCTCTGATTCATGACCTGCATCATCCCTCAACCATGGTACTCCTCCTGAAGCTCATGGAACAAGGAACCTTTGCCCTATGCTTTGGCAGTGAGAAATGATCAGTAGAGAAAGGTATTTGAGGATTTCTTGGTAGCCACCATGGAAGCTTCAGCCAAAAGCTTGAAAGAGAGAGAAGAGAAGCTCTCTTTTGAAAAGTAACTGTAGTTTAACCTCTAACTAAGCCCGGTTAACCATCCTTTACCCTAGTTACCTCCATTTTTTCATGAAGTTTGATCACGACCTACCATTTAAGCCATCCACCTCCATGTCTGACCTTGGATATCTCTAGATGTAGTCTCTTACTAACTGTAGATGATCTACAGCACTCCACTAGTCACTGTCTTGTACAATTTTTGTCTGAAATTGATTTTGATAGAGGAAAATAAGACTAAAAATAGAAGAAAAGAATGGATCAAAGACCAATGCTCTGATTCCACTTGTCAGAGAGAGAACTAGGGAGAGAGAATGAGGAGAGAGAAGACTACATAAGAGAGAGAAAGAAGAGTGATGAGGAGAGAGAAAGACTAGATTTAGAGAGAGAAAGACAAGAAAGAGGGAGAAGCCATAGATGCTGTGAGCAAGATGGGAGAGAAAGATTGTAATTGTATTAATGTGTCAAAAAGATGTGAAAAATTACATCTCCTCTCCTTTTATACCAATGTAAGTGTGACATGGCATAATATCAATGTTATTTACACTAATTTCTTATTCCCAGCTTCTTACAACCACAATATTATCCTTACCCCAAGTGTGCAAAATATCAAAGTCATAGTTTTGTAAGGTTGCCACCCAATGCCTTTGCTTAAGAGTCAAAGTGGACTGAGTCAAAAAGTATTGGAGAATTCTGTGGTTACTTTTTACTTGGAAGTGACTGCCATACAAATAGTGGTGCCATTTCTTGATGGCATGGAGGATGGCCAACATCTCCTAGTGATATACATTCATTTGCATCTCCTTCTCATCAAGCTTGTGGCTCTCAAATGCAATCACACCATGCTCTTGTAACAATACTACACCAATACCCCTACCACTGGCATCATAATGAATGGCAAACAACTTAGAGAAGTCAGGGCAGACAAGGATGGGGGCAAAAGTAAGCGCTTTCTTTATTTGTTAGAAGCTATGATCAATTGTGGCATCCCAAGAGAATGACTCATTTTTAAAGAAATTAGTCAAAGGTGCTGAAATGGTGGCATAGTGCTTAATGAAGCATCTATAGAATGAAGAAATACCAAGGAAGTCATGCAAGGAAGTGGTGGTTGAAGGAGTGGGATAGCCCCTAATATAGTACACCTTCTTCAGGTCAACCTGTATCCCATTTTTGCTCACAATATGTCCCAAAGTACTTCACGTATATCTGCATGAAGGTGCATTTGCTCTCCTTAGCAAAGAGTCGATGCTCTCTCAATACGGCAAACACCCTTCTGACTTGTGTCAAGTGCTCCTCAGATGACTTGCTATAAATGAGGATGCCATCAAAGAAAACAAGCACAAACTTGAACATAAAGGGTTGTAGGATTTTGTTCATGAGGCTTTGAATGGTGGTAGGGGCGTTAGTCAACCCAAAAGGCATCACTAGAAAATGATAAAGTCCATGATCAATCCTAAAGGCAGTTTTAACCTCATCTCCTTCCCTCATATGAATTTGATGGTAGCCACAACGCAAGTCAATCTTAGTGAAAAAACATGCCCCTTTCAACTCATCCAACAAATCATCAATCCATGGGATGGGGTAGTGGTTCTTCACCATAATTTTGTTCAAGTCTCTGTAGTCAATGCATATGCAAAAGGAGCCATCTTTCTTCTTGACTAACAAGATAGGGGAAGAACTTGGCTCAATGAAATCCATCTCTAACAACTCCTTGACTTTCTTTGCAACCTCTTCACACTCACATTTGGAGAGTCTATAAGGGGGACTTTTTCGTGGGCTTGGAATGGGGCTCTAAGAAGTGGGTGGTCCACTTGTCTCGTAGGGGCAAGGGATGTAGGCATCTGAAATAGATCATTGTATCCCTCAAGTAAGGCTTGCAAGACTGAATCATTAGATATTATAGAGGGCTTACCGGAATTGTCCTTATTCAATTGCAAAACAAAGATTTGTAACTATCCACACTTAAAGTATAGGCCCTTTTCCTTCAGTTCCTTCACAACATCCTGGGAAATGAACCGTTGATTGCTGGATCCATGGGATGCTGATGCAATGGACTGTTTATTTTCAGCATACTTATTCTAAGCATTAGAGAAAAATCTTGTCCTAAAAATGCCCATTTTTCTTTCAGCATGGAAGGCGGGGTAAGTGGGTACCTTGGGGTTGTTATTAGGCATAGAAGTGCCATGAAAACTACCTTTGTATGGGGCTGATCGTAAAGGAATGCGAGGCTGGCCAATACCTTGCTGAAAATGTTTATTCTTATGGTACTTTCTTGCATATCTCTCAGCTAATTCAATTGCATCAAACAGTGTGGTAGGTTTTTGGGCCATGACATTTGTCGATGGGCTCGGTTTAGGCTCGATTCCAACCCATAGATATACTTGTGTAATTTAGAATCATCGCTAATGCTCTCCACATACATGGTCAAGTTCATGAACTGATTTGTGTACTCACGTACAGTGAGGTTACGTTGGTCAAGAGTGTACCATTATCTTGCCAATCGCTCTTTTTCCACAGGAGACACAAAAACTTGAACCATATACATTTTAAAATCTTCCCATACAAAAAACTGATGATTCTCTCAATTGATATAGCACCACCATGTGTGGGCAAATCCTTCCAAGTGGAGAGAAGCAAAAAGTATTTTTTGATCATTAGTGTGAGGGTAGATATTGAAGTAGGAATCCAACTTGGACATCCATTCCTCCAAGTCAGATATGGCGAGGGGGATTGCTTACTTCATTAGGATGATCTTGTCATGTAGATCATTGGGGCCATGCTACCCATGGAGTCCTTTTTGCCCATACATCCCTTAGTGGCCATACATGCCTTCCTGTCCATACATCCCATGTGATGCATTAATCCCATGTTGTCCATTATAACCATGCTATCCATGATTGCCATGCTCTCCATTCGTACCATATTGTCCTTGATGGGGTTGATCCATTTGTACCATATAGGGTGCATGGGGGCTCCTAGGGAGAGCGGGGAAAATTGGACCAAGGGTGTGAGAAGGCCTCCATGGGATATTGGCTGCATGGTGGACGAGGGAATTTAATAGGGGCTCATCATGTGCATGAGAGGGTTCACTAGTCTCTTAGGTAGAAGGGGAAATTTCCTTAGCACCAAGTATACCATGTGGACAAATGCAATGGTTCCTGATGTGGAGGATGTGCATGTCTAGACTTGTGCCTAGAGTCATTGGCCTTCTCTTGGGATGAAGCGGTCACTAATTGAGCAACAAGAGTAGTGAGCTGCTCCAAGGTATATTGAGTCTTCGAGTTTGAGAGAGCCATTGTGATGTGCCCACCTATCGGCTGTCCAAGCACGTTTTAGTGGTCCATCGAGAAATGAATCTAAGCATTGCCGCCCGAAACTCCCATGGAATGTTTCGGGGTTTGTCGTCTAGGGATTCTTGAGTCCGCCTCGCAATGGAACGTTCGCGGTTGAACCCACTAGGATCGACCTGAAATCTAGGTTCCTAGGCCCAAGGTCTCCTGACAGCATTCTAGCATCGAGTTTTGGACATCCTACTTTACACAAAGATACCTAATCTGAAGCAGATCCATACCGCACTTGGTTCAAAGAGAATGGGAAACGAGAGGGATGTACTGCTCAACCTCTCTACCCATAGGGCATAATCCCATTTTGGTCCCTTAAAATGGTATGAATCGGGTTCTAACTTAATAATACCTAAAGTCAAACGGTGATAAAACCTTGTGAGAAGCCTCCCAGTTCTCTGAGACTACCTTGCCATAGGACGAACCCATTAGGGTTCCACCCATAGCCACTTCCCTCAATAGCTTTAGTTTTCTTATTAGATCCTATGACATTTATGTGATTCAAAATCAGCTTCCTTAATTAAGATTTTTAGGGAGCAGGGTTCGTTTGCATAATTTACAACATTGACACAAAAACAAAACAAGTAGTCCTTTTGACAGACAAGTTCCTTAACTTATCTTCAAGTTAATCTTTGTCTCCTATCCATATAGGAGAATTATGTATCCCTTCTCTCCAATAGAAGTACATGTAGATTGATGGGATAGCCTTCGGGCATGATATTGGATGTACTTTGAAATTATGATAAATAAAGAACAGATATTTGAGAAAAAGGAACTTGCTTGACATTGTTTTTGTGTCAATTTCTAAGTTACGTGAAGGAACCCGTGATTAATTTGATTAATTAAGGAAGCTAATTTTGCATGTCAAACGTAATGTGGTAGATAATTAGATAACTAAACCAAATTGAGGAAAGTGCGGTCGACGTGACTTAGGTCTGTCCTTCGGAAGGGTGGTCCCGATTAGCTGGGAACTTTTCTCAAATGACGAGATAACAAGGCTATGAAAACCTAGTATTAGTAGGGTTAGAATCCTGATTTATGCTGCTTGAGGGGAAAGGAATGGGACTATGCCTTATGGCAGGGAGGTTGAGTTTCGCATCCCTCTCGTTTCCCATTCTCCATGAGCCAAGTCCAGCATGGATCTGCATCGACTCCATTGTTTCTACGCAAAGTGGTTCATCTGGAGCTCGACGCTAGCTTCTTCCTAGAGACCTTGCTGATAGGGAAGGAACCCTCACCTCAGGTCGATCCTAAGTGGAAACGACCGGACACTTCCGCTCGGGGCAGATTCGAAAAGACCTAGATCACAAAACCTGTGTAATTCCTTGTGAGTACCAAAAGCAGAGCTTTCTAGACCCCCCTCTCGATGGGCTGCTAAGACGTGTCCCACAAGTGGACAAGCGGACACGTTACAGTTGGTATCAGAGCAAACCAATGAGATTCAAAGATTACAAGGGAACTTAATGGAGGAAAATAAAGGGGATAAGGGGATAGTCAGGGGAAGGTGAGTGGAATAGAGTAGTGTTTTCTATTGAAAACATTTCTTTACTCACTTATGGATGCTGGGTTGCAGAGTCACGAACCATGGAGCAAGTTTTTTGCTCACTTATGGATGCTGGGTTGCAGAGTCATGAACCATGGAGCAAGTTCTTGGTGTTCCAGGTCATGTTCATGACTGCAACGCGTGCTTCAGATTATCATCAGAGGCTAGGCATAATGAATATTCTGAACCACATCTATAATCCTTCACCCCTGTATGTGGAACGGAGATGGACGGGAGAATCAAGAATATACTACATAATAGCAGCCCACCAACTCGCGTACCTTCAGACAAACTTGAAGAGAATCAAGTGTTTGGAGGATTTAAAGATCGTGAAGCTGTTAATCTTTGTTGAAGCTCATGCAAATGCAACTTTACATGTTGGCGGTCGGCAAGTCAAGTAGAACAAGTATGTTTATGAAGAAGTGACGCAGGTGATCTCTGTCGACAGGATCAAAGTGTTAGGGCACTATGAGAAGAACGGGTATAAAAGGAAGGGATACCCCAAGTCTCCTATGACTTATCGTTTCCTAAAAATCCATGTTCCGTCCCTGTAGCCGATTGTAACACAATCCTATTTTCCGCAAACTGATGTATCAATCAACTTGTCTTACTTACCCAAAATAAATGTACTCAAAGGGTTATGCCCTCATGAATGAATAAGGCTTTCTACTATCATCTATCTTGACTATAAATGTTAGCTAATGTGTTAAGTGATTAAATCACTTGGCTAAAAGTTATGCTAGTCGTATTAATGTAATATGGGAACTAAGTACAACTATGGTTCAATAAAAAAAGTTCCTCCTCAAGCAAATTAAGCCACTCGAGATTGATGTCAAAGGAAGGAATGTTCAAGCCGATGCCGAGATCTGGATTGAGTCCATGGAGGATTACTTTGAGGCAGCAGGAACTGCACTTGCCAACCAAGCCATGCTCACCAAACTTAAACTTACAGGCAAAGCAAGACTTTGGTGGAAACAGTGGTGCAGAGACCAAGCGATCTCAGAGGGGATAGTCACTTGGGAGAAGCTTAAGGAAGCTATGCGAGGGAGGTATTTGCCACCTGCTTACCGCACATAAAAGATGAACAAATTCTATGACTTAAAGCAGTTAGGATTATCCCTTGATGCATATTATTCAAAGTTTTTTCACTCTTAAAGTACGTGCCTCCAATGGATATGACACAATAGGTGCCAAAATTCTTTGCTGGGTTGAATCCACCCATAAACACTCAATTGGAATCAATGCGCCCAACGGACCTACAAGATGCACTCATTCGAGCTGCTCCAACAATACAGGAAGTGCAGACCAAACCAAGGAACAACAGGACTTGGCCTTACAGAGATCAGAATAAGGGTATAACTAGGGCTTAAACTGAGAGAGCGCAGGGTCAAAATCAAGGCCAAAGAAAGAAAGCTAGGGCCAATGCTGTCAACAACTTTGTACCTACACAAAGTAATGACCGCAACCCACGTTGCTTCCATTGCAATGAACCCAGACACTTCAAGAGGCAGTGTCCCAAGCTTAGCAAAGGACATTGCCAAGGGAAATTCCAAGGAGCCGCTCATGGCCAAGGAACCACTGTCATGGCCAGAGGGAGAACCTCTAGTGTTTCCAACAAAGAGTTGGATGATGAAGAAGATCCATCCATGGATGATGACATCGAGAGGGCAACGGTTCACGTCGCTCTTCATAAGAAGGGTCCAAATTGCGAATTCTCGGTGATTCAAACTCCATCAAATCATGAAGGTAAAATCTTCAAAACCCTAATTGATTGTGGCAGTAAACATTCCTTCATTTCATCGATCTGTGCAAAATCATTAGGGACAGCCACAATAGATACACCTACTTTACTTGTGGAGTTGGCAAACGGTCGTGAGGTCTCTTGTACTAGGCAAACTGCTAAGGTGAAATTCTACTGGGTGGGAAGCCAACTTTGGTGAGATTCAAGGTAATGAACCTAGGTGTCCATGAATGTTTACTTGGAATGGATTGGCTAATACCCAATGATGCCCACATCCACTGTGGAAAGGGCCAAGTCGCCTTCCAAAATTCTGAAGGGGAACTAGCCACAATTCAAAGAGAGGCTGGTAAGCCAAAAATACAGCTGACAAAAGCAACACAGATAATAAAAGGAGTTAGAAAGGGCCTACTTGTCTATCTTATTAATTTGAATAAGATAGATCAGAATCAGGAATCTGGGGAAGAACCTTCATGGTTAAAGGAATATGCAGATGTATTTCCTGAAGATCTGTCAGAACTTCCTCCTCAAAGGGAAGTCGACCATGAAATCAAACTAGCGCCAAGAGCTGCACCAGCCGCAAAGAGGCCGTATAAGATGTCCATTTCAGTTAAGGATCAAGGAAGAAGATATCCCGAAGATTGCATTCAGTACAAGGTATAGACACTTTGAATTCCTAGTGATGTCATTCGGGCTAAGGAATGCTCCTGCTACCTTCAACAAGTTAATGCAGGATATCTTTAGGCCCTATCTTGATGACTTTGTACTCGTCTTCTTTGATGATACCCTAGTCTACTCTAAACAGAAAATAGATCATGAACCCCAACTTCACATTGTTCTTGAAAAAATGAGAGCACACAAGCTTTATGCCAAGAAGAAGAAGTGTGCCTTTTTCAAGCGACAGATTGAATATCTGGGATTCATTGTATCAGCGGAAGGAATTTCAGTAGATCCAGATAAGGTCAGAGACGTTCTGGAATGGCCAACACCAACCTCTGTCAAAGAAATATGTAGTTTTCTTGGTTTGACAGGATGGTACAGGATTTTTATCAAAGATTATGCTTTGATTGCAGCACCTCTGAATGATCTACTAAAGAATCAAGTAGCAATTGTATGGTCGACCACCTGTCAAACAGACCAGCTTTGACAAACTAAAGCAAAGCTTAGTATCAGCACCCATCTTGAAACTTCCTAATCTTAGTAAGGAGTTTGAAGTAGTAACTGATGCTAGCGCACTTGCTTTAGGATGTGTGCTTATGCAAGAAGGTCATCCCGTAGCATACTCTTCAAGGAAATTGAAGAGCCATGAAAGGAATTATGCTACCCACGATCTGGAGCTGTTGGCTGTCATCCATGCCCTCAAACTTTGGAGGCATTACTTGGTAGGTAACAAATTTTCTTTAGTGACGAACCATAAGAGTCTTAAATGGATCTTCACCCAGAATGAGCTCAATATGCGACAACGTCAATGGATCAAAGTGCTAGAAGAGTATGATTTTAAAATCAAATATAGACATGGAAAAGAGAATGTAGTTGCCGATGCACTAAGTTGCAAGGCATTTCTAAACTCTCTTATTTTGCAAGATCCATCAATAGCAAGATCTCTAGCCACAAAGGTATCAATGCCAAAGAGCCCTATTCTTGAGCTAGCAAAAGAAGGAGCATATCATGACCCAGTCTATCAGAAAATGCTAAGGGAGATCCCCATCAAGGATCAAGACCCGAAGCTAAAGACAAAGCATCAAGAATTCTCTGTTAGTAGTGGACTTATCTACTTTAGAACAAGATTATGTATCCCTGCAAGCCAAACTCTCAAGCAGAAGATACTTTGGGAAGCCCATGACTCCCCTTTCTCAGGACATCCTGGCTACGTCAAGACCCTTAATGCAGTCAAAAAGAGCTATTATTGGGATAGACTCAAGGGTTACGTTCTCAAATATGTCACAGAATGTTTGTCTTGTCAACGCATTAAGGTAGAACATGTCAAAATGCCTGGGAAATTTCAACCACTTGACATTCCCCAAATGAAATGGGAATTCATTAGTATGGACTTCATTGTTGGCCTACCCCAAGTTCAGGGAGGATACAACTCTATTATGGTTGTAGTAGATATGCTCACCAAGGTTGCACATCTCATCCTTGTCAAGACAAACTATAAATCTTCAGACATCGCAAGATTATTCATTAAGGAAACATTCAAACTGCATGGATTACCCAGAAGAATCATTATTGATCGTGACTCTCTATTCACATCACACTTCTGGAGGGCTATCTTTGAGGCTATTAGAACTCAACTCTATTTCAGTACAGCTCACCATCCCCAAAATGATGGTCAAATGGAAGGAGTCAACCAAGTCATTGAAGATATGATTAGGGTATACTGCTGTCGCGAACCCAAAAAGTGGATTCAGTATTTGCCACTGGTTGAGTTTGCCTACAATGTTTCTTACCAACAGAGTATTCAGATGACCCCTTTTCAAGCATTGTATGGGCACCATTTTTGTACCCCTTTGAGCTTCTCGGATTCAACTTTGAGGGTAGAATCTTCAATGCAGATGTTAGAAGACATGGATGATCAAATCAAGTCAGTAAGACAAGACATCCAAGCTGCCAAGGATAGACAAAAGGCTTACGCTCACTTGAAACGGCAAGACAGATCCTTCATTGAAGGTGATATGGTCTTCATTCGCGTATGCCCTAAAAAGATTTCACTGTCCTTAGGGGAGTACAAGAAGCTAAGTCCGAGGTATTGTGGACCTTATAAGATCACTAAGTGCCTAGGACCTAATGCTTACAGACTACAGCTACCCGAAACCCTAAAGATTCATAATTTATTCCACGTTAGCCTATTGAAAAAGTATCTACCTAATCCAAAACATGTACTTGATGATCAGCAAATTGTAATGCCTAGCCAAGGAGTCCTTGAGCTACGGCCTGATAGAGTCCTTGATGTTAGAGAGAGGCATTTGAGGTTAAGGACCTTGAGAGAATACCTCATCCACTGGAAAGATTATCCCGAAGAGGATGCCACCTGAATAGACGAAGATACTCTCAACCAATAATACCCCTAGGTCCTTTCGAGATGAGGACATCTCAATTCCTCTAAGGAGGAGAGCATGTAATATGCCGTGCTCCCCCCCCTGTGCCTCCCATAGAAACTTCCCCCCTTAATTTCCAAAAAAAAATTATTGTTAGTTAAAAGAATTTTAACTCCCCCTCTCTCTCCCCGCCGACAGCACATCGGGGAGAGAGAGAGAGGGAGTGATGTGGTGGTAATGGGGGCATGTAGCCCCTAGGTGGGAGGGGTGGCCATGCCACCCACCTCCTCCCCCTCCTATAAAAGGGGAGGCTTCTCCCCCTCCCTTGGCTACAGACGGAACCTCCCTGGATGATGGAAAATGGTAGTGCCACCCCAACTTCTTGCTCGACACCTCCTCCCTGCGGCTGCAATAGTGCCCCTTGGTGCTTTTGACTGAAGCCACCCCCCTCCTTGACTGCCAGTCGGCTGCGGGTCCCCCCCCCCCCCCCCCATGAGCAGAAAAGAGGAGAGGGAGAGAAGAAGTGAAGGGAGAGAGAGAGGGAATAAGAAGAAGAAGAAGAAGAAGAAGAGGTCGAAGGAGAGAAGAAGTGAAGGAAAGAGAGAAGAGGAAGAGGAGAGGGAGAGAGAGAAGAGAGAAGGAGAAGGGGAGAAGGAAGAAGGAGAAGAAAAGGAAGAAGAGATAGAAGAGGGAGAGGAGAGGGAGTCCTCTTCTTTGTGTCGATCATCCTAGACAAAGAGAGGCGCAAGACACAGAGACACAGAGGCAAAGAGAGAGAGAGAGATAATGGCAACAGGCATTGCAGCTACCAGGTGTGCCTATGGCCTCCCCACCCTCATCTCTGCCCGCCCCCGCTCCTCCAAGAGAGTCTCCCCCTCGTCCAAGCTCGACCTCACATCCCCATTCTTGAAAGGCTCAGGAGCTGCCTCCTCACGCGCACTGCTTGTCTACAGCAACGAGGCTCGTGTGATATTAAGCCTTAAACACTAAGGCTTACAATTTAGAATTACCTTATGTTCACATGGACATTGAAAACTGGTTATCCTATGGAGCTGCTTTCACACTGAAGGAAGACATGAACTGGTTATTGCCCAAATTGGTTCACAGTCAAAGGATTTCACACTACATAAGAACTTGAACTAGTTGTTTTGGAGCTGAGAAGGGCAGTTTCTATGCAATTTACGGGAGGCCATTTGAAGGCCAATTTTTGCTCAAAAAATTCCAGGAAAATTTCTGCAGCTTCCTCTTGATATGCATTTCCAGCCTGGCATGAAAAAATGCAAAAAATTTGCATGAAAAATGGTCAATTTTAAGCCTGTGTTTTGATGCATTTTGGGTCATACGGACACCGTTTGAGGTCCGATTTGGATGTTTCTTGTTGGGAACTGAATGTATGACATGTTGGCATCATGGATGGATGTATATAACCATTTTTGGACACATGTATGATAGTCATATTGCTGAATACCATTTCTGGACAAATTGTATTATTGTATTCTTCTAAATTTGCAGCAGTCATAATGTCCGACACGGCACAAATCACTCAGATCGTGGGGGACAAATTGACCAAAGACAACTATAGTGTTTGGTCTTATAGGTTGGAGAATTTTTTGATGGGTAGAGGTCTATGGGATCTCATAACAGGTGATGATGAATGTCCAGAAGTTCCCGAACATCCAACTGAAGAGCAAAAGAAAGCGTACAAGGATTGGACTGGGAAGAACATGAAGGTTTTGCATTGGATCTCCATATGTATTTCAAAAACATTGATTCCTCATATCAAAAAGGCAAGTACTTGTAAGGAGGCATGGGAAATCATAGAAAAAATGTATGGAACATGTACAGAGGCTCGTAAGATACAACTTAAGCAAAGATTACATGGTGCATGGAGAGGCAATCGCAGTATCAGTGACTATGTGGCAGAAATCAAGCAAATTGCAGAAGACCTTGCATCCATTAATGCACCTGTTGATGATGATGATTTAGTGTCAGTGACACTAAATGGGCTTGGACTAGCTTTTAAATCTTTGGATACCTCTATTTCTGTTAGGGGAGGCTCTATGCGTGACTTTGAGGAGCTTATTGGATTGCTACTTACAGAAGAAATCAAGTTGGGATTGAATGCATCTAGCAGTGGCAAAAATGCAGGTGGAGATAGTGTTTTCTATCACCAGAGAGGTCGTGGCAACTCATCTAGAGCTAGAGGCTCTTCAGCTGGTCGTAGTAATTATGGTTTTGCTCATGGAAGAGGCAACTTTGGTCGTGGTGACTTCATGCATAGAGGCAGGGGGAGATCTTTCCCTAGAGGTAGAGGATGGTCTAGTCCTTCTTCACAGAGAGATGACAGTTGTCATTATTGTGGGCATTTTGATCACTTTGAGATAGAGGATGTCGTGGAAGGACCCAATATGGCCACTATGCAGGCACTTATGGTGGTACAGGTTATGGACCTAGAGGTGGATCACCTAGAGGTCATTTATTTGCTATGGAGCATGTGCTTGGGAGCATGACTCATCCTCCTCGTGAGAATGACTGGTTTTTGGATTCAGGAGCTACAAACCACATGACTCATCATGCTGAGTGGTTTGATAGCAAGGAGCAAGTGCAAAATGATGAATATGTTGCCACTGGTGATGATACTTTACACAAAATTACTCATATTGGTAGTGTGCCACTTGTTACTAAAGATGGGATTGAGAACAAGCTTGGTGATGTACTTTATGTGCCCACAATAACTAAGAACCTAGCATGGGTTGGTCAAATGACAGATCAAGGATTGCAGGTGAGATTCAATAAGTTTGGATGTTTCATTGAAGAGTTCCATAATGGGAGAACTGGCAGGGTGATTGCTCATGGTAGAAAGAAAGGGAGATTGTTTGCCTTGGATGCAGGTACTCCAGTGATTCAAAACTCTATGTATGTTGAGAGAGGACATGGGCAAGATAAGGATGTGGAATTATGGCATGGATGGATTGGTCATGTTAATTTGCAAAGATTGAAGCAAATGCAATCAAAACAGATAGTCCGTGGTCTACCGCATTTAGGATATGTAAATTTTGATCATGTATGTGAGGCTTGTCAATTTGGCAAGCAGTCCACATTGCCATTTCCAAAGAGGGGGAGAATAAGCAGCTATCCTTTGGAAATAATACACTCAGATATTTGGGACCCATGTCAGAATGTTTCCATGAGCGGAAAATGTAGATTCTATATCACTTTCATTGATGATTTCAGTAGGATGACTTGGGTGTACTTTATGCAGCATAAAAGTGAAGCGTTTGAAAAGTTCTTGGAATTTAAATCTATGGTTGAAAAGCATTTTGGATGCTACATAAAATGTTTGAGGTCAGATAATGGTGGAGAGTACATGTCATATGAGTTTTGTGACTTCTTGAGAGATCATGGTATCAAAAGGCAATTGACATGCATGTTTACAACTCAACAAAATGGTGTGGCTGAAAGGAAGAATCGGATTATTGCAGAGGTTGCAAGGGCAATGATGAACCAAATGAACATGCCATTGTCATATTGGGCAAAAGCAGTGCATACTACAGTTCACATTATGAATAGAACACCTACAGCCTTGATTCATACTATGTCACCATATGAGAGAATGTATGGCATGAAACCTACTGTTGCATACTTTAGAGTCTTTGGATGTGTCTGTTATGTTCATGTTCCGGATGATTTGAGGAAGAAGATGGAACCTAAGGCTGTAAAATGCATTTTCCTTGGATATCTTGATGAGAAGAAGGGATACAAATGCTATGATCCAGTGAGTAAGGAAGTATACATAAGCATGTATGTCAAATTCAGTGAATATGAATAATGGTACAAGCCCAAAATTGTAGTGGAAGTTGATTCTTATGAAAGCAATGATGATAATGGCTATGGAAGGAAAATTTCAGCAAACAACAAGGCTGAAAATCAGCATGTGGAAGATGCTTCAGGACCTCAAGAGAATGTGGAAAATAGTGGTAGCTACAGTCCATGGAGTGGTAGATTGAGAATGCACAAAGGAGTGCAGAAGTTGCAAAAGGTAAGAGACCAATGACTGAAAGTTCAGAAGATGAATCTATAGATTATGAGTATGGAATTCCGCATGTTAAAACACCTGGCACTAGAAGTGCAGGAAAGTATGTGCCACCACATGCTAGATCAGATGAGACACACGGTAGTGCGCCTCAATTGAAAAGGTCAGAAAGAGTAAGGTATCCAGTTGATAGATTGACTTATAATGGATTCATGAAGATGCATTATGCATACATGGTTTCTTATGTACAATATGTGGAACCTACTTGCTTTGAAGAAGCAGTAGAGAGCAAAGAGTGGAGACAAGAAATGGATGAAGAGATGGATGCATAAGGAAAAACAAGACTTAGGATTTGGTGAAACTACCTTATGGCAAGAAGTCCATTGGATGTAAATGGGTTTATAAGGTCAAATGTAAGTCGGATGGTTCTCTTGAAAGGTATAAAGCAAGGCTAGTTGCAAAAGGATATGCACAAACTTATGGTTTGGACTATGAAGAAACATTTAGTCCAGTAGCTAAAATGACGACAGTAAGATCAATAATTGCTTTGGCTTCTATCTATGGTTGGAGGCTTTATCAAATGGATGTGAAAAATGCATTTTTGAATGGCAATTTAGAAGAGGAAGTGTACATGGATCAACCAGAGGGCTATGTAGATCCAAAATACCCACATTATGTATGCAGGTTGAAGAAGGCTTTATATGGACTGAAGCAAGCACCAAGAGCATGGTGTGATAGAATCAGCAAATTCTTATGCAGTATGGGATTTCAGCAGAGCAAAGCTGATTATTCACTTTATGTGAGGCATACAGAAGATGGTATGGTTGTTGTGGTTATCTATGTTGATGATCTCATTATTACAGGTACACTTGAGAAGGAGATTACTGAAGTCAAGTATGGGTTACATAAAGAGTTTGATATAAAGGATCTTGGGTTGTTGAGATACTTCTTGGGTATTGAGGTTATTGATACACCTCATGGTATATGGCTGATACAAAGGCAATATGCATTGGAGATGTTGGAAAAATATGGCATGATAGGATGCAAACCGGTTGATACACCATTGGATCAAAATGCTAAGTTGATGGATGATGGATCTTATGTTGAGGATGTTACTATGTTCAGAAAGATGGTTGGTAGTCTTATCTACTTAACCATTACAAGACCATACTTGAGTTACGATGTTGGATTGGTAAGTCAGTTTATGCAGAAACCATGCAAATCACATTTGGATGTAGTAAGAAGAGTTCTTAGATATGTGAAAAAGACAACTAGATTTGGGTTGTTTTATGGAAAAGGAATCAAGCCTACACTGTTTGGATACTCAGATGCAGACTGGGCAGGTAGCTCTATGGATAGAAGATCTACTAGTGGCTATGCATTCTCATTTGGGTCAGCCATGGTAAGTTGGAGCAGTAAGAAGCAACCTACAGTAGCTTTATCAAGCACTGAAGCAGAATATAGAGGCATTGCATTGGCAACATGTGAGCAGACATGGTTGAGATTGATCCTATATGACATGGGGATAGAGATTGATGGTGGAGTTATTATGTATTGTGACAATGTTAGCAGCATTATGTTGGCAAAGAACCGAGTCTATCATGCAAGGACAAAACATATAGAAGTGCACTATCATTTCATTAGAGAAAAAGTCATTGATGGAGAGATTGACTTGGTCCATGTGAAGACCAATGACCAAGTTGTTGATATCTTTACCAAAGCATTAGGTAAAGATAAGTTTGAGTACTTCAGGAGTGCACTTGGAGTCTTATGTGTGCAAGCTTATTCTGAGCTTGAGGGGAAGTGTTGAGAAATAAGCCAAAAGTCTAAGGCATAGTCTAAGCCTTATCATATTGTTGTATGTAAAGTGTCCTTAAGTTTGGGGGCATCTATCTTTTGAGGATACCACTTTAGTGAGTGGACTGTTGTTTGGAGATAAGTGTGGGAGAATATTGAAGAAGAAGAGAATGATGAAAGCTTGAGCCTCTCCTTGTCAACCACCTTTTTTCGTTGTGCATTCCCATCAAACCTCTTATCTACTTCCTTTGGAAATAATACACTCAGATATTTGGGGCCCATGTCAGAATGTTTCCATGAGTGGAAAATGTAGATTCTATATCACTTTCATGTCTACGAGATTCAGTCGGCAGAGCACTTCATTGAACGTGACAGTTAAGCGCAATTCGTCGGCTTCCTCGTCAGAGATGAGTCGCATGCGTTCATGTAGAAGCCTATCGTAGTTCTCATTAAGATGTTCTTGCTCCTCCCAGGATAGAGGGAAGGGCAAGTAATCTCCAAGCTGCTCCTTGGGGATTGTGCCCATGTCCGCAAGGACGTAGACTCGTGCGAACACCTTGAGCTTAGCATCCAACTCAGATAAGCATTCTGCGACACTTCTATGTTCAACGAGGGCTTGCTGGGTTGCCATCTCATGCAAGGTTCTAGGAGTTTCCTTAGGCTTTAGCATAGTTGGGGGCTCAGGCCTAGATGAGCAAGATTGGTCAACGCTAGGATTACTTATGCTCTTAGGGATTGTGCATTTTTCCTAAGGTTTTGCTACTATTTTGTCATGGTTCTTCTTGGATGTGACTGGTATAGATTTGTCACCCTCTTGTGATGATGTTGTATCCACTCTTGATTGATCAATGTGAGTTTTATTGTCGGTGGATTGCGTGTTGAAAGCAACTGTTGATGGCAATAGCTTCTTTGATTTTTCAAAGCACATAGATGTGACTGTGGTTTCACCGCTATCAGGAGGGGCATCAATGGGTTCATTGGTGGATGGACTTGATGCTTTATTCCCCAGCTCTCCGTCACTCTTGGTCTCAATGCTCTTGGGGTCCACAACCACCTGTGATTGCTGTTGTCTTCGTTGTTTTCTCCTCTTTTTCCTGGTCAGTGAAGGTGCATCGCTCAACGACTCAGGACCTTGGACTAGTTCAACCGTTGATGTGCTTGGTTGGGCCTCAGCATTCTCTTTCTCTAGTGTGTCCTTATGGGACATAGCCGTGGCCTGCTGAATAGCCTCGCTAGGTTGTGAGAGCACAACTATCTCCCTTTTAGGAGAGTCTAGATTTTTAGCCAACTCCCTTGTGTTTAACTCCTCCAGCCTAGGCTTTAGGCACTTTGAAAGTGTTGGAGTTGTCGAGGGATTTGGTTGCGACACCCCCTCCACAGGTAAATTACTAAGGACACTTTCCACAAGGGGCATTGTCACAGCTAAGGGCTGCGACTACTGTGATCCCTGATTGGAAGTAGTAGCAGCTAGTTTAATGGGTTGGCTACCCTTGGTGGATTGCAGTGTCAAGTCCCTAGGGCGATCGGAAGTGGCCGTATTTTTTGTTGCCCTTTGAGCACTCATCTATGTAGATCGAGCATGAGTTGCGAGCATGAGTTGATCCAGTCACATTAGGTTGCTCATGCATATCCTTGGGTCGAGAGCTACAGATGGTGTCATGTCTCTCCTCTTGGACATTTGGAAGCTTAGATGGAGATAGAGATTGGAATTGAGCAGTTTCCCTTAACAACCGCTATTGTGCTTCCTGTGTCCGTTTGGAAAAAGAGGATGTAGGAGATCTAGGATTCTTAGGTAGACTTGGCGCTGGCTGAATGATTTGCTCGAGGCTATTAGACGATTGTGCCATTTGATTTGTTGAGCGATTAGCCTTGCCTTGAGCAATGTTGTGTCTATGATGCTTGTTCTCCCCTTGGAAAATCAAAGGCTGTTTGGGCACTAATGATTGTTGTGCATGCTCAATGGCTACACATGACATCTGTCTATTTAGTAGGCTAGGATGAGGCTCTTTCCTTTGAACAATCATGGTTGGTTTCTTGCCTCGAGACCTAGAGTTTCTCTTAGATTTCCTCCTGTGCTTCATTGCTTTTGATGCACCCTAGCCTTCAGCTGATAGAGGCAGTTTAGGAGGGGATTTTGGTACCCAAATCCATCGGTTACCTGCGTAGTACCCTTGCGTACATAGCAACGCTTTGGATATCCATCGCGGCGTTGTGCTGACCTTCCATCGATGCCTGCGTCTATAAGGCTTGGGCTTCTTTTGGGGTCTTCTACGATATTTGTAAGTCCAAAGGCCATCCTTGGCATTGTCTCCTGACCTTCTTGTTTCCGGCATGGCCTCACTCACTGGTTCTCATTGTTCGACCTGTGCTTGTATTAACTCTTCCAACAAGTCCCCGCTCTTGTCAGTAGGCTTGACTGTCATGTCAGCACCCTACTTGCCTTTCCCTCGAGGTTCGATGAGGTCACCCTTGCTAAAGGTTGTGACTATTCTCACACCCGGTAGTGTCAGGTGTATCCTCTGTGCTACATAGTCAGCCTCACACTTGGTCACCCTTTTGAAGGGTCTTCCTAGGAGGGTTTCTTTCCCGCAGCTAGCACTATTTGGAGGAACATGAAATAGGATAGGCAAGCTTTCTGTTTCAATTTTCGCAAGGATTTTGCACTTTCTTATGAGTGCTTGTGGGTGTTCCCTGTTGAGATGACAAGCTCAACACATGCGGACATTGATGATGGACCGCCTGGTTAGATGGGTCCACACGTCTACACTTAGCACGTCAGTGATCATTATGACTCTCACATGGCCACTGACTCATTACTTATTATATTCAGGTTGTTACACCTATTTACAGCTGGCATAGTTATAACGCCAGTCGATTAGTGTAGTCGGTTATGCATTGTTTGACTTAGTAGGCCACTTTCCTTTTATGTTGTATCTTATCTATACTTTGTGTATATTGTAAAGAGTGTGGAAGAAGAAGAAGAAATCAGCAAGAAAACGTTTTGGCCTCCATCTCTCTTCTTGTCTCTTGAGTGAGCTTCTCCTTGTGCATTCTGTGTGTGTTCGGCGCAGCATCTTGAGCAATCCCCTCCACCACGCGATTCTTGACATTCCCCATAAGGGCTAAGAGTTGCACTAGTCGGTGTGAGCTCTGGTTGGCCTAATAGGGTCCATGATTCATAGGTCAAGATGTTAAAATCTGCTCCCTCATCAATCAGGGCATCGATAGTATGCTCTCTTTTCGTGGTGAGTTTGACCCTAAGATAAGCAGGTGGTACTATGTCTTCATCTTCCGGGTCCTAGCTTGTAAATTTAAGCCTTCTGACAGATGCCCTTGAGCCCCCAACTACACGACTAGATAATGGATTCTCCACTGGTGCCTTGGATCATCAATGTAGTGCTATTCAAGGAGCATCTATCGTCAGGACTGTCATATCTAGTCATTCTCGCAATTGCAGCTTGATGTTGTTGCTTTCCGCTTTGACTAGATGCAGTTCGAATGCAACACGTATGTGTTTTTGCAGTGTGGCCTTTTTGCCCCTGTTGGCTAGATGGGCCTATTGAGGCTCTAGGGTCTCTGTTTGTCTCTATTCGGGCACGGGCTTTTGGTTGCTCTTTTGCCAGGACAAATCCATGCTCGTGTAGAGCTATTGCTACGCTAGGGTCCAACTTGGAGGACCTATCATGATGCGCGTTTTCTCTCCAACCTACTTGGGGGAGGTGCAAAGGGGGTAGGGCCCGCTCTGTGGGGATCCTCTCCTACTGGTGGGGTCCTTGAGTGGTTTATCTGAGTGAGTTCCTTTATCGAATACAATCCTCAATTTATGGCCACTCAACTTGTGCTCAATCAGGCTTTCAGTTTCCTTAAGTGTACTTCAAGTGTGAAAATTCAGGGTGAGTGCAGCAACCAATTTCTAAGCGTCTTACGCACTTGGGCCTGATAATTTGTTGATCAATTTTATGGTTGTCTTGGAGGGTTCAACGGCTTTCTAATATGTTGCAGCATTCGTTTTTGGCCAATCAGGTTTTACAACTCAGCGGTTTGCGTCTAAGTCTGTGTGTCTCGCAATTGCCTACCTCTGGCTGCTAAGCGGCTATCGCTATGGTTTTTTCCTATTACGTGTGCCAAAATCAAGTTCTGAGCACCCGAAGGATTTTGACAAGTTGCACCACTGCATAGTTGCCAGGTCGGGTCAAATTTCTGACAGATTTGACAGAAAATTACACTCGGACCAACTGATCCGAATTGCAGGGTCCGAATGGGTCACTCAGACGAGCCGAATAGCTCGGGGTCAAGGGCCAAATCTCTAGATCTGACTCGGATCATTTTTATTCGAACGGGCCAAATGATAGGTTTGGACAGGATAATTCGGATGGGCCGAATGGCAGTTGGCCGAGGGCTGAATTTCGGGTGTGGCCAAGGGCCGAATGTGCCACGTGGCAAAGAGATTTGACTCGGACGGCTGAGTGGGTTGACTCCGACAGTTGCCTCAGATGGTCCGAGGGCCGACTAGGGTTTCGAGCCGAGTGGCCGAATGGTAAGGGGCCAAGGGCCGAATCTGGGACTCGGCCCAGAAGTGACCGCTCGAATGGGCCGAACACGGCACGACGGAGACAACTGATGTCGATTTCGATCGATTCTTGGGATTTACCCAATCATACCAAGCACAACCCTCCAGATCCTATCTAGGGGGATTGAGGAAGAGATTCATATGCCTAAATGGGTCGGTGAGTGCGTCGGTGATGCGATCGAATCACACAGCCTGGGGCTCTCTAGCTCTCTCTCTCTCTCTCTCTCTCATTGAAATGGCACAAATGAGCTCTCTTTTGGCCTCCTGGCTCTTATATGCCTTCCCAGCTGTGGCTTTGACGCCCCCAATCACTCTCTTGTCAATCTTAGGCCTCATTAGCGAGCATTTTGCACATTTTGCACGATTTTTTTCTTATTTTTGCCCTGTTTTGAAACAGTGAACACTACCCTTTTCCGATTCAATTTCCTAACTCTAACCTATGCTAAATGCAACAAAAATCAAAGGCAAAAAACTGAAATAGATCCTCCATGCGTTCCAATCATCAAACAACCAAAATATCCCAAAATACTTACTTGTTCTGAAGATTAAAAGCACCCAACTTCCTGCTGAGATATCGAGCTCCACTCTTGATACGCCAGGGTGACCGTTGTGTATTTATGTCACCGACTTGTCAGTTGTAGATGCGGTTGGTACACCGCCCATGAATAATAGCTACATGATAGCTATCCTTATCTACTCTAGTTCGTGGCTCAGTTAGCATGCCACCTTAGTTAGTTGAGTTTGGTTTGAGACCCATATATAGGGTTCTTCTATTTCTTTGTATTTGAGTTCTTTTGGCTTACACAACTAAGAAGAGGAAAACTGTTTTCAGCCTCCAGCTTTGTGTGTATTCCCCCATTGTGCAAGCAAGAAAGCTACAAGTGAGACTCCTTCCTTCTCTCCCACAATCTTGACATGGTATCAGAGCCTTGTTCATGGTAAGGAGCTCAAGAAAGCAAGCCAAGCTCGCGGTGTTCTGGTAAGAGGAGCAGTGTTGCTTTCATTTTCTGTTTTGGGAGCAGATCTCTACAGGTAGCATAGCCAGAAATTGCAAGAGTGCATTGTCTTAGGTTGAGACGCCCTTCGCGGTGAAGCAAGAGGGCAGTATATGCTGCGGGCAAGGGCTTTAGCCCTTGGTGACCCTGGTTTTTTGATTTGAGGCCATTTCAGGGCCTGTTTTGGAGACGGAAGTTTTCTGCACGCACTTAGGAAAAGGCCCAGTTTTATGCTATGCAGCCACTGTTCTACAGGTCGGTGAAAAGTTATTGTAGAAATTGCATCGTATGCTTGTGCGCAGAGACATTGGGAGTTACAGAATCATCCTTGGTTCCTGTTTATGCAAAATCGTCACTAGGAAGTGACTGTGTGGTCAAATACCACTTTCGCCAGTTTTGCAGATTTGCCCTTGTGAGGGTGAAGCTGTGTTTTTTGCAGTGATAGAATTTTTTGCAGTATTCTATAATGGCGTCTGATTCTCTCTCACAGATTGTCAGTGAAAAGATTGACAAGAACAACTTCCAAGCATGGAAGTTTAGAATGACGAATTTCCTTATGGGAAAAGGATATTGGGAATTTGTTGCAGGAAATGAAGAAGAACCAGTTCTTCCTGATGTTCCCAATCAACAGCAAATGCAGTGTCAAGATTGTGGGAGAGAAGGAAGGAGTCTCACTTGAAGCTTTCTTGCTTGCACAATGGGGGAATACACACAAGGGTGGAGGCTGAAAACAGTTTTCCTCTTCTTAGTTGTGTAAGCCAAAAGAACTCTAGTACAAAGAAATAGAAGAACCCTATATATGGGTCTCAAACCAAACTCAACTAACTAAGGTGGCATACTAACTGAGCCACGAACTAGAGTAGATAAGGGTAGCTATCATGTAGCTATTATTCATGGGCGGTGTACCAACTGCATCTGCAACTGACAAGTCGGTGACATAAATACACAACGGTCACCCTGGCGTATCACGAGTGGAGCTCGATATCTCAACACTCCCCCTCGAGCTCAATCCCAATTCCTGCACACCAAGCAGGTCTCTGAACTTGCGCAGCTTCTCTGCGTCCAATGCCTTCGTGAATATGTCAGCTACGTGATCCTCTGTGCTGACATAAACTAGATCAATAAGACCTAGTAAAACCCTCTCTCACACATAGTGATAATGCACCTCAATGTGCTTTGTTCTAACATGATAGATTGGGTTATTTGCCAAGTGTATACTACTCATGTTGTCACAATAAATGACAACTGGCCCATCTGTAGACTGATGCATATCATAAAGTAGCTTATGCAACCAAGCTACCTCACATGCAGCCATTGCTGCGCCCCTGTACTCAGCCTTTGTGCTGGATAAGGCAACTGTAGGCTGTTTCTTGCTACTCCAAGTGACTGCAGCACTCCCAAAAGAGAACACATATCCACTGGTAGATCGTCTATCAGAAATGCTACCAGCCCAATCAGCATCAGTGTATCCATGCAACTGTATCTGAACCCCAGTCTCATAAAATAGTCCATACTGCAATGTGGACTTCACATACCTGAGTATGCGTCTAGCCGCATCCAAATGCGGTTTCCTTGGAGCCTACATAAACTGACTTACCAATCCAACAACATAGCTCAAATCTGGCCTGGTAATAGTCATATAAATCAAGCTTCCTGCTATGCGCCTGTACATAGTAGGGTCTTCTAGAAGCTCACATGCATCTGTGCTTAGCTTCACATTTTGCTCCAAAGGAACTGAAATAGGCTTACAGCCTGTCATCCCATATTTGGACAGCATGTCCAATCCATACTGCCTCTGCAAGAGCTGTATCCCACTTGGTTATCTAATCACCTCAATGCCCAAGAAATAACGCAGCTCTCCCAAATCCTTCATCTCAAACTTTTGCTTCAATAGCATTTTCACATGAAGGATATCTTCATCACTGTCACCTGTCATAATCAAATCATCAACATAAATGACAAGTAGCATAATACCTTTCTCTAATTTTCTCACATAAAGTGAGAAATCTGCCTTGGAAATCTGAAAACCAATAGTGATAAGATACTGTCCTATCTTGTCAGACCATGCTGTAGGTGCTTGCTTCAAGCCATACAAGGCTTTCTTCAACCTGCAAACAAACTCAGGATGAACATCATGCACATAACCTGGTGGTTGCTCCATATAGACCTCTTCTTGCAAATCATCATGCAAGAAGGCATTCTTTACATCCATCTGATGTAAAGACCATCCCTTTGATGCAGCCATAGCAATGACTGCTCTTATGGTTTCCATTCTTGCAACCGGACTGAATGTTTCTTCATAGTCAATGCCATATGTTTGTGCATACCCCTTTGACTACTAATCTTGCCTTGTATCTGTTCATAGAACCATCTGCATTGTGCTTCACCTTATAAACCCACTTACAGCCAATTGCATTCTTATCTTTAGGCAAAGGTACTAACTCCCATGTAGCATTTTCTTCCAAGGCATCCATTTCTTCATCCATGGCTTTCTCCCATTTTTCTTTTCCCATGGCTTTCTCAAAAGAAGTGGGTTCTGGTTCCTGTATCACTTTAACCATATATGCATAGTGAATGGCTGTAAATCCATCATATTTCAGCCTATCCACAGGATACCTAGCTCTCGTAGACCTGTGCAAAGTAGGTTCACTCCCAGGTGCTCTCAAAACATCCCTGGTCTTCCTTACTCCAGGTGTAACAATAGAAGGAATACCCAACTCATCATCAATGCTCTGTTCTGAGCCACTGGATTCACCATCCACATAAGAGTGACCTGCATTCACATCAAACATGGGCTGATCAACCTTCTCTTTTCCTTTTCGTGATACCTGCATACCACTATCTGCATTGCTTTGAGAAGATTCTCCTGATCTCAATCTGCCTATCCATGGCGAAGAATGTGAACCACTGCTAGAGGACGCTCCAGGTCCACTAATATTTTGTGACTGCTGCTGTGAATTCTGTGCAGCATTACCATTTTGTGCATCTACATCATCAATCACATTTACTGGTTTATACCAGCTGCTCATCTCATCAAAAACAACATCTCTGCTCACTGTAAACTTACGAGTAGAAGGGTTATAGCATCTATACCCTTTTTGCTGCAGAGAATAACCAATGAAGATGCACTTCTCAGCTTTTGGATCCAACTTGGATCTCAGCTCATCTGGCACATGTACATAGGCAATGCAACCAAAAATTTTCAAACGAGAAATATCTGGTTTCCTACCAGTATACCTCTCCTCTGGAGTCATCCCATGTATTGCTGCAGTGGGAGTCCTGTTCATTATGTAGATTGCTGTAGCAACTGCTTCAGCCCAATAAAAATGTGGCAGGTCTTTTTCATTGAGCATGGCACGAGATACCTCTCCAATATGCCTATTTTTCCTTTCTGCAATTCCATTTTGTTGTGGGATATGACTGCATGAATATTGCTGCTTTATGCCATGCTCCTGCAGGAACCTTGCAAACTCATTTGAGAGGTACTCTCCCCCTCCATCTGACCTTAGGCATTTTATTTGCAGACCTGTTTCTTTTTCAGCCATAGCTTTAAGAGTTTTGAAATGCCCAAAAACTTCACTTTTCTTTTTCATAAAATACACCCAAACTTTTCTGCTATAGTCATCAATAAAAGTGACAAAATAACGACAGCCTCCAAGAGATGCAGCTTTAGTAGTCCACACATCAGAGTGGATTAATTCCAATGGCTTCTCACTCTCTTGAACATGTCTAGGAAATGGTTTCCTTGCCTGTTTTCCAAACTAACAGGCTTCACATACCTTATGCATTTCTGCAACCTTGAATTTGGGCAATCTTGCAACAATATTTTGGGCCTGCATTGATTTAAGTCGTTGTACATTAACATGACCAATGCGTTTATGCCAGATATCAATATCTGCAACTACACCGGTCCCATGTGCAAACATTGCTGCACTCAATTCGGGCATGTCTGCATCCAATGTAAACATTCTGCCCTTCTTCTTTCCTTTTGCTATCAAGTGACCTTTATTTTTCATATCCTCAACAAAGCATCCATGAGGATTAAATATGACCTGCAAGCCCTGCTCAACCATTTGACCAACAGAAACCAGATTCTTGGTGATATTCGGGACATGAAATACATCGGACAAGTATTTATTTTTCCCATCCTGCATAGACAAAGGAATTTTTCCAATCTGCACAATAGGATGTGCAGTATCATCATCAGTCTCCACAAATCCTGGTTTTTCCATTTTCCTTGCATCCTCCATCCATTCTGCATGACCTGTCATGTGGTTTGATGCACCTGAGTCAACATACCATACATCATTGCTTTCTTCTGCACTTGTCACAGAATTGTTCATGTGCTGCACCATGAACAAATGCTCATTTCTGTCATCACCATGTCTACTAGAAGATGCATAATTCCCTTGTTGCAGTTTTCCATTCATGATGTCATTCTGCTTTTTATAGCAGTCTTTAGCCATATGACCCATTTTACCACAGTAGTAGCATTCAACATTACTGTTTGCATTTTGACCTCTTTGCCATCCACCACGACCTCTTTGGCTCCCCCTGCCTCTAGAGTTACCACGTCCTCCTCCATAGGACTGGTTTTCTTGAGTTTGCTGCATATTCTGATTTCTACCACGGCCTCCAAATCGGCCTCCTCTACCTCTGCCTCTACCTCTTCCAGCATTTGAGTAGAAGACAGCTTCTTTTGAAGTTCCTCCTGAAGAAGATGCACCACTATTTCTTTGCTCCTCAGAAATTAGAAGAGCAATCAGCTCCTCAAAATCAGGAAATCTTTCACGAACTGAAATGGATGTCCGAAACTGTGCATAATCCCTTCCTAGACCATTCAAGGTCATAGAAACTGGCGACCCGATGGAAGGAAGTGCATCTGCAATCTTCTTCACCTTCATGTGGTAGTCATTGATGCTCATATTTTCTCTTTGCACATTATGCAACTCTTGCTTGAGCTGCATTTTCCTGTCTTGCGTATTTGTGCTATACATTTTTGACAAAGTATCCCATGCCTCCTTTGGCGTACTTGCATCCTGAATATGCACAATCATAGAGTCTGAAATACTGATAGACAGCCAGTACATAACTTTCTTGGCTCTCTCATGCCATGCTTTAAATGCATGCATTTGCTGTTGATTGGGAACATCAGGAAGAACTGGTTCTTCTTCATTTCCTGCGACAAATTCCCAATATCCTTTTCCCATAAGGAAATTCGTCATTCTAAACTTCCATGCTTGGAAGTTGTTCTTGGCAAGCTTTTCAGTTACAATCTGTGAAAGAGAATCAGACGCCATTACAGAATACTGCAAAAAATTCTGTCACTGCAAAAAACACAGCTTCACCCTCACAAGGGCAAATCTGCAAAACTGGCGAAAGTGGTATTTGACCACACAGTTACTTCCTAGTGACGATTTTGCATAAACAGGAACCAAGGATGATTATGTAACTCCCAATGTCTCTGCACACAAGCATACGATGTAATTTCTACAGTAACTTTTCACCGACCTGTAGAACAGTGGCTGCACAGCATAAAACTGGGCCTTTTCCTGAGTGCATGCAGAAAACTTCCGCCTCCAAAACAGGCCCGAAATGGCCTCAAATTAAAAAAACAGGGTCGCAAAGGGCTAAAGCCCTGCCCCGCAGCATATACTGCCCTCTTGCTTCACCGCGAAGGGCGTCTCAACCTAAGACACTGCACTCTTGCAATTTCCGGCTGTGCTACCTGCAGAGATCTGCTCCCAAAACAGAAAATGAAAGCAACACTGCTCCTCTTACCAGAACACCGCGAGCTTGGCTTGCTTTCTTGAGCTCCTTACCACGAACAAGGCTCTGATACCATGTCAAGATTGTGGGAGAGAAGGAAGGAGTCTCACTTGAAGCTTTCTTGCTTGCACAATGGGGGAATACACACAAGGGTGGAGGTTGAAAACATTTTTCCTCTTCTTAGTTGTGTAAGCCAAAAGAACTCTAGTACAAAGAAATAGAAAAACCCTATATATGGGTCTCAAACCAAACTCAACTAACTAAGGTGGCATACTAACTGAGCCATGAACTAGAGTAGATAAGGATAGCTATCATGTAGCTATTATTCATGGGCGGTGTACCAACCGCATCTGCAACTGACAAGTTGGTGACATAAATACACAACGGTCACCCTGGCGTATCACGAGTGGAGCTCGATATCTCAACATGCAGGCATTTAAAGCATGGCATGAGAGAGCCAGGAAAGTTATGTACTGGATGTCTATCAGTATTTCAGACTCTATGATTGTGATATTCAGGATGCAAGTACGCCAAAGAAGGCATGGGATACTTTGTCAAAAATGTATAGCACAAATACTCAAGCCAGGAAAATGCAGCTCAAGCAAGAGTTGCATAATGTGCAAAGAGAAAATATGAGCATCAATGACTACCATATGAAGGTGAAGAAGATTGCAGATGCACTTGCTTCCATTGGGTCGCCAGTGGAAGATGATGATTTAGTTTCTGTGACCTTGAATGGTCTAGGAAAGAATTATGCACAGTTTCGGACATCCATTTCAGTCCGTGAAAGATTTCCTGATTTTGAGGAGTTTATTGCTCTTCTAATTTCTGAGGAGCAGAGAAATGGTGGTGCATCTTCTTCAGGAGGAACTTCAAAAGAAGTTGTCTTCTACTCAAATGCTAGAAGAGGTAGAGGCAGAGGTAGAGGAGGCCGATTTGGAGGCCGTGGTAGAAATCAGAATATACAACAAACTCAAGAAAACCAGTCCTATGGAGGAGGACGTGGTAACTCTAGAGGCAGGGGGAGCCAAAGAGGTCGTGGTGGCAAAGAGGCCAAAATGCAAACAATAATGTTGAATGCTACTACTGTGGTAAAATGGGTCATATGGCTAAAGACTACTATAAAAAGCAGAATGACATCATGAATGGAAAACTGCAACAAGGAAATTATGCATCTTCTAGTAGACAGGGTGATGACAGAAATGAGCATTTGTTTATGGTGCAGCACATGAACAATTCTATGACAAGTGTAGAAGAAAGCAACGATGTATGGTATGTTGACTCAGGTGCATCAAACCACATGATAGGTCATGCAGAATGGATGGAGGATGCAAGGAAAATGGAAAAACCAGGATTTGTGGAGACTGGTGATGATACTGCACATCCTATTGTGCAGATTGGAAAAATTCCTTTGTCTATGCAGGATGGGAAAAAGAAATACCTGTTTGATGTATTTCATGTCCCAAATATCACCAAGAATCTGGTTTCTGTTGGTCAAATGGTTGAGCAGGGCTTGTAGGTCAGATTTAATCCTCATGGATGCTTTGTTGAGGATATGAAAAATAAAGGTCTCTTGATAGCAAAAGGAAATAAAAAGGGCAGAATGTTTACGTTGGATGCAGACATGCCTGAATTGAGTGCAACAATGTTTGCACATGGGACCGGCGTAGTTGCAGATATTGATATCTGGCATAAACGCATTGGTCATGTTAATGTACAACGACTTAAATCAATGCAGGCCCAAAATATTGTTGTAGAATTGCCTAAATTCAAGGTTGCAAAAATGCATAAGGTATGTGAAGCCTGTCAGTTTGGAAAACAGGCAAGGAAACCATTTCCTAGACATGTTCAAGAGAGTAAAAGGCCATTGGAATTAATCCACTCTAATGTGTGGACTACTAAAGCTGCATCTCTTGGAGGCTGTTATTATTTTGTCACGTCTATTGATGACTATAGCAAAAAAGTTTGGGTGTATTTTATGAAAAAGAAAAGTGAAGTTTTTGGGCATTTCAAAACTCTTAAAGCTATGGCTGAAAAAGAAACAGGTCTGCAAATAAAATGCCTAAGGTCAGATGGAGGGGGAGAGTACCTCTCAAATGAGTTTGCAAGGTTCTTGCAGGAGCATGGCATAAAGCAGCAATATTCATGCAGTCATACTCCACAACAAAATGGAATTGCAGAAAGGAAAAACATGCATATTGGAGAGGTATCTCGTGCCATACTCAATGAAGAAGACCTGCCACATTTTTATTGGGCTGAAGCAGTTGCTACAGTAGTCTACATAATGAACATGACTCCCACTGCAGCAATACATGGGATGACTCCAGAGGAGAGGTATACTGGTAGGAAACCAGATATTTCTCATTTGAAAATTTTTGGTTGCATTGCCTATGTACATGTGCCAGATGAGTTGAGATCCAAGTTGGATCCAAAAGCTGAGAAGTGCATCTTTATTGGTTACTCTCTGCAGCAAAAAGGGTATAGATGCTATAACCCTTCTACTCGTAAGTTTACAGTAAGCAGAGATGTTGTTTTTGATGAGATGAGTAGTTGGTATAAACCAGTAAATGTGATTGATGATGTAGATGCACAAAATGGTAATGCTGCATAGAATTCACAGCAGCAGTCACAAAATATTAGTGGACCTGGAGCGTCCTCTAGTAGTGGTTCACATTCTTCGCCATGGACAGGCAGATTGAGATCAGGAGAATCTTCTCAAAGCAATGCAGATAGTGGTATACAAGTATCACGAAAAGGAAAAGAGAAGGTTGATCAGCCCATGTTTGATGTGAATGCAGGTCACTCTTATGTGGATGGTGAATCCAATGGCTCAGAACAGAGCATTGATGATGAGTTGGGTATTCCTTCTATTGTTACACCCGGAGTAAGGAAGACCAGGGATGTTTGGAGAGCACCTGGGAGTGAACCTACTTTGCGCAGGTCTACGAGAGCTAGGTATCCTGTGGATAGGCTGAAATATGATGGATTTACAGCCATTCACTATGCATATATGGTCAAAGTGATACAGGAACCAGAACCCACTTCTTTTGAGCAAGCCATGGGAAAAGAAAAATGGGAGAAAGTCATGGATGAAGAAATGGATGCCTTGGAAGCAAATGCTACATGGGAATTAGTACCTTTGCCTAAAGGTAAGAATGCAATTGGCTGTAAGTGGGTTTATAAGGTGAAGCACAATGCAGATGGTTCTGTGAATAGATACAAGGCAAGATTAGTAGTCAAGGGGTATGCACAAACATATGGCATTGATTATGAAGAAACATTCAGTCCGGTTGCAAGGATGGCAACCGTAAGAGCAGTCATTGCTATGGCTGCATCAAAGGAATGGTCTTTACATTAGGTGGATGTAAAGAATGCCTTCTTGCATGGTGATTTGCAAGAAGAGGTATATATGGAGCAGCCACCAGGTTATGTGCATGCTGTTCATCCTGAGTTTGTTTGCAGGTTGAAGAAAGCATTGTATGGCTTGAAGCAAGCACCTAGAGCATGGTCTGACAAGATAGGATAGTATCTTGTCACTATTGGTTTTCAGATTTCCAAGGCAGATTTCTCACTTTATGTGAGAAAAACAGAGAAATGTATTATGCTACTTGTCATTTATATTGATGATTTGATTATGACAGGTGACAGTGATGAAGATATCCTTCATGTGAAAATGCTATTGAAGCAAAAGTTTGAGATGAAGGATTTGGGAGAGCTGCGTTATTTCTTGGGCATTGAGGTGATTAGATCACCAAGTGGGATACAACTCTTGCAGAGGCAGTATGGATTGGACATGCTGTCCAAATATGGGATGATAGGCTGTAAGCCTATTTCAGTTCCTTTGGAGCAGAATGTGAAGCTGAGCGCAGATGCATGTGAGCTTCTGGAAGACCCTACTATGTATAGATGCATAGTAGGAAGATTGATTTATATTACTATTACCAGGCCAGATTTGAGCTATGTTGTTGGATTGGTAAGTCAGTTTATGCAGCTCCAAGGAAATCGCATTTAGATGCGGCTAGACGCATACTCAGGTATGTGAAGTCCACATTGCAGTATGGACTATTTTATGAGACTGGGGTTCAGATACAGCTGCATGGATACACTGATGCTGATTGGGCTGGTAGCATTTCTAATAGACGATCTACCAGTGGATATGTGTTCTCTTTTGGGAGTGCTGCAGTCACTTGGAGCAGCAAGAAACAGCCTACAGTTGCCTTGTCGAGCACAGAGGCCGAGTACAGGGGTGCAGCAATGGTTGCATGTGAGGTAGCTTGGTTGCATAAGCTACTTTATGATATGCATCAGCCTACAAATGGGCCAGTTGTCATTTATTGTGACAACATGAGTAGTATACACTTGGCAAATAACCCAGTCTATCATGCTAGAACAAAGCACATTGAGGTGCATTATCACTATGTGCGGGAGAGGGTTCTACTAGGTCTTATTGATCTAGTTTATGTCAGCACAGAGGATCAGGTAGCTGACATATTCACGAAGGCATTGGGCGCAGAGAAGCTGCGCAAGTTCAGAGACCTGCTTGGTGTGCAGGAATTGGGATTGAGCTCGAGGGGGAGTGTTGAGATATCGAGCTCCACTCGTGATACGCATGGGTGACCGTTGTGTATTTATGTCACCGACTTGTTAGTTGTAGATGCGGTTGGTACACCGCCCATGAATAATAGCTACATGACAGCTATCCTTATCTACTCTAGTTCATGGCTCAGTTAGCATGCCACCTTAGTTAGTTGAGTTTGGTTTGAGACCCATATATAGGGTTCTTCTATTTCTTTGTATTTGAGTTCTTTTGGCTTACAAAACTAAGAAGAGGAAAACTGTTTTCAGCCTCTACCTTTGTGTGTATTCCCCCATTGTGCAAGCAAGAAAGCTACAAGTGAGACTCCTTCCTTCTCTCCCACAATCTTGACACTTCCTACCTATCTCAAGCTCCGTTTCGGGGATGAATACGCTACTTCGATGCTCGATGTGAGGCGCGCAAGTGCTCAAGCTTGAATCCATTTGTCCCGGCAACGGAACCAAAATGTGGGAGCTTTCGCTCAATCGCCAAGACCCACGGACCGCTTATTGTTTCAAGCATTCCAAGCCGAGCACTAATGGCTACCTCTCACATAGCCGACACGCCATCCATATCTACGGGTATAGTGAGCTTACCTCCATGCCGTTCGAGTTACCTCCTCTCCCGCGCACTGCGGTAGCTCCACGATCCAAGTGCAAGCTTCAAGCAAGCTCCATCCTCAAGCTCCATGCTCCATTGCCATGAGCAAGAGAAGAGAAGAGAAGAGAAGAGAAGAAGAGAGGAGAAGATGTAGAGCTTCTCCTCCTCGGTCCCTCACCCTCACATACTCACTCCCTCACACTCCCTCTCTCAAGCACAAGCTCCAGTAAGCAAGAACAAGAAGAAGAAGAAGAAGAGGAGAGCTACTTTTGGCCACACATAAGAATGAGCTTCTCATTCACTTTTCAACTTTATATACAAAACCCTAAATCCCTTTTTGGGTGGTCATCCCCTTTTTCCCCTTTTTTACATGGCTGGCCGTAGCCTAGTAGGCCCTTTTTCCCATTGTCCTTCTATCTCCCTAGCTTCCTTTCCACCGCCCGTCTACATTTACAAATTGCACAGGTGAGAGCCCGGCACTCCTTGAATTAAACCATGATGCGCTTGCGCTCTTTTACAAAAGTTTTGACTTGTGCTTTTCTTTGTGTGCCTTTCTCCCTTATTTAGGACTCTTCTCCTTATGCGTCTTTGTCTTCCGTTTCTCTTTGCCTTGGCCTTTGTCTTTGTCTTCTCCTTTAGCTTTTTTGGATTTTCCACCTTCATTCATTTGAGGGCCGGATTTTCCACCTTCGTTTGTTTGAGGGTTAACACCCTTGGTTGGGTTGCAAATAAGGTATGCTCGTTGCCTTGATTGACTAGTTAATGCCTATGTTAGGGTTAAGATACCATAAGGTAAAACCCAAGGGAAAGAGCAAGTCAAAATAAGTTAGCTTACCAAGAACATGTGCTTGCACGATCTTGTTTGAGACTACTGGGATCTTGCCAAGTCGCAAACGATCCAGGATCAGATGCTGGGAGCATCTGGAAAAAAGACCCAGGATCGGATGCTGGGAGCATCTGGGAAAAAGGAGTCACACCTTGGGAGTTGGTCGTACAAACGACCTCCGAAATTTTTGTGATTGTACACTTATGTACATTATTTGATCTCCTTTGCTCAAGGAACTAATTCAAGGAAAAACACTTAATGCTTTAGGTTAAAAGCTTTGAGGGAGAGGCAGGAATAGTTATCTCTGAGTGTCTACCTAGCCCTATCCAAGGGGGTTGTTAGCCGCGCCGGGTATATGGACCTAACCCACCGCGAGAGGTCTCTCCGTGGGTGCTGCTTGGAGCGGGAGGACGCTTGGGTGCCATGGGAGGCTCTGGCCGTAAATTCCTTGCCTCGGGATCCCGCACAAGAGGCCGATGTGACTCGAGATGGGATTTCGAGGCCCGTGTACTAGTCAACGGGCGGAACTTGGAGCAGCAATCCTGTAGATTGCTGGGATAGCCTTCGAGCATGATATTGGATGTACTCCAGAATTATGATAAATAAAGAAAATATATTTGAGAAAAAGGAACTTGCTTGACATTGTTTTTGTGTCAATGCCTAAGTTATGTGAAGGAACATGTGATTAATTTGATTAATTAAGTAAGCTGATTTTGCATGTCAAATGTAATGTGGTAGGTAATTAGATAACTAAAGCAAATGAGAAAAGTGTGGTGGACATGACTTAGGTCCGTCCTACGGAAGGGTGGTCCCGATTAGCCGGGAACTTTTCTCAAATGACAAGATAACAAGAGTATGAAGACCTAGTATCAGTAGGGTTAGAATCCCAATTTATGCTATTTTAGGGGAAAGGAATGGGACTATGCCTTATGGTAGGGAGGTTGAGTTTCACATCCCTCTCGTTTCCCATTCTCCATGAACCAAGTGCAGCATGGATCCACTTCGACTCCATTGTTTCTACGCAAAGTGGTTTATCTAGAGCTCGACGCTAGCTTCTTCCTAGAGATCTTGCTGATAGGAAAGGAACCCTGACCTCAGGTCGATCCTGAGTGGGAACGGCCAGACACTTTCGCTCGTGGCAGACTTGGGAAGACCTAGATTGCAAACCCTGTGTCATTCCTTGTGAATGCCAGGCGGAGCTTTCTAGACCCTCATCCCGATGGGCTGTTAAGATGTGTCCCACAAGGGGACGAGAGGACACATTACACAAAACCTCTCTTATGGTCTCTCCCTAGAGGTTAGTGCTAGTCTTCTTATCATGCAGAAGATGTAGTTTGATTAGTTTGGGAGACATTTTGAACTCTAAGAAAGTTGAGAGTATTGTCCTACACTTAAGGAACCAAAATGTGTATAGATTGTGGTGCTGATATTATGTGAGTGCATATGCATACTTAGATATTGTTGAGAAGTAAGCATGGGAACTCTCCTTATATTGGAGAGGATAAGGGTAGCTAGCTGTAAATGGACTAGAGGACAGGGGAGCAAGGGGAAACCCTAACCCTAACTTCTCCAATGGCTATATAAACTGCCTAAAGTACACACTCACAATTTGTTGAGATGCTTGCAATCCCACCTACTTTAGTCTCTATGGAAGAAGCAGTGAGGGCTCAGGACTAGAATCCCATATGCATAGTAGGAGAAGTGCTACCATCCAATTTCCTATAAAGCATTGTACTTGCTCTCTTTTCTAATGCAATTTCATAGTAATTTTGTCCTTTAGTAAAGTCTCTATGTCATTGTTAGTCTATACACAAGAGTTTATGAGTCCAAGCTTCCATCTTGGAACCTAATTCACTTGTGTAACAATCAGTCATGTCAGTGTCTTCATGAACTGACTCTTTCTCTTCAAACCTCCATAGCTTCGGCCTCAAGCCATGTCATAGATCCATGTTTTTACATGGTATCAGAGCCTAGTCAGGCATGGCTCAGCTTGAGTTAGCTCTTCTTTGCTCTCTCTTAGTCCCTTTTTAACTCTCGTCAGCTCAGTTCTAGGACATGACTTTATCTCTCAACTCTACCTTTACTTGAGCTTCCATGGCAGCCATAGCCAACTGCACCCTATCAACTTGAAGCTCTTATATCTCACTCCACTAGTTAAATATCTAGATCTTTCATCTAGAAAAGTATTCCCCTACTTTGATAGCTTCTTCTTGTCACTTCAATCACCAACCTCAGGCAACCATCAGCTGTTGTTTAGCCCAAATCTGGGAGGAAAAATGGTATCATCCGATAGCTTTTGCTAGTCAAAAATTGGGCACATCAGAAATTAACTACACCTACATGGAGAAGTTGTGCCTTGCGATGGTCTTTGCAACTAAAAAATTCAGGCACTACATCCTCTATGAGAAGATAGTTTTCTATACGAAGGCAGAAGGGCTTAGATTTCTTATGAACAAGCTACAACCGCCTGATCGTCTGGCAAAGTTGTTACTCACTTTGTAGGAGTTCGATTATGAGATTAAGAGTAAGCCACCGAGGTTGCAGGGGATTGTGGAATGTCTTGTGGATTTCGGGGAGCCGAAAGAGACTTTGGCTGAAGAAAGTGATATTGAAGAAATGTTTAAAATCGATACAGCTTCTATCCCATCTTGGTATGCTGCTATCACGCATTATATATCAACAGGAGAGACTGGAGCTGGTTTATCAAAATCAGAAAAGAGAAAAATCAGACAACAGGCTTTGAAGTTTTCCTTGATCGTAGGAACACTATATCGGCAGGGTGTTGATGATATCTATTGCCGATGTGTGATGTCTAATGAGGTTCCTTTCATCTTGGAAGAGTGCCATGATTCTGCGTGTGGAGGGCACTTTGCTGGATGGTTGACGGCACAGAAAGCTTTAAGAGCTAGATATTGGTGGCCGTCCATCTTCCAAGATTCCTTTGAGTACGTTAAGAGATGTGATACCTATCAAAGACATGACAACAGAGAGAATATGAAACGCCCACTTACGCCTATTATGGCTATCCTTCCATTTGAGAAGTGGGGCATTGACTTTGTGGGTCCTATCACCCTGTCGTCTACTACTCAGAAGAGGTACATTATAGTAGCAACTCATTATTTTACAAAATGGTCAGAAGCATGGGTGATGAGGCAGGACAATGCAAAAGAGACTATAAGTTTCCTTTTAGAGCAGATTATTTGTCGTTTCGGTCCACCGAAGGAACTAGTGTCAGACCGTGGAACCCACTTTTTGAATAAAGTGATCAAAAGCCTGACTGAAGCTTGGCAAATCAAGCACAACAAAATGACCCCCTATAATTCACAAGCCAATGGGCAAGTTGAAAGTACTAATAAGCAGCTTGTGGGTATCTTGTCTAAAATAGTCTCGGAGAATAAATAAGACTAGGATAGGAAGTTGTATGTGGCTATGTGGGCGTACAATACAACGTTGAAGCGAGCTACCAGCCATACTCCATTTAAATTAGTTTATGGGGAAGAGTGGGTGTTACCCCTCGAAATCGAGTTGCCAACCATATGGTTTGCAATTAACCAGACAAGGATTCACTCTTTGATAGTTCACGACCATAACCCACCTAGATGAGCTGAAATTGCAGAGCTTATTACACCAGGAGGTAGCTAAACGTCGGATGAAACAGTTGCATAACCTTAAAGCAAAGAAGTGTACCTTTAAAAAAGGGCAATTAGTTTTGTACTACGATACGCTTAGGGAGCTGTTTCTAGGGAAGCTGGAACCTAGATGGGATGGCCCCTACAAGATTGTCAGGATAGGGAAAAATAGGTCTACGGCTCTACTAGCTGATCTGCAGGGAGTAGAATTTAAAAATAAGGTTAATCTTAATAAGATCAAACCTTATTATTTCTAAGAATGCTAACACGGAGAAATGCATTGTGGGTCCATGCTGGGGTTGATTTGAGACCTGCAAAAGAGCTTAAAGCTTGTTGATGTGGCGGTTATTTCCTTATCTGGAGCACCCATATCTGGAGCAGAGATACCATCAAGGGAAACTGATCTGGTGGAGCAAAGGATACAAAGTGATTGAGCAAGAAGACGGAACCTTTGTGTGGGAGATTAAAGTCTTCTGCCATCACTGCTTATGAATGTTGACAAGTATCCCTGTTGAGTTTAATAAAGAAGGTGGGATGGAGCCATCAGTTCATCCTCTAAACATGCTAAATTTTGACTATCATAATTATGAATAGAGGAGTTCGTGATGGTAGGCTGTGTAAATATATTGTGGACATACACATTATATTTTGACGGAGCGTCCAGGGGCCCTAATAAAAAAGGGAGTGTTGGAGTAGTAATCCGAGATCCCCGATGTAGAGTTACGATGAAGTTAGCTGCTTATCTCGGGGTAGGATTCAATAACAACATGGCGGAGTATAAAGCCTTGATTATGGGACTGCATATTGCCAAGCAAGGTGGTATTCGGTGGTTGTTTGTAAAAGGGGATTCCCAGTTGATTTTGAACCAGCTAGATGAGACATACACAGTGTGGAATCCCATCCTTTGTATGTATCATCGAACTACCATGACCCTACTTGAGGAGTTTGAGAGAGTCTCTTCAATTGATTCCACGTTACTGGAATTAGTTTGCGGATTCACTAGAAAACCTTGCTTATGAAGAAAACATTTTCTTCAATTGTGGTCCTAGTTTGGATATTGCTATCAATAATGAGACAGGACCCGGTCGCTTGTGGAGAATGTTATCAGAGCATGCAATATATGGCAGGCGATGGTTGATATGGGTGATGCAAAGAGTAGCCCCATCTACCGTTGTTACCTGGACTCATAGGCTGATTAGACAACATGTTATGCGTACGCCTCTTGCTATATATGCAGGAGGGATGGGTCATAATCTTATGCATTTAGTTTAGGGCTGCGAGCTGCATAACAAATAGCTGCTCATTTTTGTCTTCATTCTGTTGTGAAGATGATGCATAGTTTCCTTGCTGTAATTTACCACTGCGGATATCATCCTTCTTTACATAGCAATGGGTTGCAATATGGCCTATTTTGCCACAATAATGGCAAAAAATAGCAGAATTTCTAGAGCCTTTGTTTTGTCATCCATCTCTTCCTCTAGAGCTCTCCCTGCCTCTAAATTTTTCTCTACCTCCAAAAACCTGCATTTCACTAAACTCTTGATTGAACCTATTTTACTGGTTATCGCCAGCACGTCCCATACCACGGCCTCTGGAAGAGGATATACCTGTTGAGATATCGAGCTCCACTCGTGATATGCCAGGGTGACCGTTGTGTATTTATGTCACCGACTTGTCACTTGCAGACGCGGTTGGTACACCGCCCATGAATAATAGCTACATGATAGCTATCCTTATCTACTCTAGTTCGTGGCTCAGTTAGTATGCCACCTTAGTTAGTTAAGTTTGGTTTGAGACCCATATATAGGGTTCTTCTATTTCTTTGTAAGTGAGTTCTTTTGGCTTACACAACTAAGAAGAGGAAAACTATTTTCAGCCTCCATCCTTGTGTGTATTCCCCCATTGTGCAAGCAAGAAAGCTTCAAGTGAGACTCCTTCCTTCTCTCCCACAATCTTGACATGGTATCAAAGCCTTGTTCGTGGTAAGGAGCTCAAGAAAGCAAGCCAAGCTCGCGGTGTTCTGGTAAGAGGAGCAATGTTGCTTTCATTTTCTATTTTGGGAGCAGATCTCTGCAGGTAGCACAGCCAGAAATTCCAAGAGTGCATTGTCATAGGTTGAGACACCCTTCGCGGTGAAGCAAGAGGGCAATATATGCTACGGGAGAGGGCTTTAGCCCCTAGCGACCTTGTTTTTTTGATTTGAGGCCATTTCAGGGCCTGTTTTGGAGGCGGAAGTTTTCTGCACGCACTCAGGAAAAGGCCCAGTTTTATGCTGTGCGACCACTATTCTATAGGTCGGTGAAAAGTTACTGTAGAAATTGCATCGTATGCTTGTGCGCAGAGACATTGGGAGTTACAGAATCATCCCTGTTGCCTGTTGATGCAAAATCGTCACTAGGAAGTGACTGTGTGGTCAAATACCACTTTCGCCAGTTTTGCAGATTTTCCCTTATGAAGGTGAAGCTGTGTTTTTTGCAGTGACAGAATTTTTTGCAGTGTTCTGTAATGGCATCTGATTCTCTTTCACAGATGGAAGTTTAGAATGACGAATTTTCCTTATGGGAAAAGGATATTGGGAATTTGTTTCAGGAAATGAAGAAGAACCAGTTCTTCCAGATGTTCCCAATCAACAGCAAATGCAGGCATTTAAAGCATGGCATGAGAGAGCCAGGAAAGTTATGTACTGGCTATCTATCAGCATTTCAGACTCTATGATTGTGCATATTCAGGATGCAAGTATGCCAAAGGAGGCATGGGACACTTTGTCAAAAATGTATAGCACAAATACGCAAGCCATGAAAATGCAGCTCAAGCAAGAGTTGCATAATGTGCAAAGAGAAAGTATGAGCATCAATGACTACCACATGAAGGTGAAGAAGATTGCAGATGCACTTGCTTCCATTGGGTCGCCAGTGGAAGATGATGATTTAGTTTCTGTGACCTTGAATGGTCTAGGAAAGGATTATGCACAGTTTCGGACATCCATTTCAGTTCGTGAAAGATTTTCTGATTTTGAGGAGTTGATTGCTCTTCTAATTTCTGAGGAACAGAGAAATGGTGGTGCATCTTCTTCAGAAGGAACTTCAAAAGAAGCTGTTTTCTACTCAAATGCTGGAAGAGGTAGAGGCAGAGGTAGATGAGGCCGATTTGGAGGCCGTGGCAGAAATCAGAATATGCAGCAAACTCAAGAAAACCAATCCTATGGAGGAGGACGTGGTAACTCTAGAGGCATGGGGAGCCAAAGAGGTCGTGGTGGATGGCAAAGAGGCCAAAATGCAAACAGTAATGTTGAATGCTACTACTGTGGTAAAATGGGTCATATGGCTAGACACTGCTATAAAAAGTAGAATGACATCATGAATGGAAAACTGCAACAAGGAAATTATGCATCTTCTAGTAGACAGGGTGATGACAGAAATGAGCACTTGTTTATGGTGCAGCACATGAACAATTTTGTGACAAGTGCAAAAGAAAGCAATGATGTATGGTATGTTGACTCAGGTGCATCAAACCACATGACAGGTCATGCAGAATGGATGGAGGATGCAAGAAAAATGAAAAAACCAGGATTTGTGGAGACTGGTGATGATACTGTACATCCTATTATGCAGATTGGAAAAATTCATTTATCTATGCAGGATGGGAAAAAGAAATACCTGCCCGATGTATTTCATATCCCGAATATCACCAAGAATCTAGTTTCTGTTGGTCAAATGGTTGAGCAGGGCTTGCAGGCCAGATTTAATCCTCATGGATGCTTTGTTGAGGATATGAAAAATAAAGGTCGCTTGATAGTAAAAGGAAAGAAGAAGGGCAGAATGTTTACATTGGATGCAGACATGTCTGAATTGAGTGCAGCAATGTTTGCACATGGGACCGGTGTAGTTGCAGATATTGATATCTGGCATAAACGCATTGGTCATGTTAATGTACAGCGACTTAAATCAATGCAGGCCCAAAATATTGTTGCAGGATTGCCCAAATTCAAGGTTGCAGAAATGCATAAGGTATGTGAAGCTTGTCAGTTTGGAAAACAGGCAAGGAAACCATTTCCTAGACACGTTAAGAGAGTAAGAAGCCATTGGAATTAATCCACTCTGATGTGTGGACAACTAAAGCTGCATCTCTTGGAGGCTGTCATTATTTTGTCAGTTTTATTGATGACTATAGCAGAAAAGTTTGGGTGTATTTTATGAAAAAGAAAAGTGAAGTTTTTGGGCATTTCAAAACTCTTAAAGCGATGGTTGAAAAAGAAACAGGCCTACAGATAAAATGCCTAAGGTCAGATGGAGGGGGAGAGTACCTCTCAAATGAGTTTGTAAGGTTCCTGCAGGAGCATGGCATAAAGCAGCAATATTCATGTAGTCATACCCCACAACAAAATGGAATTGCAGAAAGGAAAAACAGGCATATTGGAGAGGTATCTCGTGCCATGCTCAATGAAAAATACTTGCCAGATTTTTATTGGGCTGAAGCAGTTGCTACAGTAGTCTACACAATGAACATGACTCCCACTGCAGCAATACATGGAATGACTCCAGAGGAGAGGTATACTGGTAGGAAACCAGATATTTCTCATTTGAAAATTTTTGGTTGCATTGCCTATGGAGTTGAGATCCAAGTTGGATCCAAAAGCTGAGAAGTGCATCTTTATTGGTTACTCTCTGCAGCAAGAAGGGTATAGATGCTATAACCCTTCTACTCGTAAGTTTACAGTAAGCAGAGATGTTGTTTTTTATGAGATGAGTAGCTGGTATAAACCAGTAAATGTGATTGATGATGTAGATGCACAAAATGGTAATGCTGCACAGAATTCACAGCAGCAGTCACAAAATATTAGTGGACCTGGAGCGTCCTCTAGTAGTGGTTCACATTCTTCGCCATGGACAGGCAGATTGAGATCAGGAGAATCTTCTCAAAGCAATGCAGATAGTGGTATGCAGGTATCACGAAAAGGAAAAGAGAAGGTTGATCAGCCCATGTTTGATGTGAATGCAGGTCACTCTTATGTGGATGGTGAATCCAATGGCTCAGAACAGAGCATTGATGATGAGTTGGGTATTCCTTCTATTGTTACACCTGGAGTAAGGAAGACCAGGGATGTTTGGAGAGCACCTGGGAGTGAACCTACTTTGCGCAGGTCTACGAGAGCTAGGTATCCTGTGGATAGGCTGAAATATGATGGATTTACAGCCATTCACTATGCATATATGGTCAAAGTGATACAGGAACCAGAACCCACTTCTTTTGAACAAACCATGGGAAAAGAAAAATGGGAGAAAGCCATGGATGAAGAAATGGATGCCTTGGAAGCAAATGCTACATGGGAATTGGTACCTTTGCCTAAAGGTAAAAATGCAATTGGCTGTAAGTGGGTTTATAAGGTGAAGCACAATGCAGATGGTTCTGTGAATAGATACAAGGCAAGATTGGTAGTCAAGGGGTATGCACAAACATATGGCATTCACTATGAAGAAACATTCAGTCCGGTTGCAAGGATGGAAACCATAAGATCAGTCATTGCTATGGCTGCATCAAAGGGATGGTCTTTACATCAGATGGATGTAAAGAATGCCTTCTTGCATGGTGATTTGCAAGAAGAGGTCTATATGGAGCAGCCACCAGGTTATGTGCATGCTGTTCATCTTGAGTTTGTTTGCAGGTTGAAGAAAGCCTTGTATGGCTTGAAGCAAGCACCTAGAGCATGGTCTGACAAGATAGGACAGTATCTTGTCACTATTGGCTTTCAGATTTCCAAGGCAGATTTCTCACTTTATGTGAGAAAAACAGAGAAAGGTATTATGCTACTTGTCATTTATGTTGATGATTTGATTATGACAGGTGACAGTGATGAAGATATCCTTCATGTGAAAATGCTATTGAAGCAGAAGTTTGAAATGAAGGATTTGGGAGAGCTGCATTATTTCTTGGGCATTGAGGTGATTAGATCACCAAGTGGGATACAGCTCTTACAGAGGCAGTATGGATTGGACATGCTGTCCAAATATGGGATGACAGGTTGTAAACCTATTTCAGTTCCTTTGGAGCAGAATGTGAAGCTGAGCACAGATGCAGGTGAGCTTCTAGAAGACCCTACTATGTACAGACGCATAGTAGGAAGTTTGATTTATATGACTATTACCAGGCCAGATTTGAGCTATGCTGTTGGATTGGTAAGTGAGTTTATGCAGGCTCCAAGGAAACCACATTTGGATGCAGCTAGACACATACTTAGGTATGTGAAGTCCACATTGCAGTATGGACTATTTTATGAGACTGGGGTTCAGATACAGTTGCATGGATACACTGATGCTGATTGGGCTGGTAGTATTTCTGACAGACGATCTACCAGTGGATATGTGTTCTCTTTTGGGAGTGCTGCAGTCACTTGGAGCAGCAAGAAACAGCCTACAGTTCCCTTGTCGAGCACAGAGGCTGAGTACAGGGGTGCAGCAATGGCTGCATGTGAGGTAGCTTGGTTGCATAAGCTACTTTATGATATGCATCAGTCTACAGATGGGCCAGTTGTCATTTATTGTGACAACATGAGTAGTATACACTTGGCAAATAACCCAGTCTATTATGCTAGAACAAAGCACATTGAGGTGTATTATCACTATGTACGAGAGAGGGTTTTACTAGGTCTTATTGATGTAGTTTATGTCTGCACAGAGGATCAGGTAGCTGACATATTCACGAAGGCATTGGGCGCAGAGAAGCTGCGCAAGTTCAGAGACCTGCTTGGTGTGCAGGAATTGGGATTGAGCTCGAGGGGGAGTGTTAAGATATCGAGCTCCACTCGTGATACGCATGGGTGACCGTTGTGTATTTATGTCACCGACTTGTCAGTTGCAGACGCGGTTGGTACACCACCCATGAATAATAGCTACATGATAGCTATCCTTATCTACTCTAGTTCGTGGCTCAGTTAGTATGCCACCTTAGTTAGTTGAGTTTGGTTTGAGACCCATAGATAGGGTTCTTCTATTTCTTTGTAAGTGAGTTCTTTTGGCTTACACAACTAAGAAGAGGAAAACTGTTTTCAGCCTCCACCCTTGTGTGCATTCCCCCATTGTGCAAGCAAGAAAGCTTCAAGTGAGACTCCTTCCTTCTCTCCCACAATCTTGACACTACCATGTCCCCTTCTTGAACTCGAGTAAAATGCTTGGACATGTTCACTATTTCTTTCAGACGAATCACCCTGCATATTTATCTCTTCAGTAATCATGAGAGAGATCAGCTCATCAAAATTTGGAAATGGCATCCGTACATAAACTAAAGTAACAAATGATTTTCATGCCTTATCATTGTTAAGGCTACTCAGAGTGGATGAAACCATATCATCATCATCCAGCATTGCATCAATCACTGCTAAAGCATCTGCAATGCTCCTCACCTTCAACACATACTCATTGACAAACATTTTTCCTTTCTTCAAGGCATTCAACTCTTTCTTGAGTTGAATCTTTTGTGCCTTTGTATTTGCTGAAAACATGCTCTCAAAAATTGCCCAAGCTGCATGTGAAGTTTATGCATTCCTGATATGTCCCAGCATAGTATTATCAATTACTAAAGATAGCCAGTACATCACGTTTTAGTCTTTCACATTCCACTCTTTCCATGCTTTTAACTCATCCGCAGTCAGAGGGATACCCAGCTCTAGCTCCTTTTCTTCACCTAAAACAAACTCATAAAGGCCCTTTCCAATGAGGAAGTTCGTCATACAGAACTTCCATGAAGGGTAGTTGTTCTTGTCGAGCTTCTTAATAATGGGATTTCTACTATTTTCTGCCATTATCACAAACAAGGATACAACACAGCAAGCTAGTCTTCTACAATCTTTCACAACACGTGCACAACAATACACAAGCAAAACTTTTCACTGATTGCTCAATAGTACATGTAATCTGCAACCTCTTTATAGATAAACCTTATGTTTGCTTCCTGCAAACACCTCAAAAATTATAGATTCATACACCAAATCTCACAACAATCTGAGATTTTTGCTCGACCCTGCTTCCAGTGCCTCCACAGGCACTATCCAAGAGAGAGAGTGGAAGAGTGGGAGAGCTTCTTACCCGTTGCTTGCTTGCTCCAACCTTTCTTCTTCTCCTTCACTTCAGCCTTCAAAATCAGCCTCTCTTAGTGGCGTGGCTCTGATACCATGTCAAGAATTGCGTGGTGGGGAGACTTGCTTGAGCTGCTGCGCCAAACACACACTATATACACAAGAGAAAGCTCACTTAAGAACACAAGAAGAGAGATAGAGGCCAAAAAACGTTTTTTTGCTAGTTTCTTCTTCTTTTTTCATCCACTATACAATGTACACAACGTATAGATAAGATACAACACAAAGGAAAGTAGCCTTCGAAGTCAAACAGTGCATAGCCGACTACACTAATAGACTGGTGTTATATCTTTGCCAGCTGTAGGTAGGTGTAACAAACTAAATATAATAAGTGATAAGTCAGTAGCCATGTGAGTATCATAATGACCACCAACATGCTAAGTGTAGACATGTGGACTCATCTAGCCAGGCAGTCCATCATCAATGTCCACACATGTTGAGCTTGCCGTCTCAACATATCAATGGGTAGCAATTTCAGCCCATTCAAAGATTTGGTATTGATGAAACTATGAGTGTTGTCCGTATCCACTAGAATATGTGCAAACTTGCCATTAATGAAACCTTTGAGTCTAAGTGTATTTTTCCCCTTTGCAACTAGTCCATGCATCATGTGAGATGTATACAAGGAAGCATGAGAATCACGATTACCACCTAGATCAAAAGGAAATCCATCCATGGGATCATAGAATTCTTCGTTGGTAGCATACTCTTCATCATGAATCTCTTCAACCATTGGGTATGCATCAACATGCAATAAATTTCCCTCTTGATCTCCTTCTTCTTCAACTTCCACTTCTTAAGTGATCACCATGTTGATTTTTGAGTTCTTAGCTTTACACTTTAGCTTATGATCTTGTGACCACTTCTCCCCACATTTGAAGCATAATCCTTTTGCATGCATTTCCCTAAGCTTGTCGTGAGGAAGGAAGTTTCTTTTAGAACTGTTTTGGAGCAGTTTAGGAGCATTTTCAGCTCTTGAAAAAGTACCTCTTGGCTCAGCCACATTTTTTAAAGTTTGCCCCTATTTTTGTACAAAATTTCCACCCTGTTTAGAGGCATAAATAGTGGGAAATGTTGGCACTTTGCTGTTATAATTGTTTGGACTATTTATAACCTCTATTTTATTGCCTAAAACAATCTCTTGATTGGATGAAAACTTGCCCATACTTTGTAGGTTGATTAGAAACATTATTGCCCATACTTCTTTGCTAAAAATTTATTGCATCTCTTTTGTACTTCAAAGAGTATCTTTCAGCCAATTGTATGGCCTCATGTAATATTTTTGGTTGTTGAGCTCCTACCTCCGATGATAGGGCAGGGTCAAGACCAAAAATGTATTTTTTCAGCTTAGCAAAATCCGAAATACCTTCAACATACATGGAAAAATTCAAGTAGGTATTAGAATAGTCTCTAACGGACATTCCTCTTTGATCGTATGCATACCATCTTCTTTGAAGCCTTTCTTTTTCCAAAGGAGACACAAAGACATCAATCATTGCTTGCTTGAACTCCTCCCAAGTGTCAAAATTTTGCCAATCTTTTGCATGTAATGCCACCATGTATGGGCATAACCTTCAAGACGAAAAGTGCAAAATAAAATTTTTTCTCTTCACTTCTAGAATAAAGGGTGAAGTATAATTCAAGTTTATTGATCCACTCCTCCCATTCTGAAGGTGAAGCATTATCTCCTTTGAAAGTAGTGATATTGATCTTCTCTTTATATTCTTTTTCATTGTAAGATGGCTGCCCATGAGATTGTTGTCTCCATGAATCTTTATTCCATGAATTTTGTCTAAAAGTAGGTGGTCCAAAACCATGAGATGGACATGATCTTGGTTTGGGATGTCATGAGCTGATCTTCACTCATCATGCCTTCCACCTTCATGAACTTGATTGTTGCCTGCATTCCCTTTTTGTGCATTTGAGGGCCGATGATAAGAATTCTTGTAGAAGGGGTCACATCCATGATAATTATTATCCCATCGAGTGTTGTCTTGTTTCCCTTCATGCCTATGATTATCCTTTGGATTGCTAAACTGAGGCCTTGGGTATGAATACCATGAATTTGTGAAGGATGATGGTTGCCCCTCACTCTAGATGATTCTCCCCTTTCAAAAGTGTGAATTATTGGGTGAGACTTCTCTTTACTTGGATGGGAAGGATTACCAACAAAGGGAATTGCATGGGAGTCTTCAATAGTTTGAGGTTCTCTTTGTGGCTTGCTTCCAGTTTCCTTTATGACTGAGATGAGCTCTTGGAATAAGGATTTATTGCTTTGCTGCAAATCAGAGATTCCTTGGTTTACTTGTGCCATCCCTTGCAACAAACCTTGATTCATATGGGTTAAACCTTAATTCAAAGCCTTAAAATCCTTAGAAAGATCTTCATTGACATGTCCCAACTCTTTTGACAGTAGGAGATAATCATTCCCTGCATGCTCTTCATGTATGTCATGCTGTCCTTGATGTGTTCTATAAGCAATCCCAATAATTAATTCTTCATCTATTTGATCAAAATTATGGGCTTCAATTGTGTAATTTCAATCCTCTTGGAATTTTCTGACACCATCATTCAATGCCTTAGTAATAAGGTCTTTCTTCTTATTCTTGGCCATTAGGAAACAATGATGTAGTAGTAGACAATTTGTCACTTAACCCCTTGTTTCTCTCGGAATATGGCACAAATCCCAATGCTTAATAGCTCTATGAATAGATTATTATATGGGGATATATAGATTTAGTAATATCTCAGCTTGCAATAAGGTATATGGGTAGAATGAACTCAAACAATGTATCCAAGACAGCCTGTTTCCACTAGACCCCATGTTAGTAAATTAGCCATAACTTTTGCTCCCAATGTCTAATTACTAAATTTTTTGATTCAAATGAAAGCTTAATATCCCCTCTTGAATCAAGGTGTTAAGATCCCAATTCAGATAATGACAAAATTTTCTATAATAGGAACTATGTACCTGTCCAGAGAATTCTTGCAACTTGTTAACACCTTGTGGAAACCCTGTTTGACCCTGTAGGAATACCCTGAGTGAAGGAAACCCTTGTAAACCACTATAGCAACTAGGAGAGGGTTATGGAAAACCTATAGGGCTCAAGAATAACCTATATATTGGTATATGCCTACTGTTTTATTAGTCAAAAACTATGTCAAACACCTGTAGGTACCTTGAAAATAGGAGATGCCCTGCACCTCTTCCAATGGTTCTTCAACCACTTATGGAACTCTCAATATTGTTGATCAATGCTATACTAGTGCCAATAGGCGATGCCTTGCACCTCTTCCAATGGTTCTTCAACCACTTATGGAACACCTCTTCTAATAGGAGATGCCCTGCACCTCTTCCAATGGTTCTTCAACCACTTATGGAACTCTCAATATTGTTGATCAATGCTATACTAGTGCCAAACTCTGATAATGGGGAATGTACCTACACCTAAATTTGAAAATTGCATGGGCTCCGAGACAAGAGGGATGTGCAAAGTTCAACCTCAAGCTGGGTTGTGCACCCCTTCAGGGTCTTAATCGGGAAGGGAGGGCCACCTCTCTTTTGTCTTCCCGACTCGCCTAGCATCCGCTTTTCCTTGCGGGAACCAACATGGAAAGTCCATTCTAATGGCTAATCAAACAAGGGTGCTATACATTGACTGAAAAAGCCTTTAAATTCTTTAATGAAATGCAAGTGGGGTATTGGGAAATGACTGAATTGAAAGGGCTATGGATAGGGCATTACCCTTTTTGCAGTGACTCACTACTTTTACAATGTTCCCACTTACCATTTTCATCATTGTTTCAGTCCTATAGCATCAATGTGTTAAGACTTCAAGCTCGATCTACTATCTTTGGTATGTAAGTTGTCCAATTGTACCACACTATGTGTACATTAAATAAGTCGGTGCTTAGGACTTAACTGCTTTGGTGTGAATGGTCCTTTATGACCTTAGGTTGTACATTCACTAAGTAGTGTGTGGAATGACAATAAAAGAGAGAGAGCACTTTGCTCTGACTGTTGCTTCTTCACTCTTGTCTCTATCTCTGATTGTTAACATGGTATCAGAGCACCCATGACTGGGCTCTATGGAGTGCATGTGGGAAGAAGACCTGAAGACTAACATGCCAAGATTGAAAAGAGAAGAGGGCTGCATGTCATTTCTCACCATTGCATACACAGGGTATGCATTGTTTCATTTGGTCTTGATCTTGCTCAAGAGTTGTTCTTGGCTTGTTTGGAGTCTTTCAAAGGCTCTATTGAACATCTTGGAGAAGGCATTGAACATCATTTGTGAAGAAGCTTGCTGCTGTGAGCTCCCCAGGCTACCAGCGTGTTGCGTCATTTTTTTGCAGGGTCATTCATGATTGAAACTCATTATGATAAGCACTAATCAAGTCATTAGATTCTTGATAATACACTTGGGAAGGGAATTGAAGTCCCTGATACACAAATGCATAATGTCAGTTATGAGCTGTCACACACATGTACAGATCTGAAATTGTGATAGGTCTGCTGGAATTTGTGACAAGGTAGCATATAGTTGACATTGAAGAGCATTTGAAGCTCTCTGACATGCTTGAAAGGACTTGATATAGCATACATATGCTCAGGAAGAAATATGTATTAAATGTCATGCTTGGAAGGTGCATTTTCTTGCTGAAATTACTCAGATCCGTGAGCTCCTAACAGGCTGAAAATTGTCATGATTATGTGGGTAGCATGTGCTACTTGCCAACTAGCTGACTTTGGTTAGCTCCAAGTACCTTATGACTTGCGTATGTCTGTCAAATGCTTTGAGCATTGAGAAGGGAGTTGAATGCAAATGTCTGGAGCTAAAGCAAGATGCTTTGACATGGTTCTTGAATGTCATGAACAATAAATAACTAGTAAATGCCTTCATTGCTACAGACTCTTGGAGACAGATCATTCTTGGATGAGGTCAAGATCATGTATTGAGTTTTATGCATGGTAGTATAAGGTTATGGCATTTTGCAAAGTTTTTGGGACTGAAACACCTTGACATTGACTGTTTTTTTTAGTAGCTGAAATATACAGTAGGTATATCTTATTTTGTACTTGCAACAAATGTCATACTCTATGTCAGAGTGACTTGACTGGGAACTCATATGCAGAGATAGATCTCTGAACTGCTACAAGCGTTATGGGACATGTATGACATGTATACTCAATGTTTTTGGCCTTAAAATTACAGCTGGTTACTCACAGTTTATAGTTTTCAGACTGTATATATTTACCCTGGCAGTGAGGTTACAGGAGTTTAAGCTGAAGCAACTATATAGCATATGTATTGTCAAGAATCGCGTGGTGGGGGGATTTGCTCAAGATGCTGCGCCGAACACACACAGAATGCACAAGGAGAAGCTCACTCAAGAGACAAGAAGAGAGATGGAGGCCAAAACGTTTTCTTGCTGGTTTCTTCTTCTTCTTCCACACACTTTACAATGTACACAAAGTATAGATAAGATACAACATAAAGGAAAGTGGCCTACTAAGTTAAACAATGCATAACCAACTACACTAGTCGACTGGCGCTATAACTATGCCAGCTCTGTAAATAGGTGTAATAACCTGAATATAATAAGTAATGAGTCAATGGCCATGTGAGAGTCATAATGACCACCGACGTGCTAAGTGTAGACGTGTGGACCCATCTAACCAGGCGGTCCATCATTAATGTCTGCATGTGTTGAGCTTGTCATCTCAACACTCCCACTCAAGCTCAATCGCATCTCTGCAACTCCAAGTAAGCTTCGAAACTTTTGAAGCTTCTCTGTATCCAATGCCTTCGTGAAGATATCAGCTATATGATCCTGTGTGCTGACATACACCAAGTCAATCTCACCTTCTAGTACCTTCTCTCTCACAAAGTGGTAGTGTACCTCAATATGTTTTATCCTGGCATGGAATATAAGATTCCTAGCCAACTGTATATTGCTCATGTTGTCACAATAAATGACAATTGAACCTTCCACTTGCACATCTAAATCAGCCAATAACTTTTGTAGCCATACTACCTCACATGTTGCAACAGCAGCACCTCTATACTCGGCCTCTCTACACTCCACAAAGCAACTGTAGATTGCTTTTTGCTGCTCCAAGTAACTGCTACACTACCAAGAGAGAACATGTATCCGCTGGTAGATCTTCTATCAGACATATTACCAGCCCAATCTACATCTGTGTATCCAAACACCTATACATCTGTACCTGCCTCATAGAAAAGTCCATAATGTAATGTGGACTTCACATATCTCAATATGCGTCTGAGTACATCCAAATGTGGCTTTCTAAGTACTTGCATAAATTGACTCACAAGACCAACAACGTAGCTCAAGTCTAGCCTTGTAATGGGATCAAACTCCCCACTATCCTCCTGAACATAGTAGGTTCTTCTATCTCATCCCCAACATCAGCACTCAACTTTACATTCTGCTCCAATGGGACTAAAAGTGGTTTGCATGCTATCATACCATACTTGGACAACATATCCAAGCCATATTGTCTTTGGAAAAACCATATACCATCATCACATCTGATCACCTCAATGCCAAGGAAGTATCTTAGCTCACCTAAATCCTTCATCTCAAACTTCTTCTTCAAAAAGTCCTTGACTTCAACAATCCCACTATCACTATCACCTATAATAATCAAGTCATCCACATAGATGACTATGATGACCAAACCTGCATCTCCCTTTCTCACATAAAGTGAGTGATCAGCATTAGAAACATAAAAGCCAATATTGACAACATACTCTTTGATCTTGTCAGACCATGCTCTAGGTGCTTGCTTGAGCCCATAGAGCGCCTTCTTCAACTTGCTCACATACGTGGGATGCTCTAAATCTTCATAACCTTTGCTGGCTGATCCATATACACTTCTTGAAAATCACCATGTAAGAAGGCATTCTTCACATCCATTTGCTGCAACCTCCAACCTTTGGTTGTTGCCAAAGCAATCACACATTTGATAGTTGCCATCCTAGCAAACTGGATTGAAGGTTTCTTCATAGTCTATGCCATATGTTTGGGCATAGCCTTTTGCAACCAGCTTAGCTTTGTACCTATTAATAGAACCATCTGCATTGTGCTTAATCTTATAAACCCACTTACATCCAATAGCTTTCTTGCCCTTCGGCAATGATACTAGATCCCAAGTCTTATTGGCTGCTAATGCAGCTATCTCCTCATCCATTGCTACATCCCAATGAGTATGACCAACAGCATCCTCAAAATAAGTGGGCTCAACATCCTCAACTAGTTTCACCATATAAGCATAATGGTGAGCTGCATAACCTTCAAAACCAAATCTTTTAACAGGGTATCTGACTTTGCTAGATCTGCGTACCATCGGATCACTCAATGGAGCCTTTACATTACTATGAGCTCTCTGTACACCTGGTGTCCTGCTAGATCTGCGTACCATCAGATCACTCAATGGAGCCTTTACATTACTATGAGCTCTCCGTACACCTGGTGTCTTGATAGAAGGAATAACAAGCTCATCATCCAAGCTCTCTCAGCCACTGGAGTCTCCATCAAGAACTACATCAATGCCATCTGACACTTTATTCTTTCCTTTGTCTTTACCTGTAGTGCTACTAGATGCACCTGAAGATGTAGAGCTACTCCTTAGTCTCCCAAACCAAGGACTACCAGATGATGTCTCTGGTCCACTAAGAGTCTGTGATTCTTGCTTTTCGGCCTACACATGAGTGTCATAATCATCATCATCATCCAATGCATCACCACTAGATGCATATCAACTACTCATTTCATCAAAGATGACATCCCTGCTCACTCTGAACTTACATGTGACAAGGTTATAACAGTGATACCCTTTCTGCTCTAAAGAGTATCCAATAAAGACACATTTTTCTGCCTTTGGATCAAGCTTCTTCCATAGCTCATCTGGCACATGAAAATATGCAACACAACCAAATAGCTTCAAGTGCGATACATCAGGCTTCTTACCAGTAAAGAATTCTTCAAGAATCATCCCATGAACTGCAGCTGTGGGAGTTCTATTCATAATGTAGACAGCAGTATGGACAGCCTCAGACCAAAAATGTTTGGGCATATTCCTTTTAGCCATTAATACCCGTGCAACTTTTGCAATATGCCTATTTTTTTTTTCTACAACACCATTTTGATGTGGGGTATACCTGCATGTGAACTGTCTCTTTATCCCATGAGACCTCAGAAAATCATTGAACTCATTTGAGAGGTACTCTCCCCCTCCATCTGACCTCAAGCACTTTACTTTCAAGCCTGTTTCTCTCTCAACTGCAGCCTTGAAAGTTCTAAAGTGCTCAAACGCTTCACTCTTCAAGAAATCCAGATGGACCTCATCGAGCTGTTGCTCCAGCTCCTCCAAGTACCACTTTGAACCACTACACATCGAATAGTATCATGGAGAAGCTACGGTAATCCACCGTAATAATACTTTGCAAGTTCCCAAAATACTCCATCTCATCCACAACCATGTTCGGATCCGTTGCTCGTCGCCGGCTCTCTTGCTCAAACCTTGCCATGACACCACAGTCCATTGTGGAGCGCAGTTTGTCAATACGCTCCACGTGAAAATACCGTCCGCGTGACCATGCTGCACTATATATTTTGTACTGTACATTGAAACACTCAAATTAGATGTCGCATATAAAATTTAGATACGAGATATTCTAAACCCCTCATCACCTTTGGACTACATCCCCTCGAGAACTCCCACTCCTCCATTGAGACCTCTGTCCCTTCGTTGGATGCTGCAGTCAAGGCTCCATGCAACCATCATGTTGACATAAACCGCGGCATCTCCTCCATGCCTTTGGGATATCGAATCAGTCGATGACGCGCACTGCGTCGGAATTCAGCTCGCGCTTCCTCTGGATCTTGCCTTGCAATCTGATACTTGGCGAGCCACGTATCCATGGAGGCATAGTGCAGCATACAAAAGCAATTTACCTTCTCTTCCATTGAGGCATCCATTCTTTTTTCTACCCCATTTCCAACCACCATATCTCTAGTCAGTCTATCATCATCCTTCAGCGTCCATAGCATTTCATTGTCTGGTTCCATCGTTGGTAGCCATTGTGAGATATGCACTAATGCCTCTGACACCAACCAACCTTCCGCCATGCTACCTTATGGACGAGCTCGTTGTCGCACAAAGCCTTTCAGAGTTTTCATGAAGCACTCCAAAAAGAACATCCATCGTGTATGGATAGGTCCAGCAATCTCCACTTCGTCCACAAGATGCACAAGAAGGTGAACTTGTATCGTGAGCATGCTAGTGGACAGGTATTTCTCAAAGAGACAGACCGTCTCCACTGCTCCCCGCCTCGCGGATTCAATAGAGGACGTCTTAATCTCTTTCTGTGAGATCCATTGCACCAAAGTCGACAACTTGTAAATGGCCTCGCGAATTTCTAGAGTAAGGCATCCTGCGATTGCGATCGGTAGGACAAACTGCCACAAATGAGAAAGCATTATGAATAATGGCCACTTTTCAAATTTCAAAATGCCCACACTAATTACAATCCACTCTGTTCACAAACCTGACATGTCTTATGCCAATCATGGGATTTTAGCCCCGACAATTGGTCATCTTTAGAAAATGCGGACCTGAGAGAACGCATCATACCCGTCGGAGTGCGGATAGACTTCATTACTTGCTTCACAATGCGCTCTTCTTTGGTGGACAAAACCCAAGGAGTGCGAGGAAGCTGCACTCCCCTTCAGCACTCGACTGCGGCCAAAGCGCCTCCATCTTACCTACCTCCTTCAAATCCATTCGTGACCCTATAGTGTCTCTCTTTCCTCTGATGTGGTCCCATAGCAAGCTGCCCACATTCTTGAAAATATGCATGGGATCCAACAAGTGGTTGACCTGTAAGTGGGTCCAATATGGCAACTCGTAGAAAACTGAGAATCGCCACATTCCATTTGGATGTGATTCCAGGTTTACCATTTTCAACTCGTACCAGCTTGCAGCATTCATACGTATTGGAGGTCGTCCAAGAAAACCTTCCCTGAGTTCATGATCCTCCGGCAAGAAAGCGGCGTGTCCTTGATATACCATCTTCTTCATGGTTCGTGACCTTCGGGAGTCTAACTATGGCCCACACAATGGACATGCATGATAACCTGAAGTAACCAGACCTGTAAGGCGAGCCACGACCTAGTGAATACTTGATTGAATGAAATAAAATATAGATATTACCAGCGAGAACGGAGGTCTGCTTACTTGAGCACTCTCCCAATCCCGGAAAGTCATGCATCGTCCACATGAGAATGGCTCGAATGTTGGCTGATCGCCGACCATCACGCATGCTCATATCTTGCACAGTGACCCCCTCCTCCCACAAAATCTTAAGCTCATCGACTAATGGACGAAGATACACATCCATATTTTTTACTTTGTAGCGGCCCGGGACGAGCAAGCTAAGGATGAGATGTCCTTTCTTCGTAGAAAGCCATGGAGGAATGTTGTAGTTGACAAGCACTATAGGCCACACACTGTAAGAAGTTGAGCGCAGACCGAATGGGTTCACACCATCCATGGCGAGACCGAGCCGAAGATTCCTTGGCTCTCGCGCAAAGCCTGGGAAGGTAGAGTCAATGTGGCTCCATGCGCGCGAATCCGCTGATATTCGTTGAACTCCATCCGTGGACCTATTCTGCACATGCCACGTTGTCAAGCTTGCCATGCCAGACATGCGAAACATGTGGTTTATGCGGGGGATGAGCGGAAAGTGTCTGAGAACTTTTTGAGGGATGGTTTGCCCTTGCAGACCACCATAGGCCAATTGGAGTGAAGAGGCCTCAAGCAAATCACTCTATTAATATCCAGTTGGAAAGAGGTGAGCCAAGTCTCTGACCCGATTGATAGAAGATTGCAAGGAGCCATTAAAAGCATTGGAAGCTACCAAAAAAGAGCAATAGGAGCAAGGTGCATGGGATGGACCTACATGCCTCCATCTCAGGCTCCAAGATTGTAGGTAGGTCGGGAAGGTTGTCTGTCTCCTCCGGCATTAACGGTATAAATGGGCCTTGCGAGTGGTGGATTGGCTTCTGCAATCCATCCATCGCACGTCCACGAACTCTTCTAATTGGCTGCAAAGGGTGCACTCCCCCTTGGGTCGAGACATCATCCCCCTGGATAGAAAATTTGCCAACAAGACCCGATCTTATTGTGTATGGTTTTCAACTAGCTTGCGAGTACAATGCATGATTAATATTAACTTCAAATTACCGTTTGCTGAAAATCCGCAATCGCCTGATCAATGATCTCAGATTGAAACTCGCCAAATCGTTGTACGTGTTCTATAAACAATCGGCATTTTCGTCTAATTGCCAACTCACATTGAGAGCAAGGACATGGGACACGCTGATTAAGATACGTCTCGCGATCTTGAACAATAAGACCTTCTTCGTTTTCCATCTTATCTACATTACAGCAAACAAGGCTTAAATGGATAGCTTTATGGAGATGTACGTCAAGTTGCAAGTTGACCATAAATCTTGCATTGTACATAGTAGTTGAGAGATTTATTGATGTTATATCTCGACCTTGTATCATGCTCAAGGATTTGTTTGTCCCGGTAGATAATTATTCGTTATTGTAAAAAACTGCACTAGATGGCTTTGAGTATAAGTAATCCATTTATGAGCATCATTGAGGATCTCTTAGTCTAATAATAAATCAGTCTCAACAAAAAGCATCTTAGAAATGTGATTTTTTTGTCCTAGGATCACGTATTAAAATTAATGCCATCTATGAAATTTATCAACTATAGTAATAAAATTTATTTCAATCAATTATACTCATAGTCATAAGACTTGAGGGAAAATATCCTATACTCAATTTAAGGGATTCTTCTTCTATAACAATACTTTTGGGTTCATTTTAATGAAGTACCATAATGACCATTAGCTAGGGTATCATCTTCTTTTAGTCCTTCCGTTGACTAGTTAGCATGATTTCTAATTTGTTATGCCTATAAAGTTAATACAAAAACAATGAATTATGCATATCACAATTAGATCCCCTACTTGGACATTATGAAGGACATGACCAATTTTAAGCCATCTTAAAGAGTCACCAATGTACGTGGCCCATGGCAAAGCACATTGCATACCATTATCGATAAGTCTATTATCGTGCATCTTAGATGTCCTAATTAGACTTTATAAATGGTATGACTAATTTTTAGCCCCCTTAAAGAGTCGATGTAATGGTACCCATAAAAAAAGTAAAGTGGATACCATTACCATAATCATGGATATGCTATCATTCCAATATATGTTATCTTTCTCTTTCTCTCCCTCTCCCTCCCTCTCTTTCTCTTTCTCTCGTATTTCCTCTCCCTCTCACAATATATCTTAACACTCTCTAAAAGCAAAAGGGAGAGGGAGAGAGAGAATGCACTCTCTCTCCCTCTCCCTCTCCCTCTCCCTCTCCCTCTCCCTCTCTTTCTCTCCCTCTCTCTCCCTCTCCCTCTCTTTCTCTCTTTTTCTCTCATTTCCTCTCCTAAACAAGCAAAAAAGAAAGTGATTCAAACATTAAACAAGCAAGAGGGAGAGTGAGAGAGAGAATGCACTCTCCCTCCCTCTCCCTCTCCCTCTCCCTCTCCCTCTCTTTCTCTTTCTCTTTCTCTTTCTCTCCCTCTCTCATTTCCTTCCCCTCCCTCTCCCTCTCCCTCTCTTTCTCTCCCTCTCTTTCTCTCTTTCTCTCTCATTTCCTAAACAAGCAAAAAATAAAGTGATTTAAACATTAAACAAGCAAAAGGGAGAGGGAGAGAGACAATGCACTCTCCCTCCCTCTTCCTCTCCCTCTCTTTCTCTTTCTCTCCCTCTTTCATTTCCTTCCCCTCCCTCTCCCTCTCCCTCTCTTTCTCTCCCTCTCTTTCTCTCTCATTTCCTCTCCTAAACAAGCAAAAAATAAAGTGATTTAAACATTAAACAAGCAAAAGAGAGAGGGAGAGAGAGAATGCACTCTCCCTCCCTCTCCCTCTCTTTCTCTTTCACTCCCTCTCTCATTTCCTCCCCCTCCCTCTCCCTCTCCCTCTCTTTCTCTTTCTCTTTCTCTTTCTCTTTCTCTCCCTCTCTCTCCTTCTCCCTCTCCCTCTCCCTCTCCCTCTCCCTCTCCCTCTCTTTCTCTCTTACTCTCTCATTTCCTCTCCTAAACAAGCAAAAGAGAAAGTGATTTAAACCTTAAACAAGTAAAAGAAAGAGAGAGGGAGACTCACCGATGAGATATGGCTAGCATGGGGCGGCTCCTCTTTGCGATGAAGGCTCCTCCTCTCCTTCGCGAACAACGGCGGCGGCGGTGGCAAGTCTTCTTCCTCTCCTTCTCTCACGACTGTCGCTCTCTCCCTCGCTCTTGCTCTCAAAACTCACAAGCCGCAAACGCAAAATGAAAACCGCGCTCGGTTTCAGCCGCTTTTTTTCCCTGTGGAGCGTCGCTATTTGCGTCACAAATAGCGACGCTATTAGCGACGCCAATAGTGACGCCGCTATCCGTCGTCGCTAATCGGCGTCGCTACTAGCTCAAATCCTTGTAGTGAGTGGTAAGTGCATTAGTAAGACAAGGGCATTACAAGAAATTTCTAATGGCCAAATTGGATCTTAAAGGCAATTTTATAAATGTCAGGGGTAGCCATATATACTTGATATGTGATAATATAACTTAAGGTCAATCTTGCTAAACATAGTAGCACCTTACACTTTGTCTAGCAAATCATCCACAAGAGGAATTGGATATCAGTTTTTAGTATTAATTTTATTTAGAGCTCTATAATTTATGCACATATGATAGGTTTGATTCTTTTTCTTTACTAAAAGAATAGGAGCTCCAAAAGGTGAACTGTTAGGCCAGATTACTTTTCTATTTAATAGTTTTTCAACTTGTTTATTTATTTATTTTGTTCTACCTGATTATGGTGATAAGGAGCTTTACTACAAGGAAGTTGACTACCAAGTAAAAGGTCAATTTGATGATCCTTGGGTCATGATGGAGAAAGTTGAAGAGGCAAATCATAAGAAAAACAATCAAAAATTTTATTAATAAAATTTTTCTATCGAATGGTCAATCTTAGAATTAATACTTTGGACTTCATTAAGTAATATGAGAAAAGCTTTAGATTGTTTTCGAATAGCACGTTTTGCCTAAATATGACTAATTAATGGATATAGCTCAGTGTTTGTAAGTCCTTCAAGAAAAAGAATTTTATCTTCATATTGAATATGCATCGACTGCGTATCATAATCAATATGAGGATTAAATTGATGCCATCAAGGCATACCTAAAATTACATTGGCAGATTGGAATGGTGTTACTAAAAATTTTATTTTTTCTCCATAAGGTCCAATGTAAATTTATTATCCATGTACTTATTTAGTTCCATTATATCATTGCCTTACAAATGTAGCCTTAATTTTATAAGTGGATAAAGCAATTTTAAGTTACAATTTTTTGACTACCTTTTCTGAAACAAAGTCATGCATGCTGCTCTCATCATGCAAAACAGACATTTCATAATTATGGATTTTACATCTCATTTTCAATAAATCATGGATAGAAATTTTCCCAAAGTGAGGTTCATCAATATTGTTTATTATTAGATTTTTCTTCCATAAGAATGGCTTCATCAAAATCAGGTATCGTTTTAAGGCCTTCAGTGCTTCATTAGCTCCAAGATAATTTAAATGTGCAATAAGCTTTTTCTAATCACGAGTATTGGCCATAGGACAATGACTGGCAATATGGCCAAAGTGATTGCATTTATAAAAAATTACATGCTCAAAAGTGGTATTTGAGATACTTGGATTAACATTTTTAGGTTTAAATGATCTAGGTATAGTAGAAGGAAAATGACAAATCTTGGGATTAGAATTTGAAGTAGGTTGGCTTACATTATTATAAAAATTTCTCATCCAAGGTCAATGATTAGGACGATTCTTCCCGAATTGAATTAAAGTTGGAAGCATGAAAAGAACTAAAATGAGAATTTTTGTTACCCATATTATTTCCTATGGAAACTTAAAGTTATCTTTAATTTGTTTCTTTTCAGCAGCATCATGCGCCAAAGAGATAGCCTCATCCAATTTGCCGGGTTTAAACATGTTGACTTTATTAGAATTCAAGCTCAACTTTTTGGTATGACTGTACCCGACATTTAGTATGTCTAGCTGTACACATGTTGACATTGAATAAGTAGGTGTTTAGCTTAGCTCTCTTTGGTGTGAATGGTCCAGTTGTGACCTTAGGTTGTACGTACTTGTTTTAGTTATGTGTGATGGATAAAAAAGAATGGCATGAGCTCTTGGCTCTGTACTGTTGGCTTCAATCCCTCTCTCACTCTTAACATGGTATCAGAGCCATGAATGGGCTCTTTGTAGGATGGCATTGGTGGAGCAGACCTTGAAGCTTGAAGATAAAGTATGTCCCTTGAAGGAGCTAGTGCAATAGGCTGAAAACTATCATTTACTATGGACAACAAGCATAGTCTTCTACTAATGCATTGTATGACATAAGCTCTTGAAGACATGACATTTTTTTGGATGATGAAATGATCATGAATTGATCTCCAGTTGTGATGACATATGTATATGACACTGTGAGGAGTTTTTGGGCTGAGATACATCTTGTTTTGACTGTGCTTGAGTTGGCTACAACCTGCAGGAAGAGGTAACTATTTGAATTGCAGTAAGGGTGTTTGAGGCACATACACTCTATTGTTTGGCTGGAAAAGAAGCTGTTGATCACTGTCATTTGTTGATACTTACAGACTGCTTGCCTGTACATGAACAGTTTACTTGATTACATGCTGGTTATGCAGTGAATGCAGTCTATATATGCAGGCTACAATACCTAAGTGATTGCCAACTGACAGGAGGTGAATGTACCATTGTTTTTGGATTGAAACATTGCTTGTCTAAGCAAAGGGTATGCTGAAAACTGTCATAAACAATTGCAAGTTGAAATTGAACTGTTAAAAAGATTTGGTTTTTGTAGGTAGCCAGGCAAGGTTTACACTATGGCAAATGCTGAGAGGACAGACAATATTACCCAGATTGTGGGGGAAAAGCGTGACAGCAACCATTATGCCATATGGAAGTTCTGCATGGAGAACTTCTTGATAGGGAAAGGCTATTGGGAGCTAGTGGATGGAGCTGAGGATGATCCCAAGCTTCCTACAGGTGACAGGCATCCGACACAAGACTAGATGCGAGCTCATCGAGCATGGATGGAGAGAGCACGCATGGTTTTGCACTGGCTGTCCCTATGTATATCAGATGCCATGGTAATGCATATAATGAATTGCAGCTCTCTTAAGGATGCGTGGGACATTTTGGTCAGGTACTCTGGCACCACTACAAGTGCTAGGAAGATACAATTAAAGTAGAAATTTAACAACATGGAGAGAAAGGGCAGGTCCATATAGGACTACGTGACAGAGATCAAGACGACTGCGGATCAGTTGGCATCTGTTGGTGCTCAGGTTGAAGATGAAGACATGGTTGCTATGACTTTGAATGGCTTGGGTCCAGATTATAAGTCTTTTGATAATTCTGTGTCTGTGCGGGCTGAAATGTCAGATTTCAACAAGCTGGAGGCCTTACTTATCCATGAGGAGGTTAAACTTGGCTTGGATACAGGCTCTAGCAGTATAAAAAGCAAGGATGCAATATTTTATTCCAATCAACATGGCCATGGTAGCCGTGGTAGAGGCTATGGTCCTGGCAGAGGAGGCCAACAAAATGCATCCTATGGAAATAATAACCAGCAGGAATCAAATGCAAGAGGAGGTGGAAACTTCAGAGGCAGGGGGAGATCTAGTTCTCGTGGTAGAGGCTCTTGGTGCACCAACAGCACCCATCTGACAATCCAAATAAGCATAAGGATTGCATTACTGTGGAAAGTATGGTCATATTGCAAAGGACTGCTGAAAGAAGTAGGGCAATTAAAAGGGTAAACAATATGGAAAATTTGCTTCGTCCAGTCAAGCAGATGATGCTTCAAGAGATAGATTATTTGCCATGCATTATGTTAAAGACAGAGCTACTGAAAAATCCACTGATGATGTAGTATGGTACATTGATTCACGGGCATCGAATCACATGACCCCTCATGGTGATTGGTTCACTAACATGGTGGCTAAGAGAAATGGCTATGTATGCACAAGTGATGACGCAAAAAGCATAGCATTGAGCATAAAGGAAAAGTTCCTCTTGTGATTTATGATGGCAAGAAGAAGCACTTACATGATGTATTGCATGTCCCATCAATTACAAAGAACTTATTGTCTATGGGAAAAATGACCGAGTAGAACTTGTAGGTTAGGTTCAATAAGCATGGGTCCTTTATTGAAGAATTTGGCAATGGATGCAAGTTGATTGCTCGCGGTCATCACAGGAATGGCAGGATGTTTACTCTTGATGCCACTTTGCTTCAACTATGTTTGACCATAGTTCTGGCACTGTTAGAGATTTGAAAATTTGGCATAAGAGAGTAGAGCATGTTAACTTGCAAAGGTTGCAAATGATGCAGAAAAAACAACTCGTTACAGGTTTACCCAAGTTTGCATATTCTGACATTGGTCATGTTTGCAGTGCTTGCTAGTTGGTAAATAGTCTAGGTTGCCATTTGTCAAGCATGTAAGGCAAAGCACATGTCCATTGCACTTAGTGCACTCTAATGTCTGGGGGCCATCCCATAATGCATCTATGGGAGGCTCCAGGTACTATGTGACATTTATTGATGATTACAATTGCTATACTTGGGTGTATATACTGAAGGCAAAAGATGAAGTGATGGCTATTTCTCAGTAGTTTAAGAAACAGGTAGAGAAAGAGTTTGATTGCTATATCTCTTGATTGAGATCAGATAGTGGTGGTGAGTATGTGTCGAATGTTTTTTATAGTTTTTTGGCTAAAACTGGCATATGCAGGTAGCTTACCTATAGCTATACTCCACAGTAGAATGGAGTGGCTGAATGTAAGAACAAGGTGTTGATGGAAGCTGCTCAAGCAATGATGAGTGAGAAGAGTATACCACTCTATTACTGGACTGAGGTTGTTATGACAGTCGTGTATATCTTGAACAGGACTCCATTGTAGGTATTCATGAGATGATACCATTTGAGAAACTATATGGCTACAAGCCTGATGTTAGCCACATGAAAGTATTTGGTTTTCTTGCTTATGTGCATATCCCTAATGAGAAGAGGAAGAAGCTGGAACCAAAAGCTCATAAGTGTGTCTTTATTGGTTATTCGTAGGAGAAGAAGGCATATAAATGCTATGATCCCTCTACTCGGGAGTTACTAGTGATCAGAGGCATTATCTTTGATGAAATGGCATCTTGGTATGCATCACCGGTTCTAGTGCCATCAGATATGCCTTCTACACATGTTTCTAGAGTTGATTCGCAGTAGAGTATTGTAGTGACAGGCCCTAGTGATACGATGGTATCTCCATGGATAGGGAGATTGATGAGCTCTAGCTCATCGTCCACTAACACCACTATGTCAGTGAGAGGGAGATATGGTGTGGTGGACATCAAAGGAAAAAAAATTCATTGAGGATGCATCTGGTGAGATGACACGTGGTAGGATGACTTCAGGCTATGACTCAGCTGACAGTGTAGACAGTGAGCCTGGTATTCTGACAGTGTATATACCTCGTACCAGGCAGAACAGGTACATTCCACATGAGAGAGGGGAATTGAGTAGTGCACCATAGCTTAGACGATCCTAGAGAGTCAGGTACCCTGTGGATAGGCTAACTTACAATGATTACTATGCAAAGAATTTTGCTTATATGACAAAGGTGATAGAGGTCAAAGAGCCTACTACATTCACTGAAGCAGTGATGAATAAAAATTGGTGCACAGCTATGGATGAGGAGATAGATGCTTTGTCTGAAAATAGTACTTGGGATCTTGTGCCAGAAGGAAAGAAGACCATTGGCTGCAACTGGGTCTACAAGATTAAATGCAAGTCGGATAGCAGTCTTGAAAGGTACAAAGCTAGGCTGGTTGCTAAGGGGTATGCTGAATAGTACGGACTTGATTATGAGAAAACATTCAATGCTATTGCCAAGATGGAAACCATATGCATAGTGATGGCATTGGTTGCTGCTAAGGCTGGAAATTGCAATAGATGGACGTTAAGAATGCCTTTCTTACTGGTGACTTGGCAGAGGATGTCTATATGGATCAACCCGAAGGGTATGTTCACCATGATTTTCATCATTATGTGTGCAAGCTAAAAAAAGCATTGTATGGGCTGAAGCAGGCTCCGAGAGCTTGGCATGCAAGGATTAGTAGTTACTTGCAAAGTTTGGGATTTACTGTTGGGAGGGCTGATCACAGTCTATTTACAAAAAAGATCGACAAAGGCTTAGTAGTGCTGGTCATATATGTTGATGATTTGATAATTACTGGGGATGATGACTTGGGCATACAAAATATTGTGGAAATGCTGAAATCAAAATTTGACATGAAAGACTTGTTGAGATATCGAGCTCCACTCGTGATATGCCAGGGTGATCGTTGTGCATTTATGTCACCGACTTATCAGTTGCAGATGCGGTTGGTACACCACCCATGAATAATAGCTAGATGACAGCTATCCTTATCTACTCTAGTTCGTGGCTCAGTTAGTATGCCACCTTAGTTAGTTGAGTTTGGTTTGAGACCCATATATAGGGTTCTTCTATTTCTATGTACTAGAGTTCTTTTGGCTTACACAACTAAGAAGAGGAAAACTGTTTTCAGCCTCCACCCTTGTGTGTATTCCCCCATTGTGCAAGCAAGAAAGCTACAAGTGAGACTCCTTCCTTCTGTCCCACAATCTTGACATGGTATCTGAGTCTTGTTTGTGGTAAGGAGCTCAAGAAAGCAAGCCAAGCTCGCGGCGTTCTAGTAAGAGGACCAGTGTTGCTTTCATTTTCTGTTTTGGGAGCAGATTTCTGCAGGTAGCACAGCCAGAAATTGCAAGAGTGCATTGTCTCAGGTTGAAACGCCCTTCGCGGTGAAGCAAGAGGGCAGTATATGCTGCGGGAAAGGGCTTTGCCCTTGGCGACCCTGTTTTTTTTATTTGAGGCCATTTCGGGGCCTGTTTTGGAGGCGGAAGTTTTTTGCACGCACTCAGGAAAAGGCCCAGTTTTATGCTGTGCGACCACTGTTCTATAGGTCGGTGAAAAGTTACCACAGAAATTGCATCGTATGCTTGTGTGCAGAGACATTGGGAGTTACAAAATCATCCTTGGTTCCTGTTTATGCAAAATCGTCACTAGGAAGTGACTGTGTGGTCAAATACCACTTTTGCCAGTTTTGCAGATTTGCCCTTGTGAGGGTGAAGATGTGTTTTTTGCAGTGACAGACCTTTTTGCAGTGTTCTGTAATGGCATCTGATTCTCTTTCACAGATTGTCACTGAAAAGCTTGACAAGAACAACTTCCAAGCTGTAACGTGCCCGCTAGACTCATTCCGGACACGTCTTAGCAGTCCATCGGGAAGGATGTCTAGAAAGCTCCGCCCGGCACTCCCATGGAATGTTACGGGACTTGCGATCTAGGTCTTCCCGCGTCTGCCACGTAGCAGAAGTATCCTGGCCGTTCCCACTTAGGATCGACCTGAATTTGGGTTTTCCTGTTTGGTCATTAGCTAGCGGCAACTAGCGTCAGCCCCGATCGAACTACTTTACGTAGAAACGCCCGGTCTGAAGCGGATTCAAGCTGCACTTGGTTAAAGGAGAATGGGGAACGAGAGGGATGCAAAGCTCGACCTCTCTGCCATAAGGCATAGTCCCATTCCGTTCCCCTAAAACAGCATAAATCGGGTAATAGTTAATTCTAAGTCATCGTTCTCGTTACTTGTTTCGATGATGATGATCATCCTCTGTTCGTCGAAGACCTTGAGAAAAGTTCCCGGCTAACCGGGACCACCCTTCCATAGGACAGACCCATGGTCCATCCTCCGCACTTTCCTCGGTTTGTTTTAGTTATGTAATTATCTACCACATTAGTTTGACATATACAAACAGCTTCCTTGATTAACCCTGTTAAGCACTGGTTCCTTCACGTAATCTTATCACAGGACATAAAGAAAACAATGCCAAACAACTCCTTTATTATCATTATATCCTTTTATCTTTGAAATACAAGGAGTTCCCGCCCGTAGGCGTATTCATAATCCGCCCGAAGGCTATCCAGTAATCCTTCCTGTGATTACTATCCCAAGTTTCCGCCCGTAGACTAGTATGCGGGCCTCGAGATCCAATCCCGAGTCACGTTAGTCTCTTGTGCAGGGCCCGGAAGGCGAGGGATTTACAGCCAGAGCCCCCCCTGGCACCCAAGCGTCCTCCTGCTCCAAGCAGAACTCAACGGAGAGACCTCTCACGGCGGGTTCGGTCCACGTTCCCGGCGCGGTTCACAACCCCCTTGGTTAGGGTTAGGCAGGCAGTCGGGGGTAACTGAAGCTGCCTCTTCCTTCAGGACTTTCACCTGAAGCGTTTAAATATGTTTTCCTCCTTTAGTTCATTGAGCAAACAATGCAAACAGTCCTTTCTAAACTGTTACAAGCACAATCAATTTCAGTGGTCTTTTAGCTGGCAAACTGTTAAGGAGTGGCTCCTTTTCTCCGAATGCAACCCGCATTCGATCCGGAATCAATTGCAACTTAGCAAGATTCCTATCATTCTTGGGTTAGGGTCATACCCTTCCAATACATTAGGTTTATTGTGGCAGGATCCAGCGACCATGTCGCTTTAGTTTATTGTCTGGTCATTTACTTCAAGGCAAACACCTAACCTTTCCCAAGGGTGATAAACTAGATCAATAGTTACAACTACACCAATATATGTAAACATGTGATTCACTGTTTCAACGCATCACATGGTTCACAATAACCCCATTCTTTCTTGGTAACGTAAAAATGCCTAATAATCTGGACACTAACTTTCCTAGGTCCTACTAGGATTTACATCAAATAAACATGCCACTTGCAAGTCCATAGTTCATGTTTGCGCCCTTCTATTCCTTTTCGAATAACATCTTATGGGTGATAACTTTTCCTTATGAATCATTACAAGGAAGATTTATCTAAAAAGGTGACATGCCATTAATCTTTCCATACCTAGTAAAAAGGTGTACCTCAATAACTTCAACCTTGTAATGAGGCAACAGTTGTCCCCGGCTCGTCACTTTAGAATGCACAAAAGGAAACTTGCTAATAAGGTCCTACAAATGCATAGACACCTTATGCTCTTTTCATTCATTCCTTTGAACGTACCAATGATCAATTTCCATATCTTAAGCTATTTCTAATAATGTTCAAATAGCCAATTCATGTCCTAATTGCATTTAACTTGACTAGTTGCATTTGACATGCATGAGTGCCTCTAATCCGTGAAGTTATCGTGAATAATTCAATACTTTTGTGTGGAATCCAAATAGATAAAACCTGGACTTGCGGACTCCGGAAAATATCCACGTATGCTCGGGGTGAACCTTCCGCATCGCACCTTGTGATCTTTCTAGAAACCATCGCGAATTCGATCTCCAGCTAGCCTTTGTGGACTTCAACTTTTTGCCTTGGCTTGCAATCTTATGACCTTGGCTCGCCTCCTTTGTATGCGCAACTCTCTTTGTTATATGGCTTCCTTGACCGAAGTTCCGATTTGCGGAATTTGCCTTGGCGGGCCTTAGGGTTCTTATGAGATCCCTTTGACAGTGGCGATTTGAGAGCTTTAGTCCTCCTTGAAATTCCGGATTAAGGAAGGATTGATGATGTCCGCGGAAAAAGGCTCTTGCGAATGGGCCTTGCACGAATAGGACTTTAGAGTTCTTCTTCTTCTTCCAAAAATCCAAGGACCGGCCTTGGGGGATTGGTGGGAAAGCCTTTATGGGCTTCCTCTCTTTATTCTTCAAAATCCGAGGATTAAAGATTGGATCTTTGGAGGATCTAGCGGGACGGCCTTAAGATTCGAGCCTAGAAGGCTTATGGGTGATCGGTGAGAAGGATTTTGTGTTGGGCATCCGCGAGAAGGGCTTACACCGGCTAATACGGCTATGTGGTGATAAAGCGGGAAAGGGAAATTGAATTCCGGGCAAAAAACGGGCTTATGAAGGCCTCCCCGTGTCACCTCCTTCTCTTCTAAATTCCCGGGGGTGTGGAAAGACTCATGGGGGGAAAAAGGTAGTGGGAAGGGGGCTTAAGAAGCCCCCTTAGAAGCTTCTTTAGAGAAGCTTCTAAGAAGCTTCTCTTGACACGTCCACGTGTGGAGGAGGTGGGACGTGATCCCGGCGGCAGCGGGCTGGGCGGTCTGAGGCGGCTGGTGGCGACCAGCGGGCTGACGACTGGGGCAGCGTGGCGGCTGGCGGACGGTGCTGTGGCCCTCCTTCACGACGACATGGCGACGACCTCCACGGCCGGGCCCTTCACACGGCGGCCTCCTGCAACACACGGCCATCTCCCTCACGGCAGTCCTTCCCTTCCACACGACCTTCTGCCGTCATCTTCCCTTCACAGCATGCCCACCCTCTGTCTCCCCTTAGAGGGGGTTCTTATAGGTCCTTGGGAGAGAGGGGTCTGCCCACGTGGCGGATGCATGGCCTCTCTCCCATCCTTCCTTCCCATGCTCCACTAGCCCATCCCTTTCCCCCAGCCACTCATCGGCTGGGGAGGGTAATAAAAAAATTTGTAATAACCTTACCTTTATCCCCTTATCCTCCTCCCAAGAGGGGGTTTTCCCGCGGCTATGCCGGTTCGAATCCCTCGGCCCTATTTTCTTGACGATGGAATGTCTCTATTCCCCGCGTGTAGCTATAGCTCAACTGCTGGCCTAGCGATAATCCTTGCACGGGATTCATATGACGTGCGGCAAGTTAATATTTACCGTACATGGTACGCGGAAATATTACACAAGCATGGAGGTTTAGAATGACGAATTTCCTTATGGGAAAAGGATATTGGGAATTTGTTGCAGGAAATGAAGAAGAACCAGTTCTTCCTGATGTTCCCAATCAACAGCAAATGCAGGCATTCAAAGCATGGCATGAGAGAGCCAGGAAAGTTATGTACTGGCTGTCTATCAGTATTTCAAACTCTATGATTGTGCATACTCAGGATGCAAGTACGCCAAAGGAGGCATGGGATACTTTGTCAAAAATGTATAGCACAAATACGCAAGCCAGGAAAATGCAGCTCAAGCAAGAGTTACATAATGTGCAAAGAGAAAGTATGAGCATCAATGACTACCACATGAAGGTGAAGAAGATTGCAGATACACTTGCTTCCATTGGGTCGCCAGTGGAAGATGATGATTTAGTTTCTGTGACCTTGAATGGTCTAGGAAAGGATTATGCACAGTTTCGGACATCCATTTCAGTTCGTGAAAGATTTCCTGATTTTGAGGAGTTGATTGCTCTTCTAATTTCTGAGGAGCAAAGAAATGGTGGTGCATCTTCTTCAGGAGGAACTTCAAAAGAAACTGTCTTCTACTCAAATGCTGGAAGAGGTAGAGGCAGAGGTAGAGGAGGCTGATTTGGAGGCCATGGTAGAAATCAGAATATGCAGTAGACTCAAGAAAACCAGTCCTATGGAGGAGGACGTGGTAACTCTAGACGCAGGGGGAGCCAAAGAGGTCGTGGTGGATGGCAAAGAGGCCAAAATGCAAACAGTAATGTTGAATGCTACTACTGTGGTAAAATGGGTCATATGGCTAAAGACTGCTATAAAAAGCAGAATGACATCATGAATGGAAAACTGCAACAAGGAAATTATGCATCTTCTAGTAGACAGGGTGATGACAGAAATGAGCATTTGTTTATGGTGTAGCACATGAACAATTCTGTGACAAGTGCAGAAGAAAGCAACGATGTGTGGTATGTTGACTCAGGTGCATCAAACCACATGACAGGTCATGCAGAATGGATGGAGGATGCAAGGAAAATGGAAAAACCAGGATTTGTGGAGACTGGTGATGATACTGCACATCCTATTGTGCAGATTGGAAAAATTCATTTGTCTATGCAAGATGGGAAAAAGAAATACATGTCCGATGTATTTCATGTCCCAAATATCACCAAGAATCTGGTTTATGTTGGTCAAATGGTTGAGCAGGGCTTGCAAGTCAGATTTAATCCTCATGGATGCTTTGTTGAGGATATGAAAAATAAAGGTTGCTTGAAAGCAAAAGGAAAGAAGAAGGGCAGAATGTTTACGTTGGATGCAGACATGTCTGAATTGAGTGCAGCAATGTTTGCACATGGGACCGATGTAGTTGCAGATATTGATATCTGGCATAAACGCGTTGGCCATGTTAATGTACAGCGACTTAAATCAATGCAGGCCCAAAATATTGTTGCAGGATTGCCTAAATTCAAGGTTGCAGAAATGCATAAGGTATGTGAAGCCTGTCAGTTTGGAAAACAGGCAAGGAAACCATTTCCTAGACATGTTCAAGAGAGTAATAAGCCATTGGAATTAATCCACTTTGACGTGTGGACTACTAAAGCTGCATCTCTTGGAGGCTGTCATTATTTTGTCAGTTTTATTGATGACTATAGCAGAAAAGTTTGGGTGTATTTTATGAAGAAGAAAAGTGAAGTGTTTGGGCATTTCAAAACTCTTAAAGCTATGGTTGAAAAAGAAACAGGTCTGCAAATAAAATGCCTAAGGTCAGATGGAGGGGGAGAGTACCTCTCAAATGAGTTTGCAAGGTTCTTGCAGGAGCATGGCATAAAGCAGCAATATTCATGTAGTCATACCCCACAACAAAATGGAATTGCAGAAAGGAAAAACAGGCATATTGGAGAGGTATCTCGTGCCATGCTCAACGAAAAAGACTTGCCAGATTTTTACTGGGCTGAAGCACTTGCTACAGCAGTCTACATAATGAATAGGACTCCCACTGCAGCAATACATGGGATGACTCCAGAGAAGAGGTATACTGGTAGGAAACTAGATATTTCTCATTTGAAAATTTTTTGTTGCATTGCCTATGTACATGTGCCAGATGAGTTGAGATCCAAGTTGGATCCAAAAGCTGAGAAGTGCATCTTTATTGGTTACTCTCTGCACAGCAGAAAGGGTATAGATGCTATAACCCTTCTACTCGTAAGTTTACAGTGAGCAGAGATGTTGTTTTTGATGAGATGAGTAGCTGGTATAAACTAGTAAATGTGATTGATGATGTAGATGCACAAAATGGTAATGTTGCACAGAATTCACAGCAGCAGTCACAAAATATTAGTGGACCTAGAGCGTCCTTTAGCAGTGGTTCACATTCTTTGCCATGGACAGGCAGATTGAGATTAGGAGAATCTTCTCAAAGCAATGCAGATAGTGGTATGCAGGTATCATGAAAAGGAAATGAGAAGATAGATCAGCCCATGTTTGATGTGAATGCAGGTCACTCTTATGTGGATGGTGAATCCAGTGGCTCAGAACAGAGCATTGATGATGAGTTGGGTATTCCTTCTATTGTTACACCTCGAGTAAGGAAGACCAGGGATGTTTTGAGAGCACCTGGGAGTGAATCTATTTTGCGCAGGTCTACGAGAGCTAGGTATCCTGTGGATAGGCTGAAATATGATGGATTTACAGCCATTCACTATGCATATATGGTCAAAGTGATACAGGAACCAGAACCCACTTCTTTTGAGCAAGCCATGGGAAAAGAAAAATGGGAGAAAGCCATGGATGAAAAAATGGATGCCTTGGAAGCAAATGCTACATGGGAGTTAGTACCTTTTCCTAAAGGTAAGATGGCAATTGGCTGTAAGTGGGTTTATAAGGTGAAGCACAATGCAGATGGTTCTGTGAACAGATACAAGACAAGATTAGTAGTCAAGGGGTATGCACAAACATATGGCATTGACTATGAAGAAACATTCAGTCCGGTTGCAAGGATGGCAACCGTAAGAGCAATCATTGCTATGGCTGCATCAAAGGAATGGTCTTTACATCAGATGGATGTAAAGAATGCCTTCTTGCATGGTGATTTGCAAGAAGAGGTCTATATGGAGCAGCCACCAGGTTATGTGCATGCTGTTCATCCTGAGTTTGTTTGCAGGTTGAAGAAAGCCTTGTATGGCTTGAAGCAAGCACCTAGAGCATGGTCTGACAAGATAGGACAGTATCTTGTCACTATTGGCTTTCAGATTTTCAAGGCAAATTTCTCACTTTATGTGAGAAAAACAGAGAAAGGTATTATGCTACTTGTCATTTATGTTGATGATTTGATTATGACAGGTGACAGTGATGAAGATATCCTTCATGTGAAAATGCTATTGAAGCAGAAGTTTGAGATGAAGGATTTGGGAGAGCTGCGTTATTTCTTGGGCATTGAGGTGATTAGATCACCAAGTGGGATACAGCTCTTGCAGAGGCAGTATGGATTGGACACGCTTTCTAAATATGGGATGACAGGCTGTAAGCCTATTTCAGTTCCTTTGGAGCAGAATGTGAAGCTGAGCATAGATGCAGGTGAGCTTCTGGAAGACCCTACTATGTACAGACGCATAGTAGGAAGTTTGATTTATATGACTATTACCAGGCCAGATTTGAGCTATTCTGTTGGATTGGTAAGTCAGTTTATGTAGGCTCCAAGGAAACCGCATTTGGATGCGGCTAGACGCATACTCAGGTATGTGAAGTCCACATTGCAGTATGGACTATTTTATGAGACTGGGGTTCAGATACAGCTGCATGGATACACTGATGCTGATTGGGCTGGTAGTATTTCTGATAGACGATCTACCAGTGGATATGTGTTCTCTTTTGGGAGTGCTGCAGTCACTTGGAGCAGCAAGAAACAGCCTACAGTTGCCTTGTCGAGCACAGAGGCCGAGTACAGGGGTGCAGCAATGGCTGCATGTGAGGTAGCTTGGTTGCATAAGCTACTTTATGATATGCATCAGCCTACAAATGGGCCAGTTGTCATTTATTGTGACAACGTGAGTAGTATACACTTGGCAAATAACCCAGTCTATCATGCTAGAACAAAGCACATTGAGGTGCATTATCACTATGTGCGGGAGAGGGTTCTACTAGGTCTTATTGATCTAGTTTATGTCAGCACAGAGGATCAGGTAGCTGACATATTCACGAAGGCATTGGGCGCGGAGAAGCTGCGTAAGTTTAGAGACCTGCTTGGTGTGCAGGAATTGGGATTGAGCTCGAGGGGGAGTGTTGAGATATCGAGCTCCACTCATGATATGCCAGGGTGACCGTTGTGCATTTATGTCACCGACTTGTCAGTTGCAGATGCGGTTGGTACACCGCCCATGAATAATAGCTAGATGACAGCTATCCTTATCTACTCTAGTTCGTGGCTCAGTTAGTATGCCACCTTAGTTAGTTGAGTTTGGTTTGAGACCCACATATAGGGTTCTTCTATTTCTATGTACTAGAGTTCTTTTGGCTTACATAACTAAGAAGAGGAAAACTATTTTCAGCCTCCACCCTTGTGTGTATTCCCCCATTGTGCAAGCAAGAAAGCTACAAGTGAGACTCCTTCCTTCTCTCCCACAATCTTGACAAGACTTAGGTGATTTGAAGTATTTCTTGGGCATTGAGGTAGTCAAAGTTGAAAATGGTTTATGATTGATGTAGAAGCACTATGCCATGGAAATGCTAAAGAAGTATGGCATGACCGAATGCAAACCATTGGACACACCTCTTGAGCAGAATGTTAAGCTAGACATAAGAACTGGAGCTAAAATTGAGGATGTGACTATGTATAGGTAGATGATCAAAAGGTTGATCTACTTGACCATCACTAGGCCTAACTTGAGCTATGCTGTAGGGCTCATAAGCCAGTTTATGCAAAAGCTCATAAAGCTATATTTGGATGTTTTTAGGCGTATTATGAGATATGTTAAATCCACTATAGATTATGGGCTATTCTATGTGAGTGATAAGCCCTTGAAACTGATTGGATACATGGATGCAGATTGGGCAGGATGCTCATATGACCATAGATCTACAAGTGGCTATGCTTTTGGCTTGGGAAGTGGAATGATTAGCTCGAGCAGCAAACCTACAAGTGCTTTGTTGAGTACTAAGGCTGAGTATAGGGGTGTTACATTGGCAGCATGTGAGATTGCATGGCTACTCAAGCTTATGGCTCATTTGGACATATAGGAGGATGCTCCACTGACTTTGCTATGTGACAATCTTAGTAGTGTACTCCTAGCTACGAATCCAGTATACCATGCCAAGACTAAACACATTGAGGTATACTACCACTTCATCAGAGAGATGGTTCTTGCAAGAAGAGTTGATCTCATGCATGTGAAGACTGATGAACATGTTGCGAATATCTTTACCAAATCTTTGGGTAAAGATAAGTTCAGTGTTTTTAGACAGAAGCTTGGTGTACAGATATTGTCTTGAGCTTGAGGGGGAGTGTTAGACTTTAACCTCGACTTTCCTATCTTTGGTATGAATGTACCTGACATTTAGTATCTCCAACTATACATATGCTGACATTGAATAAGTCGGTGTTTAGCTTAGCTATCTTTAGTGTGAATGGTCCAGTTGTGACCTTAGGTTGTAAGTACTTGTTTTAGTTATGTGTGATGGATAAAAAAGAATGACCTGAGCTTTTGGCTCTCTACTGTTGGCTCCAATCCCTGTCTCACTCTTAACAGACTTCAGCTTGGAGAAATGGAAGAAGGTCAAACATAGATTTCCTTTTAAAAGGCGATTCAACTACAAGCTCGACCATTTGAAGTTGCAGCAAGGTGTTCTAAAATCTTTCAGTGTACTGTGAAATGGTCTCTCATTCTCGCTACATAAAGGCATCCCATTGTTGTTGCATGCAAACTCAAATTGGGCAAAAGGAAAATTAGTAATAACCTTCTTACAAAATGCTTTCCACATAAGAGGACAAATAGTGCTCTTGTGTGTAAAATCCCATCATGAATAAGCTTTGTCCATAATGTGAAGCACATTTGATTTTATCATTTTTAGCATAACCTTCATTATCAAAATATGAGTCAAATTGACTTAGTCAAGAGAGAATTTTATGACCATCTTTCATACCATCATAAGTGTTAAATTTAAAGGTATGTTTGCTTATCTTCACCTCTTTATGGGGTTGGATGTTGCTTTGAGGGTGGCATTGATGGTGTGGACCATAGTGCCATTAGTACAGAAAATTTGAGAGTATGGATGCTTGAGAGATCGCAGCTCTTGTTCCAATAATTGAGCTCACTGTTGATGCTCTTCTTCTAGTTGCATGGCCAATAAATCCATGCATTGCTCCATGGTTGGTTCAAGAATTGGCGATGTAGAATCAAAATCTGTAGTATTTGATGGTCTTCATGAGACTTGATGGCTGTGAACAACTTGATGAAGATGTTCAAGTAATAAAGACGCCTTGAAGAGATGCTTCATCTCTGGTAATAAAACTTTGGTATGTAAGCACCAAAATAAAGAGTGGCTTCTTGATAAGATAGAATATGCAAGAAAGACTAGCAATTTTTATGTACTTTGATGAAGTTTTGCAGCCTTGGAGTGACCGTGCAGGAATCACCTCTTAAAGGCTAGAAGTCAAAGGTGATTTGGACGAATTTGAGTAGTCTACGAGTGACTTGGAGTAGAAGAAGCTGGAGTTGAGTAAGTCAGAAGTGATTGATTAAGGATTTTAGTCTTAATAAAGAAAAACTTGATCTCAAAGGACAAGAGTATGGTGTCCTTTTATTGGCGATGGCTAAAAAACACCACCCCACCCCCTCATGAATTACAAAACAATGCTATAAAGCTTCTTAAAACTTACTCAAAAGCTTAATAACAAAGCTTAATTAAGCTTTTTCAATCTTCTTTTGGCACAAAACTCATAGAATGATGACATCATGGTAGGGGGTTGGATTTTTCAATGTTGGGCTAAAGTGCAGAGCCCGATTTCTCGAGAGACCTTGCCTTTGTGCAAGATGATAGGCGATTGGAAGCCCCAAATGTAAACTGAGCTCTGATGCCACTGTTGCACAAAAATCGATTGTGAGACTTGCATGTAGCCAATCAAAGAATCTCTCCCTTACTCTCTTTTCTTATAAAAATTGAAAGCACGACTCATAAAACTCAAATAGACTTAAAGAAGAGTAAAGCAACTTGGGTGCAAATTTTCCCATATAAGGAGTGGGCATCTCCTCCATCCCGTATTTATCATTTAAAAATGAATCTTACTTTGCCCAAAGATAGGCCCTTCACAACCACTCTTTTCACAAAAGAGTTTGAGTTAACTGAATCAATGGTTACAATTAGTCGCACAACTCACAACTCCTGAGAGCCATAAAATATTTCTAAAATATCTTTCGTATATTTCATTAAATCTCAAGTATCAATAAATATTTACAAAGAGGATGTACACATGCCTTAGAATAAATGGTAGTGTGCTTAAATAATTTAATGAAGACGTCTTTAGAATAAATTGCGCTTGCCACGTATATCTAATTCATCTTACTCTACGCCAGCTTTGTCAAAAATTCAAAAAATCCTATCAGAAAATATTTAGCTAAATAAATGCAACTAGCCATAATAAATCAACTAATCATTGAAATTCCATTAAATAATCAAATCATGTAGACGTTAGCACTTGAAATATGAAGATTGTGGCATCACCCACACACGATTTCATCGGCGTTCACACCTGCAAGTCTCATGCCCAGAAAGGATAGGCATCCCCATCAACCTTGCACCCAAGATGGGAAAAAAAATCTCTCTTAGGAACATGTCTTGCGCTAATGGAGAACCATTGAAGGCACTCATCCCGTCAATGTGCACACAAGGGAGAACCATTGAAGGCGCTCTTCCCCTTGTGTAGGTGCCACCTGGCAACAGAAACAAGGGCTAACGATTCTAGGTTGGATAGGTCCAATACCAATGAGGTTCTTGACAAGGTCATGCACATCAATGGCTTGCATTGAGAGAGAAATTAAAGAAAATAGAGAAACCATAAGACACAATGTTGCATCCACCACAAGAAGTAATCTTGGAACTTAATGCAACCCAAGTCCCACTTACAATTGTCAAACAACAATAGCTAGAGATAACTGAAATTATAGATGTCTTAATGCAACCACACCCATATTGTGAGTATATCCAAAGTGTACATTGCAGAGGTGACCATCTACCCTCTATGTGTTTAAGGCCCCCATGGTTATATATGAATCATATATATTTCAAGCAAGAGGTAGCTTGTTGTCAAGCTCCCAAAAGGCTACCCTATTTGACAACTTATATGATCGATGCATATTAGTAATAGAATAGGGGTCCTTACTATTCAAGGCCTCAATAACTAGCTTTGCTAGCACTCGTTGTGTAGAAATAAGCAACTAAAAGGACGATATTAACCCTTCAAGCATTACCCAAAAATCTTGATCCAATAGTTACTCACCCTCCAAGTGATAAAATCGTGCATTATATAAAAGGACTAATCAAGGAGGTGTATACAAGTCTCTCCATCACATTCAAAAAGGAAACCAATGTTGTCCTTATGGACTATCACCCTATTCATGTCATGATTTTAGGGTGGTTACTAGAAAGAGGTATAGTTCAACTTGAGAAACTATCAACAAGTGTTGGAATTTTGGGAAACCTAGACACATATTTGTAAGGTGCTCCTAGAAGCTAGAAACACATAAGGATAATTGAGTGGACCAATGGTACCTATGTAATGAAGCATCGTTTAGATTATCTACCTCCTAGCCCCAATACAAATACTAATTTTAATTTTATAAATAATCTCAAACATTCTATTGAAAAATGTTTAGATATGGATCTTTTGAAAAGGATCAACACAAAAGAATTATTATCTTTCTTTTCCATAGTGCCCAATTTGGGCATACCTATTGTAAAATTTGATTGAATACATTCAAAACTTGAGTAATTCAAAATTCAAAAGTGTTAAAAGTACTAAAATTCCAAAGTGTCTTTTTTATTGTGTTTTATTAAGATTTTATTCTTGTGGATATATCTAACAATGATTGTAGATTTTTGCAAATCCAGATTTTCAATCGAAGACATTATGAAAAAAATATTTCGAGCAAAAGCATCTTCGATCAAAAACATGTTTGTTTGAAATGTTAGTTGTATTTGGTTGTTTTCTCAAATGTTGATGTGTCAATGAATAATACATCTAGATTTTCAAGGCCAATGTAAAAAATGTCCATTATTGGGGTTAAAATGGATTTTTTAATAATGTAAAATGCAACCTAGGATGGTATAATAATATGTTCCAATAGTGTGGTAGCATACTTTGCCTAATAAGATAACTAAAACAAACCCCATTGAGAAAAGTGGGAGGCCTCAATCACGATGATTGATTACCTATGGTTGTAGACCCAATAAGTCAGGTAACTTGTCTAAATAGTAGATAAAGCTGATAGTATGTCATCCTATAAATTTGGTAGGATAGTTATGACACTTTACACCATTTTGTGGGTTTGTGTGAGACTATGTATTATGGGCAAAGGGGTTGACATTCTAATCCCCCTTATTTCTCACTCTCATTGAACCAAATGTAGTGTTATCTCTTAGTAGGCATTAGACTATTACTAGGAATGGCCTATCCATGCTTTGTTTGTGAAGTTAGAATTGGGATTCCCATGACCGACTAAATCCACTATTTCTTAATCGAAGATTAGATAGTGATATGCATGGACATGAGTTTTAGTCAACTACTAGAAAATTCCTTTAGGTTTCTTAGCTCACAAGTGGTACTAGTGCAGTGCTTTAAAGGATAGGTGAAACTAATAAAGATAATAACACCTATTTGTATAAACTTCTATTGATTGTTTTCTACTTATCTTAGTACATGAATTCCCTCCCCATGAAATAGGAGAGGATGAAATTGCTTGATTAAGATAATTTTTTTTTGCTAATGTATCAAGTGGCATTAGGCTCGAATGACTTCTTGTATTGTGAAGCCATATTTGAGGCATTGGAGAATATACTAATCTCTCCAAAAGTATTGCAACCTTGCTAAGGTAGGTAATACATGAGTGACTTTTGAGTATGAAATAGATCACTCATGGAAATATATGTAGGCCAAAACTTCTTGCTCCAATATGGATTGTAGAAAATTGTTGGTCAAGCAATTAAAATTAGTCAAGATACATTGATTTTGATGAATGGTTTTTTAGCAATTGATAATGAGCTAGTACTTGAAACTTTGTGGATGTATCATTAAGTAGTGTTGTTAAGTATGAGAAGAAGATAAAGAAAAAGTCCTACAAATTTTGGAAAAATAATAATTTTTGTAACATAGTGCCGTTATTTTTATGAGAGCTAGAATCCCTCCCTAACAATTAGCATCCCACGTCCGGTTCATTTTTTCATCAAGACTAAAGTTTAATTGCGCATAAACAAAGACATGGTTGGATGAAAGGGGCACAAAAAGGATAGGATGCCCAAGGGAGATAGGAAATCCTAACCTAGTTTTCTTATATTTAAAGGATGAGAACAAATAGAACAAGCTATTCATGTGTGTGCAAATTTTGAGTTCTTGTCTTCTCTCTTTTCATTTGAGAGAGAGAGAGAGAGAGAGAGAGAGAGAGAGAGAGAGGGGGGGGGGGATTGTGTGGATGAAGCATCTTTCTTCTTTCTCTTGAGCACTCCCTCTTGCTTATTTTTATGCTTCTTCCTTGCATGTGAAGACAGTAGAGGGTTGAGAACAAAAGGAGTACACTTGTGGATCATGGAGCTTTGCAAGAGCATCCTTTATATGCGAAGAAAGAGTGTGAAAGTTCACTACAAGCAAATCCTAGTATTCATGATCCTTACAAGAGGCTAGGTGAGAGATGGCCATTGTACTTTGTGGTTGAACCTCTTGAACAAATAAGAGGGTGCCCAAAGTCCCATCGTTGAGCTCATGAAGTGCAATATTTTGGATCTATGCTCTTTGCTATCTAGGAACTTGGCAATAATAAGTGCCATTAGGAGGAGAACTTCTTGATGTCCATGTGATGCTTTAGGCCTAATATGTAGATACCATCATTAACAAGTTTCTAGTGCCCATCTTCTTATTGTCCTCAACCTCTCTACAACTCTTGCCCTAATCAAGGATCATTGATATACAACAAACAATATTCAAGCCTTTGCTGGCCAAAAGTAGGCAACACAGTAGACAAGAACAGGCTGCCCAATAGGCACTAAAATTTTGTGTGAATTCAACACTCATTTGCTATCCAAAACTTGCCCTCTCTAGCACATAATAGGGGCGCAATCACCCTAATCATGTCCTTTTTTTAATCTCATCAAACCTCTAGTAATTGCTAAAGCAATCTCTTGAAGGGAAGCCCACAAGGTTCACGAGAAAGCAAGGCCTATAGATAGTAGGGAGCAACAAATATGTGATCTGCATAATCTTGATTGCAGCTAACACAAATCACTCTAGCAAGGCTACCCATATGTTCTCCCCTAATTTCTTTGATCGATCTCTTCAAGTTCTTGCAAGGGAAACATCTTTGGGCTACCCACTTCTTCAAATACATTATGCTTGTACATTTTATTTCTTCCTATAGGTCTCTTCAACATCAAAGAATCACTATTTCCCATGGATTGATTAGAGAAATAGCCCACATCAAAGATTTTTTCTACCATAGTCTCCTTGACACCTCAAATATATGCACTTTGATGCATGCAATAGTCTTCTAGGAGAGCAACATTTATGAACATTAAGGGAGATTTGAACTAAAAAATGGGACTTCTAAGGAATTCCAATATTCCCTAAAAAATGGAGCACCGTAAAAAAATTTGCAAACAAACTCCAAATTTGTCAAAGTTTGAGGATTTAGATTCTACTCATCATCAAGCTCTTTTTGGATGATATATGGGTTGATAGGGTTGGAATTGGGACAATGAAGTTATACTAAAGATTTCCTTTGGATAGGGAATACTACCATCATTTGGAATTGGAACAATGACATCATACTAAAGATTTCCTTTTGAATTGGGACAATGAAATCATATTAAATATTTCCTTTTGGATTGGGACAATGAAATCATATTAAAGATTTTGTTTGGAATTGGGACAATGAAGTCATACGAAATATTTCCTTTTGAATTGAAACAATGAAGTCATACTAAAGATTTCCTTTTGGATATGGAATCTTTTGATGGTAATATTCCCTATCCAAAATGAAATCTTTAGTATATCTTCATTGTCCAAATTCCAAACCCTATCAACCCATATATCATCTGGAAAGAGCTTGATGAGTAGAATCTAAATCCTAAAACTCTAACGACTTGTTCTCTATGTAAAAGGAAATATTTAGTATAACTTCATTGTCCCAATTCCAAATCCTATCAACCCATATATCATCTGGAAAGAGCTTGATGAGTAGAATTTAAATCCTCAAACTTTCACAAATTTGGAGCTCATTTGTAAAAAATATAATTTTTGTCCCTCTTTTTTAGGGAATATTGTGACATAGCATTCCTTAGAAGGCCCAAATTTAGCTCAAAACTCCCCTAATGAGAGACATGGGGGGATAGACTTATTTGACATAGAGGTTGTGGTACACTCTAAGTGTTGCATTTATTAAGGTCAAGACTCTGGTTAAATTTTAGGCCGTGAATATTGATTGAACAAAAGTCTCTACACATCTATACACTCAGTTGTTGTCATTGTCCATAGTGCACTACACCTTGCACTAGTGCACTACTCCAACAACACTTGCATGATAGCATACTCTAGTGCACTTATTATAAAGATACAACATTCTAACCAATCCTAGTGTGCTCACGAAGTGCACCACCTCTCTCTTCTTTCACATCTCCAAACCCACCTTGTTCGCAAGTGTGAGGGTCAAGGGGGAGTAAGGGAAGAAAATGAGGCCTTGCACATGCAGTTGCGGCATCTAGTTGCACACCCTTGCACACTTCTATACAAACACATCCCTTGAGCGCACACTTTTATACTTGTGTGCACTAGAACCTTTCACTTACACTAAACACATCCCTTAACACTTAATCCACAACAACCGTACATATCATAGTGCACTAGCTTCACCCTAGTGCACTAAGCCTAGTGCACTACACTAGTTCACACACTCACTTGCATAAAATCCTTAACATGTTCACTAACTCTTCCTCCTAGTGCACTAACATGCACTATGCCTTTACTAGGTAGCCTCTTGTATACTGTCCTAGTGCATTGTTGTGCACTAAGCCTCAATACGTGCATTTGCACAACCTAGTACACTAGTGTACTACCCTAGCACACATATACTTGTTCACTATCCCACTTAGTCCACTTACCTTGCAAATAGACTTGTATAATCATTTTCACAAGATATATATAGCTTGTGCACTCATTGTTACAATAGATTCATTTAGACCATAAGAGCACATACAAGTGCATAGCAATTGTGCCACAGTAGGTGTGCTTGTTGCAAGAGTCTCTTTCATCTCAAAAACAACCCAATGCCCACCCTATTTGCAAGGGAGAGTCAAAGGGAAGGAGGAGGGAAGAATGTGACATCTTATAGTGCACTAGTGTACACTTGTGAACATACATGCACTAGTGTATACACGTGTGCACATGGACATGCACAAGCACTGGCACTTGAGTACCACCCTTGTGTGCACTTATGCCCACACCCCTAGGTCCATTGTTGTAAACCTTGCATCTAGCCTCACATAGCTCAATTGTGTGCATTTATATGCACTTGAGTGCAAGGTGCACTTTAACACTTCCACATATTGGCACTGGCACATGCATGTACACATACACTTGAACTTGTGAGCACTTGTACCAACAACTCTAGATACCTTAACCTAGTACACAATCATTGTGTGCTTGTGTGCACTTGCATATGCTTGAGTGCAGCATGTGTGTGTGCTTAAGAGCACTTGTGTGCACTTTAGGGCATGTGCAGTTAGGTACACTTGCACTTGAGTGCATTCTCATTTATGTGCATTTGCACTCATGTGTAGTTACGTGCACTTGTGTGCACTGCCTCTTACACTTGCACACACTATAATCTATTCTCCCAAGCTAGGAAACTTGATAAAATTTTGTAGGGGAGGAAGGCAAGACCAAATTGCAAAGACTAGATCTCAAAGAGCAAGAGATTAATGATAAAATATGGGAAAGTCATGCCTTCAAAGACCTTGGGGAATCCAAGAGTAACTGAGAAACTAAGAACTTTACCACATCCAAGTAATTGTTTATTGTGAATTAAAGGTAAAAGATATGTAATGCTTGGTATTCCAAGTTATATAGATTCAATTTTTATAAGAAAAGTAAAAGTTTCATAAATTTAACTCTTTATTAAAAAAGTCTCACAAAATTTCCTTTTTGCCTTGTAGATGGCAACCACACAAGCACCATTCCTCTCAACCATAGCATAGGCCCTACCTGTCAAAGTCCCATTGAATAAGGACAAACTATTTTTATCTACCCAGCTAAGACATGAGCTAAAATTGGAGGCAAGTATGTGGGGAATAGGCCACCTAACGTTTTGAGTTCTCACCAACCTTGAGAATCAGGTTGAAAAATACTAAACTACCAAGGAACTTATAGCTAGCTATGGCTTTGGAGACTATATTAGAGCCACATCCATTTACACTCATTTTTTAACTTTCTTTGAATTGATCAAGAACTATGACCTAACTACTAGATTGAGCAAGTTTTTAATATAAAAACTGATGGGAACTATAATAAATAGGTAGCTAGCATTGAGTTCACCTCAAAGCTAGTAGAAGAGACCTTGGGTATAAGAATGAGAGTAGGAAAGTATGTTAAAGCATAGAAGACCCCCCAATTATCTCAAAGGTGGGATGAGAGTCCAGTGGTAAAATTCAATGGAGCCACACTGAAAGTAGTGGCCAACAAAGGATTTCCCTTGAGAGAAATCCCAGAAGAAGAGTTGAGAGGGGCGATACCATAGTTATTTCATCATCTTTTCACCTACATTAAAATCTTGACAAACCCAATCATGATATTTAAATGGATCCTAGAGGATATATTGACAGGGAACTTGGTTAAGTAGGACTTAAATGCTCCATGGATAGATTATGTCAAAGGATCCTTGGCCAAAGTCATAAAGGGTCACTTCAAAGAATCCTAAGGTCAAACTTAATCACATAGAGGCTAGGCACAGTATCGTGAACTATGGTAGTTCACTTACTCGCATCATTAGTGTTGTTATGTGAGTGTTCCTCTAGCAGATCCTGCCACCACACATAGAGCCACCCACACTATCCAAGGATTCATATGAGAATAATATAGAAAGAGAAAATAGGCAAAGAGAAGGAGGAAAACCTAGCCATTGTGATGACATGAGCAAGGAAAGGAAGAAGCATAGAGAAGGGGAAGAAGTAAGCTCATCCTTGGAGGATTTAGACAAAGGAGACATGGAAAAAGAGAAACTAGGTGTCCAAGTTATTAAATAGAGCTCAAAGAAGAAATGGAGAAAAGTAGAAGTTAGAATGAAGCAATTGCAGGAAGAGTATAAAAAGGCTATCATAGAAGAGTCCATGGACAACAAGGACTAATTCATCACACAACAAGTAGCAAACCTTATAGTCCAAAATGAGAAAGTAGTTGTAGTAGGGGAAAGGAGAAGATGATAGAGGAACTAACTATTGACTTTGTAACCCTTTGTGAGCTAATGGCATAGATAGGGACCATGTAGGCATAGTGTAGTGAGTTGGAAAAAGTAAAACCCATCCCTAAAGTAACCATGACTAATCCAAAAGAGAGCTCTCACCCAATAAATACCACAAATAATACACAAGAGTTTCCAAGGGGTAGAGTGCAGCAAGAAGAATTGGACCCCTTGAGCAGATGTGCAAAGAGCTTAGGGAACACAAAGCCAATGCACTCAAGGCCAACTAAGAGCTCGAGGGAAGGTGGAAAGGACATAAGATGAATTTAAAATATTATTGATAGAATTTAAAAAGTAGGTTGAGGAACTCCAAACTCAATTGTAGGAATGTGATAAGCACTAAAGAAGCTTCAAGAGAAGTAAGAGCAAGAGTTCCAAAACCAATTGAAGGAGCATGACTTGGCACTCATAGATACCCAAAACTAGTTGAAAGAGTGTGATGTGGTGCTCAAGGACCTTCAAGAAAACAAGTGCAAGGGCTTCAAGTTCAACTGACAAAGCATGACTTAATGCTTAAAAAGCTTCAATATCAACTTAAAGAATAGGAGACTGCCATGAAAGAGCTTCAAGATTTACTCAAGGAGCAAGACTAGTAACTCATAAGCTACAAAACAAAAGTTATTGAGCTAAGCATGCAACTAATAGAAATCAGCCTACTAGCTCACCACTCCTACAATCAAAGTGGTGAAGGAAAAGGCAAAGTTAGATCTACATGAGAGACGATATCTGGAGCATCAAGAGATATAGGGCCAATCAAGCCTCATATATAGGCATGCACCAGCTTGTCAAGGTTTATTACTATGGTAGAAAATGAGACACAAAGGCTGTGTAGTAAGACCACTTTGATTGAAGCTCTCCAATAACCTAGGAGTGGCCTTCAATAGTGAAAGCTAGCATAGAGTAGTCTAGTGGAAGAGCTGCAAATAGTTCATGGTGAAGCAGAAAGAATTGCTCAAGGAAGTTATGATATTGACCCATATGCCTCAATTTACAAATCTAGAATAACTTTAAGCCCACCGACTAGGATCTCTCTCCAACACGTGGAAAGTATAGAGAGGATCCAAGTGATCAACTTGATGATAGAAGGGCTAACCAAGGAAGAACTAATTTGAAAGTTAAGATAAAAAGACTATCAAGAGCATGAATTGAAAGTAACACGTCTAATGCAAACTTAAAATGCCCCAATCAACCCTTTCCACCACCTTAAAACCAGCCATTGCCATAACACCCCCCATGGATATGCCATACTTAGTAGATTTTGACACAGGGGAGTCAAAAGAGCACCTAATAGATGAAAAGGAAGGTGCAAAGTAAAAGTAGCTCGATATGGCCATGAGAGTTGGAATTTAGAAGCTCAACCATAGAGTGTAATAGAGCATCCCATTTTCCCTGAGATCCTACCATAGGAAGAGGAAAAAAACCTAAAGGAGATAGTGTAGAAATACTAGGAGAAGCAAGAGACTAGTCTCATTATGAAGTTTGATTTCAAGGTAAATGAGGAGAGCAAACTTAGGAGGCCACTCCCATTATGCATGTTACAACTTCTCATACAAACAATTGAAAAACTTGCTACAAAGTGGCTAGACCCTTTCGATATGAAAGCTTATCAAAAGTCATGCAAAGATCAAGGAAGTAGGAGGAGGTACTTGAACCAGGAAAGTATGGCAAGACTACATGAATTGTGTTACCGCATTTTAAAAGGCAACAAGATGGAATGGGAAGTCTTCATTTACTCCCAAAATAAAGAGGGGCTAGAACCACTCTTTTGTCCGTACCCAAGGAGGCATGGCCAAGAGTATTAGGAAAAGGAGTATGGTAGACATGATCTCCCAAATGTCACCAATACTAGAGCAACCCATGTTAACAAAACCTACCTATTCTAGTCTATTGAGCTGGTCCCTGTTGAGAATCCGCCAATCACACCCTATGTATGCCCCTTTGTATGGAACAGCTAGGTTAGGAAGATGCAGTTTATTCTAGGAAGAGAGACAGAATCCCATATGCACAGTGGATGAAATGTGCTACCAAGCAATCCTATATAATGATGTACTTGACTATCACTTTCATATCATGATAATGCAATAGTACTTGTTTCTTTCTGTCAAGTCTCTGTGTCATTGTCAGTCCTACACAAGATTGTGTTTATGAGTTCAAGTCTCAATCTTGAAACCTAATTCACTTGTGTAACAGTTGTCTTCGTTGTCAATGTCAACATGAGTAGTATCTTCATCTTCCATCCTCCATAGCTTCCGCCTTTGCCATGCTCTAGATCCCGCATTCTAACATGGTATCAGAGCGCAGCTGAGCATGGCTTAGCATGTTTCAGGTCCTCTCTCTGCTCCCTCAGTCTCTCATAATCTCTATCCAGCTCAGCTCAAGTGTATGACTTCTTTTCTCAACTTCATCTTCAGCCAAGCTTGTGGCAGCCATAGCCAAACAGCACATAGCTCTGATTGAGCCCCTGGATCTCACACTACAAGCCGTTTCATCCCACGATTCCTTCTAAGAAAACGTTCCTCTACTCGTGGCGCAGCTTCCTATCACATCACAGTTCAACATTGCGCACATCAGACGGCAGCATTGCGGAAATTCGAGATTGCTGTCCATTCTGCGCCATATTCTGGTCGTACAGTTCGCGCTGCCTCTGCGTGCTGTGATCTGGTCCGTGTCCATAGGGCAATTGAAGCTCATTACCCAAGCTTCCTTCCCATCAAGTATTATGCAAAATGGTTACGTCCACGAGCTGCACGAGCTGAAAAACCAGGCTGCACCCTGCAAACCCTAAAGGGAAGCCATAGCCCTTGAACCAAAGCTCATAAGCCTATTCAATTTCTCATTCCTTTGGGCTCAACCAATAATCTTCAACTCTGATCTACTCAGTGCCTCATTCAAATCAGCAAGGGAAGTGAGAAATCATAGCCATTTTTTTCCAAGCTTCCATTTCACTTGATTTTCCTTATTGGCTTGAGTCAAGCTAAACCCTGCCACTTTGATTCACTGATTTGATTAGTCTCCAACAACATTTGTCCATCAAATCAAGGAGGGGAGATCTCTGAAGCATTGAAGCACTTAAAGACCATTGAAGATTTGAAGACCTCTCATAGACTTGAGTGACAGTAGCTTTTCAATCAACTGAAGGTTTTGCTACTCTGATCTACTCCAAAACTCAGTCTTCAGCAAGAAATCAAAACATCAAAATCAACAAGAAGAAGGTTCAAGAAGATCCAGCATCAACATCAGGCTCATCAAGAACAGTATCTATTGATACTTATCAAGTGTTATTTAACACTACTCTTCTTGTATCCTTTGATACATTTGAGTACAACACTCTTACTGATTTATATCAGATTTGAAGCTGATTCCTGGTCATATCAATGAAAATCAGGAAAATTTCTATGTGGATACACTTCATGAAGAGTAACATGACTTGTGTTGCTTATTTACATGACATAGAAGATGTTCTTACTCTACTTGCAGAAGGAAATGGAGCTACCTACACCAAAGAGAAATCAATGAATCCATTTGAAGATTCTGAAGACATGTCTACCACTTTGCTTGAGGGGGACAACTGGAAGAGCAAACTCAAAAATGCTACAAGCAAAGTCAATAAAGGAGCAGACCAAGAAGATCATGAAGAAGAGAAGAAAGATAAGAAGATTTTCCATGATGCTGACAAAGAAATAGCATATGCTGAAAAAGACCACAAGGGCTTATCGGTCCTTGTCTCTCATTTTCTGTTTTAAAAGCATTGTACCTGCCTTAATGTTCCTTTCATAAGCTTTGTAAACTCCTCATGTAGCCTTGTACTACAGCCTCTGTACACTTTGTGAGGCCCCTGTTACAGCCTCTAGATGTCCACCATGTTTATGGTACCCACACTTAGCCTTTTCTGCGACAGCCTCTGGTGTTTTTGCCATGTTTGTGGTATGCCCACACTTTGCAGGTACTGCTCTCACTAAAGCCTCTACACACTTTGTACTTTCAGGTTGTGATTGAGGAGGGGTGTTGAGAATCTGCCAATCACACCCTATGTATGCCCCTTTGTATGGAACAGCTAGGTTAGGAAGATGCAGTTTATTCTAGGAAGAGAGACAGAATCCCATATGCACAGTGGATGAAATGTGCTACCAAGCAATCCTATATAATGATGTACTTGACTATCACTTTCATATCATGATAATGCAATAGTACTTGTTTCTTTCTGTCAAGTCTCTGTGTCATTGTCAGTCCTACACAAGATTGTGTTTATGAGTTCAAGTCTCAATCTTGAAACCTAATTCACTTGTGTAACAGTTGTCTTCTTTGTCAATGTCAACATGAGTAGTATCTTCATCTTCCATCCTCCATAGCTTCCGCCTTTGCCATGCTCTAGATCCCGCATTCTAACAGTCCCTTCCTTTGCATATTTTGCAAGAGAATTTGTTAATTACCTAGACCCCTTCTTCATCACAACCTACAACTATCTTTGCATCCTCACCAAGCTCATCCAATAATCAAAAACCCCTTATGATGAAGACATGTAACGTGCCCGCCCCTCAAATCGCGGGACACGTCTTAGCAGCCCATTGAGAGATCAATCTAGAAGACGCCGCCCGACACTCCTAAGGAATGACACGAGGTTTACCAACTAGGGTCTCTCTAGTCTGCCTCGCAACGGAACTTATCCGACCGTTCCCACTAGGATCGACCTAAAGTTCGGGTTCCTAGCAGTCGAGTCTTCCTAACAGCCTTCTAGTGTCGGTCTTCAACCGCTCCACTTTGCCTAGATACAATTGGACCCAAGGAGACTCATACCACACTTGGTTCAAAGAGAATGAGAAACGAGAGGGATGCATCACTCGACTCTCTGCCCGTAGGGCATAGTCCCATTCCCGTCCCCTAAAACGGTATGGATCAATGTTCTAACCAACATTGTCTAAGGTCATCGTCTGACCTTCCCTAACATTCCTCGCTAACATTTCCTTTTGAGGAAAGCTCTCGGCTAACCGAGACCACCCATCCATAGGATTGACCCATTGGTCACATCCACCACGCTTCCCTTGGGGTTGTTTTAGTTATCTAATTACCTACCACATAGAAACGTTCCTGCGCCCCCCCATAGGAACTTACCCCCCCTTTTTATTTTTGACAAATTTTTTTATCTCACCCTCTCTCTCCCCTCTGCCGTGTGCATGGTGGGGAGAGAGAGAGAGAGAGAGAGAGAGAGAGAGAGAGAGAGAGAGAGTGTGTGTGTGTGTGTGTGTGTGTGTGTTGTGTGGGCATGCAGCCCCCCCAACTGGCAGGTGGCACTGTCGTGCCACCTCCCCCCCTCCGTTGCACGCCTCAGGCCTCCTCCGACTGGCGTAGCATGCTCCGCCCTATCGCTGCGAAGCATTTCCTCCCCCCCTATTGCTCTACGGCAGATCAGGCCCCCTCCAACGGAGGTAGGCAGAAGCTCCCCCCCCTCCCGGCAGACTACCAAGCTGCTCGTCAGCAGCAAAATCTAGCCCTCTCTCCAATTGAGGTAGTAGAGTGCCCCCTGTTGGTGATAACAACGGTCCCACCCTTTTCTAGTCCAGCAAGAACCTTGGTGATCCGTGTGAAGGAGGAGAAGGGAGAGAAATAAGGGGAAGAAAAGGAGAGTAAGAGGAAGAAGAAGAAGGAGAAGGAAGAGAAGGAGAAGAAGAAGGGTGAGAGAGAAGAGGAGGAGGAGAGGGAAGAGAAGGGAAGAGGAAGGGAGAGAGACAAGAGAGACAAGAAAGAATAAGAGGAAGAAGAAGGAGAAGGAAGAGAAGGGGAAGAAGAAGGGTGAGAGAAAAGAGAGAGAAGAGGAGGAGAAGAGAGGGAAGAGAAGGGAAGAGGAAGGGAGAGAGAGAAGAGAGAGAAGTGAGAAGAGAGAGAAGAGAGAGAAGAAGTGAGAAGAGAGAGGAGAGAAGAAGAAAGAGAAGGAGAATAAGAGGAAGAAGAAGGAGAAGGAAGAGAAGGGGAAGAAGAAGGGTGAGGGAAAAGAGAGAGAAGAGGAGGAGAAGAGAGGGAAGAGAAGGGAAGAGGAAGGGAGAGAGAGAAGAGAGAGAAGAAGTGAGAAGAGAGAGAAGAGAGAGCAAAAGTGAGAAGAGAGAGGAGAGAAGAAGAAAGAGAAGGAGAATAAGAGGAAGCAGAAGAAGGAGAAGGAAGACAAGGGGAAGAAGAAGGGTGAGAGAGAAGAGAGAGAAGAGAAGGAGAAGAGAAGGAAGAGAAGGGAAGAGGAAGGGAGAGAGAGAAGAGAGAGAAGAAGTGAGAAGAGAGAGGAGAGAAGAAGAAAGAGAAGGAGAATAAGAGGAAGAAGAAGAAGGAGAAGGAAGAGAAGGAGAAGAAGAAGGGTGAGAGAGAAGAGAGAGAAGAGGAGGAGAGTCTAGGGGAGATAAATAGAGAGAATATAGGCTGAGAGAGAAAGGTTAAGAAAAACAAATAGGCAGAAATAAAGGGAGAAGGTGAGAGTTTTTGGCTAGCTACTTACCATGGTGCCCAAGCGCAAAGAAGGAGTGAAGACCGCGGGAGCTACCATATTTGCTCAAGGGACAAGTACAAATGGAATTCATGGTGCAGTTGGAGCCGTTGGAATTGTGGCCATTAATGGAGCACCAGGCATAGCCAACGCAGAAATTAGCACAACTCCAGACCCCGTCTCGCGGAACCAGGTTCTCCTTGGCCTAGGGAAGAACTATTGATTTCATTCCGCCACATGAAATGATAAGGTTTTCATAATATATCACATCAAATGATAGACTTTCACTTAGTTTAGTGCATGATTTGTTAACTATAATTCATGGTTTACTTCCGTGATTAAAATAAATACATGAAATGTTAGCTTCCATTCATAGGATGCAACTGCATAGAAGCATAGAGGACTTGTCATCTATCTTGCATTCCATGCGAAAGACAGGTCTTGATCTTCCATACCACAAATAGGTTTTGTCCTATGATAGCCAATGTTTATGTTTGGAGACCGCATGAAATATTAGGCTAAAATTGCATTTAGAATACTAACAGATTCTTAGACTTTCATGGATCGCATACAAGGAAAGATTTTTTATCTTTTACCTATGTTAGAGCATAGAGGTGATAAGTGAATTGAGTTTAAGCTTTTATATACTCAAGTCACATGGGACCCTACACTTTAGGAACAAGTACTCATTGCCAGATATAAAGAGAGTTAAATATTGTTTAGGCTATACTAATATATTAAATGCACCATGTGCATGCGAGATAAGTTTGATTAGAAAATTTTGCATAGCATTGCACTAAGAGAGGATGGAAAGAATGTATGACAAAGTCTTGCAATATATTGTGTCTTGAATATTACCAAGTATGTTAAAAGACATGCAAAGAATCGAGAGTTCACAACTTGGAACCCTAGGATAAAACCTAGGGGAAAGAGAGATTCAAAAGAAGTTGAGTGATTAAATACACATGCTGTGAGTTGTTCTTAATGATCTTTTCTTGGATTATTGAAAGTGGATACCCTCCTAGTTTAAGCTAGGCTAGTAACCTGACTCCAAATGGAATGTTGATCAAGGCTTATGCTTGGTTGTCTTGAAAAGGATATTTCTAAGTGAATTTGGCTGGTTGCCTTGGTAAGAGGAGATCCTACTAAGTACAAGTGGGTTATAAGGAAAGTGATTGCTTGATGTAGAAAATGATATTTTCTTGACTGGAAATGAAAGGGATGTTTTCCTTAGTAATTGTTTGTAAGTTGGGTGCTTCAGCTGTGGTTGATTCCCTAAAGGAATAATTAAGGAAGGATGGTGCTAGCTACCCCCACAAACCACCAAACCCTAACCAAGGGGGTTGTAAATCCGCGCCGGGAACGTGGACTGAACCCGCCGCGAGAGGTCTTTCCGTGGAAATTACTTGGCGTAGGAGGATGCTTGGGTGTGAGTGGGGGTTCTGGCTATAAATCCCAATGCCTTCGGGCCCTACACAAGTGTTCTATGTGACTCGAGATGGGATCTTGAGGCCTTGATACTAGTTACAAGGCGGAATCTTGGGAGGATAAACCTTCAGGTTTTACTACCGAGAGACGGAAGGATTTTTCTACGGAGGCAGAAAGGAACACTTAATTCTCCTGTATGGACAGGAGACAAACATTAATCTGAAGATAAGATAAGGAAGTGTTGATCTTGTTTTATCTTGTTTTCGTGTTAATGCCCTAAATTACGTAAAGGAACCTGTAATTAACAAGGTTAATTAAGGAAGCTGCTTTTATGTGTCAAACATAATGTGGTAGGTAATTAGATAACTAAAACAACCCTAAGGGAAGCATGGTGGATGTGACCAATGGGTCTATCCTATGGATGGGTGGTCTCGGTTAGTCGAGAGCTTTCCTCAAAAGGAAATGTTATCGAGGAATGTTAGGGAAGGTCGGGCAATGACCTTAGACAATGTTGGTTAGAACATTGATCCATACCGTTTTAGGGGACCGGAATGGGACTATGTTCTACGGGCAGAGAGGTCAAGCGATGCATCCCTCTCGTTTCCCATTATCTTTGAACCAAGTGCGGTATGAGTCTACTTGGGTCCAGTTGTATCTACGCAAAGTGGAGCGGCTGAAGATCAATGCTGGAAGGCTGTTAGGAAGACTCGACTGCTAGGAACCCGAACTTCAGGTCGATCCTAGTGGGAACGACCAGATAAGTTCCGTTGCGAGGCAGAATCGAGAGACCCTAGTTGGAAAATCCCGTGTCATTCCTTGGGAGTGTTGGGCGGCGTCTTCTAGATTGATCTCTCAATGGGCTGCTAAGACGTGTCCCGCGATTTGAGGGGCGAGCACATTACAAGACAAGCTACCCCCACTATTTTTTAATGTCAATGCTAGAATTGATCCAGTGGCAATGGTTTGCCTTCACCTCCATGTTCAATTATTGCTAACCTATTATACCCACTTGAGGATATGGTGGATAGTAGGTTCACCATGTGTACACATTCCTTTTACCTAAAGACATTACCGCAACTACAAGAGCATGCTAAAGAGAATCGTTTCAACAAGTGTTGGGTCCAATGTATGCTAGGCCACTCCTTGAGTGATATGTATCCTCACTTGTATCTACCACATATTGTGTAATTATTTATTCACTAAAAATGAAGAAAAGAAAAGAAAAATAGAAAATCACATAGACATTCATTGCACCCAGGGAAACATCCAAGTCCTCCCATTTCATAACCTCAAGGTACATCAAGTGCAAGACATCCTGGGCTTGATCGGATGACCTATCATCCTAAGGATAGCATCACACCACAATCTTCCAACAATTGGGTCCTCAAGTGTGGGACAAGATTCCAAGTATTCTCAAAATCTTACCTAGCTCCCAATTTCACATACATGAGCATACTCCCCTTATGAAGAGCACAAGGGACAAACAAGTACACTAAAGCTCCTCAAGTCCTATCAATATTGGTGGCCCGCACCTATTAGGATATGTTTAACATCAACCATCACCTCTTCCTCCCTCTTCACGTTAACCTAAGACTCTCCAAGTTGCTTAGTTCTTTTACCCCACCATCCACATCTCTTCTCTGCTACACCACAATATCCACCGTTGTTATTTCCCTCATTAGATGTTCTAAAGCCTTTCATCAATGTTAGTACCATCCATTTGGTGAAAGTGCCATGGGTCTAGCACACTCATCTAGGAGGGGGGATGAATATGAAGTGTAGGAAGAAGATTTTAAAAAAGGTCTACAAAGTTTTAAAAACAATAGTTTTTGTAACACTTAATGCCATTATTTTTATGATAACTAGGCTCCCTTTTGTGTAAATTATATTTAATAGCTAGCATCCCATGCTTGTTCATTTTTTCATCAAAACTACAATTTAATTGATGTAAACAAGGTCATGACGACTGAAAGGACCACAAAAGGGGTAGGATACCCAAGGGGCATGGGAAAACCATAATCCTAATTTTTTGTATTTAAAGGATGGAAAACAATAGAATAGGCTATTTATGTATGTGCAAATTCTGAGTTCTTGCCTTCTTTCTTTTCATTTGAGAGAGAGAGAGAGAGAGAGAGAGAGAGAGAGAGAGAGAGAGAGAGAGATTGTGTGCGTGAAGTCTTCTTCTTCTTTTTCTCGAACACTCTCTCTTTCTTATGCTCAAGCTTCTTCCTTTCATGCAAAGGCCATAGAGAGTCATGACTGAAAGGAGAACATTCGTGGATTATAGAGCTTTGCAAGACCCTCCTTCATGTTTAAAGGAAGGCCACACAAGCTCACTCCAAATCTTGGTATTCCTGATGCATGTGAGAGGCTAGGTGAGAGATGGCTATCGTTCTTCATGGTTGAACCTCTTGAACAAATAAGAGGGTGCCCAAAGTCCCACCTTTAAGCTCATGAAGCATGACAATTGCAAATAATGCCATCTAAAAGAGTCATGGTAGTGCTAAGAAGTTCTACATTTGAAACTAGATATTGAGGTTATCCTCAAGAGCCTATGAAACATGATATTTATCATGTCTAGTGAGACCATGAAGATATGAGGATGTAGAGCTTGATTGATTCCATATTGTTGAGTTTAATGAAAAAGGTGGGATGGAGCCGTCAGTTAATCCTCTCAATATGTTGAATTTTGATTATCATAATTACGAATAGGGGAGTTCTTGATGGCTAGCTGTGTAAACCCATTATGGATGTACACGTTATACTTTGATGGAGCATCCCGAGGGCCTAATAAAAAGGAGAGTGTTGGAGTAGTTATCTGAGATCCTCGACGTAGAGTTGCAATGAAATTAGCTGTTTATCTCGGGGCAGGATTCACTAACAACATGGCAGAATATAAAGCCTTGATTATGGGATTGAATATTGCCAAGAAAGGTGGTATTTGGCGATTGTTGGTAAAGGGGGATTCCCAGCTGATCTTAAATCAACTCAATGGGACATATACAGTCCGGAATCCCATCCTTTGTATGTATCATCGAACTGCTATAACCCTACTTGATGAATTTGAGAGTGTATCTCTTCAGCTCATTCCACGTCATTGGAATCGGTTTGCAGGATTCCCAGCTGATCTTAAATCAACTCAATGGGACATATACAGTCCGGAATCCCATCCTTTATATGTATCATCAAACTGCTATAACCCTACTTGATGAATTTGAGAGCGTATCTCTTCAGCTCATTCCACGTCATTGGAATCGGTTTGCAGATTCCTTAGCTAATTTTGCTTATGAAGAGGACCTCTTCTTCAATGGTGGTCCTAGTCTGGATGTTGCTCTTGATAACGAGACGGGACTTGGTCACTTGTGGGGGATGTTATCTAACCACGTGTTATATGGCAGGTGATGTTTGATATGGGTAATGCGAAGAGTGGTCGAGACCCATCTACCACTTTTTCATTGACCCATAGGTTGATCAGACAACATGTTATGCATATGCCTCTTGCTATATATACAGGAGGTATGGGCCACAACTTGATGCATTTAGTTTAGGGCTGAGAGTCTTTTTTTCCCCTTGGAATGGAGCATATTTTCGTATATGAGCTGGCATGCTTGATTTCCTTAGGCCAGGAGGGCCAGTTAGTTTTTTCATGTCATGCTTGATTTCTTTAGGCCAAGAGGACCAATTGTTTTCAAGTTTTAATGATATACTTCCTTAGGCCAGGAGGGTCCCATGTCTGTTTGGTGTAGGTATAGTTAATGGTTTTTTGTTGTAGTGCATCATACATGTTGACGAAATCGCTTGAGGGAGCCTTTTGCTATGAAGGAGCTTCTTGTGGCCATTCTAGGTGGTTTCGTCCCCTTTCGTAGTCTTTTTCCTTAAGCAATTATTGATATATGTGCATGTAAGGGTTACTTTCTTTTGTTTGTTGGGGATTGGCACTCGAGGCATGAAGTCCCAGGTTTAGGCTCTGTATGTCTCGGGGAGGTTTGAGTAGTCATTGCCTCCTACAAAGGCATTGTGAGGTATTGAAAGACCTATTTTAGAAGACAATTCTAGTGACCATGTTCTCCTGACCTGCTAGGCGGCCGTTCTAGGAGTTCCTGTTAGTGGTGAGGCACTTAGAGAAGCCTACTAAAATAATGATGGAAAGAGGCAAAACCCTAAATATCTGAAAGACAATATATGAATATACGAAGGTGTGTAAAAAGGGGTTCTAACCCCTATAAAAATAGAAAATGAAAGAGAGAAAAATCATTGAGTTGTTGTTTATCGCCTTGCGAAGGCCTGGTAGGTTCCTAGGGATGAGATAAGACCCGGGGCTGATGCCTTGTCTTTTGAGGGGTGGCATCTACCTGAAAACAAAGAATACAAGAAGGTTGGAGTGAAAATAAAAGCTAATGGCTGCAAATTGATTGCTAAAGGCAGAAGGGATGGCAAAATGTTTACATTGGATGCATCTATTCCGGAATTAAAGGCAACCATATTTGCCCATGATGATGGAGTTGTACAGGATGTTGAAATTTGGCATAAATGTATTGGCCATGTAAATGTTCAGAAGCTAAAATCTATGTAGCAAAAAGAGGTTGTACGTGGGTTATCTAAGTTCAAATACAATGATCTTGGACATGTATGCCTCGGGGGGTTCGCTATATATATATTCTCTATATAACGTGCATTCATGGCCTATTTATAAATATCCTAATCTGTGAATTTTTCCTAAATAAAAAACAACCCTTTTCTATTCAATCTGTAAGTAACCCCTTTATATGACACCCTTCTGTGTAAAAAATGTATAAAAATAGTGTTTTAAAAACCCCTTATTTTGAACTCGCATTATATATACATATATACATGAGTGACTCCCCCAAGATGTATACTCTACTTGTTAGTTTAGGAAACAAGCAAGGTTTCCTTTTATGAGACATGTCAGGAACAATTCTTGTCCATTGCAGTTAGTACATGAGGATGTATAGGGTCTGTCTCAATGCTTCTTTAGCTGGTACTTGATACTATGTCTCTTTCATTGATGATTTCACCAATAGATACACATGGATGTACATTATGAAACACAAAGATGAGGTGTTTGATGCTTTTAAAGACTTCAAAAAGCATGTTGAAAATGAACTGGGCTATTATATCTCATGTTTAAGATTAGATGGAGGTAGAGAATATGTATCCAAAGAATTTGATAGATATCTTTCCAAATATGGTATAAAAAGACAGCTTACTTGCAATTATACACCATAGCAGAATGGTGTAGCAAATAGGAAAAATCATGTGCTTATGGAATTGGCAAGGAAAATGCTTACTGAAAAGAGTTTGCCAAATTCTTATTGGGTTGAAGTAGTGATTACTGTTTTTTATGTGTTGAATAGAACTCCTACAACAGACGAGATTCATGATGTCTCCCTATGAGAAGCTATATGGGCACAAGCCTGACATTAGGCATCTTAAGGTGTTTGGATGCATTGCTTACATGCATGTTCGTGATGTGAAAAGATGTGGGATCTAGAGCATGGCAAATGCGGATGATGACACCCAAAGAAGCATAAAAACAAGGCACAAAAGAATCCAAGCATGCATCATATTTTTATGTTTTGTCAAGAGAATAATACTAAATTGTTGCAAAATCACTAAAATAATATCCCACATAAAGGGGATGTTGAGATATCGAGCTTCACTCGTGATACGCCAAGATGACCGTTGTGTATTTATGTCACCGACTTGTCAGTTGCAGACGCGGTTGGTACACCGCCCATGAATAATAGCTACATGACAGCTATCCTTATCTACTCTAGTTCGTGGCTCAGTTAGTATGCCACCTTAGTTAGTTGAGTTTGGTTTGAGACCCATATATAGGGTTCTTCTATTTCTTTGTATTAGAGTTCTTTTGGCTTACACAACTAAGAAGAGGAAAACTATTTTCAGCCTCCACCCTTGTGTGTATTCCCCCATTGTGCAAGCAAGAAAGCTACACGTGAGACTCCTTCCTTCTCTCCCATAATATTGACAGGGGAGGGGGGCCACATCTATTAAAGTCAATGGTATGCTTTCAAGCATTACGTGCATGCATTTGTAAAGGGTAGAAATACTCAAAATTAAAGGCTAAAGGCCTTATAATATCAAATGTATCAAAAAAATTCAAAGAAATAATAAAATATGAAGGGGTGTGCTTTTTGAGGAAGAGGTGGGTTGGAGTGCATGAGTGGTTATGTGCCTCTTTCCCTTCCCTTTCTCCAATCGCATATTCTCCTTTTGGTGGTGCAAAAATTTGTTCTCTCTCCTCTCTCGTCTGTCTTTTGTGCAGAATTTTATCTTTTCCTTTTTTTTCTTGCATAATGATTGAAGCTATGGATGAAGATGATGAAGATAACAAATTGGTTCATTATGAAAAGAGAGATTTATGGTTTCTTTTTAGTTTTGAGATTAATGGCAGAGCCATACACATAGATTTTGTGTGCTTTGTCTCTGGTTTTGTGGTTGATTATGTTTGTGGGAGGGTTGCTGTCATTTTGATGCGCAACCGGGGAAGAAGCTGATCTCAAATCTTGTTAAGAAACTTAGAGGATATGAATATAAATTCAAGTGTTGAGAATGGTGTGCATCAATGAGGAAGCACTTGTGGTGGCAGAGCTCTTGATGAGAGAGGAATTTTCAAAGAGAGAGCTTTAACGACTTCTATTTAGGAAGAAATAGAAGAATAAAAAGAAGCAGATGCAGCAGATGTGGAAGGAGCGGATACTAAATTGAGAAGAGGAAGGTTCAATATGTTATTTTAATGGAAAGGAGGAGAAAATCAAGAGCATGAGTTTTTTTATAAATATGGAAGATTGTGACCATGTTCCTCAATATCTGAAAAGCATAAGATAGGAAATTGACACAAATTTGGATCATGAACCAGCAATAGGGGAGGGTAGAAGAAGATGGTGCCTCCTATCAAACCTCATGGATGGCAGATATATGCATGCATTGTCACCTTCTGTGGAGTAGTGCCTTGGTCTTCTCCTTCCCCAACCTTGCTGCTCATTCCCACTCCCTTTCTAACTCTCCATGTTTGCTCTCCTTTTTGGCTGCCCTTCTTCTCTGCCTCTTGAGTATCATTTGACCCTGATCATGCAAGCAAAAACGTACCCTATGCTCAACATCAGGCCCTTTTTGCCCAATGTTCAAATCCAAGGCACTACCTCGCCTATCCTCTTCTTCAATGTTGAATCTATGCTCCCCATTATCATCTCATTAGTGACCTCTATCCCTACGCTTCCTGTCATGTTACAATCTCCTTTATCAAGTTAAGGGCAATTATATTCTAGCATTTGACCCTACTTCCACAAGCACACCATGGCAAGGATTGACAGGAAGGCGAAGAAAAATAACATAAAGAAGAGGAAGAGAATGGAGGTGTGAGTAGTCAATGCTCACATCCACAAAAAGATGAAAACACATAAGAAGAGGAAGAAGGTTATAGTGTTGTGGTTCATGATACAGAAAGAGAGAATGCAGCAATAGGATCCTGCCATCACTTTTCAGAAGATTGAAGCAATAGTACACCTCATCTCGCCTACTGTCTATCCATGTTCTTCATCTTCCCACTCCTCCATCACCGCACATTGGTGGCTAGTCCAGTGCTACAGACATCACAACGATAACATCCATGGCTATGTCATGCATCCCAAACATCCCATGTGACAATCGGGGTTACATCCTTCTATGCCTCCCATCCCTGTACATGTGGCCGTCTCCTCCTTGAACTTTTTAGTCTTGTTTGATTAGGGGAAAGCAATGAGGTTTTTAGGAATTTTGTTAGAGAACAAGTTGAAATAAGAATATGGAAGAGAAAAAGAGTAGGCCATGGATCTTTGCTAGCACCCACTCCCATCTCCCAAGAAGAAGAAGCAAAAGCAGAACAAAACTACAGCAACAATGTATTGTTATCCTGATAAGAAGCAAGATGATATGCCTAGGACTTGGATAGGAGACAGAAAATGAATCAGACATGAGTATTGCAGGAAGTTTTGCAAGCACAACATTTGGGGTAGAAGATGCTGGTGGAAATACAACAGTAGAGGAGAGGAAGTAGGATACGAAGAAGAAAAATAGAAAGGCGCAGGCATGTAGGGGGTCGCCACAAGAAGCCCCTTTCTATCTCCCTCCCCCTCCTCCTTGTTCCATGCCCCTTGCCCTTAACCACTCCATCTCTTAGCCCTTTCACCTTTTCATTTTCCTACGTGCGGCAAGCGATCAGGTCGCCCTCTTCTCCACTAGCCACTTTGACCCTCCACATCTTGGTAGTCCATTTCATTCAACCAAAATAGATAGAGAAACAACAGAAGATTCATTGGGAAAAGCATCACCAACTCTCAGAAGAAGCAGAAGATGAATAAAAGTCCAAATGCCATGGCATCTACAGGTGGGAGAGAGTAATAGTGTAATCAACAGGAAGAAGGGAAAGAATTGACAGAAGAAGAAGAAGATAGGCTATGGAGAGAAGCTTTGTGCTAGTGCCTTTCCTCCTTCTCGTGACCTGGGCCGGAAATACTTATAGGCCTTGCACTATCCCTTACCCTTTCCCTTCCGATTCTCCCCATCAAGCCATCCCCACGGAGCTTTTTTGGATAGATCTCTTTTGCAAATCTATCTCATCCATTGAGAAACAGGTGCATCAACAGCAGTAGCAAGTCATTCAGCTGTACACACGAGGCAAAAGGTAAACCTGAACATGTATCTATTTATGTGCTTCTTGGACTACCACCGCTTCCTGAGGCCTCTTCCCCTTGCCTTCTTCGACTACTATGTCTACCCTAAGAGCCTCCAATATTCTGCCTACTACTCTTATGCCTTCAATAGCCCCCTGCTCCTCCACCTCCTTCTCTCAGGGCCCCCTCTTTGGTCACTTATACTCCTGGCCTCCCATTGCTACCCCTCTTGTCCATGCGAAGGAAGTGCATAGAATTGCAATGATGTAAAGTGGAGGTGGAGAATGATACCATCCTAAAGAGAAGCATTGAGAGAAAGCACAAGTACGATGAGTGAAAAATCAAGTATGTAAGGGTGAAGAGGCAAGCAGAGAAGTTTTGAAAGAAGATGATCTAAAAATTTTGAAATGCGATCTCACATCCGTTGGAGAGAGGAGGAAGGAGAAGAAGAACTTATATTAGAAGGCAGAGAGAGCATGAGAGCATCGGTTCTTAGTGTCTCCTCCTTGTCATGTGAGATAGAAAGAGAGAGAGAGAGAGGTTTCCCCCTCTCCAGTGAATCCAACTGTTGTGCTTTCCTTTCTCCCTCCTTGTCCACCCTTTGTCCTTTCTTTCCCTCTTCTCCACCAAAAACCTTGCCCCTCCATGACCTATTAGCCTGCTACAGTGCTACTTACTAGTGCCTTTGCCATCACATTTTCGAGCTTCTTCTGATATTCCTTATAGCAACACCCATCCTAAACATCATGGTTAGCATCCTATGCCTCACCCAGGAGCCATTGGCCTTCATGCACCAACCCACTCTTGGTCCACATAGCATAAGCAATGGCCCTACTTCACACTTCCCCATCACCGTTACCATCCACACATGCTACACCCAATAAGACATAAGATAATTAAGCAATGGCACCTATTTAAAAGATCAGGAAAATAATCAAGGTATTTCAAATGTGTTTAAAGAATTGTTCATATGGCCACTATATAAATGGGTTTTCCATGCTTCTCAAATGTCTAGGTGCGGATGGGTAGATAGGAATTACTCCTCAAACATGGCTCCTAGGTCATGGTGGTTCCTTCAATAGTAACTCACCCTCAAATAATGCCCTTATCTCTACTAGAGACATAAATATACTTACAACAATACTATGTGACCTTTGACCATTTGACATTCCCTATATACCCCATGAGAAGAGTCAACAATTTAAAGTGAGACAAGACCAAGAAGAAGAAGCCTATCCCTAATCATGGACAACCAAAGACACCCATGAAAGGAAAGGGGGGGAGATAAGAAGTTTTTCATTGTGTGGTCAAAGGAGTCCCCTTTCAAAATTCCCTTTATTCCTTCAAGCTTGGTATTCCTAGCCCATCTCCTCTTTTTCCTTGATTCCTCTCTTTCCTTTGTTCTTTCCTATGCAATCCATGCAATGACCTAATGAGACAAGTTAAAACTTCATGTCCCTTAAAACTTATAATTAAGCTTTCAAATGGAAACCTTAATGATATTAATCTAAAAATCTTCATCCTCATATCTCATAACATTAACAAACCCCACTCCATATAAGGAGAAATATGTAAAGTTATATCTACAACCTTATCCTATTCTTCCAAGTGCCTTTGGAGCTACGTGAAGGATGGAATCATTCATCTTCCTTCATTGTGGGATGGAGAAGTTATTCTCATGGTTCCTTATTGAAGATAGAACCCTATCTTTTGGAGACTATACAAGTTTTTCAGTGTGGGAGTGTAATGGAGGCAGGAGTTCCATTACTGGTGGTCGTGGATTTGGAGTCCCATACCCTACCATGGCTAGGCCTTATTATCAAAGTTGTTTTACTAACAATTCTAGAAGTGTTTTGTGTTAGACAATGGTTCTTCTTTGACAAGATTCACGAGGACGCTTCACATTTCAATGTGGGAGGAATATGATGACACCCAAAGAAGAATAAAAACAAGGCACAAAAGAATCCAAGCATGCATCATATTTTTATGTTTTGTCAAGAGAATAATACTAAATTGTTGCAAAATCACTAAAATAATATCCCACATAAAGGGGAGGTGGGCCACATCTATTAAAGTCAAATGGTATGCTTTCAAGTGTTACGTGCATGCATTTGTAAAGGGTAGGAATACTCAAAATTAAAGGCTAAAGGCCTTATAATATCAAACATATTAAAAAAATTCAAAGAAATAATACAATACGAAGGGGTGTGCTTTTTGGGGAAGAGGTGGAGTGGAGTGCACGAGTGGTTATGTGCCTCTTTCCCTTCCCTCTCTTCTCCAATTGCATATTCTCCTTTTGGTGGTGCAAAAATTTATTCTCTCTCCTCTCTCCTCTATCTTTTGTGCAAAATTTTATCTTTTCCTTTTTGTTCTTGCATAATGATTGAAGCTATGGATGAAGATGATGAAGATAATGAATTGGTTCATTATTAAAAGAGAGATTTATGGTTGCTTTTTAGTTTTGAGATTAATGGCAGAGCCATACACATAGATTTTGTGTGCTTTGTCTCTGGTTTTGTGGTTGATTATGTTCGTGGGAGGGTTGCTGTCAGCGGAAGCTATGGAGGTTGGAAGAGAAATAGTGAGTTCATGAAGACACTGACATGACTGACTGTTACACAAGTGAATTAGGTTCCAAGATTGAGACTTGGACTCATAAACACAATCTTGTATATAAGACTGAAAATGACACAAATACTTTTCTGAAGGACAAAAGTACTATGACATTGCATTAGAAAAGAGAGCAAGTACAATGCTTTATAGTAAACTAGATGGTAGCACTTCTCCTACTGTGCATATGGGATACAAGATGGTAGCACTTCTCCTATTGCAAACATCTCAACACCCCGGTAGAGTGTGGGCACACCATAAACATGGCAAAACACCAGAGATTGTTGCAGAAAAGGCTAAGTGTGGGTACATGTTAGGACCTAAAATGGGCCTGACACTGGCTCTCTAGCACTAGTCGGACCTCTAAGACACATAAGACACCTCGCACGGCCTTGCGGCTAGGAGCGGCTAAGGCTCACACTACACTAAACTGTAATATTGATTTTGCATTTATAATAGGACACAATCCAATGTTTACCTTCACTTCTCCTCACAGGGAGATCCCATAACATATAGGTATAATACCTCGTATCACATACATAGGAGGCAACCCCTCGGCGGTTGAACACTGCGGCCTCACTGTAGCTCTCCTACATCAAGGGGATTGGCCCCAAGATGCATTGCTCAACATAAAGAACAAGCGTACAAGCTCCACTCTTTGATTTATCAAACGATCTAGGAGTTGACATTTCCTCACTGAACTTACCCCAAGGAACCGCTCGTCTAACCTACAACAAGGACTTCCTCACACTCTCAGCATTAGTCAATGTTTAGTATACAGGTGCTATGCATCTGGGAGATTATACAATATGGCATGCAAAATGCAAAAGTATATGCTTATTGTGCACAAACATTTTATTTTAAAACAAATCAGTAATGTGGAGTGTAAAAATCAGCCCTTCAATGTTTTTCAATCTATTCGTTGTTGCTGTGTTGCTAGAGACTAGCATCGAGTTACCTCGTGCTACTAGCCTCTTAAAACTTAAAGTCTTATCGTCCTATATGACGTGCACAACATCAATGCAGATTACCTCGAGAATTGTCGATAGAGATTTTTCAAGCATTTGTAATTCGTAAATTGATTGGATGGCGCATCGCCTGTAACCTAAGAGCCGCCACAAAAGATCAAACTTTACTTCATTTTCAGCACTTAAACGCTTCCACAACCCTTCTCTCCCCCTATCGCTTATGTATTGCATCATTGCACATGTGTAGGGTTTTATTTTTTTATCATTTTTTATGTATAAAGCAATAATAACACACTAAAACATACAAAACAAGGGTGAGCTGAGGCTATACCTCATGCCTCAACCTTGCCAAACATGCACGGACATTAATCATATTTTTCCTTATTTATTTGTTGCAAAAACCTAATTTTCTCCTTTTTTGCTATTTTTCATATTTATTTATCAAGAAAATAGACCATTTACTGGTTTTTCTGATTATGAAAACTGAGAATCAACTCATTTTCCACATTTCATCCCTCATGCATCATTTTTATCAAACTCGAAATGACAAAAAACCCCATTTTCTTTGTAAAATGCATGTTTTTCGGGTTTTAGAAAATTATTTTCAGCATTATGGCATTATGTATTCTGATTTTTTTGACATAGAATCATCAAACATATAGTAAACGACATTCCTATCGATTTTCATCCAATATGAACATCATTTGGCCAACCAAACCTCAAAAAGAAGTATTTTTCCTTTGTAAAATAGAATTACCAGGTTTTTTATGGTTGTGGGGTTTCCAAAACCAGATTCGGAATAGAAAAATAGTCCACCATTAATGCTTATCCCAACTCCAATCATCCATCTCCAGTCCCAAGATGACTCAAAAGTGATCAAGTACCATGCCGGACAAGCATTCTTCAGCCCCTCTTCTTCTTGATTTCTCCCACATGAACTGCCGCTTGGAAGAGAGAGAGGGAGGAGAGAGAAATACTAAGTTCTGATGAGGCTATCCGGGCAACCATTTCAGAAGTCGAGAGTGGCGATGGAGAGCGAAAAGATCATGCATCTTGCTGTTGCAATCGATTTATAGGGGTACATTGAGGTGGGAGATGGCTTATAGCCCCCCTCCCCATCAAAAATACATCGTCTGCACCCGTCATCTCCATATTTTCCTTTCGTCATACCTCCCCCTCCCCCGGGTCGCGTGAAAAATTGGGGGGGGTGGGAGGCCCCAAGGGTCACCCGCCTTCCCTCTCAAGTCCTTTTACACTTATTTTGCCCATTTGCCCCCCAATCTTTGGTCGTTCAATGTCCAATTCGCAATCTGGAAAACCCTGTGCATCCATCTCAAAGTCCCCCACTGTCGGGTAGCTGCTCTGACTTGCCCAAGTGCTCGAAAAAATTACTAGAAATCTAGAACTGATGCTCGGGTGGCCTTCAAGGTGCTTTTGAAAACCGTCTTTTGCTTGCAGCATAAAATTGACCCAACTTCCTCTACCACCTTCGACGGAGTTTATTTTTCCCTTGAAATTTGGATTTTTTGGCAATGTTTAAGCACCTTCTGGGGGAAAAAATCCACTGCTCATTGGCGACCACAGGATAGGGCGACTCAGCTCGTCGAATCCCACAAACAAATCTGCACATCAACACAACCACAAAGAGCGTCAAGCTGATACAGAGTAGATACACAACAAAACACATCACAATTCTCACCCTACCCCTTGTCAAAACCAAGGCATAAAATCCATAAGGAGTAGGCCTATCATAATCTGACAAAGAGTCTGAAGCTAGTCACTAACCAACTATCCCAACACAGCCATGCTAAAAAGAACTATCAAAGAGGCCATCCTAAGTGGTGGTCTAAACTACCTAGCTAACTAAGGATAGCTCAATCAGGAGCTCCTCCTTGGCAAAGACTCCTATAGCCTGATCAAGAAATATTATCTTTTAGCACATTGTCCTTTTAGGCATTTATTTTCCATACTCGGGAGTGTAAAAAGGAGGGATCTTAGTGTAGTGACCGAAGGAGAACAGGGCATCAGCCTCAGGTTCTATCTCGGTACCCAAGAACCTACCAAGCCCTCGCAAGGTGACACTTAATCCTTTTCTAACGCTTACTTTTATTGTCACTCCAACCTTCTTGTATTCTTATTTTTCAACTAGATGCCACCCCTAGGAAGACAAGGCTTCGGTCTGCTGACTCGTCCCCAAGAACCTACTAGGCCTTCGTAAGGTGATCAACAACTACTCAAGGATTTTTCTTTCTTTCTTTTTCTATGTTTAAAAGGATTAGAACCCCTGTTTACACACCTCTCTATATTCATATATTTTCTTTCGAATATTCACAATTTTTCTTCTTTGTATATATCTATTCTAGCAGGCTTTTCTAACTACCTCACAACTAATAAAACCTCCTAGAATGGCCACCTAGCAGGTCAGCACAACAGGGTCACTAGAACTGCCTTCTAAAACAAGCCTTTCAATGCCTGATAATGCCTTTGCAGGAGGCAGCAACTACTCAGACCTCCCCCAAATATGCCTAGCCTAAACCTGGGACTTCATGCCTTAATTGCTAGTCCCCAACAAACAAAAAGAGAGTAACCCTTACATACACATATATCAGTATTTGCTTAAGGAAAAAGACTCGGGAAAGGGACGAAACCACCTAGAATGGCCACAAGAAGCTCCTCCCCATAGCAAAAGCTCCCTCTAGTGACTTCATCAACATGTATGATGCAATCACTAAAACAAAAAACCATTAAATGTACTTGCACCAAATAGACCTATGGCCTTCTTGGCCTAAAGAAATAGTACATTTTTTGGCAAACTAATTGGCCCTCTTGGCCTAAAGAAAGAAAGCATTTGGGCTCGACAAAATCGGCCCTCTTGGCCTAATGAAAATCAAGCATTAAAACCCTTAAAGAAACCATCCCTCTTGGCTTAAGGAAATTTAAAAAACCATCTCATATACATCCCCCCTTGAAAAATCTTATTAATGGACAACCAGATGCTCCTGCCCAAGGAGGAAATAGGGCTCTTGCCCTAAACTAAATGCATCAAATTGTGACCCATACCTCTTGCATAGATAGCAAGAAGGATATGCATAATATGTCGTCTAACCAACCTATGGGTCCAAGGTAACAAAGGCAAATGGGCCTTAGCCACTCTTTGCATTATCCATACTAACCATCGCCTGCCATATAGGGCATGTTTGGATAAAAGCCCCCATAATCGATCAAGTCCTATCTCATCATCCATAGATACATCCACACTAGGACCATAGTTAAAGAAAATTTCTTCTTCATAAGCAAAGGTTGCTAATGAATCTGCAAAGTGATTCCAATAACATGGAACCAGCTAAAGAGACACTCTTTGAAACTCATCGAGCAAGGTCATAGCAATGCAATAATACATAGAGAGAATAGGATTTCGAACCGTGTATGTTCCATTTAGTTGGTTCAATACCAATTGGGAATCCCCCTTTACTAATAAGTGACAGATACCACCTTTCTTAGCAATATTTAACCCCATAATTAAGGCTTTGTATTCTACCATGTTATTGGTAAATCCAACCCCAAGATAAACAACTAATTTCTTTACTACTCTATGTTGGGGATCTTTAATGACTACCCCTATACTCCCTTTCTTGTTGGAACTCCTAGACACCCTATCAAAGTACATTGTGTACGTCCACAATGGGTTCACACAGTTAGACATCGTCAACTCTACTCATAGTTATGATAGTCAAACTTTAGCATGTTCAGAGGATGGACTGAAGGCTCCATCCCACCCTCTTCATTGAATGTAACAGGGATGCTCGTCAAGATTCGTAAGCAGTGATGATAGAAGACTTTGATTTCCCAAACGAATTATCCATCCTCTTGCTCAATCACCTTATATCCTTTACTCCACCAGATAGGATTCCTTGATGATATCTCTGCTCCAAGTATGGGTGTTCCAAATAAGGAATCAGCTGCCCCATCAACTCCTTCTGACTCTTGCAAGTCCTTGATCAACCTAGTATTGATCTGCAAGGTATTTACTTTGTTAGTGCATTTAGAAATAATAAGGTTTAATCTTATTAAGATTAACCTTATTTTTAAATTACTCTCCCTTAACCTTATTTTTAAATTACACTCCCTAGTAATGCCATTGATTTATTCTTCCCTATTCTTACAATCTTGTAGGGATCATCCCATTGGGGCTCAAGTTTTCCTAGAAACAGTGAACCATAATAAAGAACTAACTGCCCCTTCTTAAAGGTATAATTCTTCACTTTTAAATCATGTAGTTGCTTTATCCGATGCTTAGCTACTTCCTGTGGTGCAACAGACTCTGCAATTTGAGCTCATCCAAGTGGGCCAGAGTTGTAAAATGCTCAAATAGGGCATCTTCGTCACCCAAAGAATGATTAATTGTGAAGCTTATGGTGGTCAGCAACTCAATTTCTAAGGGCAAGACACACTCCTCCCCATAAACTAATTCGAATGGGGTGTGGCTAATGGCTCATTTAAATGTCATGGTATACGCTCACACCGCCACAAACAATTTTGTATCCCAGTCACACTTCTTTTAAGACACTATTTTTTATAGAATACCCACAAGTTGCTTGTTAGTACTTTCAACTTGCCCATTTGCTTGTGGATTATAAGGAGTCGTCTTGTTATGCTTAATTTTCCATGCTTTAGTCAAGATTTTAATCACCTTGTTTAAGAAATGGGTTCCGTGGTCTGATACTAATTCTTTTGGTGGACCAAATCGACATATAATCTGCTCTAATAGGAAATTGGTAGTCTCTTTTGCATCATCCTTCTTTGTCACTCGTGCTTCTAGCCACTTTGTAAAGTAGTCAGCCACCATGACAATATATCACTTTTGCGTAGTGGACGGTAGAGTAATAGGACCCACAAAATTGATACCCCACTTTTCAAATGGAAGAATAGCCATAATCGAAGTGGTTGCTTCATGTTCTCTCTATTGTCATGCTGTTGACAAGTATCGCATCTCTTAACATACTCAAATGAATCTTGGAAGATGGAAGGCCATCAATATCCAGCTCTTAAAGCTTTTTGTGCCGCCAACCGCCCAACAAAGTCCCCCCCCCCCCACAAGCGGAGTCATGGCACCTCCAGGATAAATGGAACCTTGTCAGGCATCACACATCGGTGATAGATATCATCAACCCCCTGTCGATATAGTATTCCTCTAATTAATGCAAATTTTAAAGCCTTTTCTCTTCTCAGATTTTGATAGAGTAGCTCCAGTCTCTCCTGTAGATAGATAGTGTGTTATATGTTAAAATACGCGGGATCTAGAGCATGGCAGATGCGGAAGCTATGGAGGTTGAAAGAGGAAAAGGGAACTCATGAAGACATTGAACCCGACAAAGACAAACTATTACACAAGTGAATTAGGTTCCAAGACTGAGACTTTGACTCATAAACACAATCTTGTGTATTGACAGTGAAATGACACTTTACTGGAAAGAAAGAGTACTATCATTGCATTAGAAAAAGAGTGCAAGTACAATGCTTCATAGGATTTGAGTGGTGGTACTTTCTCCTACTGTGCATATGGGATTCTAGTCTTGAGCCCTCACTGCTCCTCACAAAGGGACTAAAGTAGGTGTGATTGCAAATATTTCAATACCCCTCCTCACTCACAACTAGAAGTACAAAGCGTATAGAGGCTTTAGTGAAAGCAACACCTGCAAAGTGTGGGCACACCATAAATATGGCAAAACACCAGAGGTTGTCGCAGAAAAATCTAAGTGTAGGTACCACAAACATGATGGGCATCTAGAGGCTATAGCAAGAGTCTCATAAAGTGTACAGAACCTGTAGTGCAAGGCTAACTGAGGAGTTTACAAGTTTATGTTTGAGGCATTAGGGCTAGGAAATACATAACTAAAAAAGTCTATCTGAATAGGACTGATGAGTTTTGTCCTTCTCTTGGTGGTCTTCTTCTTCATCCTTTGCTCCGTTTTCTTCTTCTTCCTTGACTGCAACTAGATAGGCCTTTTGAGACCTCTTTCTTGCATGGCAGAACTTCTCGTTGTGTCCAGTCCTTTTGCAAAAGTCACAGAAGAGCTGATCCTTCTTGCCTTTGTACCTATTTCCAACATATAATGCATGTTCATCTCTAAAGGTGTTTGGTTCTTCCTTAGTTTTTAGCTTCTTTTCCTCCTCTAATAGTGATGCTTGGATATCAACAAGTTCAGGATTTGGCATGTTTGATTAAAGCTGTTGATACATTATTATATTCAGGAGGAAAACTCTTAAGTAGAACATTGATGCAAACATCTTCTTCCATTTTAATGTTGATTCTTGCAAGTTGGGTTAGAAGTCCTTCCATATAATTTAGATGCGTGGCAAGTGATGTGCTAGACTTCATTTCAAGCCTGAAAAACTCAATCAGGAGACCATACTTTGATGATTTAGACTATGCACCGAACAAAGTGTCAAGTCTCTTCCATGTATCCTATGAGGTCTCACAGTTATCCACATGGTGGATATAGCTGTCATCTAGCTCTAGTTTGATAATGGCCTGATCCTTATCATCGTTCTTTTGCCAAGTGACAGCAAGATCGGCATCACAAGGCTTCTTTTCTTTTCTAGTGGTAATGGCCCAAAGGCCCTTCTTCATTAGGATGAGTTTGATGTGGGTCTACCCAGTGTGAAACCTGACTCCTTTGAAGTGAGCAGTTGGAGAGTCTTTGCCCATGTTAGACTTGCGAGAACAACAGTAAATCAAGTTCAAACTTATCAAATTTAAGCAGTAGAAGAGTTGGTTGAGATATGTCAAAAGACACAAGTGTTAAGAGCACTAAATGAGTGTCAATGGACACTATGTTTCTTCCTTGAGTCTTCCAAATCGGAAAAATCCTTCAAGTTCTTTCAAATCCAAATCTTCCCCTTCTTGATTTGATGCTCGAACAGTAGATCAAAGTGGCAGTGGGTTGTTCTAGTGGTAGAAGAGAGAAAATGATGAGATTTTTGAGCTTGAGTGAAGTTTAGCTATGGCTTCCTAGATTAGGGTTTTGACCCAGCCGTGGTTTTTCACTGATTGTGGGAGCTACAGTGGATCATTTTCAATAAATCAAAATGAAACTTGAATGATGGTCTATCAATGCCCTATGGTGGTCATCAACATTGCGACCTGTAGCGACGGCAGTAGCAGCACGAACAGCAGTAGGCACATTCTGGATAGCAACCACAAATTTTGTCGATGCTGGGCTCTGGAGTGGCCAATGTCAAGATGTCAGGTGATAGGAATCTTCTTCCTGAGAAAAGGCACAACTATTTAGAAGGAAGCTTCCAAAGATATGAGCTCTATGATGAGATATGAAAGCTCCAGGAGCAACAGGTCCTGTTTGGCTATGGAGACCACATAACAAAACCTGAGAAAAATGGCAATGCTCAGTGGTGAATGAGGCAATGTCAACTTCTGAGATGATACACAGAAGCATCATTAGTGGGGAAACACTTCTCTAGAAGGAATCTTGGTAAGATTTGGCCTATGTAGTGAGATACAAGAGCTTCAATCTGACAGGGTGATGTTGGCTATGGCAGCCATGAAGGCAAGCTTGAAGGTGGAGATGGAAAGTGAGTTCATAGACTGAGATTGAGCTGAGTAGAGATGGACTCGAGGTGAAAATCTACTAAAATGAGCTAACCCATACTCAGCTGAGCTCTGATACCATGTTAAAATATGAGGGATCTAGAGCATGGCAGATACGGAAGCTATGGAGATTGAAAGAGGAAAAGGAAACTCATGAAGACATTGACCCTGACAAGGACAAATTGTTACACAAGTGAATTAGATTCCAAGATTGAGACTTGGACTCATAAACACAATCTTGTGTATTGATAGTGACATGACACTTTACTGGAAAGAAAGAGTACTATCATTGCATTAGAAAAAGAGTGCAAGTACAATGCTTCATAAGATTTGAGTGGTGGTACTTTCTCCTATTGTGCATATGGGATTCTCGTGTCCTGAGCCCTCATTGCTCCTAACAAAGGGACTAAAGTAGGTGTGATTGCAAATGTTTCAACATTAGCAACATAACAGGAGGGAATAGATGATATATCAATCTTAAACAATGTTTCCATGTCACTTCCTTCATCCAAGACCTCTTTTGGCTCTCCGAAATCGACAAGACATTCTACAATTCCCTGTAGCTTCAATGGCTTACTCTTAATCTCGTAATCAAACTCCTGCAAAGTGATTACCACTTTGCTAAATGATCAAGCGGATGTAACTTGTTCAGCAACAATCGAAGCCCTTCTGCCTTCATATAAAAAACCACTTCTCATAAAGAATGTAGTGCCTGAACTTTTTGGTTGCAAATACCATCCCAAGGCACAACTTCTCTATATAGGTGTAGTTAATTTCTAATATGCCCAACTTTCGACTAGCAAAGGCTATCAAATGGTACCATTTTTCCTCCCAAATTTGGGCTAAACAGTAGCTAATACTATGCATTGTTGCTGTTGAAAATATACAAAACATATCGCCCCTTTTAGGTGCTTTTAAAACAGGTGCTTTGGCAAGCTCTTGCTTCACATAATCAAAAGATGCTTTGCAAGCATCACTCTATGTAAACAGATAGTTAAAGGACAATAGGTTCATCAGTGGCAACGTTCTTTTTGCCAGGGCATTTATAAACCTTTGATATTACCCTATCGATGACAGAAAGCTATGTACCTCCTTTGGAGTACGCGGCGGACTCATGGCGACTATGACCTTGATCTTTTGAAGGTCAGTCAATCCTTACTGAACTAACCACATGGCTTAACAATAACCCATAAGGTACTCCAAAGACGCACTTTCGTGGGTCAAGAGCTATGCAAAATTGTCTACAACACTCGAAACACTTCCACAAAATAATTAACTGCCTTTCTCTTATGGTGGCTGCCCCCAGGTCATCAATGAATACTTTCAACTCCTTTGGGGAGATGTCACCAAAGGTGTTATCGGCTGTTCTTTGCCACAAGAACCAGGTGCATTACATAAATCAAATGCCATCGCATGGTATGCAAAGGTACTGAAGACAGTAATAATAAATGTCATTTTAAGCTTGTCTTACTTAACAATCACCATTTGGTTATACCTCGCAAACCAATCCATGAACGAATATATTTTCCTACCTGCTAGTTGATCCAAAATTTGGTCAATAAACAGCAATGGGTAGTAGTCTTTAACAGTCTCCTTATTCAGCTCTCTAAAGTCTACGGATTTGATTATTTTTCTTCTTTCTGATCACAACTGGTGAACACCATTCAATATGTTGAACATGGAAGATCAACGCGCTTTCCGCAACTTCTATAGCTCCTCAAAGTGCCCGTCCCTTAGTTCTAAGGGCATGTGCCTTGCTTTCTGACGTATAGGATGTCTTCCTTTAGAGGAATGGTATGCATAGCCAGGCTAGAAGGAATGCCTCTAAGTTTAGCTCCAAGCAAAGATGTCACGGAACTCTTGAATTAAGGACACATAGTCCTCTCTTTCTTCCAAAATGAGCATGGAACCTAATTTGATTGGCCACAAATCGTTTGGTGTATCAAGATCCAACTCAATTACATCCGCGTCTCTTATCCTATCATGTGGCTTTATCAGCTCATTCAAAGTTATTTGATAAATGTCCTCTGTAGTGGATCCTTCTTTAGATCCATCGCTCGATGATATCTCACTACCAGATGGATCATCTATTGTTTCTAGTTTAGTAGAGGATAAAGGAGCTCTCTCACTCTGAGGAGACTCAAGGTAAGCATCCACTATTACATGATTGGCACCTCTACCTAGAATCACTCGACCAACAGGTATATCAACTTGACAATCTATTCGTAAAATCCATGGCCTACCTAGCAAAACTCGATAGCTAAGATGTCTTGCAAACCTTATCACCCTAAAGTCCAGATAGCATTCCACGCTTACAACGGTAACATGGACTTTAGTAATGCAAACTTTTAGTTGCCTTAGACTGTCATCAGCCATCCTAAGAGGTATGGAGCTATCTTTTTGGATTTCTAGACCTAGCCTTTCCATCAAGTCTGAACTCATGATAGTGATGGAGGATCCAATGTCCACAATGGTATGCTCCACTAATATTCCATCCATATATGCTGGAACCCTGGGACAATGCTTTTCAGCATGATCAAACCAATCTTCTCCTACTCATGCTATGCCCAAAGGTGCTCCTAGAGATAGTTTAATTAATTGAAGGAGATTCACATCCGGTTTAACTTCGCAAAGAGAACTTGCTAGATCAAAGTCGTGGTAGTTAGCCAAAGTTTTGTTCTCTCACCAAACCAGTCTCTCCTTTGGTCTTTGGACTGGCTTTGGTGCCTCTTTTTTAACTTTTTCCTTCTTTCTTGGCAATTATTTATCCTTCTCAGGATCAACTTTACTATCAACAGGCCTTAGAGGTCCACCTTCCATATTAGGATTCAAGACTTGATTTCCCCTAGCATCTTGCTTAGGGTTTCCCTTGACAGGTTTTACATTTCATTTGTCACCCTCTCTAGTCTTTTGACCTTTTGTTACGGCTTGTAAATTAGAAGTTTCGGCGTCATTGACATGTACAGCCTCAATAAGACTGACTTCACTACCATGAGGCAACTCCTCTACCGTAGCCTTTCCTCTTTGCAGTATTTCTCTTGGTCCATCATCTTGCTGGAGATTATTCCCTTATGCACGATGATTAACTGGACCTGGTTGTTTACTTCCTTGTTGGAGAGAACTGATCTTACTCCAATAGGAAGCAGCTAAGTGGCCAGACTTTTCACAAATATTGCATTTGACATTTGGACAATTCCTAGGGAAATGTTGACCACCACACCACTTATAGTTGAATATTGAGGGGGCCCTCTTCAGGGTGTCAACCCTATCAAATTCTACTACTTCTTGAGGAAATTGACATCCACAACTATTTGTCTATATTATTCCGCAATCATGTCAATGTAGTTCTTCATCATATCCTTAACTTCACCCACGACATTTGAGGCACTTGACTCATAGCCGCAATCATTTATCTGTCATCCCATCAGCCTAATCACTTGATTGGGAATTGGTTGCTAACTTACTTGGACAACATTTGGGTTTGTTGTTTGGCCTCCACCATTCAGTGGGGCCATCTGACTAGCCATAGGCATAGTCACACTGGGAGGAGCTGGTAACATAAGAAAATTTGGCATGATACTCCCTCTTCCATTCACATTTGACATGGGGTCCCCTTGATACCCATTGGTTAGTGCCAAATTTTTGCCATTCCAATTTACCCTTGTTTCATAAGCCACTTGCAAGTGCGACTCTACTCCTTCTTCTTGGGTAATAGCACTATCAATGTCGACCAAAGGGACACTACTCAACTGCACCTGGATGTTGAAATCTAATCCATGTAGGAAATATTACAACTATGCAATCAGAGGAATGGGAATATAAGTATCAAGTTTGCAAAAAACTTGCTTTATTTTCTTGGCATAGGCCTAGACATTCTCATTTGGCTTCTAGAGTATTACATTCAAGACACACAACCAATACTGTCCACCCCTCTCATGCGCAAACTCTCTACGGAAGTCCGTGAAGAATTGGTCAATGCTAGTCATGGTTCTGGCCTCTAGACCGTGATACCATATTGCTGCCCTTCCTTTTATTATCATGTTGAAGAACATTGTTAAGTGTCCTTCATCTTGGATTCGATAGTTGATGAACATGAGTTTTTGAAACTCATCAATATGGAGTTCTCCATCTTCTTCTCCTAACCCATTGAAGACGGGTAAAGGTGCTTCCAACGCCAGTAAATCCAATGTCCTTGCTGGAATTGCAATGGGTTGTGCCATGGCTACAACCGGATTGACAATAGGAGTTTGTGTAGGTAAAACTACACCCCCACTTAAAGTGGGTTGATTGACTAGAAGAGGGAAAGTATTAAGACTTCCTCTTGTACTTAAAGGGCTGCTTGTGACACTTGGGTTATTAGAACCACTACCGCTTATGCGTATCGAGCTACTCCTTTGAGGAGAATAATGCCTTAGAATCCCATCCCGCCCTCTAGCCCTCTCAGCACATTTCTCATTTTGTATTTTGGCTTGACGATTCTTGTCAGAGGACATAAACCGACTATTTGGTCCATAGAGACCCTAGATTCAGAACCACCACTTATTAGAGGCTCCCAGCAAGCACACCACATGTCTAGACCTAAAATGGGCCTGCCGACACTAGCTCTCTAGTACTAGCCGGAGCACTAAGACACACAAGACACCCCACATGGTCTCGTGGCCAGGAGCATCTAAGGCTTACACTACACTAAACTCTAATATTGATTTTGTATTTGTAATAGGATATAGTCCAAGATTTACCTTCCCTTCTCCTCACAGGGAGATCCCATAGCATATAGGTATAATACCTCATATCACATACACATGAGGCAACCCCTTGGCTGAAACACTGCAGCCTCACTACAGCTCTCCTACATCAAGGGGATTGACCCCAAGATGTGCTACTCAACATAAAGAACAAGAGTACAAGCTCCACTCTTTGATTTATCGAACGATCTAGGAGTTGATATTTCCTCACTAAACTTACCCCAAGGAATCTCTCGTCTAACCTATAGCAAGGAATTCCTTCACACTCTCAACATTGGTCAATGTTTAGCATGCAAGTGCTATGCATTTAGGAGATTATACCATATGGCATGCAAATCACAAAAGTGTATGCTTATTGTGCACAAACATTTTATTTTTTAAAAAAATCAACAAAGTAGAGTGCAAAAATCAGTCCTTCAATGATTTTCAATCTATTCGTTGTTGTTGCGTTGCTAGAGACTAGCACCGAGTTACCTCGTGCTACTAGCCTCTTAAAACTTAAGAGTGGAACCCAATAAGGTAAAATATATTAAAGAATGGCCTACTCCTATGAATGCAACCTCTTTGACATGATTTCTTGGGTTATCCTCCTTCTATAGAAGGTTCATCAAGAATTATGCTCATGTGACGGATAGACTAAAAAAGGAGGCTTTCTTTTGGGACTCCATCACACATCTAAGTTTCAATGAGTTGAAATCTCTTCTGATTTCAGCACCCATCCTTGTATGCTCGGATTTCTCGAAGGAATTTATTATATGTGTGGATGCCAGTGGAAGAGGAATTGGGGTTGTTTTATGTCAAGATCATGGAGTCATAGCTTATGAGAGCTAAAAGCTTGATGACAAGGAGCGTCAATTACATGTTTATGAGCAAGAGATATTAGCAATATTGCATGCTATCAAAAAGTGGCATCGTTACATCTATGGCAGCCATTTCAAGGTCAAAAGCGATCATCGTGTGCTAAAATACTTCCTTTCACAACAAAATTTATCTCCCAAGCAACGAAGATGGTTAGCTACTCTTCAAGGATATGACTTTGAAATATCTTATATGGCTGGAAAAGATAATGTGGTGGCGGATGCCTTATCAAGAATGTGGGCATGTTCAGTTTCTACCATTTCAACAATGCATAGGGATTGGATCCATGACATTCAAGAGGAGTATTTGCTTGATGAGCAAGCATCAAAGATGATGAAGGATTTTCAGTAAGGCAAAGGAGAAGAGTATCCAAGTTTCAAATGGCAGAACGGTCTTTTATGGTATCATGGTAGATTATTTTTGACACCGCAATCTTCTTTCAAAGACCGTATCTTACATGAGATGCACTCTTCATCTTTAGCAGGACACCATGGGTTGTTCAAAAAATTTGACAATATCCATAAGAGTTTCTATTGGAAGGGCATTTGGAGGGATGTTAAGGATTATGTTATGCAATGTCTTCCATGTCAACAAAATAAAGACTCCTCTCTTCTACCCAGTGGTTTACTTCAGCCACTTCCTATTCCTCAAGGCAAGTGGACTAATATTACAATGGATTTTATTGTGGGGTTACCCACAACAAAGCATGGGTGGAATAGCATTTATGTGATGGTGGACTGGTTGACTAAATTAGCTCATTTCATTCCTACCAAGGCTCAATTTACAGCAAAGCAAGTGGCTGAACAGTTCATGGAATGGATTTTAAAAGCTTCATAGTATGCCATTGAAAATAGTATCCGATCGTGATACTAAGTTCATGGAAAGTTTTTGGAGGAGTTAATTCACTTCTATGGGAACAATTTTGACTCCTAGCATGGCATATCATCCCCAAATCGATGGCCAAATGGAGCATGTCAATAAATGGTTGTAAGATTATCTTCATCATTTTTGCCATGACACTCAAGCTTTGTGGGATCATTGGTTACATCTTGCTGAATTCTGTTATAATAACACTCATCATATGAGCATTGGTATGTTGCCATTTGAAGCACTTTATGGATACAAAGTGCAAATACGTTCAGCCCTTTTTCATGAAGATGTGAATCCACAAGCCAAGGCTGAAGTTGAGAAAATGGAAGCTCTTTTGCATCAATGCAAGGAAAACATTAGGAAGGCACAAGATGTTATGAAGGCTTATGTTGATGAAAAGAGGAGACCTTTGGAGTTTTAAGAAAGAGATTGGATATTTCTCAAAGTTCCTAAATCTAGGTATGCTTCTCTCAAATTCGGTCATAATAAGTTGGCTCATCGTTACTATGGGCCCTATCAAATCCTCAGACAAGTTGGTGAGCTTGCATACAAGCTTAATTTGCCTTCTTCAACAAGGATTCGTTCTACCTTCCATGTTTCCCAACTTAAGAAATATGTGGGTCCAGCCATAAAGGTTTTAGAGGAGTTACCTCCCATGGATGAAGATGGTCTTATCATTTATGAGCCTGAAAAGGTTATTGCGAAAAGAGAAAAGGTTTTCAAGAACCATTCGCTGCTAGAATACCTTATTAAATGGCGAGGTTTGCCATGGAGGAGTCTACTTGGAAACCATCATCATACCTTGATTCTTTTCCATGGCTTTTGCAGGAGATGGAGTAATATCTAAATAGGACAACTTACTGTATTAAATTTATGTCATAAAAATAATTGCTCTACAGTCATCAAACTTGGATTTTTATGGCATGGCTGGATACTAGGGATTGTCCTCTACATTTCTATAGCTCATACATGGTGATTGGACATTTCTTCTTCAAGTTATGACCATTCTTATGCAACATCTTGTTTTGGACAATTTTCAATAGTATATTCAAATTTCATACTCGTACTTCATTGACATATGAGATCTTCTACAAATTGGAGTTTCATTACAGTATGGATTCATCGCTTACAAAGCTATCCTTGTAATCTTTCCTTGTGAATTGTCCCAATTCTAGCTTTGAGGACAAAGCTCTTTTAGGCCGGGATGGCTTGTAATAAAGTATAAATGCCTTAGTCTAGGGTAGGCTAGGGTTAATATAAAAGGTGGAGATGTAACATGTGAAGTATCTTTTGCCATTATACAATATTACTTGTTTGAGGCCTCAACCTCCCACAATCTAAGAGGGTGAATACTCTTGGCCACCATAGCTTGGGGTGCATACCTTGTTGCAGCCACTCATCATTTGATTCTCAACCAACATTGGTAATACCATTTCGTGCCTAGCCACCTTGGCTATGGTTTCTTGGCATTTTATGCCTATTTCTTGTATTTTCAGTTTAATGGCTTGCTATGGGAATTAGCTTCTTTACACTGCTTCCCTTTGCGTACAACCACAGAGAATTCAAATTCTAATAGCAGAAGTAACCATCAAGCAATGCGTCCAATAGCACAAGGTTTGTCAATGAGAAACAACAATGCTTGATGGTGGTCAACAAAAAAGTTAAAAGGCGTGGCTAAAAGATAGTGCCCAAATTTCTTTACAACAAACACCATGGCTAAACCCTATCTCTCCATCGTGGAGCATTTCATCTCCATATCCATGAATTGTCTGCTAGCAAAGTTCATTGGATAGTCTAGATTGTGTTCACTAGGCTGGCATAATACAGCTTCCAAGGCAAACTTCAAGGCATCAATGTAAATGTGGAAGGTTATGGTTCCACTCTGGGGCTCTTAGGATTGGTGTAGTGATTAGATCCTTCTTCAATTATTCATATGCCCGTTGGCATTTCTTGGTCCATTTGAACATTATGAATAGTTTGTATAGAGGTCTAGCAATCAATGCATAGCTCACTATAGTATCATATATGGCCTAGGAAGCACTAAACTCCCTTGTAATTGGTTTGTGATGGCAGGTCAACAATAACCTTAACTTTTGAGAAGTTGGTGGTAATGCCAATCTTGGACACCACGTGCCCTAGGATACATCCATGCTTCTCCCAAAATTGGCATTTCAAAGACCGCCTAGGTGTTCCTTCCAACTTGAGTGAATACACAAGTCATCAACAAGCACTTCTAACTCTCGCCTAAGCATGTCCTTGAATATAGCACACATGAGCTGTTGAAACATGGCTGGTGCATTTGTGAGTCCAAAGGGCATGACTATGTAGGAGAAGACATCCACTTGGTAGCGAATGCGGTCTTATGCCTATCATCAAGATGTACTTGCACCAACTTGTACCCTGAGAAGCCATCTAGAAAACTATATGCCTCTAATAGATATTGCCAAAATGCAAATCGTGATAGTGTGATGAAAATTCATAAACAATTTTGGGAACCAAACTCTGAATCCTAAACTCATTATGAAGTGACATACTTTCCACTGTGCTTGGTACCATGACAATATAAGGAAGTTCAAGTACACTTTTAAGATAGATGGTTCTAGAGTATGTTACAAGGCATGGAATTCCCAAAACAACATTTTTATCTTTATATAAGAAAATTTGAGAGTGGAGCAAGGTGTTATGTCCAAGGAAATACGCGAAGACTAAAGACAATTCAAGTACATTTGGGGATGGCACAATCATTTCTCAAAGAGTTTATTGAAAAAAATGGAGCACACATGCCAAATAGAAGTAGGACATTGCTTGATGGGGTCAAAGAAACTCAATTGGCTATTCGAGACACATATAAACAAGTTGATATTTTACATCACTACAACAGCTAGGTTACAAAGAAGGAATGTCAAAGTTAACATTCAATAGAATTTGAAATAAAGAGTATTCACATGTGGCATTGAGCAGGTCTAGTCAATTTTCTAAGTACGCTATTTGTAGCTCTTTCAAAGCTCAAGTGAAAGCCAAAGGATATCTAAGAGAGACAAAGAATATCCACAAATAGACAACTTCATATGACACACAACAATTAAGTTGCAAGAACAACTACTACGCATGGCATAGATACTCAAAGGTTCAACTAGAAAAATATGTGTGCATCATTCATGATAAAATGGATCAAAAGAAGAATGCAATCCCTAGATTGACTCAAGTTCCAAAAGCGTTGGATTCAGTATGGCAACTCCAAGTATCAATTATTGGAGCAATCACTCATAATCATGGAGAAGGTCACTCATGGAGAAGGTCACTATGGGCACTTTGTGCTAAATGGTTTATGGTCTTCTGATCCTAATCTCACAATTGGATCTCTTACATTTTGTTTGTATAACTTAGAGAGAGGAGATAGACATGAGCTTGGGGATCTAACAATCAATGGTCTAACAAGGGGTAAAAATTCATTGTTTAATGCTTTGAATTGTAGAAATACACTAGATTACCATATTGCTCATAGTGGAAAATGGCAACTGCGATCACAAGGATGTAGATGAAATGTTTGGTCGATATTATACACATTCCCACATTTGATAGAGGTACTCCAAACATAAACATCATCAATGCCAACCCCATTTTTACTTACATTAGTTCCCAACTTTAAGAATTTTGCTAATGGATACCTTTGTGACGGGCCTGATGACCTTATTGGGCATTCAAAACCCACTCCGATTTCACTTTTTTATGTAGGGAACTAGTTCAGTCATTTGATATAAAGTGCATCCAAAAACAGTTGATTGGATGCCCAAGGATGGGGGTTATAGAGTTATGGAAGAAGGATGGCCAAGGTAGATCACTACTTCCAAGTGGATGTCTTGAATTGTTGCCAATGGCTAGTTTTGTTAAAGATCATGAGTTAGTTATATCACAAATAAAGGCTCATATGAGGTTTTAGGAGAACACAAAAAAGGGTCATGATATCCCTTTGTACTTCAAGCATGTTATTGACTATTGGGATAATGTTATCAAAGAGATTGAGAGTTTGATTAGTCAAGCAAAGCAAAATTTGGCATTATATGTAGACTTTTGGCAAAGGACATGTCAAATAGACAATTTTAGCATCGCATTAGAAAATGGAGACTCCAAAAAAGATAAAAAATGGGTAGGATTTGAGCAGCGGAATGAACACTATTGTGGGTCACATTCTTTTTGAAACCAAAGGAAGAATTCAAGCCGTATATTGATGTGCAGCATGGAGACTTCCTCCTACTATGTCCAAATGATAGCAACATCTATCCCATTTGGCTTGTGGTTATTGAGTCAAATGTTGAGGTGGATAGCATATCACCAACCTACCAAAGATTTTTCATCCATTATTGGGCACCATGTGCAAAAAGGAAGGGTATGACTAATGCAAAGGTTTATCATGATTTTTCGAATAAATATTGGATGGAGAAAAAGGTAGACCCAAAGATATGAGAACATGTTGATTCAATTGTTTGGGCATGGAAATCAAAAGGATATGTTCATCATAAAAGTGTGAAGATACCAAAGGTTGCATGTGAGAAGGCACAATCAAGCTTATGGGCCATGCAACTTTAGACCATGAGCACATGAAGGGTGAGTATCAGTGCCTTCAATATCACATTTTCTTAGATTATATTTTTTAATTATTGAGTTTTTACTACAATGATAACATTAAAATTTCATTAAATATAATTTAGTTTCCATTTAAATTTTTTGCAAGTTTTATTTGATCTTTTGGCTTAGGAAGACTTTGTATGACATAGTTTAGTAATGTAACCCTAAACTAGTACTCACACAACTAATTGGAAGGATTTCTAGCAGTGTTTTAAAACACCACCCATTTATTCTTGAGATTTATTACTAAAAGATAGAGTAACCAAGTCTTTCTAGTCCAACACACTTCTCATCATATACTATCATCAATGACCTTACCAATATTAATATTTACCACAATATAAGAATATCAACTAATAATAGTCAAGTAGGCTAACCAGATTCAAAGGATAGATGTATGGCCTGGTCACTCAGCCATGCTCAAAATCAAAAGAGAATAATAAGCATACTAAAAATGATACTTCTCAACCCTATCATCCCTTCCTAGACTCATAATACTAGACAAACTTACTATAACAAATGTTGACCTTGGAAATTTTAACTTTTCTATAACATGGGATTTTCCCCATTTTATCTAAAACACTCTTCAATTCATAATCTTTCATAGGATTCATTTACAACAAGTATAATTTATGAAGCCAAAAGTTTAATTCCATATGTCTCTTTGCTCTATCTCGAGTGTATTTCTTTAGTTTCACAACTATATATATGGCCTTCCATATAAAATTAAATAAAAGAAAGCAAAAATTATATGAGAAAATATTATAATAATTTTTGAATAATTTTAATAAAACCATAATTTATCCAAACATGATTGTAACATTAGGCCATTGATCATTTCATGGAATTTTTGCAACTTCGAGTTGGTGTGCAATCATTCTATTCTTTGAGTCACACGAGTTTTTGAGGCTTCTTCAAGCTGCACTTTAGCTTCCAAATGACCCTCAGTTTTAACAACAAGTTTAGTATTAATGAGAGCATGAGCATTCTCTCTACATCTTTTCAAGGCCATAGGAATTATCCTTCATGCCATGAAGACTAATTTCTCTATACCTTTTTGAGGCCATAGGAATTAGTCTTCATGTTATGAAGACTAACTTATCTACTCCTTTTTGAGGCTGTAGCATATAGTCTTTGGATCAAAAACTTCACAAATGCATGCAAATAGTCTCTAACACTTGTGTGTCTATTACTCATTGCAGAACAAGGGTACAATAGCACTCACAAATTTTCTCGAGTCTTTTCGAAGTCATTTGGATACCCAAAACATCTCTGTGGTTTAGTTCACAAGATCAAGGGCTAGAATAAGTGATAGTGTGAAGTGACTTTATAGGGATGTAACAATTGTTATTGGATGGATATGAAGAAGATATATCAACAAATAGGTACCATCATAGAGAGATGTTAGAGGGGATTTCTCTTAGCACGTAGAGCTTCATAGAGAATGGATAGCACGGCTCTAGAATCCTCTCAGTCTTGAAGCTTAAGAGCCTCTTGGGGTTTGGCATCTCTAGCAAAGATTTAAATTCATGGTTTATTTTCCAAATAGAGAAGGTTGAAGTAGATCTTTAGGGAAGAAGATCCCGACATGCTTTTCTCTCCTTTTTACTTTTGTTAGCATTCTATTTTGAATTAGCCTAGCTAAGCGTGCCTTCTCACTATACAAAATGCTTTTTTTAGCCCTTTTATTTTCACTCAAAAAGTTAAACTTGAATTTATTTTTTTACTCTTACATATGTTTACCATTCTCCCCATTATTTAATTATCCAACAAGCATTTTTCTCCCTACTCCTTGCATGGTTAAGGGCTAGTGCACTCTCGGTGTCAAATTAATATGATGTAAAATTATACAGTGACTAGTTTTTTAAGAGAAATATATCTACACCTTTATTTTTTTTGAGCAAAAAATATCAAATTTAAATTGATTACTTTAAAAAGGCCATTTTTTAAACTTTTAATGTTATGGATTTAAAATTTATCAATATCTGAGCAATACACTTGATTTAACAATATGTAAACATGCAAATGTGTCAAGAATTCACATTTTCTTAATGAAATCATTTGTTCCACATTTTTCACACATTAATTGACTTGTTTTAAAATGCACATTGTTTATTCAGTTAACTACATAAGGAGACATTACATCCTCCTCCTTAAAGAAATCAAGATGTCCTTATCTTCAGAGAACTTTGTTTATTGAGTTGACTATATAAGGGGACATTACATCCTCCTCTCTTAGAGAAATCAAGATATCCTCATCTTGAGATAAATGGGGGTGTTCTCTTATAAGAGTTCCCTCATCGATCCATATGGCATCTTATTCTTCAGGATATCCTTTCATTATGCAAAGTATGCTCTTGGAATTCAACTCCTCATAGACTTTTCTCTTGTCTAAAAAAGGATTCTCTCACATTCCATTTTCAAAATTCCTTAGGTAGGTATGACTATTTGTTCATCATCAAGTACATGCTCAAAGTTAGGTATATAAGGCTTGAGTAGGATTATATGAAAAACATTATGGATTTTAAGATGGGATGGTAATTTGAGCTTGTAAGCTTACCTTTCCATTACTTTAGCTACTTCATACAATCCATAGTACCTCGAACTAGGTTTCTTCTATTTCCCCAAAAGGATAATGAGCTCATTTTGGGTGTCACCCTTAGGAGAACCATGTTACCTTCTTTGAATTATCGCATGGATCTATCAAGGTCTATAGGGTTTTTTAATGATCTTGGGCAGTTTTGATGTCATGTTTGATAGCTTGAATCTATTGGTTCATTTCTCCAATCATAGCCTTGGTCACTTTCAACTTTAGAGTGTGGTCCGAAAAATTCAACAATGACATTCTTGCCCATACAAATCTTGAAGTGGGAACATCTTCATTATATGTTGGTAAGCAACATTGTGGGACCATTCCACCCAAGATAGATATTTAATCCACCATCTTGATTTTCTGCCATAGTACGATCTTAGGACATCTTCAATGGTTTGGCTCATCTCTTAGTTTGGCCATCAATTTGTGAAAAATAAGTGATATTAAAGCACAACTAAGTCTCAATGACTTGAAATATACATGCCTAGAACTTTGAGGTGAACTTAGAGTCTCAATCATTGACTATACTCTTTGGTAGTCCATGCAATCTAAATATTTTCTAGATAAATACTTGGGAAATATCAAACAATTCGTAGGTGGTCTTTAAAAAAACCAAGTGTGCTATTTTGATCATCATGATTGAAAGATATATTGCATCAATTAGTTGAAAGCTGTCAAAGCATTAGTTAGTCCAAAGACCAATATATCATAGTAACCATATCCATTGCTAAATGTAGCATTTAGGATATCATGTTCCCTACTGTGAATTTGATCATATCTAGATCTCAAGAAAAGTTATTTGAAAAGAACTTTTCTTTTTCATCAATTTTGGGTATAATATACATGTCTTTTACCTTTACTTAATTTAGTGTTTTAAAGTCATTGTTGAGTTTAATAGATCCATCTTTCTTCTTTTGGAAAAGAATAAGTGTGCCCCAAGGTAAGTTAGTTGAGTGGATGAAATCTTAATCAATTGCCTTAGCTTTTCATTAAACTTGATGGCTTCAATTATAGAAATATTGTATAGTCACTTTGATTCTAGCTTAGCTCGAAGAATCAATTCTATTGTATGGCTAGCTTCACCCCGCTCTTCCACATCCATAGTCTTGGTTATTATCATCATTTCCGTGGACTTTGTCGGCTAGTTTTGGATTAGGGTTCTAATGTTGATTTGGGACAATTAGCTTTGATGTATCTAGTCTTTCCGCATCGGTCATTGCCTATTGCATAGCTCTTTTAGTCCTTGAGTAATGGCATTAACCCATCCATCTCCTCTAGTATTGCCTATATTAGTCCCATGGTTCACATAGTGAGAGAGAAGCAATGGTGGAATGTGAGGTAGAAGCTATATGGAGTGCAAGACGGTTGAGAGATAGAAGAAAAAATTACCGTTATGTGGATATAAATTGAATGGTATCCTTATTCTTTGTTATCTTTACTTATATATGACTGTACAATGTGTATATATACAAGGGGTGTTTACCTAGCTATTGGCCATTGGCCTTTATCCCAACTACCTCCCTCTCTCTACCTCTCTCTCACAGCCTCTTGAGGCCTCCTTGTGCTTCTCTAATTGCTCCACATGCCTCATTTTTATAGAATACATATAGTTTCCTTGTAGGCCTCAGTGGCTACAGTATACTCTACATTACTAGTAGATAACACCATACATGGCTACAATTGAGAGATCCAAGAGATTGCACCAGTTGTGAAAGTAAAGACAAAACCTATAGTAGACCTCCTAGAGTCTACATTCCCTTACAAAAATAAACATCTACATATCTAAGACTATATGCATTTAGTCTTCCAAGGCATATACACATAGACTTGGTGTCGTTCTAGTATCTCACAATGCTCTTTATTGCCTCCCAATGCTTCTTGCCAAGGTTTCCTATATACCTAGCTACTCTCACTACATAGGCAATGTTTGGATGTGTAGCAATCATGGCATACATTAAGCTATCAACTACAAATGCATAAGAAACTTTGGCCATTTTAGCCTTCTATTCATTTGACTTGGGGATGTCCTCTTGGGCAAGTTTCAAATATGGAGGAAATGGAGCACCAATAGCCCTCCCCCTCTCCATATTGAAGTGCTCCAATGCATTCCCAATGTATTTCTTCTCAAACAAATAAAGTATCTTTTTGTTTCAATCTCACGTAATGTACACACAGAGAATGTGTCCAATATTTCCCAAGTCCTTCATGACAAAGGTCTCATGCAACTTTTGAAAAAAAGCATGTATATCCATAATTGACTTTTCAGTATTCAATATGTCATCCACATAAAGAATCAATATCATAAGGCTACCATTCCTAGCCTTCCTTATGTGTAGGCATTAATTAGTCTCACTCCTAGTGTACCCCTGAAACCGCATAAAGGCATTGAACTTATGATTCCATTCCTTGGAAGCTTGTTTCAAATCATATAAGCTCTCATGCAGCTTATATACCAATTTCTTTTTGTCTTTCACAATAGAACCTTTAGTTTGCATGCAAATATCCTCATGTAAATCCCCATGCAATAAGGAAATCTTTAAATCCATCTGAATTAACTCCATATCCTCTCTAGCAACTAAAGCAAGAACTGTATGAAGGGTTGTCATCTTGACAACTAGTAATAATATCTTATCAAAGTCAATCCCCTTCTCTTGCTTGAATCTTTTGGCCACCAATCTTGCCTCTTATACTTAGACAACACATTAGATGGAGATACCTTCAATTTGTAAACCTACTTGCATGACAATGCATGTTTACCCTTAGGTCAAGAAACTAACTCCCATGTAGCATTATTTTCCAAAGAATCTATCTTTGACTGCATAGCCCTCTTTCACTTATAACTTTCATCCCTACTTATATATATAACATCCCTACTTATAACATCTATATAACAAGAAGGCCCACCATGATTCATGACCATGACATAGCCTAGAGATGGAGTATATCTATTTGGTAGTCTAGAAACCCTCACAGACCTACATAAAACTAGCTCAACTGGAACCTCTAGCTATCCCATCTATCTATCCTATAAAACATGAGACTATTTGCTATCTTGTGGCACTCCCACCTCAACATTTGTTGGTTTTATAAGCCCTACATCTTGTGAAATAGGTCATATAATCTTCTCATGTACTAGTTTTCCATCCTTGTGAAATATCACTATGCAAATCTAAACTATTTGGATAGGTTTTGTATGCATCTTATCTTGATTAAAGATGATATCATGGTTGTGTATCACCTTCTGTGATTCAAGATCCCACAAGTGATAGCCCATTTCACCTAACTCCCCATATCCAAGAAAAACACATTTCTTAGACTTATGATCAAGCCTACTCTTCTTGTCCCTAGGTATATCATATAAATGTTTCACTACAAAATACACACAAGTATCATAAAGGTCTCTTGCTAGACCATAAATCCTCTGGTATCTTTCCATCCAATGGTTTGCTGGGAGACCTCTTGATCAAATAGATTGCCATATGTATAGCTTTAGCTCAAAATTCATTAATGAGACTAGCACTAGAGAGTATACTATATGGACCTTTTCTAGAATAGTCCTATAAAGATGACAAAGTACCAAGATGACAAAGCTTCCTTTATAACATCATCTATAAAGATGATAAAGTACCGAGATCTGCTCTATGAAACTATGGGCATTGACCCACACGAATCACTATGAACCCAATCAAAACATTTTGATCTTTCACTTTCACTACCTCTCTTATCTAACATTGTAGTTTGTTTTCCAAAGACATGATGCCTAAAAAAGCAAAGATCATAAAAATTTAGACAAGGAAGATAGTCTGAATGGCACAAATATTTCATTCTAGTGATTTGCATATGCCCAAAATGCTAATGCCATAAAGAGACAGATGACAATACAGTGATAATTACAACATGGTCTTTAATATTAGAAATATGGAAGGATACAAAATACCAAATTTCAGCCCTTTGGCCATAACAAGAGATCCCGTGCAAATCTTCCATACACAATCACTCAAGGTTACTCTATAATCACAATCATCAAGCCATCTTGTATTGATCAAACTTTTTGTCGAGTCTAAAGCATGCCACACATTTTGCAAAATTAGAGAAGAACTTCAGTAGTGTCAAGTGTACATTCCCAATGCTAACAATGCTACATGCATAGTTATTACCAAGGCTAATGTATGATCTCTTTACATCATCATAAATAGAGAACCTTTCCTAAGTGGAGTAACATGAAATAATGCTTTAGAATCAATAAGACAATTCTAAGATGTGTCATTATCCATGGGAACCAAGAATGCATCACCAAAAGAGGATACAAATAAGACATCAACATCATTAGTGTTGCATGCCTTAATCTCCTCAATCTTTACCTTGAGTTTCTCTTTGCCATCATCCTCATTTGAGTTCTTAACTTTTTACTTGTTCTTCCACTTATAACAATCCTTTTTTATGTGTTTCAAATTGTTATAGAAGTAGCAATCTATATCCTTTTTAATACGCGACTTGCTTCTTAATTTACTTGTCTTGTGAAAGGTCCCCATTGCATTTCACCTTCATCTCACCATAAGTGCAGTAGAGCTCTTTGACCTTACATTGTTATTTCTATTCATAGTGAGAAAGCTACTCTCAACGTTAGCACTCATAAGACCACTTGTAGGTGCAAAGTCTCTACTAGTAGTCTTGAAAGTATTCTAACTCTCAAGTAAGGTGACTAACAAGAACACACCCTTCATTGAATCATGAAAGACAATCTTCTAAGATATCAATTGTTTGAAAATAGTATCAAAATCATTGAGATGATTAGACATCGATGTCCCCCTCCTCCATGCAGAGATCAATGAGTTTTTTAGTCAATAAACCTATGAGATTGTATTTTTTTAAATAAATATAGGGCAACAAGATTTTCCACACCATATGCACCTACCATATCTTTCACATTAAAATACATGAACTTTGAGACTATCAACGTAATAGCAGAGCATGGCAACTCATCCAATTCCTCCCATACATTTGCATCCATATCCTCATGCTTAATCTCACTATATTTGATCAGCTTCAACTACTTCTTTTGGACTAATGCATTGTATATTTGTCCCTTCAAATATGAAAAGTTCATACCATTAAGCTTTTGAATATTGGAAAATGCATTCTCTAAACTTGATGAAGAAGTTATAATAACAAAAGTATATATGCATACCAAAAACAATAAGGGATACCCCACTACAAGCTCAAAATAGACCAATGGACTACAAGTAGAGTGCCCTACAAAGTCAGGCCACAATGGCTATCTGAATATCAAATCAATGATAAAGTAATGAAACAATCATATTTTTCCAAGGGCATATGCATTTTATACAAGCTTTCTCAAGTGTTCTGGCTATCTTTTGAGCATAAAATAGCCACTTGAGAGAAAGTACATGTAAACTACCTTCAAAAATTGATATAAGCCCATATAATCTCTACAAAGTTAGCATAAACTAACATAGTAAATCATTCAAGACAACAAATCCATGGAAATATTTTTGTGATCCCAAGCCACTATGGTCGAGGAGCCTTTGTGCAAGCTATTTTCCAAATTAGAATTGTTTTGTTCTATGTAAAATAGAGAACTAAAAGTTATACAAAATCAACTTTGTGATGATTGAAATCTATACTCTCAACTCTTCGTTTTGAGATATAGAACACCTCAATTGAATATCATACACAAAACTTATGGGCCAAAATACAAAAGCACTATATCAAGTTGCCATAACTATCCACAACTTTTGTAGCATGCTCTCTGTATCCACTCAAGATGGATAGAATGACTTGAAAATGAATTCTTGAAAGGTGTTTTTACTTTTTTCTATGTTGTACATATATTTGAGAGGCAAAAAATGGAAGTTAATGTCGATTTCTCTTCTCTTGAATGGCTTCAATATTTCTCAATCTCTTTGAGCATCCAACATCTCATTCTAAGCATCCAAAGCCAAGCTATTTTGCATCGCTTTTAGCCACTAATGGCTATTGCCCAAATCAATGTCAAAATGGACTATTACAACCCCAAATTGAGCCTCAATGTGTGGACAGCAAGCATCAATGTCGAAGAAGAAGCTCAAATACTTGACCTTTGTGAAAAAACTTCACTCCTCATGCTCCTCACTTCAAGCATTAGATGCTACTCTGATACCAATTGAGAGAGAAGTAATGGTAGGATACGAGAGGTAGAAGCTATGAAGTGCAAGACGGTTGAGAGAGAGAGAAGCACATAAGAGAGTTATTGGGTACAAAATGAATGGTGCCCTTATTCTTTGATATTTTCACATATATATGATTGTACTATGTGTACATATAAAAAAAGGTGCCCATCCTCATTAGCCTTTACCCCAACAAATAGTTCCTTCCATAGTTACTATTCACATGTCCATTCCTTTTGTAGTTACTATTCACCAATAGTTCCTTCCATAGTTAATATTCATAGGACCATTCGTTTGGCCATTTTGAGAAATATCCTTGGCTATGGGCTTTACTTGCATTAGGATATATTTGAGGGTTTCTAGTCTCATTGATTCATGACAAGTATCCAATAGTAGATTCCATCCCTAGTAAAACCTCACAATTTGTTGAGTTGACATCATTGGTAGTGCATACTCACAAAGACTCACAAACTTTGAGCAATATCATTCCAACATTAAATTCAATTGACCAATATTATAGAATGCATTCATCATGATGGATTCAAAGGATGGGTGTGTTCAAAGATAAGAGAGACAGAGTGGAGCCAAAGAGTGAGCAGTCAACTCATCTCATTCATCTTCATTATTCAATCTCTACTAGCATGAAAGAGATAGTATAACTAGGTTACCACTAGCCATGACTAATTGTGGTTAGGTCAACATTGACTTATTTAATGTCCCACACATGAGTAAAACTAGACACATCTGTATAGATAATGTTGGTCACACACACATACATATGAGCAGTTGAGCTTGAAGTCTCAACACTCCCCCTCAAGCTCAAACTAACTGTTGAACTCAAAGTAGCTGTCTAAAGTAGATAATCTTCTCTTTACCAAGTGATTTGATAAAGATATCTACTATCTGGTCTTCAGTCTTCACATGCAATAAGTCAATCTGCCCTGCAAGTACCATTTCTCTAATGAAATGGTAATGAATCTTGATATTGCTAGCTAACATCACATTGCTAAGATTTTCACAATGCAATATGACTTTGGTGTCCAACTGTATCCCCAAGTCATTCAGTAGTTTCATCAACCAAATTGCTTCACATGCTGCTAATGTTGCACCCCTATATTCTACTTTCGTGCTAGACAAAGCAACGGTAGGCTATTTCTTACTACTCTAGCTAATCATATTGTTGCCCAAACCTAATACATAACCACTAGTTGACCTCCTCTCATATGCACAATCAGCCCAATCAGCATTAGTGTAACTTGTCAAGTCAAGGGATTTTCCATACTCATAAAGCAGCACATAATCTGTAGTACTCTTCACGTACTGCATAATCTGTAGTACTCTTCACATACTGCATAATCCTTCGACTGCATCTAGATGTGGCTTACAAGGCTTTTTCATGAATTGAGTGATCAAACCCACTGCATAACTCAAGTCACGACGAATGATAGTAAGGTAGATCAAGCTGCCCACCATTTGTCTACACACAGTTACATTCTCTATTTTAGTCCCAACCTCAATTGCTAGCTTGACATTTTGATCCAAGGGTGTCTCCATAGCTTTACACTCTGTCATGCCATACGTCTGCAACATATCATGAGCATATTGTTTTTGCAACAACCATATACCTTGCAGTGTAAGTATAACTTCAATCCCAAGAAAATACTTCAGCTCTCCAAGATTTTTAACTTTAAATTTAGCATGAAGTAATGATTTAATTTCAGCAATCCCTTGAGCATCATCTCTAGTGATGATAAAATCATCTATGTAAACCACCATAAAACATAACCATGATCTGTCTTCTTCATGAATAGACTATGGTTTGCATGAGCTATCTGAAATCCATGCTACTGTAAATAACTAATTATCTGAGCATTCCATGCTCTCGGTGCCTGTTTCAGCCCATATAAAGCTTTTTTTAGCTTACACACATATGTTAGAAAATTAGGATGAACATAGCCTTCAAACTGCTCCATATACACTTCTTCAAGCAATTCTGTTAACCCTCAAACGAATGAAGGTGGAAAATCCGGAAAATCTAAATAAGAAGACAAAGACAGAGGCCAAGGCAAAGAGAAATGGAAGACAAAGACGCACAAGGAGAAGAGTCCTAAATAAGGGAGAAAGGCGCACAAGGAAAAGCGCAAGTCAAAACTTTTGTAAAAGAGCGCAAGCGCATCATGGTTTAATTCAAGGAGCACCGGGCTCTCACCCGTGCAATTTGTAAATGTAGATGGGCAGTGGAAAGGAAGCTAGGAAGATAGAAGGACAATGGGAAAAAGGGCCTAGGCTACGGCCGGCCATGTAAAAAGGGAAAAAGGGGATGACCGCCCAAAAGGGATTTAGGGTTTTGTATATAAAGTTGAAAAGTGAATGAGAAGCTCATTCTTGTGTGTGGCCAAAAGTGGCTCTCCTCTTCTTCTTCTTCTCCTTCTTCTTGCTTGCTTGAGCTTGTGCTTGAGAGAGGGAGTGTGAGAGTGTGAGGGAGTGAGTGTGTGAGGGTGAGGAATCGAGGAGGAGAAGCTCTCCATCTTCTCCTCTCTTCTTCTCTTCTCTTCTCTTCTCTTGTCTTGCTCGCGGACATGGAGCTTGGAGTGTGGAGCTTGCTTGAAGCTTGCACTTGGATCGTGGAGCTACAGGAGTGCGTGGGAGAGGAGGTAACTCGAACGGCATCAAGGTAAGCTCACTACACTCGTAAGGTAGACATTGTGTGTCGGCTATGTGAGAGGTAGCCATTAGTGCTCAGCTTGGAACGCTTGAAACAATAAGCGGTCCGAGGGTCTCAGTGGTTGAGTGAAAGATCTCACATTTTGGTTCCGTTTTCGGGACAAACGGATTCAAGCCTTGAGCACTTGCGTGCTTCGAATCGAGCATCAAAGTAAGGATTTTCCCGAACCGGTGCTTGAGATAGATAGGAAGTGAGGGGGTTGAAGATGGTATTTGATCTCCTTGGCAAGTAGGTTTTTTGTTTTGTTTGAGGTTTATGTTGTGAGATGGAGTAGTGTAGGTATTTACTTTGTGATTTGGATGCATTAGAGTAGGAGAAAACAAAGAAAAACAAAGAAAATCAGCATTAGGGTTTCTGTTGTCAAAACAGGGAAAGAGGGTTTGATTTGCTTGCCGATTTGCATTTTGGAGTTTGTTGGCTATTCCAGGTATATACAACTCTTCCCCTCCATCCATAGCTTTGATCTGGAGATATGTATGACAGGCCGTGACCTGAATCGTGTGATTCGGGCGATTTATCATCGCGCCGGTAAAAAACAGGGCCGCGCTCGGTGTGTCCGAGTGACGGCGATTCTGGGCCGAGTCCCAGAATCGGCCCTCGGTCCACTACCACTCGGACCACTGACTCGGCCTAGACATACTCGGCCCGTCCGAGTCGACCATTCAGACCATCGACTAATTCGGCCCTCGGCCTGCTGTCCGAGCCATAGGATTCGGCCCTCGGCCACGTTTCATATTCGGCCCTTGGCCCAAGTGCCTCGGCCCGTCCGAGTGACCTTGTCCGAATCGACCATTCGGCCGGTCCGAGTCTACCATGTCCGAGTCACGAATTCGGCCCTTGGTCCATGTTGAGATATCGAGCTCCACTCGTGATATGCCAGGGTGACCGTTGTGCATTTATGTCACCGACGTGTCAGTTGGACGCGGTTGGTACACCGCCCATGAATAATAGCTACATGATAGCTATCCTTATCTACTCTAGTTTGTGGCTCAGTTAGTATGCCACCTTAGTTAGTTGAGTTTGGTTTGAGACCCATATATAGGGTTCTTCTATTTCTTTGTAAGAGAGTTCTTTTGGCTTACACAGCTAAGAAGAGGAAAACTGTTTTCAGCCTCCACCCTTGTGTGTATTCCCCCATTGTGCAAGCAAGAAAGCTACAAGTGAGTCTCCTTCCTTCTCTCCCAAAATCTTGACAGTCCATGCACCTCGGCCCGTCCGAGTGACCCACGAGGACCCTGCAATTTGGACCTGTTAGGCGGAATTTAGATTTTTTTCAAATTTTAACCTATAGACCTCGAAACTGACTGAGAGACCATATAGAGCCGAAATCACCTCACAGATCGATCACTGGGCTGAAATCTAGAAGCATGTAGTCCAAAATTGTCTGTGACAGTCCTTCAAATCACATATGGCATTTACCGTAACGGCCCTGCGGGCCGGGGGGGGACTGCTCCCCCCCCCCCGAACCCCCGCAGAGGGGGCTCTACCCCCTCCGCACCTCCCCCGAGTAGGTCGGAGAGAAAACGCGCGCCATAATAGGTCCTCCAAATTGGACCCTATTATAGCAATGGCTCTACACGAGCATGGATTCTTCCTTGCAAAAGAGCAACCAAAAGCCCGTGCCCGAATAGAGACAAACAGAGACCCTAGAACCTCAATGGGCCAATCTAGCCATCAAGGGCAAAAAGGCCACACCACGAGAACACAAAGACATTGTGTTCATACCATGTCTAGTCAGAGCGGAATGCAACATCAGCAAGCTGCAAATACCGAGATGACTAGACATGACACTCTGGACGAGAGATGTACCTTGAGCAATACTGCACAGACAACCCAAGACAGTGGTGGAGAATCCACATCTGGACATGCGAGTGGGGACTCAAGGGCATCTGTCAGAAGGCTTAAATTTACAAGCCAAGACCCAGAAGATGAAGACATAGTACCACCTGCTTATCTTAGGGTCAAACTCACCGTGAAAAGAGAGCATACGATCAATGCTCTGATTGATGAAGGAGCAGATTTCAATATCTTGACCTATGAATCATGGACCCTACCGGGCCAACCAGAGCTCACACCGACTAGTGCAACTCTTAGCCCTTATGGGGGACACCCACAAGCACTCATGGGGAAGTGCAAAATCCTGGCAACTATTGAAACACAAAGCTTGCCAGTCCTATTCTATGTTCCTCCAAATAGCGAGAATTGTGGAAAGGAAATCCTCCTAGGAAGGCCCTTCAAAAAGGCAACGAAGTGTGAAGCTGACTATATAGCAAGAGGATACACCTGACGCTACCGGGTGTGAGGATAGTCACAACCTTTAGCAAGGGTGACCTCATCAAACCTCGAGGGGAAGGCAAGCAAGCTGCTGACGTAACAGCCAAGCCTGCTAACGAGAGCAAGGACTTGTTGGAAGAGTTAATACAAGCACATGTCGAACAACGAGAACCAGTGAGTGTGGCTAGGCCTGGAACAAGAAGGTCAAGAGACAATGCCAAGGATGGGCTTTGGACTTACAAATATCGTAGAAGACCCCAAAAGAAGCCCAAGCCTAATAGACGCAGGCATCGATGGAGGGTCAGCACAACGCCGCGATGGATATCCAAAGCGTTGCTACGTGCTCAAGGGTACTACACAGGTAACCGATGGATTTGGGTACCAAAATCCCTTGCTAAACCACCTCTATCAGCAACTGAAGGCCAGAGTGCATCAAAAGCAACGAAACACATGAGGAAATCTAAGAGAAACTCTAGGTCTCGAGGCAAGAAAGCAAACTCAAGTGTTCGAAAGAAAGAGCCTCAACCTAGCATGCTTAATAAGCAGATGTCATATGTAGCCATTGAGTGTGCACAAAAGCCATTAGTGCCCCAAGAGTCTTTGATTCCCCAAGGGGAGAACAAGCATCATAGGCACAACATTGCTCAAGGCAAGGTTGATCGCTCAACGAAGCAAATGGCACAATCGTCTAATAGCCTCGAGCAAATCATTCAGCCAGTGCCAAGTCCACCTAATGTAAAATATTACACGGCGTAGCGAACAGAATCTGAGAAAGAGATAGAGAGTACACAACAGATAAGAGGAGAATCAGTAAATTCTTTAACTTCAAACAACTGATACAAAGATGGCTCTGTCCACCCGTGCGCTTCCACTGTGTAAAGCTTAGGTGGCGATCTAGACAGAAGATAGGTGAAGAGCTTAAGGCTAGCTGGAACAACAACTCTGACTGGGTGAAAGATGAGTGAGAGATGGCTGTGAAGGGATTTAGCTTTTATAGCCCGCGAAGGTCGTTAGGTCAGCCTGCTGACCGACCTACCATATGAGCCTCCACTAGTCGGCTAGGGAATATTTCCTGGAATATTCCCTTTACCATCAGGCCGAGGGCGTTGTCCCCAGACCCCCACCAGGGGGGCCGTTGGCCCCCCTGGCACCCCCCAGCCAGGGGCCGCTTCCGTAGCCCCCAGACCCCACAATAGGGGCCCCTTTTAACTCCCTTACCATGCAACTCAATGCAATGTGCCTCGAGTTGCTACCAACTTAACCTCTCCGTCTAACCCAAAGATTAGACTCACAATGGTCACCTTTTTGCCATCCGGTCACATAGACCTCATCTGATATACAAGTCAGGACTCCACCAATGTCCGGGCTCACACTTGGCTTCTCCTCATAATGGGGGCCTTACAACATTGAGCACCATAGATCATTGGTAGCACCAAATGAGGGTGGGGCATTGATCATATCTAACACCTAAGAGTCCTAGATCTCCTACATCCTCTTTTTCCACACGGACACAGGAAGCACAATAGCGGTTGTCAAGGGAACCTTCTCAATTCCAATCTCTATCTCCATCTAAGCTTCCAAATGTCCAAGAGGTGGGACATGATGCCATCTGTAGCTCTCGACCCAAGGATATGCATGAGCAACCTAATGTGACTAGATCAACTCATGCTCGATCTACACAGATGAGTGCTCAAAGGGCAACAAAAGACATGGCCACTTCTGATCGCCCTAGGGACTTGACACCGCAATCCACCAAGGGTAGACAGCCCACTAAACTAGCTGCTACTACTTCCAATCAGGGATCACAGCAGTCACAGCCCTTGGCTGTGACAATGCCCCTTGTGGAACGTGTCCTTAGTAGTTTACATGTGGAGGAGGTGTCGCAACCAAATCCCTCGACAGCTCCAGCACTTTCAAAGTGCCTAAAGCCTAGGCTGGAGGAGTTCAACACAAGGGAGTTGGCTAAAGGGATAGACTCTCCGAAAAGGGAGGCAGTTGTATCCTCACAACCGGGCATTGCTATTTAGCAGGCCACAGCTACGTCCCATGAGGACACACTAGAGAAGGGAAATGTTGAGGCCCAACCAAGCACATCACCGGGTGGCCTAGTCCAGAATCCTGAATCGACGAGAGATGCACCTTCACGAACCAGGAAACAAAGGAGAAAACAGCAAAAACAATAGCAATTGCAGGTGGTTGTGGACCCCAAGAACATTGAGACGAAGAGCACCGGAGAGCCGATGAATAAAGCATCGAGTCCACCCACCAATGAACCCATTAATGCCTCTCCTAATAGAGGTGAACCCTCAGACACATCTGTGTGCTCTGAAAAACCAAAGCAACTGTTGCCATCAACAGTTGCTTACAACACTCTATCCACTGACAATAGAACTTGCATTGACCAATCAAGAGTGGATACAACGTCATCACAATAGGGTGACAAATCTATACCAGTCATATCCAAGAAGAATCATGACAAAATTGCAGCAAAACCTTAGGAGAAACGTGAGAACCCCAAGAGCATAAGAGACCCTAGCATTGACCAATCTTGCTCATCTAGGCCTGAGCCCCCAGCCATGCTAAAGCCGAAGGAAACTCTTAGAACTTTGCATGAGATAGCAACCGAGCAAGCCCTCGTTGAACATAGGAGTGTCACAGAATGCTTAACTGAGTTGGATGCTAAGCTCAAAGTGGTCGCACGTGTCTACGTCCTTGCGGACATGGGCACAATCCCCAAAGAGCAGCTCGAAGATTATTTGACCTTTCCTCTAACATGGGAAGAACAAGAACATCTTAACGGGCACTACGACAGGCTCCTGCATGAACGCATGCGACTCATCCGTGACGAGGAGGCTAACGAACTACGCTTAACCATCATGTTCAATGAAATGCTCTGCTGACCGAATCTCGTAGACATAGAGCAACTAAAGCGACTGTCAGCAGGCCAGAGTCAATTTGAGCAGCGTTGGTGCGAAAGTCACGTTGTAATGGCCGAAATAGGGGCTCAGGTCATGACGGTCTCAAAAGAGCGATTGGCCAAATGGCGGTCTCAAAGAGACCCAACCTATGTGGCACCGACTTCCCTTCGAATGCTGACTGACATTCGGGGTACGGACTTAGCTGGAACTAGGCTACAGGGCCCTTTAATTGATAAGGTTCTCACTGAGGAGGAGTTACATATTGCCAAAAGACTCAGTCAAGGTTCCATGCTACTCGACGTTGCAAAATATCTATCAGTATTAAGTAAGCTGCCGCGAATACTGGATGCGTGTGCCACGCTCTAGTACAACCCCGAGTTCTACATTTGGTTCTTATCCTCGTGAAGTGACATGGATTCATAAATATGTATATAAATAAACATTGCTTTTTGTGTCACCGTGTATAAACAATGTCAACACACACAAGCAATGAGAGTCAAGCGCAGGGAGAAGAGTGGGGTCAGATAAACTAAGCTCCTCTCATCACACATTCAAAAACCATGTGACCAGCCCCACCTCCAAGTGAAGGGCATGCACCCACATTGCCACCATAGGAAGCCTTGACCAACACTCTGATGGTGTAGACAGGGTGTAGTCCCTTTCTATACACCTTCTTCCCTTTTTGGTCTATCCTTTCGAGGATGTGCCATGTTCCACTCCATGACAACCAGTCCACGCGACTTAGCATGAACTAATATCCGTTAATGACTGGAGGCAACGCGAACATCATCATGGGGGCCATCCCTCTACAACAAACACTGCATGCCTCACCCCTCCCCTCCTTGTCATATGCGCTTCATGAACCACAGTAAAATCCCTTCCATGCAAACAGTTGTACCCTATAACCATGTCTAACCCTTGGATTGCATCTTGCAGGCTTCCTTTTGTGGCGGAACGCATGGAGAATCATGGAGATCTAGCATGCAAAGACGCTCTTCATGAAAGACGGGAGCATGTGGCACACGCCCCTCCACTGGAGCGCTATGTGCCCACTATCAAGAGGTATGCCAAGAAGCGAGGCCCTAAGCGACACTGTCCAGGGCGAAGGCCGAAGAATCCTCGAGTTAAGAAAGTCGAGACTCAAAACGCGCAACAGGTGGCAACACTAGTGGCACGAACCCCCAGCTCCCGCTCGGGCCCCAAATGCTCAAAGGCAAAAAGGGCAGCTCGGGAAAGAGAAGAATTTAATGAAATTATTTAAAGACATTCTGAAGGCGGTAGCGGGCCGGGACTACACCATTCATGTCCCGGCCGACATGTTCCCTGCTCAACCTCACGGGAGCCCCACACCAGCAGAGCCCCAATCACCCGGCCACCCAGACTCGCCCCACCTCGTACAAATCGAGTAGCCCATGATGCATAAAGGGCTTATCAAATGCTAACTGGCCATAACTGTTTGTTTTTAAATGGTTGAGTGTTCCCGAGTTGTTAAGTGTTGACATGTTCCCGACTTGTATGAACTTTCATATCTGCGTTTAATATATTTCACATCTTTAGCAAAAGAAAAAGATAATCAAGCGCAGGTGATAAATGTCTAAGTCAACACCATAGAATTCAGATCAGTGATGTCTCATTGCATTGCACTGGTTTATTATAGTTGTGGCATGTGCCATGCATGTACTCTTATGAAGCGACAAGTGGATACAAGACGAGACAGATCTTTGGGCGAAAGTGTTCAATGCCCAATCACCGCAAGACCATCGACCCCCCAAGGAGCCACGGCAAGGCCACGCTGCCGAAATCACGAATCACCCTTGCCAACCGCCCACATTGCATGGCCCAAAACACAGTCCTAGGTCACGCTCCCTTTCTGGGTCAAGCTCTATAGTTGGCTCACGGCAGCCGTTACCTCAATTGTACCAACATCGCATGTGCCGCAAGGAGGTTTGCAATATCTCAAGTGTATCTCCCCCTTTTGCCAACTGCTTCTCTAACAACGAGGCTAGGGCACAATCATCATTGTACTATCCATTTTCTGAGCCTTCGAAGCTTGACAATTTCCAACCCATTGAAAGGCTGATAGCCTCAACATATTGTAATGGTTGTACTCAGGCAAGCCAAAAAAAAAAGAATGAAAAGAATGAAAAGAAAAGAAAAGAAAAGAAAAAGAAATGAATGGAAAAATAAGAAGCACCCACAATCACAGCACAGCACCTAGGGGTCCTCAAATTAGGTACGTCTGGTGACCTTATTCGACTGGCTTCGTCCCTAGTCCCCTAGCCCCTTAACAATCGCCCACAATTGTTCAGGGCACATCAAGGGCAGGACATACCTGGGGAGCTTGTCTCGCCTCGGGTTAGACCTGTCACCCTGACCCACTTGCACACTTCTCTCTTGCGCTCTACCTTAGTACCATTGCAATCAGTGGTGATAAGCACCGCACGATTGGCCATGAAATGTACACCATCCTCATCAAGCAAGTCCAATAGCTTTCAGCTACCAAAAGTGCGGTGTCCTTGTATTCAATTATGCTCCGTCGTGCAGTCACAATGCAAGAGATGTCTCATATACCTTCACGTGTACTTATTCTCAATATGGACAACTTTGCTTCATCCACACATTGTTACGAGAAACTAGCCCATGGTCTTCTAACTACGTAATATCTAAGTATGCACGAGCACTCACCTAATATCTGCACCAAAGTATATACGTAGTTTGGGTCCTCAAGTGCAGGACAATACTCTCAGCTTGCTTAGAGTTCGACCCGTCTCCCAAACTAATCAAATATGTCTTGTGCACGATAAGAAGACTAGCACTACCCCTTAGGGAGAGACCACACGAGAGGTTTTCAAATTGCAGGTGTTGAAGACTCCACAGAAAGTGTCGTTCGATCTTCATCAACACCCAACTCTGAATGCTTATCCCTTACTATCCGACAAGCCCGCAAGGGATCATCATGTGCCGAATCCCCAACAAACCAACAGTTGTGCTAGCCATCAATGCAATCCCCAACACAAAATAGCCCTACCGCCAACTCCAACAACCTTCCACCAGCCACCTTGGCCACCAACAGGCCCCCAGGACCTTCTACCACACCACCACCAACACTCCTCCACGGAAACCACCGGCGTCCTTCTTACCCACGTCTTTGGTGCATGCTACAGCCTGCCACCTATGACGGTGAGTGCCATGGGACTGGCACTCGTCTAGGCGGGGGGTAATGTTAACCCTCAAACGAATGAAGGTGAAAAATCCGGAAAATCTAAATAAGAAGACAAAGACAGAGGCCAAGGCAAAGAGAAATGGAAATCAAAGACGCACAAGGAGAAGAGTCCTAAATAAGGGAGAAAGGCGCACAAGAAAAAGCGCAAGTCAAAACTTTTGTAAAAGAGCGCAAGCACATCATGGTTTAATTCAAGGAGCACCGGGCTCTCACCCGTGCAATTTGTAAATGTAGATGGGCGGTGGAAAGGAAGCTAGGAAGATAGAAGGACAATGTGAAAAAGGGCCTAGGCTACGGCCGGCCATGTAAAAAGGGGAAAAGGGGATGACGACCCAAAAGGGATTTAGGGTTTTGTATATAAAGTTGAAAAGTGAATGAGAAGCTCATTCTTGTGTGTGGCCAAAAGTGGCTCTTCTCTTCTTCTTCTTCTTCTCCTTCTTCTTGCTTGCTTGAGCTTGTGCTTGAGAGAGGGAGTGTGAGAGTGTGAGGGAGTGAGTGTGTGAGGGTGAGGAATCGAGGAGGAGAAGCTCTCCATCTTCTCCTCTCTTCTTCTCTTCTCTTCTCTTCTCTTGTCTTGCTCGCGGACATGGAGCTTGGAGTGTGGAGCTTGAGGATGGAGCTTACTTGAAGCTTGCACTTGGATCGTGGAGCTACCGGAGTGCACGGGAGAGGAGGTAACTCGAACGGCATCAAGGTAAGCTCACTACACCCGTAAGGTAGACATTGCGCATTGGCTATGTGAGAGGTAGCCATTAGTGCTCAGCTTGGAACGCTTGAAATAATAAGCGGTCCGAGGGTCTTGGCGGTTGAGTGAAAGATCTCACAAATTCACCATTCAAAAAAGTATTTTAAAAATCCATCTGCCATAATTTCTGGCCCTTAGATGTTGCCAATGTAATGACAATTCTCACTATTTCCATCTTGGCAATTGGATTGAAAGTCTCTTCATAATCCAAGCCATACTGCTATGCATATCGCTTTGCAACCATCTTGGCTTTATATCATTTTAGTGAACCGTCTGACTTGCATTTTACTCTGTAGACCCATTTGCAGCCAATGGGTACTTTGCCTTCAGGCAACTTGACCAAATGCCATGTTTCAGCCAATACTGCATATTCTTCATCCATGGCAGCATACCAATTCTCATCTGCAACTGCATCATCAATCTTCATAGGTTCTTTGAAACCTGCTACTCTAGTCAAGTAAGCATAATGACAGGATAAATATCCACTATATGTCAACCTGTCAACTAGCTTTTTGACTCATTCAGACCTTCTTAATTGCAGTTCACTCTGAGCTTGCCTCTCATGACGCAGCACCACATACCTAATATGCCTTACATCAGGCATCATAACTGAAGGTATTCCCTATTGAGATATCGAGCTCCACTCGTGATATGCCAGGGTGACCGTTGTGCATTTATGTCACCGACTTGTTAGCTGTAGATGCGGTTGGTACACCGCCCATGAATAATAGCTAGATAATAGCTATCCTTATCTACTCTAGTTAGTATGCCACCTTAGTTAGTTGAGTTTGGTTTGAGACCCATATATAGGGTTCTTCTATTTCTATGTACTTGAGTTCTTTTTGGCTTACACAACTAAGAAGAGGAAAACTGTTTTCAGCCTCCACCTGTGTGTGTATTCCCCCATTGTGCAAGCAAGAAAGCTACAAGTGAGACTCCTTCCTTCTCTCCCACAATCTTGACATGGTATCAGAGCCTGGTTCCTGGTAAGGAGCTCAAGAAAGCAAACCAAGTTCGTGGTGTTCTGGTAAGAGGACCAGTGTTGCTTTCATTTTTTGAGTTTGGGAGCAAGTCTCTGCAGGTAGCACAGCCAAAAAGTGCAAGAGTGCATTGTCTCAGATTGAGACGCCCTTCGCGGTGTAGCAAGAGGGCAGTGTATGCTGTGGGAGAGGTCTTTAGCCCTATTTTTTGATTCGAGGCCATTTCGGGGCCTATTTTGGAGGCGAAAGTTTTCTGCACGCACTCAGGAAAAGGCCCTATTTTATGCTATGCGACCATTGTTCTACAGGTCGGTGAAAAGTTACTGTAGAAATTGCATCGTATGCCTATGCGCAGAGACATTGGGAGTTACAGAATCATCCTTGTTGCCTCTTGATGCAAAATCGTCACTGGGAAGTGACTGTGTGGTCAAATACCACTTTCGTCAGTTCTGCTGATTTGCCCTTGTGAGGCTGAAGCTGTGCTTTTTGCAGTGACAGAATTTTTTGCAGTGTTCTGTAATGGCATCTGATTCTCTTTCACAGATTGTCACTGAAAAGCTTGACAAGAACAACTTCCAAGCATGGAAGTTTAGAGTGACAAATTTCCTTATGGGAAAAGGATATTGGGAATTCGTTGCAGGAAATGAAGAAGAACCAGTTCTTCCTGATGTTCCCAATCAACAGCAAATGCATGCATTTAAAGGATGGCATGAGAGAGCCAGAAAAGTTATGTACTGGCTGTCTATCAGTATTTCAGACTCTATGATTGTGCATATTCAGGATGCAAGTACGTCAAAGGAGGCATGGGATACTTTGTCAAAAATGTATAGCACAAATATGCAAGCCAGGAAAATGCAGCTCAAGCAAGAGTTGCACAATGTGCAAAGAGAAAGTATGAGCATCAATGACTACCACATGAAGGTGAAGAAGATTGCAGATGCACTTGCTTCTATTGGCTCGCCAATGGAAGATGATGATTTAGTTTCTGTGACCTTGAATGGTCTAGGAAAGGATTATGCACAGTTCCGAACATCCATTTCCATCCGTGAAAGATTTCCTGATTTTGAGGAGTTGATTGCTCTTCTAATTTCTGAGGAGCAGAGAAATGGTGGTGCATCTTCTTCAAGAGGAACTTCAAAAGAAACTGTCTTCTACTCAAATGCTGGAAGAGGTAGAGGCAGAGGTAGAGGAGGCCAATCTAGAGGCCGTGGTAGAAATCAGAATATGCAGCAAACTCAAGAAAACCAGTCCTATGGAGGAGGACGTGGTAACTCTAGAGGCAGGGGGAGCCAAAGAGGTCGTGGTGGATGGCAAAGAGGCCAAAATGCAAACAGCAATGTTGAATGCTACTACTGTGGTAAAATGGATCATATGGCTAAAGACTGCTATAAAAAGCAGAATGACATCATGAATGGAAAATTGCAACAAGGGAATTATGCATCTTCTAGTAGACAGGGTGATGACAGAAATGAGCATTTGTTTATGGTGTAGCACATGATTAATTCTGTGACAAGTGCAGAAGAAAGCAGTGATGTGTGGTATGTTGACTCAGGTGCATCAAACCACATGACAGGTCATATAGAATGGATACACGATGCAAGGAAAATGGAAAAACTAGGATTTGTGGAGACTTATAATGATACTGCACTTCCTATTGTGCAGATTGGAAAAATTCCTTTGTCTATGCAGGATGGGAAAAAGAAATACCTGTCGGATGTATTTCATGTCCCGAATATCACCAAAAACCTGGTTTCTGTTGGTCAAATGGTTGAGCAGGGCTTGCAGGTCAGATTTAATTCTCATGGATGCTTTGTTGAGGATATGAAAAATAAAGGTCGCTTGATAGCAAAAGGAAAGAAGAAGGGCAGAATGTTTATGTTCTATGCAGACATGCCTGAATTGAGTGCAGCAATGTTTGCACATGGGACTGGTGTAGATGCAGATATTGATATCTAGCATAAACGCATTGGTCATGTTAATGTACAACAACTTAAATCAATGCAAGCCCAAAATATTGTTGTAGGATTGCCTAAATTCAAGGTTGCAGAAATGCATAAGGTATGTGAAGCCTGTCAGTTTGGAAAATAGGCAAGGAAACCATTTCCTAGACATGTTCAAGAGAGTAAGAAGCCATTGGAATTAATCCACTCTGATGTGTGGACTACTAAAGCTGCATCTCTTGGAGGCTGTCATTATTGTGTCACTTTTATTGATGACTATAGCAGAAAAGTTTGGGTGTATTTTATGAAAAAGAAAAGTGAAGTTTTTGGGCATTTCAAAACTCTTAAAGCTATGGTTGAAAAAGAAACAGACCTACAAATAAAATGCCTAAGGTCAGATGGAGGGGGAGAGTACCTCTCAAATGAGTTTGCAAGGTTCCTGCAGGAGCATGGCATAAAGCAGCAATATTCATGCAGTCATATCCCACAACAAAATGGAATTGCAGAAAGGAAAAACAGGCATATTGGAGAGGTATCTTGTGCCATGCTCAATGAAAAAGACTTGCCAGATTTTTACTGTGTTGAAGCAGTTGCTACAACAGTCTACATAATGAACAGGACTCCCACTGTAGCAATACATGGGATGACTCCAAAGGAGAGGTATACTGGTAGGAAACTAGATATTTCTCATTTGAAAATTTTTTGTTGCATTGCCTATGTTCATGTGCCAAATGAGTTGAGATCCAAGTTGGATCCAAAAGCTGAGAAGTGCATCTTTATTGGTTACTCTCTGCAGCAAAAAGGGTATAGATGCTATAACCCTTCTACTCGTAAGTTTACAGTGAGCAGAGATGTTGTTTTTTATTAGATGAGTAGCTGGTATAAGCCATTAAATGTGATTGATAATGTAGATGCACAAAATGGTAATGCTGCACAGAATTCACAGCAGCAGTCACAAGATATTAGCGGACCTGGAGTGTCCTCTAGCAGTGGTTCACATTCTTCGCCATGGACAAGGAGGTTGAGATCAGGAGAATCTTCTCAAAGCAATGCAGATAGTGGTATGCAGGTATCACAAAAAGGAAAAGAGAAGGTAGATCAGCCCATGTTTGATGTGAATGTAGGTCACTCTTATGTGGATGGTGAATCCAGTGGCTCAGAATAGAGCATTGATGATGAGTTGGATATTCCTTCTATTGTTACACCTGGAGTAAGGAAGACCAAGGATGTTTTGAGAGCATCTGGGAGTGAACCTACTTTGCGTAGGTCTACCAGAGCTAGGTATCCTGTGGATAGGCTGAAATATGATGGATTTACAGCCATTCACTATGCCTATATGGTCAAAGTGATACAGGAACCAGAACCCACTTCTTTTGAGCAAGCCATGGGAAAAGAAAAATGGGAGAAAGCCATGGATAAAGAAATGGATGCCTTGGAAGCAAATGCTACATGGGAATTTGTATCTTTTCCTAAAGATAAGAATGCAATTGGTTGTAAGTGGGTTTATAAGGTGAAACACAATACAGATGGTTCTGTGAATAGGTACAAGGCAAGATTAGTAATCAAGGGGTATGCACAAACATATGGCATTGATTATGAAGAAACATTCAGTCCGGTTGCAAGGATGGCAACCATAAGAGAAGTCATTGCTATGGCTGCATCAAAGGGATGGTCTTTACATCAAATGGATGTAAAGAATGCCTTCTTGCATGGTGATTTGCAAGAAGAGGTCTATATGGAGTAGCCACCAGGTTATGTCATGCTGTTCATCTTGAGTTTTTTGCAGGTTGAAGAAAGCCTTGTATGGCTTGAAGCAAGCACCTAGAGCATGGTCTGACAAGATAGGACAATATCTTGTCACTATTGGCTTTCAGATTTCCAAGGCAAATTTCTCACTTTATGTGAGAAAAATAGAGAAATGTATTATGCTACTTGTCATTTATGTTGATGATTTGATTATGACAGGTGACAGTGATGAAGATATCCTTCATGTGAAAATGCTATTGAAGCAGAAGTTTGAGGTGAAGGATTTGGGAGAGCTGCGTTATTTCTTGGGCATTGAGGTGATTAGATCACCAAGTGGGATACGGCTCTTGCAGAGGCAGTATGGATTGGACATGCTATCCAAATATGGGATGATAGACTGTAAGCCTATTTCAGTTCCTTTGGAGCAGAATGTGAAGTTGAGCGTAGATGCAGGTGAGCTTCTGGAAGACCCTACTATGTACATACGCATAGTAGGAAGTTTGATTTATATGACTATTACCAGGCCAGATTTGAGCTATGTTGTTGGATTGGTAAGTCAGTTTATGCAGGCTCCAAGGAAACCGCATTTGGATGCGGCTAGACGCATACTCAGGTATGTGAAGTCCACATTGTAGTATGGACTACTTTATGAGACTGGGGTTCAGATACAGTTGCATGGATACACTCATGCTGATTGGGCTGGTAGTATTTCTAATAGACGATCTACCAGTGGATATGTGTTCTCTTTTGCGAGTGCTGCAGTCACTTGGAGCAGCAAGAAACAGCCTACAGTTGCCTTGTCGAGCACAGAGGCTAAGTACAGGGGTGCAGCAATGGCTGCATGTGAGGTAGCTTGGTTGCATAAGCTACTTTATTATATGCATCAGCCTACAGATGGGCCAGTTGTCGTTTATTGTGACAACATGAGTAGTATACACTTGGCAAATAACCCAATCTATCATGCTAGAACAAAGCACATTGAGGTGCATTATCACTATGTGCGGGAGAGGGTTTTACTAGGTCTTATTGATCTAGTTTATGTCAGCACAGAGGATCAGGTAGCTGACATATTCACGAAGGCATTGGGTGGCACAGAGAAGCTGCGCAAGTTCAGAGACCTGCTTGGTGTGCAGGAATTGGGGTTGAGCTTGAGGGGGAGTGTTGAGATATCGAGCTCCACTCGTGATATGCCTGGGTGACCGTTATGCATTTATGTCACCAACTTGTTAGCTATAGATGCAGTTGGTATACCCCCATGAATAATAGCTAGATGACGGCTATCCTTATCTACTCTAGTTCGTGGCTCAGTTAGTATGCCACCTTAGTTAGTTGAGGTTGGTTTGAGACCCATATATAGGGTTCTTCTATTTCTATGTACTTGAGTTCTTTTTGGCTTACACAATTAAGAAGAGGAAAACTGTTTTCGGCCTCCACCTGTGTGTGTATTCCCCCATTGTGCAAGCAAGAAAGCTACAAGTGAGACTCCTTCCTTCTCTCCCACAATCTTGACATTCCCAACTCACTGTCCAAACTGTCACTGCCAGGTGACTCATATCCTGCTATAAGTGGACCAATTATATCATCAAACATCTTTTCCTTTCCTTTATCCAATCTCCCCCTCACTGACATATTCGTGTCAGTGGATGTAGGAGTACAATTACACAATCGTCCTGTCCAAGGACTAACTATAGATGAAGCATCACCTACATGAACACTTATAGAAGTACTCATTGAAGAAGAGTTTTTGCATTAGTAGTGCTAGCTGATCCATCAGAAACCACTGAAGTAGGATTACCATACCATGAAGCTAGCTTGTCAAAAACTACATCTTTGCTAATCAAGGTCTCTTGAGTGGATGGTACATAACATTTGTAAGACTTTTTGTCTTGTGCATAACCCAAAAAAACACTATTGACAACTTTTGGATCCAATTTCTTCCTCTTTTCATTAGGTGTTGAGATGTTTGCAATCACACTTACTTCAACAGAGCAGCGAGGGCTCAGGACTAGAATGCCATATGCACAGTAGGAGAAGTGCTACCATCCAGTTTCCTATAAAGCATTGTACTTACTCTCTTTTCTAATGCAACGTCATAGTACTTTTGTCCTTCACTAAAGTCTCTGTGTCATTGTCAATCTTATAAACAAGATTGTGTTTATGAGTCCAAGTCTCAATCTTGGAACCTAATTCACTTGTGTAACAGTCAGTCATGTGAGTGTCTTCATGAACTCACTCTTTCCCTTCCAACCTCCATAGCTTCTGCATCTGCCATGCTTTAGATCCCGTGTCTTTTCACATGTTATCAGAGCTCAGCTGAGCATGGCACTGCCTCTCTAGTCTTTTCTCACCTTTGATCATCTCTGCCTAGCTCACATTCAGCTCAAGACCATTTTTCAACTTCATCTTCAGTCAAGCTTGTGACTACCATAGCCAGACAGGACCTACTATACTTGGAGCTTTCATATCTGATCATAGAGGTCATATCTTTGAAAGCTTCCTTCTAGATACTCATGCCTTTGCTCAAGGTGAAGCTTCCTATCACATAACACCTTGACATTGGCAACTCCAAAGCTCAACATTGCCAAAATTCGTGGCTGTCCAGAATGCATCTGCTACTGTTCGTACTACTGCGCCCATCACTACAGTTCACAATGTTGATGACAACCACAGGGCATTGATAGCCCATCATTCAAGCTTCATTTCCATATAATTTTTTTTCAAAATGATCAAGTATAGCTCCTGCAATGTCACAAAAACCAGGCTGCCTCCAAAAACCCTAACTGTGACTCCATAGCCATTTTCACTTAAGCTCAAAAATCTCATCATTTCTCTCTCCTACCACCTGGACCAACCCATTGCCACTCTGATCTACTATCCCATCATCAAATCAAGAAGGGAAAGGAATTGGAAATATTGAAGAAGGATCAATGATCCCGAACTAAGAAGATTCAAGTTTGACATCAAGTCAGACATAGTCTTTATATAGTGTGTTTTCACACTGTCATTACTTGTGTCTCCTGACACACTCTAATATGCTCTTCCACTGATAAAATCTGAGAATTATGGAGTTGATTTGCTGATGTCCCTGCAAATCCAACATGGGAAAAGACTCTCCAACAGCTCACTTCAAAGGAGTTGGGTTTCACACCTAGCAAACCCGCATCAAACTCATCGTGATGAAGAAGGGCCTCTGGGCCATTACCACTGGAAAAGAAAAGAAGCCTCGTGATGCGGACCTTGCAGTCACTTGGCAAAAGAATGATGATAAGGCTCATGCCATTATCAAATTGGAGCTAAAGGATAGCTACATCCACCGATAACTGTGATACTTCACAGGATACATGGAAGAGACTTGACACTTTGTTTGGTGCACAATCTAAGTCATCAAAATATGGTCTTTTGATTGAATTTTTCCGACTTGAAATGAAATCCAACACATCACTTGCCACACATCTAAATTACATGGAAGGACTTCTAGCATAGCTTGCAAGAATCAACATTAAAATGGAAAAAGATGTTTGCATTGGTATTCTACTTAAAAGTTTGCCTCCTGAATATAATAATGTATCAACAACTCTAATCAATATGCCAATCCTTCAGCTTGTTGATATCCATGTATCACTGTTAGAGGAGGAAAAGAAGCTAAAAACTAAGGATCAAGCACATCTAGAGATAAACGAGCATTATATGTTGGCAACATGTACAAAGTCAAGAAGGATAAGCTTTTCTGTGACTTCTGCAAAAGGGCCGAACACACTGAGAAGTTTTGCCACGCCAAAAAGAGGTCCCAAAAGTCCTATCTCATTGATGTTAAAGAAGAAGAAGAACATGGAGCAAAAGAAGAAGAAGAAGAAGAAGAAGAAGAAGACCACTAGGAGGAGGACAAACCTCATCATTCCTTCTACTCAGATAGAATCTTTTAGCCTTGCATTGCCTATCCCTAATGCTTCGGACATAAACTTGTAAACTCCTCATGTAGTCTTGTACTACAGCCGTTGTACACTTTGTGAGGCCCTTGTTACAACCTCTGGATGACCATCTTGTTTGTGGTACTATAGCAGTGGATTTTTGCCCTGAGAAGGTGCTAAAAATTTGCCAAAAAATCTGAATTTCAAGGGAAAAATAAACTTCGTCGAAGGTGGCAAAGGAAGCTAGGTCGATTTTAGGCGACAAGAAAAAGACGGTTTTCAAAAGCACCTTGAAGGCCGCCCAAGCATTAGTTCTGGATTTCTAGTAAATTTTTCAAGAGCTTGGTGAGTTAGAGCAGCTACTCGGTGGTGGGGACTTTGAGACGAATGCGCAGGGTTTTTCAGATTGCGAATTAGATGCCAGATGTGGGGGCAAATGGGCAAAATAAGTGTAAATAGACTTGAGAGGAAAGGGGGGTGACCCTTGGGGCCTCCCACCACCCAATTGTTCATGCAACTGAGGGAAGGGGGTATTTTTTTAATGGCAAAATGAAATAATGGAGATGGCGGCTGCAGATGACGTGTTTTTTGATGGGGTGGGGGGCTATAAGCCATCACCCACCTCAATGTACCCCTATAAATCGATTGCAACAGCAAGATGCATGATCTTTTCACTCCCCATCGTCACTCTGTGCTTCAAAAATGGCTACTCAAATAGCCTGATTAGAACTTAGTATTTCTCTCTCCTCCCTCTCTCTCTTCCAAGAGGCGGTTCATGTGGGAGAAATCAAGAAGAAGAGGGACTGAAGAATGCTTGTTCGGCATGGTACTGGATCACTTCCGAGTTGACTTGGGGCTGGAAATGGATGATTGGAGATGGGCTGAGCATTAATGGTGGACTGTTTTGCTGTCCCAAATCCGGTTTTGGAAACCCGCAACCATAAAAGACCCGGTAATTCTATTTTATAAAGGAAAAATGCTCTTTTTTTAGGTTTGGTTGGCCAAATGATGTTCATATTGGAGGAAAATTGGTAATAATGTTTTTTGTTGTATGTTTGATGATTCTATGTCAAAAATTTCAGAATACCTAATGCCATAATGTTGAAAATAATTTTCTAAAACCTGAAAAACACGCATTTTACAAAGAAAATGGAGTTTTTTGTCACTTCGGGTTTGATAAAAATGATGCACGAGGGATAAAATGTGGAAAATGAGTTGATTCTCAGTTTTCATAATCTAAAAAATAGAAAAACCAGAAAATGCTCTATTTTCTTGATAAATAAATATGAAAAAATAGCAAAAATGGGGAAAATTAGGTTTTTTGCGACAAATAAATAAGGAAAAATATGATTAATGTCCGTGCATGTTTGGTAAGGGGGTGAGGCATGAGGTATAGCCTCAGCTCACCCTTTTTTTTTATGTTTTAGTGTGTTTTTATTGCTTTATACATCAAAAATGACAAAAAAATAAAACCCTACACATGTGCAATGATGCAATACATAAGCGGTAGGGGGAGAGAACGGTTGTGGAAGCATTTAAGTGCTGAAAATGAAGTAAAGTCTGATCTTTTGGTTGTGCACGTCATATAGGACAATATTCTTTGTTCTCCCACAACATGACCTAAGTATTCAACTTCATCTTCCATGAAAGAACACTTCGTCGTCTTGGCAAAGAGTGTCTGTCTTCGTAATGTGTCAAAGAACTCTCTCATATGCTTCAAATGCTCATCCTTGGATTTGCTATAGATTAGGATATCATCAAAGAAAATAAGGATTGTTTTGAACAAGAAGGGCTATAATCTTTTATTCATGAGGGCTTGGAAAGTAGTGAGTGCATTGGAAAGCCCAAATGGTATAACCAAGAAGTGGTATAATCCTCTTTCAGTCCTAAAGGCTGTTTTGAACTCATCTCCTTCCTTCATTCAAATTTGATGATAACCCGATCGAAGATCTATTTTGGTGAAGACCTTTGCATCTTTAAGCTCATCCAAAAGATCATCAATTCGGGGAATAGGATACCTATTCTTGACCGTTGACTTGTTCAAATCTTGATGTCACGTGCCTACCTAACAGTTCCCTAGTAGCACGTTTTAGTGGTCCATCAGGGAACTATCCTAGATGTCTTCGCCCGACACTCGCAAGAACACACAGGGTCTATTATCTAGGTTTCCAAGAGTCCAACCCATAATGGAAGGTATTGGACGTCCCCACGAGGATCAACCTGCAAGCTCGGGGTCCTAAATTGACAATTGAGGTCTTGATGCATCAGCTAGCTCCATCGAATGTGTCCCACAATGGCTTCTTGTCCGATTGAAGTGATCGTAGTTACCCTTGGTTCATGGAGTGCAACACTTTTTTCCAGCAACAACTAGTTAGGATTTAGGGAACCTTAACGAAGTTCTGGCATAGCCGCTGCACCTTTCCCCTAAGATAATTCTTGATCAAGGTTTTAAGACCCGACCCTAGGTAAGTCAATGCTCGGATCTACCTAATTTCTCCTAATTAACATTTCATTCAATCTCTTGAAAGAAGCTCCCAGCTTACCGGGACCACCCATCTATAGAATGGATACATCAAGGATCTCGCCCACCCGCTTCCCACAAATGGTTTTCTTTAGTTTTCTAATTACCTATCACATTAAGTTATGACATATAAAAGCAGCTTTGTTAATCAATCCGTTATCATAGGTTCCTTTGCGTAATTTTACAACACAACACAAAGATAGAGAAAAAAAATCTTTTGGTAAAACATATTTATTTATTATTTTGTAAAAGTTATTTACAATGCTTTTCCCCTTCTGCCTATGCAGAAGATAAAGCCTCCATTCATCGGATAATCCCTTCTGTCTGTGCAGAAGAAAGCAAACCCTCCAAGATTTTTGTCCCTTCACTAGTACTGGGGACTCCAGGATCCCAACCTAATTTGCATGAGGGTCAGGCAGTTCCTAGGAGCGATTGAGAGATTTACGGCTAGAGCCCCCTAGCACTCCCACCTCCTCCTTCCTAATGGATTTCTCCCGAGTGACCTCTCGCCAATCGGGGCCAGTCCAAGGCTCCTCGTGGTGGTACAAAACAATCCCCCTTGGAGTAGGGTTTCGCGTCTAGCCGTGGAGGAGGCATAGCGCGATCTTTCCTCTTATTATCCTGATTATATATTTACAATCAAATCTAACTATTACAAGCACAATTAATCATTCTTCTGCAACCATCAATACATGCACAAATTTAAAAAAGAAACAACAACAAGTGTTTTTAGCATAGGAAGGAGCCCCACCTAATTCTAGGGTTTCTCTTTTAAGGTCCCACCTTATTCTTAGGGTTCGCTTCCTATTTGCAACTTCTTCTTCTTTTTTCCTAATCCACAAGTTATTTCGCGAATCTGAAGTCTATTTTATCCTTATGAAAACTTGGTATTTTCACCCTAAAAGATAATATGGACATTTATACCTATGGCATGCAATTCATGCGCTGCCCTACCCTAACCCACACTTAACAGGATTTCAAATGCTTTTCCAAGTCTGTTTAGACATTAGAATTTGTATCGACAAATTCTTATCAATGTCGAATAAGTTTTACAGACTTTCGATATTTATTTAATTTCCTGATACTGATAGTTTCAGGATTGTCAAGTATTTCATAGTTGTTTTTTCTTCAACATTCTCGATATTTTAGGTAAGGTTTTCTCATTGATTCATATGTGGGTTGACTCATGATATTGACGCTCTCGCTAATATAACCATTAATATTATCATTGTGTGTGTTTTTAGTAAGAAAATCATTTGTATTTTATTCTGCTTGTATTCTATGGTTTAATCAATGATGTCTGATAACTTTCAACATTATCTAGGAAGATCAATTTTCATTTAGCTATGTCATAAATGCAATGCTAATTGTTTTTCTGAAAACTTTATTCTAAGCAATGCAAAAATCATAAGTGTAATTTTTCTTTCATATTTCAGACATCGAATTATATTACTATGCATCTAATTTATGCGCGTCTAGTATACATTTTCCTATACAATTTTTTGTAGCTAAAGTTTCTCCTTTAGATGGCTCTTCCATGATAAGTGCATTCAAAAAAGCCTTACGACTTAATGCATCAGCAATCACGTTCTCTTTCCCAGGTTTGAACTTGATTTCAAAATCAAATTCTTGCAAGACTTCAATCCACCGACGCTGCCTCATGTTGAGGTTTGGTTGAGTAAAGATCCATTTGAGACTTTTGTGGTCAGTGACCAAAGTAAACTTGCTTCCAAGCAGATAGTGTCGCCACAATTTGAGAGTATAGATCACAACTAATAGCTAGAGATCATGGGTGGCGTAATTTCTCTCATGGATTTTCAATTTCCTTGAGGAATAGGCTATTGGATGACCTTGTTGCATAAGCACACAACCTAGTGCAAGAGAACTTGCATCTATTATGACTTCAAACTCTTGACTTAGGTCAGGTAGCTTTAAGATGGGTGATGTTACCAAAATTTTCTTGAGTTGTTCAAAACTGGTTTGCTCAATGGGCGTCCACACAATAGCAGTTTTCTTTTTCAGCAAATCAGTGAGAGGTGCAGCTATTAGAGCATAATTTTTTATGAAAACTCTATACCATCCAGTTAGTCCTAAGAAGCTTCTCACTTCCTTATTTGTCGTTGGACGTTGCCACTCTTGAACATCTCTAACTTTGGCTAGATCTACAAAGATTCCTTCAGCAGATACTATGAATCCAAGATATTCCATCTATCTTTTGAAAAAGGCACACTTCTTTTTCTTCGCATAGAGCTTGTGCGTCCTCATGGTGTCCAGCACAATGCGCAATTGTAGATCATGGTCTTTATCTCTCTTGGAGTAAGTTAGGATGTCATCAAAGAAGACTAGGACAAACTCATCAAGATAAGGTCGAAAAATGTCTTGCATTAATCTATTAAATGTAGTAGGGGCATTAATTAGATCAAAAGACATTACAAGAAATTCAAAATGACCATATCTGCTATTGAAGGTAATTTTGTGGATATGTTCTTCCTTGATCCTTATTTGGTAGTAACCAGATCGGAGATCAATCTTCGAAAAGATTCTCGCCCCTTGCAGCCTATCAAGTAGCTCGTCTATTCTTGGGATTGGATATTTATTCTTGATTATTACCTGGTTTAGACCTCGGTAAATCAATGCAAAGGCAGAGAGTTTTGTCCTTTTTCTTTTGAAATAGTATTGGGGCTCCCCATGGCAAATTACTAGGTCTGATTTATCCTTGATCCAATAACTGCTTGAGTTGCTCTTTCATATGGACTCTTAGAAATTGGAGCGGCTTCTGGTTCAAGTCTGATCTCGTGATCGACTTCTCTTCAAGGTGGTAATTTAGTCATCTCTTCTGGGAAGATGTCATCATATTCCTTCAGCCAATATGGCTCTCCCTTGTCTTGTTTATTTTGCTCAACCGTATTTAATTTTATGAGATACACTGGTAGTCCTTTTCTTAACCCTTTTATTATGCGAGATGATTTGGCTAGTTGAACCTTGGGTTTTCCTGCCTCACCTTGGGTCATCATTGTTTCCCCCTTTAGGTTTTGAAAAGTCACTTGGCCTTTTCTGCACTGAATATGTGTATCATTGGGGATTAACCAATCCATACCTAATAGGCATTCGTAGGGCCCTAAATTCATGATCCTAAATCCCATTTCAGAGTCATTGCTTCCCAGGCTAAATGTCACTTTGCAAGTTTATTGAGTAGAAATGGTTTCTTTTCCATTAGCAAGTTCCACAAGTAACCTAGATGTACGTATTGTGTCTATACCTAATTTATTGGCACACTTTGGTGACATGAAAAAGTGTGTGCTTCCACAGTCAATCAAAATTTTAAAGGACTTACCCTCATATTCTACTAGTGTTTGAATCACTGAAAATTGGCGATTTGGGCCTTTCTTATGAAGGGTGGCATGAACTGATGCCCTCTCCATATCGGCTTCCATAGCTGGGTTTTCCTCTTCTTCAAGATCTTTAAGAATTATAGCAGATGCTTTTCCTTTTGCAATTAAAGCTTGGTTATGACCTCTGTACTATCCTTGGCAAGGAATTTGGCCAAGCTTTGGGCATTGTCTTTTAAAGTGACCTGGCTCATTATAGTGGAAACACCTAGGTACTCCTAAATTACTTCCCATAGGTATGAAGTTCCCAACTGCATTTGTTTTGGCCCTCTTTCCTTGACTAAGTGGACGTTGACCTTGGGCTCGCTTAACATAGCCTCGTGAAGTCCCTTTGTTTTGATTCTAGAGCTTATTATTCCTTGGCTTTGATTGAATCTCCTGAATAAGAGTGTTGCGCAAATCAAAGCATCTTGTAGAATAGTTGGGCGCATAGATTCAAGGCTTGTGTTCAGAGGAGCATTCAATCCGTGACAAAACTAAGACACCTGTTGAGCAATAGTCATGGAAGATGCATATTTAAGCAGTGAGATAAACTTTGAGTAATATGCCTCTAGGCTCATTCCCAGCTGTCTTAAGTTAAAGAACTCATTCATTTTTAGCGCGTGATAATCTGGTAGCAAATATCAACCACGCACAGCTTCTTTCAACTTTTCCCAGGTGATATTTCTCTTAGCAAGTACGTTGTCTTTACAGCATTGTTTCCACTACAGGCGTGCCTCACCGGTCAATTTCAACTTGGCAATCATAGCTTGATTAGCAGGGCTAGTTTTCGTGGCAGTAAAGTAGTCCTCCATGGTCTCAATCTAAATCTCTACCTTGGCTTCAACATTTTTTCCCTTGCCATCGAATTCCGGTGGCTTAACCTGCTTAAGGAGATACTTCTTCTCCTGAATTTCATTCGAACTAGCGATAGTTGTATTACCCTAGGTTATCATAAGTTTCACAAATTAGTTTAGTGATTTAAACTTTTTAGCTTCGTTTCCACATTATCATATCTTACTAGTTTTGTAAAACAATGATGGGCCAAAGAGCACAATATTTTTACAAAATCTAGTCATTGTTATCTTTTATAATCAGTATAGCCATATGTTATGATTTTTACAAATAAGGAATATTTACAAATGGCAGATGTTTACAAGTAGATATACATCAGCATCAATAGGATAGGCTAGATGCTGTGTAATTATATCATTATATCTTTCTTTTTTAGGGATGGATATCAGTTACATTCATGCAGAAGAAAGTAGGCCGATTGCTGTCTATGTCTAGAAACCTATACTATGGAAAGGGTAGATATGGAAAACCATGGATACGGTAATCTCGATACTTGTGACATCCTTGGATTATAATCCTATCGACTGGGATTACCTTTAGTACCTTGTCATAGACATAACAATCTAGACGTATTTGTCAACCACTGGTAATCATAAGTGGATTCATTCTGGACAGACAAAAGATAAATGGCTCAATTACTTTTAAATTTTCCATCCATTCAAGGCGTTTTAGATTAGTTTGCATGGCGAGGCCTCGATGTAACAATAACGCTCATCCCACAACCATCTTCTTTCACAATTCATGGGGGATGGATCATATAGGTGATCGAGTATCCTCATCATTTCTCTTCTCCACTCATCATCCGTGGAGTTCAACACAGATGTGTACATTACTTGAAAAACAACGAACTGGTTCCAGGCTTCATTATTCTACCAAAGTTTATCCCTTAACAATCAACACACTGATTATTACTTAGAACAATTAGTCTTAAAACCATAGATATTTTTAATTTCAATTAGGCTCTGATACCATGTGTCACGTGCCTACCTAACAGTTCCCTAGTAGCACATTTTAGTGATCCATCGAGAAACTATCCTAGATGGCTTCGCCTGGCACTCGCGAGAATGCACACTGTCTATCGTCTAGGTTTCCCAGAGTCCACCTCTGATTATATATTTACAATCAGATCTAATTGTTACAATCACAACTAATCATTCTTGTGCAACCATCAATACATGCACAATTTAAAAAAAGAAACAACAATAAGTGTTTTTAGCATAGGAAGCAGCCCACCTAATTCTAGGGTTTCTCTTTTAAGGTCCCACCTTATTCTTAGGGCTTCACTTCCTACTTGCAACTTCTTCTTCTTTTTTTCACGTCTGCAAGTTATTTAGCGAATCTGAAGTCTATTTTACCCTTATGAAAACTTGGTATTTTCGCCCTAAAAGATAATATGGGCATTTATACCTATGGCATGCAATTCATGCGTTGCTCTACCCTAACCCACACTTAGTAGGATTTCAAATACTTTTCCAAGTCTATTTAGACATTAGAATTTGTATCAACAAATTCTTATCAATGTCCAATAAGTCTTACAGACTTTCAATATTTATTTAATTTCCTGATACTAATAGCTTCAGGATTGTCGACTCATGATATTGACGCTCTTGCTAATATAATCATTAATATTAACATTATTTGTGTTTTCAGTAAGAAAATAATTTTTATTTTATTCTTCTCATATTCTATGGTTTAATCGACGATGTCCGACCATTTGTCGAACTTTCAACATTATCTAAGAAGATTAATTTTCATTTAGCTATGTCAAAAATGCAATGCTAATTGTTTTTTTGAAAACTTTATTCTAAGCAATGCAAAAATCATAAGTGTAATTTTTTTTCATCTTTCAGACATCGATTTTTATTACTACGCACCTAATTTATGTACATCTAGTATATATTTTCCTATACAATTTTCTCTTGATTAAATGTATTGATTATTTCATGATATTATCTAAATGATTTTCTATAAATTATTATAAGACTCATATATGTTTGTTTATCAATAGCAAATGAAACAAAGATATTCACTTTTAGGAAAATTTTATAAAATATTCCCTTCCCTGCAACCATCTATCTTTTTTTAGTTATTATAATCACACGCATCTTTAACGAAATAACAATAAATATCATGAAATAAACCATAATTACGATATTTTCTTCATGATAGGCATATAATCTTTTTTCAAGTGAAATATTATTTTCACAGAATAGTTTATTATTATATTACTTAGGCCATTTTCCTAAGCGACAGTTCATATGCATCTTCTTTAAAATGCGCCTATAATCATTTAAAGCCAAATATAGCGATAAGCTTATAAAACATTATTTTTTTTCAAACCTATGAGATGTTACCTCTATCAAGTTTGTAGTAACAGAGCGCATCATTTTCTCCATCGACCGCATTTCTTACTTCTTTTGCTTCAAATGGACTTCTTGAATTTTTGCGACCTCGTGGAGCCATGGATGTCAAGTGAAATTAACGTGGTAGAGCAAGGAGAGTTGGTGGTCTTTTAGAAAAATTTTGCCAGTGTTTTGCTTAGCGATATGGCTATATGGAAGAAAGGCGTAACAAGGGGTAGAGAAAATGGAAATGAGTTAGAAGAGGGGTATTTTCCTTCTTCGCAGCTCAAGCTAGAAAGGAAAAGAGATGTAGAGAAATTTCTCCATCATCAGGAGATCTTCCTTCTTGCTTTCTTTGTGAAGGAGAGGGGTTGTATTTATGGCCATGAGGGGGAAGCATGCAGTCACTCATTCTTTTGGCTACTTGTCAAGAGCTAAGTAAGCTTGATAAAAAATGCCTTTTGATGGTCTACATGTTGGATGGTGGCATGGGGATGATTTTAAAATGTTTTCTCTCCCTCCAGGCGTAAAAAACATCATGATTTTTTATCTATTTTTTTAAAAAACATCTTTTTTTCTTCAAAATGACTTCATATGGTAGTTTTTGGCCAAGTTACCTCATGACTTATCTAGTTTATAAAAACATGCCATACTCTTTAATACTTAACTTACTCAATATCATGCTCATTCTTGCGCGTTCTTTGTCTACCAATTAAGGCTTTTATGATTTGTCTTGCCTTTGCAAAATCAATGCGATCTTTGATGCATTAAATGGAATCGAAAATGCTAAATCAAAAATAATGCAAAAAATAGTATGATCAAGCCGTCGTAATATTATTTACGAGACGTATTTGCTTTTTTGTTGGATGGGTTCATTGAGGCGTCTTCTCATGTCAGATTGCAGAATTGATTCAATGTAAGATTTGATATTACATGCAATCACTTATGTGATAACTCAACAAGTAATTTTTAAAACATTTCAAGCCCGAATTTATTTTATGAAGTTTTATGGCGGGAATATTACACCCGATAATCAATACACATGCAAAATGATCCATCCTTCTTTTTTACTAGGAGCACGGGAGAGGCAAACGGTGATTGACTTTAGTGAATTAAACCCATTCGTAACAATTTTTTGACTTGTCGCTCCACTTCTTCCCTTTCAAACTTGGACAAGCAATAGGGAGGTTTGTTGATGGGCTTTGTGTTAGGCAACAAATCAATAGGATGGTCAACCTCTCGCTTTGGAGGTAAAGATGATGGTGGCTGAAATAAATCTTTGTATTCCTCCAATAGCTCTTCCAATCTTGGATCCCTTTTCTTTGAAGAAGAAGATGGATAATTCGTTGATTACCCTTCATCTACTTTTTCAAGTAAAATAGTGAAGATGCATGACTTAGCATTGATTTCTTTTCACAATTTCTTCATGGAGATGAGTTCTATTTGTTTGTGGTCTATACATTTCAACTCTATGTGATGTCCTTGCCAATTAAATCCCATTTGCATTTGCTCCAAGTATAAGGTGAATTTGCCAAGTTTTTTCAGCCAATTACATCCAATGACAATGTCAATAGACCCCATATCCAAAGTGAACAAGTCTACATTTATTGTGCAAGAGGGTGATAACTCAATTGAAGTGCATGGACACACTTCTTTACTAGACTCATATGCACCATTGGCAACTTATATCCGCAAGGAAGAATCCATATCAATGGGTAGCAACTTCAGCCCATTCAAAGATTTGGTGTTGACGAAGATATGATTGTTGCCTGTATCCACTAGAATATGTGCAACCTTGCCATTAATGAAACCTTTTAGTCTAAGTGTATTTTCCCCTTTGCAACCGATCCATACATCATGCGAGATGGTACACAAGCATGAGAATCATGAATACCACTTGGATCAAAAGGAAATCCATCCAAGGGATCATAGAATTCTTTGTTGGTGGCATGCTCTTCTTCATGAATCTCTTCAACCATTGGGTATGCATCAACATGCAATAAATTTCCCTCTTGATCTTCTTCTTCTTCAACTTCCACTTCTTGAGTAATCACCATGTTGGTTTTTGAGTTCTCTTACAGTATGTGGCCTATAGTCCTTGTAAACTACATCTCACCATGGCTTTCTATGAAGAAAGAATACCTAATCATTAGCTTGCTCATTCCTAGAGGTGCTATAAAGTCAAGAACATGGACATCTATCTCCATCCATTAGTTGATAAGCTCAAGATTTTGTGAGAGGAGGGGGTCATTGTGGAATACACTAGTAAGCATAACGATCGGCGGTCTGCTAATATACGAGCCATTCTTATGTGGACCATGCATGACTTTCCAGGATTCAGGGAGTGCTCAGGTAAGTGGACTTCCATTCTTGTTTTTGATATCTAATATAGCTTGTTCAAGATTGTGTTGACTAGATAGGGATATTGTGACACGTCTAGTTACCTCAAGTTATCATGCATGTCCATTGTGTAGGCAACATTTAGACTCTCGAAGGTCACGAACCATGAAGAACTTAGCTTTACACTTTAGCTTATGGTCTTGTGACCACTTCTCCCCACATTTGAAGCATAATCCTTTTGCATGCATTTCTCTAAGCTTGTCATGAGGAAGGAAGTTACTATTAGAACTATTTTGGGGCAGTTTAGGAGCATTTTCAACTCTTGAAAAAGTACCTCTTAGCTCAGCCACATTTCTAAAAGTTTTCCCCTATTTATATATAAAATTTCCATTTTGTTTAGAGGCATAAATAGTGGGAAATGTTGACACTTTTCTGTTATAACTATTTCGACTGTTATAACCTCTGTTTTCTTGCCTAAAAGAGTCTCTTGATTGGCTGAAAACTTGCCCATACTTTGTAAGTTGATTGGAAATATTATTGCCCACACTTCTTTGTTGGAAATTTCTTGCATCTCTTTTGTACTTCAAGGAGTATCTTTCAGCCAATTGTATGGCCTCATGTAATTTTTGGTTGTTGAGCTCCTACCTTTGATAAAAGGCCAAGATCAAGACCAAAAATGTATTTATTCAACTTAGCAAAATCTGAAATGTCTTCAACATACATGGAAAGATTCAAAGTAAGTGTTGGAATAGTCTCTAAGGACATTCCTCTTTGAGCGCATGCATACCATCTTCTTTGAAGCCTTTCTTTTTCCAAAGGAGACACAAAGACATCAACCATTGCTTGCTTGAACTCCTCCCAAGAGTCAAAGTTTTGCCCAATCTTGTGCATGTAATGCCACCAAGTATGGGCGTAACCTTCAAGATAAAGAGCCGCGAAATAAATATTGGCTTCTTCACTTCTAGGGTAAAGGGTGAAGTATAACTCAAGCTTAGTGATCCACTCCTCCCATTCCGAAGGTGAAGCATTATCTCCTTTGAAATTAGTGATATTGATCTTTTCCTTATATTCTTTTTCATTGTAAAATGGCTGCCCATGAGAATGTTGTCTCCATGAATCTTTGTTCCGTGAATTTTTCCTAAAAGTAGGTGGACCAAAACCATGAGATGAAGGTTGTCCATTTGAAACATGCTCTTGGTTTAGGATATCATAAGCTGATCTTCGCTCATCATGCCTTCCACCTTCATGAACTCGATTGTTGACTGCATTTTCTTTTTGTACATTTGAGGGCTAATGATAAAAATTCTTGTAGAAGGGGTCACATCCATGATAATCATTATCCCATTGAGTGTTCCCTTGTTCCCCTTCATGTCTATGATTATATTTTGGGCTGCTAAATTGAGACCTTGGGGTATGAATGCCATAAATTTGTAAAGGATGATGGTTGCCCCTCACTCTAGATGGTTCTCCCCTTTCAAAAGTGTGCATAACTGGCTGAGACTTCTCTTTGCTTAGATGGGAAGGATTACCAACAAAGGGAATTGCATGGGAGTCTTCAATAGTATGAGGTTCTCTCTGTGGCTTGCTTTCAATTTCCTTTATGGAAGAGATGAGCTCTTGGAATAAAGATTTGTTGCTTTGCTGCAAATCAAAGATTCCTTGGTTTACTTGTGCTATCCCTTGCAACAAACCTTGATTCATATGTGTTAAACCTTCATTCAAATCCTTCAAATCCTTAGAAAGGCCTTCATTGACATGTCCCAACTCTTTTGACAGTAAGAGATAATCATTCCCTACATGCTCTTCATGTATGTCGTGTTGTCCTTGATGTGTGCTGTAAGCAATTCCTTACTGTAGGTGACCCATCACATGTAGGACCACTCATAGATATACTCACTGTAGATGTATTTTCAACATTACTAGTGCTGGCTAATCCATCAATAGCCACTGCAATAGGATTATCATACCACAATGCCATCTCATAAAAAATAGCATATCTGCTAATCAATGTCTCATGTGTAGATGGTACATAACACTCGTAAGCTTTCTGGTCTTGTACTTATATAACCAAGGAACACACTATTAACAGCTTTAGGATCCAATTTCTTCCTCTTTTCATCAGGAACATGCACATATACAATGTTGCCAAATGCCTTCAAGTGTGAAATGTCAAGCTTATGACCATCCAACCTCTCATATGGAGTTACATCATGAATCCCTGTTGTAAGGGTTCTATTCAGCATATAGACAGCAGTCACTCTTTATGAAGGAGAGGGGATGTATTTATAGGCATGAGGGGGAGCATGCAGTTGACTGATTCATTTGGCTACTTTATCAAGAGCCAATTAAGATTTGTTAAATATTCATTTTGATTGCTTACCTGTTGGATGAGTTTTTAATACTTTCTTTCCCTTTAGGTGAGCGTCAAAAACGTCATGTATTTTGGCCTATTTTTTCAAAAACATCTTTTTCTCTTCAAAACGGCTTCATCTAGTGGTTTTGGTCTAGTTACTTCATGACTTATCTAGTATATAAAGTCATATAATAGTCTTTGATACTTAACTTACTCAATATCATGCTCATTCTTGCACCTTCTTCATCTACCGATTGAGGCTTTTGTGAATTTTCTTATGGTTACGAAATCAATGTGATCCTCGATGTATTAAATGGAATCGAGAATGCCAAATCAAATATAATGCGGGAAATTTTATATGATCAAGTCGTCGTAATATTATTTACAAGGCATCTTTGGTTTTTGTTAGCGAAGAACATTGAGGCATCTTCTCATGTCAAATTGCAGAATTGATTTAATGCAAGACTTGAAATTAAGAAAATTATATATGGTCACTTATGTGACAGCTCGACAAGTAATTTTTAAAATACCTCAAGTGTTGAGATGGCAAGCTCAACACATGCGGACATTAATGATGGACCGCCTGGTTAGATGGGTCCATACATCTACACTTAGCACGTCGGTGGTCATTATGACTCTCACATGGCCACTAACTCATTACTTATTATATTCAGGTTATCACACCTATTTACAACTGGCATAGTTATAGTGCTAGTCCATTAGTGTAGTCGGTTATGCATTGTTTGACTTAGTAGGCCACTTTCTTTTATGTTGTATCTTATCTATACTTTGTGTACATTGTAAACAGTGTGGAAGAAGAAGAAGAAGAAACCAGCAAGAAAACGTTTTTGGCCTCTATCTCTCTTCTTGTCTCTTGAGTGAGCTTCTCCTTGTGCATTCTGTGTATGTTCGGCGCAGCATCTTGAGCAAGTCCCCCCACCACGCGATTCTTGACATGGTATTAGAGCCACACCATTGAGAGAGGCTGAAGTGAAGGAGAAGAAGCAAGGTTCGAGCAAGCAAGCCACGGGTAAGAAGCTCTCCCATTCTTCCACTCTTTCTCTTGGACAGTGCCTGTGGAGGCACCAGAAGCAAGGCAGAGCAAAAATCTCAGATTGTAGTGAGATTTGGTGTGCGCGAAGAGCGCTGTGTATTCTGCAAAAAATCCCTTTAGGCCTACCCGCTGCTATTTTGGCCATCCGAGGTCATTTGAGGCCCCGTTTTAGAGCCGCAAGGTTGCGACCAACAGTTCAAGATACCCTGTAATTTTAACTGTGTCTGCTGTATATAAGTGCACAGGTTACAGATTTCAGATCTGTAAGTTCAAAGGTGTTTACCAACGAATAAACACAAGGTTTATCTGCAAACAGGTTGCAGATTGCATGTATTGTTGAGCAGACAGCGAAAAAGGCTGCCTGCTGTATTGCTGTGCACTACAGGTCGAGGATTGCAGAAGATTTGCTTACTGTTTGGTATTAGTTTTGTGATAATGGCAGAGAACAGTGGAAACCCCATCATTGAGAAGCTCGACAAGAACAACTACCCTTCATGGAAGTTCCATGTCACAAACTTCCTTATTGGAAAAGGCCTCTATGCGTTTGTGTCAGGTGAAGAAAAGGAGCCGGAGGTGAGTGATCCTCCAACTGCAGAAGAGACAAAGGCACGGAAGGAATGGAATGCAAAAGACAAAAAGGTCATGTATTGGTTGTCTGTAGTAATTGATAATAATATGCTGGGACATATCAGAAATGCAGAGAATTCATATGCAGCTTGGACCATACTTGAAAGTATGTTTTCCGTAAATACAAAGGCACGAAAGATTCAACTCAAGCAAGAGTTGAATACATTGAAGAAAGGGAAGATGTCTATCAATGAGTATGCACTGAAGGTAAGGAGCATTGCAGATGCCTTGGCAGTGATTGATGCAATGCCCGATGATGATGATTTAGTGTTGTCTACCTTGGGTGGACTTAACAATGAAAAGGCTTGGAAGTCTTTTGTAACTTCCATATATGTCAGAAAGCCATTTCCAGATTTCAATGAGTTGGTCTCCCTTATGATCACTGAAGAGATCAACATGCAGAGTGAGACATCTGAAAGAAGTGGTGAACAGGTCGAAGCTTTCTACTCCAGTTCAGGAAGGGGACGTGGCAGGTTCTCTTCAAGAGGCCGTGGTACAGGGCGTGGTAGTAACAACCAGCAAAACAGATTGAATCAGCAATTTAGCGATATGCAAGTTTCAGGAGATCGTGGTAACTTTAGAGGCAGGGGAAGCTTTAGAGGAAGAGGTGGATGGCAGAACAGAGGTTCTAACAACTCTGGTATTGTGTGTCACTACTGTGGCAAAATAGGTCATTAAGACAAAAATGAACGTCTGTTTGTTATACAGCATATGCTAAATGCTGTTACAGAAAAGGGAACACATGATGATGTTTGGTATGTTGATTCAGGTGCATCCAATCATATAACTAGCCATGCAGAATGGTTTGGAGAGATGTAAGATTTGCAAAATGCAGGTTATGTGCAGACGGGTGATGATTCATGATGCCACCCAATTTCACACATTGGAAAAGTTCCCTTGTCCTTGCATGATGGTAAGATAAAGAGTCTTTCAGATGTATTACATGTGCCATCTATTACAAAGAACTTGCTGTCAGTCGGTCAGATGGTAGAGCAAGGGCTGCAAGTCAGATTTAATGCAAAGGGCTGCTTTGTAGAAGACTTCAATGACAAGTGCAGGTTACTTGCAAAGGGAAGTAGATTTGGACGTATGTTTACTCTGAATGCTGGAATTCCTACTATGAATGCTGCTATGTATGCTAAAGAAAAAGGTGTTGTTGCAGATATTGAAGTTTGGCACAAACGCATTCGACATGCAAATGTACAAATGTTGAAATTAATGCAGTCAAAATGTTTGGTTACAGGTTTGCCTACATTTAGAGTTGCAAATTTTCATAAGATATGCGAAGCATGTCAGCTTGGTAAGCAGGCAAGACAACCCTTTTCACATGACAAAAATGTAAGCAAAAATATCCTTGATGTTGTTCATACAGACATTTGGGGGCCTACACAAAATGTATCTCTTGGAGGCAGTTCGTACTTTGTCACATTCATTGATGATTGTTCTAAAAAGCTGTGGGTATATTTTATGAAGGAAAAGAGTGAAGCGTTTGAGCACTTTAGAACTTTCAAGGCTGCAGTTGAAAGAGAAACAGGCTTGACAGTAAAGTTCTTGAGGTTAGATGGAGGGGGAGAGTACCTCTCGAATGAGTTCATTGATTTTTTGATGTCTCATGGGATAAAGAGACAGTTCACATGCAGGTATACCCCACAGCAAAATGGGGTTGCAGAAAGGAAAAACAGGCATATTACAGAAGTTGCACGCGCCTTGATGGCTGAAAAGAATATGCCTAAGCATTTTTGGTTTGAGGCTATTCATACTAATGTTTATATTATGAACAGAACTCCCATAGCTGCAGTTCATGGGATGACTCCTAAAGAATGCTTTACTCGCAAGAAGCCTGATGTATCGCACTTGAAGGTATTTGGTTGTGTTGCATATGTCCATGTGCCATATGAGCTACAGAAGAAGCTTGATCCAAAGGCAGAAAAATGTGTCTTTATTGGATACTCTTTAGATCAGAAAGGGTATCGTTGTTATAACCCTATCACATGTAAGTTCAGAGTGAGCAAGGATGTCATATTTGATGAAATGAGCAGTTGGTATGCATCTAGTGGTGATGCATTGGATGATGATGATAATCATGACACTCATGTGCAGGCTAAAAAGCAAGAATCATGGACTCTTAGTGGACCAGAGACATCATCTGGTAGTCCTTGGTCTGGGAGACTAAGGAGTAGTTTCTTGCATGGTGATTTGCAGGAAGAAGTGTATATGGATCAACCAGCAGATAAGGATTTAAAGCATCCCATGTATGTGTGCAGGTTGAAAAAGGTGCTCTATGGGCTCAAGCAAGCACCTAGAGCATGGTCTGACAAGATCAGAGAGTATCTTGTCAATATTGGCTTTTATGTTTCTGATGTTGATCACTCACTTTATGTGAGAAAGGGAGATGCAGGTTTGGTCATCATAGTCATCTATGTGGATGACTTGATTATTACAGGTGATAGTGATAGTGGGATTGCTGAAGTCAACGACTTTTTGAAGAAGAAGTTTGAGATGAAGGATTTAGGTGAGCTAAGGTACTTCCTTGGCATTGAGGTGATCAGATGTGATGATGGTATATGGCTATCCCAAAGAGAGTATGGCTTGGATATGTTGTCCAAGTATGGTATGACAGCATGCAAACCACTTTCAGTCCCATTGGAGCAGAATGTAAAGTTGAGTGCTGATGTTGGGGATGAGATAGAAAACCCTACTATGTTCAGGAGGATAGTGGGGAGTTTGATCTACATGACCATTACAAGGCCAGACTTGAGCTACGATGTTGGTCTTGTGAGTCAGTTTATGCAAGTACCTAGAAAGCCACATTTGGATGCAGTCAGATGCATATTGAGATATGTGAAGTCCACATTACATTATGGACTTTTCTATGAGGCAGGTATAGATGTACAGGTGTTGGGATACACAAATGCAGGTTGGGCTGGTAGTATGTTTGATAGAAGATCTATGAGCGGATACATGTTCTCTCTTAGTAGTGTAGCAGTTACTTGGAGTAGCAAAAAGCAATCTACAGTTGCTCTATCGAGTACAGAGGCTGAGTATAGAGGTACTGCTATTGTAGCATGTAAGGTAGTATGGCTGCAAAAGTTATTGGTTGATTTAGATGTATAGGTGGAAGGTCCAGTTGTCATTTATTGTGACAACATGAGCAGTATACAGTTGGCTAGGAACCCTGTGTTCCATGCCAGGACAAAACATATTGAGGTACACTACCACTTTGTGAGAGAGAAGGTACTAGCAGGTGAGATTGACTTGGTGTATGTCAGCACATAGGATCAGATAGCTGACATCTTCATGAAGGCATTGGGTACAGAGAAGCTTCAAAATTTTTGAAGCTTACTTGGATTTGTAGAGATGCAGTTGAGTTTGAGGGGGAGTATTGAGATTCAATACATGCGGACATTAATTATGGACCGCCTGGTTAGATGGGTCCACACGTCTACACTTAGCACGTTGGTGGTCATTATGACTCTCACATGGCCACTGACTCATTACTTATTATATTGATGTTATTACACCTATTTACAGCTGGCATAGTTATAGCGCCAATCGATTAGTGTAGTCGGTTATGCATTGTTTGACTTAATAGGCCACTTTCCTTTATGTTGTATCTTATTTATACTTTGTGTACATTGTAAAGAGTGTGAAAGAAGAAGAAGAAACCATCAAGAAAATGTTTTTGGCCTCTATTTCTCTTATTGTCTCTTGAGTGAGCTTCTCCTTGTGCATTCTGTGTGTGTTCGGCGCAGCATCTTGAGCAAGTCCCCCCACCACAGGATTCTTGACATCAAGCCCGAATTTGTTTCTTAATATGAAGTGATGTGGTGGGAATATTATAGTGATAGTATCTCATGTGTCTGAGGAAACACTATACTCCTTAGTATTTGAGGGTGGTGGTGTCAACAGTGAGAAAGACAGAGACAGAGAATGAGAACCACTGTGAGAAGCTGTATGCTCTACCTCATTCTTCATGTTTAATTACTCATATATATCAAATGATTACAACACACTAAGGTCTATAAGACCATTCACACTAAGTACTGAATAAACTAAAGCCACTGACTTATTTAATGTCCCACACTTGCTGATACAGCTAGACACAATTAAGACTCTGTCGGCGGACACACATCATACGAGATTGAAGTTTCAACACTCCACCTCAAGCTCAAGACAGCAGCTGCACACCAAGCAACTGTTTAAAAACACTGAACTTATCTTTACCCAGAGACTTGGTAAAGACATCCGCAACCTGTTCATCAGTCTTCACATGCATGAGATCAATTCTTCCTGCAAGAACCATCTCTTTCATCAAGTGTGAGAGTAGAATTTCGATGCCGAGAGGTGCTTAAAAACACCTAAAAATTACGAATATCAAGGGAAAAGTATTCAACGTCGAAGGCGGCGGCTCGACCTAGGACGATTTTAAGCGTCAAAGTGCTTTAAAGGCGCCCGAGCGACAGTTGTTGATTTTTGATAATTTTTCAGACTACTGTGTGGGTTGTCAGGAGTTGCTGGCTAATACGGGATGTCAAGCCGAACGCCCAGGATTTTTTAGAGCTCGATTCAAACACCGGACGGGAAAATGGCCAAGGAAATGGGCAAGATTTGAAAAGGTGGACCAAAGTTTGGTCAAGTGGTCATGACATTTGGGGGGGGTGTGGCATTTTATGAAACATCAAATCATTGAGAGAGAGAAGCATGAAAACGTGAGGAAGGCGTGGATAGTTTGCGCCCGATTTTTGCACTTGATGGCATGGAGATGGTGATTGCTGCCTGAATGCAACCCACCCAATTGACAATGGGCCTTGATTCCCCTCTGGATGCTGACTCTATCGCCACCTCTCGCCCATCAAATGGTGGCCTGGATGGAGATCTCTGATTTCAGTCTTTCTCTCTCCTCCCTCTCTATCCCTTAAGGGGTTGTTCTTGTGTGGAAGAAGACAATGAAGAATGATGGAGGAAAGCTTGTCCGGATGAGACCGGATTGCTTCCAGATGGATGAAAACATGAAGAGTGCCATTCTTGAAGATGCTGGACATTGAATGAGGGCTGACATGCAGTCCCATAGCGAAACCGAGATTCCGAGACACAAAGCCTAAGCGGTAATTCAATTTTTATGAATTAAAAAATGAGTTTTTATGCTATTTGGGTGATGAAATATTGTTCCCATGGGCTGATTATGCATTATGTTGTTGTTTGCTATGAGTTTGATCAGTTTATGCTCAGAAAATTAGAAAATCATAAGTGTTATGGCTGAAATTAATGGTATAAAACCCATAAAACACGCATTTAAGAGGTAAAATGGAGGTTTTTTGCAAAATAAAGGGGAAACATGAGATATAACATCAATAAAACCTGAAATTTTGTTGTCAAAGAACCTAAGGGCCACATTCCACAATTAATGCCAATGTGTGAGTCATTTTTTATTAGAAATAATAGAGGATAAATACCAAAAAATGGTGGAAAATAGGTTTTAAATGGGAGAAAATTAGGAAACGATAAAAGAAAAATTCCAGAAAATTACATAAGTGTTTGTGCAATGTATAATGAAGATAGAGCACGAGGTTAGCCTTAGTTTACCCTCGTTTATATGTTTTCGTTCGTGTTTATTGCTTTCTCTACAAGGAAATACACATAAAACGACCCTTACACCTATCAACGATTGCAAAACATTAAACGGTAGGATGAGAGGGGAGTTTGAGCATCAAAGTACAATCTTAAATCTAATTTATGTATTACATCATGGCTATAGGACATTATTTTAAGATTAAGGAAAAGGCACCATGAGCGTAAGGCTCGGTGTCTCTCCTCGTTTCAATACATAAACATTAGCATGGAAATCATGAAAAGATTGGTTTCGCACGATGCACAATGCTGATTTTCTATTGGTTGTGCACTAAACCATTCACATTATGCACTATGCATGGTTCATGGTATCGAAGGAAAACCTCCTGGACTGCATAGCAATTGTTTTCTTAGGACTTTGACCCACGATTGAGAGTGTGAGGTTATCCCGTGCCGTAGGGTAGAGGGTCGGTTTCCTAAGGGACTGTGAAGTGAGGAAGCATGGTATATCTCCTGGAAATACGAGAAATATAAAAGAGAGGAGTTTGTGCTCATTTGTGTTATATGTTTCGCAGCGAATCAAAGGGCCAATCCCTGAGATGTAGGAGAGCTGCAAAGGGGCTCCGACTATTAGTTAGTGGAGTGCCTCCTATGTGTGTGCGATCGTGGCATTGCCAATGTATAAGGGTTCTCCCTCTGAGGAGTTTTAGGGAAATGTTGGACTATAAACTATAAACGCAAGAATTAAGCTTTAGGGCAGTTTGTCCTTTAGCATTAGATTGACACTCCTGGTCCGCGAGCCGTGAGGGTGTTTGTGTGTCATGAGCATGAGGTTCGGCTAGTGCTATAGCCAGTGCCGGCCCATTTTAGGTCCCGTCAGTGGTGCGTCTGTCGGGAGCCACTTATAAGTGGTGGTTTTCAGATCTAGGGTTTCTAGGGACCAAAAGGAAGTTGGTTTATGTCCTCTAATAAGGACCGTCAAGCTGAAATCTAGAAAGCAGAACGTGCTGAGAGGGCTAGACGGCGGTTAGAGATTGTAAGCCATTATTCTCCTCAAAGGAGTAGCCCAGTACATATACGAAGTAATGGTCTTAGTCATTTAACTACTCCACCTATTCCATTAGGTGCAGGAGGAAGTGTAAGATCTTTTTCTCCTCCACCAAGTTTACCCACTTCAAGTGGGGATGTGAATCCATCACTTCAAGCTTCTATTGCTAATCCGATTGTCACCATGGTATAGCCTATTGCGATTCCTGCAGGAACGCCGGATTTACCAGCCTTAGGAGTTCCCTTGCCCATTTTTAATGGGTTAGCGAAAGAGGATGCAGAATTTCACATTTGTGAATTTTAGAGATTGATGTTCAATTATCGCACCCAAGACAAGGGACATCTCATGATGTTTTTCAATATGACGTTAAAAGGAAGGGCTACGGTATGGTATCATAGCATAGAGTCTGGAACCATAACCACCATTGATCAATTCTATGCAGTTTTCCAAGCGGAATATGCCCCTGAAAGAGGTGGCCAATATTGGTTGCGGGTCTTGAATGTAACACGCCAAGATCCTCACGAGAATGTGAAAGCATATGCCAAGAAGTTGAAGGAAGTATTTCATAAGTTGCAAACTTACATTCCCATTCCATCGGCTGCCCAATTGCAATACTTTTTGCATGGGTTGGATTTTAATATCCAAGTACAATTGAGCAGTGTGGCCTTGGCAGATATAGACACCGCTATTACACGGGCAGAGGGAGTAGAAGCACGATTACAAACGGCCTACTCCTCTCGAATGAATGTTAATGGGGGTTTAATATCTAGCGGCAACCCATCATTGCCAAATGGAAGTCAAGGGATGCCTACGACTAACCCTATTGGCAGAGGGAGTGTGGTTTCGAATGTACCTTTATTACCAGCTCCTCCCAGTGTGACTATGCCTATGGCAAGTCAGTTGACTCCACCAAATGTTGGAGGCCAAGTTTCAAATTCTAACGTTGTTCCTGTGGGTCAACAGCCAATGCCAAATCAGATTGTCAGGCCAATGGAATGACGGGTTGACGATCGAGGCTATGAGTCAAGTGCATCTAATGTCCTTGGCAAAGTCAAGGATATGATGAAGCATTATACCGATATGATTTCTGAAAAATATCGACAAATAGCTCTGTCGACGTTAATTTCCTGAAGAAGCAACAAAATCTGATAGGGAGTCGACGCCCTAAAGAGGGTGGACCCTCTAGATTTAGTTGTAAATGGTGTGGTGGACAACACTTTCTCGCAGAAACTATCCAAATGTGAAATGTGACATTTGTGGGAAGTCGGGCCATCTAGCTGCTACCTGTTGGAGTAAGATTAGTTCTCTCCAACAAGGGAGTAAACAACCGGGCCCAGTGAATCATAGAGCACAAGGAAATAACTTGCAGCAGAATGATGAACCCAGGCAAATATTGCAGAGGGGAAAAACAAATATAGAAGAGTTGCCACAAGGCAACGGAGTTAGCCTTATTGAGGCTGTACGAGTCAATGATGCTGAAACCTCTAACTTAAGAGCCGTGACAAGAGGCCAAAAGGCTAAAGAGGTTGATAAAGATAATGCAAAACCGGTTGAGGGAAACCCTAAACAAGGGAATAAGGGGACGCAAGTCCAGAGTCCTAGCATGGAAGGGGGACCGCTAAGGCCGGTTGACAAGAAAATTGACCCTAAGAAGGATGAGGAAGTACTAAGAAAGAAGGCAAGAGCCAAGAAAGAAGCACCCAAACCGGTCCAAAGACCAAAAGAGAGGATGGTTTGGCGAGAAAAGAGAGCTTTGGCTACTTATCATGACTTTGATTTAGCAAGTTCTCTTTGTGAAGTTAAACCAGATGTGAATCTCTTGCAATTGATCACATTATCTCTAGGAGTACGCAAGGAATTTAAGAAGATCCTGCGTATCGGGTATATTGTGGAACCCCTGGGCATAGCACGAGTAGGGGAAGATTGGTTTGACCATGCTGAAAAGAACTGCCCTAGGGTTTCAGCTTATGTGGATGGAATATTAGTAGAACATGCCATTGTAGACATTGGATCCTCCGTCAATATCATGAGTTCAGAATTGATGGAGAGGTTGGGTCTAGGCATCCAGAAAGATAGCTCCACCCTTCTGAGAATGGCTAATGATAGTCTAAGACAACCAGAAGGTTGCGTTACTAGAGTCCATGTTACAGTTGCAAGTGTAGAACGTTTCTTGGACTTTAGGGTGATCAGATTTGCAGGACGTCCTAGCTATCGGGTTTTGCTAGGTAGGCCTTGAATCTTACGAACAGACTGTCAAATCGATATACCCCCCGGTCGAGTGGTTCTAGGTCGAGGCGCTAATCGAGCAATAGTCGATACTTATCCTAAGTCTCCTCAAAGTGAGAGAGCTTCTTTATCGTCTATTGAATTAGAGATAGCAGACGATCCATCTGGTAGTGAGACATCATCCAGCGATGAATCTAAAGAGGGGTCCACTATAGAGGATATCTATCAGATAACTCTAAATGAGCCGATAGAGCCTCAAGATAGGATAAGAGACGCGGATGTGATTGAGTTAGACCTTGGCACCCCGAATTATTCGCGACCAATTAAATTAGGTTCTATGCTTAGTTCAGCAGAAAGGGAGGACTATGTGTCCTTGATTCAAGAATTCCGCGATATCTTTGCTTGGAGTTATGATGAGCTGAGAGGCATTCCTCCCAGCCTAGCTGTTCATACTATTCCTGTAAAAGATGACAGTCGTCCTGTGCATCAGAAGGTAAGGCGTATGCCTATTGAATTGAGGGACGGGCTATTTGAGGAGTTGCAGAAGTTAAGGAAAGCTGGGTTAATCTTCCCTGTACAACACACAGAATGGTGTTCCCCAGTTGTTATCAAGAAGAAGAAAAATAACCAGATCTGACTATGTGTAGATTTTAGAGAGCTGAATAAGCAGACGGTTAAGGATTACTACCCGCTGCCATTTATTGACCAGATTTTGGATCAATTAGCGGGTAGGGAGATATATTCATTTATGGATTGCTTTGCAGGATATAACCAAATGGCAATTGCAGAAGAGGACAAGTTGAAAACGACTTTCATTACTTTCTTTGGTACTTTTGCATACCATGTGATGGCCTTTGGCTTATGCAATGCACCTGGATCGTGGCAACAAACAGCATACAAGACCTTTGGTGACATCTCCCCAGATGACTTGAAAGTATTTATTGATGACCTGGGGCCAGCCACTGTAAGGGAAAGGATGTTGGTTTTAAGAAAATGCTTTGAGCGTTGCAGATAATTTTGTATCGCTCTTAACACACGGAAGTGTGTCTTTGGAGTGCCTTATGGGCTATTGTTAGGCCATGTGGTCAGTTCAGTAGGGATAACAACTGACCCTGAAAAGATCAAGGTTATAGTTGCTATGAGTCCACCACGCACTCCGAAAGAGGTTCATAGCTTTCTGTCATCGATAGGGTACTATCGGAGGTTTATAAATGCCTTGGTAGAAAGAACGTTGCCATTAACGAACTTATTATCCTTTAGCTGTTCATTTGAGTGGAGCGACCCTTGTAAGGTAGCTTTTGAGGATGTGAAGCAGGAGCTAGTAAAAGCACCCGTTTTAAAAGCACCTAAAAGAGGCGAGGTGTTCTACATATTTTCAGCCACCATGCATGCTATCTGCTGTTTAGCCCAGATGTGGGAGGAAAAGTGGTATCATCCGATAGCTTTTGCTAGTCGAAAATTGGGCATTTCAGAGATCAATTATACCTACATAGAGAAGTTGTGTCTTGCGATGGTCTTTGGGACTAAGAAATTCAGGCACTATATCCTCTATGAAAAGGTAGTATTCTATACGAAGGCAGAAGGACTTAGATTGCTTATGAACAAGCTACAGCCGCCTGATCGTTTGGCAAAGTGGTTAATCACTTTGCAGGAGTTCGATTATGAGATTAAGAGTAATCCACCGAGGTTGCAGGGTATTGTAGAATGCCTTGTGGATTTCGGGGAGCTGAAAGAGATCTTAGCTGAAGGAAGTGATATTGAGAAAATGTTTAAAATTGATACAACTTCTATCCCATCTTGGTATGCTGCTATTGCACATTATCTATCAATGGGAGAGACGGGAGCTGGTTTATCAAAGTCTGAAAAGCGGAAAATCAAACAACAAGCATTGAAGTTTTCCTTGATCGCAGGGACACTATATCAGCAGGGTGTTGATGATATCTACCACTGATGTGTGATGCCTGACGAGGTTCCTTTCATCTTGGAGGAGTGTCATGACTCTGCATGTGGAGGGCACTTCGCGGGACGGTTGATAGCGCAGAAAGCTTTAAGAGCTGGATATTGGTGGCCGTCCATCTTCCAAGATTCCTTTGAGTATGTGAAGAAATGTGATACATGTCAAAGGCATGATAGTAGAGAGAATAGGAAACGCCCACTTACGCCTATTATGGCTCTCCTTCCATTTGAGAAGTGGGGCATTGATTTTGTGGGCCCTATTACTCCGTCGTCTACTACCCAGAAGAGGTACATTATAGTAGCCCCACTGATTATTTTACCAAATGGTCAGAAGCGCGGGCGATGAGGCAGGACAATGCAAAAGAGACTGCAAGTTTCCTTTTAGAGCAGATTATATGCCGCTTTGGTCCACCGAGGAAATTAGTGTCAGACCGTGGAACCCATTTTCTGAATAAGGCGATCAAAAGCTTGACTAAAGCTTGGCAAATCAAGCATAATAAAACGACTCCTTATAATCCGCAAGCAAATGGGCAAGTTGAAAGTACTAATAAACAGCTTGTGGGTATCTTGTCTAAAATAGTCTCTGAGAAGAAACGAGACTGGGACAGGAAGTTGTATGTGGCAGTATGGGCGTATAATAACACGTTCAAGCGAGCTACCGGCCATACTCCATTTAAATTGGTTTATGGGAAAGAGTGTGTGTTACCCCTTGAAATCAAATTTCCGACCATACAGTTTGCAATTAACCATTCTTTGGGAGATAAGGATTCCCTTTTTGACCATTTCATGACTATAGCCCACCTGGATGAGCTGAAATTGCAGAGCTTATTACACCAAGAGGTAGCTAAACATCGGATGAAGCAGTTGCATGACCTTAGAGCAAAGAAATATACCTTCAAAAAAGGGCAATTAGTTCTGTATTACGATACACGTAGGGAGCTGTTTCCAGGGAAGTTGGAACCTAAATGGGATGGGCCCTACAAGATTGTCAGGTTGGGGAAAAATAGGTCTACGGCCCTATTAGCTGATCTACAGGGAGTAGAGTTTAAAAATAAGGTTAATCTTAATAATATTAAACCTTATTATTTCTAAGTATGCTAATACAAAGAAAATACATTACAAGTCCATGCTGGGGATGATTTGAGACCTGCAAAAGAGCTTACAAGCTGGTTGATGGGTCGGTTAATCCCTTATTTGGAGCACCCATATCTGGAGCAGAGATACCATTAGGGGAAACTTATCTAGTGGAGCAAAGGATACAAAGTGATTGAGCAAGAAGACGGAACATTTGTGTGGGAGATCAAAGTCTTCTGCCATCACTGCTTACGACTGTTGACAAGTATCCCTATTGAGTTCAATGAAGAAGGTGGGATGGAGCCGTCAGTTCACCCTCTAAACATGCTAAACTTTAATTACCATAATTACGAATAGAGGAGTTCGTGATGGCAGGCTGTGTAAACCCATTGTGGATGTATATATTATATTTTGACGGAGCATCTAGAGGCCCTAATAAAAAAGGGAGTGTTGGAGTAGTAATCCGAGATCCCCGACGTAGAGTTACGATGAAGTTAGTTGCTTATCTCGGGGTAGGATTCACTAACAATATGGCAGAGTATAAAGCCTTGATTATGGGACGGCATATTGCCAAACAAGGTGGTATTCGTCGATTGTTAGTAAAAGGGGATTCCCAGTTGATTCTGAATCAACTAAATGGGACATACACAGTGCGAAATCCCATTCTTTGTATGTATCATCGAACTGTGATGACCCTACTTGAGGAGTTTTAGAGAGTGTCTTTTCAGCTGATTCCACGTTACTGGAATCAGTTTGCGGATTCATTGGCAAATTTTGCTTATGAGGAAGACCTTTTCTTCAATTGTGGTCCTAGTTTGGATATTGTTATCAATGATGAAGCAGGACCCGGTCGCTTGTGGGGAATGTTATCAGAGCATGCAATATATGGCAGACGATGGTTGATATGGGTGATGCAAAGAGTAGCCGAGACCAATTTACCGTTGTTATCCTGGACCCATAGGTTGATTAGACAACATGTTATGCGTACGCCTCTTGCTATATATGCAGGAGGGATGGGTCGTAACCTTATGCATTTAGTTTAGGGTTGCGAGCCTGTTTTTTCCTCCTTGGAAAGGGGCGTATTATTGTATATCTGTACTATTCCAGGGAAGAATGTGTAGGTGCTACTATGTTTTATTTCATTAGGCCAAGAGGGCCAGTTGTCTGTTTAGTGCAGGTGCGGTTAATGGTTTCTTGTTTTAGTTTTGTGCTAGACAGGTTTGAAGAAGAGCTTGGAAGGAGCCTTTTGTTGCGCGAAAGCTTCTCGTGGCCCTATCTAGGTGATATCTCTCCTTTATGAGTACTGTGGTTTTTATGCTATATGTGTTTGAGTACTTGTAAGGGGGTCTTTCTTTTTGTTGGGGACCGGCGTCCAAGGCATGAAGTCCCAGGTTTAGGTTGGGTATGTCTGAGGGAGGCCTGAGTAGTCATTGCCTCCTGTAAAGACATTGTCAAGCATCAAAAGAACTATTTTAGATGGGAGTCCTAGTGACCCTGTTCTACTAGCCTGCTAGGCAGTCGTTCTAGGAGTTCTTGTTAGTTGTGAGGCAGTTAGAGAAGCCTGCCGGAAGAAGAAAAATAATGATGATAAAAAGAAACCCTGAATATCTGAAAAGACAATAAATAAATACAAATGTGTGTAAAAAGGGGTTCTAACCCCCCATAAAAATAATAATAGAAAAGAAAGGAAAATTTATAAGTAGTTGATCAGTGGGGACGAGTCAGACCCGATGCCTTGTCTTCCTAGGGGTGGCATCTTGCTGGAAAAGAAGAAATTAAGGAAGGTTGGAGCGAAAATAAAAGTGAGCGTCAGAAAAGGATTAAGTGTCGCCTTGCAAGGGCTTGGTAGGTTCTTGGGTACTGAGACGGGACCTGAGACCGATGCCCTGTTCTCCTTGGGTCACTACGCTCAGCTCCCTCCTTTTTACATGCTTGACTATGTCAATAAAATAAAACCCTAAAAGAAGAAATGCGCTACAAGAAAATACTTCTTGATCAGGCTATAGGAGTCCTCGCCTAGTAGGAGCTCCTGGTTGTGTTGTCCTTAGTTAGGTAGGTAGTTCAGACCACCACTTAGGGCAACCTCTTTGATAGTTCTTTTTAGTTTGGCCGTGTTGGAGTAGTTGGTTAGTGACTAGCTTCAGATCTTTTATCAGATTATGCTAGGCCTACTCCTTGTGGATGTCATGCCTTGGTTCTGTCAAGGGGTAGGGTGAGCATTGTGTTGTGTTTAAGTGTGTATCTATTTTGTATCAGCTTGATGCTTCCTTTGGTTGTTTTGTCCAGATCTACTATGGGATTCGACGGGCTGAGTCGCCCTATCCCGTGGTCGCCAATGAGAGCAGAATTTGGATGCCGAGAAGTGCTTAAAAATAGCTAAAAATTATGAATATCAAGGGAAAAATATTCAACGTCGAAGGCGGCGGCTCGACCTAGGACGATTTTAAGCGTCAAAGTGCTTTAAAGGCGCCCAAGTAACACTTGTTGATTTTTGACAACTTTTCAGACTGCTGTGCGGGTTGTCAAGAGTTTTCGACCAATGCAAGATGTCAAGCCAGATGCCTAGGATTTTTCAAAGCTCGATTCGGACATCGGACGAGAAAATGGCCAAGGAAATGGGCAAGATTTGAAAAGGTGGACCAAAGTTTGGTCAAGTGGTCATGACATTTGGGGGGGGTGTGGCATTTTATGAAACATCAAATCATTGAGAGAGAGAAGCATGAAAACGTGAGGAAGGCGTGGATAGTTTGCGCCCGATTTTTGCACTTGATGGCATGGAGATGGTGATTGCTGCCTGAATGCAACCCACCCAATTGACAATGGGCCTTGATTCCCCTCTGGATGCTGACTCTATCGCCACCTCTCGCCCATCAAATGGTGGCCTGGATGGAGATCTCTGATTTCAGTCTTTCTCTCTCCTCCCTCTCTCTCCCTTAAGGGGTTGTTCTTGTGTGGAAGAAGACAATGAAGAATGATGGAGGAAAGCTTGTCCGGATGAGACCGGATTGCTTCCAGATGGATGAAAACATGAAGAGTGCCATTCTTGAAGATGCTGGACATTGAATGAGGGCTGACATGCAGTCCCATAGCGAAACCGAGATTCCGAGACACAAAGCCTAAGCGGTAATTCAATTTTTATGAATTAAAAAATGAGTTTTTATGCTATTTGGGTGATGAAATATTGTTCCCATGGGCTGATTATGCATTATGTTGTTGTTTGCTATGAGTTTGATCAGTTTATGCTCAGAAAATCAGAAAATCATAAGTGTTATGGCTGAAATTAATGGTATAAAACCCGTAAAACACGCGTTTAAGAGGTAAAATGGAGGTTTTTGCAAAATAAAGGGGAAACATGAGATATAACATCAATAAAACCTGAAATTTTGCTGTCAAAGAACCTAAGGGCCACAGTCCACAATTAATGCCAATGTATGAGTCATTTTTATTAGAAATAATAAATGAAAAATACCAAAAAATGGTAGAAAATGAGTTTTAAATAGGAGAAAATTAGGAAACGATAAAAGAAAATTTCCAAAAAATTACATAAGTGTTTGTGCAATGTATAATGAAGATAGAGCACGAGGTTAGCCTCGGTTTACCCTCGTTTCTATATTTTCGTTCGTGTTTATTGCTTTCTCTACAAGGAAATACACATAAAACGACCCTTACACCTATCAACGATTGCAAAACATTAAACGGTAGGATGAGAGGGGAGTTTGAGCATCAAAGTACAATCTTAAATCTAATTTATGTATTACATCATGGCTATAGGACATTATTTTAAGATTAAGGAAAAGGCACCATGAGCGTAAGGCTCGGTGTCTCTCCTCGTTTCAATACATAAACATTAGCATGGAAATCATGAAAAGATTGGTTTCGCACGATGCACAATGCTGATTTTCTATTGGTTGTGCACTAAACCATTCACATTATGCACTATGCATGGTTCATGGTATCGAAGGAAAACCTCCTGGACTGCATAGCAATTGTTTTCTTAGGACTTTGACCCACGATTGAGAGTGTGAGGTTATCCCGTGCCGTAGGGTAGAGGGTCGGTTTCCTAAGGGACTGTGAAGTGAGGAAGCATGGTATATCTCCTGGAAATACGAGAAATATAAAAGAGAGGAGTTTGTGCTCGTTTGTGTTATATGTTTCGCAGCGAATCAAAGGGCCAATCCCTGAGATGTAGGAGAGTTGCAAAGGGGCTCCGACTATTAGTTAGTGGAGTGCCTCCTATGTGTGTGCGATCGTGGCATTGCCAATGTATAAGGGTTCTCCCTCTGAGGAGTTTTAGGGAAATGTTGGACTATAAACTATAAACGCAAGAATTAAGCTTTAGGGCAGTTTGTCCTTCAGCATTAGATTGACACTCCTGGTCCGTGAGCCGTGAGTGTGTTTGTGTGTCATGAGCATGAGGTTCGGCTAGTGCTATAGCCAGTGCCGGCCCATTTTAGGTCCCATCAAAGTGGTAGTATATCTCAATGTGTTTTGTCCTCACATGCTATACTGGATTCATGGCCAGGAGTGCACTACTAAGATTTTGACATAGTAGAGTCACTGGAGCATCTACCTGTATATCCAAATCAGCCATAAGCTTGAGCAACCATGCAATCTCACATGCTGCCAATGCAACAACCTTGTACTCTGCCTCAGTACTCCGTTGGCTACTTCTTGCTGCTCCAGCTGATCATTCCACTTCCAAATCCGAAGGCATAGCCACTCGTAGATCTACGGTCATATGAGCATCCTAGCCAATCTGCATCCGTGTATCCAACCAATTTCAAGGGCTTATCTCTCACATAGAACAACCCATAATCTACAGTGGACTTAACATATCTCATAATGCATCTAACTACATCCAAGTGCGGCTTTTGGGGCTTCTGCATAAACTAGCTTATGAGTCCTACAGCATAGCTCAAATCAGGCCTAGTGATGGTCAAGTAAATCAGACTACCAACCATCTACCTGTACATAGTCACATCCTCAACTTCAGTCCTAGTGCTCATGTCTAGCTTTACATTCTGATCAAGAGGTGTATCCAGTGGTTTGCATTCAACCATGCCATACTTCTTCAACATTTCCATGTTATAGTGCTTCTGCATCAACCATAAACCATTTTTAGCTAATCACCTCAATGCCCAAGAAATACTTCAAATCACCTAAGTCTTTCATGTCAAATTTAGTTTTCAGCATCTTCATTACATGGTGTATGCCCAAGTAATCATCACCAGTGATTTTCAAATCATCAACATATATGACCAGCACTACCAAGCCACGGTCAATCCTTTTCATAAATAGGCTGTGATCAACCCTGCCAATAGCAAATCCTAAGCTCTGCATGTAGTGATTGATCCTTGCATGCCAGGCTCTTGGAGCCTGCTTCAGCCCGTACAATTCTTTTTTTAGCATGCATACATAGTGATGAAAATCAGGGTGTACATACCCTTTCAGTTGATCCATATAGACATCCTCTGTTAGGTCACCATTGAGAAATGCATTCTTCATCTCCATCTGCTGCAATTTTCAGCCTCTAGCAGCAGTTAAAGCAATCATATTGCGTATGGTTTCCATCTTGGCAAGAGGGCTGAATGTTTCCTCATAATCAACTCCATATTGTTGGGCATACCCCTAGCAACCAGCTTGGATTTGTACCTTTCCACACTGCCATCCGACTTGCATTTGATTTTGTAGACCCATTGGCATCCAATGGTCTATTTTCCTTTAGACAGTGGCACAAGATCTCATGTTTTATTTTTGGCTAAGGCATTCGTTTCTTCATCCATAGCTGCACACCAATTCTCATCTTTTATTGCTTCAGCATATGTACCTGGTTCTTTGATCTCCATCACTTTTGTCACATAAGCATAATGCTTTGTAGAGTAGCCACTATAGTCAACCTATCAATAGGATATCTGACTCTCTGTGAGCGTCTCAGTCGTGGTGCACTGCTCGATTCCCCTCTCTCATGAGGTGGAATGTACTTGTTATGCCTAGTACCAGGCATATACACAGTCAGAATACCAAGTTCACTGTCTAGATTGTCAGTTGAGTCATAGCATGAAGTCATCCTGCCAGGTATCATCACACCAGATATATCATCAATGACTTTTCCTTTTCCTTTGTTGTCCACTACATCATGTCTCCCCCTCACTGACATAGTGGTGTCAGTGGACAGTGAGCCAGAGCTCCGCAATCTCCCTGTCCATGGAGATACTGTCTGACCACTAGGACCTGTCATAATAGTACTCTGCTAAAAATTAGCTCTACATACATGAATAAAAGGCGTATTCAATGGCACTATAGTCAGTGATACATACCAAGAGGCCATGTCATCAAAGATGACATCGCTGCTCACCAAAGTCTCTCTGGTAAAGGGATCATAGCATTTGTATGTTGTCTTCTCTTGCAAATATCCAATGGAAACACACTTATGCGCTTTTGGATGTAGCTTCTTCCTTTTCTCATTTCGGATGTGCACATAAGCAAGACAGCTGAAGACTTTCATGTGACTTACATCTGGCTTATAGACATACAACTCAAATGGCGTCATCTCATGAATACCTGCAGTGGGAGTCCGATTAAGATATACATGGCTATCATAACAGCCTCAGCCCAATAATAGAGCGGCATCTTCTTCTCGTTCATCATGGCACGAGCAGCTTCCATCAATACCCTATTTTTACGCTCAGCCACTCCATTCTGCTATGGAGTATAGCTGTAGATAAGCTACCTACGTATGCCATTTTCAGCCAGAAACATATCAAACTCATTTGACACATACTCCCCACTGCTGTCTGATCTCAAGCAAGAGATATAGCAGTCAAATTCCTATTCAACCTGATTTTTGAACTACTGAAAAATAGCACACCTCATCCTTTGTCGTAGAATATACACCCAAGTATAGCGATTGTAATCATCAATAAATGTCACATAGAACTTTGAGCCTCCCATAGATGCATTATGGGCTGGCCCCCAAACATCAGAGTGCATTAATTGCAATGAATGTGTACTCGGCCTTACATGCCTAACAAATGGCAACCTCAATTGCTTACCAAACTGGCAAGCATCACATACATGAGCAATGTCTATGTATTGGAACTTGGGTAAACCTGTAACAAGCTATTTTTTCTGCATAATTTGTAGCCTTTGCAAATTCACATGTCCCACTCTCTTATGCCAAATTTCCAAATCTCTGACAGTGCCAGAACCATGAGCAAACATAGCTGAATTTAGCTCTGGCACAATGGCATCAAGAGTAAACATTCTATCATTCCTGTGACCGTGAGCAATCAACTTGCATCCATTTCCAAACTCTTCAATAAAGCAACCATGATTATTGAACCTAACCTGCAAGTTCTGCTCCACGATAGACAGTAAGTTCTTTGTTAACGATGGGACATGCAATACATCATGTAAATTTTTCTTTCTGCCATCACGAACTACAAGAGGCATTTTTCCTTTATGCTCAATGATACGATGCATGTCATCACCTATGCATACATAGCCATGTCTTTCAGCTACCATGTCAGTAAACCAATCACTGTGAGGGGTCATGTGATTTGATGCCCCTGAATCAATGTACCATACTGCATCATTAGTGGATTTTTCAACAGCCTTGTCTTTCACATACTACATGGCAAATAATCTATCTCTTGAAGCGTCATCTGTCTGACTTGACGTAGCAAAATGTCCATGCTATTTTCCCTTCTAATTGTCATGCTTCTTCTAGTCGTCCTTGGCAATATGACCATACTTCCGGTAGTAATGACAATCCTTATCCTTATTCGGATTGTCACATAGGCACTGCTGCTGCTAGGAGCCTCTGCCTCTAGGGCTAGATCTCTCCCTACCTTTAAAGTTTCCACCACCTCTTGCATTTAGTACCTATTGGTTGTTATTGCCATAGGATGCATTTTGATGGCCTCCTCTGCCAGAACCATAGCCTCTACCATGGCTGCTACGGCCGCATTGATTGGAATAAAAGACTACATCCTTGCTTTTGGAACTACTTGACCCTGTAGCCAAGCCAAGTTTAACCTCCTCATGGATAAGCAATGCAACCAATTCATTGAAGTCAGGCATTTCAGCCCGCACAGACACAGAAGTATCAAAAGAGTTGTACTCAGGACCCAAGCCATTCAAAGTCATAGCAACCATATCTTCATCTTCAACCTGAGTACCAACAGATGCAGCTGATCTACAATGGTCTTGATCTTTGTGACATAATCCTGTATAGATCTGCTCTCTCTCTCCATATTGTTAAATATCTGCTTTAACTGGATCTTTCTGGCACTTGTAGTGGTGCCAGAGTACTTGATCAAAATGTCCCATGCATCCTTAGGAGAGCTGCAGTTCATTATCTACATTACCATGGCATCTGATATACATAGAGACAGCCAGTGCAACACCCTGCGAGCTCTTTCTGTCCAAGCTTGGTGTAGTCGTCTATGATCAACTGTAGGTCTCTCTAGGAGCTCAGGTTCCGCTTCTACTCCAATCACCAACTCCCAATATCCTTTCCTGATTAAGAAGTTCTCCATGCAAAACTTTCATATGGCATAATTATGGCTGTCCAATTTCTCCCCCACAATCTAGGTAATATTGTATGTCCTGTCATCATTTGCCATTTTGTAAACAATGCCTGACTACCTGCAAGTCAAGAAGTCTAATTAACTAACTGCAAACTTTGACTGTTTATGATAATTTTTTGCACCAAACTCAATATTTAAAACCAGAATATTTTAGTCCATCAACATCTCAAAACCATCCAGAAACATATGACATAACCCGTAGGTACATCATTCAGTACATAGACCATGTAGTTGCTTTAATTCTGTATCATGCAACTTTACTGCCAGGGTTTACACAATCTGAAAGTTGCAGGCTGTAAATGACCAGTCGTTGATTTACAGCCAAAAAAAAGGTGTATGCATGTCATACATGTCCCAAAATCTCATTGACATCTGCTAATACATGTAGGGTTCCATGCATGATCATTCGGGCACATATTAGTGCATGTACATTAAGTACCAATGTCAAATATCTTGATTGCAGGTTTCAATCAGCAATAAATATTTAGCAAAGCAAGGTTTATCTAGCTCCAAAATGTCCTCAAAGTACTTCATACATGTGCTATCAGATGTAGGGGTCAATACATGACCATACAGACAGTCATAGACACTCTGTCTTCAACAGACAATGTCATAAAATGCATTCCCTATTTGTAACCAACCAAGATAACATCATTGTATTTGTTTCCAGCTTCAAATATTATGTTGAGTGTTGAAATGACTTGTTTTTTGGCTGATTTTTGTTATTTTTGAGAGCTGAATGGTTGATTTTATGAGATGATTGATTGGTTTGGAAGTGGTTTGAGAGTGTTTTGGATGATAATGATGGTGTTTTGGAAGTTCATGATGTTTATTGGTGGTTCTGTGATGTTTTGATAGGTTCTGATAGGTTCTGTATACCTTCTGTTTTGGTCTGTTTTGTTCTGATTGTCTTCTGTAAGGAGGGATGGAGTATTGATTGATGAAGATTGAGATATTGTGAAAGTTTATTGAATGGTTTATGAGAGTTTGGCATGGTTTGAGAGTAAGTTATGTGGTTTTGATGATCTTCTGTAACCTTCTGTAGGTCTTCTGTAGAGCCTCTATCTCTGTTCTGTTCTGTTCTGTACTGTAGCTGTTCTGGTACTGTTCTGTGGTGACTGTTTTGTATGCTTCTGTATGTGTTCTGATGGATGAGAGTGTAGTTTGGGAAAAGTTTTCTAGCCTTGGAAGGAGGTGAATACAAGTGCAAAAGAGCTCAAAGAAGTGAAAGAAGTAGCTGCCAAAGACTCAAGTGAAGACTAGAGTGAAGTGACAGTAGTGAGCTATGAAAGGACACTGTAGTGGCTCTGGTGACTCTTCATATCAGACATACCTCTTGGGAGGGGTATCCACGACCTAAGAAGGATTATTGAGAGTGATTTTGAGAGATTGTAGTGAGGATATGATGTATTATTGATAGAGTGAGAGAGAGAGAGTCAGAGATAGCCAATTCTACTCAAACAGAGTGATTGTATATGAGAGATTGAGAGAGAAGACTATGAAGATATCGAAGATGAATACTATGTGATGTATTTCCATTCAAAGATGGTGTATTCCTTTCCTTTCTTTGTTCTATTGATAGATTTTGTGAAGATATTGAAGAATATGGTTGATTCTATTAAAAACCGTGGGAGATCTACATGATGCTGTATGAAGATTTGTTGTGCCTGGTGTTCTTTTCTTCATTGTGATTATATGAAATATGATAAACAAGCTTGTTGATGTTACAAGATAGATTTTCTTGAAAGAGAATTCCCTTTTCCTTGGCGTTCCTCTTGGGGCTCCATGTTTTTGGTGCGCAGCCGAGGAAACTTGCCATCAACAAGCACCAGAAGAGGCTGAAAATGAAGGAAGTGGCATTGCCAAGAAGAGAAGAATTCAATGGATGTTTGTAAAGTTCCTTCTTCCACTGAAGAGTTGGAATTTCTCATAATTAAAGCCACTTTCCACAAAAAGTTCATCCCACAATGGCGGAAACACATCACCATCATGATGCATGCTCTATGTGGTGGACAGTTTCCTCTTCCTATTAAAGCAGCAGAAACTTGCATCTTGGTGGCGAACTGTTTGGGAACAAACTGAAGAGCAGAAACAGAGAGAATGACCATCCATGGAAGATTTGGCATTCATTGAAAAGTTTCCAGACAACATCAAGTGGGAGATTGTGAAGAAGCTTCAGGACTCTTGGTCTGTAGAGGTTCACAAAGACAAGAAGGAAAAAAGTTGGAATTTGTTCGTGGATGCTCAACAGCAAGATACATGGGATGCTTGGTGTACTGATAATCTTCTGTTTGTTCAATTAGCAACCCACTGGAAGTTGGTAGAGAGAGTGTTCTTTACAACATACACTGTTGAAACCATCAGAAGCTGGCATTACTATGATGATGGCACCACCACAATGCTCAGACGTATGCATTTTGACACTTTCAAAACCGAATACCTTCCTCTGTGCAGTGGCATGAAAGCATAATTCAGGGATGTTGAAAAGAAAGAAGTAGAAGAAATGTTGGCAAGAGAGTCCTCCAGGGACTGAAGCCTTCTGTTAACCCTCTGTGGAGCACTAACAACCTAGTGGAGCCAACCCCCTGATGAATGACGCAATAAAGAGGCAAGCATTAGAACGAGTCCAGAGGTACATGAGAAGAGAGAAAGCAAAAATCAAGGCTGAGAACGAGATAGCAGCAGAAGCCGCCTTTGACGCCCTTGCGGAACTCTTTACGGAAGTCCCAATGGCACATCAAGCCCTTTCTCCTGCTGGGGGTCCACTTCTAAGCCAGATCCGTCCTGGAAATATTGATGACAGGCCAGCGAATGTAGTCCCATTGCCAGTTTTTAAGGGAGAGTACAATGAAGACCCCGATCTTCATGTAGCAGAGTTTATGGTAGCATGTGTGGCTAACAATGCCAGAACCCCTGAGCATTGGTTAGCGATATTCCCCACCACTTTCAAGGGCGCGGCGTTTCAGTGGTATGAGAGACAAGCAGCAGGAACTTTTGGCACATGGGACGACCTGAAGTTGGCCTTCCTCACTAAATTCAGGCGTGAAGGTTTTGAAGAGCGGATGAGAGAGGAATTTATGAACCTAAGTCAATCCTCTGGAGAAAGAGTAGAAGCTTATGTCTCACGAATGGAATCCATCCTGAAGAGATGGACTAACCATAATCTAGATGATGGCATTCAGAAGGGGGTGTTTCTCAGAGGATTACAACCAGAAGTCCGTAAGTTTGTGGAGCTACAAAGACCAGCCACCCTGCAAGCTGTAACAGAAGGAGCAAGACTGTACGATGAAGTGGAAGCTAGATTAGCGATGAATACAGGAAGAGGAGTCCTACCTCCTCTGATGCCAGGAATGATGTACCCACCAAATGCAGTTCCTGGGATTGTTCCCTACCCCTACCAACAGATGTCCCCAGTATCACAGTACAGTGCACCAAATCCACAGTGGCCACAATCCATGCCTCAAATGGTGGTTCACCCACAACAACAATGGTCCCAACCAATTTCCTCACTACCAAATCAGCAGCAACAGTGGAATCCTACCAACTGGAGTCAACAGCCAATAGTTCAAACAGGAGCTCTGAATCAGAACCAGAACAGAGACCCCTCTGTACCAGCCCAACCCGTTTATGCAGTGATTATCGAGACTCCTCAAAACCCTCCTGCCAGTATGTTCGGAGGAGAAAGCTTGAAGGATTACTTATCTAACTCAGTTGCAAACATCAAAAAGGAGTTGATGGATGTGATTACAGAGCAACTACAGACGTTGAAAGTGAATACCGCTAGCATATCCAACGTTGCAGGAGCAGGAAGAGATGTGATGCGGTCAAATACTTGGTGTGGTAAGTGTCATCAAGCAGGCCATTTAGCCACTGAATGTACACGAAAACCAACTATTCCTAGAGCCTTCTGTTCCTATTGTTTGCGGAAGAACCATACCGAGGACATTTGCTCTCTAAAGGAGATGCATGATAGGAGAAGGAAGGAAGAAGATGCAAGATTCAACTTGTTGGAATCCAAAATGACAACACAGGATATTGGACCCAGGCCTAGAGAGTTTGGTCCTAATTTCGGACCCAGAAGATTTCCTTCCCAAAGTTACAGAGGAAGACAGTCTGGCGGTGGTCAGAGATCAGAAGTGGAATGTTACAAATGCGGAGAAAAGGGACACATCTCACCAAATTGTCCAAATCCTCGAAGGTCAGTGGATTACAAGCCCTTATGCAGTCGATGCAAAGGAGAAGGTCACACTGCAAAAGACTGTCCAAGCCCAGCCCCAGTGAAAAACAGTGCTACTGATAGTCCGGCCAAGGCCCAAGAGCCTACCTCCAATTTGGTGGAATTGGAAGTTGCTGCCATCACGCGTGCAAAGCAGAAGGAACCACCTATCCAGAAAGAAAATAACCCTCTTGCCAGAACAGTGAAGTTCAATCTTCCACCAGAAGAACAGAACAGAACAGAGCCTAACAGTGCCGTACAGAGCCCTACAGTGCCATAGAGAGTTATAGAGACAGTCGCAGAGACAGGACCAGAGGTCCAGGAGACAGAAGAGGAGAAAGTGCCACAAGTGGCAGAAGAAGTTCCCATGATGCCTCTGTTGGAAGAAAGAGGGAAAATGAAAATGGGTGTTGCCCCATTCCCTAACCGGTTAGAGAAGCCAGTGGATCCTATTAAGGAATACGATCTAGTTAGAGATCTAGATACCTTTAGACCAAACCTCACATTCCGACAATTATTGATGTTGTCTCCCAGTTGCCGGAAAATGTTCAAAAGTATACTGACAAGGAGACGTGGTTTAAGGATTGCTCCCTCAACAGCAACAAAGTCCAACAAGGCTTCAGAGCCCATACAAGAAGTGGATGTGGCTAATGCTTTCCTAGATCCGAGTACCCCAGAGACTAGTGTGTGGATAGAAGGCTGCTTCATTGCAAATGCACTGATTGATGGTGGTTCATCAGTGAACATTATGACGAATGTGACAATGAAGGATCTAGGCCTACAAGGTGTGCAACCAACCCAATGGCTCATCAGACTGGCGGATCATAGTAGAATCAAGCCTTTGGGCATTCTTCCATATGTGAAGACTATAGTGGCTGGAAAAGATTATTGGCTAACCTATTTGGTGGTGAAGCCAAACTCTTATGGTAAATCCTATCCTCTGTTACTGGGCAGACCATGGCTTTTTGAAGCCCGAGCAAGGACGGATTGGTTCAAAGGAACCTTGACCTTGGGTAGAGGACCCAACAAAGTGGTGCTGAAACTGTATGGTTCTCAAAAAGGACATGGATCCACCTCCTTGGAATTATCTTCTGACTCCCCTAATGCAGATCCTTCCCAAGAAAACAGTGGCACATTCCTTAACAGTGGATACTGTAAGCCGACTTCTAAAAGATGCAAAGCCATTATCAATGGGTGAATACTTCCTGCCTGAACCAGGAAGAACTTCTGAAATCACTTCTGACAGTGAGATAGAAGCATGGATGTACTGCTCTCCCTGTTACATGGCCATAGCAAAGACAGAGACAGAGACAGGAGAGGAAACAGAGAATCTATTCTTCTGTTACAGAGCTCCTACAGAAGCAGAAGCAGAAACAGAAGCAGAAGCAGAAGCAGAAGTAGAAGCAAAGACAGAGATAAAGACAGAAGAGGATGAATATGATATGGATGAAGAAGGTGATGAAAGTGAGCCAGAAGAATCTATCCCACCTGAAGAGGATACATTTGAGGAAGAAGTTTCAGAAGCATCAGAAGCAGATGAGCTCATGCTATGGGACAGAATGGTGATGGTACCATTTGGTCTGGTAAATGGATTTTCTCATATGCAAAATCTTTATAAGAAATGGATTAAGAAGAACAAGCCGTCTTTCAACAGTGGCTCCTGCCATCCTCACCCATCCTTGCCAAAGAAAGATGATGATGATGCACCGTGCCAACAAGCACCAATCCAACAAACCCAACAGGCATCAGAGGGTCCCTGTTATGTGACATTCCTGGATGTATCATCAGAAGATGAGTCTTCAAGCCAAGAGGTAATTACTCTTGAAACCAAACCCGAAACAGCTTTAATCCCATTCCAACATCTTAAGGAGCAATATAAGTCTCCACCAAAAGAAGAAGTTGGTTCTAGTGGGACATCAGAAGAGGACACCACTCCCTTGAAGGAGTCGGACCTGTACCCAGAAGCAGTCCGCGGGACCTTTATCCGTGAAGTAGAAGGTGAAAGGCAATTAACCTTTGTGGATGCAGAAGGCACTGAACGCCACTTGAAGGTGGGTAACAGTCTCCCAGAAGAGGAGTTGTCAACCTTGTACAACTTGTTGAAAGAAAATTTGGACGTGTTTGCATGGTCCTACAAAGACCTAAAGGGGATTGATCCCACAATATGTCAACATCATATTGACTTGGAGCCTGATGCCAAGCCAGTTCGACAACGACAGAGGCGAATGAATCCGAATTATTCCACATTGGTGAAAGCGGAGCTGCTGAAGCTTCTGGAAGCCGAGTTCATCTATCCAGTGGCAAATAGTGAATGGGTTTCACCCATCGTGGTTGTACCCAAGAAGAATGGCAAATTGCGAATATGTGTGGATTTCCGAAAGCTTAATTCCAAGACGAAAAAGGATCACTTTCCTATCCCTTTCACAGACCCACTGTTGGACACAGTGCCAGGACATGAGCTTTATTCCCTTCTGGATGGATTCAGCGGATACAACCAAGTGCAGATCGCAGAAGAAGACCAATCCAAAACAAGCTTCACCACAGAATGGGGGACCTACGCTTACCGAGTGATGCCATTTGGACTCTGCAATGCCCCTGCTACTTTCCAACGAGTCATGGTGGCTGCATTTTAGAATCATCTGCACGACTTTATTGAGGTATATTTGGATGACTTCTGTGTCTATAGTTTGATCCGTGAACAGTGGGAGCACCTGGAACAATGCTTTGACCGATGCCGGGAGTATGGGATTTCCCTCAACCCCGACAAATGCATCTTTGGGGTTTCTTCCGGAGTCCTGTTGGGCCACATTGTCTCTGCACAAGGGATATCAACAGACCCTGCAAAGATCGAAAAGATCGCAGCTCTGACAGCACCCACCAACCTCAAACAGTTGAGGGGATTCCTAGGCCATGTGGGTTACTACAGAAGGTTTATAGCTCATTTCGCAACAAAGGCAACTTCCTTGCACAAGCTTCTGAGGAAAGATGCAGAGTTTACTTGGACGGAAGAATGTAACAAAGCCTTCCATACTCTGAAGCAGTGTCTGATTGAGGCACCCATTCTGCAACCTTCTGATTGGACAAAAGAGTTCCATGTACACACAGATGCATCAATTGAAGGCTTAGGTGCTGTCCTCTGCCAAAAGGGCTCCTCGAAGTTGGATCAACTGATCTATTACGCAAGCCGAAAAGTCACTGATAGGGAACGGAACTATACAGTGACAGAGCTGGAGTGCTTGGCAATAGTGTTTGCCCTGGAGAAGTTTCGCCATTACCTCCTATCTACCCACTTTAAATTTTATGTGGATCATGAGGCCCTGTCCTTCTTGATGAACAAAGTAGATGTGAAAGGACGAATGATGAGATGGCTCCTTTTATTCCAAGAGTTCGACTTTGAGGTGATTACTAAGCCTGGTCGTTCCCATGTTCTGGCTGATCATATGTCGCGTATCCCACAAACTGCAGACGAGGAGCAAGATGATCCAGACCTCCCTGATGCTTCCCTATTCTTGGTAGAAACTGTAACCCCCTGGTATGCAGACATTGCCAATCTACTGGCAACCCAACAGTATCCTCCTGGTATCTCTAGTCAGGAAAGGAAGAAGCTTATGCTAGAATCAGCCCCCTACACCCTGCTAGGCGGTGCACTGTACAAGAAAGGCAAAGATGAAGTGCTCAGAAGATGTGTTGCAGGAAATGAGATTGGGATTGTTCTGAAGGCTTGCCACGACGAGCCATGTGGAGGTCACTTTGCAGGAGAAGCTACAGCCAGGAAGGCTCTGCTAGCATGTTATTGGTGGCCTACCATTCACAAGGATGCCTATGATTACTGTAAAAGATGTGATGCTTGTCAAAGAATGGGGAAACCCACGAAGACAAGTGCCATGCCACTGCAACCTATCCTTCCTTTGAAGCCGTTTGAGAAGTGGGGCATTGACTTCGTAGGTCCAATTGATCCTCCTACCAGAAGGAAACAGAACAGATACATCCTCGTATGTACGGATTATGTCACAAAGTGGTGTGAAGCTAAAGCCCTAAAGCGGGACGATGGTAACAGCGTGGCCCTGTTCATGTATGAGAATATCATCACCCGTTTTGGCAGTCCCTTAGAGCTCGTAAGTGACAGAGGTACTCATTTCCTTAACAAAGTCATGGAAGAGTTGACAGAGTTGTATAAGATCCGCCATCGCAAGTCCACTCCTTATTACCCTAGAGCCAACGGCCAAGTCAAAGTCACCAATCGCATCCTCTGCTCGATTCTGACAAGAACAATCGCCGCACATCGTCGTGATTGGGACGATCGACTTACAGAGGCCCTCTGGGCGTACAGTACCTCCCATAAAGCAACAACAGGACAGACACCCTTCCAGTTGGTGTATGGTATAGAAGCTGTTTTTCTTGTTGAATTGGAACTTCCCTCTTTGAGAGTGGCTATCAAAGAGCGTTTGGGGGATGATGATTCACTGCAACGTCGTCTCCTGCACTTGGAATGTTTGGACGAAATTCGTAGGATGGCTCTACAGTGCATGGAAGCCACGCAAGCTCGACGTAAGGCTTACCATGACAGCTTCATCAAGCACAAGGAGTTCAAAGAAGGTGATTTGGTCCTAGCCTATGATTCACGCTTTGGCAAGTTTCCTGGCAAGCTTCAACAGCGGTGGATGGGCCCCTATAAGGTACTTGCCGTCAACCCTAATGGCTCTGTCCAAGTGCAGACCGTTGATGCCTCTGATGATCCCTTTCTGATCAATGGATATCGCCTGAAGAAGTACTTCCCTCCTTGGGGATCTTGACAATTACGGACACTTGATCTTTTTCCTCGTTGGCGCGGCATTGTACTTCTTATGATGCTCCTTCTAATAGCCATTCTTCAGTCACTCCTGATGAAGTGGACGCAACCCTCTGTCCCCTCAACTCCACCCTCCAGCCTTGATCTCTTATCCTCTATTTTCCACCAGCGACAGTGGCGAGGTTGGTCTTGATACATGGTCTTTCTACCATTCCCTTGCTCAATTTGAAAAAAAAAAAGAAAAAAAAAACAAAACATATCGGTTATGGGAGAAAAGGACTTAGGTCCCTGTCATGCCGACCTATTCTTCGAGAAAAGGTGGAAACACCCTCGGGAATAGGGGAAAACAAGAAAAAGAAGAAGGAAAAAAATAAAACAAACAAACAAATCTGTTATGAGAGAAAAGAAAGCAATTCCCTGTCATAGCAGGCCTCGTTCCAAGAAAAGGTGGTAAACACCCTTGGGCAAGAAGCTGGCTGTGGAAAAGGTGGTAACACCCAGTAGTCCAGAAAGTGGATTCATTAATTGATATTCCCAGGATCCAATTCCGAAGCTGCCTCCCTTGGTACGCTGTGTCCTGGGTCTCTCTGCAAAGTGTCTAACTGTCCTCTAGCAGACGACATGTTCCTGTCCAACACAACGTTCGATTTAATAGCTACCTCCCTGGGTACGCCTCTTCAACAACTGATGACGCGATCTTCATCGACAAACAATCGAGTGATGTGAGCTTTCATCCTAACCGGATGGGGAAGTGAGTATGGTTGCCCTCTGTATCTATCAACAGAGAGTGAGACAGAGGGTGGGGCGAGAGACCAGTCTTTTCCCTTCAAATCAAATGAGAGGTGAGTAGTGTGAATGAAGTGTTGCACGCACGGGATGGGCCTCTCAATGCACAAAGCACAATTTGTTTCTGTGCACTGCACCATAAGGCTCCCTGGCCTTCCTTCTTGCACCGTATGCCGGCACAAGGCGGGATACACTGTTGCACCATCAAATGCGCACAAGGCATACAACCTTTGCACAAGTGATTGTGAGGATTACATCAACGGGTTTCAGGAAAAGGCTGCCCTCTTATATCTATCAACAAAGAGCGAGACAGAGGGTGGGTTGAGTGTGACTGGAGTTTCTTCAATCAATTACTGAGAGGTGTGATTGAGGGACGTTACGACACTTGGAGTCAGGTATGTTTCAGTTTCCCTGTGCACCCACGGGATGGGTCTTTACCGTTATCACAAGACACATCACCATGTTCTATACATTGTACTGTAAGGCTCCCTTGCCTTCCTTCTTGCACTTATGCCAGACGGTTTGGATGCACTAATGCACCATCAACTGTGCACCCTGGCATACTCCTTCTGCACCATTCCCCCTTGTTGATTCCTCAACCGGGTATGAGATATGGGTTTCAATCCTTATTCCTCGAGTGATATTAGTCATGGGGCGAGTGACTGTTCTTTCATTTCGTTTGCGTGACTGTGAGTTGAGTGCAATATCCCTCATCATCGATAAATTTCATGTGATTCCTTCAATCAGTTACCTTCCTGGGTGCTGCTATGTGGTCCCTGCCATGACGAACGTGTATGTGTGTCTTGGTCCCTCCAGCGCCGACAACCACACTGGACGTGCCATCGACACTCACCCTGGCTTTTTGACGAAACGGGCCAAGTTTTTCTAACCCTACACTTTGGTTTCTTCATGACGGTCATGTTTTAAGTGTGGGGACATTAGTGGATGGTCTGTGGCGTGGTCCTAGGTCCCTGTTGCTCGGTTAACCCTATCCGTTAAGGTCTTAAGTGTGGGGACGTGTCCCTACGCGTCTACAGTGCATACCTTTCTGCATATGCCTTCCCCTGTTCATGCATGTATGCCATGACTTGTTTTTACCCTAATGGGGTCCCTTCCCACCCACCCGGTTATGTTCCACCCACCCTTGGGGCTGTTCCCTTGCAGTTTTCCTTCATTCCCTGATTTTGAGGTCCTTCCATGTGAATGCACCCTACGTTCACCAAAGTCCAAATCCAACCTTATAGCCCTGTTCCTCCCTTTGAAAGGACCATTTTTCCTTTTTACCTACCCTTGTTCCGGTGCACGGTTTTTGAGTTATTAATTTTTGACGCATTTGCGCAAATTAGCCGGTTTTCCATGTGAACGCACTTTGCTTGCTTCGGAACCGTGATCTGACATCATAGCCCTGCCATCCACTTTTCCCCTGACATTTTTCATTTTTACTCCGAGTCATTCCGATGCATGGTTTGTCCAATATTAATTTTGCGGTTTTTTAAGACTTTTTCGTGCGTATTTTTGCCAAATTTCCATGTGAACCTGCCCTGTTTGCATCGGACTTCCAATTTAATCCGACAACTGTGTCCCCTGTTCCTTCCCCCACCTTTTTCCTTTTTCCTCCACCCTCTTTCGACTTTCGGATTTTTACTTATTAATTTTTAATTACGTTTTCGGGCGTATTTTTGGAGTTTTTCACATGTGAACCCCTCCTATTTCCACCGGAACTGCGGTTTAACGTGCTAACCCTGTGCCATTCCTTCCTGCGGACATTTTTCCTTCTTACTGCGTGTCATTCCGGCGCACGGTTTGTCCGATATTAATTTTCGATCCCATTTTCGGGTTTGTTTTTTGGGTCTTGTACGTGAACGTGTCTTATCTCCGTCAGAACTATGTTTTGATGTGATAGGATTGTCGGGCACATCTTTCTGCACAGTTTTTCTTTTTTCTACACCTCATTCCGATGCACGGATTTTTCGATATTAATTTTTAATTGCGTTTTTTGGTTCGTTTTTTGGATTTTTTGCATGTGACCGCCCTTTCCCCCCCCCCCCCCCCCCCGGAACCTCCGTCCCGTATTTTCCTTGTTTTCCCCCTGTCGTCCTGCCCACTTTTTGTTTTTACGCTATTTCGTTTTGACGTCCGGATTGGGAGTTATTAATTTTTCTTTATTTTTACGTGTATTCGCACGCCCGTTGTGCACGTGAACGCGCCCTTTTTCGATTTTACGCGTCTCCACGTGCCCCGGTTGTGTCTGCATGACCCGTACCGTCATCCCGGTGCCATTTCAATCCCGTCACGACAAATTTTTTTACCCCGCCCCGCGCACGTGCGCGGGACGGGGGTACGCGCCCATCCCTTCCCACCCTTACCCTTCCCTCGTGCACCCCCTATCCCCCTTGGGCCCCTGCCCATCCACCATTCCCCCCGCCCTTGGACCCCTGCCCATCCACCCTTTCCCCCGCCCATTGCCCCTGCCTACCCCCCTTGGCCCTGCCCACCTGCCCACCCCCAACCACCCGACCCCTTCCCTTCTAACCACCTTCCTCCCTCCCCTTCTTCCTCCTTTCCTCCTCCTCCCTCTCCACCCGCTTCTCCATCCCCTCCCTCTCCTCCTGCATTCCTCTTCTTCCTCCCTCCTCCTCCTCCTCCCCTCCTCTGCTCCCCTCTTCTTCCCTTCCCTCTTCTCCCGCCTACCCTCCCTCCCTATTCTTCTCCTCTCCTCCTCACCCTCTTCCTCCCTGTCGTCGCCTTCCGCCGTGTGGACCGCCGCTTCCGCCTGGGCCCGTCGCCACCCTCTAGAGCTCGTCGCCGCCCGTCGTTGACGCCCGCGACGCCGCCTAGAGCCTGGCCGCCCTGCAGACGACGCCGTCGCCGCCCTGCAGACGAAGCCGCCGTCGCCGTTCTCCTCGCCGCCCGCCGCCGCGCCCCGCGCCCGGAGCCCGCCGCCGCCTCCTCCCCGTCGCAGCGCCGCCACGCTCTCAGGATCGCCGCCCGCTGGAGCGCCAGCCTGTCGCCCGCCGCCGCTGACTCTGTCGTCTGAGCCCGCCGCCACCGCCGACGCTGCCGTCTGAGCCGTCGCCGTCGCCTGCCCTCTCTCGCCGCCGCGTGGACCACCACCTCCACCTCCTCTAACCACCTCCACCTCCTCCTCCTTTAACCACACCCAGGTTAGTCACTAACCTTGGTTTAGTTAACACTAACCTAAGTTAAGTTAAAACTAACCTAGGTTAGGTTAACAACTAACTTAACTTTAGTTAACCTCTAACTTAACTCAAGTTAACAACTAACCTAACTAACCCCCTTTAGTTACCCTAACCCCCTTCGAGTTAACCTAACCTACCTAGGGTTAGGACCCCCTAACCCTAACCCTAGCCCACCTTAGGTTACTTAACCCCCTTTAGGTTAGTTTCTACTAACTGGACTTATCTGACTTATCCAACCTGACTAACCTAACTTGACTTGACTTCCTGTGACTTACATGACTTACCCAGACTAACCAGACTTAACTGACTTACTTCTAACTAACTTATCTGATTAACATGATTTATGTGATTTAATTAATTTCTACATTAATTTTTCCATCACAATAATTCAGAAAAATTTCTAAAAATTCCCTTTGCTTTTTGCCAATTTTTGGGAGTTTGTCCGCTGGAAATTACCCACCCTAAATTTTCTGAAAATTACTCATTTCCTAATTTCACCCCCAAATTGCCAACAAATGTAGAAAATTCATTTAAAAATAGTTAAAAAATTAATTAAAATTCTATAAAATTCTTAAAAAATTTCCCTCACCTCCCTTAATCATTTTCCATTTATTCAACCCTAAATAATCACAACTTAAAAAAATAAAAAACCAACAAAAACCAAATCAACCCACCCACTAAGGTGTTATCTTTGTTGTTTCGTCAGTGGTTTTTACTTTTCCTTTACTGGATTCACTTCTTTTGGGGGACTCTTCCGTGCGCATTTCTGCATTACATACACACCCCTTCTAGGTATTTATTTTATGTGTTTTATTTATTTTCATTTTTTCCTTAATCACAAATTAATTGTTAAAATGAACTCTTTATTCACCCACAGTTTCCACGCGCATTCGCGCTCAACATACACATACTTTTTAATTAAAATAAACCAGCCGTTCACTTAGCACGCGCTACGTGCGCTAAAGAGGCACTTTAATTTTTAATTAAAATGAACCAGCCGTCACATGAGCACGCGCTGGCAAAAAAACGCTCCACATCACTTTAATTTGTAATCAATGAATTTGCATTTAGAGACCTAGTCGGGTATCGAAGTCCGGAATTCGAATAAAAGCATCGTTTTAACCTAATAATTGGTAATTAAATTTATAATAAGGAACCACCGTTTTCTTGCTAAGGTTTATCACCTAATAAAAATTCACCCATTCTTAATAATTTATTAAAGTCCACCCTTCATTAAATTAATTCCCCCTCACTGCACTTAATTCCCCTTTTTAATGAACCGTTTGGTGGGATGGGTATGCGCAGTCCTTAGCGTTTTATCAATGATGTAGTCTTGATATGTGTCGGATGTGGTATTGTTTTGGTTTACTGTCTTTGTTACGGTTACGGGTACGGTATGCAGTTTTTTTTCTTTTATTGCCTGATATGGGGTTCTGGGTGTTTGTCTGATGCATCGCATGAAGCTTTCGGTCGCATTTGTCTCAAGGTCATGTCGAATTTTTTCTAGGATGTGGTTTGCTTGGGGTTAGTTGGTCGAGTCATGTTTTCTTGTTTGGTTATTCTCTTATCCTTGGTTTTTTTTGTATGTTGCTTTGCAGGCATTCTCCTTGATTATCTGTGTTTGTGGTGTGTGTGTAACCATCTGAATGGCGCCTTCTCATGCTCCTCCCCCTATCCAGTATGTCCCACTAGTTAGTAGGGATTACTCTTCCCTACTTACTTTTGAGCCTTTCACGAAGGCGGGACTCGCTGCTTTTGTGGCTACTTCTTTTCCCCTGCTTCCAGAGGATCCGTCGTTATGTGATGAGTTTCTGGCCTCTTACAGCAAGAAGACAGGCCTCGTCCAGGGATTTTCTATGATTTTAACACCTCGAGGCTTAGGGAAGGCTCTGTCTCTTCCCTTCAAAGGTGAACCTTTTGTTACCACTCGTCAGCTCTTCTCTAATGAAGAGATTCTAAAGCTGTTGCAAAAGCAGACAAGGGAAATCCTCGATGTTAAGAAGGTGATAAACTCTTCAGGAGTTTCCTTTTCTATGATCACTGATCCCGTATGGAAGACGATCTGTCAGTTTCTTCAGGACAGGTTTATGCCTGCCAAAACGCCATCCCAGTACTTGTCCAAAGAGCTTTTCACAGCTTCCAGGATGGTGCTGAAAGGAGTTGCTATTGATTGGAGCACTTACCTCCTCACTAAAATGGATCAGCATTTTGTTAAAGTCACCAGAGGTACTGTTACCAATATCACATATGGATCCTATTTGTCTGCCTTCTTGACCTATTTAGGTTTACAGAAGACTGTGCCTCCACCTCCTCCATCAGATCCAGTACCTCCTCCTCCACCTTCAGATGAGTCAGAACCCATTGACATAGAGGATGATGATTCTCCGCCTCCCCTGGTCATACAGCGCAAACGCTTGAAGAGGGTAGCGGATAAAGCTCCTTCTGTACTTCCTTCAGTGCCCATTCCTGCTACTTCTGGCAGTGAACTCCCTGGGTATCTCACTTGTACTAACCTGTTCAGAGCACATCGAGAAGGATCATTGGACATCTCAGTTCCCTCCCTGAACAATCTAGTCTCAGGAGATACTATTCCTTTCCTCTGTAAAGATATTCAAAGTTCCATTGAGTTGTCAGTGACAGCCTGTGTTCAACAGCTGTACGCGTCTTTTTATGAGGAGCTCATGCAGTCTAAGAACCAGTTGCATAAGGCAACATCTGAGTTAGCTTCTGCTAAGGATACCCTAGCAGATTTATTTAAGCAAATGGAACAGCAAACCCAACTGTTTGTCACCCAAAGTGATGAGATTTCTTCTTTGAAGACCCAGTTACTCGAGGCTCACTCCCAAGTTACTAGCCTTTTAGCAGAGAAGGAGAGGATGTCCAGAGAAGCACAGGAATTCCAAGCTATCTTAGATGACAAATTTTCAGCTTTACAGATTGCTAATGACACAGTGGCCAACCAAGCCTCCCAAATCAAGCAATTGCAAGATCAGCTTGCAAAGTCCCGCTCTGTTCCTCCAAGCCCTAATGTTCCCTTGATTCCTTCTCTTTCACAGCAGGACTTGGCTGCTCTTCAGAGACAGGCTACTTTGTGCCCTCTATTCCAAGATAAAGTGGAAAGATTGCAGTCCAGAATGGACTTATTATGGTCTACATTTGAGCAGTTTCAGGAATATGTTCTACCAGACCATTCTTTCTTTGTCCACTACCACTTACAGAAGTTGGTCTTCTACATGAAGCTTTCCACGATGGATTTACCTCTTCCAGAGGATGGCTGGAGTGGGGCTTGGTCTGCTAAGTTGTTGACAGAGGTAGTCAGAATGGTCTTTGAAGATTCTGTCACGCCAGATACTATGTTGATGTCATACATGTATCTACGAGGAGACTTGTTAATTCCAGATGAGGTGGATATGGCATGGTATGTGGGGGATGTGGTCTTACAGGCTGTTTTGTATGTCAATCATTTGGAGTTGCGCATAGCTGACATGTTTCAAAGTTATTCCTCCAAAGTAGCTGATTGTCATGATAATTCGTGGCATCCCATGATTGATTCGGTGGTCCTAAATCAAAGACAAAACACAGCTCCTACCTTTGCCCAGAGTACTAATCAACTGAGGATGGATCTCTTAGCCTATCTTTCAAAGCATAATCCATTTGATGCTACCTTCTTTGATGCCTATCATAGACGATCTCTCTTACGACCTTCTGTTCCTACCCTCCTCTATTACCAACAAATGGCTCACCGCTATGCTATATATCTTTCCCTTTGTCAATGTAATTCCACCATTATTTTACCCCTTCTTTTCCAACCTTCATCTTTCCCTCAAATTCCCATTTTTACATATTGTTCCTTTATTGAGGATAGGGTATTTTCCCCTTCTCCGCCCTGTCCTTCTCCCTCCATTAATGTACCCTCCACATTTCCTATTTATCAGTTAACACCGTTTCTTAGTGATTCCCTCCAAATTTCTACCACTCCTTTAAACTTTTCTTCCTTTTATGATTTTTCCTATCCTTCCCTTCATCCACTCTTCCTTATTCCATTACCCTCTCCTAACACTTCCATATCTCAACCACCTCAGTTGGTTAGTGACTATGATGGGTTTGATAATCAGATTTCCAGAAGAAGGGGATGGAGTTCGGATGATTGCCTTACAGGACCTCAGATTAATTGGCCAGTAATTCCAGGAGAATGGACAGCTTCCAGTCAAGCTTATCAGAACTATGTTCATTTTGCCCAGCAGTATTCACAGTCTGCCGATCCCTCAGTGAGATTAACTGCTCACTTTGCTTGGTACCTGGCGTATATGCATAGGCACTCTCATAATGATTCCAAGCCTATTCCAAAGTTGTGCATGAATGTCAATGTAAGCATTGATTCCCAACAACTGGACATATTGTATTTTCATGCCCTTTGTTTGCCTAGCAGATACCTGGTCCTGTTGGAAAGGATGTGCTGTCTCCAGTTTTTTCAAAATCCTCCCAAAAACTTTGTAGATGAATCCTTGTCTATGGATCGTTTCCGACAACATCAATCTTTTAAGAGGGATCATCTTCATTGATACCTTTCCAATGTATGGTGGAAGCTTTCTAATGAAAAACTCTCTTTTTGAAGGAGTCATTCAGATGGTTGTGTTGTGTATTAGTGTTTGTATTGTGAGTTCATTTATGTCAAACTAGCGTGGTGGTTTTCTATTGGCTTGGATTTCGTGTATGAGCTACATTTTGGAGAATTGTGGTGATGGGGTCATGGTTGGAGAATTGAAGTTGATGCTAATAACGAAGAAGCAAACTCTTATATCCTTTATAAATTTGTTGAGATTTTTAGTTCGATCAAAAATGTTAATGAATAAAGGGTTTTCCTTTCTTTGTATTTTTATATCAGAACCAGGTTATAAGTTGGGGTCGTGGTGGATGGATTCTTTTTTAGGAGATATTGACGATCAAAGTTGAGCTTTTCCCTGAACTTGTATTCCCTTTTTCCTGGGTCGCGAGGATGCTTCCTTATTAAGTGTGGGGATATGTTGAGTGTTAAAATGACTTGTTTTTTGGCTGATTTTTGTTATTTTTGAGAGCTGAATGGTTGATTTTATGAGATGATTGATTGGTTTGGAAGTGGTTTGAGAGTGTTTTGGATGATAATGATGGTGTTTTGGAAGTTCATGATGTTTATTGGTGGTTCTGTGATGTTTTGATAGGTTCTGATAGGTTCTGTATACCTTCTGTTTTGGTCTGTTTTGTTCTGATTGTCTTCTATAAGGAGGGATGGAGTATTGATTGATGAAGATTGAGATATTGTGAAAGTTTATTGAATGGTTTGTGAGAGTTTGGCATGGTTTGAGAGTAAGTTATGTGGTTTTGATGATCTTCTGTAACCTTCTGTAGGTCTTCTGTAGAGCCTCTATCTCTGTTCTGTTCTGTTCTGTACTGTAGCTGTTCTGGTACTGTTCTGTGACTGTTCTGTATGCTTCTGTATGTGTTCTGATGGATGAGAGTGTAGTTTGGGAAAAGTTTTCTAGCCTTGGAAGGAGGTGAATACAAGTGCAAAAGAGCTCAAAGAAGTGGAAGAAGTAGCTGCCAAAGACTCAAGTGAAGACTAGAGTGAAGTGACAGTAGTGAGCTATGAAAGGACACTGTAGTGGCTCTGGTGACTCTTCATATTAGACATACCTCTTGGGAGGGGTATCCACGACCTAAGAAGGATTATTGAGAGTGATTTTGAGAGATTGTAGTGAGGATATGATGTATTATTGATAGAGTGAGAGAGAGAGAGTCAGAGATAGCCAATTCTACTCAAACAGAGTGATTGTATATGAGAGATTGAGAGAGAAGACTATGAAGATATCGAAGATGAATACTATGTGATGTATTTCCATTCAAAGATGGTGTATTCCTTTCCTTTCTTTGTTCTATTGATGGATTTTGTGAAGATATTGAAGAATATGGTTGATTCTATTAAAAACTGTGGGAGATCTACATGATGCTATATGAAGATTTGTTGTGCCTGGTGTTCTTTTCTTCATTGTGATTATATGAAATATGATAAACAAGCTTGTTGATGTTACAAGATAGATTTTCTTGCAAGAGAATTCCCTTTTCCTTGGTGTTCCTCTTGGGGCTCCATATTAGCATACAATCCCTTTCTTAGTCCACAAGGTATTTACCAAGCAAATGCCAAAGCATACATCTCATAGGAGTCAATCAAGGTCATGTTGTGCTTCAATATAAACCAATGCATGCTTCTAACAATTTATGATAGTTTTCCAACTTGTCATACATTCTCAAATCTGTATATTACAGCACATAAATCATCAAGACAAGGGGCTATCCTATTTTACACACTTGTAGACTATTCTTCACAGTCCAAAATTGAGTATATGGTGGTCAATCTCAATACCAAGCATCAACAGTTGATGTTAGGGATCATTTCCACTATATCCAAGAGTTTAACAAGGAAGAATAAGCTGCCATTGAGCTAGAGTAGAAGCTGGAGAGGACTGATACAAGTAGAGTAGATCTGGATAGCTGTGAATTTGCATCTGCTATTCTTGGGACTGGGCAGTAGTTTTTAATAGTCCATAAGCCTCAATCAAGGCTTTATACAAGCTTGGATGAGTCTAGACCAAGTCTAGAGCAAGTCTCCATTGCAGACCAAGAGTGAACAGGTTGCCAATCTCCATTGCGAAAAATTGAGGTGAAGCTTCCCTATGCACTCAGTTGAAATTTCACTGTCACAAGCTCAAAGAAGCCCTACAAGGCATCCACAAAACCTGCTCTGATACCATGTCAATAGTGAGAAGACAGAGATAGAGAATGGGAACCACAGTGAGGAGCCGTATGCTCTACCTCATTCTTTATGTTTAATTACCCATATATATCAAATGATTACAACACACTAAGGTCTATAAGACCATTCACACCAAGTACTGAATAAGTCTAAAGCCACTGACTTATTTAATGTCCCACACTTGCTGATACAGCTGGACACAGCTAAGACTCTGTCGGCGGTCACACACCATACGAGCTTGAAGTCTCAACAGGTGGCAAGTTGAAAATGACCTTTATCTTAGCACTTTATGTTGCAATATCATTTTTGTATACAATATGACCCAAAATGATGCCATGCATTATCCAAAATCGGCATTCAAGGGGATTTAGGGCAATTGGTACTATCAATATCTTTCGAAAACAAGGTGAAGTTTCTCGAGGTGCTCTTCCCAAACTGGAATGAATGCATAATTCATCAACAAATACCTCAAGCCACTTCCAAAGTATGTCCTTGAAGATGATACACAAGAGTCTTTGGAATGTAGTCGATGTGTTAATCAGCCCAAATGCCATAACTATGTAGGCAAAGATTCCCCATTCTATTGCAAAAGCAACTTTTGGTCTATCGTCGGGATGAACTTGGACCTGATTGTTGCTGAAAATCCGTCTAAGAAGTTATAAGCTACCTACCCTGCTACTCTCTCAATCATATGATCAGTGTATGGTAGGGGATAATGATCTTGTATTGTTATTGCATTCAACTTTTTATAGTTAATCCATACCCAAATCTTGCCATTTTACTTGAACACAACAACAATTAGAGAGACCCAATCAGTATGTTCAATCTCATAAATGAATATTTCTTTCTAGAGTTTCTCAATTTCCTCCTTCATGTGATGTGTGTAGCAAGGATGCATAGGATATGGCCTCTATTTCATGGTTTGGAATCTGATTTGAGTGGAATTGTGTGAGTAAGGACTTGCAGTGGAACTCCCTTTAGGTCCAAGTAGTTCCATGTAAACACATCCCAATATTCCTTGAGAAGCTCGATAATCCGTGCTTTATCCTCCTTACTAAGGTCCTTAGCAATGTACACAAACTTAGGTATTTCTCATGCCTCAATAATGTCTACCTCTTTTACCCTTGCTAGTCCCTCAATAGGCTCATTGGATGTGCCCTCTTGCTTGACTCCAAGCAATACCACTACTCTATCACTTTTCTTAAACTTGGTGGTGAATCGAGGTGGGAGATCCTGTGGTTTCTTCTGACTTCAGGTGTCTGATGCATCCTTGAGTGCATATTTCTTTAAGTGCCTCCTCATAGATGGATTGGAAGTTTAGCTTTGGCACTTTTAGAGTGGGATGGTGGAGCTATTTTAAGGTCTGACTCCTTGTCATCATCTTCCTCAAAGTCAAAACTGGTCATAGTGTCATAGACTTGATCTTGTTCGACTAGCAAGATCTCTGAGTCAAGACTTGCATCGTGAGGTGACTCTGAGGCTTAGTTGCATCATAGTCAAGAACCTTGAGGTAATTTAACCACTCTAATTTTGATGCCACCCTTACAACTCACACATCAATGAGTAATGTTTTAGGTTGTGATGGCTTAGGGTCCAAGCAAATTTGTTCAATGGTACGGCCATCTGTGTCATAGTCAACTAAATCAGAGTTTGAGTCTTCCTCACAATCTTTGTCCAAGTTGATAGCCTCTTCAGTGTCTATGCCTTGCTTCTACATTAGCATGACAAAGAGATTGTTGTGGAAGTCAAACAAGACTTAGTGGGTGCTAACCAAAGGCTCCTCAAAGATCATTAGATTCACATCTTGGCATCCACAGAAGCATGGTCTCCACTGACTCAAGTTCTTCCTCAACTCAAGTTTGTCTTTCAAAGTGGGATAGCCTCAAAAGAAGTTAGGTGCAAAGTCGAGGGTCATCATGTAGATAGGCACTAAGAGAATTCCTATGGAGGGTTTGAGTGTAAGGATGCCATCCTCAAGTGCATCTTTTTGGCTCATACATTTATGAGCAGATCGATGATGGTGGCCTCAAGTGCATCATGTAAATAGGTACTGAGAGAATTCCTGTGGAGGGTTCGAGTGTAAGGATGGTAGCCTCAAGTGCATCTTTTTGGCTCATACGTTTATGAGAAAATCGATACTCTGATTCCTCCAAGAAGGGCAACTCTAATGTGGCAAGAATGTGCATCAAGTCGCTCATTCTCAGGGGAGGGAATATATCTCATCAAGGGTCGAATGGTTGGAGGATTTATAGAGTTTCCTTTTAGCAATGTCGAAATGGCATTGAGATCAATTGGGGTTGTTTTTCGAGATTCCATTTTAATGCAAATTGAATATTTGCAATTTCCTAAGAAGACTAGACCGTTGGCCCAATCTTTAATTAGTCATGCATTATGCATCGATGGTCGATCAAGCAACAAGTCATAGTCTACTCCTTTCATTATAAGAAAGATAACCTTGAACAAGACTCCAGTAATCTTGACTGGCCAATCAGAAAGAACTCCTAAGGGGAAAACTTTATATTCATCTGCAACCATTAGATTAAAGTGGACTAGTTCTATGGGTGGTTGTCCTAAGCTTTAAGTACAATGTGGTTAACTATGCTCACACCAGCACTAATATCCACAATTCCACAACACATAATATCTCCGAGGATCTCCATGGGAAGGACTGATGCCTCTAGGCACCTTCCCACAATGTGTTGACTCCTAATATACACAAGGTTGGATGTATATACTTGGCAAAATTCAAAGTGTGGTGTGACCAATTAATATTCAAGCCTTCTACCAAAGCTTTCAATCTTACCAAATTTTCGAACTAGCTTTGAGGAGGATCCCAAGTGGGATTTTAACTTGGGTTGATGCTAATGCAACAATTAGGGATGGCTCAATGTTTTCATAAAGATATTGCAATTGGCTTGTTGCTTGAAGGAGAAGAGACATTGCCTATTCCATTGCCTGCTCATTGATGGGTTTTGTGGTGAGCTCATCAAGTAGCCTGAGAGCGGAGTTTTGAGCCCGGGATGTGCCTAAAATTTGCCAAAAAAATCCAGAATTTAGGGGAAAAATATTCAACATCGAAGGCGACGGCTCCAGCTAGGACGATTTTAAGCACCAAGTGAAATACGACTTTAAAAAGGCACCCGAGCGACACTTGCAAATTTTTGATAATTTTTTAGACTACCGTGTGGGATGTCAGGAGTTGCCAGTCAGTGCGCGATGTCAAGCCGGACGCGCAGAAATTTACAGCACTCGAATCAGAGCCCGGACGAGGAAGGAGCCAACAAATGGTCAAGATATGAAAAGGTGGACATTTGAGAGGCCAAAAGGGGTGGTGCCTTTTGGAGTTTGACACCCCCCCCCCCCCCCCCCAAAAATTCATGATTTTCTTGATCAAAAACGTGGAAAGAGAAAGAACAACATGGCGTGCAAACAAACGGCGCATTTTTCGCTTGATGATCATGAAGATGGAGATGGCAGGCTGTGAATACCCCATACAACCGAACTTGGGGCTGATCTTCTCCTTCTTGGCCGATCTTATCGCCTGTCTTCACCCGTCCAATGGTGGCCTGAATGAAGAGAGCCAATTCTAGTCTTTCTCTCTCCTCCCTCTCTCTCTCCCTTAAGGGGTTGTTCTTGTGTACAAGAGGAAAATGAAGAATGGTGAAGGAAAGCTTGTCCAGTTGGGACCGGATTGCTTCCAAGTCGATGTAGACATGAAGATTGTTGATTGTGAAGATGTTGGACATTGAATGTGGGCTAACCCGTAGTCCCACACCAAAACCGAGATCCCGAGACATGGAGCCTAAGCGGTATTTCAATTTTTATGAATTAAAAAATGAGTTTTTATGCTATTTGATTGATGAAACACTGTTCCCATGGGCTGAATATTCATTATGATGTTGTTTTCTATGAGTTTTATCAGTTTATAATCAGAAAATCAGAAAACCATAAGTGATATGACTGAAATTAATGTCATAAAACCCGTAAAACACTCATTTAAGGGGTAAAATGGGGTTTTTTTGCAAAATAAATGGGAAATATGAGACATAACATCAACAAAACCTGAAATTTTGCTGTCAAGGAACCTAAGGGCCATAGCCCACAATCAATCTTAATTTCTAGTCATTTTTTATTGAAGAAAATAGAGGAAAAATACCAAAAAATGTGAAAAATGGATTTTAAATGGGAGAAAATCAAGAAACGGTAAAAGGAAAATTTTAGAAAATTACATGTGTGTTTGTGCAGCATATAATGAAGGTAAAGCACGAGGTTGGCCTTGGTTTACCCTTGTTTCTATGTTTTCGTCTATGTTTATTGCTTTCTTTATAAGAAAATACACATAAAACGACTTTTTCACCTATCAATGAATGCAAAACATTAAATGGTAGGGTGAGAGGGGAGGTTGAGTGTCAAAATATAAATTTAAATCTGATTTATGTGTTGCATCATGCCTATAGGACGTTGTTTTAAAATAAAGAGAAAGGCAGCATGAGCGTAAGACTCGGTGTCTTTTCTCTTTGCAGTACATAAACGTTAGCATGGAAATCATGAAAAGATTGGTTTCGCACGATGTACAATGCTGATTTTCTTCTGTTTGTGCACTAAACCATTCACATTATGCACTATGCATGGTTCATGGTATCAAAGGAAAAGCTCCTAGACTATATAGCAATTGTTTGCTTAGGAATTTGACCCACGATTGAGAGTGTGAAGTTATCCCTTGCCGTAGGATAGAGGGTCGATTTCCTAGGGACTCTTAAGTGAGGACACATAGTATATCTACTGGAAATACGAGAAATATAAAAGAGAGGAGTTTGTATTCGTTTGTGTTATATGTTGAGCAGCACATCAAGGGGCCAATCCCTGCGATGTAGGAGAGCCGCAGTGGGGTCGCGGTGTTTCTACCGAGAGGTTGCCTCCATGTATGTGATCGTGGCATTGCCAATGTGTAAGAGTTCTCCCACTAAGGAGTTTATAGAAAGGGAAATGTTGGACTATAAACTATAAACGCATAGATTAGGCTTTAGGGCAGTTTGTCCTTTAGCATTAGATTGAGGCTCCTGGTCCGCAAGGCCGTGAGGGTGTGTTTGTCTGTCATGAGCATGAGGTTCGGCTAGTGCCATAGCCAGTGCCGGCCCATTTTAGGTCCCATCATGGCCTTCTTGGGCTAGGATTGGTGGGCAAGCATGATAGAGTATTTAAGCTCATTATCTCATCAATGGGATGGTATTTCATCTCGTTTTGAGTGGTTTGGACCCACTCTTTGACCTTGTCTTAGTGGGAAGCTATTGGACAGGGTCTTGATAAGTGCAATCTTTTGCCAGTGTCTCAACTTCATGGAAAAAACGTTCATAATTAGAGCATACTTGAGATGGTCTCGAGAATTTTGAAGGGAGATTATCTCCGCCACAGTGTATGCACTACATATTTTGGCAATAGGGTCGATTTTTTTTAAAGGATTCGATCAATCTAAGAAAATCTTGATGTCATTTCTTAACATCAATAATAATTAGTTATAGGGTGTCTTTATTTTCTAAATAAGTCTACCCTATGTGGTTTTCATGATGAGAATCGACAAATCACTTATCCCTACTGTGTTTCTTATGCAGATCATCTACGCCGATGGCCTCATCCAATACATCCTTTATGATAGAGCGGTTTAATTTGGAATTCCTAGCCAAGGTTTCATATATTCTTTCATCACAGATATCCTTGATGAAGGATTTTGTGACTACCTTAGGTATGGGTTGTTTGCTCACCGATATTTGATTAAACAAGCTCTTGACCTTAGAGATATAGTCCCTCATGGTCTCTCCTTCTTGCTATTCGATGTTCATCAAGCAAACAATAAGGTTGTCCCCATAGCTTGCTTCAGCAATATGTTTGATGAACAAGTCTTTCATTATCACATAGGAGTTCTTCTCAGTGGGTTCTAAACCAATGAACCACGTGCATCCTTTTTCTCCTAGGTAAAGTCCAAAAGCTTGTGCTCTTCGTGTATCACACACATGGTTGTTAGCCTCAAAAACTTGCTCAAATTGTTCTAGGAAACTGTAAGGATCATCACTGGCCCTATATTTATCAAGTTGCTTCACCACTAATGGAATCTTAGATTGGTATTTTTGGGTTGGTATGTTGCCCATGCCTGTTAGGATGGTTTGTGCAATATGGGTCCCTACTTGTAGGATATTGGTCCGACATTGCACAAGATTAGAGAGTGAGTCTTCCAATGTGCTCGTTGCTCCTACATTGAACAACATTCTACTGATATCATCCATCTCTGCCTACATAGTAGCAAGCTAATGCAGTAGCTTGGTGTCTTTATTAATGTCTATCAAGGGGTTGAGAGAGATTTGTCCATCCCCTCTTAGCTCAACTAGTTTTTGCTACATAGCTTTCTGGGTCATGGTGGAGGCATCAAAATGTGTGGCCTACTCTTGAAGCTATCTATGGTGATTTGGAAGTCATCCGAACTTATGCCTGCTAACCTATCCATCACATCCATCATGGTTTCTAAGGTTTCTTGGTTCATCAAGTCAATAATTTGGTCGATGAGGTCTTGTACAGGTGTGTTCTCAAGGTCAAGGGTTTAGTCCTTGGGTCTCTACTAGTGGTCAGAGTAGGAGCTCATGGCCACTCCTTAAACACATGCACTCTTAGTCCTTTTCCTTATCATTGTTTGTTTTTTTTGCTTCCTTGTTAATAAATTTTCTTGTTACACAAAGTCCCCCTTTGATGTGATGCATGTCGCTTATCATGCTTGAGTTTGCAAGGAGTGTGGTGTGGTGGTCTATAGTGCATGCCTAGGTAAGTGTGCAAGTATGAGTGTGTGTGTGTGTTGTGTGAGGTGATGTGTGTGTTGCCTATGTTTATGTAATAATACACCACATGGTCAACCTCTTGAAATAATAGGAGGGTGCCCAAGGTTCCCATCATTGGGGGGTGGAAGCCCAACATTGGTTCCCAGTGCTATGCAAGAGACACACTGAGGGACGCACTATCCCTACTATCACACCTTGTAATCCTTCCCACTTTAGTAGACTGGATTCAAGGTCATGATGTGGAAATGGTTGTCTCATTGTGCTCTTGTTCTCTTTTCCTAAGTGCATAAGTGAGTGTTTAAGTGTCATGAGGCTATGTCTTTGGAGTTGTGCAAGTAGTGTGTGTAGGTGTGTCACACGAGTGCCACATGAAATATGTGTAAGTGTGTCACATTGTGAACTCTCCTTCTTGCTACCCTTCCCAGACTTGTCCCTCCTAAGTAGGTTGGATGAGGGAGGTGAACAAGTGAGGAGGGTTCACAGATGAAGAGTGTGAGTGTGTGCTAAGGTGTGTGTCATGGTGCTTGTGTCTCTCTGTGCATGGGTGTGTGCTACTATGTGTGTCAATTGACTAAGTGTGGGTAAGCTCATGAAGATATAATAAGATCATTTCAATACCATTTTTTAACAAAAAATAAGAAAATTACTTTTCAAACCACGTGTCTCTTGTATCATTGTGGTGCATGTGTGTCACACATGGTATCCACTAGGTCACCTGCAAATCATCTCCCCTGTGTGGATCAGATGGAAGGGTGAGCCAGTGGATGCTTAGTGCCACACTATGTTGCACCCAAGTAGACCCCACTCAACAAGATTACACCTTAGAATAAATCCTCCTCTTTATGAAATACAAGTGTTAGCCACCTCTTCTCCAAACATTCATTAATACAAGATATTAACTCTGTCTGTGCAATCTATATTTGTTCTTGCCGTGCAGATGCTAATTATTGGAGTGCAGATGCCCAAGATTAGCTTATGTATGCCCACCATAATTAATCTAGTGTGTGCCAAGCTATTATAACTAATGCCCCTATCACTCTGGTGAGTACCCATCCATTGAGTGGTGTGAGAGTCATAGAGAGAAGGTAGGACATAGCCTAACAAGCACAATCACAATACCAAGCCATGATACTATAAAGACTCATGTGGATTGGATTAAGTGCCTTACTACATGCTACTAATGTTGTGTTGATATGGCGGTCATCATGATGGTTTCTCTCACTGAAGCGGTGGTCGATGATAGCTCTCCTAGCCGATGGCAACTGCTTCTTTATGACATGTTCCTTCTTCTCTTGTCTGGCTTCTTTTTCCTTCTCTCCTTTCTTCCCATCGACACGAGTCACTAGTTGAGTGTGATGATGATGATGATGATATTGGTAGTGAGGGTACGGGAGTTGATGTGGGTATAGGTGATGAGAAGGATGGTGATGATGATGATAGTGGTTGTGACGTCCTACAGTAAGTCAAGTCAGAGGTGTGATGATGATGGGGTGCGTGGAAATGGAGGTGCCGTTGCAATTGCCCTGCTATGGCCGCACCTAGGAATACAAAAATGGTGGGCCAGCACCACAACACTACAACAAGGCGAAGAGGATGGAGAGGAAGATGGAAATGGTGGAGAAGATGGTGGCCATGCTGCAAGTATTGTAGCCGATGAGACGATGGAGATGGTAAATGGTACAATGGAGAGGCGACGCGCAGGGAGACCTTGGCAACACAAAAGATGGAGAGGGTGACAATGGAGATGATGAAGATGACAGTGAAGAGAATGGAGTCGACGATGATGGAGAAGGCACTACAACAAAAAGGCCTCTTAGACGCACTTTTAGACGTGATTTTTGAATTGAGAGAAAATCTTACGTGCGTGTCTATAAACCCGTCTATTTGTGCGTGTCGCATGTATAAGGAAATCCACATGCACCAATAGACCGCTTTAGACGCGCATATACACACATCAATAAACGCGCATACGAAAATCAAAATTATTATTTATTTAATTTATTTTGTGCGTCTACATGGAAGATTAGACGGGCACATAGACACGTGCATAGACGCGCTTTTACATGCGCCAATAGACGCGAACGCAAAACCAAAAATCTCCTTTTTTTAAAAAAGATATTTAATTTCTTTTTATTCATTTGAATTATATAGCGCGTGTATGGACACGTGTACTCTACGTTCTAGACACAAGTATAGATGCATATTTTTTGCAATTTAGACGCGCAAATAGACACAAAGCACAGAATTGGAAAAAAAAAACCAGAGAGCATGTGGTTGCACATGCTCTCTGGTTCTTTTTTCCCCCCTCCCATACATCAACTTGTGCATTTGGGAAAAACACAATGGATCTGAAGGCACAAGAATTGAAAACAAAAATCCATGTATTCATTATATATAAAACGCATTTACATGGGGAGTTTAAGTGCTTGCGACCTAAAGCGTGGCCGCAAGCAGTAGGCTCAAAGATGGATAATAGATATACAAGGAAAAAAGGCCATAGAGGAGGTATGGTGCTCCTCTACGAATCTAAAGAAGAAACTTCTTCGCTAGCACCACCATCGCTACTAGTGCCGCTATCCCCCTTCTCGCTATGCTCCACATCGGGGTTCGCCTACACACACAAAAGATCAAGGTTGCTTACGTACAATTGCAAAGAAAAAGTTATAATTAGCTATACTTTTAATAGGAAAGTAAGAAAAATATACCTCCTCTGGCTGTCGAATCCTCACAGCCCGGTTGTATTGCTCCTCAGTGATGAGACCCTCCTCATAGAAGTGAAGCCATGTGGCTGCGTGGTTATGGCCTTGATGGTAACCTACCTCTCTAGGAGTAGGTATCCTACCAACGATAGTAATCTGCAAAACAATTATGATATGTACAAATAATTATGAGACACAATGTGTTAGAATAAATTATATTAAGAATTGAAAAAAAATATAAACTTTAAAAAACTAGAAATCAAAATATACTTACAAACTCTGCCTCCCACGACTCTTTGCCGCCCGATCCGTAATGTGACAATCCCATGGTTTCCATTTGGATGCGTTGCACCTCTGCGTGTTGGCGACTCTTCACTTTCTCTACTGCTTTCTTCTTGGCTTTCTTCCACCCTATGCAGTGGCACATAGGTGGTTGGCTATAGGCTCCACGCCCCTCCTCTTGTCTCCATAGTGACTCCCTGGCATGTGTCATGAGGTGGGATCGTTTGTTGTGAAGCAAATCCCTCACTTTTGTGCGTCCCCAATCATCCGAGAATCGTTGACCCTCAGGATTTGGGTACCTCCTATGGACTGCCCTCAACACATCCTGCCACAAGCCACTTTTCTGATTCTTGAAGTAAACAAAACAATCTTTATACCTTGCATGCATGACGCTCCTCATGTAGGTCATTACATCCTTTCCTTCATCATCATGGAAGATGCCACCAGTATCTGTAACTCTATAGTACTGGCGTACTGGCTCCTCTACGTGATCTTCTGGTGAGGGTGATCGCTCACCACCTCCTGGGTAACCCCCACACAAGGCTCATCCTCCCCCTCGACTCTCCCTCCTCCCTCTCTGTCCACTACCCTCTGCCTCGCTGAATGCACGTGCTTTCGCAAATGCATATGCGTCGGCATTGGCTGACGCTTGTGCTTCAGCCGATGCATATACAGGCACTGCACGTGGAGTACCTGCAATTGGAGTTTGGACATTTGGTGTTTGGGAAGCAGTGCCAGGCAAAGACATTAGAGGCATTCCAGACATGACACTGAACACCTTATCTACTGTGGGAGAGTGGCCAAGATGTCTAGTCATCTCTCCCATGAAGTCTTCCTTACTAGGAAAACCTCTAAAAAAAGCATTGACCCCTCTGCTGAACAAGCCCAATGTATCATTCATGCGCTCCAAATTTGGGTCATTGCTTGATGAACTAGGATGCGGCATCTGCAAACAAAACACATGAATAAGACAAATTTTCTAAACTGCAATATTGTGTAAACTGTACTATTGTGTAACATGTTCGTACAATTCCAAAAATAAAAACTTGTTTTTTTATCAGAGCTGGCGCGTGTATATTCGCGTCTGAGATGCAGAATAGACGCGCTCTCAGACGCTTCCCTGAAGTCAAACCTTCTGGTCAGAGCGCGTGTATATTCACATCTGAGATGCAGAATAGATGCGCTCTCAAACGCGTCTTTGAAGTCAAAGCTTCTGGGCAGAGCATGTGTATTCTCACGTATGAGATGCAGAATACACGCGCTTGGAGACGCGATTGCAGACGCAATGACAACAAACATAACTGTGCGTCTATGTCTGTGCCTGCACTGGAATCTACACGCACTATCAAACGCGCTAAGTCGGCCGCTCTCAATCCGACAACTGCCATCCATGATTTATTTGTGATATAAAAACTTCAATCATAGATCCTAATACAGAAAGAGAGACAAAGGGAGAGAGAGAGAGAGAGAGAGAGAGAGAGAGAGAGAGAGAGGACTCACCTTGGGTCTTTAGTGTGGACGGGTGGTGGCGCTGCTTCCTTCCCCTTCTTCCTCTCCTTGGTGAGTTGTTCTCCCTTGATGCTTGATCCTTGTTGCTTGTTGTCTCCTCTCTTTGCCTCTTGTTCCTCTTCTTCTCCTCTCTTTTGTTCTCTCTTTCTTCCTCTCCTTGGCTTTCTTCTCTTTAGCTGTCTTCTTTCCCTTCTTGTCTCTTTGAAGTGAAAGAAGAGGTGAGTCATGAGGAGGTGAGTCATGAAGAGACTAGTGGAGGTAGACTACATGTCGGATCAACTCGAGCTTCAAAACATGCAAAAAACGCAGGAAAGGCGCAGTTTGAAAAGAAACCGCTTGTATCTTTTGAATTTTGACGTTTGCGTCTATTTTTGTGTGTATATGCGCGTCTAAGTTTACATAAATGTGCTAATAGACGCGGAGTTAGACGCGCAGATAGACGCAGATGTAGACGCGCAGTTAGACGCAGGTATAGACATGCATTTAGCACGCTTGCATTTTTATCATAAGTTTTTGTATTTAAGATAAGTTTTGATAGTAAGTTCTTATCATAAGTTTTTATGTATTTATGATAAGTTTTGTGTATTTAAAATTGAATATCTTAGAATAATTAATACGTCTTAAAGTTTTTATGTAAACATATTAATAACAAATTTGATGTTGTCATGAATTAGATTTAATCATGTCGTCGTCATCACCTAGTGCGGTGCATGCTGATGAGTCAACGAGCACATCCTCAAGTGAGGATGAAACATTACGTCTTCATAATCGAGATGCATGGCTACGATGAAAAATTAAATGCATGCGTGATCGTTGTCGAGGGTGTATTTTTCGAGCACATCGAGTTGCTATGTCACACCTTAGCATGTATGGAGAATGGGACCCAGAAAAATCACCGGTATTCATTGTTTTTAACACTAAGATTGCTAGTCTATGTTACTCAATATATAACGTACATGTAACTCCCTTTTGTGGTTGAGCAGGATGCGGTACCACATCCTCAGATGCTCTCTCCCGGGTGTTGAGAGGCTGCAAAACGTCGACGCGAGGAGGCAAAGTCTTCAAGAAGAGTGGAGACTGACGACCATGATAGTAGCCCTCATGAAATGCCCCATCAAGTTGTAGAGGATGAGATTTTGGACAACATGGTATACGATCTATTTTTGCAACCGGTTCGGGGAGAAGGTCACTCTACGAAGCCAGATGACCCACTATACATAGCGTCATCTACTTCGTTGTATGAAGGTTGTACGTACTCCGTTCTTCGTGCGTCCCTCGAGATACTTAACCTGCAAACAATTTATGGATGGAGTAATGTCAGTTTGAATGCGTTATTGAAGTAGGTATCAATTCAATTTGGCTTATGAATCATAATATTAATTGTTCTATTTTGAAATCAGACACAAATATATGTTGGTGGTTTTTTAACTCATTTTTAAAAATATATATAGGTTATTATCACAAATTCTTCCAAAAGGAAACAAATTGCCAACTAAGAGAGAGCAAGCAAGACATTACTTGACATCTCTGGGAGGCCTCGATTATGTCAAGATCCATGCATGTGTCAATGATTGTGTCTTATTTCGTGGGATTCATGAGCTCACACGAGAGTGTCCTATTTGTGGTGAATCAAGATACGAAGTGGAGATGAAGTCAATGGATGTGCCTCGTAAGGTTTTGCGACATTTTCCGATTGTTCCACGTATTCAACTTATGTTCAAGTGTAAGTCTATTGGAAAGCTCATGTCATGGCATGCTAGTCATCTTTCAAGTGATGGGCATGGCAACATATAGACAATTTGTGGCCCGTTTGGTAGACCCAGTGCCTTCTGTATGACCTCAGGGCTCAGCTCAATTTATACTTGGTGGACTTCCTTTTCTAGATGCACCGTGATAGTGCCTCGGTTTTTGTTGAAGGTCTGAAGGAACTCAGTGCACTTCTCATAGTCAATGCCTTGGCCCACCTTCTCCATGTACTTCTGTAGCAACCTGCACTGCTTCACCAGTTGTTGTTGAATGGCTCGTTCTTCCTCGACAATGTCTTCTAAATTTAGGTATGCATTTGAATTGATTATAAGCCCTCATCTCCAACGAGAGGCCATACTTTGCCTACTCCTCTTATGAGAATGGAAGTTTGTTACTTTTATCCTAACTTGCCATAGTGGGTACATGTCATAATGTCATAGTTCACCATTAGTGTCCTTAAGGTAATTTCTTGCTGAAAGGTAAGCAGAAATTCATTATGCTTTCTTGGAAAGAATAACATGCTTGAATACAAAAAGAGCATTTTTCCTTCAAGCAATCCATTCATTCCAAAAACTTTATGACTTGTTCCTCAGTAACAAGGTTGATCTTTATCCACTCCTTTCTGCTCTTGGAAATTGATGGATGTTTTATCTGTGCATTTCATGCACCTTACTTGTTTACATGTTTGATTTCACCTTATTCCAGAATCCTTCCTAGCATTAAGGTTTGGGAGGTCAAGGCCATTCAACGTTGGCTTACAGTGCTTTACTTTCGCATAAGCCAATCATAGAAATTTGGATTATATTCTAGATTGGCATAGCAGTCCATATCAAAAGGGCAGATGCCTACTTGAGTGATGTACGTGAGAACATCCATGAGGAAGTCATTGGAGTCAATCTTGCTAGCAATGTGTAACTCTTCCTCAGTCAGAATTCCATCTAAGTACGGGTGGGTCACTATAAAAATGTCGGATCTAGAGCATGGCTATGGAGTTTGAAAGAGGAAGAGTGAGCTCATGAGGTAATAGACATCAAGACTAAATGCCACACAAGTGAATTAGGTCCCAAGATGGAAGCTTGGACTCATAAACATAGTCTTGTGTGTTGACAATGACACAGACACTTTGATGGAAGTACAAAAGTACTATGACATTGCATTCAAAATGAGAAGAAGTACAATGCTTTATAGGAATAGACTAAGCTACACTTTCCACCACTGTGCATATGGGATTCTGCATCCTAAGCCCACAGTACTCCATACAAAGAGGCTAAGCTAGTTGTGATTGCCAATATCTCAACACCCCTCCTCAATCACAACCAGAGAAGTACAAAGTGTGTAGAGGCTTTAGTGAGCAACCACCTGCAAAGTATGGGCACACCACAAACAAGGTAAACACCAAAGGCTATCACAAAAAAGGCTAAATGTGGGTACCAAAGACATGATGGATATCCAAAGACTGTAATAGGGGCCTCACAAATCTTGAAGAGATATGGCCTGGTTGAAGAGATATGGCTGCTCCAACAAAGGTAGGTAGGTGCTGTTTATGGCAGCTTAGAAAGATAGAATGAAGATGGAGGTGGAGGATGAAGGGTTTATGTCAAGCTTAGCTAACCAAAGGTTGAGAGGAGCTGAAGGAGTGATTTGTAGAGCTAAGCTATGCCCGACTGGGCTCTGATACCATGTAAAAATGTCAAATCTGGAGCATGGCTATGGAGGTTAAAAGAGGAAGAGTGAGCTCATGAGGTAACAGACATCAAGACCAAATGTCACACAAGTGAATTAGGTTCCAAGATGGAAGCTTGGACTCATAAACATACTCTTGTGTATTGACAATGACACAGACACTTTGCTAGAAGTACAAAAGTACTATGACATTGCATTCAAAATGAGAGCAAGTACAATGCTTTATAGGAATAGACTAGGGTACACTTTCCACCACTATGCATATGGGATTCTGCATCCTAAGCCCACACTGCTCCATACAAAGAGGCTAAGCTAGGTGTGATTGCCAATATCTCAACACTCAGAATGTGCTCTTTCAGGGGTCAGTTATGGATGGTGGTCAACACCCTATAGGAAGTTGGAGCTACATAAGTGGGATCATATTTGAAGGTCTTAATGGCACGTTGTTGCTCAGCATTGGTCATGAGTTGGCAACCTTCTTGTTCCCACTGGAGTTGGAGAGCATGCCACTTCCTCAAGAAAGGTGAGTCATTATCGGCTAGCCTATGGAGCTCGTCCACCTTTAGTTTGGCTTGTGGCAATAACTTTCCTCTTGCTATAGGAGGTGATCAGTCATTTCTTAAGGGCTTAGTCTCGAGATATCTCAGCATTGGCAATCAATTCCTCCATGATCGTGGGGGTTTTTTACCGTCATGAATTTGTATTTCTCCCATGTGCATGTTGTGGAGCGGACCTCCAATGCTAAGGATGGATCAAGCAGACCTAGGCCTAAGCACTCATAGCTCTTAGGCGAGTAGGATAAACGTGGCATCCAAGCACTTGATGCAAGTAATCAAGTCGTCTCTTGTGGTTTCGGCTAGGTATTTAGCCAACGTGAGGATCGATCATCATTCACAGGATGGTTTAAGACCTGCTCTGGTGGGTAGGGATTGATTGAACTAGACAACTTGGCAGCCGATGGTTGCGGCTTAAGTTGCTCCTAAGATTATGGCTAGGTTTCTTGTGTGATGAGCTTGGTTAGGGTCATTGGTGCCACACTACTAGATGCTAGTGAGGTCTTAGGGGCACTAGTAGGATTGGGCTGAGATAGTGTGTGAGTAGCAGGGTGTGGCTTTGGTCGATAGACTTGTTTAGTCTCTGCTAGCTTCTACGTTTGAGGCTCTGTGGGTTTTGCAATTTGAGTCGTTCATGGCATTGGTGCCATTTGTGGCATTGGTGCCTTGTCTATCACATAGCTTTGTGTGGTTAAGTTTGGGAGTAGTGTTGGAGTAGTATCCGTGGCCATTCTGGCTTTAGGTACCCAAATCCAGGTGTTATCCTTGTAGTAGTGTTGTACTTGCAATAAGGTTTTGGGGACCCATCGTGGCTTAAATAGTCTTCTTCACCACCTGTGTCACCTATTTTGCGGCCTTCTAGCTCTCAGATGTGATCCTTTTGTGTTGCAAGGTCATGTGTGCCTACTTCTAGGAGGTGGGCCTTTGTGCTTAGGCATCCAATTGAGCTGTGGTTCTTGGGCCTTAGTTTTGATTTCAGCAGTTTGTTGGGATTGAGGTTTGGTGGGTTGTGATGAGTCACGATCTCCCTTCTTAGGCTCAGTAGTGGGTTACTCTATCGATGTTTTGGTAGGCTGTGATGGAGTTGAGCTGCCCTTGCTGAAAGCCATTACTATCCTAACATTGCCAATGGCAAGGTGGATGCCTTGCAAGTCATAGTCGACCTTGCAGTGTGCTTGTTTCTTAAACGTGTGTCCTAGCAACAAATCCTCACGACAGTGTTAAGCATCACATAGAATATCATAGGTAGGCTTTCAGTTTCGATAGAGATCATTATTTTGCATTTTCCTAGTAGTGAGTAGGACCATCCTCCAAATGGATTAAGCTTAGTGTCGGTAGGTTGGAATTGGGGTTGGCCAATGAGAGTCCAATGATCATGCGTAAGGATATTACAGTCAGCTCCCTCATCAATGAGTGCATCAAAGATGTGCATCTTCTGGTTAGTCAATGATAAGCGTAGGTAGGTGGGTGCCACTACTTCCTCATCTTCATCTTCAATTTGTGTGATGGTGGCCACTTGTACCTTGACAAGGTTGGGCTATCTATGTGAGCTTTTGGCCATCATGCAGACTGGCATTGAAGGTGCATTTCTAGGCTTATCAACTATCTTAGTAGCTTTCTCGTACTCCTCATTGTCTAAGGATGGCAGATTTATTGTGGCAAGCATGTGCATCCAATCTCGTTCATCCTCAAGACAAGGATATATTTGGTTAGTGGCCCATAAGATTTCCTAATCTACACATCACCTTTCAGCATGGTGGAGACGGCATCCATGTCAACTAGTGTGGCCTTCCATGTATCCATCTCTACTCTTACTACCTCTATTCGATTTCCTAAGAAGATCAAACAATTTCCCCAGTCTTCTATGACCCGTGCATTGCGCATCCAAGGCCGGCCTAACAGAATGTCATAGTCCACTTCCTTCATGACTATAAAGTCAACAGAGAATTGGATCCCTACGATCTCCAATGGTCAATTCTTTAATACTCTACTCCAAATGGCCACACTTTCATTCCATTGGCTAGGGTGCATTGAACCTAGCATTCTCAATAGGTGAGTTATTCCAATCCTGGAGTACTGCATGGCTCAACACACTAACTCCTACTCCCGTATCCACAATTCCCTTTCTTATGCTATCTCCCAGAGCTAGGAGCTTGGTAAGACTACATGCATTTTGGTGCCTTCCCAAAAAGCATTAACATGTAAGGACTTTGACATTGAGTGCAGTGTTAGGCTGGGTATCTAATTTACCGCATCATGATCATGTAGCTCAACTGCCCCTTGCTCCATTGGTCCTTCAACCCATTGCTTCAGTTTGCCATAGCATCGGATTTTGCCTAAGCAGATCTCCTAGGCTTTGAGTCACTAGGGTGGCCACAAGCATGGTGAGGAGATTGTTAGCTACTTGCCTATGTCCTAACAGTGTGTTTCTTGGCCAATGGCCCTGATTGGTTTGTTGGCCCGTGTAGCATATAAGCTCTGTTTTAGTAGCACTGTTTGTGGCACAGCAGTGTCTCTTGACTCTAGTTGTGGAGGCAAGGCTGGTGTATTTGCGCTTGAGAGATCATCGATCTTATCTTCCAATATGGGTTTGGCATCCTTCAAGTGCTCTTGGGCTTCTTTTACCCACTCCTTTACCTGGCCTCAAGTTGGCGCTTTGGGTTGGGGTACTCCCCAACCTTTGCACTCCCCAAATGTCCGATTCTAGGATGTCTGATTCTAGGAATCGAATAGGGTGTGTTAGATCGGACAGATCAGGTTGGTCCGATTTGACTATATCCAATTGGAGTGAGTTCGATTTCCAAAATCGGTCAAGATGGTCCAATAGTTCGATTTTCAAAATCGAACAAGGTCAGGTTCGAGTGTCCAATCCTCAGGATCGGACACGTGGTGGTGGTTCAATTATTGGGGTGTCTGAGTGTCCGAGTCTGATTTGTTGTGTCTGATCAGATTGGTCAAGTTGGTCCCATTCTCGAAATTGGATGAATGTAGGGCATCCAAGCGTCCGATTCTAGGAATTAGACACCTACAGATTGCATCCGATTCCACTGGCACGTAAACAACAGAGACAAAAATCTCTTTGTGCCAACAATTTTTGGCAACGCACGCTAGCAAGGTTCACCAAAATCAAAGGCTAAATGCACAGAAAGGTTTCTACACACCTGATCCAAGCAATAAACTTCTGTGGCCTTCGATTGATTCATTGGAAGCACTAAGTCCTACACAAGCTCTCTCTCTCTCTTTTTGTGTGTGTGTGTGTGTGTGTGTGTGTGTGTGTGTGTGTGTGTGTGTGTGTGTGTGTGTGTGTGTGTGTGTGTGTGTGTGTGTGTGTGTGTGTGTGTGTGTGCTATGCAAAACCTAAAAATGAGGTCTCCCTTGCTTCCCAAGGTCTTAAACCCTTGCTAGACTCAACCTTAATCTACTCTATCACTCCCCGTGCAATTCTAACACCTTCAAGCATTCTTTTTTTCCATTTTCCTCCATGTTTGTGCCCTGTTTGGGCCTCTTCAATAGCAGAAACCCTAAAGTTTTGTCCTTTGATTTCTTGGTTCTAATCTACTCTAAATGCAACAAAAATCAAAAGCAAAATATTGAAGTGATTCCTCCTACTTGCCTAATCATCAAAAACTAAAAATTCTTACTTGTTGCCAAGATTAAAAACCCAAAACCTTCTACCTATATCAAGTTCTAGTTTGGGGATGAAACCCTTACTTAGTCGCTCAATTTGAGGTGCACAAGTGCTCAAGCTTGAATCCATTGGTCTCAACGCAACGAAACAAAATGTTGAGATGACGCTCAACCACCAAGACCCACGGACCGCTTATTTTTCAAGCATTTCAAGTGAACACCTATGGCTATCTCTCACCTAGCTGATGCACCTTCAATCCTATTGGGGTGTAGCGAGCTTACCTTGATACCCAAACAAGTCGCCTCCTCCATCGAGCACTCCGGTAGCTCCATGATTCATAATGCAAGCTCAAGCAACCTCAAGCCTCCACCTTTAGGCTCCATCCTCCATAGCCACGCTCGAGACAAGAGAAGAGAATAAAAGAGGAGATGGTGGAGAGCTTCTTCTCCTTGATCCCTCACCCTCACACTCCCTCTCTCAAGCACACACAAGCAAGCGAGAAGGAGAGAAGAAGAGAAGAAGATGAGTCCACTTTTCCACACACTAAAGAATAAGCTCCTCATTCACTTTCTAATTTTATATACAAAACCCTAAATCCCTTTTGGGTGGTCATCCCCTTATCCCCTTTTTTACATAGCTTGGCCCTTTTTCCCATTGTCCTCCTATCTTCCTAGCTTTCTTCCTACCGCCCATTTACCTTTACAGTTTTCACAGGAGGAAGCCTAGCGCTCTTTTACAAAAAGCTTTAGGGGCACCTCACATTTAAAAGTATGCTTTTGCCTTTGCCTTAGCTTTTGAGGCTGTCCTTGCGCTTTTGACCATTTACCTTCCTACTTCTTCCGTTGTGTCATATTTCCTTCTGGGCCACCTCTTTTATATTGAGATGACAAGCTCAACACATGCGGACATTGATGATGGACCGCCTGGTTAGATAGGTCCATACGGCTACACTTAGCACGTCAGTGGTCATTATGACTCTCACATGGCCACTGACTCATTACTTATTATATTCAGGTTGTTACACCTATTTACAGCTGGCATAGTTATAGCGCCAGTCGACTAGTGTAGTCGGTTATGTATTATTTTGTCACGATTGTGGGAGAGAAGGAAGGAGTCTCACTTGTAGCTTTTTTGCTTGCACAATGGGAGAATACACACACAGGTGGAGGCTAAAAAAAGTTTTCATTTTAGTTGTGTAAGCCAAAAGAACTCAAATACAAAAGAAATAGAAGAACCCTATATGTGGGTCTCAAACCAAACTCAACTAACTAAGGTGGCATACTAACTGAGCCACGAACTAGAGTAGATAAGGATAGCTGTCATCTAGCTATTATTCATGGGCGGTGTACCAACCGCATCTGCAGCTAACAAGTCGGTGACATAAATGCACAACGGTCACCCTGGCATATCAGAGTGGAGCTCGATATCTCAACACTCCCCCTCGAGCTCAATCCCAATTCTTGCACACCAAGCAAGTCTCTGAACTTGCGCAGCTTCTCTGCGCCCAATGCCTTCGTGAATATGTCAGCTACCTAATCCTCTGTGCTGATATAAACTAGATCAATAAGACCTAGTAAAACCCTCTCCCACACATAGTGATAATGCACCTCAATGTGCTTTGTTCTAGCATGATAGACTGGGTTATTTGCCAAGTGTATACTGCTCATGTTGTCACAATAAATGACAATTGGCCCATCTGTAGGCTGATGCACATCATAAAGTAGCTTATGCAACCAAGCTACCTCACATGCAGCCATTGCTGCACCCCTGTACTCAGCCTCTGTGCTTGACAAGGCAACTGTAGGCTGTTTCTTGCTGCTCCAAGTGACTGCAACACTTCTAAAAGATAACACATATCTACTAGTAGATCGTCTATCAGAAATACTACCAGCCCAATCAGCATCAGTGTATCCATGCAACTGTATATCTGAACCCCAGTCTCATAAAATAGTCCATACTGCAATGTGGACTTCACATACCTGAGTATGCATCTAGCCCATCCAAATGCGGTTTCCTTGGAGCCTGCATAAACTGACTTACCAATCCAACAGCATAGCTCAAATCTGGCGTGGTAATAGTCATATAAATCAAACTTCCTACTATGTGTATGTACATAGTAGGGTCTTCCAGAAGCTCACATGCATCTGCGCTGAGCTTCACATTCTGCTCCAAAGGAACTGAAATAGGCTTACAGCCTATCATCCCATATTTGGACAGCATGTCCAATCCATACTGCCTCTGCAAGAGTCGTATCCCACTTGGTGATCTAATCACCTCAATGCCCAAGAAATAACGCAACTCTCCCAAATCCTTCATCTCAAACTTCTGCTTCAATAGCATTTTCACATGAAGGATATCTTCATCACTATCACCTGTCATAATCAAATCATCAACATAAATGACAAGTAGCATAATACCTTTCTCTATTTTTCTCACATAAAGTGAGAAATCTGCCTTGGAAATCTGAAAGCCAATAGTGACAAGATACTATCCTATCTTGTTAGACCATGCTCTAGGTCCTTGCTTCAAGCCATACAAGGCTTTCTTCAACCTGCAAACAAACTCAGGATGAACAGTATGCACATAACCTGGTGGCTGCTCCATATAGACCTCTTCTTGCAAATCACCATGCAAGAAGGCATTCTTTACATCCATCTGATGTAAAGACCATCCCTTTGATGCAGCCATAGCAATGACTTCTCTTACGGTTGCCATCCTTGCAACTGGACTGAATGTTTCTTCATAATCAATGCCATATGTTTGTGCATATCCCTTGACTACTAATCTTGCCTTGTATCTATTCACAGAACCATCTGCATTGTGTTTCACCTTATAAACCCACTTACAACCAATTGCATTCTTATCTTTAGGCAAAGGTACCAATTCCCATGTAGCATTTGCTTCCAAGGCATCCATTTCTTCATCCATGGCTTTCTCCCATTTTTCTTTTCCCATGGCTTGCTCAAAAGAAGTGGGTTCTGGTTCCTATATCACTTTGACCATATGGGCATAGTGAATGGCTGTAAATCCATCATATTTCATCCTATCCATAGGATACCTAGCTCTAGTAAACCTGCACAAAGTAGATTCACTCCCAGGTACTCTCAAAATATCCCTAGTCTTCCTTACTCCAGGTGTAACAATAGAAGGAATACCCAACTCATCATCAATGCTCTGCTCTGAGCCACTGGATTCACCATCCACATAAGAGTCACCTACATTCACATCAAACATAGGCTAATCTACCTTCTCTTTTCCTTTTTGTAAAACCTGCATATCACTATCTGCATTGTTTTGAGGAGATTCTCCTGATCTCAATCTGCCTATCCATGGCGAAGAATGTGAACCGCTGCTAGAGGACACTCCTGGTCCACTAATATTTTGTGACTACTGCTGTGAATTCTGTGCAGCATTACCATTTTGTGCATCTACATCATCAATCACATTTACGGGTTTATACCAACTACTCATCTCATCAAAAACAACATCTCTGCTCACTGTAAACTTACGAGTAGAAGGGTTATAGCATCTATACCCTTTCTGTAGAGAGTAACCAATAAAGATGCACTTCTCAGCTTTTGGATCCAACTTGGATCTCAACTCATCTGGCACATGAACATAGGCAATGCAACCAAAAATCTTCAAATGAGAAATATTTGATTTCCTACCAGTATACCTCTCCTCTGGAGTCATCCCATGTATTGCTGTAGTGGGAGTCCTATTCATTATGTAGACTACTGTAGCAACTGCCTCAGCCCAGTAAAAATCTGGCAAGTCTTTTTCGTTGAGCATGGCACGAGATACCTCTCCAATATGCCTGTTTTTCCTTCTGTAATTCCATTTTGTTGTGGGATATGACTACATGAATATTGCTGCTTTATGCCATGCTCCTGCAGGAACCTTGCAAACTCATTTGAGAGGTACTCTCCCCCTCCATCTGACCTTAGGCATTTTATTTGCAGGCATGTTTCTTTTTCAACCATAGCTTTAAGAGTTTTGAAATGCCCAAACACTTCACTTTTCTTTTTCATAAAATACACCTAAACTTTTCTGCTATAGTCGTCAATAAAAGTGACAAAATAATGACAGCCTCCAATAGATGTAACTTTAGTAGTCCACACATCAGAGTGGATTAATTCCAATGGCTTCTTACTCTCTTGAACATGTCTAGGAAATGGTTTCCTTGCATGTTTTCCAAATTGACAGGCTTCACATACCTTATGCATTTCTGCAACCTTGAATTTAGGCAATCCTGCAATAATATTTTGGGCTTGCATTGATTTAAGTCACTGTACATTAACATGACCAATGTGTTTATGCCAGATATCAATATCTGCAACTACACCGGTCCCATGTGCAAACATTGCTGCACTCAATTCAGGCATGTCTACATCCAACGTAAACATTATGCCCTTCTTCTTTCCTTTTGCTATCAAGCGACCTTTATTTTTCATATCCTCAACAAAGCATCCATGAGAATTAAATCTAACCTGCAAGCCCTGCTCAACCATTTGACCAACAGAAACCAGGTTCTTGGTGATGTTCAGGACATGAAATATATCCGACAGGTATTTCTTTTTCCCATCCTGCATAGACAAAGCAATTTTTCCAATCTGCACAATAGGATGTGCAGTATCATCACCAGCCTCCACAAATCCTGGTTTTTCCATTTTCCTTGCATCCTGCATCCATTCTGCATGACCTACCATGTGGTTTGATGCACCTGAGTCAACATACCACACATCGTTGCTTTCTTCTGCACTTGTCACAGAATTGGTCATGTGCTGCACCATAAACAAATGCTCATTTCTGTCATCACCCTGTCTACTATAAGATGCATAATTCCCTTGTTGCAATTTTCCATTCATGATGTCATTCTGCTTTTTATAACAGTCTTTAGCCATATGACCCATTTTACCACAGTAGTAGCATTCAACATTGCTGTTTGCATTTTGGCCTCTTTGCCATCCACCACGACCTCTTTGGCTCCCCCTGTCTCTAGAGTTACCACATCCTTCTCCATAGGACTGGTTTTGTTGAGTTTGTTGCATATTCTAATTTCTACCACGGCCTCCAGATCGGCCTCCTCTATCTCTGCCTCTACCTCTTCCAGCATTTGAGTAGAAGACAGCTTCTTTTGAAGTTCCTCCTAAAGAAGATGCACCACCATTTCTCTACTCCTCAGAAATTAGAAGAGCAATCAACTCCTCAAAATCAGAAAATCTTTCACAGACGGAAATCGATGTTCGGAACTGTGCATAATCCTTTCCTAGACCATTTAAGGTCACAAAAACTAAATGATCATCTTCCACTGGCGACCCAATGGAAGCAAGTGCATCTGCAATCTTCTTCACCTTCATGTGGTAATCATTGATGCTCATACTTTCTCTTTGCACATTGTGCAACTCTTGCTTGAGCTGCATTTTCTTGGCTTGCGTATTTGTGCTATACATTTTTGACAAAGTATCCCATGCCTCCTTTGGCGTACTTGCATCCTAAATATGCACAATCATAGAGTCTAAAATACTGATAGATAGCTAGTACATAACTTTTCTGGCTCTCTCATGCCATCCTTTAAATGCTTGCATTTGTTGTTGATTGGGAACATCAGGAAGAACTGGTTCTTCTTCGTTTCCTGTAATGAATTTCCAATATCCTTTTCCCATAAGGAAATTTGTCATTCTAAACTTCCATACTTGGAAGTTGTTCTTGTCAAGCTTTTCAGTGACAATCTGTGAAAGAGAATCAGACGCCATTACAGAACACTGCAAAAATTCTGTCACTGTAAAAAAACACAACTTCAGCCTCACAAGGGCAAATCTGCAAAATTGACAAAAGTGGTATTTGACCACACAGTCACATCCTAGTGACGATTTTGCATCAACAGACAATAAGGATGATTCTGTAACTCCCAATGTCTCTGTGCACAGGCATACGATGCAATTTCTACGGTAACTTTTCACCGACCTGTAGAACATTGGTCGCACAGTAAAAAAAACAAGGCCTTTTCCTGAGTACGTGCGGAAAACTTCCACCTCCAAAATAGGCCCCGAAATGTCCTTGAATCAAAAAAAACAGGGCAATTGAAGGCTAAAGCCCTTGCCCGCAACATATACTGCCCTCTTGCTATACCGCGAAGGGCGTCTCAATTTGAGACAATGCACTCTTGCACTTTCCGGCTATGCTACCTGCAGAGACTTGCTCCCAAACTCGAAAAATGAAAGCAACACTAGTCCTCTTACCAGAACGCCGCGAACTTGGTTTGCTTTCTTGAGCTCCTTACCACGAACCAAGCTCTGATACCAAGTCACGATTGTGGGAGAGAAGGAAGGAGTCTCACTTGTAGCTTTCTTGCTTGCACAATGGGGGAATACACACACAGGTGGAGGCTGAAAACAGTTTTCCTCTTCTTAGTTGTGTAAGCCAAAAGAACTCAAGTACAAAAGAAATAGAAGAACCCTATATCTGGGTCTCAAATCAAACTCAACTAACTAAGGTGGCATACTAACTAAGCCACGAACTAGAGTAAATAAGGATAGCTGTCATCTAGCTATTATTCATGGGCGGTGTACCAACCGCATCTGCAGCTAACAAGTTAATGACATAAATGCACAACGGTCACCCTGGCATATCACGAGTGGAGCTCGATATCTCAACATGTTTGACTTAGTAGGCCACTTTCCTTTATGTTGTATCTTATCTATACTTTGTGTACATTGTAAAGTGTGTGGAAGAAGGGGAAAAAAACCAGCAAGAAAACGTTTTGACCTCCATCTCTCTTCTTGTCTCTTGAGTGAGCTTCTCCTTGTGCATTTTGTGTGTGTTCGGCGCAGCATCTTGACCAAGTCTCCCCACCACGCGATTCTTAATATGGTATCAGAGCTGCGCCACTAAGAGAGGCTGATTTCGAAGGCTAAAGTGAAGGAGAAGAAGCAAGGTTCGAGCAAGCAAGCCATGGGTAAGAAACTCTCCAATCCTTCCACTCTCTCTCTTAGATAGTGCCTGTGGAGGCAGCGGAAGCAGGGCAGAGCAAAAATCTCAGATTGCAATGAGATTTGGTATGTGCGAAGAGCGTTGCGTATTCTACAAATTAACCCTTTAGGGCTTTCCCACAGTTATTTTGGGCATCTGAGGCCGTTTCAGGCCCCGTTTCAGAGCCGCAAGGTTGCGGACATCAGTTTCAGGGTATACTGTGATTTCGGCTGTTTTGACCGAAAGTGGGTGCGCAAGTTACAGATTGCGAATTTGTAATTCTTGAGGTGTTTGTAGGAAGCAAAACATAAGGTTTATTTGCAAACAGGTTACATATTGCATGTATTGTTGAGGAAACAGTGAAAAAGGCTCTCTCGTGTATTGCTGTGCACTACAGGTCGAGGGTTGCAGAAGATTTGCTTGTTGTTTGGTATTAGTTTTGTGATAATGGCAGAGAACATTGGAAGCCCCATCATTGAGAAGCTCAACAAGAACAACTACCCTTCATGGAAGTTCCGTGTCACAAACTTCCTTATTGGAAAAGGCCTCTACGAGTTTGTGTCAGGTGAAGAAAAGGAGCCAGAGGTGAGTGATCCTCCAACTACAGAAGAGACAAAGGCATGGAAGGAATGGAATGCAAAAGACAAGAAGGTCATGTATTGGTTGTCTGCAGTAATTGACAATAATATGCTTGGACATATTAGAAATGCAGAGAATTCATATGCAGCTTGGACTATACTTGAAAGTATGTTTTCCGTAAATACAAAGGCACGAAAGATTCAACTCAAGCAAGAGTTGAATACATTGAAGAAAGGGAAGATGTCTATCAATGAGTATGCACTGAAGATAAGGAGCATTGCAGATGCATTAGCAGCAATTGATGCAATGCCCGACGATGATGATTTGGTATCGTCTACCTTAGGTGGACTTAATAATGAAAAGGCTTGGAAGTCCTTTGTAACTTCTGTATATGTCAGAAAGCCATTTCCAGATTTCAATGAGTTGCTCTTCCTTATGATCACTGAAAAGATCAACATGCAGAGTGAGACATCTGAAAGAAGTGGTGAACAGGTCCAAGCTTTCTACTCTAGTTCAGGAAGGGGACGTGGCAGGTTCTCTTCAAGAGGCCGTGGTACAGGACGTGGTAGTGACAACTAGCAAAACAGATTGAATCAGCAATTTGGCGATATGCAAGTTTCAGGAGGTCGTGGTAACTTTAGAGGCAGGGGGAGCTTTAGAGGAAGAGGTGGATGGTAGAACGGAGGTTCTAACAACTCTGGTATTGTGTGTCACTAATGTGGCAAAACAGGTCATATTGCAGCCCAATGTTATGCTAAGAAAGATAATATTCCCAGTGGTAAGTTGCAGCAAGGAAACTATGCATCGTCTTCACGACAGAATTAAGACAAAAATGAACATTTGTTTGTTATGCAGCATATGTTGAATGCTATTACAGGAAAGGGAACACATGATGATGTTTGGTATGTTGATTCAGGTGCATCCAATCATATGACCAACCATGCAGAATAATTTGGAGAGATGCAGGATTTGCAAAATGTAGGTTATGTGCAGACGGGTGATGATTCATGCCACCCAATTTCACACATTGGAAAAGTTCCCTTGTCCTTGCATCATGCTAAGACAAAGAGTCTTTCAGATGTATTACATGTGCCATCTATTACAAAGAACTTGATGTCAGTCGGTCAAATGGTAGAGCAAGGGCTACAAGTCAGATTTAATGCAAAGGGCTGCTTTGTAGAAGATTTCAATGACAAGTGCAGGTTGGTAGCAAAGGGAAGTAGAGTTGGACGTATGTTTACTCTAGATGCTGGAATTCCTACTATGAATACTGCTATGTATGCTAAAGAAAAAGGTGTTGTTGCAGATATTGAAATTTGGCACAAATGCATTGAACATGCAAATGTACAAAGGCTAAAATTATTGCAGTCCAAAGGGTTGGTTACAGGTTTGCCTACATTTAGAGTTGCAGAATTTCATAAGGTATGCAAAGCATGTCAGTTTGATAAGCATGCAAGACAACCCTTTTCACATGACAGAGATGTAAGCAGAAATATCCTTGATGTTGTGCATACAGACATTTGGGGGCCTACACAAAATGTATCTCTTGGCGGCAGTTCATGCTTTGTCACATTCATTGATGATTGTTCTAGAAAGCTGTGGGTATATTTTATGAAGGAAAAGAGTGAAGCATTTGAGCACTTTAGAACTTTCAAGGCTGCAGTTGAAAGAGAAACAGGCTTGAAAGTAAAGTGCTTGAGGTCAGATGGAGGGGGAGAGTACCTCTCGAATGAGTTCAGTGATTTTTTGAGGTCTCATGGGATAATGAGACAGTTCACATGCAGATATACCCCACATCAAAATGGGGTTGCAGAAAGGAAAAACAGGCATATTGCAGAAGCTGCATGCGCCTTGATGGCTGAAAAGAATATGCCTAAGCATTTTTGGTTTGAGACTATTCATACTGCTATTTATATTATGAACAGAACTCCCACAGCTGCAGTTCATGTGATGACTCCTAAAGAATGCTTTACTGGCAAGAAGCCTGATGTATTGCACTTGAAGGTATTTGGCTATGTTGCATACGTTCATGTGCCAAAGGAGCTACGGAAGAAGCTTGATCCAAAGGCAGAAAAATGTGTTTTTATTGGATACTCTTTAGAGTAGAAAGGGTATCGTTGTTATAACCCTGTCATATGTAAGTTCAGAGTGAGCAGGGATGTCATCTTTGATGAAATGAGTAGTTGGTATGCATCTAGTGGTGATGCATTGGATGATGATGATGATCATGACACTCATGTGTAGACTGAAAAGCAAGAATCACGGACTCTTAGTGGACCAGAGACATCATCTGGTAGTCCTTGGTCTGGGAGACTAAGGAGTACCTCTACATCTTCAGGTGCATCTAGTAGCACTACAGGTAAAGACAAAGGAAAGAATAAAGTGTCAGATGGCATTGATGCAGTTCTTGATGGAGACTCTAGTGGCTTAGAGAGCTTGGATGATGAGCTTGTATTCCTTCTGTTAGGACACCAGGTGTACAAAGAGCTCATAGTAATGTAAAGGCTCCATTGAGTGATCCGGTGGCATGAAGATCTAGCAGGGTTAGATACCCTGTTAAAAGATTTGGTTTTGTAGGTTATGTAGCTCACCATTATGCTTATATGGTGAAACTAGTTGAGGATGTTGAGCCCACCTGTTTTGAGGATGCTGTTGGTCATACTCATTGGGATGCAGCAATGGATGAGGAGATGGCTGCCTTGTCGATTTATTGTGAGTTAATGGCTGATTTGGATGTGCAGGTGGAAGGTGCAGTTGTCATTTATTGTGACAACATGAGTAGTAAACAGTTGGCTAGGAACCCTGTGTTCCATGCCAAGACAAAACATATTGAGGTACACTACCACTTTGTAAGAGAGAAGGTACTAGCATGTGAGATTGACTTGGTATATGTCAGCACACAGGATCAGATAGCTGACATCTTCACGAAGGCATTGGGTACAAAGAAGCTTCAAAAGTTTTGAAGCTTACTTGGAGTTGCAGAGATGCAGTTGAGCTTGAGGGGGAGTGTTGAGATGACAAGCTCAACACATGCGGACATTGATGATGGACCGCCTGGTTAGATGGGTCCACACGGCTACACTTAGCACGTCAGTGGTCATTATGACTCTCACATGGCCACTGACTCATTACTTATTATATTCAGGTTGTTACACCTATTTACAGCTAGCATAGTTATAGCGCCAGTCGACTAGTGTAGTCAGTTATGCATTGTTTGACTTAGTAGGCCACTTTCCTTTATGTTGTATCTTATCTATACTTTGTGTACATTGTAAAGTGTATGGAAGAAGAAAAAAATTTATCAGTAAGAAAACGTTTTGGCCTCCATCTCTCTTCTTGTCTCTTGAGTGAGCTTCTCCTTGTGCATTTTGTGTGTGTTCGGCGCAACATCTTGAGCAAGTCCCCCCACCACGCGATTCTTGACATTTTAGGTCCCGACTTGCGCTTTTTCACTTTTTCCACCTTTTCTTGTGATGTGATTAAGATGCAGACTCCCTTTATGCTAGCCTACGGAACTAAAGCCATTCTACCAGTAGAATTCTTTGTCCCTAGCCTAAGAGTGGTCATCCAACAGAGATGGGATGGAAAGGAGGCATGGATGGAACACCTAATTGAGCTAGAACACCTATCAGAGACTTGACTTCTAGTCACCTATGCATTGATTTGTGAAAAGGCACGATGTAAGAGCTAGTTTGACAAGAACTTCAAGCAACGAAACTTTGACTAGAGCGACCTAGTGTGCTATTATACTTAGTGAAAGGCCATATACAAAAGATAAAGTTTAGGAGATTATGACCTTTCAAAGTCTGCACCATGAGTAGAACTGGCAATGTCGAGCTCAAGACCCTAGACAAAGAGGGCATTAACTTCTTCAATGATATAGCCGCATGAAGAAGTACTACCCTCCCAAGCATTCATCGCACGAGCCTCCGATGCTAGAGTCCCCTACAAATGTGCGAGTTGCCACAATCACAGAGCTTGAGGACAAAGATGAGGAAGCAGTAGCACTTTCTTACCTACGCATAATAGTCACTCCCCAACAAACACATGCCTTCGATACCTTGATTGATGAGGGAGTCGATTTATATATCTTAACTCACGATCATCAGACTTGAATTGGGTGGTCCACCACAACTAAAGCCCACGAATGCTAAACTCAACCCATTTGGAGTCGATTGTATGCGCTTTTGGGAAAGTGCAAACTCCTAGTCTCTATGAAGTCTAAGAGCATACCCGTAGTCTTTTATGTATTACCAAACACGAAGGATGCCAATAAGGAATCGCTATTAGGACGCACACTTAAGAAGCAAACACATTGTAATGTCAATTACGAGTCAAAGCACATTCACCTTGCCATTGGAAATGTACGCATAGTGACAGCTTTCAGCAAGGGTAGTGTAGCCACACCAAAGCCTGCAAAGATACCAATAGAGAAACCTCCAACCAAGTCTGAGAAGGTTTGTACCTCATCACAACCCACCAAGCCTCAATGCCAACACACGACCAAGAGTGCAACCAAAGCCAATGATCCCAAATTCAAAGGGGTACCTACACATCGAGGCCCGCCACCTAGAAATAAGCAGACACAATCTTGCAATGCTAAGAACTCATACTCAAAACCTAGGAGGCAAAAAAGGCATTATAAGCATCAACGCACAATCAAGCTGCAATGGGTTCCCAAAACCCTATTGCAAGCACAAGGCTATTATGTGGGCAATACCTGGATATGGGTGCCTAAAGCCAAGATTTCTAAGGGCACTACTCAAGCGCAACCCTCAAACTTGCCTAAATAAGACATCACACTAGTTAAGGAGCTGAAGCCAAAAAAAACTCAACCTACAAAGCCCATAGAGCCTAAACCCACTAAGCCTACAGAGCCTCAACAAGTCTACTAACCAAACAAGCAGCTTGCTGCTCCCAAACCGCCTCAATGTAGCACTACTAGCGTTTCAAGAACCTCACAAGCATCTAGAAGCACAACAACAAAATTGTAAACCACGCCCTATTGCTCAAGAATCTAAACCGACCCCTCCAAATCCAAAGAATCTGCAAACATCAACTGCTCAGCTATCTAGCCTAGTCACCTCAACCTCCTACAAGTCTTAAACCCTCTTACGAGCGGCAATCTATTCTTACCTTGGCCTCGGACTTACCTAAGAACACGGGGGATGACTTGTCACTTGGATCCGACGCTTGGATGCTACATTCACCATGCTTGCTAAAAGATATGATTGATTAAACTTAGGTCTTTGAAATTAGTCGCGCACACCAAATCTCACTACAATCTGAGATTTTTGCTATGCCCTACTTCCAGTGCCTCCACAGGCACTATCCAAGAGAAAGAGTGGAAGGATGGGAGAGCTTCTTACCCGTGGCTTGCTTGCTCGAACCTTGCTTCTTCTCCTTTGCTTCAACCTTCGAAATCAACCTCTCTCAATGGCGCGGCTCTGATACCATGTCAAGAATTGCGTGGTGGAGGGACTTGCTCAAGATGATGCACCGAACACACACAAAATGCACAAGGAGAAGCTCACTCAAGAGACAAGAAGAGAGATGGAGGCCAAAACGTTTTCTTGCTGGTTTCTTCTTCTTCTTCCACACACTTTACAATATACACAAAGTATAGATAAGATACAACATAAAGGAAGGTGGCCTACTAAGTCAAAGAATGCATAACCGACTACACTAGTCGACTGGCGCTATAACTATGCCAGCTGTAAATAGGTGTAACAACCTGAATATAATAAGTAATGAGCCAGTGGCCATGTGTGAGTCATAATGAACACCGACGTGCTAAGTGTAGACGTGTGGACCCATCTAACCAGGCGGTTCATCATCAATGTCCACATGTGTTGAGCTTGTCATCTCAACATCAAGCTCCACACTCTAAGCTCCATTTCCGCAAGCAAGACAAGAGAAGAGAAGATAAGAGAAGAAGAGAGGAGAAGATGGAGAGCTTCTCCTCCCTGGTCCATCACCCTCACACACTCACTCCCCCACACTCTCACACACTCTCTCTCAAGCACAAGCTCAAGCAAGAAGAAGAAGAAGAAGAAGAAGAAGAAGAAGAAGAAGAAGAAGAAGAGAGCCACTTTTGACCATAAACAAGAATGAGCTTCTAATTCACTTTTCAACTTTATATACAAAACCCTAAATCCCTTTTGGGTGAACATTCCCTTGCCCCCTTTTTTACATGGCACTAGGCCCTTTTTTCCATTGTCCTCCTATCTTTCTAGCTTCCTTCCTACCACCCATCTACCTTTACAATTTTCACGGGTGAGAGCGTGATGCTCTAAAAATAAATCATGGCGCGCCTTGCGTCCTTTTACAAAAGTATTGACTTGCACTTTTTCTTATGCGCCTTTCTCCTTAATTTAGGACTTTTCTGCACTTCTTGTGTTTCCATATTTTTCTTAGTGCGCCTTTGTCTTCCTTTTCACTTTTTCCTTGGCCTTGTCTTCTACTTTAGATTTTCCGGATTTTTCACCTTGTTCATCTGAGGGTTAACAAATCTCAGGCACCGGTCTGGGGATGCAACTCTACTTTGATGCTCGATTTGAGGCTCATTCACTTTTCAGGTTTATATACAAGCCCTAAATCCCTTGGGCACTCGTCCCATTTTTTACATGACCAAGCATTTTGCCAAGGTTCTCTTCCCCTATTCCCTTCTAGTTGCCTTATCCCTTCACCTATGTTCGTTTAGACTTTACAATGCATCGGAGGGAGCTTGGCACTCTTATAAAATGAATTACATTGTGCCCTGCACTTTCCTTGCGAGAGCCCTCGGAGATTCTCCTTGATCCTTGAGACAGCATATTTCATCCTTGAGAGAGCCTCCTTGATCCTTGAGAGGACCTCCTTCATCCTTGAGAGCACCTCCTTCATCTTTGAGAGGACCTCCTTGATCTGTGAGAGAGCCTTGGTAGAATATTCGGTGCTCTCCCACGTTTTTTCTGAGCTTGCCTTCTCCTCCAGTTTTCTTGCCTAGGTAGAATGAGCTGCTTTATTCACTTTTTGACTTGGGCATGTGGGAGTTCATGATGACTACAAGTGGTGGCTAAGACTTTGAAGGAGGTAGGAGCCAGATAAGTCAGATCCTACTCTGATGTCTTAATTGCATGTCTTTGCTCAGCATTGGTCATGATGTAGCAACCATGCTGTTCCCATTGGAGTTGGAGAGCATACCATTTACATAATAAGGTAGACTCAGTGTTGATTAGGGCTTTTAACGATTTAATTTCCTGGGTAATGGCAAAGACCGTGCGTGTGCCATAAGATGTGATGAGTCGTCATTTTGCGTGCTTTCTCGTAAGAGATTTCATTGTCGATTAACTCTTCAACTACCATAGGGACCTTAACAAATATGAATTTAGATTCCTTCTAGGAGCAAGGTAGTATACACACTTCACTAGTTGCTAACCATCTCAACAATTGTTCCTCTAGCATCGAGGCTAGTAACACAATCATCTTTGTAATATCCATTTTTCACAACCTTTGGATCTCGACACTTCCCAATCCAAATGAAAGGCTGATAGCCTCAACGTATTGCAATGGTTGTATTCATTTTATTGACACAAAAAAAGAGCAAAAGAAAAGAAAAAAAAGCACCCATAATCACAACATAGCACCCAAGGGTCCTCAAATTAAGTACATCTAGTGACCTTGGTCGGCTGGCTCTGTCCCTAGTCCCCTAGCCCTTTACACATCACCCACAATTGTTCAAGGCACATCAAGGGCAGGACATACCTAGGGAGCTCGTCTCGCCTATGGTTAGACCTGTCACCGTGAACCATTTGCACAATTCTTTTTTGCACTCCATCTCAGTACCATTGCAATCAACAGTGGTAAGCAAGGCATGGAAGACCATGGAAAGTACACAGTACTCTTCAACCACTACACATAACCACCAGCTACAAAAAGCTAAGGCATCAATGAGCTCAATTATGCTATGTCGTGTTGTCAAAATCACAAATGATGTCTCAACAAGCCTTCAAGTGTACTTCTCCTCAACACCGACAATCTTTTCCACCCCATCGAACCCTTGCTTCATCCACCCATTGCTACAAGGAACCAGACCAGTAGTCTTCTAACTATGTAATATATAAGTATGCATGTACACTCACATAATATCTGCACCACAATATATACACAGTTTGGATCCTCAAGTGCAGGACAATAATCTTAGCTTGCTTAGAGTTCGACTTGTCTCCCAAACTAATCAAACTACGTCTTGTGTACAATAAGAAGACTAGCACTAACCCCTAGGGAGAGACCACATATAACAATTTTCAATTGCAGAAATTGCTGACTCCAACGAAAGTACCATCAGCTCTTTATCAACACTCAGCTCTGAATTCTTATCATTTATCATCGTGCAAGCCCACCAAGCAAAGAATCATCGCCCACCCCAAAATCCCAGAACATCAACACTTGTGCCAACCCATGAGTGCAACTCCCAACAAAAACCAACCCTATAACCAACCATTCAAGCCAACAAAGGGCCACCAACCACCTTCATATGCACCACCACCAAAACTTCAAAGTTGAAACCACAGCAGCCCCTTCCACCCACGTCTTCGGTGCGCATGCCAAAGCCTGCTACCTACGACAATGAGTGCCATGGGACTAGCACTCCTCTAGGAGGGGGGTAATGTTAACCCTTAGACAAACAAGGTGGAAAATCTAGAAAATCTAAAGCAGAAGACAAGGCCAAGGCAAAAGTGAAACGGAAGACGAAGGTGCACCAAGAAAAATATGGAAACACAAGAAGTGCGGAAAAGTCCTAAATCAAGGAGAAAGGTGCACAAGAAAAAGCGCAAGTAAATACTTTTGTAAAAGAGCGCAAGGCCCACCGTGATTTATTTTAAGAGCATCGAGCTATCACCCCAGCAAATTGTAAAGGTAGATGGGTGGTAGGAAGGAAGCTAGGAAGATAGGAGGACAATGGGAAAAAGGGCCTAGGCCACGACCGGCCATGTAAAAAAGGGGACAAGGGGATGACCACCCAAAAGGGATTTAGGGCTTTGTATATAAAGTTGAAAAGTGAATGAGAAGCTCATTCTTGTGTGTGGCTAAAAGTGGCTCTCCTCTTCTTTTTCTTCTTCTTCTTCTTCTTGCTTGCTTGAGCTTGTGCTTGAGAGAGGGAGTGTGAGAGTGTGAGGGAGTGAGTGTGTGAGGGTGAGGGACCGGGGAGGAGAAGCTCTCCATCTTCTCCTCTCTTCTTCTCTCTTCTTCTCTTCTCTTCTCTTCTCTTCTCTTCTCTTCTCTTCTCTTCTCTTCTCTTCTCTTGCTAGAAGCAATGGAGCTTGAGGATGGAGCTACCGGAGTGCTTGGGAGATGAGGTAACTCGATCGGGCATGGAGATAAGCTCACTACACCCGTGGAGATGGATGGCACGTTAGCTATTGAGAGGTAGCCATTAGTGCTTGGCTTGGAACGCTTGAAACGATAAGTAGTATGTGGGTCTTGGCGATTGAGCGAGAGCTCCCACAAGATAGGTAGGAGATTTGGGGTTTTAAATCTTCAAAACAAGTAAGTATTGAGTAGATTTGGGGTTTTAAATCTTCAAAACAAGTAAGTATTTTTGAGTTTTAATGAGTAGACGAGTAGGAAAAATCATTTCAGTATTTGGGTTTTGATTTTTGTTGTGTTTAGAGTAGGATAGGATCAAAAAATCAAAACAAATCATTTTAGGGTTTCTATTGTAAACAAGCCCAAAACATGACCAAAACAGGGGGAAAATGGGCTTGCAATCCATTGATAAGGCCTAACCATTAACGGGGCAGCACTTGGGCATTAGAACAAAGATTTAAGACCCAAGGAAGGGGGGTGGAAAGCTCATTTTTAGCTTTTGCAGGAGAGAGAGAGAGTGTGTGTGTGTGTGTGTGTGTGAGCTTGTGAGAGAAGAGAGAGACTAGGGCCAAACAAATGGATCGATCGTGGAGTCTTTTTGCCATCCCAAGTATATACAAACCTTGCCCCTTGCCTATTCTTGCATTCTGGAAGGTTGTGTGGCTTGGCATGCCCAAAATTGTTGCCATCAATTCAATTTTTGCCTCGACTGTGGAAACATGACCGATGGAATCGGACACGACTGACAGAATCCGATTCCTAGAATTGGACTCGGAGTATCCAATTTTGGATAATCGAGACGGCCTGATTTTGGAAATTGAATCACTCAGACACCACCCAATCCATCCGATTGGACACATGGCCTATCCAATTCGAACAATTGGGCACTCAAACAATCAAATTGGACCAAAATTTTGACAGGAGAGACTGACAAATGTAGTGCATCCCGGGTGAGGCAGAACACCTCTTGCAACTGAGGAAGGCTCCAAAAGTCTTACACAGGTGCAATCAACCTTAGAAACCACAATTGTATGGCTAGGCATAACTGTCGCTAATAGTCACATGTCAACTTTTAGTCCCTTTTAGAGCTGTAAATTGACCCCCGTACCCCCACCCACATTTTTTTCAACACTTGAAGTGCACTTGGAAAAACTAAAAGCATGATTTCGCACAATACACAGAAAAGAGCACCACGCACACACCTAGTGGACGTAAATTGAGGATTGTATGTAAATAAAAAAGAAACATACTCGGACTTAATTAACAAAACAAACCCACAAATAGAAGACGATCTTCAAACCTAGATAGGGAATCAAGAAACCCCAATTGGTAGGACTAAGTGACAGACACAACACCAAAGGCCAGACACATTGAGGGAGCAACACCATTGGGAGCACGACACTGCCCGACTTGATCAACCTCATTGACAATTTAGTGGAGCAAGAGACCACAGATATAGTAGAGCCCGGTGTAAACCGCGAAAACAAAGAGCTCGACTTGGGAGTTTTCCTGGTCAAAATCTAGTGAATGGTGAACAAATATGATAGGCAAACTAGGTTGGATCACCATGGCAAACCCTCCGAAGTCATTATAGTGGACCTCGAGGAGGAAAGAAAGCTGGCATGGAAATCCTCGCAAAGCATAGGAATATACAACAAGTAGACAACATACTAGGAGATTGCGGGCAAGACATTGAAATGCGAGAGGTCCAGTACATAACCCTAGCAAATAAAAACCAAACAGGACCGAACGCGGAGAGGGAAAGAGTGCTAGAGGAAAGCTTAATGCTAGAGTGAGCTTCGCACGAAGCAACTAATAGACAACACACCGGCTGAGCAAAGCTCGATAGCACTAACAACATCATTGCTTGCAAGATTAGGAGTTACCTAGGGCTCCAAGAGCTAGTCAAGGATCCCCGTAGTTGCAAAACAACTAGACAAGTATCGGCCAAGCAATGACCTGTACAGTTTTGTAGAGCAATTCGAGCAAGTGTGAGAGGCTAACAGCCTCACGAATCTTGCCCAGTGGTACAATTTCTTGGCCTATGCTTAAGCGATAAGGATAGGACGTGGTACACAAGCCTAGACGCTGCGGAGCACAATAATTTCAATGACCTCAAGAGTCTCTTCCTTAAGATATTCTCAGAGGCCAGGTACTCGAATAATCTTATCATGTAGTTGATGAATGTCAACCAAGGGGACAAAGAGGACATCAGGGACTATGTTACTCACATGCGGAGTCTCTATAAGAGAATCCCCACTAATGAGCAACCCACATCCTGTTAGGCCGACCCTAAATGTGCAACACACAAGTCATAGAAGACTGGGGTAATGATTTGATCTTCCTAGGCAATCGAATGAAAGTGGTAAGAGTGGAGATGGATATTCTGGAAGACTACACCAATCAACCTAGACACCATCTCAACTATGCTCAAGGGTGATGCTCAGATCAGGAAATCTTATGAGCTACTAACTAAGTATATCCCTTGCCCTGAGGATGAGCAAGATGGATGCATGTGCTAGCCATAATCGATCTGCCATTCTCAGATAATAAGGAATACGAGCAAGCCGCTAAGGCAGTTCGTAAGCCCATAGACACACCCTCTGTCAAGAATTGTGTGGTGGGGGGACTTGCTTGAGCTGCTGCGCCAAACACACACTGTATACACAAGAGGAAGCTCACTCAAGAACACAAGAAGAGAGATGGAGGCCAAAACGTTTTCTTGCTGGTTTTGTCTTCTTCTTCCACACACTAGATAATGTACACAAAGTATAGATAAGATACAACATAAAGGAAAGTGGCCTACTAAGTCAAACAGTGCATAATCGACTAGCGCTATGTCTTGGCCAGCTGTAGGTAGGTGTAACAAACTAAATATAATAAGTGATAAGTCAGTGGCCATGAGAGTATCATAATGACCACCAACGTGCTAAGTGTAAACATGCGGACCCATCTAGCCAGGCGATCCATCATCAATGTCTGCACGTGTTGAGCTTGCCATCTCAACACTGAAGTTCAACTCTATCTCTGCAACTCCAAGTAAGCTTTGAAACTTTCGAAGCTTCTCTGCACCCAATGCCTTTGTGAAAATGTCAGCTATCTAATCTTGTGTGCTGACATATACCAAGTCAATCTCTCCTACAAGTACCTTCTCTCTCACAAAGTGGTAGTGCACTTCAATGTGATTTGTCCTAGCATGGAACACTGGATTCCTAGCTAGTTGTATGCTGCTCATGTTGTCACAATGAATGACAACTGGACCATCTCCCTACACATCCAAATCACCTAATAACTTTTGCAGCCATACCACCTCACATGCTGCCATAGCAGCACCTCTATACTCAGCCTCTATACTCAATAAAGCAACTATATGTTGCTTTTTGCTACTCCATGTAACTGTTGCACTACTAAGGGAAAACATGAATCCACTTGTAGATCTTCTGTCTGACATGCTACGAGCCCAATCTGCATCTGTGTATCCAAAGACCTATACATCCTTACCTGCCTCATAAAAAAGTCCATAATGTAAACTGGACTTCACGTACCTCAATATACGTCTAACTGCATCCAAATGAGGCTTTCTAGGCATTTGTATAAACTGACTGACAAGGCCAACAGCATAGCTCAAGTTTGGCCTTATGATAGTCATGTAAATCAAACTCCCTACTATCCTCCTAAACATAGTAGGGTCTTCTATCTCATCCCCAACATCAGCACTCAACTTCACATTTTGCTCCAATGGTACTGAAAGAGGCTTACATGCTGTCATACCATACTTGGATAACATATCCAAGCCATACTGCCTTTGGGACAGCCATATACCATCATCACATCTGATCATCTCAATACCAAAAAAGTATCTCAGCTTACCTAAATCTTTCATCTCAAACTTCTTCTTCAAGAACTCCTTAACTTTAGCAATCCCATTGTCACTGTCACTTGTAATAATCAAGTCATCCACATAGATGACTATGATGACCAAACCTGCATCTCCCTTTCTCACATAAAGTGAGTGATCAACATCAGAAATACAAAATCCAATATTGACAAGATACTCTCCAATATTGTCAGACCATGCTCTAGGTGCTTGCTTCAGCCCATAGAGTGCCTTCTTTAACCTACACACATATGTGGGATACTCTAAATCCTCATAACCTGTTGGCTGCTCCATATACACTTCTTCTTGCAATTTACCATGCAAGAAGGCATTCATAACATCCATTTTTTGCAAATCCAACCTTTGGCTGCTGCCAAAGCAATCACACACCTAACAGTTGCCCTTTAGCAACTGGACTGAATGCCTCATCATAATCTATGCCATATGTTTAAGCATAGCCTTTTTAACCATCCTAGCTTTATACTTGCAAATTGAACCGTCTGCATTATGCTTGACTTTCTAAACCCACTTACAGCCAATAGCTTTCTTACCCTTAGGTAAGGGTACCGAATCCCAAGTCTTATTGGCTTCTAATGTAGCCATCTCCTCATCCATTGCTACATCCCAATGAGCATGACCAACAGTATCCTCAAAACAAGTGGGCTCAATATCCTCAACTAGTTTCACCATATAAGCATAATGGTGAGCTGCATAATCTTCAAAACCAAATCTTTTAATAGGGTATCTAACCCTGCTAGATCTGTGTACCACCGGATCACTCAATGGAGCCTTTACATTACTATGAGCTCTCTGTACACCTGGTGTCCTGAAGGAAGTGACTGAAGGAATACCAAGCTTATCATCCAAACTCTCTAAACCACTAGAATCTCCATAAGATCCCAAATGACTGGTAGATGCATCATTACCATCCAGTACTTTCTTCTTTCTTTTATCCTTCCCTACAACACTTATAGATCCACCTGAAGATGTGGGGCTACTCCTTAGTCTCCCAGACCAAGGGCTCACTGTATAGGCTTAGTATCAGATGATGTTTCTGGTCCACTAAGACTCCGTGATTCTTGTTTATCTTTCTGCACATAACTGTCTCGATCATTATCATTATCCAAAACATCACCAGCAAGTGTATACCAACTTCCCATCTCATCAAAGATAGCATCCCTACTCACTCTGAACTCACCTGTGACGGGGTTATAACAGCGATACCCTTTCTGCTCTAAAGAGTACCCAATAAAAATATATTTTTCAGCCTTTGGATCAAGCTTCTTCTGTAGCTCATCTGGCACATGAACATATGCAACACATCCAAATACCTTCAAGTGCGATACATCGGGCTTCTTGCCAGTAAAGTACTCTTTAGGAGTCATCCCATGAACCATAGTTGTGGGAGTTCTGTTCATAATGTAGACAGCAATATGGATCCTCGGACCACGAAATGTTTGGGCATATTCTTTTCAGCCATTAATGCCCGTATAACTTCTGCAATATGCCTGTTTTTTCTTTTTGCAACACCATTTTGCTGTGGGGTATACCTACAAGTAAATTGCCTCTTTATCCCATGAGTCCTCAAGAAGCCACTGAACTCATTAGAGAGGTACTCTCCCCCTCCATGTGATCTCAAGCACTTTACTTTTAAGCATGTTTCTGTTTCAACAGCTTCCTTAGAAGATTTGAAGTGCTCAAGCATATCACTTTTTTCCTTCATGAAGTATACCCATAACTTCCTTGAACAGTCATCAATAAATGTGACAAAGTATTTGCTGCCACCAAGAGATACATTCTGTGTAGGCCCCCAAATATCTGTATGCACTACATCAAGTATTTTTCTACTCACTTCTCTATCATGCGAGAAGGGTTGTCTTGCTTGCTTACCAAACTGGCATGCTTCACAAACTTTATGCAATTCTACAACTCTAAAGGAAGGAAACCCTGTAACCAATCCTCTAGACTGTATTAATTTCAGCCTTTGCACATTTGCATGTCCAATACGTTTATGCCATATTTCAATATCTACAACTGCTCCTTTTCGTTTAGCATATATAGCAGCATCCATTGCAGGAGTTCCAGCATCTAAAGTGAACATTCGGCCAACTCTACTTCCTTTTACGACCAACCTGCACTTATCATTAAAGTCTTCTACAAACAATCTTTTGCATTGAATCGGACCTGCAATCCCTGCTCTACCATTTGGCCAACAGACACTAGATTCTTTGTAATTGATAGCACATGTAATACATCTGTTAGACTCTTTGTTTGGCCATCATACAAGGACAAGGGAACCTTTCTAATGTGTGAAATTGGGTGGCATGAATCATCACCCGTCTACACATAACCTGGGTTTTGTAAGTCCTACATCTCTCCAAACCATTCAACATGATTGATCATATGATTAGATGCACCTGAATAGACATACCATACATCATCATGTGTCCCCTTCCCGGTAACTGCATTCATCATATGCTGCATAACAAACAGATGCTCATTACTCGCTTCATTCTATTGTGAAGACGATGCATAGTTTTCTTATAGCAAAATTTCTAGAACCTCGATTCTGCCATCCACCTCTTCCTTTAGAGCTCCCCTTGCCTCTAAAGTTTCCTCTCCCTCCAGAAACCTGCATTTCACCAAACTGTTGATTGAACCTGTTTTGCTGGCTATCGCCAGCATGTCCCACACCACGGCCTCTCAAAGAGAATCTCCCACGTCCCCTTCCTGAACTCGAGTAAAATGCTTGGACCTGTTCACCATTTCTTTCAAATGAATCACCCTGCATATTAATCTTTTCAGTAATCATGAGAGAATTAAGCTCATCAAAATTTGGAAATGGCTTCCATACATATATTGAAGTAACAAATGATTTCCATGCCTTCTCATTGTTAAGGCCACTCAGAGTGGATGAAACCAAATCATCATCATCCGGCATTGCATCAATCGCTGCTAAAGCATCTACAATGCTCCTCACCTTTAACACATACTCATTGACAGACATTTTTCCTTTCTTCAAGGCATTCAACTCTTGCTTGAGTTGAATCTTTCCTGCCTTTGTATTTACTGAAAACATGCTCTCAAAAATTGTCCAAGCTGCATGTGAAGTTTCTGCATTCCTGATATGTCCTAGTACAGTATTATCAATGACTGCAGATAGCTAGTACATCACCTTTTTGTCTTTCGCATTCCACTCTTTCCATGCTTTTAACTCATCTGCAATCGGAGGAATACCCATCTCTGGCTCCTTTTCTTCATCTGAAACAAATTCACAATCTGTACCATGCGCACCCACTTTCAGTCAATACAACCGAAATCATAGTGTACCTGAAATTGTTGTCCGCAACCTTGTGGCTCTAAAATGGAGCCTGAAACTGCCTAAGATGCCCAAAATAACTGCGGGAAAGCCCTAAAGGGCCTATCTATAGAATATATAGTGCTCTGCTTGCACACCAAATCTCACAGCAATCTAAGATTTTTGCTTGACCTTGCTTTTGGTGCCTCCACATGCACTATCCAAGAGAGAGAGTGGAAGAATGGGAGAGCTTCTTATCCGTTGCTTGCTTGCTCAAACCTTGCTTCTTCTCCTTCACTTCAGCCTTCAAAATCAACCTCTCTCAATGGCGTGGCTCTGATACCATGTCAAGAATTGCGTGGTGGGGGGGACTTGCTTGAGCTGCTACGCCAAACACACACTGTATACACAAGAGGAAGCTCACTCAAGAATACAAGAAGAGAGATAGAGGCCAAAACGTTTTCTTGCTAGTTTTTTCTTCTTCTTCCACACACTATACAATGTACACAAAGTATAGATAAGATACAACATAAAGGAAAGTGGCCGAGTAAGTTAAACAATGCATAATCGACTACACTAATCGACTGGCACTATGTCTTTGCCAGTTGTAGGTAGGTGTAACAAACTAAATATAATAAGTGATAAGTCAATGGACATGTGAGTATCATAATGACCACCAACGTGCTAAGTGTAGACATGCGGACCCATCTAGCCAGATGGTCCATCATCAATGTCCGCACATGTTGAGCTTGCCATCTCAACACCCTCGGTGTCAATCTACATGATGGCTAGGAGCTCATATGGGCAATCCACCTCTATAACGTTCCATGTCCCAAGCAATAAACGATACCTCCATGAGATCTTAGAGCACCTAACTGAAAAATCAGCTAGTAACCCAGCTACAAATCTTAAATTGCTTAAGGATCTCTTGGATGAACCCAAGTGGCGAATGGACCAAGGTGCACGACCTAAACTTGACGTACAGTTGGGCCTTAGCCACAACTAACAAGGAACCACACTTAGGATATAATAGCAGTTGGATGAGGACGATTTCAATGATGAGTATGAATACTACTATTCTTCCAATGATGAGAGCGAAGAAGAGATTGACACGATAGAGTACAACACACAGAGGGGCATGATATTGAAAAAACAAGGGCAAGCTCCAAACCATAGAAAAAGAAAATCTTTAGACTTGAGAAAGGAGTCACACGAATGGCCTGTGACCACACCTCGTTGGAGCACATAGGAGTGATTGATTATGACAAAGTAGGTCTTGCCCAACCAAGTGTTGCTCAAGACGGAATCACCATTAGAGCTATGACCTCCAGGAGAGACTTCCTCTTCTAGCAAAGACTGAGAGTTTGATTTTGAGTCAGAACTAAGCTCAGATAGTGATCCTGAGATACCCCGGCCAACTAAGACCAAACACACTAGAGGAGACCTACCAGTCCACCTTAGGCACCGAAGGTCGAAGGAGGAAAAGAAGAAACAACTTAAGGATTTGCAAGCTGAGGAGCTGAGGAAGCCGCAAGACCTACTAAAACGATTCACAAGATTTAAGAAAGGCAAGAGGGTAGTGGTCTTGCTAGGAGTCAAAATTTGAGGGCAAGCAAGTGAGCCTATAGAAGGACCCGCCAAAGTCAAGGAGGCCAATCTAGCTGAGGAATGGGAGACGCCTCGACCTATTTTTATGGCCAACAACTTGGCCAAGGAAGGGGAGGCAACTCTTGTTGCTCTCTTACAAGAATACATAGATATATTCGCTTCATCCCTTGATGAGCTGAAGGGGGTAAATCCAAGTGTAGTGACTCCTCATAACATCTCGATGACATCCAATGCAACGTTGGTCAAGTAGCGATCGTATCCAGTGAATCCTAAACATGCTCACATTGTCAAGGAGGAAATCGATAAGCTACTGAGAGCACGATTTGTTTATGAAATTGAGCACACAAACTAGGTGTCACCCATAGTGATCATGATGAAGAAGAATGGAAAAATCAGAGTGTGCGTAAATTACAAGAAAGTCAATGCTGCCATGAAGAGAGACAATTATCCACTGCTATACACCGAGCATATGCTCAAGAGGGTGGTTGATAAAGAGGCCTACAATTTCCTAGACGGCTTCTCTGGATACAATCAAGTGCAAGTACATCATTCGGATGATAGGCACAAGTCTGCTTTCACTACCGAGTGGAGTGTCTTTGCCTACATAGTCGTGCCTTTCAGGTTGACGAACGCACCAGCCACATTTCAAAGACTCATGTGTGCCATTTTCAAAGACATGCTTAGGCAAGAGTTAGAGGTATTTGTCAATGATCTATATGTCCACTCCAATTGGAAGGCACACCTAGGCAAGCTCCAAGCAGTCTTTGAAAGATGCAAACTGTATCGTCTCTCATTGAACCCCTTGAAATGTCAGTTCTGGGTGAAGCGCAGATGCATCCTAGGGCACGTGGTGTCAAAGAATGGCATTGCCACCAACTTCTCAAAAGTTAGGGCTATCATCGATCTTCCACCACCAACCGACTACAAGGAAGTTTTCAGTGCTTCCTCAACCATACAGGATACTATTGACGATTTGTGTTAAACTATGCATTAATCGCTAGGCCTTTATACAAATTATTGGTGATATTTGAATGGAACGAGGAATGCCAACGTGCATACAAAGAGTTGAAGAAGGCTCTAACCACAACACCAATCTTACAAGCCCTATACTAGACCATAACCTTCTATGTTCACATTGACACCTCTCAAAGTTTGCCGTGGGGGTTGTGTTGTGCCAACCGAGTGAACACAATTTAGACTATCCAATGAGCTTTGCTAGCAAAAAACTCATGGATACTGAGTGAACTACTCCACCACAGAGAGGGAGGGGTTAGCCATGGTGTTTGATGTAAAGAAATTTCGGCATTACCTTTTGGCCACACCTTTCGTCTTCTTTGTTGACCATCAAGCCTTGCTTTATCTTGTTAACAAACCTTACGCTACACGGGACACATTGCTCAATGGTTACTTTTTCTTCTCGAGTTCGACTTCTTTGTGGTTGTATGCAAAGGGAAGCAGCACTACATGGCCAACCATATGCCTTGCATACCCATAAGAGAAGCCATTGGACATGCCATCACAGAGTCGACTTGCTAGATGCACACCAATTTAACCTATCCATCAAAAGGGACTTGTATAGAGCTGACTTGATGCCATTATGGGTAGACGACATAGTCCAAGTGCTTGGGCACGAACTATCAAAAGACCTATTGTCTAGAAGGCCCGACTTAGGTGACTCATCCTAAAACAACCCTATTAGTTGATAGTAGCACAACTCTATAGGTTAGGGCACAACACGGCTTGCTACGTAGATGCATATGCAAACATGAGATGCATGATGCAGAAGCACACGATGCAATTGCGAGAGGGCACTTTAGCAAAGACATGACAACTCGCAAAGGTACTATAGTCTCAAATGTGGTGGCCTACTCTTTTTCAAGATTGAGCATGATTTTTAAGGCATTGTGACGAGTGCCAACAAACCAAGGTACTCGTTCGTAAGGACAAAATGGAGCTAAGTCCAATCATTGCAAGACAACCATTCAAGAAATGGGGGATTGACTTCATTGGGCCGATTAGTCCTGCGGCACAGTACTCACAAGCCAAGTACATCATCATTGCTACAAACTATCTCACCAAGTGGGTAGAAACATGAGCCACGAGTAAAAATGATGTTCAAACCATTGTTAAGTTCCTTTAGGAGCAGGTGATCTCATGCTTCAACTATCCCATTGAACTAGTTAGTGATAAAGGCACGCACTTCATTGATGAAGTGATTGCTCACCTCCTGTCAACCTTTCTAATCATCCATCGAAAATCCTCACCCTACTACCCTCAACCAAATGGCCAGGCTAAGTCTACTAGTAAGATCTTCGTGAATGTCTTGACCAAAGTGGTCTCTGCCTCGTGTAGTGACTGGGACAAAAAACTGACGGTAGCCTTATGGGCCTATCAAATAGCCTATAAAACAATGGTAGGATGATAGACTCCCTTCAAGTTAACCTACGAGACTAAAGACATTCTACTTGTAGAGTTCCTTGTCCCAAGCTTGAGAATAGCCACCCAAGAGAGATGGGACAGAAAAGAGGCATGGGCTAACCATCTAATTGAGCTAGAATGCTTATCAGAGACTTGACTTCTAGCCACCCACGCAGTGCTGATTTGCAAAAAGGCATGTCACAAGAGTTGGTTTGACAAGCACATCAAGCAGTAAGAAATCGAACAAGGGGACTTAGTGTTATTATACCCAATAAGGGGCCACAAACAAAAGATGAAGTTCAGGGGATTAGGACCTTTTTGAGTTTGCATTATTAGTTGAACCGGCAATGTAGAGCTCGAGACCCTACATGGAGAGGGCATAGACTTCTTCAACATGGGAGCTGCATAAAGAACTACTACCCTCCCACACATCCACCCACTGCATGAGTCTCCCCATGCTCAAGCCCCCTGTGAAAGTCCAAGTTATTGTACAATAACGAAAATTGAGGAGGAAGATGAGGAGGCAGTGGCACCCGCTTACCTATGCATAGCGGTCAAACACTGCCCAACAGACACATACCTTCGATGCATTAATCAATGAGAAAGTTGATTTCAATATCTTAACTCGTGATCGTTGGACTCACATTAGCCACCCACAACTACAACCTACCAATGCCAAACTCAATCCATTTGGGGGTCAATTGTATGCCCTTCTAGGAAAGTGCAAAGTAGCACTCTCTATTGAGTCTGAAAGCATACCCATATTCTTTTACATGTTGCCAAACACAAAAGATGTTGGTCATGAATCACTGCTAGGATGCTCATTTAAAAAGCAAGCACATTGTAATGTCGACGACTACGAGTCACAGTGTATTCACCTTGCTATTGGCAATGTATGAATAGTCACAGCTTTCAACAACAAAGGTAGTGCGGCTCCACCAAAGCTCACAAGGCCACCGGATAGAGGAACCCACCACCACCAAGTCTAAGGAGGGGGATCGAGACTTGTCATAACCTGCCATGCCACACTGTCAACATAACACTAAGATCAAATCTAAGGCCCCTAAACCCTGGTTCAAGTGGGTGCCTAAACATCAAGGACTGCCGCCTAGAAGCATGCAATCATGGCCTCGTAAGTCTAGGAACTAATACTCGAGACCTATAGAAGGCAAAGAAGAAACTATAGGCACCGATGAATGGTCAAGCCGCGATGGGTCCCCAAGACCTTATTACAAGCACAAGGCTATTACGAGGGCAATGCTTGGATATGGGTACCTAAAGCTAAGTTGGCCAAGCACTATTCAAACGCCACCCTCAAACTCGACTATACAAACCTGCACGACAGGTCAAACACTAAGGCCGCAAAAAGCTCAAGCTATGAAGCCCATAAAGCCTAACGTCATTGACCCAAAACCTCAACGAGTCTATTGGCTGAAACCATAGCTTGATTTTTCCAAACCAATTCAACCCAGTACTGTTAGTGCTATTTAAGCCTCACAGACATCTGGCAGCACAAAGTCAGAATCCCAAACCAAGCCTTAATGCACGACAGGCCAAACCACTCACTCTGGAGTAGCTACAACTGCAAACATCAACTGCTAAGCTATCAGGTCCAGTCAGCCTAGCCCCCAGCAAGCCTTAAACCTTATTACAAACGGTGTTTGATTCTTACCTTGGCCACAGACTTCACTGAAAATACAAGGGATAACTTAGTGGGTTGCATTTGGCATTTGGATGCCACGTTTACCACCTCGCTAAAAGCTATGACCGATTAGACCTAGGTCTCTTAGACAAGCCTTTAGCAATGGAGGTACACGCGCTACCTTGCTCATGGGAAGAGTCAGAATTTGTGTTCATCAAGGCTCCCTAGGTAGCCGAGACACTCATAGACACTGAGATTTCCCACAAACAAGCATGCAAGAAATGCCTCATTACATCTTATGACAAGAGCATAGTCCTTGCCACCGACCAGGAAAATGCAAAGGTGAAACAGTTGGTTGCTAACCACTCCTCTTTCTTGTGCCAATGGTATGCTCAGACTGCAATGGGAGCAAGAACGCTACCAAATCATGACCAACATTGAGCAGAGCGTTGAGCAAAGATGTGCAATCAAGACCTCAGAATATGACCCAACTTATGTCGCCCTAACCTCTTTCTTGCGCCAATGGTATACTCTTAGAAGCAATAAGGCTACCAAATCATGACCAACGTTGAGCAAAGATGTACAATCAAGACCTCAAAATATGGCCCAACTTATGTGGCCCTAACCTCCTATAGAGTGTTGACCACCATCCACAACCTGTGCCAATGCAGCAATGCTGGAATTGCTACCAAGTAATTTGATGAGGTGAACCTCAATGGCTTCATGCAGAAGATGATAGAAGCATCGGCGAAAGCATTGGCCACATGTGGAAGACCCACGGGGGGAGAATCCCCGGCCTCCAAAGCTAGGAAGTCGTTGGTCACCAAAGGCCTCTACCATTGGCTTTCGGAGTGGTCTTAATAGCCATCATCAAAGAGGCCTTAGGGGAAACACAAGAATATGAGGAAGTTAGCGAGATGCCAAATAGGTCCCATCCACACCAAGAACAAGAGCAATCCAACAAGAGGATGGTGAGTGACAAAGAAGGAGAGTGGCAAGCACAATCTAGCTAAGGAGGGGCCAAGAAGTTAAAGAAAAAAAATCCACAAAAAAGGTCCGAAGAAGAGAGCAGAAAGAAAGAAAAAGTAGATCTACAAAGAGCCCAAAGTGAGTCCAAAAGCACCAAAGAAAGAAGAAAGAGAAGGGAAAAGTAGGAGGCGAAAAGAATAAAAGAGGAATCCAAGAAAGCTAAAGAGGAGATGAGGAGAAAAGTAGAGCGAGAGGTCGAGGAGTTAAGGAGGAAGAAAGAAGAAGACATAGCCCTGGCCATCCGCCTCTCAGTGGAGCATCCTTCAAGGAAAGAAGAGCTGGCTGCCATGAGCCCTAACGAAGAACAACGCCCAAGCACAAGCTCCCAAGCACCCAAAAACATGCCACCCCCAATAGCTGAGGACAAGGCCAAGGGTCTAATTAACCCCATCCCACCTGTCCTAGTGTCCACCACCCTAGTCTTTGCACCCACCCAAGCCTCTTCTGCCATGATGGATAATAGTAACCTTGTGGCTTGGGTGCAATTCTTGGTCAATAAGGAGACAACTCAAGGTGCAAGTGGAGGAACTCCAATGACAGGAACAAAAATACTGATAACTGCAAATGTGGAGTCCAGACAGGACCCCAAAAGGCAGAAGATAGAAGCATCTACAACCATTACCCCCACCGCAGTGTCGTTGTCTGCAAACTACGATGAATATATTCAAGAATTCCTGTCCCAACTGGAAAGAGTGAAAGAGGAAAAGAAGGTGGAAATTGTCGAGCTAGAAGTAGAGAAAGATGCATTAGCAACTTTCCAGCTTGAGAAAACCCACCAAGTAGCCGGGTATCAATGAGAAATAAGTGAGCTAAAGGCAGTGCTCATGGCTAAGGAGGAGTAGGAGGACAGTTGGTGAAGAAAGCTTGAAGATGAAAATCAAGAGCTAATGGGGCTTCAAAGGGAGTACAAGCTCTTAATCCTACAACAAGAAGAGCTGCAAGGACAGATAAAAAGGGTCCAAGATGCCATGGAGGTGCTCGCAATAGTTGGGGAAGAAGAGAGAGAGCCCAAAGATACCAAGAAAACATGGACAAGTTGGAGAAGATGATGGATGTGGAGCTAAAAGAGCAAAAAAGTCTAGAAAGAGAAATCAAAGAGCAAGAGTAGAGAATAAGGGCCTTAGCCCAAAGACATAACAAAAGCGTGGAAGAGATTAACAGAAGAACAGATGAATGGGTAGGCAGGAGTGAAGGACGGATAAGAGCCTTAGCAAACCGACTAGCCATTGTAGAAGGTGACAAGGTGTTAGCAGAAAGTAGGACGGAGTGCAAATAAGCTTGGAAGCCCAACGATGCACCTTCCTCAATACTCTCTTAGATGCCAAACAAGTAGAAGAGGAAGAGGCCATTGAATCATTAAGGAGAAAGCTAGGGATTTCCCGCCTGCAGGGCTTTAAGACACGAGCTGCACATCCAACTCCCAGTTGCAGGTTCCAAGGAAGCAGAGCCATGAGAGCTCAAGAGTGAAGCTGAAAAGGCAGGGGCCACTCCTAGAGGCTGGGCCAAAGTTTGAGATGAGATAGCTAAAAGAGGAACTAGTACCACAACCTCCCTCTCCAACAACTAGAAATGCAGCAAGAAGTGGACACCACTGCCAAGAGAAAAGCCGAACTCAAGAAGAAAAGGGTAAGGATGTTGGAGCAACCAAAGAGAAGACTAAAAGCCCAACCAACAATAGCCCCTAAAGTGCCCATTCCACCATGAGTAGATTGCTTCCTAGTGGATTGGCATGCAGAGCTCATAGTATGGGAGCAAAAAGAAAATAGACACCAACCCTTCGACTTCACCTTTGAATTCCCCTCTACCTTATGCAAAGTCCTATCAACACCAAAGTGGTGGAGAAGGTAATAAGCATGGGAGGAGGCTAGGTAGTAGGTGGAACCAGTTGAGGAGAAGAACCCGACACAATGGGGAATGGAAGCACTCAAATACTAGGAAGACAAAGTCATGGAGGTGGACGGCAACATGGATGTCGTTTTGCAATACACTACCCTTTGAGAGAAATGGCCCCACATATATGCCGTATCCAAGAAGGGTAGGGGTGGATTTCAACCCTAACATCCATGGTAGATATGATTTTCCAAAGATATATAACACAAATGCCACCAAGCTGAAGGACGCCCTAACCTTCTCCGAAACCAATCTATGGGAATCAATTGCCCATTTTCTCAACAAGTTCATTTTTTTCCCAAATCTTGCCTTTATTACTACTTGTAATTATCTAAGATTACTTAGGGTACTACTTAGATAGGAGCCTATGCCATAGGAGCACCATCTCCCACCACTCTTTTTTTTATCTCAATGCTGGCATATATAGTTGTGCAATGGCTAGGCTAATGATGTGCACTACCCTCTTGCCATCTCTTTGTGCTCTCTTGCCAGCTTTTTGCATGAGCCTTTTAGAAGATATGAGTGCTAGCTGATTCTTAAAATGTAATCATCCTTTTTTCTCTACTACCCCTGTCAATGTAAGGATTAACCAAAAGGGCTACATGCAAAGCCATGCATTCCTTAGCAAATCTATTGGGCCCCCTCGAAATGTAGCTACTAAAGAGCATCAGGATGATGTCTAGCATGCTCCCTCCCAATGTATCTCATAAAGTGCAGCTACTACTGAAGAGCATTAGGATGATGTCTAGTGTGCTCCCTACTGAAGAGCATCAAGATGATGTCTAGCATGCTCTCTCCCAATGTATCTCATAAAATGTAGCTATTGAAGAGCATCAGAATGATGTCTAGCATGCTCCCTCTCCCAACGTATCTCACAAAAAAAAAAAAAGAGAAAATAAAGTAAAGATCCACAAAAGCAAAAAGAAAGGTACAAAGAGCTTCTCATGTAGCATCCGAGTGCCACAAACACTGCACCTAGGGGTTCTCAAGTTAGGTGCATCCAGTGGCCTCGATCAGAGTCGGTTCCGTGCCAAACCCCTAGCCCTCCGTCTCCCCACTTTACCCTTAGGGCACATTAAGGGCAAGACACACCTAAGGAGTTTTGCACTCACCTATGGTTAGTCCTATCTCCCTAAATCACACCCACAACACCTCCCCTTGTACACAAACTAGGTCCTCAAGTGTGGGACAATACCACAAGTTTCCCTGGGGTTTGAACCAAGTGCTAGTTTAACTAGCACAAACACCCCGCACTACATGGTGAGGTAGGCACATACCCCAGGGTCATGCACTTCCTTTTCTTTTCAGATACATTCAACAATCTGTCGATTAAGCAACTGACTTCGGAGGCCCCTGCTACCCACTCAATCTACTCTCGGCCTCCACAATCTCACATCCATTTAGTGATGCTTCTTCTCCTCGTCCAATCTTTACGAAGCCCCATCACTGACCCACATGGCAACCCTTCAACCACCCGAGCCCTCATCAACAAGTGCCCGCAAAAGTGCCATGGGACTAGCACTCAGCTATAGGAGGGGGGTAATGTTAACCCCAGTACAAAGAAATCAAAAAGAAAATTAAAAAGACATAGGGCAAAGCAGAAAACAACGGTCCAACTAAAGAAATAAGAGGGTAAAAGCCCAAGTGCAAGGGAAACCTTAAAAGTTCAGGGCAAGCGCAAAAGAGGAAATGTGCATTTTAAATATAAAAGCACACTTTAAATCTTTATGAAAGAGCACCAGGCTCCCTCCTATGCAATTTGTAAATGTATATGGACATGGGTGAAGAAACAATGTAAATAGGATGGAAATATGGAAAGAGGATCTAGGCTAAAATGGCCGGTCATGTAAAAAAGGGATGGGTGCCCAAAAAGGATTAGGGCTTGTATAAATGGCAAAAAGTGAATGAAGAAGCTCATTCTTATGTGTGGCCAAAACTAGCTCTCCTCCTCCTCTTCTTTTTGTTCTTGTTATTGCTTGCTTGAGCTTGTGCTTAAGAGAGGGAGTGTGAGGGAGTGAGTGTGTCAGGGTGAAGAACTGTGGTGGAGAAGCTCTCCATCTTCTCCTCTCTTCTTCTTCTCTTCTCTTGTCTCACACGCGCAACAATGGAGCATGGAGCTTGGAGCTTGAGGATTGAGCTTGCACCTTGGATCATGGAGCTACCGGGGTGGCTGAGGGAGGAGGCAACTCAATCATGCATAGAGGTAAGCTCACTACACTCATAAGTGTGAGAGCGCGTATGGCTATGTGAGAGGTAGCCATTGCACTTAGCTTGAAACACTTAAAACAATAAGCGATCCCTAGGTCTCGGCAGTCGAACGAGAAGCTCCCATAGTTATGATTACTATTTTGCCCTAGTGTGTGTCTTCCTTTTGAAAAAAAAGTAACCTATGATTTCTACAAGCGAGTGGGTGCATAGGGCTCAATTAGACTTTTTGCTTTTTAACAACTTGTGAAGCCATAAGACAATGACTTACAAATGCAAGTCATCAATTTGTCTTCCATGGTTCAATTGATTCCTTTATTTCCCTTTGTTCTTGTTTTCAGGTTTTTGGTCCTATGGCTCAGTTGCACAAAGTTGTATGCATGTGAAGGGTGTGACACCTACATGTATGCAAGCGTGGTATGCAGGCATATGTGTGTATGAAGATGCGTGAGCTAAGGTACATGTGTACAATTGCTAGTAGGCTAGAGTGCAAACTATTTTACACATAGACGCACAAAGATGTGCAGTACAATGGTGCACCCGTGAGAGAATAGTGCACTGAAGGCCGAGTACATGTGTATGTGTGATGTTAGAGTGGATACTAAGTGCAAAATGTAAGTGTTGTATGCATGTGTGCTAATGCGGTCATAGTGTGCACATGCACTCTTTATGTTAGTGTGAGTGTACTAGGGGAGTGCATTATGAGGTGTACAAGGCATGCAAGGTGCACCGCATGCATGATGCACTATGGTATTGGGCAAGTACAAGCATGCACTATTGAGTGTGCAAGTGCACTTATGAGCTTGAGGGTACAATGTGATTAGAATCTGATTGCAACTATGGATGAGGGGAGTTAGTACCATTGGATGGATCCTGTGAGCCTTGGGTACTTGGCACACCTATGGTTACTAGTGCACATGGATGCACTAGGGTACATGCATAATGCATGGTATGTGTGCATGTGCATAGGGTGCAATGGTGCTCCTAAGAGGGTGTATATATGTGCACTAGGTTGGATAAATGGTATGGATGTGCAACTAAATGCTATGCGGTGAGTACTAGGATGTAGGTGTGTATCCTTAAGTGAGTGCTACAATGTGACTACAAGGTCACACTTGCCTAATTGTGTTAATGGCTTACATGTGGACTGATGTGATTGTGTGGGCCACTCAATGTGGGTAGATCTAAGTTATGTGTGCATGGATGCACTAAGGTTAATAGGTGTGCAAGTGCAAGGGTAGCATACTAGTGTGTGTAGTGCACACTAGCATAGTGCACTTGCACTATTGTACTTATGTGTAGCACTGTAGCCTTTTGTAGTGTGTTAAGGATGGGTGTTGTGCACTAAGTATGAAGGTTGAGGCACAAGGGTAATGTGCTCTATGTGCAGGATGTAATAGTGTGCCCTAAGGATGTGAGAGTTGTCTATGCTTGCAAGGTATGCGTGCAAGATATGTGTGCAAGGATCCATGTGCATGTGCATAGGTCTAAGTGCATGTGCGAAGGTCTAATGTGCAAGGATCTACATACAAGGGTCTATGTGTAAGGATATTGTCTATATGTGCAAGGGTCTATGTGCAATGTCCCCATTACTTAGTTTATTTTAATGTGCATATACATTCCAAAGAAAATTAACATGTCGTACTTTTTTTTGTCTAAAATACTAGCTCTAATTATGAAACTATATCTCGTTATGAAGATAATTAATGAGGTATTATATGCCAGTTCATGGAAGAAAGACTTGGGAGACCCTCCCAAGACTAGCTTATTAAAACTATGTTTGTGGTATATAATAACAAAAAAAGAACTAGCCTAGTGGATAGTCACTTGGCAGTTAAGCACACTTGGTGACGACATTGCCGGGATGGGTGACTTCTCGGGAAGATTTTCCTACAAGCTAGTGGGAGCTTCTCGCGCGTAGCCAACGGCGCCAACAAAGCCTTCGTAGCTCGTTGCCAAGTATGCCAAGGCCAAGATGCCAAGGTCTATGCCTTGGTCTCCGCCTTGGTCGTGAGCCTTAGAGTGACGGCCGCCACCACGCGGTGCTCACCTATAGATTCATATATTTTTATCTTCATGCTACAAAAATGGATCTCCCTCTCTGGCATCATTAATGATGTCATCAGAAGTGCTAAAGGAAAGCATTCTCTCTTTGTCATCGAAATACACTAAAAAAGCAAGCGTCCTCTCTTCTACCCCCCCCCCCCCCCCCTTGCAAAACTATAAATTGAGGGCTTGGGGATGACCAGAAAGAGCGACAAGAGCAATCTTGACGGGACGAGATACTGATCGAGAAGGAGGAGACTCTATTCCATGAGACAAAGAGACATTATTCCATTCAACCCAAGGAAGGGGATACGCTGAAGGTCTCTCATCCTCTTTTACTCTGATCCTAGAAGAGAAGACATTGAAGAACTCTATCCTATTCTATCATATCTCTACTCTCGTCTCTATTCCATCTACTAGAGAGAGTGAAGTATTGCTCTCCACAAGGCAAGAAGAATCATCCACAAGGCCTACATCATTGAATCCTGCAATATCCATTATCATCATCAAGAGTCTTACACCCTTGCCAACCGGTATTACTGTCGTGTTCTTCTTCTTCTTCTATGAATCATATTTCCATCATGGTCCTAAAGAAAAATAATTCAAAAGCAGAAATCACGAATGACCCTACTATCATGGAAGCAACAGTTGGAGTTGCAAGCACGGGAGTTATTAACGGAGTCATAGGCGCGGATAACAACCCTTTACCAATCACGATACCACATGTTTTTCTAAAAAAGTTCTATCCAAATAAGATAAGTCTCTTGAGAAATATTGACTTTAGGCTAAGAAACTTGGTTACAAGAACTGGGAAGTTAGAGACCCCAAAATCTAGATACCCCTAGTTGAATTCCAATGGGAAGATTTCATTATGAGAAACTCAAGTGTCAATTGCTACTAGAATTAAGCATCACTTGAAAGTTGCATGATTGATTGAAGTCATAACTACTTGCAAATATCAATCTTGTTTGTGATCTTCTAGATTAGATCTTGATTGAATTAAGTATTGGAATAGATAAAAATTGAGTCCTATACCTCTGCCAAGGATAGGTCCTAAATCCCCATACCAAGAGAGGATGTTTTTACCGCTGTGGAAGCATGGACCGGGCTTCGATGGCGAGAGGTCTCCTAGCAGGGATCGTATTAAGTAGGAGGTGGATAAGGTGCTAGGGGGGCTCTAGCTAGTAAATCCCTTTTCACACCTAGGAACTACTTGGTCCCCTATATGGCTCAACTTTTACTTGGGACACCTATAAATGCTAGCTATAGGTGGATTTGATCTTGGTGACACGCAGATGTGCCAGATGAGGCAGCATATGAAATTGTAATTTTTCTCCTGTATGGACAGGAGAACATAAATTATGGAATATAATCAATGAAATTGTTTTATTCTGATTGTATGTCCATAAGTAAATTACGTAAACGAACAACTGTGCATAAAAGGATTTTAATTAATGAAGGTGTTTTTATATGTTTCACGTAATGTGATAGGTAATTAGATAACTAAGAACTTCCATAGAGGGAAGTGGGTGGATGGATTCCCGACGAGCGAATCCAGTCCTATGGTAGGGTGGTCTCGATTAGCCGAGAGGTTTCCCCAAAACAAACATTAGGAAGAAACTCTAGGAAGGGCCGATTCGCTGATTTACTTAGGGTTTGGTCTCAGAACCCAAACTGTAAATTATCTTAGGGGAAAGGTACGGTGGCTATGCCAAAGCACTGCAAGGGATTTCATAAATCCTTAATCTGCTACTAGAAAAAAGCGTTGTACTCCATGAACCAAGGGTAATGGTAGTTCCTTCCAGATAAGAAGCCTCTCAAAGGACACCTCTTCGAATGTGAGTTATTGTTGATAGGTGACTATTAGGTCAATGAGGAACCTTCAGGTCGGTCCTCCATGGGTAACGACAGGATGCTTCCCTTGCAGGGTAGACCTATGGTTAATTAGCCGGACAAAATCTGATCATTCTAATTAGAGTACGGATAGCAATGGCCAGAAGGTAAACACTGGGCAACTACTAAAATGTTATCCGTTAAGAAATCAAGGTGGGTACGTTACACTATGTACGCATGTAAGGATAAGGTACAAGAATGTTAGTGTGTATATGCGAGTGTCTAGTGTGTGGGTGTTTACGTGCTAAGATGTTATGTGTGCACATGCAAGGGTTTATGTGCACTTGTAGGGATATGGGTGCAAGGGTGTATGCTCTACATGCAAGTGTTTAGGTGCACATTTGTGGACATGCAGAGGTTTGTATTAGGTGCAAGAGTGCATGCTCTACATGCAAGTGTCTAGGTGCACATGTGTGTACATGCATAGGTTTGTATTAGGGTTTCTGTGCACATGAACAGGGGTCCATGTGCATGTGTGAGGGTCTACATGCACGTGTCTATGTGCAAGTGCACGGACCTATGTGCAAGTGCCTATGTGTGCATGCAAGGGTGCGTGTGTAGAGATGGTGTGAGTGTAAGGGTCTAGGTGCATGTGAAAGGATGTGCAGGTGTAGGGCCTTATGTGCAAGAACTTAAGTGCGAGTGCCTATGTGTAGCCATTTATGTGCATGTGTGAGTGTGTATGAGCAAGTGTTTATGTGCAGCTACAGGGACCTATGTGCAAGTGCATACGCATGCCTGCAAGGGCCTATGTGCACATGTGAGGGTGAGTGTGTAGGTAGGGATGATATGCATGCAAGGGTCTAGGTGTATGTGCGAATACTTGAGTACACGCATGTGTAGGTGTAGGGGCCTATGTGTGAGAACTTAATGAGTGCCTATGTGTAGTCATTTACATGCACATATGAGTGGATATGTGCAAGCATCTATATATTCATGTGCATGTGTAGTTGTCTATGTGTAGGGGTGTTATGTGCAAGTGCCTTATGTGCAAGGGTGTTACATGCATGTGCAAGTGCCACAACCTATGTGTGCAAGGGTCTATGTGTGAGGTTTTATGTGCAAGTGTGTCTATGTGCATGCGCAAGGATCTTCATGCACGGTTATTCTAAGTGTAGGGGTCCTAATAACTACACATGTTAGGTCCTATGTGGAGGGGCAAGTGCACATGTCCAAGGATATATGTACAAAGGGCCTAAGTGCACTACTTGTGTGTATGATCTATATGCACGTACATGAAGCTATGTGGGAGTGATTATGTGCATGTGCAAGGATCCTATGTGTGAGGGTTTGGTTGCACATGGGCAAGGGTTCATGTGCACATGTACACATGCATATGTGAGGGCCTATGTGTACATGTACACATGCATATGTGAGGGCCTATGTGCACATGTATTTAGTCAAGAAATCTAAACTTATCAAAACTACATGCTGAACCCCCCCCCCCCCCCCCCCCCCCCCGCCCCCCCAAAAAAAAAAACTACCTTTAAATTTATGAGCCCACCTCCTCCTTGGACTCCCCAGTGTCTCCCACCACATGTGGGATTACAAGGAGTCATGCTGACTATGCCTCCTCCCCACTCTCTCCTTTAATGCATCATGAGCTTAAATCATGACAAACATAATTTAAAATGGATTGCATCCAAAGGATCCTACCTCCTTAAAATTGATGGTAGGTTGCAATGTTTGTTGCCCCTTTTATGGCATCTTTGATTCCTTCCTTAAATGGGTCCTCCTTTGTTGGTGGTTGTGATGTGGTGGTTCTTCCCCTTCCTAGGCTCTTCTTGTAAGAGCGATTGTTGTTGCCTCTATCCTATTCCCTTCTCTAATGGCAATCGTTTTTCTTCTTTCCTTTGATAGTTATGAAGGGGACATAAGAGAGATAGATCAGAGGTGGAGAGGTGAAGGGGTTATGGGAGACAAAGATAGAAGATAGATTAAGGGGGTAGGGTTAGGAACCATGATGATGGTGTGGCAAGGGGATGGGGATGAGGGGATTAGTGGTGGGAAGGATGGTCAGTTAGAGGGAAGAAGCGCATAGGGTTTTGATGGAGATAATAATATTGTAATTACTAGCACAAGGATGTTAATGATAATGATGATAACTGTGGCGATGATGTCCACCTTTAGGAAGCTCACAGCTTACCATATCCCTACCATTGTACACTATTGGTACCTTGTGCGAAAAGCATGACTTGTTGCCATGAAAGAGAGGGTTCTATGGAGAATTAATCATGGTTGGAAGGAAATCAACCTTCATCTATATATACATATTTTTTTCTTCCTTTCTTTCAACCTATTGTGGCTAGGAGGCTACCTAGTATCAGAGATGATAGCTAGGAGGTTTGCACCACCTATTGTTGAATATCATAGCCATTGGGTGGCTAGGACGAAGTCAGGCTGTTGCTATTTGGGATTGGAGGGTTGCGCCACATGTGATGACAAGGTTGTTTATGGGTGGGGCAGGAGAGTAGTTGATAGGGTTGTGGGTAGGGCAGGGACACAGTCAGTGGGCAACACGAGGGTTAGATGATGACGACGATGATGAAGATGACAAAGAGGATGGATATGATAAAGACAATGGAGGCGGCTTGATAAGGAAGGATGGGGCTATAACTTAAGCCCCATATCAAACAAACGACATTTTTTGGGTTTTTTTTTCATTTTTTAACTATTAAATAAATAACACTAAGTTCTAACCTGTAAAAAAAGATGCAAATCTACTAACACTAACCTAAAAAGACACTAACCTTTCTACACTAACTTTAAAAAGACACTAACCTTTAATAAGGCCACTAACAAAAAAAAAAGGGAAAAAAAACACCAATGGTCCTTATAAGACCTCATGCCTCCTAATCCTCATCTAGAACTCAAAATAATCTCTTGTGCTTTCACACCACGTGATGATAATGGCAACTACTATTTGACACTCTTACCTTATTAGTCCTAGTCGTGATTGTGACCAAAAAGCCAAAGGCTAGAAATGGAACCAAGGTACATAATTAAGCACGAGAACAAATATCTAATCACTAAAAAGCATTTTAGAGTTGGCAAGGTGTACCCCTCCTATTCCACTATATGAGTCATGCAAGCGACCATGTGCTTAATGTGTCCTTGGTCCTAGCAATGGAACCAATATGTTGGCCAACACGCTCTCAATATTTTGGGGATGTTGCACACCTTCTTATTGATTGAAAAGATTTGAACATGTAGTGCATTGCCTAGCTCTCACCTAACCACTTGCATGTCACAAAAAACCACACTCGTTTGTAGTAAGCTCACTTGGCCCACCTTCAAGATTGAAGATAGCACTTGGCAAGCTCTACGATCCAAGAGTGTACCCCTTTTCTTCACCCTTTATGGCTTTCACATGTAAGGAAGAAGCATGAACATAGGCGTGAGAGAGTGCTCATGAGGAAGATGGAGGTTTCACCCTTGGTCCCTCATAGTCATAGTCCCTCTCTCAATCTCTCTCCAACTCTCTCTCTCTCTCCCCCTCACTCACAATGGAAAGCAAGAAGATGAGCACACTCATGAGTAGCCTTTTCCATTCTTTCTTATCCTTGAAAGATAAAAAATTCAAGGTTAGGGCTTTCCCATCACCATGGGCATTCAACCCACTTTTTGGCCTAGAGACCAGTCTCCCCTTGTTGCATGCACCTAGATCTATTATGATTTGACTATTTTGTACATTGCTTGCCACATAATCCAATACAATTTGCAGGGGATAGAGCTCAGCTCTCATTCTCGATCTTCCTCAAATTCTCAAAGAAAATGAAAATTAAAACTTTGATTCTTCAAGGTTCTCCCTTCTCCTTCATGTCTTGCATGCAGGTAACAATGGGGCTCTTTTTACAAGCTTTGGTTGCTGAGTTTTCTTTGAGCTCTCAACCACCTCTGTCTTCTTTGGATTCACCAAATTCTCTTCTCTTGCCATTGCCTTGGCAGTTTGCAATTCTTGACCTCTACTTTATTATCATCTTTGCCCTTCTCTTCCTTCCTAGGGCAATCCTTAGCAAAGTGTCTACCTTACTTGCACGAATAGCAGGAATGAAGGAAGGGCCCAAAGCGCACTTGCAGTAAAATCTTGAAGCATATAGCCCTAGAGACTGCAACATACTCCGAGATCTTCTTGTGATGATCCCAAAGGATGTAGACCTTCCAATATAGTTTGAGAACTTCCATAAGAGTGGACATTGATGACACATAGAGCACTCTCCCAAGAGTACTAGCTAGCATTGTGACCTCATCATCTAGCTAAATAGGAAGATCTGGATACATGATCCATATTGGGAAGTGAAGTACATTCTTAGGAGAGAATGAGGGGCTCCATAGGGCATAGCTAGCATAAGATTACCACAAGCTATAGCGAAACCAACAAATTGTTGCTTGATCTTGTCTAGTGAGATATCGACCTTGGCTTTATGTAGGACCTTCCTTGTCACTTCAATTTGCTTCATTTCATTGAGTCACGCCTGCTTTTGTGGATTTCCTTCTCGATCAGGCTGGACCATTCCCCTTAACAACTGCACTATTGTCACAATTCATAGTGGTTTTGTTCGTCATTTGCTTTTTCCCAATCACCGACTTAGCCACCATTAGTGGGCCAATAGCCTCTTGCCTCCCTAGGGTTCTACGCGCATGCAAGCGTGTGGCTGTGGCATGTAATAAAGCCTAGAGTAAAGGCTCTGAACGTTTAATGCAATGCTTTCTCTTGCAACTTATTACATATACTCCTAACACCCCACATGTGTAAAGCTTGAAATTCACAACTTCATCCTTGAGAGTTGAACTTAGCATCTCACGCATATGCCTTAAACGCTGCTCTAAACACTATTGGGCTGTTCTCTTGGACCTTGAAGAGCAAGGGTCAAATAAGTAAGTTTCACTTTCAGGCCAAACATTCACACAGACGATTCAGCTGCTGGGTGTTTTCTTAGACCTTGCACAACATGATAATTTTATGTTTAGCTCAAAAATTTACACTGAAGAGACGGTTCGTAGCTGAATGGCCGAAGACTGGAGAGGGCTACTGATACTGTATTCATATCCAGGGTTGTGACAATGATCAGAGCTTGGCGACAGTTGACATTCCTCGGTCCATCAGTCTTACTGCCCCTTCTACTGACAGGTGTGCTGCACAGCTCAAAGCAAGCTAGCTTGTAAGAGCTTGACGTTACATTCTTTCTTTAAAGAAACGATAGACAGAAAACATGAGCATGTTGTCTTATCGAATGACAGCTAACTGTATTAGATCTGCCTTGTAATATCACTTACACGTTCATGTCAGGAGTAAATGTACTCGCACGATGAACTCCTGGGAATTGCAGTGGAAAACGTGATTCCGAGAGAGCTTAATGGGAGGATCTAATAAATCTCAGAATGGACTCCGAGTTTTACGGAAACACATGATCAAACAAGGATTTTGAGCAACACTACAGCAACACATCAGGGTGAAAGCAGGAGAGGACATGTATACAACGGGTTGGCTGCTGTATGTTCAGAAATTGGTATGGTTTGTTGCGGCTTAAAGAAATCTGTTCAAACTGTTAATTGAGGATGAGGCAACAGTCCAGAAGGTCATCAATCAACCTGAAATTCTGGCCAGTCGATTGCCTCTGATTGCCCCACAAAGGTCCTGGCAATCAACTAGCTCAAATTTGTGGTCATCGAAGTTCATTCCGCCCATCCAAAGTTGTGAATTCCCCTTTTCTTTCTAGGCATATGGCCATATATGTAGAATACAATGAAATGTCGTTCATTTCACAAATGTGTGAATTTGGAGGCCAATTTGGGTAACATTGTCATTTTAGCTGTCAAATGATGCCTAACATTTTGGGCAACATTTCGAAGCGAAATCTTGAAAACTATATCAAGGCATCAAGGATAAATGTGCGTACAATAAATGCTATTTTCCCAAATTTCCATGCCAAGTGCATAAGTGGAGGATGTTGCAACTATAGGTCAGGAGTTGCTTACTAGTAATGTAGGACTTCATGGAGTATTCCAAGCTTAATCTGATGTCTTGTCTTGTCACGAGGTTAGTGTCAAAATAGTGTGACAAGGCAGTATGCACTCATACCATATTAGAGAGATAGTAGGGTTTGCAGGGAGAACCAAAGAGTGTATGGCAAACATTGAGAGAAGAAGAAACTCAGAGAAGACATAGAGAAGAAAAAGAAGAAGATGAATGACGAATCATTGAATCATGCTAAGCGAATCAAGCGGATATAGTGGAGCCAAAGCTCTGAATATGACTGCATTGTCTTGTCTGATCAGCTGGTAGCACCTATTGGGAATCTGCATTGTAGAGGTAGAAGGTAATGCTAAACATGGACAATTGTTGAGGGTGCTGAACGCAATCCTTAGGTGCCATCAAAGTTGAGGAAGAAGATCACCAGCTATAGATGAGAACTCCAAAGGGTGAGGAATCATAAGGTGGCCTGCTAGATGAAGGAATCTGATCCCAGATAGACCAGGAATTGCACAATGCAGCTTGGATGGAATAGCAGGTGCATGCGAGAGATGGAGCCAATCTCGAGGAGTACCCAGACAGCAAAACATAGTGTGGGATGATTGCGGTTGGTGATGAGAAAGGTCTCTTGATTATGGAGCAGCCAATAGACTGGTAAACGCAGTCTATAGAGGCCACAATATGTCAAAGGCAAATGTCTGGAGCATGGAAACTTGATGCTAGTAGGAAGGAGAGGTCGCCAACAAGAGAAATCCAGTTACCAAGTGATGGATGATGACGCCTGGTGGAGAAAGACTATGTGCAGCCCAAAACACAGGTTGGAAGGTGTGGAAGATAGGGCACCTTGTGCAGGGGAAGATGGAGACCATGAACTACAATGTCCTCCATGTGGGGTATGAGCAGTAGTGGAGAGGATGGATGAGAGTAACAAGATGTCGGAAGGAATGAATGTGTGGAATGGGGTGAATGGGTGGAGTGAGTGCTGTATTTATAGGCACAGATTGTCTCAATTGGCACCCGGATTCTCTCGAGAGGTGTCCATATAGCCTTTTTGGGGTTGTAAATGGAAACCAAGAAGAGGAACGGAGGAGGGAAAATGTATTGAATGACTTGGTTTCTCGACATCCCCTCTCAGGCCCAACAAGGAGGGAAAAAGAGGAGTGAGGGAGAGGAAAAGATCAACCCAGGGATCCCGGTGTTCTACTTGTAAGGTAACATGTAGTGAAGAACAGTAAATAGGATAAGCTAATAGAACCTAAAACTCAACCTTGGGAGAGAAGCCACAAGCTCTGTTACTCCATGTTGGAAGGTATACGAAGGCCTAGCCACCAAGCCATGGGTGAACCATCCAAAGCCCCAAACTAGGAAGAACTTGTAGATCTTGGGTGTCAATGGTAAAAAGATGATGAGTAAATAGATGAGGAAATGGGCGAGGAAATGGGTAATGTGGCATGGAGATGTCAACCACCCCAAGGGTTATCGAGAAGGTGTGTGAAGAACTGTGGAATGAGAAAGGACCCCCTCTAAAGCCAAAGGAATGGGATCTCGTGAGCCTATCTATTTTAGTCTGTCAGTCTGTCATGTGTTGGTTGTGAGCTCCATTAGAGTCTAATGGAGACATAGGAGCTCTAACTGTGTTTTTTCTAGGTTTGTTAGGCAATGTAGAGATTTTGCAACCCTTGCATGTCAGTTTCCAGCCTGTGGATGGCCACGTCAACATTATTGCTGCAGTGTCAGCTGCCACTCCATTTGGCACATCAGTGCCACATTATCTACCACATCAATGTGTAGTTGGACCACACAATTGGCCATATTCAGGCTGCAATCGGCAGTTTAGCTGGTTTTCAGCTATTTATAGATGATGTTTTGGCTGGGGCAGATCACTTCTCCTTTTGCCCCTACAGGTGCTTTGTTGGTGGCTCTAGTCTTCTCCATCTCTAGCGTGGATAGCAGGTTGCATACTCTCCGTCTCCATCATTGACACCGTCTTTGTCATTGTTGGTGTTGCTATCATCATTTCAGCTTGGTTTGGTGCCCTCACAGACGGCTTTGGCTATGTGCAGGGATTGATCAGTCCACTCCTTTTGTATTCAACATTCTTCTTCAATCAGTGTAGATTTCTTTCATTCATCTCTTGTTGTCTTTCTCTCTCTTTCTTTTTGTGTTTGTAGTTCTCTTCCGTTGTGCTCTCTCACATGGTATCATGGCCAAAGTGAGTCCACAAAGTTACCTCATCAAGGGGTTCCCCACCCCCCCCGAGATTTTCAGCCATCTGCCCCTTGCTGGAAACACAATTTTTTTGCATTTTGTTGATCCATACGACTCAAGTAGGACATCCATAGTCTTTCCTTCATGGAGATGTAGCTGATTTCCATTGTTCAGGACCGTGTACATCAAAACACAGATTTTTGTGGGTGTTTGTAGGTGTTGAAGATGTTTTATGGTTCGATGGCTCTGATGACTTTGATGAGATCTCTCATCATTGCTTTGAATGATGGCAGGGTCATTGTGAAGAATGGAGGTCTTTGAGCTCTCTTGTGCGGTCTCACCATTTGGATCACCATTCTCCTTCTCCTCCTCCCTCTCTGCATGTTTTCCATAGAGCCTATTCTGTTGGCTTCAAATTATCTCACATGGCACCACCATTGCAGGTGCCCACTCCCTTTTTTACCCAAAGAGGACCGGCTAGATGGTTCCAAGTATTTGCTTTGGTCTTGTAAGGTGGAATGCATACTTGACACCTTTGATGTTTGGTAGCTTGTTACCCTACCTATTCTAGGTCTTGTAGAGAATTCTCTTGTGGGAACAATGGATTGTGTAACCCTCTAAGATCGTCTTAACTCTTGAGTTCAATCCTTCCTTTTATGAACTTATAGGATTTTGTCCCAGTGCATGTTCACATGTTGAAGGTAGCGGCATAATTATGGTCAAAGCTTGTGCCTTGGTATCATAAAAAGACGTTTTCCCACAGGATTACTCTTGAGAAGAAACTTTGGATGCTCAATGTTGATGACTCTCCTACCATGAAGGATCACATCAACAAACTAGAAGACACGAGGGATGAACTTGCATGCCTTGGGAGGACTATCTTTTTAGAGGATATGGTGATGATTCTTTGGACTTAATAGCTATCTCTGAAGTTTGATGTGTTTTACACTAGCCTTCTAACATTGAGGACTCAAGAAACTCTTCTTTGGGACAAGCTTGCCCTCTTAGTCTTGGAGCATGACGAGTAGCTCAAAGGGATTGGTGTCGGTGGATTGGGTAGGTTTAGGAGGGACGTAGAAGGCGAAGCCAAAGGCTAATAAACAAGAGGATAAGAAAGAGAACACAAAGGATGCTAAGAAGAAGCCCAAATGCCCATACTGTGGGAAGAGCACTCATCTGGAGGAGAAGTGTTGGTAGAAGTATCCCCAGTTGAAGCCCAAGGAGTGGTCTAAGGATTCAAAAGCTACCCTAGCTACTGTCGAGTGTGTCTTCATCCATTTCTTTGAGGAGGATACTGCTCTTGCTTCTTCTTCTAAGGAGAAGCCTTGGCTCATGGATAGTGGGGCTTCTTCCAGTATGACTTTATGTCAGGATTGGCTTCAAGACATGCATTTCAGAGGGGGATTCGTCACCATTGGTGACAGCTCTTCCATCCTCGTTTGAGGAGTGGGAACCATTCCCCTATTACTAGAGCGGCAATACTCTTCTGCCAAAGTTCTCTATATTTCAGATTTGGGCTTTAACCTATTGTTTGTTCATGGTTACCTATGTTGTAGCCACATGGGATGCTGTAACTATGGAGAATGCTTTTTCAGGCACGGTTCTCAAACTTCTCTTAGTGCAAGAGTGGGGTGTACTCTTAACTTTTGCAAGTGGAAAGTGTTTGTGGGAACACAAAAGTCTTTTAAAGTTTGAGGTGTATGAGTAGACCACAATGGCAAGTTTTGTTCTAACATGTTTTTTTAGTTTTGTAGAGATTGTGGTATTTGGGTGGAGAACTCCCATCTGAACACGCCATCTAAGAATGGTATGGTGGAGCGTGCCAATTGGACCATGCTAGAGATGGCATGATCAATGGCAAAACATAGGAGTTTACCTCATTCCCTTTGGTGTGAGGTAGAGGCTATGATGGTTCATATCCGCAACAAGTCCCATACTTCAGCATTGAAGGATACAACTCCCTATGAGGCTTCCTTTGGGAAGAAGCCTTCCGTATCCCACTTGTGTACCTTTGGATGCAATGCATATGTCCATGTGGACATGAAGAAAAGGGGGAGCAAACTCGACTCCAGTTCATAGAAGCTTATCTTCATGGGCTACAACATGATCATGAAGGGCCATTGGCTCTACAACTCCAAGAAAAGAAAGATTGAGGTGAGCCGGGATGTAATCTTCGACGAGATTGCGGCTTTCGAAGATCCGATTGATGGTTCTTCCATTGCTGGTGGTTCTTTGTCATCAATACGATCTCCCTCCCCCTCCCCCTCCCCCTCCCCCTGGCCCTCCCCCCCCCTCCCCCCCTGCTCCCAAAAGAGGAAGAAAAAAAAACCCCCTAAAAGAAAACCATCGGCTCCTCCCCTTCCTTCCATGTTACCCATTAGCACCCTTTCTTTGTCTGTGACTCCTCCCCCTCCTTCTTCTACTACCCTATCTCCCTCTCCTTCGACCCTTGATAGCTCCTTTTTCTACCTCATTCTCAAGTGTTTCTACCCCTTTTCCATCTCCTCAGATTTCTTTTGGGGGGATTTAGCCATCATAGGGCGAGTATTACAAGGATGTGAATTTTTTTTTCTTTGCCTAGTATTTGATTAAAAGTTAATCAAATGTGTAAATGTGACTTGCACATGTGAGATGCATGTCAATTATTTGACAGTGTGGGACGTAGGACCTTGAGATATCAATTGGTGCCAAAGGAAAAAGTTGTAATAAGTTATGCTTGACAGGTACTAGGTGGTATCGGGTGTCAAAAGTTGGCCTAGAATATTTAATTAGCCATTAGTGCGAGTGGTGACACTAGGGAATTGGCATTAATTAATTAATGCGAGTTTTAGGCTAATAAGTGCTCAAGATTACTTGGGTGATAAATTGGCCTAGCCAATTTAAATGTTGATTGGTTAGATTTTTTTTGTTTGGGAGCATAGAAATAATTATTAAATCAATTTTGAGAATTTATGTTATAAAAATTAATTTAATGGGCTGGATAATGCTGGAAATTCAGATTACAAGGTTGCCACTGGGCAAAACTTGCCCATGCAAGTTTGGGAAAGCTGAATTGGGGTTGAAGGGAGAATGAAGTCTTGTTTTTTGCATTTTGGAGTTGTTGGGAAGATAGGTTTGGCTGCTCCTGCTTGCTTTTAGGGCCATTTCTCAGCCATTGAAGACCATTTTGGTGAAGACGGTTTCAAATTTCTGACCAAGGGAAGTTGGTGATTGCGGCTGATGCACTTTCTCTTGAACATTACAACCTTTGATGCTCCGTTTTGTTGCAAATCAGAGTAGGAAGCATGAGAGTGTGCACAAGAGGGAGAGAGAGAGCTCAAGTACAAGAATAAGATCTTGTTTAGTCAGTTGTTCAAGGTACAACTAGTACACTCTCCTCAACTGTGAGTGTGTACTTTGGGCTGTTTATATAGCCTCTGGAGAAGTTAGGATTAGGGTTTCCCCTTGCTCCCCTGTCCTCCAACCCATTTATACCTAGCTATCCTTATCCTCTCCAGTGTAAGGAGAGTTCACATGCTTACTTCTCAACACCCCCCCTCAATGCCAGGTGACCTTGGATAAAGCATGATAGCATGCCCCCCCTTAATCCACAATGAGATGCCTTTATAAATCAAGCTACAAAAGAAGGTTATAGGTAGAGAGTGTTACAAGACTCAAAAGAGTCGGTCATCTGTGGATTGGGAGGTAAAGTTGGCCTTTAATTCCTTAGGTACTTCTGGAACATTGTGACACTTACTGGTGATATGCCCGGTCTTTTTGCATTTATTGCATTTTATTTTGTCAGGATATTTTTTCTAGCAATTGCTTACAATATGCCCTTTTTTGTGACAAGAGCACTTAGTAGAAGCTGTATGGACTAACACTTGCTCACGAGAAGTAAATACTAAAGTCCCTTTAGTATGGTTTCTCTTTTCTTCATCCAGGCAAGACTGGATGGTACTTGCCAAGGTTGGGTTTGGGATATTAGTTAGGGTAGTCACAAGGGTTGGAAAGACCTTCTTCACAGACTTCAGAAGGATGACAATGGCATCTTCATCATGAATGGGTGCTTGAATGGAGGCCAGTTGTGCCATAAGCCCCTACATATGTGAAATAAACTTGTTGAGATCTTCTCCCTGTTTATACCCCAAGCTAAAAAACTCAATCTTTAGAAAGATCTTGGAGTTCTTCCCTATAGCGCCATAGAGCCTTTCAAGTTCATCCCCCTTCTCCTTGGCAGTGGAGAGTTGGTCAATATGATGAATTAAAGATTCATCTAAATGAAGCATGATGATGGCTTGAGCTCTTTTATCATCTTTCACATCAAGGGGATTGGATGGGTCAATCACTTTGGTCCCTTTTATAAAGGGCTTGTAGCCTTGTTCCATCATTTTATATTTTACTAGGACTTGCCAAGGATGGAAATCTTTTCCATTGAACTTGTGAATTTGAGGCCTTAGATTTGCGTAGGTCATGGCCATTATAGGAAGGTCTTACCTATTGCCTTGAGCAATGGCAGTGTCTAGTGCTTTACAGGTGGCTAAGTACAAACCAAATAGCAGAACTGATAGCCCTATAAATGATAACCAACTTTAAAGTTGTAGAGATGAAAAAGGTTGGAAATCATACATATGTAATATCTCAAGATATGATTTTGGAGGTCCTGTTCTTGGAACAACCCTTGATTTAAGCTTTACTGTTTTCCTAGGTTTCAATGAGGTGAGCTTTGACTGGACTTCAGGCTCCTCCTGACAATGTGACCTATTAGAGGAGTTCTTGGTGGAGCACAGCTTATCAATCAAATCTATGCTGTGGGATGAATCAAAGGAGAGCATAATAACACTCATTTCTTTGATTTACCAGCAGCAACCAGTAAGGAGCATCAGTTGAATGCATTAGTAGTGCTAAGAAGCACTCTTACCAATATCCATTCTAGTACTCGTAATGTAGGTTGATCTTTATAAGCTTAATATTGTCCATGGAATGAGAAGTACTTTGCATTTAAGCTCCACAGGGCAGGAACAAATCTTGACAAGTGTTTTCTAGTGAGTAAAATCACTATTGATAATGCCCAAGTTGAGAAAAAATGAAAATGAGTGAGCTTGAAGCTCCTTGGCTATGGCTGCGAGAAACGCATAGTTAGGGTTTGACTGATTGCAACCACCACAGAAGGAATTTCTCCAAACCCTCTTAGAGGAAGATAGCCCACTGGGGGGGCTTTGAAAGCTGTATGGTGGCTAGGAGGATTGCTCCGTCTACAGGTCGCGCTGAGCTTTGGGAGATGTCGCCTGCAGATTTGTGCCGTTTTTTGTGTTTGCTGCAATGCTGCCCTTCACATCGCCTAATCCTAGCCTTTGATGTGCCACGCCAAATCGACCTGAGCTGAGAAGAATATCTCCAGAAGAAACCTGGAGGTGAAATGCTCTCCTTTGCCCTCCCCAGGTCCTCCAACAGAGGTGGGTCAAGCTGTGGCTATGGTGGTCAAGAGGTAAGAGGTAGAAAATGAAAGCTCATGTGCACTTATTGATGTAAGGAAGCTGAGGGAAGCTAAAGGATTAGAGATGGCTCTGATACCATGTTGCAAATTAGAGTAGGAAGCATGAGAGTGTGCACAAGAGGGAGAGAGAGAGCTCAAGTACAAGAATAAGATCTTGTTTAGTCAGTTGTTCAAGGTACAACTAGTACACTCTCCTCAACTATGAGTGTGTACTTTGGGCTGTTTATATAGCCTCTGAAGAAGTTAGGGTTAGGGTTTCCCCTTGCTCCCCTGTCCTCCAGTCCATTTACACCTAGCTATCCTTATCCTCTCTAGTGTAAGGAGAGTTCCCATGCTTGCTTCTCAACACCTTTGCTATTGGTGGATCCATTTGGGGCTGGAAAACTGGGTCAACAGCTTTATTTCACCAAATTCTCGCTATAGATCTCTAAATTTTCTCTCTCTACATTTTTCTCTTCTGAGCTTTGCTCCAAGTTTTATAGCAATCTAGCCATTGGAGGTGGATATTTTGGTGAATCTCTGTGGGTGCCTCCCGAGAGAGTTAGGGTGCCATCTGAGAGACTTCAGTGGGCACCACTCAAGACAATCTGTGCCTATAAATACATCATTGACTCCACCCATTTACCCCATCCCACACATTCATTCCTTCCACGTTTTGTTACTCTTCTCCATCCTCTCCATTGCTGCTAACACCCCACACGGAGGACATTGTAATTCATGGTTTCCATCTTCCCTTTGCACTAGACACCCTGTTTTCCACACCTTCTAGGTTGTGTTTTGGGCTGCAAACACTCTCTCCCCACCAGGCATCATCATCCATCACTTGGTGATTGGATTTCTTCCATTGGCAACCTCTCCTTCCTAGTGGTGTCGACTTTCCATGCTCCCAACATTTGGGTTTGATAGATTGTGGCCTCTATAGGCTATGTTTACTAGTTTGGTGGTTGCTTCATCATCAGGCAACATTCCTCGTCACCACGCGCCATCATGCTAGGCTGTGTTTTGCTATCAGGCCACTCCCTAGCATTGGCTTCACCTTTGGCAGACATTGATATTCCATCCAGGCTGCATTTTGCAGTTCTTGGTCTATTTGGGATCAATTTCCTTCATCTGGCAAGCCACCCTGTGATTCTTCATCCTTTGGAGTTCTCGTCCATAGTTGGTGATCTTTTTCCTGGACTCCAACAATACCTAAGGACTATGTTCCACTCCCTTAACAGCTGTTCTTCATCTTCAACATTATCTTCTATACCCTACTACCTAGAGGACTATGTTTTGCTCTCTCTATAGTGTAAATATCCTATAGGTGCTGCCGCCTAATCAAATAGGACAATGCAGTCATATTTAGAGCTTTGCTCTGCTATATTAGCTTGATTCAATGAGCATGATTTAGTGATTCATCATTCATCATCTTCTTCTTCTATGTTTCTTTGAGTTTCTTTTTCTCTAAGTGTTTGCTGTACACTCTATTTCTCCCAGAAAAACCCACCATCTTTGTAATATGGTATGAGTTCATACCGCCTCATCACACTATTTCGCCATGGTGTTAGAGCAGAGGGCCTAAGAGAGCTAAAGATCCTCTTCAGTGAAGAAGACAAACAATCAAATATTGTGGATTGGGCATCACCTTCACATTTACTCCCTATTTTCGCTACATCATTGGGCGATACCCTTATCTTTTTCTCCCTCCCATCCTCCCTTTACAGGTTTACCACACTGGTGTTGTGGCCTCTACATAGATAGGACCAACCACTGGGTGCACCTCATGCGGTAAGAACGGGCATACCAATCGAAAATTATTGATATCAACCTTTGCTTCCTACCGAGCCTGAGTATATGCGTCTTCCCCTTGGCACTTGTTGTGCCATCTCACCTTTTTGGCCCATAGAGATCACTCTGCATTAGCTCTCAGGTTTTTATGCTTTAGGCAATCAGACGCATCCAATGTGCAATAAACAGAGTAACAAGGAACAGTTGTCTTAGATAGATTTGCTGAAGGGGATGCCAAAATGGGATGGGGGATATCCCCTATCCTGTTCCCAACAGCTGTTGAAACCAGCCTTCCTTCTTAAATAGGGTGGTGATTGCTGATCAAGCACTTAATTACAGCAATCAATAAACAAGCATAAACTAAACTGCACACTTTTCCTTAATAATCTTGGACAATAGACACCTTGTTGGCCCCAAAACTGGCACCCCTTTTGGTTTCTCTTTAACTTTATTGACTAATGGATTGGGTACAAGTTGAGATTCCACAATCTTCTTGGTTGATCCAAAAGCCCCTTGCTGTAGATGCAATCAGCACACAAATTGTGCAAATTGCTCCTTAAATTTCACCCAGGGCTTGCTCTAATTGGACCCCAAATGGCCAAATGTTATCCCAAATGTTGGCATCTGAAGTTCCTGACAATACCACAAATTGTAGGTGCTGATTTCAGTGTACAGTGCCTTCTATTGATGGCACAGGTCTTGAGGTGACTGCTACACCCTAATTTTTGCAGAAATTTAGAGTTTATAGCAGAATTTTCTTTGCTGTTCACTATATCTGATTGAGATCTGCTCCAAATGGTTGAGATAAGTTGAGATCTTTTGAGAATGGGTTGAAGAAGGTGAGAGAATGAAGGAGAGTTGAAGGCAGAAGTGAAGAGATGGCAGTAGCAAATGAGAAGGATGTGCAGGCATGAAGTGCAGGAGAGAAGTCGACAGTAGAGAGAGAGAGAGTAAACACGATTTGTGTGTATCAACCAATGTGTTGGTATACAAAGATAAAGGAATGTATTTGTACTTTAGGGTTTACGAGGTTTTTACCCACAAGGGTGCATTTACATTATGAATAAATGGCCTTTACACCCAACAACCTCCCACTTAAAGGTTTGTAGTGAACCTCTAATCAACTTCCACTAGTCGTATGCAATGCTCATGCTGAGCCTTGCTAAGACTTTTAGTGAGCATGTCTACAGGGTTATCTTGTGATTTGATCTTGGTCAATGTGACCAGACCATCTTTCAAAACTTGTTGGATAAAGTGGTACCGCATATCAATATGTTTGGTGGGCAAATGAAACATGGCATTCTTAGCCAGATATACAACACTCTGGCTATCACATCCCAACACTGGAGTACTCATAGACATGCTGAAATCTTCAGCAAGTCTGCTCAACCAAATAGCTTCTTTGGAAGCTTCAATGTCTGAAATATATTCAGCTTCCGTTGTACTCAATGCTACGATTTTCTGCAATTTAGAGCACCAAGAATCTGCTCCTTTGGCAATGGTAAAGACATATCTGCTAGTGGACTTGCGAGTATCCAAGTCACCTGCCATGTTTGCATCATAGTATCCCTGTAGACTCAAAGCACCCCACCCATAGCATATACACTTTCTTTGTGTACCCTTTAGATATCTGAAGATACATTTGATAGCCTCCGAATGTGCTTTACCAGGATTAGACATATAGCGACTAACAACTCCCATTGCATGAGCAATATTTGGAGGAGTAGCAACCATAGCATACATAAGAGAGCCACAGGCTGATGCATTGCACTAGCTTTCATCTCATCCTTTGGGCTGTTGGCTTAGCTAAGTTTAATGTATGGAGGCAAAGGAACTCCAAGTGGTTTCGCTTCAGCCATGTTAAACCTGCCAAGTACTTTTTCAATGTACTTTTCCTGTGATAAAAACAAGAATTTCTGATTTCTATCTGTACTGATCCTCATGCCCAAGATATGCTTTGCATTTCCCAAATCCTTCGTAGAGAAGGTTGATTTCAGCTGATCCTTGAGATGATCAAGATTAGTTTTTGTCTTCCCAGCTACCAACATATCATCTGCATAGAGAGCAAGTATAATAGGACTGCCATCAGTATTCTTTGTGTACAAACAGTGGCCTGCCCTCATCTGTTAGCATAACATAATGCAAAGAGGGTTCAAATCTTAGTGGTTGCTGTCTAAACTGAGTAGACCTGCGTACCCAATGATCTACATTCTCTGGCATTGGCAATACATTACCAGGCAGATAAATTTCAGCACTTTCAGGCTGCTGCAAACCATGTTGAACATGCTGTTCATGCTGTTCAGCACCTTCATCTTGTGGACTAGCACCTGCATCTTGCTGTTCAGCACCTTCATGAGCATCTCTTTGCTGTCCAACTTCTTCTGGCTCAAAAATAACTGTCTGATCATCAATTTCAGCCTGCGGTAAAGCATCATGAGGTTCCTTTTCTGACATAGTGGGTGGTTGTACATGCTGAAATTTGACTCTCTTAAGAGTCTTCATCAGAGGCCAAAGCATTTTTCAGCAACTTTGCCTCATTGAACAATACATCTTGGCTGCGTACAATTTTCTTGGACTAAGGTAACCATACCCTATAGCCCATTTCACCTTCATCACCATAACCCATAAAAGTACCCTTGGTGGACTTAGCATCAAGCTTACTCAGTTCATTCCTGACATGTACAAATGCATCACAACCAAAGATATGTAGATGGTCATATGAGGCCGGTTTGCCAGACCAAACCTTCTTAGGAATGCCATTCTTTAAGGACTTGTTAGGAGAACGGTTGCAAATGTGTACCGCGGTTTTTAATGCCTCTCCCCAAAATTCATGAGGGAGATTAGCGGTGGATAGCATGCACCGCACTCTCTCACACAATGTCTTGTTATATGTTTCTATCACCCCATTCAAAGATTGGCTGTATGGAGTTGTAAGCTCCCTTTTGATACCATAAAAGTCACAAAAGGACTTAATTCAGCAGATGTAAACTCACCCCCATTATCTATTTTGAGACATTTCAGCTTTTTCTCTGTTTGAGTGGTCACAAATGCATGAAATGTCTTAAATGCAGCCAATACATCACTTTTCTTTTTCAACAAATATATCCAAAACTTTTTGGAACAGTCATCAATAATCAATAAATGAGACCAAATATGCAGCACCTCCCATAGATTTTATAGGCATGCTACACATATCAAAATGCACCAAGTCCAAAAGATTTTGTTTACGAGAGACACTAGAATAATAAGAATTTCTCACTTGTTTACCAAATTGACAATCATTACAAAAGTCGAGCTTTGAGCCCTTAGCATCAAGTTTTTTCAAAGAAGAAAGGACTTCAAGTCCCTTTTGACTCATATGACTTAATCTCTTATGCCAAAGCTCTAAATGAAAACCAATTTCAGCAATAGCAAGACATTTTCGGGTAAGGCTTTGCACTGTAAGCAATAAAGTGTGCCCTTTTTGCAGCCTTGTACAACGAGCATAGAGCCCTTCTTAAGTTTCCATAAACCCCCACCAAACATTGTGGTGTAACTATGCAGATCCATTTGTTCCATAGATAGCAAACTTTTCTTGATGCAAGGTAATATTTGACATCTTTGAGCACTAGCTCCCGACCATTGTCCAAAGACAAATGTATGGTGCCAATCCCATAAATACTACAAGCATGATTATTACCAAGGTAAACCTTGCCATAGTTGCTTGCGTCAAAAGTAGCAAAACACTCCAAGCATGGAGTTACATGGAATGAAGCACTAGAGTCTACTATCTATTCATCATCGCGATTGTCAATAATGCATCAATAACATGTGCTTTAGTAATTTGCATGTCTTGAACATGCGACCTTTATGGCCACAGTGATAACATGTGATATCTTGCTGCTTTTCTTTCCCTCTACTCTTACTTTTGCTTCTTTGTTTTGCATTTGCATTCTTCTTATTAGCTCTATCTCTGACATTGTTTGCTGACTACTGCCGTGCTAGCCGCTCACCATGGTTGGCCAATCTATCAAATGGACATCAAGAGTGCCTTTCTAAACGGTTATTTGGAGGAGGAAGTCTATATGGAGCAGATTCTCGGATTTTCTTCTATTGGTTTGAAAGATAAGATGTTTGGTTTGCAGAAAGCAAATTACAGGCTGAAGCAAGCACCGCGGTCTTAGTTTTAGAGGATGGATGAGTTCCTTAGGACTCATGGATACCATTCTACCCCTTGTGATGCGAACTTATATATCTGTACTACTTTAGAGGGGTTCGGCTATATCTTGCTGTACGTGGATGATTTACTTATCACTGGCTCAAATTCTGTTGTGATAGTAGAAATAAAGGCTCAGCTTTGTTCTACTTTTGAGATGACAAACCTTGGTCTATTGTCTTATTTTTTGGGGATGGAGATAGTTAGATTTGGAGGTAGTATTTTTGTGTCTAGTAAAAGTATGGTTTTCAGTTAGTGTATCAATATTGTACGGATCAGAAATGGCATGTGGCTACACCTCTCGATCCCACTATTCATCTTTCTAAGGATATTCTAGGTCAGAGCACACCTATAGATTTGTGGTAGGATTTGTTAGTTTGCTTAGTTAGTGTTTTACTACAGCTAGGATTTCACATTGGATTGCATGTCTTTATGTTTTGAGATATTTGTGGTGTATCTATTGTTATGGCCTAACTTATGGATCTGGTTTATATTTGCAAGGGTATATTGACTTTAATTGGACAGGAGATTGTGACACCCGGCATTCCCATAGCGGCTACCTCTTTACCTTGGGCACGACACCCATCTCTTGGGTGAGATATCTTAAGCAAGAGATGGTGGTGGTTTTCACGGCCGAGGCTGAGTATTGGGCTCTTTTTGATAGTATCATGGAGGCTATCTACTTGAGGAGCTTATTGGCAGCTTTACACTTTCCATGCGACTCTCCCCCCATTGTCTACTGTGACAATTAGAGTGTCATTGCCCTTGCGGACAATTTGATCATTACATCATATGGGGGTTCACTTCCACTTCATTAGAGAGCTGGTTGAGCTAGGCACCATATGCCTAGAGTTTGTGCCTTCCTTGGACAACTATGCAGATATATTGACCAAGTCGGTCAATCGGTTGGTGTTGTAGTATATTTTACCCAAGATCAGCTTGGGTACACCCTCATTTACTTCTTTAGATTGACAGGGGTAGGTTTTAGCTTTGCTGTCCACATCCCGTTTGTGGAGGACATTTCATTCCAAGCTGCCCATTGCTGTCTACATCAGTCTGGTGCCTGTTTCCAGCCTCCACCGTGCTGTTCTCTCACTTCATAGCCTTCGCCTTGCTGATCCAACCACTTAGTTGTTGTGTCTTGCTGCCTGGTAACCCCTCTCCACATTTGGCGATTGCTTCTTGATCACTTTCTACTATTGGCGACCATCCAAAGAGTGTGGCTCTGCTGGTTTTGCTATCACCTAGTTGGGAGGACCACATCAGCATTTGTGTTTTCAATTTTTTGCTATCGCCCAGTTTTCTTCTCTCCTCAAGTACTTGCATTTTCAGTCTTTCTCTCTCCTCATTACCTTTTTGCGTCAGATCTAGCTTCCATAGCTGCGTTTGTTGGTGTTTGACTCTTGGAGGCTTGCATTTTGCTGCGTTTTGAGATTTGCCAAGAGTACGACCACTCTCCCGCTTAGTACCTTTTCCTTGGCCCTTGAGGCATGAGAGTTCGGGGTATAGTTTTCATTCTTGCACGGTTTGTTTGCTACATGAGCATTGTATATCTAGTATTTAGTCATTCGTTTAAATTCCACTGTGTTTATTGTCTTTGAGTTACCCTAACTCTAACTGTGTTCTTTTGAGTTTATGCTTTGTCATATGCTTTCATTTATGTTGTTGTGTTAGGGTATTTCTTCATAGATGGGATGGGTGGGATTTGTAAATATCGTGATGCACCAAAAGAAAAATCTCCAAGATTTGCAAGTGAATGAGAGGGATTACCTTGTCTTCTTGCTTTTGACCCACTTGTATTAACATTCACATATTGATATGGGTCAAGGTTATCATGAGTACTTATACCCATGGCCTGCACATCAAAGAGAGTTAACACAGGTCTACTTGAATGTAAAATTTATGCACATTGCACCAATTTTGGTGGGATTGGATAGATGTGGCACCATTCCCATGTCAGTGTGTCCTCTTTGAGTTGGGAGTTCTGGATCTTCATCAATTTCATACTCAAATTGTTGTGTAGTAGCCTCTAGGATGTAGACAGTCATTGGTATGATATGCTAGAGGGGTAGGCATATGACAAGGTAGATCTTGAGCATGAGGGGTCAACCCTTGCCTGACTCTCTTTGTTCTCTGCCTCAGGATCTTTGCATTTTATATTCAGTGATAAGGTGCTTAGATCTTGGAGGGATCCCTTCAATCTGAGGAGGGTCTTGTGTTTGCAATGGAGACTGTGAGTACTATTCCCTAAGAGTCTCCATGGAAGGGGATACCTGTGCCAGAGAGAGAGGCTCTTAGGAACTGAGACATCTCTTCTTGTATTCTCACTCACTCTTGAGTGCCCAGCTTTCTTGTCAAGGCTGGGGTGTCAATGTGAGCAGCTACCTTTGATACAATGTAAAGGAATGCTAGGGCACACAGAGCGAAACACAGAAAGTATGACAATTATAGACCACAATTTGTAGAATGCTCAGATGGTCTCTTGATATGTATATTGGGCATAATCCATTCCCATTTGTACATTGAGAATATCATGCAAAATTTTTCATCCTTTGATGAGCTCATATTTGAGCAAGGTGCACACTTTCCACAGGTTTTTGTGCAATTTATGAGTCAACAGCTTAGCAAAAATCTTTTACACATCACCCATGAAGGAAGTAGGCCACTGACATTTGAGAGAGGAAGGTGAGGGCGCCTTAGGTAGCAATTTGATAGCTCCCTCTTTTCAAGAATCAAGCATAATCCCCAGTTTTCAAACTTCATGACAAAGTTCCCAAGGTGCAATGTTACAAGAGTTTGTGACTTTGGTTTTATGCTGTGATCTAGTCAAGTGGGATCAATAGATTATCTGCCTCTTTCATAGCCCTGGCCCCTCACCATGATCCATGCATTTCAGCGCAAGAAATTTGAATTATGTAGGCTAACATGTGCAACAGGACTTTAAAACTCTTGCTTCATAATTCCACTGAAAGATAGGCATTGAATTTATTGAGGCTTATGTGATGCCTTGTTGATGTGAGTCGGTTCACTAGACTGTACTGTCATGTAAATAGGATTTCTGTTTGTACCTTTTCTGCATCTCAATTAGGCATCACATACTGAGACATTTACCTTGTCCATACTATTTTCTTGGAGTTCCTAGACTACGTCTTGTTCACGTTTTGTCATGGTGCTATTGGTTTTGAACAGCACAGCAATTATTATCTTGCTTGCTTATATTGGCCTTATATTTGAGTTTGGTTTTCTGATTTTGAACAGGTGTAGTTATATTCTATTATGAGCTATGGACATCTCAACAATTTTTGAATGGAAGACCTAGTCAAATCAAGCATACTCATTTAGTGATTGGAGCAGCAGCAGGACAGGGCTTGGCAGGGCAACTTCAGTGTAATGGTTAGTGAACATGTAGACTACCATGTGTAGCATGCTTTGTACTTGATATGAAATTTTCCAACTAAATGCCTATCCATCCTGACTTCAAGAAGATTATAAAAGTCATTTGCAACCTGTATTATTCAAGGCACAATCTTGCCTGGGCAAGTAAAATGAGAATATTTTTGTATGGCAACCATAATTACAGAAATTAGCCAGGGCTGCTTGATCAACTTTTGCTGGGCTTTGTCATTATTCTCTAGAATTGGGATTATGTCTTTGATCATGTCCCAATTTTGGTGCAACATCAAGAGGGATTTGATGAATCTCTTCGAAAGAAAATGCAAGTTTGCTGCAAACAAGCAGGGATAGCTGCAAAATACAGATGTGGAAGGCCTGCAGGAACCTTAAAATGAGGCAGTTCTTAGGAAAATTAGGGGCTAGCATAGAGAAGAGGGTAGCAGAGAGAAAGCAGTGCAGTAGAGAGAAAGAGAACTGCAAAAATGCAGGCTGACATGGCATCGCTTGTGGCCTGCTACCAAAACATAGCAGTGGTCTGCCTTTGACTGTAAGCAGCTGACCTCAAATCGGCTGGATGGGTGTTGGATATCTCAATTAGTCTGAAGAAGGGCTGCGGTGAACTTGGGCAGGATGTAGACTGCAGAAACCTAGCAATTCACTACCACAAATAGGTGCCAGAGGCTCAGGAAGCATTGAATGCTGCTGCACCAGCAAACGTGATCAGCTGTAAAGAATATTGTTGTGAGAGATGCTGGTCTAGACTTCAATGCACCCACAAACAAGAATCTTTCAATTTCCAAGTAAGTTTCAATGGCAAGGTAGGGTCTGTGCTCTGATGTCATGATGGAACATGTGCCATGTTCAATTCCCAAAGACATATAGCCATAACAATTGAAGTAATTACTTTGTTTGTCATTGCCAATAACTAGTTGCACATGATGCTTCAATGCACCCCATAAAATATTTTATGAGAAGGGACCAAATGCGGGCTACTACCAAAATGCAGCAGTCCTTGTCTTGGACTGCATGCAGGTGACCTCAAATAGGTGGGACTGGTCCTCATACAACTCATGTAGAAGGGTTGCCATGAACTGCAACAAGCTGCAGAATCATGAAATTCAGCAATTTGCTGCCTAGAGGCTTGGGAAGTGCTGAAATGTGCTGCACCAGGAAACATGCGCAGCTGTGACTTGTGTTATGAGAAACATAGGTCTAGGCGGCAATACTCCAATGAATGACAATTAGCCAACTTCCAGGTAAGCTTCAATGCTGGGGTTTGTGCTTGGATGGCATGATGGAAACAGAGACACAGAGGGGTGGACAGCAAAGAAAGGAAAGGACACAATGTTGTCATGGTAGAAGAAAGAACCTAATTGCAGAACTGTGAACTGACCAACTGTACAGTGTATAGTCTATAAATAGACAGAACATGACTTTGGTCTGACCTTAACTATGGCCGACCTGTAGTCTATAAATAGACAGGAACCTGACTGACCTTACGTATGACTGACCTGTAGCAACTTATCTGCTTCTCACTTTCCAGATGTGCCAAGCTACAATGATGTTACAAATAGGAGGCAAGGTGGTGTAGGTTTGCAAGTCAACAAGATTAGCACATGGAGCATATTTTTAATGTTGTGTATTGTGGTGGGTTATATGCACTTATCAATTGCGAACGCAATACCACCATACAAATTGTGAAGATTTTCAAGGGTATCTGATCGCAGCTTGCTAAGAAACTTGGTCCTAATAGTTTTCTAAATTTGGCCATCATTTCAATGATAATCAGGTAATGTTTTGTAAATGGTGTCATGTTAACAGGGTTGAAAGCTCTAAGTGGCACAGTGAAGGGGATTTTGAATGGACCTTGCTTGCCAGCAAAGGAAGCTATAGTAAATTTTGTCACATTCTTTGTGCATCACACACAGAATGATCAAGTTGTTTTTTCTGAAATTGTAAAGTTTGGAAGCAGTTCTATCAGGAGGGTAGATCTACCTCAAGCTGTTCTTGGCATTTTTCTGGAATCACTTGAGGTAAGATCAAGTTCTCAGGTTTCTGCATCATTGAAGTAGGATATTTTGGTGATTTGGAAACTACGAGTAGTTGGTTTCTAGTTTCTTTGGAACTTAGAGGGGTCTATCTATATATCTGTACTGTTTTTTTTGTAATGCATGTGCATGTATGCACAGACATGAACACAGATATATGCGTACATAAATGGATATTTTTACACCTGGTTAATTTGTTGTTCCTACAGGTTTCAATGCCAAGCAGTAGGGCGACCATTTTGACCGATAAAGCTTCACAGGTAGTGATGAGGAGGCAGCATGTCCATGTTTCTGTTCAGAGAACTCATGAAGAGTTTGCACGCAATAACCTCATGCTTCAACGGTTGCAGACTTATATTGTGAGTGGGATTGTTCACCATGTGTATGGATCACATCTCAAGGCTTTCAAGCTGCAGTCAACTCATTGTTTAGTTTTAGTGAATGTTATATGCAAAATGCTTAGTTTTAGCACAACTCTTTTTGTAACTAGTCACTAAAGAAAGGCAAATTTACTTGCCAAATGCAGAATCGGTCAGAAGGTGAGAAGCAAAAGCTTCTAAGTCTTCCCAATCCGATCTATGTTATCTATCAGTTGGGACTACTGCCTCTGATAGCAAGTCTTGCCAGTCTGATCTATTTTACCTATTGGTTGGGACTACTGCCTCTGATAGCATTATCATATCTATGCAAAGTGCTTATAGTAACAAGAGATAGATCAGTTTGGGAGTTCCTCTTTTACTGAGAATTCCCTTAGATTATTGTTCCAAAATGAGCCTCTTTTCACCATGTAGCTAATCTTTTGTTGAGGTGCAAATTTCAGCCCCAATTGCATGTGTGATAGGGCTTAAGCAATAGAACATAACAATAGTCTCTGTTTAAATCAAGAACAATACTTCAAGCCTTAATATGTGCCATAATAATGTGACAGTTGTGCAAATTGTGAACCGTTAATCTTTCTTGGAGGGTGACTTATTTGTTGCCACTCATGCTGAGTGTAGTCAGCAATGCATACAAGCCCCAAATGAGGTCCAGTCTCCAAGTCCAATATAGATGCATTCACCTAAGTATATTGTTGCAAAGGTTTCTTTCTATTTACAACTTGGTGATCTAAAGCTAGGTCAAGGTTTGACACACTTAAAATGACTTATTGCAGAATTTTCTTGAAACAACTCTGGCAAATTTAAAATACAAGAAAGTTATTGAGCATCTTGTATTTATGGACTCAGATATTATCATAGTTGGTGATCTTGGATGCATCTTCAAGACTTATACAGATTTTGACATTGCTCTTACATTTCGCAACAATAAGTACCAACCCATTAATTCAGGGGTTATCCTGGTATGGGGGCAACCTGAAAGCATATCAAGGTACAAGATTTCTATGGAGAATGTTTTGAATCAATGTTTAGTCAGCATAGCTCTGAATGTCTTGACTATGTTGTGGCAGAGCAAAAGACTTCTTAGTTGAGGTGGTCAAACAGTACAAAACTAGATTCATCAAAGCCGCCAAGATGCTTGGTGACCAGCTTTCTTTAGCAGCCGTTGTTAAAGAGAATTCTAATGTCAGCATTTTGAACTTCAAGAAGCCATCAAGCTTTGTGGTTCAGATTTTGAAAGCAAAGACATTGTTTTTGCCATCTTTACTCTACAATTGGACTCCTTCTGAAGGAGCCGGACAGTTCCATGGCATGCCTGAAAATGTTAAAGTAAGACGTGTTCTTTTCCCTAACATGGATGGACTTTTTGATTGAAACTCATGGCTCTTCTAGGTGTTGTGTTAAACTTCATTGTTAGTAGATATTTTTTATTGTCACACTTTCTGCCTTGGGAATCTGCATGTCCACAGTGAAAATTGTTGTCAATTTTTTCTTGTCATCTTTTTCTACCTGCACATGCACTTGGCTTTCAAAAAAATCTAGTCCAAACATTCAGTGTAACTATTTCACTGTGCGAATTAGTTCACCCAGGTCATGTAGAAGAGACGAATTTAAAACTCTAGATGGTCTTTGAAATAATGTCTAGATGAGGACTTATTATGATGGCCTTTGAAATAATGATGGTTATGAGAATGCCTTCTCTCTACAGGTTTTGCATTTCAAAGGATCCAGGAAAAGACTTATGCTGGAAGCATGGGATTTCTACAAACAAAATCCAGCCAATCTATCGGATATGGAATGTCTTGTTTTGAGCAGTGGTCGAACGAAATATGACTTTTAAGTGTCTCATATTGCCAGTTTACGTGGATCATAACAATGAGGTTTTTTGTTCAAGTCCCAGGTGCAACATTATGGGACACCTATATTTCCCCCATTCGGATTTGTGGTGTACATGCCTTGCACTTTATGGGAGAATTTCTTCTTGGCCAGATCATGCTTATTTCTTTCTCAGTCCAGCATGGTTCTAGATCAGAGGACCCAAGCTGCTGCCAGGCAAGCACATCGGATGACACCATATTGGGATTTTTAGAATATGTGCACATGGGACAACATGATACTTGTATATGTAAGTCTACTTAGCTTGCACTACATTGCTCTTTTGTTGTCTACTGAGATTTTTTTGTTTCGGGCTTTAATGAGGTGAGCTGCTCAAGAATTGGACCAAGTTGATCACAAAAATACCATCTCTAACAAATTCAAGCTGTGCAATGCAGGTATTAGGTTTTTAAGCATTCTTTCTATCAAGCAGGATCACAGTTAGTAACATGGAAGTGTATGACCTTGGAAAAGAGACCACCATTTAGTTTATTGCAGAATGGCACACCTTTGATATGAAAGTTTATACGACAAATTTCAACCTGATGAGATGGACATACCAAAATGTGTATGGTTTGACATAAAATGCAAAAATTTTCAAAACATAAATGAGCAAGGTTCTATGCAGCTGCATGCCTTGCTTATGCCTGTAGATATTGATGATGGACATGACAAATGCCTATGCATTGACATGAAACTGCAAGCTATTTTTTGTCAACAAATCAACAAATGGATGAGCAAGGTGCTATTCAGAGTGGATATCTTGCTTATGCCACGACATATAGGCGAATTCCAGTTTGAAGGTGTTTGCATGTTCAAGTCTCACTAAAGGTCCTCAGCTCTTTAAGTATTGTTTGACTTGGGAAATTTGCCCTTATTACATGATGCAAGAAGAAAATTTGTTTGTACAATGGTTGGTTAGCCTCACATCATTCTGAGAATACTTGACATCATATTTTGTCATGTGGCAGTAAGATAAAAAGTACTTGAACAAATGTTTACTTTGTCTGAGATGTTATAGGAATACAAATGATGAATTGCAGCTAGTTCAGGAAGGTTTCCTATGACCATAAAATGACCTCCCCCTGCAAGCTGCTGCTGTCTGTCCAGCTGATGTATGGGTGAAGATCGATATCGGTAGGGAATCCATACTATTTTTCTCTGATAAAAGTTTCGGACTAGCTGTCATGCAGGCACATGGCGTAGAGTGTGAGATTGTGCCAAGGGAGATGTGGGTCCAAGCCCGGGTTGAGACATGACGGATTTGACCATGCCCCTTTTAGGGGCCTTTTAATTTGTGGGCCCCACAAGAACCTGGTTACCGGGTGAACCTGTGAAAATCTGTGGGGCCCGTGCTGATAAGTATCCACAGCCCTGATGTACAACCAAACCCTCCCCTCCTTGCTGCCCAATCTTTGTTTGCTGCCTGTTTGCCCGCTCCGTGCTCGCTGCCAACCACGTCCTTTTTGCTACACTGCCCCCCATACCCCTCCTCTACTCTTTGTGCTTCTTTGCCTCTTTCCTCCACTTCAGCTGTCTCTACTGCTCTTTTCTTTTTGTAATGGGTAATTTTTATCATATCAGATCACTGAAGGCGTATAAAAGTCAGATGACATGAAAGATACAAAAGTCACAGAAAAGCACCAGAAGATATTGCCATATGCTAAGGAGCTAAATCCTCCCTAGGGAGAAGATCAGCATGCTGCACAAGATTTGACTGCCAGTGTAGAAGACCCTTGAGTGAGATGCCCATGGCGGAGCCAAATATTTTCGAAAGCATTCCAGGTGATCCAATTATGCCAACAGCCCCAAAATCTGAAAACATGGAACAAGACCTCCATGTGGTTGCATTGGGGCGGGATATTTGGCCTTAGCAAAGACCCAATCAAAAGGCTGCAGCAATAGACCAACGATCACTTGCCAAATATCTGATAGAAGAGCCCAGATTTTCCTAGCCAAAGGGCAGGAAATAAATCTATGATGTGATCACTCTCCAATGAAAGACCTTGCATTTGAACTTGGTCTTGTTCAGCCATCCTTCTATCATTGTCATTTTCCACCAAGCCTTGGATTTATGCATGCCCCAAATTGCATTGGCTTTAGTGCCATACAATTCAACTTGGGCCTATCATCCTGTTTCCTATCCCAAGAGAGCAGCTACGAGGCCGCTAGAAATTCCAATTGAAAGGAGTTTGCCTTGAGACACTTCTCTACAAGATGACATCGAACCTTTTGAAGGACGAGCTGCCAAGAACAAACCAAATGATTCACCAAAATGGAGGAGGATGTGGAAAAGGAGGCATTAGAATTAAGAGTGTGTCACCATGATCTGTGTATGTTGGTGTTACCATGTACAATACCTCGGTTTTTTAGAAAAGAGTGGACTAGAAAGACCCAAGGATGACGATCAATGCACATTTCTCTAAAGAGCGACCAAAGAAGAGTCATTGTATGGGTCTGTGCATCCAAAATCACCCCACCACCCATGATCTTTTGGGTACAGACGTGGCTCCAAGAAATCCAAGAGATGCACAAGGAGTCATTTTTCCACAACAAAAAATGGATATGTTTGGTAAGATCATTCACGGAAGTGGTGTTCCAAGGTAGAAGTGGTAAGTAGGTAATCGTGGTTTGCATGATGGCTTGAGCTATTTTGAGGTGTATATGAAGGGGCCACGCTTGTGTTTTATAAGAATCAAAATTTGCCTCCATCTTTCGGAAGATCCATTCTAGCAAGTATTTTAACTAAACATCCACACCCAAAGGATATCCTAGGTGTCTAACAACATTGTCACAAGGCACACACATCAATCCCAAACCCCCCCCCCCCCCCCCCCTCCAAAAAAAAAAAAAAAAAAAAAAAACCACCACCCACCCAAACCATCGCAATGACTAGATACCAGACTCAGTGCAGTTGATGAGGGATGATTTTGCAGCATTAACATGGAGACCAAAAGCATGCCCAAACAATGTCTAAACATCCAATGTTTATGAAGATTGTCCTTCTTTGCATGCAAGATCATGAACATGCCATTTGCTAGTGATTGGACAACAAAATGCTATCCATAGGGAAGAGATAAACCTACCAATTGGTCAGTGATCACCATATGGGATAACTTGGTGAGCTTTGAATGTGTTGCCAAGGCAAAAAACAAGGGGCTCAATGGATAGCCTTGTCGGACCAAGCATATAAGGGGGAATGGGTCAATAGCACCACTATTTAATATTACTCGGGAAGAAGCATCAATACTGATATTATAGATCAATTGAGACGTACACGGGCCAAAACCCATAGTATGCATCAATTCTGCAAGGACCAATCCAAATAATCAAAAGCTTTTTCCAAATCCAACTGTACTAATACCACCTCGTGGTTAGAGTGCTTGGCATAGTCGATTCCCATGTACACATTCAACAAGTTATGCAAAATATTTCTACCCTTGATGAATCCATATTGATTGGGGTGCACAATAGTAGGGAGAAGCCTATGGAGGCAGTTAGCTAGCACTTAAGAGAAAATTTTATACATAGAGCCCATTAAGGAGACGGGTCTCCAATGTCTCAACTTTGATGGAGATGGCACTTTTGGGATCAATTTAATAACTCTCTCCCATGATGCTAGTATAACTCTTGTTTCCCAAACTTGTTGAGACATCACAGCCTTTCACTAGATGAGTGGCATAGATTTGAACAAATTCATTAGTGAGGCCATACTAATCGAGGCTTTTATTCATGGGTAAGTGCAATATCCATGATCTCATCCTAATGAATGTTACTTTTCAGTGCAACCTGTATGTTAGATGAAATGTAGTCTAGGATCAAAGCATAAAAAGTTGAACGGGCCGTAGAAATATGCTTCGAGGGGTGTTCAAACGAGCCAAGAAGCTCCAAAAAATAGTTGTGATACATGGGAACAATGGATTGTAGATTTGTAACCACGTGCCCATTAGGAAGTTGTAGGCTAACCATATTCTCATGGGTAGGGGAAGGGTGCAGACCACGAAAAAAATTGAGATTAGCAGGAGGCATCTTGCAAAAATTATTAGTCAAAGATTTTAGTTTAGCCTATTTATAAGATCTCAACTGGAACTATTGGATAAGATCAACTAATCTCGTAGCTAGTGAGGACAAGAGTGTATCATTCGGGGACTCAAGAAGTAATGAATGCACTAAGGCTAATTCTTGATGTTGTTTGCAAAGGGGTTCATGATGGATGCCATATTGTGGGGCAACCCTTTGTGCATTACCAATCAATTGCTCAAAAGAGTGAGCGCCTCTTGACGAGAAATTAGACACAAATTGGTGAAGCAATTACCCCATATCACCATTGAAAACAAGGTGCTTCAAATAGGAGGAATTGAAGTGCAATGGGGGCTTGCCTAGAAACTGTGCAAAAAAAGCCATAGATTGTGCAAGGATCTCAAATTGTAGAGGCAAATGGTTCGACAAGGCGTAGCATTGCAAGACTTGCATGCCCAAGATCTTTGGCATTAAGGCATCATCATGCATGATGTAGATAAGATCCAATCTAGACCATGTAGTTGTATGTTGCGCCAAATGAAAAGTGAATCATAGATCCAATGGACAGAACCAGAACCAAAGATCTTGTTTAAGGAACATCCAAAGCAAGCTCATGCTAGACACGACTCTCAGGAGCATCCATTGTGAATATATGCTAGGGTTTGCATTGAGGAAACACAACATGTATGACCAAGAGTGAAACACAAAGACTCAGACAGAGATAAGTAAAACTCAAACCCTAAATGCAAAATGCAAAACACAAAACTCAAACACAGACAAATATAGAGAGAAGAAACTATGAAGTGAATGAATGCTGTAAATGAATGTAAGAGTGTATAGAATGCCCAAGGGCAAAGCAATGTAGTGTCAAAGAGTGACATCCACCAGAGATGGATCCCAAGTGCAGCAACCACCAATAAGAGTGTGGGAAATACCAAACGTTGATCTTCAGAGTGTTAGGGAACTACGGTGACAACAGGAGAGGTGTTTATACAGCCTGTTGGGCAACAAAAATGCAAGTACTCCAGCAATCGCCTGGTGGCAGAGATGGTAGCAGCCTGTCGCATGACACCAGATGCTGAAAACGCAGGTTGATCAGGTGCTATGATGACGTTGTTGGGAATAAAGGCTCACCGTGCCTTTTACCGTGTTTGGGTGTGAACGCACCCCTACACTTCTTGTACTTTATATATATTATCAAAACCTAAAATGTGGTACACTAGTCTTTGTACCGAACATCAAGTGTGTTGTGCTCACTCTCCTCTCTACTGCTCTCTACTCTATGTCTGTTATCCGTCGCATTCACTCTCAGCTCAACAAAATCTCAGTCAAATTGGTATCAGAGCTCAAGGAATGCACGCTTCTCGAAGCTGGACAGGTTAGTTAGGCAACCTCAAGTGAGAGGTGTCGGCAGCAGTAGTCAATGTTCAGTAGGTGCAGGAGAGGCAGATGGACCAATAGGTGTAGTGAGCAGGGGATGGGCAACAGCTTTGTCAATGCTTGTTGCAGGCAATAGGTCGACGCAGGCCAAACGGGACCTACACCCGACCAGGACCATGCAGCGGATGAGACAGGCTGAGCGAGCGCTCCAACAGGACAAGCAGTGACTTGTTTGACAAGTCACCTATGACCAAATGGGCCACGAGTCACAATTTGGCAGCCAATGCTATATTTTTAAAAAAATATTTCAAATTTGTTCCCCTCCCACAACTGGGTGTTCGCGCACACATGCAGTGTGCAAGCCTGACCTGAAAAATTGGGGCTTTTCCTAGATTTGGGGACTTTAATGCATAACTGGACAATATGACTTAGAAATTGCAAAATCGGTGCACATTTGCACAGGAAATTTTTGGGCTTTTCACATTTTAGTGAAAATTTTTCAATTTCACTAAAATTTGTGCATACCAGACCCGAGAAAATTGGGGATTTTGCAGAATTTCATCAATTTGTGTAAGAATTGCCTAGTATATGTACTTGGGTATGTGTGTTAATGCAATTTGAATGGATTATCCTCTAAAATTTTGGGCCTTTGATCAAAATTGTTAAAATTGTGCTCAGGAATGCCTTTGGAGTAGAAACTGCAGTGAAATTTTGGGGATTTCACATGTAACTGGTGGCTTGGTCTTTAAATGTGTTAGAAATTGCTTGAGGAGTGCAAAAAAAGACACCTTTTAATTTTGAAAATCTATTTGCAGATCTGAAATTTCTGCAATCTTGGGATTTTCATTGCTAGCTGGTACTTTTGTGTACCATGGTTACTTGTGTCATATTTGGGCTTGCCTTTGGTGTCTGGTTAGTCAATTTGGGATTGCAAATTATGGTTGGAAACAGTGACAACAGTAATCTTTTGCACATTAAGAAGCTTGAGGGTAAACATAATTTTGCAAATTGGCAAAAACAATGCTACAATGTCTTGGTGCAGAAGAAATATGTAAAGCCCATCAAAACAAAGGGAATCAAACCAGCAAACATGGAACAAGACGAGTAGGATGACTTGGACGAGCTTGCTTGCTCTACCATTGGGCTCTCATTGTCAGACAACTTGCTCTTTCACATTGAGAAGCTGAATTCAGCATATGCAATGTGGCAAAGGCTTGAAGAATTGTACTCTCAGAAAAGTGCAGCCAACAAGGTTTATTGGTTGAAAAACTGATGGACTTTCGCATGAAAGAAGATACAACCATGTTTGTACATTTAAATGAGTTTAACTCAATTTTCAATCAGTTGATTGCTTTGGATTTCCATATTGATGAAGAGTTCAAAGCTACTTTTTTGCTATGCACTTTGCCTGAAAGTTGGGATACTTTCAGGACAGCTTTGAGTAATTCGAATGCTCAACTATTATACTTTGATGTGGAGAGTTCTTTGCTAATGGAAGAACTCAATAGGCAGAATAACTCAACAAACAAGTCTTCTAATGCATTACACTCTAGAGGAAGATTTCAACATGAGCACTTCTGAAAACAGAGCACGTAGCAAATCTCGTGGAAAAAATGTGGAGTGCCATCATTGTGGCAAAAAAGGGCACTACAAACAGGATTGCTTTCAATTGAAGAAAAAGAAGGGCAAAAACAAAAACATTGAAGCCAACAATGTTGAAAACAAGGACAACCAGCCTGCCAAAAAGAGCAATGTGAAAATAGAAGAGGTTAATGTAGTCACTCATGATAATGGCAGTGATGGTGATGTACTTTTTGCTTCTTCTTTGAGTGCACATGCATTGATTGTAGATTCTGAGGATTATATGCACACTTGGATGCTTGATTCAGGTGCGTCCTTTCATGTCACACCACATCATGAGTGGTTCTATGACTACAATGGTTGTGTACGTGGTGTTGTCCACTTGGGGGATATCTATGCATGTAAAATTGCAGGCACTGGTAGTGTGAAACTGGAATTTCAGCATGGCTCTGTGTTTGTTTTACATAATGTGAGACATGTACCTCAGCTCAAGAAGAGCTTGATAAGCAGAGGGCAACTAGATGATGAAGGCTATGACACCACATTTGGGGATAGCAAATGGAAAATTTGTAAGGGTTCTCGCATTGTTGCCAAGGGGGCTAAAAGTGATACATTGTATCCTTTGCATGTATCTAGTGTGCGTGACCATGTAGTCGCCATAACTGAGCAGCCAAGTGTTTCTTTGTGGCATAGCCGGTTGGGACACATGAGTCAATGTGGAATGAAAGTGTTCTCTTGTTTGGGTTTTTTACATTCTTTGAGGTATGCTAATTTTGAATATTGTGATAATTGTATTTATGATAAACATACTTAAACGTCACATGAAAAATCTCTTTCTCTAAAGTCTTCACCCTTAGAGTTGGTACATTCAGATGTATATTAAATGCCAGGATTATCTTTAGGGGGGAAGAAGTATTTCATAACCTTTGTCGATGATGCCACACACAAAATCTGGGTTTATCCAATCCGTAGGAAAGAGGAGGCCTTGGATACATTTAAAAAATTCATGGCACTTGTTGAAAATCAGACCAGCAAGACATTCAAATGCCTTCGCTCTGACAATGATGGAGAATATGTGTCCAAAGCCTTTCAAGAATTTTGTGACAACAAAGGGATTAAAAGGGAGCTTACTACCTCTCATAATCCCCCCAAAAATGGTGCTATAGAGCATATGAATAGGAACATTCAAGACAAGGTCCGTACAATGTTGTCACATGCTGCTTTACCCCATGGATTTTGGGCAGAGGCTGTTATGACAGCTGTATACTTGATTAATTGGTCACCAAATAGGTCTTTTGGGGGGAGAGTCCCTCAAGAAGAGTGGTCGGGCAAGCCACCTTCGTATACTTACTTGAGAGTGTTTGGTTGCGAGGTATTTGGTCCTTACCTCTTTGAAGAGGGTTGATGGAAAAGGCTCTAATCTTGACTTTTGTAATGATTGTCAGTTTGGAAAGCAAATGAAAAGTTGCTTTTACTCTGGTGTCTCGCGTAAGTCCAATGTCTTGGACTTAGTGCATTTTGATGTATATAGTATGCCTGTGAAATCGGTGGGTGGTGCTACATATTTTCTCTTTTATTAATGATTGTTTCAGGAAGATTTGGGTTTATCTGTTGAAAAAGAAAAGTGAAGTGTTTACTATTTTTAAAACTTTTCATGCATTTGTGACCACTCAGACAGGTAGGAAGCTTAAATGCTTGAGAACTGATAATGGGGGTGAGTTCACCTCTACCGAGTTTAAGTCCTTTTGTGACTTGCATGGAATCAAGAGGGAGCTTATAGCTCCTTACAACCCTTCTTCAAATGGGGTGGCGGAAAGATATAATAGGACTTTATGTGAAAGAGTGCGGTGTGTACTGTCCATTGTTAATCTCCCTTATGAATTTTGGGGAGAGGCACTTAAAACCGCGGTTCACATTTGCAACCACTCTCCAAACAGGTCCTAAAAAAATGGTATCCCCGAGGAGGTTTGGTTTGGCAAATTGGCCTCATATGACTATTTACAGATATTTGGTTGTGATGCTTTTGTGCATGTTAGAGATGAGCTAAGAAGTAAACTTGACCCGAAATCCACCAAAGGCATTTTCATGGGCTATGGTGATGAGGGTGAATTTGGCTATAGAGTGTGGTTACCTTAGTCCAAGAAAATTGTTCGTAGCCGTAAAGTTGTGTTTAATGAGGCAAAGTTGCTGAAAAGCACTTCAACCTCTGACGAAGATATGAAAAAGGTCAAATTTCAAAATTTGCAGCCACCTGATGAGCCTCATAATGCTGTACCACTGGCTGGAACTATTGATCGACTGGTTATTTTTGAGCAAGATAATGATGGACATCAAATAACATCACAAGGAGGTCATGGACAACAAGATAGACTTGTTGATTATGAAAATGCAGGTGCTGGTAATGAAAATGAAGGTGCTGTACAACATGAATAGCATGCTGAAAATGGCTTACAACAGCCAATAAATGCTGAAAATAACATACCTCCAGATGTAGACCCAATTCTTGAGAATGTAGATCATTGGGTACGCAGGTCTACACGCTTAAGAAGGCCGCCACATAAGTATGACCCCTCTTTGCATTGTGTGATGCTTACAGATGAGGGTGGGCCTCTTACAAATAAAGAGGTCAAGTCATGCAAATCCAGCAGTAAGTGGGAGCTAGCTATGCAGGAAGAGATTAAATCTCTGTATGCTAATGATACTTGGGATCTTGTGTCGTTGCCCAAAGGAAGAAAACCTCTTCCAAACAAGTGGGTTTACAAAGTAAAGACAGTTGATGGAAAACCCAAGTACAAGGCAAAACTGGTTGCCAAAGGGTATGCATAGAAAGAAGGGCTTGACTTCCAAGAGATCTTCTCACTTGTTGTGAAGATGATCACTCTATGTGTGTTTTTTGCTCTCACTGTTGTATTGGAGCTGTACCAAATGGATGTGAAACAACTTTTTCGCATGGTGACATTGATGAGGAAATCTACATGAAACAGCCCGAGGGCTTTGTAGTTCCTAGAAAAGAGTAGTTGGCGTGTAAACTAAAACGCAGCCTATATGGGCTGAAACAAGCACCACGTGTCAGGAATCGCATGGTGGGGGACTTGCTTGAGCTGCTGCGCCAAACACACACTATATACACAAGAGGAAGCTCACTCAAGACACAAGAAGAGAGATGGAGGCCAAAATTTTTTCTTGCTGGTTTTTTTTTCTTCTTCCATACACTATACAATGTACACAAAGTATAGATAAGATATAACATGTGAACTTTTTTATGAGGTAGGTAAGAACATACAAGTCTTTGGATACACAGATGCAGATTGGGCTGGTAGCATGTCAGGTCATAAGATCTACAAGTGGATTCATGTTTTCCCTTGGTAGTGCAGCAGTTACATGGAGCAATAAAAAGCAACCTATAGTTGCTTTATCGAGTACAGAGATTGAGTATAGAGGTACTGCTATGGCAGTATGTGAGGTGGTATGGCTGCAAAAGTTATTAGGTGATTTGGACGTGTAAGGAGATGGTCCAATTGTCATTCATTATGACAACATGAGCAGCATACAACTAGCTAGGAATCCAGTGTTCCATGCTAGGACAAAACACATTGAGGTGCACTACCACTTTGTGAGAGAGAAGGTACTTGTAGGAGAGATTGACCTGGTATATATCAGCACACATAATCAGATAGCTGACATTTTCACAAAGGCATTGAGTGCAGAGAAGCTTCGAAAGTTCTGAAGCTTACTTGGAGTTACAGAGATAGAGTTGAGCTTGAGGGGGAGTGTTGAGATAGCAAACTCAACACATGCAGAAATTGATGATAGACCGCTTGGCTAGATGGGTTCGCATGTCTACACTTAGCATGTCGATGGTTATTATGATACTCATATGGTCACTGACTTATCACTTATTATATTTAGTTTGTTACACCTACCTACAGTTGGCAAAGACATAGCTCCAGTCGATTAGTGTAGTTGGTTATGCACTGTTTGACTTAGTAGGCCACTTTATGCAAATCAAACTCCCTACTATCCTCCTGAACATAGTAGGGTCTTCTATCTCATCTCCAAAATCAGCACTCAGCTTCACATTTTGCTCCAGTGGTATTGAAAGAGGCTTACATGTTGTCATACCATACTTGGATAACATATCTAAGCAATACTGACTTTGGGATAGCCATATACCATCATCACATATGATCACCTCAATACCAAGAAAGTATCTCAGCTCACCCAAATCTTTCATCTCAAACTTCTTCTTCAAGCAGTCCTTAACTTCAGCAATCCTAGTGTCACTGTCACCTGTAATAATTAAGTCATCCACAGAGATGACTATGATAGCCAAACCTAGATCTCCCTTTCTCACATAAAGTGAGTGATCAGCATCAGAAATACAAAATCCAATATTGACAAGATACTCTCCAATCTTGTCAGACCATGCTCTAGGTGCTTGCTTCAGTCCATAGAGCGCATTCTTTAACCTGCACACATATGTGGGATGCTCTAAATCCTCATAACCTGTTGGTTGCTCCATATACACTTCTTCTTGCAATTCACCATGCAAGAAGGCATTCTTAATATCCATTTGCTGCAAATTTCAACCTTTGGCTGCTGCCAAGGCAATCACACACCTAACAGTTGCCATCCTAGCAACTGGATTGAATGTCTCATCATAATCTATGCCATATGTTTGAGTATAGCCTTTTGCAACCAACCTAGCCTTATACCTGCTAATTGAACCATTTGCATTATGCTTGAATTTGTAAACCCACTTACAGCTGATACTTTCTTACACTTAGGTAAGGGTACCAAATCCCAAGTCTTATTGGCTTCTAATGCAGCCATCTCCTCATCCATTGCTGCTTCCCAATGAGCATGATCAACAACATCCTCAAAACAAGTGGGCTCAACATCCTCAACTAGTTTCACCATATAAGCATAATGGTGAGCTGCATAACCTTCAAAACTAAATCTTTTAATAGGGTATCTGACCCTGCTAGATCTGCGTACCACCGGATCACTCAATGGAGCCTTTACGTTACTATGAGCTCTCTGTACACGTGGCATCCTGATTCAAGGAATACCAAGCTCATCATCCAAACTCTCCAAACCACTAGAATCTCCATCAAATCCCAAATGACTAGTAGATGCATCATTACCATCCAGCACATTCTTCTTTCTTTTGTCCTTCCCTGCAACACTTATAGATCCACCTGAAGGTGTGGGGCTACTCCTTAGTCTCCCAGACCAAGGGCTCACTGTAGGTGTAGTACCAGATGATGTTTCTGGTCCACTAAGACTCCGTGATTCTTATTTATATTTCTTCACATAGCTGTCCTGATCATTATCATCATTCAAAACATCACCAGCAAGTGTATACTAACTTTCCATCTCATCAAAGATAACATCTTTGCTCACTTTGAACTCACCTGTGATAGGGTTATAACGACGATACCCTTTTTGCTCTAAAGAGTATCCAATAAAAACACATTTTTCTGCCTTTGGATCAAGCTTATTCTGTAGTTCATCTGACACATGAACACATGCAACACAGCTAAATACCTTCAAGTACGATACATTAAGCTTCTTGCTAGTAAAGCATTTTTAGGAGTCATCCCATTAACTGCAGCTATGGGAGTTCTGTTCATAATGTAAATAGCAGTATGGACAGCCTCAGACCAAAAATATTTGGACATACTCTTTTCAGCCATTAATGCTCTTGCAACTTCAACAATATGTTTGCTTTTTCTTTTTGCAACATCATTTTGCTATGAAGTATATCTGCAACTAACTTGCCTCTTTATCCCACGAGTCCTCAAGAAGCCACTGAACTCATTAGAGAGGTACTCTTCCCCTCCATCTGATCTCAAGCACTTTACTTTTAAGTTTGTTTCTGTTTCAATAGCTGCCTTAAAAGATTTGAAGTGCTCAAACACATCACTTTTTTTCTTCATGAAGTATACCCACAGCTTCCTTGAACAGTCATCAATAAATGTGACAAAGTATTTGCTGTCACCAAGAGATACATTCTGTGTAGGCTTCCAAACATCTGTATGTACCACATCAAGTATATTTCTGCTCACTTCTCTATCATGCGAGAAGGATTGTCTCGCCTGCTTACCAAACTGACATGCTTCACAGACTTTATGCAATTCTGCAACTCTAAAAGAAGGCAGCATTGTAACCAATCCTCTGGAGGATTGCATTAATTTCAGCCTTTGTACATTTGCATGTCCAATACGTTTATGCCATATTTCAATATTTGCAACTATTCCTTTTCCTTTAGCATACATAGCAGCATCCATTGTAGGAATTCCAACATCTAAAGTGAACATTCGGCCAACTCTACTTCCTTTTGCGACCAACCTACACTTATAATTAAAGTTTTCTACAAAACAACCTTTTGCATTGAATCGGACCTGCAACCCCTGCTCTACCATTTGGCCAATGGATACTAGATTCTTTGTAATTGAAGGTACATGTAATACATCTATCAGACTCTTTGTTTGACCATCATACAAGGACAAGGGCATCTTTCCAATGTGTGAAATCGGGTGGTATGAATCATCACCCATCTGCACATAACATGGATTTTGTAAGTCCTACATCTCTCCAAACCATTCAGCATGACTGGTCATATGATTAGATGCACTTGAATCGACATACCATACATCATCATGTGTCCCCTTTCCTGTAATTGCATTCATCATATGCTGCATAACAAACAGACGCTCATTTTTGTCTTCATTCTGTCGTGAAGACGATGCATAGTTTCCTTGTTGCAATTTACCACTGTGAATATCATCCTTCTTTGCATAGCAATGGACTGCAATATGGCATGTTTTTCCACAATAATGTCAAATAATAGCAGAATTTTTAGAATCTCTATTCTATCATCCACCTCTTCCTCTAGAGCTCCCCTTGCCTCTAAAGTTTTCTCTACCTTCAGAAACTTGCATTTCACCAAACTATTGATTGAACCTGTTTTGCTGGTTATCGCCAGCACGTCTCATACTATGGCCTCTCGAAGAGGATCTACCATGTCCCCTTCCTAAACTCAAGTAAAATGCTTGGACCTGTTCACCATTTCTTTCAGATGAATCACCTTGCATATTGATCTCTTTAGTAATCATGAGAGAGATTAGCTCATCAAAATCTGAAAATGGTTTCCGTACATATACTGAAGTAACAAATGATTTCCATGCCTTCTTATTATTAAGGCCACTCAGAGTGGATGAAACCAAATCATCATCATCCGGCATTGCATCAATTGTTGCTAAAGCATCTACAATGCTCCTCACCTTCAACACATACTCATCGACAGATATTTTTCCTTTCTTCAAGGCATTTAACTCTTGCTTGAGTTGAATCTTTCGTGCCTTTGTATTTACTGAAAACATGTTTTCAAAAATTGTCCAAGCTGCATGTGAAGTTTCTATATTCTTAATATGTCCTAACATCGTATTATCAATGACTGCAGATAACCAGTACATCACCTTTTTGTCTTTCACATTTCATTCTTTCCATGCTTTTAATTCATCTACAGTTGGAGGGATACCCAACTCTGGCTCCTTTTCTTCACCTGAAACAAACTCATAAAGGCCCTTTCCAATGAGGAAGTTCCTCATTCGGAACTTCCATGAAGGATAGTTGTTCTTGTTGAGCTTCTCGATAATGGGATTTCCATTGTTCTCTGCCATTATCACAAACAAGGATACAACACAGTAAGCTAGTCTTCTGCAATCTTCCACAACACGTGCACAACACTACACAAAGCAACCTTTTTCATTGATTGCTCAATAGTACATGTAATCTGCAACCTGTTTGCAGATAAACCTTATGTTTGCTTCCTACAAAAACCTCTAAAATTATAGATTCGCAATCTCTAACCTGTGCACCCACTTTTGGTCAATATAGTCAAAATCACAGTGTACACTGCAACTGATGTCCGCAACCTTGCGGCCCTAAAACGAGGCCTGAAACGGCCTCAGTTGCCCAAAAAAACTACGAGCAAGCCTTAAAGGGCTTATTTGTAGAATATACAGTGATCTGCTTGCATATCAAATCTCACAGCAATTTGAGATTTTTGCTCGACCTTGCTTCCGGTGCCTCCACAGGCACTATCCAAGAGAGAGAGTGGAAGAATGGGAGAGCTTCTTACCCGTTGCTCGCTCGCTCGAACCTTGCTTCTTGTCCTTCACTTCAATCTTCGAAATCAGTCTCTCAGTGGCACGGTTTTGATACCATGTCAAGAATCTCATGGTGGGGGGACTTGCTTGAGCTGCTGTGCCAAACACACACTGTATACACAAGAGGAAGCTCACTCAAGAACACAAGAAGAGAGATGGAGGCCAAAACGTTTTCTTGCTGGTTTTTTCTTCGTCTTCCATACACTATACAATGTACACAAAGTATAGATAAGATACAACATAAAGGAAAGTAGCCTACTAAGTCAAATAGTGTATAATCGACTGGCGCTATGTCTTTGCCAGTTGTAGGTAGGTGTAACAAACTAAATATAATAAGTGATAAGTCAGTGGCCATGTGAGTATCATAATGGCCATCAATGTGCTAAGTGTAGATATGGGGCCCATCTAGCTAGGCGGTCTATCATCAATGTCCGCACGTGTTGAGCTTGCCATCTCAACACCATGACAGTGGTACAAAAAGTTTGACACTTTTATGCTCTCTCATGGGTTTACACATAGCCATGTAGATCATTTGTTTGTACATGAAAATCTCAAGAAAAGTACATTGAAAAGATACCAGATAGATTTAACATGGTTGAAGCTAAGCCTTTTGGGGTGACTTATGTGCCCTAAGTATAAATACATTTTATTCTTTGTGTACCAACACATTGTTGGTGCACCCAAATTGTATTGTACTCTCTCTCTCTCTCTCTCTCTCTCTCTCTCTCTCTCTCTCTCTCTCTCTCTCTCTCTCTGTCGCTCTCACTCACCAACTCACTCCTCTAGTTGCTACACACTCTCAATAGGCAGGCAAAAGACGGACATGAGCATGCGGAAGTTCAATGATAGGTCTAGTGGGGACCAACCTAGGCGACAGGAGATGCGGGCCACTACTCTCTGTCACTCTCACTCACTTGCACACTGTCCCTCTTGCAAATCTTCACACTTTCGAGAGCCGCACTCTCAACAGTCGCCTGGCACTCGATGTTGAAAATGTAGGTTGATCAGGTGCTATGATCATGTAGCAGATGGAGATGTCCATCAGCTAGGTGATGGCTGAAAACAAGCCGCCTAGGGTTGGATAGTGATGGACTGTAGTCGGTGATGGTTGGACAGCAGATGGTAGGTGGCTGATGGCTGAAAATTGCATAGTAGAGTGAGAAACCTACACAAAAAGGATGAGGGTGAATGGTGGGCAGCTTGTCTATTTATAGATATTGAAGGGCGCCCTAAAAAATTAGGATTTTGGGGGACCATTGAAACTCTCTCGAATTGTGCAACAAATTTGTATTTTTTATTAATTAAGCATATTTTAGGGATGTTTAAAAATGCTAATCAGTTGTAGAGCATGTTTTAGCTCAACATCCATCGCGGAATGCTTAGAGGTAGACTATGATGTATCAATACACATCAAAATCTCCTATCAATAAACCTAGTCTATACCAAGTGCCAAACAACCTATTAGTCTATCCCACAAATCATGTTTAGACAAGGGATCATTTAGGGCATAAAGGCTCACCAGTCACAAGACCTCCCCTTCGGACACAATTTCAACCACCAAAAAACAACCATACGCATTAATATTGACTAAGACTTGCTGAAATGTCTCGTGAACCACCATGAGCATACTGGAGTAATGTCGTGCAAAGCCCCCAACATAAAAAAAACAAAACTCATGGCAGTCCACAATCTTGCTTGCATCACCATGACTTTTATACTCAATAGCACATAAAACATTCCAGTAATTACCATGTAGAGTATACTATATGTTATGTTGTTACTATGTGAGAAAATGCCATGCACATTCCAAGTGGCAATTTTCATAGTTATTTAGAGAAAGAAGATCACTGAAGGCTGGTTTTGCCTCAATTTAACTTTTCTACTACTACTACCAATTCAATAGTTTCCTTATCAGGGAAATCAGCCAGCATTGCAAATGAGTTCATCCTCTGACTTACTAATTTCGAGGTAGAGGGATCATCTCCCTTCTTTGGGATGGACCTTGGATAATGATCATCCCATGGCATAATCCCCTTACCCCGTGTGCCAAAGGCAAGTCTAGCCAGTGAATCTTTAGAGCGGTTTGCAAAAGCTTTCATTGCAGTGTGTTTGAAGGGCAGAAGAGATTGTGTCATTATTTGGACACACCATGGAGAGCTTCTTTACACCCCACATAGGTACGTAAAGAGTCATGGGTAGAGCTAGGTATAGCAGTTGAAAAATTAGTAGTAACCTTCTTACTTTTTTTAGGGTGTACATCCTCCCAACCCTAATCTGGGTGATGCAATAATTGCATAGGCTTTTTTCCTTGTTGGCATTTATCATGGCAGGAGCATTATCATCTAGAACACTTTCAACCATAAGATTCTCATTAGTAGCTAGGGCACTCCCAACCTCTGGAGTTGCATGTTTTCCTTGGTATTTTGCCATAAAATGCTCCCACTACCCACAAGAGAAACAATGTCTAGCAAAAGTGTCATATTTCAAACAAAAATACAAGGATGGCATGCTAGGGAAATTTAACCATAGCCAGTTAGACCTTTTGCAATAGGTACCTCATGATGTACTCATGCAGCTATAATTTGTAGCCCTCAAACTAGGAGGCATCAAAATCATATATGATATTAGGAGTCATATTCCATGGTGGATTTCGCGAGGTTTTGCGGTGGATTTCGTAAAATTATATTTATTTACTGGGTCTCGTACACAAGGTGGTTTCCTTATGAAAAAAGTCGATGGGGACACCTGTCCTTTTCGGGCGTCTCGTTAATTTAATGTGCAAGTGGGTGATTCCATAGCGGGTGATTCTGCAAAATACATATTTAAATTAATGGACGTTTATAAGTTTAGAGTGCGCACTCATATTAAATTAAGGTTAGGACAAAGTTCCAACCTATTTATTTATTTTTTAGTTGAAGACTGCTAGGTATTCACTTTTGTTAGTTTAATTTTATTATTTTCTAATAATTGTGAATGCTTCAATTGATGTGTAGAGCAGGCGATGGTGGCACTGGGAAGCATTGGGTGATAACATGTATTTAAGTTATTTAGAAAAAATTATTATTTTTGATGGGTGTGCATCTTAGGTGTGGCGCCAATATTTATTTTGACGCACTTATTTATTAAAGCACTTGACATATATTTATTATTTTGTATGCATATGGACGCATGATTTAAATATTCATTATTGGACATTGTATTTGGGCACAATCCGACTCTTGAGACGTCCAACCGCTTTATTCTTTATTTGGACAAAAGCAAACACAAAAGCTAAAGCATGCTAATTGTAAATTTGGACTATTTTTGAGCTTGGAGATGAATAATATATTAAATACATGCTTTGTGGAGCACTCACACAAGGCATGGGGGAGATTGTATCCAGTTGGTCTTCTTGTTTCATGTCATGCAAGTCTACTCTCTTGGTTTTTGAGCAAAAAGTAGAGTTTTTTATTATTGGGGACCTTCCGGCGCTCGCTACGTACGCATACGGCATCCGGTTTGTGTACCAGTGGTATCAGAGCGAAGCTGAGATTGAGGGCTTCCAATCACTTATCATCTCGAGCGAAGGCGAAGCTCCTGGAACGAACGGGCTCTAGAGTCAGTCTCACGACAATTCGTCAATACCAGCGCATTCTTGGTGGTGAAGAATCTCCTGCTACGCAATCGGATCGCGAAGGATCACTCTCTGGAGGCAGAGAACTACCCGGGAAGCTCTCTCAAGAAGACATTTTTTTTCTCAGAAGAAATAGATAAGCAATTGTTAATTATTTTTATTATAAAGATAGTTAAGCTTTATAAAAGAAAGCTTAAACTCTAAATTTCAAACGACTATGGCGGAAGGATCAATCGAATGTTGTCGACGTCGTCTAGGATATGCCGCTGTCCTGGTCATTTCAATTCAGGCAGAATATGTTTTTCTTAAGGCTTAAAAGTGCTAAAGCTTAAAGCTTTCTAAGCTTTAAAGTTTAAATTTCCAAAGCTCTAAATCCTCCCATAGCAGTTCACACACAATAACTCTTGAGTTGGCTTTTAACTTCCTTGCAAGCCCCTGTTCGCACCTGTGCTATGACAGAGCCAAATTCTAGCAAACAGATTGTAATACACAGTCTATACAGACGAAATATCTGCTTGGAAGAAGGCCAATATCAATTTCCGAAGCCGTGAAGAAGAAAGATCATAAAAAGTCACTTAAAAAAAAAAAAGCAAGCCTTGTAAACTCGAACGTGATCTACGCTCATTCCACTAACAATATTTCGAGTGTGAGAGATTGCTTGAAATTTTGCAGGATGACCGATCAAAACATGAAAGCTTTTATGGTTGAAGGTGATTTATCGGAACCAACGATGGAGCAAAATTTGGACCTAATTATGATGCAGCTTCAAGAGGAGCAAAGAGCACGTCAAACTTTGCAAGCTCAATTGGCCAGTCTTCAACGAACTACTGAAAATCAAGATGGACCGCAATCTGAAGATATTATACGATGTACGATTGATGCGACACTTGCAGCACAATATATTTGAAAAGAAACCAAGATAAGTAAAAGAAATTACAAATTTCGTATTTTCAATGGGTCACGCAATGGAAAGACTGTACTTGCTTTTATCAGTCAATTTGATGATTATTTCCATGAAGAACAGTATGCCGAAAAAGACAAAATGAAGTATGTCACTAATCATTTAGTGGAAAGAGCATCCTTGTGGTGGACTGTTGTTCGCAAAAGCATTGATTGTTTTATTAGACTTTCCAAGAGAAATTTTTGCAGAATTTTCTTCCACCCCAATTCCACGAAAAAGCAAATGAGGATGCGATTTCCTTGGTCCATGATGCTGAAGACAAATTTGAGGACGTGAGAAGCGACCACAACAATTCTCAAATAATGGTAACTTTGGTACAAAGCAATTCAATTCTAATTTTCGAAGATTCAATCAAAACCGCTTTCTTCCATCTTCATTTCGTAAATCTTGGACATGACCCCCTGCTTTACCATCAAATACAAATCCAAATCCTAAGCCATCTCTTTAGCAAAGTCTCAACATTCCTAAACTTTCCGCTATTACCAATAATGTGTCTAAAGCCAAATCCATAGTCTGTTATAAATGCCATCAACTTGGACATCTAACGGCGAATTGTCAATCCAAAAAGTCAACTGTTCACATTAACTATTTGGGAGTGACTGAAGATGAAGACTATGAAAAAATGTCAGATTTCACGGAAGATGATGACGATAATGGCACTACGTCCGATGCTTTACTAGGTATACTAAATCCCTATTCTTTATTAACAATGAAATGTCTTGTGCATGGTAAAGAAAAAACCGTTTTACATGATGATGGGAGTACACGACTTTATTTCTGCAAAATTGGTCAAAGAATTGAAATTACATATTATTTTCACTCATTATCGCATCAAGGCTGCATTCTTAAGCACTAGATACAATGGAACACAAGACGTGCATGACTTAGAAATTAAAATTGATGATTATGTTGAACATAGAAATTTTTTAGTTGTGCCTTTGCAATCTAGTGACATTATTTTATGAATACCTTGGCGTCATTAGTATAATTCTAATATAGATTATTCCACACATTCAATGAAGATTCATTCTCATGGAAAACAAATAAGATTGCATGGTATACACACTTTTGATAATTTTTCATTGCTTAGTCATACACATATTAAACGTGCATTAAGAAAAGGTAGCAAATCCTATTTAATCTGGGTGAATGAAATTGAAGTTAAGGAAAATAAGATGCATTCTAGGCACGCACAATTTCTTTCACAATTTAAAGACAGCTTTACTATTGACTTACCACCTGGTTTATCACCCACATGTCCTGAAGATCATAAAATATACTTAATTCTAGGTTCTCAATCACCATATAAAGCACCTTATCAATATAATCAAATTGAACAGAAAGAAATTCAAACTCAAGTTGAAAAATTGTTAACCCAAGGACTTATTAGACCCAGTAGTTTTCCATTTGGTGCACCTGTCTTATTAGTTAAAAAAAAACACTTATAGGATGTGTATTGATTATCGTATCCTAAATAAAATTAGTAAAAAATAGATATCCAATCTCTAGGGTAGACGATCTTATGGACAAACTACAAGGGGTTGTAATATTTAGTAAAATAGATCTTAAATCTGGATACCATTAAGTACGACTGGACACATCTAACATTTTCAAAACTGCATTTGGAACTTAATTTGGACATTATGAATTTCTTGTTATGTCTTTTGGATTAACTAATACACCAGCTACATTTAGTCATATGATAAATCGCATATTTTTGAAGCATCAGCATTGTGTCACTGTTTTCTTTGATAATATATTGATTTTTAGTAAGAATGAAAATAAATATTATGAACATTTATCTTTGGTTTTCAAATGATTGAAAGAGAATCAATTATATGCGAGTTTTGAAAAGAGTGAATTTTTTCAAGCACAAATTGAATATTTAGAATATTGTTTCATTTGAATGTATTAAAGTTGATCCTGAAAAGGTAGAAGCAATTTTGAATTGGTCGATATCTAAAAATATGCATGAATTATGCTCTTTCTTAGATCTTACTAGCTTTTACAGAATAATTTGTGATAAAATTTTTATTTCTTGCATTACCTTTGACAAAATTATTAAAGAAAGGTATTGTGTATCATCGGTTTGAAAATCTGCAAAAGTTTTTTGATTTACTGAAATATGCTTTAACTCATGCTCCTGTATTGCAACTCCCTGACTTTACTTGATCATTTTTTCTAGTAGTCACTAACGCTAGTGGATTTGGAATAAGAGCTGTTTTTATGTAAGATTTTCATCCCATAGCCTACTCTAGCTACAAGCTTAAATCCTCTGAACTTAAGTATTCTACCTATGATAAGGAATTTCTAGCTGTAGTATAAGCTTTATGTCAATGGAAATACTATTTAATTGGATTTGAATTAATGATTAAAACTGATCAACAAAGTATCAAACATCTCCTTAGTCAGCCCCATAAATATCTGATCGACACATTAAATGGGCTGCTTTTATTCAAAGTTTTCATCCACTTATCCAATATCAACCCGAGAAAAAAAATGTTGCTGATGCATTGAGTAGAAGACCAACTATTCATAATATCGTTGTGATATCTTTTGATTCTCTTATCTCTATGAAATATATCTATGATCAAGATCCCAGTTTTTAAGCTGATTGTAATAAATTAATTGTCAATAACTGGATTCCAATTGGTTCATTGTCTTATGTTGATGGATTTATGTTTTATGAGAAAATGTTATGTGTAACTATTTCCTTTAGATCATTTGTATTGTACGAAATTCATTGTCCTCCATATTAAGACCATAGAGGTATTATTTTCACTTCACATACTTTGATTGAAGATTTTTATTGACCACAGATAGAATCTAATGTTTTTAACTTTATATCCAAGTGTTTAATTTGTTAAAGAGTTAAGCGACACTATGGTAAGCAATATGGTTTGTTAATATCTTTACCAATCTCTGAAAGACCATGGGAGCATATTTCAATGGATTTTATTACTGGTTTGTCTAACACTCAAGCTAATTATGATATGATTTGGACTATTGTAGATTGATTTAGCAAACATGCATATTTTATTCCATGCAAAAAAACATTAACTGTATCTCAAGTTGCTTAATTGTTTCTGAAAACTGTTTTCACTAACCATGGTTTACCAAAAGTTATTATTTTTTATTGTGATTTTAAATTTTACAATAATTTTTGGACTACTTTGTTTGCTAACTTAGGAACAAAGATTGATTTTTCATCTGCATCTCATTCTGAAACAAATGGACAAACAGAAGCTATAAACAGCACAATCTTAGATTTTTTACGTGCATATACAATTTCAAAACCACAAACCTGGGATACACTTGCATTTACTTCAGTTTGCATACAATAACACATCACATACAGCTACATGAAAAGCACATTTTAAAATCATTTATAGATATAGATTGTCTGCATCTCTTATTTTATTGTCAAACAAAGTTAAATCTGCTGATGATATTACCCATATGTATGCTACTATTTTCGATGAAGTTACAGATATGATTGCGAAAGCCCATCAATCATATACTAAACAAGCAAACAAAAAAAGAAAAGCTATGAATTTTACAATTGATGATTATGTTTGGTTACGAATTGAAAAGCAAAGCCTATAAAGTGTTAAGAAACATCATGTTGTAAAGTTAGCTTCTAGATTTTATGGACCTTTCAAAATTATTTACAAAATCAATGATAATGTCTTTAAATTAGAACTACCCAAACATTGGAAAATCCACAACACTTTTCATATCAGTTTGTTACGACCTTTCAAAGGCTAATTACTTGTTCACCTTGTTTATGAAAATCCTCATTTGTTAGAAGAAGAAATTGAAATCCTTGAACTTGAGACTATTCTAGATACCGACTTTATGACCACTAGAATTGGTCGTAGATATTCTAGATATTTGGTGAAATTTAAAGATCATCATGTTGAAGAGGCCCAATGGATGCACGCTCGTGACCTAAATGCTTACCTTTCACTGCTCGCTTCACATTGAGCTAATAGCAATTGAGGATAATTGCTATCTCACCTCGGGGGGTATGATGCCAAGAGGCATATTCCATGGTGGATTTCGTGAGGTTTTGCGGGGGATTCTATAAAATTTATATTTATTTGTCAGGGCTCGTACACAAGGTGGTTTTTTTGTGCAAAAAGTCGATGGGAACGCTTGTTCTTTTTTCGGACGTCTCACTAGTTTAATATGCAAGTGGGTGATTCCATAGTGGGTGTTCTGTAAAATACATTTAAATTAATGAACGCTTATGAGTTTAGAGTGCGCACTCGTATTAAATTAAGGTTATGATAGAGTTCTAATCTATTTATTTATTTTGTAGCTGAAGACTGCTAGGTATTCACTTTTGTCGATTTAATTTTATTATTTTTTAACAATTATGAATGCTTCAGTTGATGTGTAGAGCAGACGGCGGTGGCACTGGAAAGCATTGGGTGATAGCGTATATTCAAGTTATTTATAAGAAATTATCATTTTTAATGGATATGCATATTAGGCTTGGCATCAATATTTATTTTGACGCGCTTATTTATTAAAGTGCTTGATATATATTTATTATTTTGTATGCGCATGGACACACAATTTAAATATTCATTATTGGACATTGTATTTGGGCACAACCCGACTCTTGGAGCGTCCAACCGCTTTATGTTTTATTTAGAAAAAAGCAAACACAAAAGCTAAAGCGTGCTAATTGTAAGTTTGGGCTATTTTTGAGCTTGGAGATGAATAATATATTAAATACATGCTTTGTGGAAGGCTCACACAAGGCATGGGGGGAGATTATACCCAATTGGTCTTCTTGCTTCATGTCATGCAAGTCTACTCTCTTGGTTTTTGAGCAAAAAGTAAAGTTCTTTGTCCTTAGGGACCTTCCAGTGCTTGCTACATACGCATACGACATTTGATTTGCGCACCAATATCAATAGCTAATATAGCTTCCTTTAGCAAAGGCGAGTACACCGTAGGGCAAGCTTCCACTTCTACCCACACCAAGCACTTCTGTTAAAGCAAGTGATTGAAATCTGTCAATGGTCGCTAAGGCACAAAATGAACAAGGTGGTGATAAAAAGATAGGCACTTTTGTTAAGAGTTAATCACAGAGCATGGCTGACTTTTGCATTAGTTCATAAAAGCCCAGTGATCCCACAAAGATCTCTTCCATAGAGTCACCCAACAGTAGTGAATTCAATTAGTGGCAAACCCAGGAAAGCATTGGGATTTGGCCTTTCGAGAAAATGAAAAACCCCTATTTCATACGAATGTAACATTATCTTTGTATCCACAACAGCTTCCAAAACATCATCCTGATCTTGAATATGGCAGGTCTCATGGTTTTGCTGGACATAATCTCCCTGTAATACATTAGCAAACTCTAGCAAGTGTTCCCAGTCTAAGTCTTGCAATTCCTTAGGTGGTAGACGTAACCTGTGCATAGGAGCACACTTGATGATCATCTGAGGGGTTCCTCAAGGTCTTCCATCAAAGCATTAAAAGCATGTTTGCTGCATTTGACTGGTGGCTATGCATCAGGTTTGGGTTGACCTTCAGAACAAGGGACCACCATCTTGGTACATGGAACCATTTCTTCCCCCTCAGCATTCGAATCAAACCCCAAAGCTTCCACCACCTGATTTATGAAAGTGGTCCTCAACTTAGACATGACTGCTGTAGCAGCATAAAATACAGGTTGTATTCACTGCGGGACTGAATGTCCCAGTCTATCCTATCCTGATTGTAGTCTTGGAAGGCTAGATGTGCATATGACTATTTGCCTGCCAAGATGTCCAAGTCACAGTTGCTCTTTGTGTCATTTGCTTCCTCTCTGCCCAGTGTAATTAGTCTCGCTTACCTGTCTTGAAATCTTTCTTTGTCTCAAACCCTGCATGTAGCTGCCTTGTGTTATGCAGTGAACTTGGGCTGAACTGCGCCTAGTATGAAGGCTCTCTCTCTGTCTGTGCACGTACAGAGCACTAGACTGGGAATCTGTCTGCTAGGTCGCTGGGATGTGGATCTATTTGCTAGGTTGTAATAAAAAAAGGGACTCTCCTGCACACACCTCTCTCTCCCTCCCTCCCTCCCTCTCTCTCTCTCTCTCTCTCTCTCTCTCTCTCTCTCTCTCTCTCTCTCTCTCTATGTGTACACACACACACACACGCACACACTGCCGTGCCGCTATGTGCATACCGTGTAAAAAAATCTAGAGTGTGGCTTCCTTATAGATTTAGAGAGCCAATGTTTCCCTTCTACTTCTCCCTAAACCCAATGTAGCATGTGTAGACACTAAGATAGAACAACTTGGAGAAAAAGAGCATGGAAGCTACACTTGAATAGTGACTCTAGTAGAGCTCCTTTTGATCACACTACCAACTAGAGAGGTATAGCGAGTCCTACTATAATTGGTTCTTGAACCTTCTTGGTTTCGTATTCATGGAATCGAGTAGAGAGAGCTTGGTCAATTTGGAGCTATATGAGAGGTAGCTTGAGAGTAGAAGGGCTTGAAAGAATAAGTGTTTGTCTTAGCCTCGTTGTGTTGAGCTCTTATACATACCAATAGCATTACAATACATAGTTGACTTTGTATAGAGCTTGGAAGAGGCTTCCTTCTCCTCTTCCTTCTTATTCTTAGTTTCTCTTCTACTCCTCCCCAAACCCAAGGTGGTATGTGTAGGTGCTAGGATGGATACACTTGAATTGTGACACAATTAGAGCTCCTCTTGTTCACAACACCAACTAGAAAGGTAGAGTATAGTGATTCCTACTATAATTGGTTCTTGAACCTTATTGGTTTCTTGTATTCATGGAATTGAGTAGAGAGAGAATGATCAATTCGGAGCTATATTCTTGAGCTTAGAGAGTAGAAGGGCTTGAAAGAATAAGTGTTTATCTTAGCTCATTATGTTGAGCTCTCATAGATACCACTAGCATTACAATACACAATTTCCATTGTATAGAGAACGTGGATGCATACACACATTACTACTAGGATAGATCTTTTATTCAGGATGCATGACTCTCCCTACACAAACATCCGCTACCAATTACTTTCTTATACATAAACAAATTTGAACACACAATTCACATGTCAATGTGTTGTTTACAAGCTCATGGCACAAGAACAAATACACAAATCCCTAATAAGATTTGTATATTAAACATATTATATCATGTCTCCTTTGCATTTTGAGGTATGTCTCTAGTAGTACATCATAACACCTTTTGTGACCAATTCTGTACTTGGCTTTTATGTCCAAATTATTAGACCATAAAATTCTTTATTATATGCCCATATTAGTGCTATCCTTTCCAATACTCGAAAGGAAAATCTCATTGCTTTGACTTTTGCCCTACCATGCAATGATTGTTAGTTAATGCACTACGTGTTTAAATTTCTTGAATCAATAAGAGGGTGTCCAACACCCCCAAAACATTGAGAGCATGTTGCCCAAAACCCATGTAGACTATACCAAGGGTAAATGTAATATAGACCTGAGAAAACCACAAGGAAAGTGAAGCACCCCAAAGAACAAGATCTCAATCAAAAAACTTGTGCCTCTCCCCATGGTTGATTGCAATTATTATGTTGCTATCTCGCATTGAGAAGGGATGCAAAAAGACTTTATTTATTGTGATGGATAGAACAATAGGTAGAGTGTGATTGGTATCTCGAAACACGAGGCTTGTGTTCTCAAAAAAGGAAAGAGAGTCTTCTCGCTAATCAGGAAATGAAAGTTAGATATTATAGCATTGCAAGAAATTAAAGTGGGACAGGGAGAGGCAATGAAAGATAATGTAGAGGTACACATTCTTAGGATAGGGCTACATTAGAGGCAAGGGGGGCTTGATCTTTGTCACATCAAAGATGACATGAGCCCACAACTTCTATGGTTGGAGGTAGAGGATGACATTGTTGCAGTACAAATCATAGTGGAAGGCAAGGCTATGGTCCTAGTATTTGTGTATGTTACAAATGTGTCGGTCGAGAGAGAAAATCAATGGGAATGTCTAGGGATGAGGTTGGAAGATAAGCTGACACTGCTGCTTAGAAACTGGAACATGACAAACCAAGCAAATGATAGGTCACATGTTTTAGGGAACATGACGAGGGAGGAAAAGGAACAATGGGACCAACTAGTCACACTTCATGGCCTAGAAGATTTGGCTGATATAGCTAATCAAAAGAATGACAAGCATTTTAGATGGCATAACCACCAACATAGCACAACATGGTGGATAGTCTGATTGGACAAATTCTACACCACAATGACAATGCATTCTGGCTGTCATTTGACTATAGATTCTTTGCCCTGAGTGATGGCAAAGGATCAAACCACCTCCTAATCCAAGAGAGTACAAGAAGGTCCCCTCTTTTCAAGTTAAATCTATCCTTCCTAGAGGACCCACAATGCTTAATGAAACTCAAATACGTGTGGTAAGAAGTTAAAAAACATGGAGGTGACCCTTCTACAACTTGGCTAAATTGTAATAAGGCCATAGTAGATGAAGCAAAGAGACATGATAGAACTCTTGCACACCAAAGAAGGAAGACTATGGATAGTGTGGCTTAAACTAGGAGGAATTCGCTACGTGATCTTATTGTCTCTCCTAATGATCTTCATCTTTTTGTCTTCCTGCAGGATTGTGAAACTTATCGTTAGGAGTAGGAAGCTAATCAACTTCAAGCTGTTAAAGTCCAATTAAAAATATGGTGGGATGTTGAGGGTTACACCCCCTCGACTTTCTTCTTCAAAGCTTTGGATAACAAACACAAAAGGGGAGTCAATTCCCTGCATTGTGGATTGAGAAAGGATGTGGCATTATATAACTAAAGGTGTTCTTAGTGCCTTCCATAAGTAAATGGCAAATATTGTTGGCACTCAGCCCCCTCTTGTGTGGTTGAGGGAGACATATGGTCAAGAGTGTGCCAACCTCATCAATCACTACTTCAAATAGCAACACATTCCCTAGGAGGTTAACTTAGGACTCATGAAACTTATCCCTAAGTGAGCACAACAAACTTCAAATTTTACAATGGAGGTCATTGACCATGCTGACACTCTTGTATAAGATCATAGCTAAAATCATTGCCAAGAGGATTAAGTACCTACTGCCCAAACTCTTACATACTAGATAGTACAACTTCATACATGGGTGCATAATTTAGGATGTGGTCATCAATTTTGTTCTTAGAGCTGTTGGGTTCATAGTTAAGCCATTAAAAAACTAGGCTTATGTATCTAGGCTTGGATGAAGACCCCCCAGGTGAATTAACTACAATTGTATGATTGTGAAGAAAGGGGAAATTAGTAGGTACCTGGGCTTCTCTTTTGGGCTGGGCTTACCCAAAACCAATGCTTTGCTTGGTTCAAATCATGACCAAGTCATAGAAATGGAAGAGTGATAGAGCTGCTCATTTGGAGGAAAGCTAGTCATCCTAGCAACCATGCTAATCTCAATGATAGTTTTTGGAGCAGCCATCTTTGCTTTTAGTAAAGTCAAGTGGGATGAGTTGGAGAAGAGGTTTAGAGCCTTCCTATGGATGAAAGGTGACATACAACAATGGCATACTGTGGCATGGGAATTGATGATTACTCCCAAAAGTGAGGGAGTGCTAGGGCTTGAAGGCTTGAAGCAGAAGGTTGATAGGCTTGTCTTCAAAATTGATGCATAGGTTGGACATGCCCCAATTGTGGTTGTGTATTGTGCATCACCTAATCTCACAAAGCAAGATCCCTAGGGGTAGTGGCCAAGAATGATGCATTTGGACATGCTACTCTACAAAACCATCAAGGTGAATGTGTTAGATTCAATAGCAGTGCAAAAGTTGGTAGAGACTTGGAAGATGTTCATTGACATGGCAACTTGGTGTAGGAGACCAGGCTTGGCAAGTGACCCTAGCAAAGGGAAGGTGGTATGGACATTCCCAATGACCCATAGCAACTGACCCCAAATTAGGAAAGAAGTTGTATAGACAGTACATTTACAAGTGTGGGATGAGGAAACCCTCAACTGGGTGGAAGAGATTGAAATGCTTAGGAGACAGAATTTGGGCGAGCAAGATAGTAGTTGGCTTAAGGAAATCCTGGCAAAGAGAAAGGAGAATTGGCCAACCTCATGCTATGAGACAAAGGTGAACATGTTGGCATGCCTCCAAATAGAGGTAAGTTGACTATAAAAAAGACAAATATTTTTTGAGGGGGGGATGGCAAACACATCCTAAAAGATATCACTTATTGGAAAGCAAGCTATCTGCAAACCAAGATGAGGACTTGGAAGAGGAGAGTCAGACATGTTTGGGGTCTTACCCCCTCGAAATGCCTCAACCTAATTCTATAGCAAAAATCGATGAACAAATTTCTAACAAGGGCGAATCTAGAGAGAGATCATATATTTGTGGTCTCTATGCAAGAAACAAGGAAAATCTCAAGCATCTACTATAGGGTTGTGTAAAAGTTTGTAAGATATGGAAGGAACTTTAGCTATGGATAGACAAGGCATGCTTCCATGTTGTAGCCTCAACAAAAACAATTCTATTTGGATATGGAAGCTCCATGAATGAAGGTTCTTTGTAGCTTTGGAACAGTGTATGGGCAATAAGAATTTAGGCCATTTGGCACCATAGGAATAATAAGGCATTTGGAAATACCCCTTGGTGGAAGACTTGACTTTTTGCTAGTTAGAAATGAGATACTTATGGTCATGTAGGGCCTTAGGAAAGTTAGTTCTACTTTTAAAACCATGTACAAGGCTTTCAAGGGATCTTACATGTCCGCCTTTTGCTAGCTAAGACATGTCCCCACCATTGATGGTTTATCTAAATACTTACTACAACTAATACACTTCGTATTAATAAAAAAATCATTGCATTGAAAAGAAGTCAAAATTTGGGTGGTGTCATTACAAATCTTATCATAGCATTTTAGTAAACACTTGTTTTTAAATTAATTGGTCACTCTTGACATGAAGGCATAGGGAATGCGTTCTTTTCAAGCATTGGAGCAAAGCCAACATGTTATTTTATATGATCATGAAAAATTGCAAAGTTCACAAAGTAGAGTTCAAGATATATTTTTGTCAAACCATATGGCATACATACATCCTCTTTATTTCACATTAAAGAGGAATTTTGTAATTTGAATCAGTTTTTTCTTCAAGTTCTTGGAAAATGATAACTAGTATGCATTTTTTGAGATTGTACTTTTCCTTATTACTCAATTTTGCAAAGGTTTTTTGTAAAACTTGAGTCGACTCTAGAATGAAGCAAACTCATTTGTGCAAAAAAATTATTGTGAAGTTACTGCTAGGTTGCCATTTTGTTATGCTTCAATTACAAAGAACATAGCACTACATGGTTCCATCATAAAGAACACAACACTACACTGTTCACATCACACCTCACTTCAATTGATACTTATGCTACAATATCTTTGAAAAAAATATAAACCTATGAGCATCATTCAAGTTGTAGAAATCTAGATGTTGCATTTCAAAGTCTTGATATCTTGATTTTACATCAATAATTCTACAGAATATCTTAACTTTTGGGATAAAACGTAGTTAGCTCTTCAAAACAAACATAAATAGAGGTCTAATTATTAAGAAGTTAAACAAAGGGTACTAAAGAGCTATTTCTATTTGGAAAATTTTTAAGAAGCTTTTGCACTTGACACACAAGTATAGGGATAACATTATGTGATGGCAATGTTCCAAAGCTTTTTGAATGGATTGACATCATTGTCATCAACATATATATTTGTTTTTTAAAATTTCGAAATCCTAAAAAATTACCAATGTACTTAAAAGTAAAGAACAAGGTTGTTACCATATTTTGATAGTGATGTGTGTGAATACACTTAGTATTGTCAAGGCACTTTTTTCCCTCTCTACAAGGTTTTTTTCCCTAGTCTTATATCAATCCCTAGGACATACCAAGTCTTGTAAATCTTCTCAGTTAGTGCCTTTCAATACACTTTGAGTTGTACTCTCTCAAGCTTCTTCTTCTCTAAGCTATGTATGTGCATTCTTACAGCCCTAAATCCAACAATCATTATTAGAGCAAATGTCATCTCTTAGGCAAAGTCATCAAAAACCTTTCGCTATATTTTCTCTAATTTGGATGAGATTTAGCAAGTGTTCGCAAGTCAACAAATATTATAATAAGCCTATAAGGGATTGCCATCATCAAATTGTTTATTTGCATTTGTTTTGGCCTCTATTTGTACTAATGCTAGTGCTACACACTTTATTTTGTTCATTTATGAAAACACTAGTCAATTCTACATGGTCTACATAGCACATATTGGTTTTGTGTATATTTTCCTCTATACAAGTAACTTTTGCATCAAGTATAGTTAGTGGCCATGGTTGGCAACAATGATGTATTCCAAGTGTTGGCTATGGAGGATAAGTTAGATGGAACTAGCTATCCACTATGGGCTTATATAATGCATCGTGTATTGGTTGCGAAGGGGCTTTGGAACACTATGCATGGAATTGAAAAAAGAACATCCTACTAGTGTTTTAGGAGTTGCAAGTGAAGAAAAACAACATATAAGGATACTACAAGTTCTCCTCTACTTAAGTTAGACCACAACCACTACCAACTCTTGAGAAAAGAAGGTTAATAAGGATGAGAAGTAAAAAGAGAATAAGATGTATTACATCTATTGCAAGGCAAAAGGTCATGTCATTAAGGATTGTCTAAACTAGTGCAAAAGATACTAAGAAGAAATAGACTAATATGGTTGTCGGAGATGCCCCTTATTCTAAATCAAATATCGCAAATGTTGTGTAGGACACAGAGGGCATATAGTGCACAATATAGTTATGACCCTTTTTTACATGATTCTTACATGTTTAATGTGGATCTAGTTCTATGGTACTTTACAGTGTGTTTACTTCTCGTAGCCTAGCTCCTAAGAGAGGGTAGTGATCTCCCTTTAGCTAAATGTTTATGAACTCAATAAGTATGGTAAATGTTTTGAAGACATGGCATGTTTAGTTGTAGATTTATGGGGTATTTCAAATATAAAACTTTGACATGCATGGTTTGGACATTTGAATTTTGCTAGTTTGTTATACCTTTATAAAAATTTGATATGGTCTCCTCACTTTTTACTCTTAAGGCAGCTAGAAAACACATTTATGAAGACTACATATTGGCTAAAATGTAATGTGCTTCATTTTCAAAATATGGCTTAGTGAGCTTTTCACAAACAATTGCTTGTATACAGTGATGTTTGTGGTCCAACGAGCACCCTCTTTAACTATGTCTGTGGTGGGATGATTGCTCAAATAATCATTTTGATGAGTAAGAATTTAATGCTTCGAGGAGACTTTACTAAAAAAGAATGCAACATGTAAGTGAGCTTGAGTCAACGTGTGTTGAGATATAAATCCAAACATCTCAAAATTGTATAGCCACAAAAAAATTGTCTTATTTTCATAGAGAATAGCCAACTCAATGACAATAGAAATGAGAACTACTTTAGGACTATTGTGAAATACGCGGGATCTAGAGCATGGCATATGCGGAAGCTATGGAGGTTGAAAGAGGAAAAAGAAACTCATGAAGACATCAATCCTGACTAGGATAAATTGTAACACAAGTGAACTAGGTTCCAAGATTGAGACTTGGACTCATAAACACAATCTTGTGTATTGACAGTGACATGACACTTTACTGGAAAGAAAAGAGTACTATCATTGCATTAGAAAGAGAGTGCAAGTACAATGCTTTATAGGAATTGAGTGGTGGTACTTTCTCCTACTGTGTATATGGGATTCTAGTCCTAAGTCCTCACTGCTTCTCACAAAAAGGGACTAAAGAAGGTGTGATTGCAAATATCTAAACACCCCTCCTCAATCACAACCAAAAGTACAAAGTGTGTAGAGGCTTTAGTGAAAGCAACACCTGCAAAGTGTGGGCACACCATAAACATGGCAAAAACACCAAAGGCTATCGCAGAAAAGGCTAAGTGTAGGTACCACAAACATGATGGACATTCAAAGGCTGTAGCAGGGACCTCACAAAGTGTACAGAGGCTATAGTACAAGGATAACTGAGGAGTTTACAAGTTTATGTTTGAGGCATTATGGCTAGGAAATGTTCAAAGAGGAGAGAAAGATAGAGAAAACACCATATCCATGAGCCTTCAAGCTCTCAAGCTCATTCCTTCATTTCCACACACTAAACTGAAAAGCACACACTCTACAAGATAAAGTGACCTAGTGTAAATTAGACTAGACGGACTAACTCTAGTCAGGTCACTAACTGACTACTAATCTGACTTATTTAATGTAGTCACATGTAGACAGCTGTACACACTAGCTGTCATAGATGTCGGTCATAGATGAAGACACACTGACGGTGAGCTTGATTTCTAACACTCTCCCTCAAGCTCAAAAACAGAACTCAAATCATCTGCATCACTCCAAGTAGCTATCTAAAGTGAATGAACTTATCTTTACCAAGTGATTTGGTAAAGATGTCTACTACCTGGTCTTCAGTCTTCACATGCTCCAAGTCAATCTGATCTGCTAAAACCATTTCCCTGATGAAATGGTAGTGAACCTCAATGTGTTTTGATCTTGCATGATAAACAGGATTGCTTGCTAACATAACACTGCTCAAATTGTCATAGTACAGCTTGAATTTGCTGCCCAAGTATACTCCCAAGTCATTCAGCAACTTCTGTAACCACTTAGCTTCACAGGCCGCTAAGGCCTCACCACGATACTCTGCTTCCGTACTAGACAGCGCAACTGTAGGCTATTTCTTACTCTGCCAACTGATCATGCTACTTCCCAATCCAAATGCATAGCTGCTGGTTGACCTCCTGTCATACGTGCAACCAGCCCAGTCAGCATTAGTGTACCCCATCAAGTCAAGGGGTTTCCCATATGTATAAAACAACCCATGATCTGTGGTACTCTTTACATATCTCAGAATTATTCTGACTACATGTGGTTTGCGAGGCTTCTGCATGAACTGACTGATCAGCCCCACAGCATAACTCAAGTCAGGTCTAGTGATCGTGAGATAGATCAAGCTGCCTACCATTTGTCTGTACATAGTAACATTCTCAATCTCTGTCCCAACATCAATCTGCAGCTTGATATTCTGCTCCAAAGGCGTATCCATAGGCTTGCAATCAGCCATACCATATTTCTGTAACATGTCATGAGCATACTACTTCTGTAGCAGCCATATGCCTTGAGGTGTAGAGACAACCTCAATCCCCAAAAAGTATTTCAGCCCTCCAAGGTCCTTGACCTTAAATTCAGTCTGTAAACATGTCTTTATTTCAGCAATCCCATTTCCATCATCTCCTGTAATGATTAAGTCATCAACATAGACAACTAGGAAAACATAGCCATTATCTGTCTTTTTCACAAACAGACTATGATCAGCATCTCCCAATCGAAAACCATGTTGCTGTAAATAACTGCTGATGCGAGCATTCCATGCTCTGGGTGCCTGTTTCAGCCCATATAATGCCTTTTTCAGCCGACATACATGTGCTGGAAATTCTGGATGTACATAGCCTTCAGGCTGTTCCATGTAAACCTCTTCCTGTAATTCTCCATTGAGAAATGCATTCTTTACATCCATCTGCCATAGTTTCCAGCCTCTAGCTCCTCCATCTGATCTCAAACATGATATGTAACAGCCCAATTCGTTTTCAGCATGTTTCTTGAAGTCTTTGAATGCATCAAACACATCATCCTTATGCTTCAAGATATAAAAGCAAGTGTACCTGCTGAAATCATCAATAAATGAGACATAATACTGTGCACCGCCAAAAGAAGCATTATGTGAAGGACCCCAGACATCAGAGTGCACCAACTGTAAAGGCCTAGTGCTGTTTTTTACATGTCTCATGAAAGGAAACCGTGCCTGCTTCCCAAACTGACATGCAAGGCATACATGACCAAAATCATTATATTTGAATTTAGGTAATCCAAGTACTACTTCTTTCTGCTGCATGGATTTCAGCTTTTGTACATTGACATGTCCAATCCGATTGTGCCAAATCTCTACATCCCGAATGGCACTCTCATCATGAGCAAACATGGCTGCCTTGAGTCCCGGAATGGTCGCATCCAATGTAAACATCCTGCCATCCCTTTTTCCCTTGGCAATTAACTTGCAGCCATTTCCATACTCCTCAATGAAACACCCATCTTTGTTGAACCTCACTTGTAAATTCTGTTCTGCCATTTGACCCATAGACAACAGATTCTTTGTTATGGTTGGTACATGTAATACATCATGCAGGCCTTTCTTCTTGCCATCAGGCATCATAAGATGAACAATCCCTTTATGCTTTATGTCATGTTGGGTGTCATCCCCAGTACATACATGACCATGTGTACCTGCAACCATCTCATCAAACCACTCTCCATGCGGGGTCATGTGGTTTGATGCTCCAGAGTCAATGTACCATCTGTCATCTCTATCATGTCTCGATGCATTTTTAGATACATGCTGCATGGCAAAGAGTCTATCAACTATCTCATCATGAGCACCACTAGAAGATGCATAGTGCCCATGCTGTCTGCCCTTTGCCTTCATATCTCCCTGCTTTTTGTAACAATCCTTTGCAATATGCCCATACCGGCCACAGTAATGGCAGTCCTTGTCCCTGTTGGACTGATCAGATGACTGCCATGAACCAGATCCACCTCATCTACCTCGGGGTGATCTCCCCCTGCCTCTAAACCCACCAGATCCACGCTGGCCTTGTGTATTTGCACCATGCCAATTACTCTGCTGCTGCTGCTGTCCATAAGCATTACGAGTGTCACCACGACCTCGAAATGAACCACGACCTCTAGATCCTTTGCCATGTTGGCTAGAGTATAACATAGTGTCTCTACTCTGAGATGCAATGGAACCTGTATTCAAACCAAGTTTGACTTCCTCATGCAGCAACAAGGCAACTAGCTCTTCCCAACTAGGGGGCTCTTCTCCGGCAGAAATGGAAGTGTCAAAAGCTTTGTACTCTTTGCCTAAGCCATTCAAAGCAACATCAATCATATCATCTTATGATACACTTGAGCCAATAGTAGCAAGTTGATCAGCTATGGTCTTAATCTCCGTGGTATACGCCTGGATGCTCTTGCCATTCCTAGACATGTTGTTGAACTACTATTTCAACTGGATCTTCCTTGCATGTGTCATGGTTCCATAATTTTTCATCAGTATGTCCCAAGCATCCTTCGGAGTCTCACATCCAGTGATTTGAATTACCATCGCATCAGATATACATAAAGAAAACCAATGCAGCACCTTGCATGCTCTTTCATTCCATAGCCTGTAGGCTCTTTTTTGTTCATTTGTTGGATTGTGTGCAGGCAACTCAGGAGCAACGTCATCTCCTGTATATAGATCCCAATAACATCTGCCAACCAGAAAGTTTTTCATTCTGAATCTCCATAATGCAAAGTTCTTATTATCCAACTTCTCTCCAACTATCTAAGTGATATTGTCAGTCCCATGTGCATTAGCTATGATGCAATAGACTGTCTACTCCCTGCAGACCAATAAGTATGACTGACTAAGTTCAGTCCGTAACAGTTTATGATAGTTTTCTGCACTAAATTGCAGAAAAAAACCAGGGTATTTCAGTCCACTGACACCCCAAAACAACCCACAAACAAGTGGTCTCAACTATAGATATAACTGTCAATACATAAGCTATGTGTTTGCTTCAGCTTAAGCTTCTGTAACCTCACTGCCAGGGTACATATATGCAGTCTGAAAATTGTAAATTGTGAGTAACCAGCAGCAATTTCAAATTCAAAACTGAGTGGTAATCATGTCATACATGTTCCAAAATCTCCCAGGTAGTTGCTAGTACATTTGGCAGTCAAGACATGAGCATAGAGGCACAGAACAATGCATAACCAGCACATATAAGTGTCAACAAATCTAGTTGCAGGTTGCAGTCAACCAAAATTCAGCATACCAAGCTCCAAGTAGCTCCAAAATGTCTTCCGACCATGTCATACATTTACTTTGTAGTGGCAAGTTAAATACATGAGCATCTCAGTAGGCATAGACAACCTGTCTTCATTGACCAATGGCATAAACTTCATGAGCTGTTTGTAATTAACCAGGACAGTGTAATTGCATTTAGTTCAGCTTCAGAATTCAATTTTCAATGATGCTCATTGCTTGCTTCAATCCTCCATACATTCAGCATGTATAGGCCAGTTCATATAGATGATGGAACCCCCAAGATGACCTGTATTGCTTCAGTAATGCACAATACTTGTCATTGACTGTGTATGACAGTTTTTAGCCTGTCAATGATTTTCAGATCCGAGTATTCTGAGCAAGAAATCTCAGCTCCAAGAAATTTTATCCAATGTATACATGCTTTGACACATTCTTGTGCTCCAAAGATGCCTTCTGAGTGTAGTACAAGGCTCCTGTATGTCAGTAATGACTGAATGCATGCTGTCCATTCATGTTTACAGCAGTTCAAAACTGATTACAGGTTTGTGTCTGTTACTCCAGCTCATAACAGAGCTCTCACACAAGCATTTACTTCTTGTACACTTCAGATACCTTCAAGAGTGAGCATACATGCTCTATGAGTCTTGTCCAGGTGCCCCACTGAAGATTGACAGGTTGCTGTCCACCCAGATCAGCAGGCGCAGATCACGCAGAATTCCAGGCCTTGTTGTCAGCTGGTCCTCCTCATCATGAGGCTCAATGACCACTTGTGCAGATGGTCAAAGGATGCCCACCAAGGCTCCCAGAAAGGCCTCAACCACTGTGATAAAGCATGGAGTCCAAGATGAGCAGATGCATACCTTGACTGAGTAATGTAAAGTTATTGATACATTATTATATTCAGGAGGCAAACTCTTAAGTAGAACACCGATGCAAATATCTTCTTCCATTTTAATGTTGATTCTTGCAAGTTGGGTTAGAAGTCCTTCCATGTAATTTAGATGTGTGGCAAGTGATGTGCTAGACTTCATTTCAAGCCTGAAAAACTCAATTAGGAGACCATACTTTGATGATTTAGACTATGCACCGAACAAGGTGTCAAGTCTCTTCCATGTATCTTGTGAGGTCTCACAGTTATCCACATGGTGGATATAGCTGTCATCTAGCTCCAATTTGATAATGGCTTGAGCCTTATCATCATTCTTTTGCCACAAGTGATAGCAAGATCCGCATCACGAGGCTTCTTTTCTTTTCCAGTGGTAATGGCCTAGAGACCCTTCTTCATCAGGATCAATTTGATGCGGGTCTGCCAGGCATGAAACTTGACTCCTTTGAAATGGGCACTTGGAGAATCTTTGCCCATGTTCGACTTGAGAGACCAGTAGCAGATTAACTTCAAATGATTGAGAATAACTAGGAATGAGTTGATCTTTGTATGTGTCAAAAGACACAAGCAATGGCAGTGAAGTATCAAAAGATACTAGTTTGAAATTTGATGTTTGTTGCTTGAGTTTGACTTAATGATCTTCAAAACCTCTTCATATTTTTCCCTCCTTACTGATTTGATGGTTGAATACCTATTGAAAACTTCAGATTAGAGTGGCCTTGGCTTGGTTTAAGTGGCAGGAGAGAGAAAATGAAGGAAAAATGAGCTTAAAGGTAACTGGCTATGGGTGTCCTGTCAAAACAGGGACCAGCAACTAGTTAATGAGCTCCCATGCGCTCCACAGGTTGAATATGCTCAAACCCTTTGAGATGGAGGGCCCTCAATAATGGATATAGCTCCCCCTAAGAGGGTTTGTACTCATTATGCTCGAGTTGAGAGATCTAAGCCTTCAAAGTGGTTGCTAACAGAACTGCACCCAAATTTTGGAAAATGCAAATGCCGGGCATGGTATGCATCAATCTCCTTGATTTTTGTGCCAAGAAGTTGCGCTTTGACCTAAAGAACATCTCTTGAGAAGAAAACTTGAATAGATATGGCCCGGTTGATGAGATATGGTTGCTCCAACAGAGGTAGGTAGGTGCTATCCACAAACACAATTATGGCAGCAACTCTGAAAAGAGGCAATGTTGAAGCTATAGTTGCCCAATCTCAATGATTGAGGCACCAAGAATGAGCTTTGGAAGTAGAGAAACACTTCTCCAGAACTAGGTTTAGAGAGATTTGGCATGTGAAGAGAGATATGAAAGCTTCAAACTGATAGGGTGCTGCTGTCTATGGTTGCCATGGAAGCTTCATTGAAGGTAGGAATGCAAATGAAGTTGGAGATAGGGTCCAGTACTCAAACTGAGATGAGAAGAGATGGAAAGGAGCTAAAAGGAGTGAAAGGAGAGTTGGGCCATGCTCAATTGAGCTATGATACCATGTGAAATACGCGGGATCTAGAGCATGGCAGATGCGGAAGCTATGGAGGTTGAAAGAGGAAAAAGAAACTCATGAAGACATTGACCCTGACTAGGAAAGATTGTTACACAAGTGAATTAGGTTACAAGATTGAGACTTGGACTCATAAACACAATCTTGTGTATTGACAGTGACCTGACACTTTACTGGAAAGAAAAGAGTACTATCATTGCATTAGCAAGAGAGTGCAAGTACAATGCTTTATAGGAATTGAGTGGTGGTACTTTCTCCTACTGTGCATATGGGATTCTGGTCCTGAGCCCTCACTGCTTCTCACAAAGGAACTAAAGTAGGTGTGATTGCAAATATCTCAACAAGTATGATATGCTCTATTCTATTAGTTTTCAGTGAAAATACTTGTGTATCATGCCTATACTACTATATGCACATGATGGTGTAGGTTGGTGGTGGCTAAGTGTCATTAAGATGATGGTAGTGGCACAATAATGAAGGTGGTGGTGTAGCCGAGGATAGTAGGAAAATGACTTCAAAGCTCCATGGGAAAAGACTATATAAGAAGTAGAGAGGAAGAGATGAGGGTTACATAGTTACACAATGAAAATACCTAGAGACATTCAGTTCATACTATCATGTTGCTGTTGCAACCATGGTTATCTAGTTTGAGCCTTGTATTTTTGAACACTATTTTGTATGGTACTTATGGTCAATTCTCATATATATTCATTGGTTTGAGCCTTGTACATTTTTCTTACTGTCTCATAGGGAAACTATGGTGCATTGTATATAACATATAAATTGTACTTATGGAATATATGGACATTATGCTTACTATTCATTCTGTTTAGCTACCTATTTAGGTATCTTCTATTTGATATGTTGTGAGTAATGTGCATGCAATGGCAACATATCTCTATGTTGAGTCCAAGTATGTTTAGGTTTTATAGTCTCATAGAGAGGGTATAGTCTGATTGCACTCGGCGACCATAATGTGGACTCAGACTTGATTACGCATGGCAACCATGATCATGAGGTGACATAGGTGATAGCTAGGAACAAGGATTCACTAGTGTAGCCCAAAATCATTGCACTGCCTGTCGCCCTAGACTTTATGCATCTCCACTTTGAAGGACCCTTGTAGCTCCTACAAGGTGTTGGGAGAGATGGACATGGATGGATCAACATTAGTGGCCACTACCACCTGTTCGTGTAGGAAGATGGACTCTATTTGTGCTTGGTGGAGCTGCTCTTGGATGGAGTTTGCATAGTATAGCTGAGCCTCTTGACTTGCCAAAAGGTGCTGTCATCGCTTGTGGAGTTCCGCCTCACTACTACTGCTGCTGAACTTGGGCCCACCAGAGGGCCACATTCTATTGATGCACTTGCTCCAATTCCATTCGGAGCATGAAAACCTATTGGTGCTGACAAATTCTTGTTGCCTTATAGGCGAGGCATCATTGTGCTAGTTTTAGGTAGAATTTTACCAGGACATGAATTTTAGTAATAGAGGTAGGGGGTGTGGTCGATTGCAGCAGTCTAATTGGTTGTCTTCTTGCGAAGCTTCCTCCAGACTATGGTTATGATCGTAGGAGAGCTACAATAGTAGAGAATAGCAAGACTTGAAGTCAAGCTTGCTCTAGTTGGGAGTGAGAGGCTTCTAGTATAGAGGTGGGATGAGAGGGGATTAGAGTTACTTGCACGGCCACATGTTGCTCCTTGTTGGCTTTGTTTTTGGGGCGTGCAATAGATTGAGTCGTATTTACAGTCTCCTAGATTGTGTTGGGCTGGGGTGAGGTTGTCGATGCCTTGCCACTTTGACTTGTGAGCTGTGATGCAGCTGCTTGAGGATTGATTCAGCCTTAGGGTGGATAGGGGTGCTTTGCCAAAGCATAGAAAGGAAGGTTGACAAGCGTAGGTTGTGCATCCAAGGCCTAACAAGCTCCTTGCGCTTAAAGAGTAATGATGTTACCTTGTCGGGGTGAATATGGGAGGTAAACATGGCTAACAGTAGTGAGAAGCTATCAATGAAGAAGAAGGGAAAACAAACCAAGTGCCTTGAGAGAATGAAATGACAATGATAAGAATGGAATATAGAATAGGGTGAAAGCTAATAAGCAAGTTACTTTTGAGGGCCATTGATGCATGGAGATCGACAATTGTGACCATGGGAAACTATGAGTGATGTGCACTTCTCGATACATTGTATCATCCTCGATGAGAGCTATGGGGTTAAAATACGATGAAAAAGATTTGAGAGGGGCCATGCCACCATAAGTTATGGATTTTGGATAAAATTCAATTTGGACTCTAGCAATCATCAAAGTTTTGGAATGGGACTAGGAGTATTCGGAATTGAGTGTGGAAGGGACCACTTTTAGGGCTTGAGAGCACTCTGGAGTGATAAAAAAAGGGCACACAAGTTTGTGCACGCAATAGTACTGAAGAGCTGCTTCATGGAGAGCTGATCCACTTGGTGTTTTTGTTGAAACTAGACTTTTGTTCCATCTGCCATAGCCATGCTCTAGATCCTGCATCTTTTCACATGGTCTCAGAGCCCAGTCGGGCATGGCTTAGCTCGACTTAGCTCTTCTCTGCTCTCTCTCAGTCCCTTTTCAACTCTAGTCAGCTCAGTTCCAGCCCATGACTTCATCTCTCAACTCTACCTTCAATTGAGCTTCCATGGCAGCCATGGGGGGAACCATGCACTAAAGTACTTTGGATAGGGTCCGATGGTAAAGTTGGCCCAGGAAAAATTCAAAATAGTAGCTATCAAGAGCTAGTTGTTTGTGTTGGTCTATCAAAAGGTGGTTCGAGGCTTGTCCTATGTCTAAGAAGATAAATATTTCCTTGTATGAAGTCCATGGTAGGTTAGGTAGATCAAGTGCTGGCCTATCATCAGTTGTTGAAAAAAAGAGTTGAGTGTCCAAAAAATCATCATCAACTCCTGAAAGAACTTCTCCAGAATCTAGTGAGGAGAGGAAATTTGCAATGACATGTTGAGCTCTCGATCTATGTACCACTTTAAAGGCAAAATCTTGGAGCAATAGTATCCATCTAGCCAATCATCCCATAACATTCTGCTGCTTGACTAAGTAAACTAGGGCATAATGATTCACGTGAAAAACAAATGAATGACCAAGCAAATAATACCAAAACTTCTTAATTGAATAAATCATTCCAAGGCATTCTTGTTTAGTATGAAATAATAGTTTTCTTCAATAGAAGAGAGTCATCTACTAGCATAAAAGATGGATCAAATCCATCCATTAGAAGCCTGCTTCATGATCACACTATATTGGTTGCAATATCCAACACATCCACAAATACATGGAATGGTTTAGTCCAATTTGAAGGGACCAAAATTGGGGCCTTTGAAAGTAATGACTGAAGAGGTAAGAATGCCAGATCTACTACTTCATTCCATGTGAAGATTGATTTAGGCATGTGGGCTAATTGATTCAGAGGAATGGCCACATGTGCTAGGAGGTGTAGATGCTGCCTATGCTTGCAAATTCGCCCAAGAAATTGCAACATAGTAGATGTGAAATTTCGGAACGCAGCTTGCATAATAACAACCAGTTTGTGGGGATCCACCACAATCCCATATCCTAAAATGACATGGCCCAACAAAATGTGACCTTTTATAGCAAAAACACACTTCATAGGGTTAATATTGATACTTCTTGGCATTTGATGAAGCATGTCCCGCTTGAAAGAGGCTAGAGCATTCTTCAAGCCAAACCACATCACAGTATAGAAAAATACTCCCCATGCCATAATGAAGGCAATCTTTGGTTGATCTTCAAGATATACCTGATCATATCCGTTGAAGCCATCTAAAAAAGAACATTTTGTGGTCAGTTACATCATCTAAGATGTTTTTGAGGTATGGAATGGAAATGGGTGTGGGAACTATAGTAGCAACATTCAATTTCTTGTAATTCATAGAGATCCATAATTTCTTGTTTTTCTTTGGGACAACGAAAATTGGGGAAATCCATTCTACTCGGTTTACTAGAGCAATAAATCCAACTTGGAGGAGTTGATCCAGATCCTTTGTAATGAGTTTGGCCATGTGCTGATTCATGTGATATCTTTGCATATGAATTGAAACAACATCTGATTTGAGTAGAATCCGATGCTGATAGAACCTAGGGTCTAATCCTTTCATTTTTGAATAATCCCATGCAAATACATCCTTAAATTTGGTTAGGAGGGCAATAAGATACTCTCAAAACTCATTTGCAGATGAGCATTGATATTCATTGGCTTAATAGCTTTTGAACCAAGATAAATTGTGGAAAGTGTATTCTTTGTGACCCTAGTCACCTTTTGAATTTGTGCTTCAAACTCCCTTTCTTGTCTCAGTACTTCTACTACATCCAATTTGGCTACAGCCATAGCTTGTGCCGCTTTCACTTTAAAGTCCAGAATCAAGATTCCTATACCCTTGGAAACCTGATTCTGTGTTGGTACAGGCTCCTAGGCAAGGTAAAGTGGAGATTGCGAATCCAAGTATAGATGATTGATTTGCATGACACCAACAATACAGAAGGGTTCCAAATGTGCATTTGTTGCTAGGAAAGCAATTTCCTTGTCATCATCTAAACCATCATATCTCATAATACGCCTAACAATATCCAAATGTGGCTTTCTGGGCTTCTGCATAAACTAGCTTATGAGCCCTACAACATGGCTCAAGTCAGGCCTAGTGACGGTCAAGTAGTTTAGACTTTCGACCATTTGCCTGTACATAGTCACATCCTCAATTTCAGCTCCAGTGCTTATGTCTAGCTTAACATTCTGCTCAAGAGGTGTATCCAATGGTTTGCATTCAGCCATGCCATACTTCTTTAGCATTTCCATGGCATAGTGCTTTTGCATTAGTCATAAACCATTTTTAGCTTTGACCACCTCAATGCCCAAGAAATACTTCAAATCATCTAAGTCTTTCATGTCAAATTTTGATTTCAGCATTTCCATAACATGATGTATGCCCAAGTCATCATCCCTAGTAATTATCAACTCATCAACATATATGACTAGCACTACTAAGCCTTTGTCGGTCTTTTTCATAAATAGATTGTGATCAGCCCTCCCAACAGTAAATCCCAAACTTTGCAAGTAACCACAAATCCTTGCATGCCAGGCTCTTGGAGCCTGCTTCAGCGCATACAATGCTTTTTTTAGCTTGCACACATAATGTTAAAAATTAGGGTGAACATAATGTAGACATCCTCTGCCAAGTCACTGTTAAGAAAGGCATTCTTAACGTCCATCTGCTACAATTTCCAGCCTTTAGCAGTAGCCAATGGAATCACTGTGCGTATTGTTGCCATCTTGGCAACAAGACTGAATGTTTCCTCATAATCAAGTCCGTACTGTTGAGCATACCCCTTAGCAACCAGCCTGGCTTTGTACCTTTCAACATTGCCATCCAACTTGCATTTAATCTTGTAGATCCATTTGTAGCCAATGGTCTTCTTTCCTTTTGACAATGGCACAAGATCCCAAGTACTATTTTCAGCCAAAGCATCTATCTCCTCATCCATATATGTGCACCAATTTTTATCCATCATTGCTTCAACAAATGTAGTAGGCTCTTTGACCTCTGTCACCTTTGTCATATAAGCAAAATTCTTTGCAAAGTAATCATTGTAAGTACCAAGCGTATACACCATTGGAATACTAAGCTCACTATCTACATAGTCAGCTGAGTCATAGCTTGAAGTCAACTTGCTAGGTGTCATCCCACCAGATGCATCCTCAATGACTTTTTCTTTTCCTTTGCTGTCCACCACACCATATCTCCTCCTCATTGACATAGTGGTGTCAGTGGTCCCACCAGATGCATCCTCAATGACTTTTTCTTTTCCTTTGCTGTCCACCACACCATATCTCCTCCTCACTGACATAGTGGTGTCAGTGGACGATGAGCCAGAGCTCATCAATCTCCCTATCCGTGGAGATACCATCGTACCACTAGGGCCCGTCACTACAGTACTCTACTGCGAATCAACTATAGAAACATGTGTAGAAGGCATATTTGACGGCACTGCAACCAATGATGCATACCAAGAAGCCATCTCATCAAAGATAACGTCTCTGCTCACTAGTGTCTCTTGAGTAGAGGGATCATAGCATTTATATGCCTTCTTCTCCTGTGAATAACCGATAAAGATACACTTATGAGCTTTCGGTTCTAGCTTCTTCCTCTTCTCATCAGGGATATGCACACAAGCAAGACAACCAAATACTTTCATGTGACTGACATCAGGCTTGTAGCCATACAAGTTCTCAAATGGTGTCATCTCATGAATACATGCAGTGGGACATGAATACATGCAGTGGGAGTCCTATTCAAGATATACACGGCTGTCATAACAACCTCAGCCTAGTAATAGAGAGGCATACTCTTCTCATTCGTCATTGCTCGAGCAACTTCCATCAACACCCTATTCTTACTTTCAGCCATTCCATTCAGCAGTGGAGTATAGTTGCAAGTAAGCTGCCTGTGAATGCCATTTTCAGCCAAAAAACTGTCAAAAACGTTCAACACATACTCACCACCATTGTCTGATCTCAAGCAAGAGATATAGCAATCAAACTCTTTCTCTACCTGCTTCTTAAATTGCTGAAAATAGCCAGCACTTCATCTTTTGCTTCAGTATATACACCCAAGTATAGCCATTATAATCATCAATAAATGTCACATAGTACATGGAGCCTCCCATAGATGCATTATGGGCTGGCCTCCAGACATCAGAGTGCACTAACTGCAATGGACGTGTGCTCTGCCTTACATGCTTGACAAATGGAAACCTAGACTGTTTACCAAACTGGGAAGCACTGCAAACATGACCAATGTCTGAATATGCAAACTTGGGTAAACCAGTAACAAGCTGTTTTTTCTGCATCATTTGCAGCCTCTGCAAGTTAACATGCCCCACTCTCTTATGCCAAATTTCCAAACCTCTAATAGTGCCAGAACAATGGGAAAACATAGCTGAATTTAGCTCTGGCAAAGTGGCATCAAGAGTAACCATCCTGCCATTCCTATGACCGCGAGCAATCAACTTGCATCCATCGCCAAATTCTTCAATAGAGCACCCATGCTTATCGAACCTAACCTGCAAGTTCTGCTTGGTCATCTGGCCCATAGACAATAAGTTCTTCATAATTGATGGGACATGCAGTACATCATGTAAGTGCTTCTTCCTGCCATCATGAATCACAAGAGGTACTTTGCCTTTATGCTCATTGCTATGCTACGTGTCATCACCTGTGCATACATAGCCATTTCTCTTAGCCACCATGTCAGTGAACCAATCACCATGAGGGGCCATGTGATTCGATGCCCTTGAATCAATGTACCATACTGCATCATCAATGGATTTTTCAGCAACCCTATCTTTCACATATTGCATGGCAAACAATCTATCTCTTGAAGCATCATCTGCTTGACTGAACGAAGCAAACTGTCCATACTGTTTGCCTTGCTTCTTCCAACAATCCTTTGCAATATGACCATACTTTCCACAGTAATGACAATCCTTATCCATATTCAGATTGTCAGATGGGCGCTGATGCTGCCAAGAGCCTCTACCATGAGAGCTAGATCTCCCCCTACATCTGAAGTTTCCATCGCCTCTTGCATTTGATCCCTACTGGTTATTATTGCCATAGGATGCATTTTGTTGGCCTCCTTTGCCAGAACCATAGCCTCTACCACGGCTGCCACGGCCGCGTTGATTGGAATAAAAGGATGCATCCTTGCTTTTTATACTTCTAGAGCCTGTACCCAAGCCAAGTTTAACCTCCTCATGGATAAGCAAGGCAACTAGCTTGTTGAAACCCGGCATTTCAACCCACACATAGACAGAAGTATGAAAAGACTTATACTCTGGACCCAAGCCATTCAAAGTTATTGGGGGTAAAGGCGCCTCCGCCTAGCCGCCCGTGTATTACTACACTAACAGTCATCGCCACTGCACACTACAGGTGGCAGGCGCCCATCACCGTCACTTTATTCTTTATTCTTTTAGTGACAGTTTGAATAAAGGAATGCCCGGTCACACATTGTGACTATTGGAGTTTCCATTTCTTGTCTCTCTCTTTCTTGCTCTTGCTCTCCTGCCATAGCTCTCGAGTCTAAGCTTCGTTCCGTCTCTCCCTTTCAATTGGTATCAGAGCTCGGCTTCCTAACTCTTGAGCTTGGCTCATGGCATTCTCAGCTTCCCATTGACTCCCTACTCTCATTGGGTCTCCTTCCTGACAGCCATATCTGACTCCTTTGAGCTCCCGTTACTCCTCGGCTTCCCGAGCACCTTCTCGGCATTGTTGGGCACCTTCAAGGCATTACATCAGAGGTACTTGATTATTTTCTTCAGGGTTTACTTCAGTTCTCAGGTCACGCAGGCTGTGAACAATTTGGGGTAGCCACCATTGAAGCTCCATTGCTTCATATCTTCATTGCCCCTGCTCAAGAACCCTTGAGGCTTGGTGTGTGCCCCCTTGGGCACCTTCTTGAGCCCCTACTCCACCCCAGTTGTGCCACGTGGGCTGTAGGCCACCCAGGACAGCAGCACACTATTTGTGCTTGATTCCAAGTTGATCCCCATCTGCATCACACCAGCCCTCCTCAAGCTTCAGGCCATTGGGCACTTCCACAGGCTTCATTTGAGGCATTTGCACATGCTTTGATGCTTGGTATTGAAGGCTGAGCATTGACATTGCTTTTGGGCTGATTTAGCACTATTTTGCGACTATCATAACAGTTCACAGATAGTTTATAACAGTGCTACAGTAACATTTGATGCTTATGCTTGCCCAGCATTGTCATTTGATGCCCGGTTGGTCCCGTATATGAGGCCTACATGTTAAGGGAATGTATGCCTATTGTTTGGCAACCATTTGGCACTGATTTGGGACTGAAATTTCTCAATTTTTGATAGTCATTTCATGCTGTAATAAAAGCGGGCTGAAGCTATTCTACATGCTTTGGGTTATGCCTATTGGTTTCGGCCTATGTCTTGGATATATGCCATGAAGTATTGATCTTTGGGGTACGACTTCGAGCTTGGATTTCATTCTAGATGCTTTTGGAAGAGCTTTGACATTACGCACTCATTGACATGGTTCGTGCTTGACAATGGTATATGCTTTGACAATGATGCTCCTTGGGTTTATGCATACCCATTGCCTACGGCTTGATGCTCATGTCACAGTTGATTACCCTATGCATACGTTGAGCTTGAGTGCTCATTGAAGCTCTACCTTGGATGCATTTTGGATTATCTGGAGTAGTCTTGGATGTTACTTGGCTTGTCAGAGTTTGGATTGGGATGTATTTGATGTCTTACATGCTTATGGATGCTACATACGGATGCTCTACCGCCTACCTATTCGGGATGTACTATTGATGTATTGTCTTGGACTTATGTCATTGGCACTGTGTCTTGCCTTGGCTTGAGATCTTGAGATCGTACATATGGCTTTTGTGCCAATGGGAGCATTCTTGAATGCTTATCAGACATTGAGCAGGCAGTACTTTTATGCATTGAGTAGTTACATGCTATTGAGCAGTTACAGACACTTGAGACTTTCAGATTTCTTACCCTTTGGGATGATGCATTATATGTCTTGGTTCACTGTATGCTTATGAGCTGAGTCTCAGTTTTGGATCCGTATCTTTGTGAACTGACACCTACTTGTGTCAAGTTTTAGTAGTGGCAGGAACACTTTGCCCCGTTGACTGGGGGGTGTGCCTACTCACTGGCAGATGTTTGTATGACATACTTGGGTGTTGGATTCATGCTTATCGACCATCGTATGCTTATGCATGCCCGCATGATGCCGGCTTTGGTCTTGGCAGTATCTGATTGCCTTGGGATCCGATTTCGGCACAATTAGTTCTCCGTTTACTGAAATCTGTAATTTATTACAACAAGCATATATGTATGGATTGACATGTATTTTTCATGCTAAAATATTTTAAAATGATGTACTTTCACTAGTACTTGGTGGGCAGTAGCTTTGGTTCCACTTTCCTTGCCATTTTCCCTCAATTTTGGTGATTTTTTGGTCATTTTCTGCGGTAAACAACAAGCAATTTTGAACTGTCTATAGTCTCCCAGCCTACATTATGGCAAGTTCGTCCATTGATCATGCTATTTTGAGATGAAGATGACAATGACAAGTCCACCATGCGTGTGAACAAGTGGTGGATGGGAGGAAGACAACACCACCACCACTTCACTTTGCCCCCCCCCCCCCCCCCCCCCCCCCCCCCCCCGCCCCAAAATCGTAATTTAAAAAAAAAAGACATATATGAAGCCTTGAGGAGGGCCCTCGAACCCCTGCTGGCCATGAGGGTGAGAGAAGAGGAAGAGAAAGGGAGGGAGAAAGAAGAAGAAGAAGAAGAAGAAGAAGAAGAAGAAGAAGAAGAAGAAGAAGAAGAAGAAGAAGAAGAGGAAGAGGAAGAGGAAGAAAGGAAGGAGAAGGAAGAAGAAGAAGGAGAGAGAGAAGAGAAGAAGGAGAAGGAGAAGGAGAAGGAGAAGGAGAAGGAGAAGAAGAAGAAGAGGAAGAGGAAGAGGAAGAGGAAGAAAGGAAGGAGAAGGAAGAAGAAGAAGGAGAGAGAGAAGAGAAGAAGGAGAAGGAGAAGGAGAAGGAGAAGGAGAAGGAGAAGGAGAAGGAGAAGGAGAAGAAGAAGAAGAAGAAGAAGAAGAAGAAGAAGAGGGAGCTTTAGAGGAGGGGCCAAGGACACTACGAAGAGCGAAAACGTTGCAAATTTGCTGATGAGAGAGAGAGAGAGAGAGAGAGAGAGAGAGAGAGAGAGAGAGAGAGAGAGAGAGAGAGAGAGAGAGAGAGAGAGAGAGAGAGAGAGAGAGAGAGAGAGAGAGAGAGAGAGAGAGAGAGAGAGAGAGAGAGAGAGAGAGAGAGAGAGAGAGAGAGTGTGTGTGTGTGTGTGTGTTCACACCTTAGAGGCCATTAGGGATTTCAAGAAAGAACTAGCCAAGTCTGTCAAGGTCTCGAGCATCCTCCATGGCACACTAACCAAACTAGATCGAGAATCGTAAGAACTACAAGGGCTACACAAGCTGCCAATGGTACTATTAGTATCTTTAATACCTTCATAGTAATCATACATTCTCAATTTCTATAATTAAGTTTATAAGAGGCAATTCGATCGACAACCTTAGTTAGGAATATCCCTAGTTGTTTGAGTATATAGAATACTTATTCTCCTTTGAAACTTTGGACATGTTTAAAAAGGGTTTCTTTTAGACATTTAGTTCTTGTGTGGGAGCAGATTCATAGCATGAAATGCAAAGACGAATGAAAATTTTTGAAGTAGGCTACAAGTGTGTTACATTCTCATGATAGATGCTATGGGAGGTCTTTGACAACATATGATGATGTTGATGATTGTAATAACCTTAATGATCTTCCTTAATTCCAATTCTAAAACATCATACCCATCTACTTGATGCATTCATTTACTTAATGTAATTACAAGAATACAAACTTGAGGGGTAAGCTCTCATCGCGCAGCTCTTATTTGTGAGTGGCTCATGTGTAGTAGACCATAAAGGACGTCCATAGAATTGGAAGGAAATTAGTTATGCATGGGAGATGTTATTTATGATCATTATTTATTTTACCACATGCATTGGAAAGGTCACACAAATTGGTCTTGCATTAAAGTCTTGATAGTATCTCGAACTATTAGTTCATTGGGATCTTGAAGTCATTCGTAGCTAGTACAAAAAACAATCATTAGGATTAAGACTATGATGCCTCGAGATTCACCGATAGTGACTATGGCTATCAATCCTATTCAGGGTTGGGCTAGATGCAACAATAACTCTAGGGCAAGCGAAGAGCTCAAGGATTAGGAAACCCTAAGTCAAAGGAAAGACTGATGCTTTTGTACTCATTAGGAACAAGGTTTGGTTATCAGAACTCATGTCTTGAGCAATGTTCTAGCTGAATGGAGGAGGAGTTAAGTAATTTTTGCATGGAATCGCTTAGATCCCAAGGGGGAGAGAAAATACACGATGGAAAGGTTATCGCGACTATTCCTGCCATGTTTGGAAAAGGATACCATTGTTTTTGCTGATTGATCAAATAATGTCCTAGATGCTTTTCCATTAAATTGATTATGGAATGTGAATTGGATGATTTTTCCAAGTGCTTATGTTTGATGGTAAATGCATGGTGGGGTCTGTGATGACAAATTGCCATGAGGAGTAAAGGAACGTTTTCCTGGAAAATGATATTAGGCTGATCGCTTTGATTGTGCTTGGTTCTTAATTGGATTAATTAAGGAATGATATTTTTTGTGGGTGGTTTATCTCCAAGGTCACGCCGCATTTCAACCCGAGAGGGCACTGCTCGATTCACGGGCCGAAGATCGAGTGGTGAAAAGGCCAACCACGGAAAGAGTGTCTTACTCTTAGGTCTCTTGGGGTCAGTGGAGCTTTGGACACCCCTTGCTGAGTCCGAAACAGAGCTGTAGACTACCGTGAGCCCAAGGGCGTTAGAAGATCCTATTCTAGATAAAGGATGGAAATTTTGGTGCCATGTGATTTGGGACGGGTACTTTTGTTAGACATAAGGGATACATAATTCTCCTATATGGGCAAGAGACAAAGATTAACTTGAAGATAATTTAAGAAACTTGTTTGTCAAAAGGGCTGCTTGTTTTGTTTTCGTGTTTTTGCTGTAAATTATGTGAAAAAACTCTATTCCCTAAAAGGATTGATTAATGAAGCTGATTTTAAATGTCACACATAAATATGGTAGAACCTAATTAGAAAACTAAAGTTATCAAGGGAAGCGGGTGGGCGAAATCTCTGACGTCCCCGTCCTATGGTAGGGTGGTCCCAAAAAATTAGGAGGCTTCTCACAAGGTTTTATCGACATTTGATCTTTAGGAATTGTTAGGTTAGAACTCTGAATCATGCTATTTTAGGGGACTAGAATGGGACTATGTCCTACAGGCAGAGAGGTTGACCGGCACATCCCTCTCATTTCCCATTCTCTTTGAGCCAAGTGCGGTATGGATCTGATTTGGATTGGGTATCTCTACGTAAAGTAGGATGTCCAAAACCCGATGCTAGAATGCTGTTAGGAGACCTTGGACCTAGAAACCCAGATTTCAGGTCGATCCTAGTGGGTTTGGTCGTGAATGTTTCGCTGCAAGGCGGACTCGAGAAACCCTAGGTGACAAACCTCAGAACATTCCTTGGGAGTGTCGGGTAGTGACACTTAGATTCATTTCTTGATGGACCGAAAAAATATGCTTGGACACGGGCACGTTACAAGAAGCAAGAACATAGGCGTGAGAGAGTACTCAATAAGAAGATGGAGGTTTCACCCTTGTCCTTCACACTCACGCACTTCCTCTCTAAAGCTCTTTCCAACTCTCACTCTCTCTCCCTCACTCACAGTGGAAACCAAGAAGATGGGCACAATAAATTAGCACACATATGAATAGCCTTTTCCATTCTTTCTCATTCTTGAAATACAAAAATTTTAGGGTTAGGGTTTCCCCATCCCCATGGGTATTTAGCCCACTTTTTGGCCTATAAATTGATCTTCCCTTGGTGCATGCATCTAGATCTATTATTATTTGATAATTTTGTACATTGGGTGCCATGGTATCCAATGTACATTGGGTGATCTATTATGATTTGATAATTTTGTACCTTGGGTGCCATGGTATCCAATACAATTTGCACATGCATGTGAAAACATGGATCTAGGACATGGCTATGAAAAAAGCTATGCAGGTTGAAAGAGGAAGAATGAACTCATGAAGACATTGACACTAACAAGACAAATTGTCACACAAGTGAATTAGGTTCCAAGATTGAGACTTGGACTCATAAACACAATCTTGTGTGTGAAAAATGACACATACACTTTATTGGAAAGAAAAGAGTACTATCATTGCATTAGAAAAGAGAGCAAGTACAATGCTTTTTATAGGAAATTGGATGGTAGCACTTCTCCTACTATGCATATGGGATTCTAGTCGTGAGCCCTCATTACTCCTTACAAAGAGACCAAAGTAGGTGTGATTGCAAACATCTCAACACCCCTCCTCAATCACAACCGGAAGTACAAAGCATATAGAGGCTTTAGTGAAAGCAACACCTACAAAGTGTTGGCACACCATAGACATGGAAAAACACCGGAGGCTGTCGCAGGAAAGGCTAAGTGTGGGTACCATAAACATGATGGATATCCAGAGGCTGTAACAAGGGCCTCACAAAGTGTACAAATGATATAGTACAAAGCTACATGAGGAGTTTATGAGTTTATGTTCGAAGCATTAGGGCTAGGAAATACAAAGCTAAAAGAGTCTATCCGAATAGAAGGACTGATGAGGTTTGGTGGTCTTCTTCTTCTTCTTCTTCTTCTTCTTCTTCTTTTGCTCCATGTTCTTCTTCTTCTTTAATAGCAACTAGATAGGCCATTTGGGACCTCTTTTTGGCATGGCAAAACTTCTTGCTGCGTCCGGTCCTTTTGTAGGAAGTCATAGAGAAGCTAATCCTTCTTGCCTTTGTACTTGTTGCCAACATATAATGCTTGTTCATCTCTAGAGATGCTTAGTTCTTCCTTAGTTTTTAGCTTCTTTTCCTCCTCTAACAATGATGCTTGGACATCAACAAGCTCAGGGTTTGCCATATTGATTAGAGTTGTTGATACATTATTATATTCAGGAGGCAAACTTTTAAGTAGAACACCAATGCAAACATCTTCTTCCATTTTAATGTTGATTCCTACAAGTTGGGTTAGAAGTCCTTCCATGTAATTTAGATGTGTGGCAAGTGATATGCTGGACTTCATTTCAAGCTGGAAAAACTCAATCAAGAGACCATAATTTGATGACTTAGACTATGCACCAAACAAGGTGTCAAGTCTCTTTCATGGATCCTTTGAAGTATCGCAGTTATCCACATGGTTGATATGTAAAATATTACACGGCACAGCGAACAGAATCTGAGAAAGAGATAGAGAGTACACAACAGATAAGAGGAGAATCAGTAAATTCTTTAACTCCAAACAACTGATACAAAGATGGCTCTGTCCACCCGTGCGCTTCCACTGTGTGAAGCTTAGATGGCGATCTAGATAGAAGATAGGTGAAGAGCTTAAGGCTAGCTGGAACAACAACTCTGACTGGGTGAAAGATGAGTGAGAGATGGTTACGAAGGGGTTTAGCTTTTATAGCCCGCGAAGGTCGTTAGGTCGGCCTGTTGACCTACCATATGAGCCTCCACTAGTCGGCCAGGGAATATTCCCTTTACCATCGGGCCGGGGGCGCTGCTCTCGAACCCCTGCTAGGGGGGCCGCTGGCCCCCTTGGGACCCCCCAGCCAGGGGCCGCTTCCGCGGCCCCCGGACCCCACAATAGGGGCCCATTTTAACTCCCTTACACCACAACTCGATGCAATGCGCCTCGAGTTGCTACCAGCTTAACCACTCCATCTAACCCAAAGATTAGACCCACAACAGTCACCTTTTTGCCATCCGCGGTCACATAGACCTCATTTGATATACAAGTCAGGACTCAACCAATGTCCGGGCTCACATTTGGCTTCTCCTCATAATGGGGGCCTTACAACTTTGAGCACCATGGATCAATGGTAGCACCTAATGAGGGTGGGGCATTGATCATATCTAACATGATATAGCTGTCGTCTAGCTCGAGTTAGATAATGGCCTGAGCCTTATCATCATTCTTTTGCCAAGTGGCTACAAGGTCCACATCAAAGGCCCTTCTTTGAAGCGAGCAGTTGGAGAGTTTTTGCCCATGTTAGATGGATGGAGTAGTAGAAAATCAACACCAAAATTCTCAGATTTTGAGTAGCACAAGAGATAATCTTGAGTGTGCTAACAAGCACAAGTGCCAAAAAACACTAAGTGATTAGTATCAAGAGATACTTGTGGAGACAAATGCTTGGTAAATGCTCAATAAGTCCTCTATTCCCCTCCTTGATTTGCTTTGCTGAACTACTTGCTGGAAACTCAAAGTGGCAGAACCTTGAGTAGGGTAAGAAGAATGAGAAGGATGAGATGTAAGAGGTTTGATTTATTCAACACTTCAAAGGATCTTCAAGCACTTTCCCTCAATGATTTGATGGCCCAAAGTTTGATGAGACCTCTGTTTTGAAGCTAATGAGAGTGACAAGATGTTAGTTTTTCCCAATGGGAGTGATAGAAGAAGTGAAAAATGAGCTTATGATAGAGTGGCTATGGCAGACTACTTCTAGGGTTTTAGACCCGTCTGCATTTTTGTTGCAGCGAGTCGCAGGAGAAGGCATTTGCCACAAAAATCAGTGGCCAAGGAGCTCAAGCCATGTGCTAAAATTTCCCTATGCTCGGTTGCGAGATTGTGCCTTGTAGCTCTGCTGCCAGCTATACGACCACGCACGGCGCATATCTGTGTTGCGATGGAGAATGTTGCTGATGCTGGACCAATTGTTCATATAAATTTTGTTCTATGCAATGTATCCTCACTTGGCATGGATTGTTTGTGGCAGGGGTGTCTAGGTGGATAGTACTTCTTTATTCTTCTTTTCCATTAAAATGACCAATGGGCTAGCTACCTAGCATATCTAGCTCAATGTTCCCTATTCTACTGATAATACAAACATGAAAAGGTCCCAAAGTTTCAACTTTTGCTTGTGGCCTTTAATTGAATAGAGTAGTACAAGATCTCCCTTGTTGAAGGATCATTACTTGACATGTTTGTCATGGGTTGATAGGTGTATGGTATATTTTTTCATATGTTTTTCTTGTAAAAACGATAAAAACTATACTTTAACACAAAGACAAGACTGAAATGAGGCTTATTCCTCATGATCCAACCATTTCATACATCCACGAACATAAATCATATTTTTTTTAAATTTTTCTAATGCAAAAACCTAAAATTTTGCATTTTTTCACTATTTTTCTTCATTTATTTAGATAAAAATTCAGATATTTCTGATTTATGGGTTGGAATTGATCATAATCACTGAGAATTGATTTTATGTTCATTTCTAATCCATACGAATCCCAAAATCATAACAAAATCCCTAAAATTTATTATTTCTATGAAAATCGCATAATTGTGGGTTTTGCGTATTTTGGTATAAATTATTATATGACTAATTTTTTTGGTTTTCTTCAAGATTTTTGATAGATATCAGCATTATCAATCAAAGGCAACCATTTCCAAACAATTCCATCAAACATCTATCATAAAACAAATGAATCTATTACTTACGCATAGAATCACGCATTTGGAGACGTGTATTTCATGGTTGGGAGGCCGCTTACGCTCATTCTTGACCACTGATACTCTCTCACAACCTGATCTATGATCTCATTTTCTCCAGTACCATCATTTCATCATTATCTTCCATCAAACTCCACCCCCTTCTCTCATGAATTGATCCATAGTTCAAGGAATAAGAGGAGAGAGGAGAGAGAGAGACTAAAAACAAATATATTTGTTTAATGCATCAAATGAGATCATTTTTGGAGTGATGACGGGCGAAAAAATTTTAGGATCTCATGCCCTAGAGCATCCCTCTTGATTCCCATGATTAGAAAAAGTCATTTTTTGGCCATGAAAGAATGTGTCAAAAAAAAGACGCCCCCTCCCCCTAAAAATGTTTTTTTGTGTGTTTATGGCCCTATTTATCAAGTCATTAAGGCTTAACATTGACATATCTAGTTCAATCCTCAAGTTTTCACACTGTAGGCAAGTGGATTTTTTGCTTTTGAAGGGGCAAACAAGTTTGGATTCAAGATCCGTCTTGACGACTGACTTCGTGATGTTGAAATCTATGAAATTGGCACCCGCCATGCACTTTTCGGCTCTCGGATAATATAGCTGCTTCATAACACGAAACCTTATAGGGATTAAATGGGGGGTCAAACAAACTCCAATTGACAAACCAAGACTTGCATTGGGTTCCTAGTATCTAACTGCATGTAGAAAAACTTCAGCTCATCGATCTGCAACCATTTCGTTTTGCATGAAAATTTGGTCTTTTACGACCTCCCAGGCTCTTTTCGGCTCAAAAAGGATCTTTAAAATATTCTCTCATTGGTGACCACGGGATAGGGCGACTTAGCCCATTGAATCCCATGAACTGATCTGCACAAACAAAGACCAGAGAAAGCATCAAGTTGCCAAAAAAAAAACTCAAACAAAGCACAAGAACATCTCTCACTCTACCCCTTGACAGAATCAAGGCATGAGAATCCACAAGGGATAGGCCCAGCATAATTTGACAGAAATCCAAAGCGAGTCACTAACCAATTGCTCTAACATAGACTAGCTAAAAAGCCTATCAAAGAGGTCATCCTAGTGGTGGTCTGAACTACCTACCTTAGGACAAATGGACCAGGATGTCCTACTAGGCGAGGACTCCTATAGCCTGGTCATCATAGTTTTCTTGTAACACATTTGCTTCCCAAGGTTTCCATACTCGAGCGTGTAAAAAGGAGGGAGCTGAGTGTAGAGTGACCCAAGGAGAACAAGACATCGGCCTCAGGTCTTGATTCGGTACCCAAGAACCTACTAAGCTCTCGTGAGGCAACACTAATCCTTTTCTATTTCACTCACTTTTACTTTCACTCCAACCTTCCTTATTTCTTTTTTTTTTTGGCTAGCTGCTACCCCTAGGAAGATAAGGCATCGGCCTTGGGTGGTCTGACTCGTCCCCAAGAACCTACCATGCCTTTGCAAGGCGATAATCAACGGCGACACTTAATCCTTTTCTATTTCACTCACTTTTATTTTTGCTCCAACCTTCCTTATTTCTTTTTTTTTTGGCTAGCTGCTACCCCTAGGAAGACAAGGCATCGGCCTTGGGTGGGGGTCTGACTCGTCCCCAAGAACCTACCATGCCTTTGCAAGGCGATAATCAACTGCTTTTAGGATTTTTTTTCTTTTCTTCTCTTGTTAAGGGTTTAGAACCCCTTTTTACACACCTCTATAATTTTAACTTTCAAATATATTCAGATTTTTCTCTTCTTTATACTTTGATAGGCTTCTCTAACTACCTCACACTAGCAAGGACTCCTAGGATAGTTGCCTATTAGGCTAGGAAGGATAGGGTCACAAGGAATACCCTCTATCATAGGTCTTTAATGCTAATAGGAGGTAGATGACTACTCAAATCTCCCCCAAATTTACCTAACCAAACCCTAGGAATTCATGCCTTGATTTTTAGTTCCCACAAACGAAAAGAAAATAACCCCTACATATATATATAACACTATTAGCTTAAGGGAAAACTTGAAAAGGTGACAACACCACCTAGAATGGCCATAAGAAGCTCCCGTGTAGCAAAGGCTCCCTCCAGGCACTTCATCCAACTTGTGTGATGCAATCACTAAAACGAAAAACCATTAAACACACCTGCACCAAATAGACATATGGTTCTCTTGGCCTAAAGAGATATAACATTTCACAACCAACAAAACGGCCCTCTTGGCCTTATGAATTAAAACATTGGAACTCGATAGAGATGGCCCTCTTGGCCTTATGCAATAAAACATTTTACTATCATTCAACACATCGTACTACTGAAACAATCCCTTAGTTTTGACATTACTCAACTAAAGCACAAAACCAACCCAGGATAAGGCCTCTTAGGCCCTACAATAAGTGCATCAGGTTATTAGCTAACCCCTGCATAAATAGCAAGGGGTGTCCCACAAATATGACGATACACAATTCGATGCATCCAGGATAGAGTAGGAAGGTTCTCACTTGCTACGTGACTCATAACTCAAACTAACCATCGCTGACTAAAATATGACGTGTCAGCAAGAAGATCCCAAAGTAGTCTAGGGATAATGTTAGGAGGTAATTACAAGGGCCCCCCTGGACCACAATTGAAAAACACATCTTCCACAAAAGCATAGTTAGCCAGGGAATCCGCAAAGCAATTCCATTATCAAGGAACTAACTGACAAGTCATCATCTCAAAGATATGCAACACATCCAAGGATGCATGATAGTACATTCGTAAGATGGGATCTCGCACACTATAGGTCCCATTTAGCTGATTGATTACTAATTGTGCGAGTCACCTTTAGCCAATAATTGGCGAATACCACCACATCGGGCTACATTCAGCCCCATGATCAAGGCCTTGTATTCTGCTATATTATTAGTAAAAGAGGGTCCTAAATAGACTCCCATCTTCATGGCAACCCTAAGTCGGAGACCTCTAATGACCACACCAACATTCTCGTGTTTAGCGGGACCTCTAGAAGCTTTGTTAAAATACAGAGTATACACCCAGGCTTCATTGATAGGCCACACCATAATAATCAGCTCACTCGTATGTATGATAATCAAAATCAAGCCGAGAGAGAGGATGTATAACATGCACAATCCCTCCTTCCTTGCTGAACTCGATAGGAATGCTAGTCAAAAGTTGTTGGACAATGGTGGCAGTAGACCTTAATTTCCCATGTAAAGGATCCGTCTTGCCTCTCAATAACATGATACCCTTTGCTCCACTAGATCACTCGACCTTGTTGATAACGTTGCTCAAGATACAGATGCTCTAGATAGGGAATGATGCATCCCATCTACTCGTCTTGGTACCTATTGCACATTAAAGTTGAATGCTAAAGGACCTGCACAGGCACCAAGCCCAGCGTCAGCCCTTACATATAGTAAGACTTCAACTTATTAAAATTAACTTTAGTCTTAAACTCTACCCACTGCAAATATGCTAGAAGGTCCGTAGAGCCATTCTTTCCTTGTATGGTCCATCCCATTTGGGTTCTAATTTTCCTAGAAAGAGCTTGAGCATCTTAATACAACACTAACTGACATTTTAGAAATTTATACTTCTTAGCCTAAAGATCATGAAGGGCTTTCATTATCCTCTTCCCTACGTCTTGATGTAATAAAGCATGCAACAAAATCTCATCAAGATGTGCTAGAGATGTATACTGTTCCTGTAACATTTCTTCTTCTCCCAACAAATGATTGAGGGAAAAGCGCACAGTGGAGAGTTCTATTTCTAATGGAAAAACACACTTCTCCCCATGCACTAGCTTGAATAGGGTGTGGACTGTGGCTATCTTGAATGTCATGTTGTAAGCCCACACTACCACATATAATTTCTTATCCTAGTTGCGCTTGCTTTCTGATACTATCTTGGATAAGATTCCTACTAGCTGTTTATTTGTCCTCTCAACCTAGCCGTTCACTTGAGGATTATGTGAGGTAGTCTTGTTGTGCTTAATTTCAAAGCTTCAAGTCAGGGCCACTTTAACATTGTTTAAGAAGTGTGTCCCTCGATCAGACACAATCTCCTTCGGTAGACTGGAACGACAAACAATTTACTCCATGATGAGACCGACTGTCTCCTTAGCATTGTCCTTTACTATTGCTTGAGATTTAGAACACTTTGTAAAGTAGTCCATTGCTACAATAATATAAAGCTTCTGCATAGTTGATGAAGGGTATATTGGTCCCACAAAATCAATACTCCATTTTTCAAAGGGTAACGTTGGTGAGTGAAAATGAGCGATTGGGGACATGATGCTTCATGAAATTAAATGGGGTAACACATGCAAATATCATTTTTTTGTCTTTCTAACACTTACTCGTAGTGGGAGTTGGTTTGATAAATGAAAATCCCAAGTGGTACCATGCATGTTCGACACGTGGTTGAGATATTTCAATTTTGAGACATGCGCTTCATGTAGGAAGATAAGAAAATTTGTTCTCGTTTTTTATTTTAAGTCCTCGAGTGGAATTTTATGTGGCAAGGGCCATGTTTGCCATCTAGCAATTAAGGGGAAGCAAGGGGCAACTTGAAAAATTAAGGGACAAAGTCGACACATGGTTGAGATATTTCAATTTTGAGACATGCGCTTCATGCAGGAAGAGAAGAAAATTTGTTCTCGTTTTTTATTTTAAGTCCTCGAGTGGAATTTTATGTGGCAAGGGCCATCTTTGCCATCTAGCAATTAAGGGGAAGCAAGGGGCAACTTGAAAAATTAAGGGAAAAAGCAAAAATGTGAGTAGTTTTTAAGAAGAAGAGAAGAGAAGTGTAAAACACAACGAGAGAGAGAGAGAGAGAGAGAGAGAGAGAGAGAGAGAGAGAGAGAGAGAGAGAGAGAGAGAGAGAGAGAGAGAGAGAGAGAAGAATCATACAGGTTGAAGAAGGGAGACATTTGAAGCTCAGAAGAAGAAGAACAAATTGTCAGAAGAAAGAGATCGTGAAGCTGAAGTTATTGAAGCTGTGGAGCAAGATGGCAAGGCTGAAGTCAATGGGCTGATGCGAGTTCTCAGTTTTCAGATGATGGTAATTAGAGTCTCCTTTTTATCTTGTTTTCTTCTACTACTTTGTGGAGCAGAGAGATTGCAGATCGGTTCTAGTATATGGATATGAGTGAAAAATAGAAGAGGGATGTTCTTCTTCACGATGAGAGTGATGTTTGTTAGTTGTTGAGTGAGGCTATGTTAACCAGTAGACAAACAAGGTGGAAAATCTGAAAATGCTAAAGCGGAAGACAAAGGCCAAGGCAAAGTGAAACGGAAGACAAAGGCGCACAAGGAAAATCTAGAAATACAAGAAGTGTAGAAAAGTCCTAAATAAGGGAGAAAGGTGCACAAGGAAAAGCACAAGTCAATACTTTTATAAAAGAGCGCAAGCAGATCATGATTTAATTTAAGGAGCGCCAGGCTCTCACCCGTGCAATTTGTAAAGGTAGATGGGCGGTAGGAAGGAAGCTAAGAAGATAGGAGGAGAATGGGAAAAAGGGCCTAGGTCACGGCCGGCCATGTAAAAAAGGGGATAAGGGGATGACCGCCCAAAAGGGATTTAGGGTTTTGTATATAAAGTTGAAAAGTGAATGAGAAGCTCATTCTTGTGTGTGGCCAAAAGTGGGTCTCCTCTTCTTCTTCTTCTTCTTGTTCTTGCTTGCTTGAGCTTGTGCTTGAGAGAGGGAGTGTGAGAGTGTGAGGGAGTGAGTGTGTGTGTGAGGGCGAGGGACCGGGGAGGAGAAGCTCTCCATCTTCTCCTCTCTTCTTCTCTTCTCTTGTCTTGCTTGCGGCGATGGAGCTTGGAGCGTGGAGCTTGAGGATGGAGCTTGCTTGAAGCTTGCACTTGGATCGTGGAGCTACTAGAGTGCGCGGGAGAGGAGGTAACTCGATTGGCATGGAGGTAAGCTCACTACACCCGTAGATATGGATGGCGCGTCGGCTATGTGAGAGGTAGCCATTAGTGCTCGGCTTGGAACGCTTGAAACAATAAGCGATCCGTGGGTCTTGGCGGTTGAGCGAAAGCTCCCACATTTTGGTTCTGTTGCTGGGACCAATGGATTCAAGCCTTGAACGCTTGCACGCTTCGAATCGAGCATTGGAGTAGGGTTTTCCCGGAACCGGTGCTTGAGGTAGATAGGTAGGAAGCGAGGGAGTTTGAAGAGATATTCGATCTCCTTAACAGGTACGTTTTTGTTGTTTTTGGACTTGGGAAAGTATGATGGAGTAGTGTAGGTATTTTTCTTATGATTTTTTCTTGCATTTAAGAAGAATAGGAGCAAAACATTGGAGCAAACAGTAGGGTTTTTTGTTACTATATAACAGGCTGAAATAGGGAAAATAAGGGCTAAAAATGAAAATTTGGGTTAAATGTTAGTAAGGGAGACAAGACTAAGGTGAGTACATGCTTTGATAGGGTGATAAGGGGACAGGAGTGGCAAGAAAGCCCACTTTGTGCATTGCAGGGTTTCAAGAGAGCAGGAGAGAGGGAGAAAGCTTTGTCGCGTAGATCCGCTTTGATCTAGCCATCCGGGAGTTATTTGCCCAGCTCAGGTAATTCTACACATTTCCCTACATGAGTAGGTTGGATTTGGAGCTGCTCGACCAGTGGGAAGGCCTCCAACACTTGGCGCGGCAAATTTTGTGAAGTCCGACGAAAAAACGCCCCACGCTCAGCGTGTCCAAGTGACAGCGATTCTGGGCCGAGTCCCAGAATTGGCCCTCGGACTGCTCGGCCATTCGACCTTCAGCCCACTACCACTCGGACCACTTGACTCGGACACCCCCCACTCGGCCCATCCGAATTGATCATTCGGACCAACTTTGAAATTCGGCCTCGGCCCATTGGACTCGGTCCACCTGACTTGGCCCTCGGCCCACTCGCCCGCGGACAACCACACTTAGACTGGCCGAATTTGACATTCGGACATTCGGCCCTTTCTACTCGGCCCTCGAACGGGCCGAATCGGACATTCGGCCCCTGTAATTTTGACCTGTTGGGCCAAATTTGAATTTGTCCAAATTTCAACTTGTAGACCCTAAAACTGACCGATAGACCATATAGAACTGAAACCATATGATAGATCGATCACTGGGTTGAAATTTAGAGCGAGCAGTTCAAAATTTGGCTACCAACCGTCCTTCAAATCGCGCATGGTATTTACCGTAACGGCCCTACGGGCCGGGGGGGATTGCCCCCCCGGACCCCCATAGAGAGGGGGCTGCCCCCTTTGCACCTCCCTCGAATAGGTTGGAGAGAAAACACGCGCCGTGATAGGTCCTCCAAAATAGACCCTAGTGCAGTGATGGCTCTACACGAGTATGGATTCTCACTTGCAAAAGAGCAACCAAAAGCCCGTACCCGAATGAAGACAAAGAGAGACCCTAGAACCTCGATGGGTCCATCTAGCCAACAAGGGCAAAAAGTCCACACTACAAAAACACATACATGTTGCATTCGGATTACATCTAGTCAAAGCAGAAAGAAAAAACATCAAGCTACAATAGGGAGAATGACTAGATATGACAGTCTTGAGGATAGATGCTCCTTGAATAGCACTGCATTGACGATCCAAGACACTAGTGGAGAATCCACATCTGGTCGTGCAGTTGGAGACTCAAGGGCATTTGTTAGAAGGATTAAATTTACAAGCCAAGACCCAGAAGATGAAGACATAGTACCACCTGCTTATCTTAGGGTCAAACTCACCGCGAAAAGAGATCATACTATCGATGCTCTGATTGATGAAGGAGCGGATTTTAATGTCTTGACCTATGAAGCATGGACCCTACTAGGCCAACCAGAGCTCACACCGACTAATGCAACTCTTAGCCCTTACAGGGGACACCCACAAGAACTCATAGGGAAGTGCCAAATCCTTGCGACAATTGAAACTGAAAGCTTGCCTATCCTATTTCATGTTTCTCCAAATAGTGCTAATTGCAAGAAGGGAACCCTCCTTGGAAGACCCTTCAAAAGGGCGACCAAGTGTGAGGCCAACTATGTAGCATAGAGGATACACCTAACACTACCGGGTGTATCCTCTATGCTACATAGTTGGCCTACAAAGCAACATCCACTATGGGAAACAAAGATCCTCTATGGGATATACAATGGAAGATTCTTCAGAACAATTTGTTTGAGTTGTTGTCAATAGATCAAAAGTATCTTCTTCATTCATAAACTGATTTTGATGGTTTCCATTTTGCACATTTTGTGCTCTTTTATAGTGGAAACATTAATTGGCTATGTGTCTAGTCTTACCATAATAATGACATATCATGCTATCTTGTTTTTCAATGTTAAATCCTCGGCCTTTGCCTTTTGCTCCATAAGTTCCTTTATTGTACAAGATATTGTCTCTAGGTGTTGAGACAACTCCCTTTGCATCCTTGTTTTTATGTTTGTTTTCTTCATCCAGTAGAGAGTGCTTAATGTCCTTAAGTAGTGGGAGATTTGGAATAGTACTTAAGGTAGATACAAGGTTCTCATATGGCTCATGATTTACACTTGCTACTAGTAATATTTTTGTGACTTCATCTTCATCAATGTTCTTGTCTTTAGAGTGGTAAGTTGAATTTTTAGGCTCTTGAACTTATTAATGTGCATGGTCATAGAAGAATTATCTTTTACATCTAGTTTGTACAATTGCATGACTAGTTTTACCTTGGAGTTTTAGCCTATGTCCCAAAGATTTTAGCAAGCTCATTCCACATAGCTTTGGCATCCCTGATGCTAGAGATATGATGCAAACCATCATCGATCAATCCCAAGGTAATGATGCCTAGAACCTTGTTGTTCATTCTCCTCCATTCTTTTGTCTGTGGTTGGAACTTCATCAAAGGTCTTGCGTCTCCTATATCTTATTTTTTGCAATCTCCATCGCTTCCATCATCGATCCTAGGTTCTCCCTAATGTATATGAGGTCGAAAAAAATCAGCAAAAGGGTTACTTGTGTCAATGCAAAAATTTGTTAGTATCACTGAAATGAGCTCTTAGATTGCTTTGCCTCAAATTTCAGTCTATCTTTGGGCATGGGTATAATTAACCATACTAAGGGATGTGGTTCTAAGATGTCATGGATTTCCAAATGTATTTCAAGCTCTTTGAGGCACTCATGCATGTTGTAGAGTATACCATTATTCTTGGCTTTGTGAAAATTGAGAGCTTTGTGGTGATGCAACGAGCCTTGAAATGGGGATCTTTGAAGGAAGCATGATATCTTCTTTGGGATGGCAAGAAAAATAGATCATGCACCCTTCAAGTATGTCCTTGACATCATGTTAATATTTTTCTTTATTGCAAAGGAACACGATTATGATTTTTTTTATACATATTTGAGTGTTCCAAATGAAGATAAATCGGATCTTAATATTTACAATCTAGTGGAAGTCGACCTCCAATAGAAGAAGATACACTTGATCCATACATGCATCAACAAATTTTGTAATATTGAAGACTACATCATGGATGCTTTCTCTAATGAATATATAACAAGGGTAGTCCTAGAAATTCAAAGACATGTGATATGTTTGGTAGAAACACCAAGAAATGATACTTTATTGGATTTGTATCTTCTTTTTTATGTATTGATAGTTCTTGTGTTTTAGAAATGATCTTGTATTAAACTTGTATCTTACTTTGCAATGCAATTGTGTGAGAAGAATGCTGATTGTCTTGGATATAAATGGTGAAGAGCTTTACATGGATGTAAAAGTATGTAATGATCAAAATACGTATTGAACCTTTATACGTATCCACATTATAAAGTAAACAATGCTTGGTGCTAGAACTCTAAATTATCCACTTGGTATATTGTAGGTTCCTCAACAAAATGATGGTTACTCATGTGGTTGGAGAGCACTTTGCAACATAAAGATAACACTAAGCCTTCACTTCTACTTAGCATCTATAGGATTTTACCAATTCCTCCAAAGTCCTATGGTATGCTAAGCCATTTTACAATCATAATCAAAGAAATTCTATTCATTTTTTCTTGACATAGTAACAATGTATACGATGTTGTGGCAATTTAGTTAATATATATAGACACGTTCTTAAGGGACTATAAAAAGAGCATGATTGCCAAGATGTTAGTTCAAGTAGGACTTGGAGAAGAGTCTTTATCTGGAAAGTGCTTAAGAACAAGGCCACAAGATGGTGTACATGGTGTTGTGGCAATTTAGATAACATATACAAACATGTTCTTAAGGGACTACAAAAAGAGTACGATTGCCTAGATGTTAATTTGAGTAGGACTTGGAGAAGAGTCTTCAATTGGAAAGTGCTTTAGAATAAGGCACAAGATAGTGTGCTATAAGTAGGAAGTAATAAATTATAGTTCCCCTAACATGTCATAAAGAAGACCATGACATGTAGAAGCCTTACGAAAGATGAGCCTTCAATCTTGAAATACGCACATGGGCCATGAAAAAAATCTATATTCCTACTCTAACATTATATATGACCATGAACTAGAATTTGGTCTCTTACAAATCTCTCATGATTACTAAATGTATCAAATTGAACAAATATTTTATCAATTTTCAATCATTCATATGATTTGACTATCCATAGTCTCAATCTTGAATTTGAGACAAGATGTCATAGTGTACCCTACTCTAAGGGTATTTGACAAGTTTTCATTGCGGATGCATTTTAATACAGCTTAACCAAACTTGTGTATTTTGTATATTTACTTTCATAAAAAAGGTCCATGTGTACCCTATTCTAATAAGGGGAATTGATATGAATCAAGTTAAAGTATGCCAAGTTCTAAGCACATGACTTGACAAGATTCTAATTAGTGTTAGAGTAATTTTCATGATGTCAAAGTGGAAAATGGACATGTGCACACTCTAACTTGGGCATCACCTAGACATATGTGAAATTGTTCTTATACTTCCAATTTCACTTGACATTTTGTTTGAAAGTTCAACTCAAACTCCTATGTCATAGTCTCACTCATTGATTGAAATGCTTCAAAAACATGTTTATGCTCACATCATAGGACTCATGTTTTACCTTTTAACCTACCATAGGAAAAAAGCATGGTCTAGTGCTTACATAATTGATATTACTTGTGTGACAAGGATTAGAAAAGTCAAGTTGATATGAGTCGTAAAGAACATGGATATAAGAATATGACCTCCCCTGTGTTTGAAAGGCACCTCAATGTCATATCAAATAAAGAAGGTTGCTATAGGCTTGATCACACACTCAAGCCCTCTCTTCAATACGTCTAAAAGGGATACGAGAAACTAGGAACCTATCTTGTGAAGCTCCTCCCCTAGAAAGAAAGAGTTGATATAACCTTGAGCATGTGCTAAAGCTCTATCTCAAAGACATGTCAAAATTGCACATAAGAAAGATAGTACTCATACAAGCTTGAGCACATGCTCAAGCTATCTCTCATAGACATCTTAATGACATAGGAGAAACTACCATGATGTGCTTAGAGACAGAGGTCCTCCCCCACAAAGACAGAGTTTATACAAGCTTGAGCACATGTTGAAGCTCTTTCCCAAATTCATATAAAAAAAGTTATATCAAATAGATAGGGTGCTTGAAGTGTGTTGTGTAATAGCCATCTCAATGAGAGAGGAGGGACTTTCTTCCATGCCCTCAAAGGGAGAGGGGAAAACCCTATTAACAAGTGCCTTCCCCATAAGGAGAGGGTTTTTACAAGCTTGAGAATGTGCATAAGCTACATCCCAAAGACATATCCAAAAGTCATGTCAAATAGACAAGGTTTGAATACAAGCTTGAGCACATGCTCAAGTGTGCTGTCTCATAGCTATCTCAATGAGAAAAGAGAAACTATTTTTCCATGTCCTCAAAGGGACATGGGGAAACCATCTTGACAAGCTCCTTTCCCATAAGGAGAGGGTTAATATGAGCTTGAGAACATGCTCAAACTCTCTCCCAAAGACACTTCATAATCATACCAAATCAAAAAGGTTGCTATAGGCTTGATCATAGGCTCAAGATCTCTCACAAATACATGAGATAGTTGAGCCATTTATGTATCTCTGATGTATGTTTTGTTGAGCTCGAAGCTTGTATATACATTGATAATGTGTATGGGTACCTAGAGACTAAAGTATATTTATGTAGTATTGACATGAATTTATTCCTTCATGGACATGAGTCATTGATTCTATACTAAAGACTTGTAATGCAAAGACCATGCCCTATGCCTCTATACTTGGATTAAAATGATGGGTTGTTAATACTACTATAGTAGGAAATACTTGGTAGGACACGGACAAAGCTCAATAATACAATCAAACTCTCTTCAAGTTGAGCATAGCCTTGTGGATAGGCTTAATGATATACATTATGAGATTGAGGTTAGCTTCAGAACATATAGGAAATCTTAAGAAGATTAATACAATGGTGAAAGAGAGTACAATTTCATAGATGCCATGCTTTTGTATTTTTTAATGCAAGTAAGTCACGGTATCCTATTATAAGGAGGCTTGACATGAATCAAATTAAAGTACACCTAGTTCTAAGCACATGACTTAACAAGATTCCAAGTATAGTGTTAGAGTAATTTTTATGATATCAAAGTGGAATATGACAAAAAATGATATCAAAGTATACCCTAAAATATTTTAAGCTACAATGCAATTTGAAGTAAGTTATTGCATCAAACTTCTTCATCACATCAAAGTGGTAGTCATAGTATACATGATCAAATGAGTTTATTAAAAATCTTAATAGATTAATAGTCCTAAACTCTTATTGTGTATATTGGTATACAAGGGTGGAGAACACAACCTTACTTTTAATATATCAAAGGGCATCTTATGGAGTTGAAAAAAGGTAATCGTATATATGTATTATATGTACAAATACTTTTTTTCATGTTTTTAAAAGAAAAAAAGAAATGTAAACAAGGTCATAAAATTATCATTGACCCTTTCTCTTGAGAAGGTTGAAAAAAAGAGTTTTAAACTATACTTTACTAAAGATTCAATGGGTGAACTTAACATTCTCAAATTATATTCTTCAACTTGAATACATGCCATGATGGATGTTTCCATAGCCAAGCTAAGGTCTCCAACTTTCACAAACTTTTGGCAATTCAAAGGGGTCATAAAAGCTGAAATATGGATATCGTCCCACTAAGCTTAGTACTTAAAAATATAAAACTCTCAATCATTTATCTTGACAAGATTTTAGAGAACAAAATTTGAACTAAATTCTACTAGAAGCCAACAAATGATCCTAAATTTTCAAAGACTATCTTCAATTTGACCTAGTCTTCCTAGCCCCATGGCCAACCTCTCATCATCTATTTAGAATGAAAAATGACAAACATTCAAAATAATTACATATTACTAAGTGACAAAAAGATATTACTATCTTAGCTAAAACATGGGCAGAAATGTTAATTAAGAGTATAATATTTTTCAACTTGAACACTTGATAAGGCAGACGTTTACATGCCCAAGCTAAGGTCTCAAATTTTTATAGATAACTCATAATCCAAGGGGAACACAAAGCCAAAACATTGACATTAAGGTCCTAAGCTCATTGTAACTTATTATTAACCATAAAACTCTCAATCATTTATCTTGGTTAGATTTTAGCAAATAAAGTTTGAACTAAATTTTACATTACAAAAATAATGAATGATCCTAAAATTTGACATCTTCAACTTTATCCAATCTGCTTGTAAGCCATCTTCATATATCGAGAATGATAAATAGTAAAAAGATTTTCGTAGTGACCCAAAAGCTAGGCCAAGTGACAAAAAAGGGGTTACAAAGAGCAAATCTAGTGACCCAAAAACAAAGCCAATTGACAAAAATGTGTTAGAAAAATCTAAAAAGAGTTACAAAAAGTTAAAATATAGAAGCATTATTAGACTATTCTTGTAGAGAAAATACAATGAATGATAGAATTGGCCATACACTGGGAATGAGATCTTTTTCCATTTTACATAAAACACTCTTAATGCTAAAATCAATTTTTAAATTTTAGGAATGTGAGATGAGGGCAAGAAGGGTAGTTTCTATGAATGACATATTTAAAAGTATTCAAAAACATTGTTTTTAAAGTTATGGTTATTTTTGTACTTGAGGTACGTTGGACTATTTTATCTTATGCATTTGTGGTTGCAATAACCATGGAATAATGATTATGTTGGTTTAGGTCATTGGCATCTCCATACCAACATGCCTTACATCTTGAGAAATGCCTAAAGACTCACCTACAGATGAGAATCCTATGCTCTTGCGCGAAGTAGTTGTTTTTATTTTTGGATCACTTAAGCATATGATATGATAAAGGGTCGAGTGATAAGTGCTCCTATTATAGAGAACAACTCTGGAGGGTTAAGAAATCTTAGAGGGACTCTAAGCATGTAAATTCCATGTTCTTTTCATAGAAGACGTGTGATTACATATACTCCAACCTTGTGAGATTGGAAGGTCCCATCCTAGGCAGAAAAATTATTTTCTTTGCTAGAGAGGTAGATTTTGTACCACTTTGAAGAGTGATGGTTTTGTATATCTTACTATGAATCAATATGAAACATTATTTTCCAAAGTGTTTGCCATGTGCTAAAGGTTGTGCTAATGAATTCTATGTAATGGGATAATAAAAGGAAGCCATTTTTATAAATTCTAATAGTGTGGTAGCATGCTTCACCTAATTAAATAACTAGAACAAACCCATCCAGACAAGTGGGAGGCCTCGATTTTGATGACCAATCACTTATGGTGGGTGGACCCAATATGTCAAATAGGTTTCCTAAGCACTAGAGAGATAGAGCTCATAGTATGTGACCCTCCACATTTCCTAACAAAACCTTCAAGATACAAAGAAGAATAAGCTCATCGTGTGTACAAAGAAGATAAATAGCAAGAAGATTGCCTCTAATTGTTGAGTAGAATCAAGTAGGCTTCATCACCACATAGCTTGATTTCTCCCGCATTATTTATAGTATTTAGCGACTTGCTATATAAGACATTGCTAATTAATTGTAGGATCTCCTTTCACCACCATATTTTAAGGCTAAGCTCTTTTAACTCCTTCAAATAACCATAGCATGACCAAGAAAGCTTAGACTCACCTTCAAGGGGGGAGGGCCTTTGGAGGTTTGGCCACATTAAGAAATCTACAAATAATTAATGGGACATGGTTCTAAGAGGAAAAAGTACCAAAAACTTGGTATCTCATGTTTGAAAATGCCCAAGTGGCTTTATTAGAAAAATAAATCCTCTCCAGTCAAGCAGCCCTCCAATTTTCATTAGTGTGCCTATTGTGTCTAGTAATATTTTTACATGCATCATTATAAATGATAGAAGTGACATCAATCAACTTCAAGCTTTCACTCAAGACATAAAATGGTATATGGTATCCATTAAAGTAAGACTTAGAGAAATTTGTGTTGCTCTTCATCCATGTGAAACACAAAAAATTTGTGATAGAATGCAAGCATAGAGACTCTCCATTCACCAAATAAAATATCTCACCAAGCAATCACATTAAACGTAGCTATCAATGCTTCCGCAAAATTCACGTTATTAAAAAAATGGCCTTCTAACATGTGATATTGAGGCACTTAATTATAAGGAAAATAGTCACAAGCTGGTAAAATAACAAAATTTGATCCCTTGTTAACTTATCGGGATGCTTTGTTTTTTTTCCAATTGCATTAGAATACATGCTACCCACAATGCATTACAACAACATACCTTTTCTATTTGCATAATCAATGACTAAGCATATACACTTGAAATGGTGTGCAATACCAAGCCTCCAATGCTAGAACAGTACCCAAATGATGGCTAATAACTTGCCTAAACATGGAGCAAAGAGCTATAGGTGAGTTAGAGCAAACAAGATAGGGGCTAGAAATGCATGTAAAAATAGTGTGGGTTATTCTTGCAAGGCTAGGGGCAACTAGTAAGAATGTGGCATAATAGAGCCCTTGCCAATGCCCAGACACTCACCCCAAAGGGCTCAAACAAGTTTAGATTAAGTTGGAGTAAGCAGAACTTTAATAGGACTGATGCATACCTCAGTGTGTGGCTACTATGAAAGCTTCAAGCAAGCTCTTATTCCCAAGTTGAATGCAATGCTGAAGAAGCTCCTCAAATTCCCGCTTTGATACCAATTGAAAGGTGAAGTAGGAGTGAAAGCATGAGTGGAAGAAAGAGAAAAGTAAGAGCTATGGAGATTCAAGCAAAGAAGAAAGAGACCTGTGTGTGAAAAATTCAGTAGTCACAGTGTGTGATCTACCTTCCCTTATTTTATTATCATTTAAAGAATAAACAATAAAGTGATAGTGACGAGAGGCTACAATTCCAATCTTCTTCTAAGACTATTTTCCATTGTGACCATGGGATGGAGAGCATGGTGGCTATGGTTCGCATTAGATAAGCTTCTAATAGAGCTTTGCCCTTGCTAGTTTACTAGGAAATGTTTAGAGGCTCATGCTGCACTTGTACCTACTTTTGGCATGATTTCAAGTTTGAGACCCATGAATGCCGATTCCTCAACTGGCGATTGCTGCTCTACTAATATCTTATGATGGCCAGGGCTAGATCTACCTTTTTTTCCCTAAGTTTTTCCTCATTCTCCTTTTATCTAAGCTTTTACTTCTCTTCCTCTTTTCAAGATTCCTCCTTAGCTCTTTCAATATCTTCCTCTTCTTGGGTTGTGTTTTCCCCTGTCTTGTTCCTATCTTGATGATGATATTCTTCCTTCTACCCTTATCAGAGGTCCTTGCCCAAGGCCATTTTGATAATGTTACTTGTTGTGCAGTTTCATATTTTGCTCCTAGAGTGTCTTTGATTCTTTTCTTTCTTCTCTTGGCTGGTCAATCCCCTTGTTTGTGTGTATGGAGCCTTTGTTGTACATGTTGGTTGAGTTACTTCTTCTTGAGTAGAACTTTTCCTAGAAGCCTAGATTGATGCCTCCCTACTTGCTCTTCACCTCCTTTGCATTTCTGCTAATCTTTTTATTGCTTCATTTAATTCCTTTTGAAGTCGTGTCACCTCTTCACCTCCTAGGTCTCTCTCAATTTCATATTGCCATTTCTTCCAATGTTAATGGCATCTCTTGAATTGATACACTAGGAGCCTTTGATGATGTTGGCCTTCTCCTTACTTGCGAATCTTTGATGGCTTGTTATATTATTGCCATTAGAATGCCCGCAAATCTACACTTTTATATAGTGCTAGTGTGGGTCCAATTTCTTCAAGTCATGGTGTCTTGAGCTTAGGAATTTTTTCGATATGTGGATATATCCTTGACATGAGCATTGAAATCCTTCTTGTCCCCATTTTCTATTGGTAAGGCTTCTAGCATTCCCACATAGATTTAGGCATCATAGCGTTATACTTCATACTAGAAAAAAGGATATGCAACAGCTTTGATAAAACCCTCTGCTTATTCAGACCTAGTCTTGTAAAGACATCTACTTGGCTTGTTGGCCTCCTTTCTTTCATTCCTAGTAGGTTTAGAGATCTATGGACCACATCTGATTGTAGTAGGATTTCACTTGATATCGACCACTCATATCCTCCACTGTGATCACTCTTAACATGCTTGTCAAGATCATAGGACGTAAGAAACTTTGTGCAATTGTCATAATTCACATTTCCCTCAAAGTTTCAAATATTCTTTTGCAACATGCACTTGTTCACCATCTCTTTTGCTTCTAGTTCCTTAGCCACCAATTTAGCAACTTGGTTGCCCCTCCAAAACCACAAGTATAAATTATCTCACATGGATAAGATACCCATGGGTTTGTAGAAATAAAAAAGCAAGGACTTGGGTTGCTTGGTCACCATCCATCAAGGGCACATAGCTCCTAGCGAGTGGTCAAAGAATGTTAGGCTAGGTTTTTTATTTTATCATGTGCATGCAGTGTAATGATATTTATTACTTTTATACTATATTTGTTAATTATAATATAATGGTAATTATTCTATATTTTGGCTTTCTTGTATTATAAGTGTAAGAAGGAGGGAAGAGACTAGCACATAAGTTGTGCTATACTAATGTAAAAGCATATTCTAGCTTCATCGCCCATGTTAAGCATAGAGTAAATGTTTCAAATCATTTTTCAAGAGAGAACAAAGCTTCACTTTGATTAACTAAATTAGAGAAAATCTTATTTTTCATTGACATTAGAGGTCTCTTTCATCACTTGGACACATTTTCATCTATATATTATTGTCAATATCCAAAAAAAAATTAATATTAATTCTTTGCTTTATTTTTGTGTTTTGTGAGTCAGGTTCTTTAATTCTCATGAAAATAATAAGCATAAGGCAAGATATGAGAGAGAGAGAGAGAGAGAGAGAGAGAGAGAGAGAGAGAGAGAGAGAGAGAGAGAGAGAGAGAGAGAGAGAGGAAGAGAGAGAGAGAGAGGAAGAGAGAGAGAGAGAGAGAGAGAGAGAGAGAGAGAGAGAGAGAGAGAGAGAGAGAGAGAGAGGCAGCTGTTTGAGAAGGCAGAGGCATATGCTGCCTTGCATAAGTAAATCTGTGTGTGTGTGTGTGTGAAGGTTTCTGGAGAGAGAGAGAGAGAGAGAGAGAGAGAGAGAGAGAGAGAGAGGGGAGGAGAGAGAGACATAATTTGGGGGAAAAGAGAGGGATGGTGCCTGCTCGCGACCTGCCGTCTCGTTGTCGTCCGTGGCCTGGTTCCCCCCGCGTACAGCCGGCATAGGCCGTCACCCACCTGTATCGTCCCTGCCGTCGCCCGCCTGTGGAGTCCCTGTCGTCGCTCGCCTGTATCGTCCGTGTTCGTTTCACGCGAGTGGCTCCGCAGCGCCGTCCTGGTCCTTCACGGGTTCCCTTGCGCCGTTTTTCTGACCACTCCCGCTGCCACGCCGGCCGACGCCCGTCTGCTTTCGCCTCCGCTGCTGTCCGCAGGTACGCCTGCTTGTTCTCTTCCCTTCTGCAGAGCCGCCCGGCGACGGTCAACCCTAAGCCCCACAGTCGTCAGCAAGGCAACGTCTCGACCTGAGTGCTTGCTGATCTGCACGGCGAGCGAGAGAGAGAGAGCGAGAGAGAGACGTGCCACCCCGTCTGCAGCCGCCCTGTCTCCCTGCCGTCGCCTGTCACCGCCCTCGTGTCGTCACCCACAGGCTCCTCGCCTGTATCTGGCAGCCCGTCAGTTGCGCCTCCAGCCCTGCTGTCGCCCGCGTGCACTGCGGGCTCTGCGCCTGGTTCACGCCCGTCCGCCTTGTGCGTCCGGCCTTCTGCCCACGCCTGATTTCTGCCCACGCCTGAGGTCCGCCCTCGCCTGTCAGTCGCCCCCCTCGCCTGTGCGTCAGTCCTCCTTCGAGATCAGCTCGTCATCCAAGATGGCTGGATTGGATCTGGATTTCATAGACCAAACGGTGGCAACACTTGGCCCGGATTCTGATGTTGAGGAACCGGAGGATATGGTTCCGTGCACTGAAGAGATGCCCCCAGGTCCTGACATCCAGCCTGCGGGTAAACGTACCAAGCATACCTCGGCAGAGATAGGTGTTATTCAGGATCGTTCCTATGCGCAGGTTGCTTCGGATTCTGTGGACTCTCAGGATGTGGACTGGGAACATTTGCTGGAATTTGCCAACACTCTGCTTGGCGAATATGTTCAACATAACCAGGAAGCCTTTTCTGACTCTGCACCTGACGATGTTCTGGAAGCTACCGTTGACCCAAAAACTGCCCTACGATCTTTTTCGGTGTTTTATGAACGCACCGTGATACTCTTCTTCACTGGTCGAATCCCGCTGCTTTTCCGTATTCGCCAATGGCTGCAGAGTCTGCTACAAGGAGAATGTGTTGAAGAGATTTTTGTTGGGTCCCGGGGTTTTTTTGAGGTCCTCTTGAAAACTGAGACGCACCGTGCTGCTCTCCTGTCTAAATTGCCTTTGTTTTTTGATCGTCGGTTGGTTCATGTGGTTCCATGGCGCTCGATGGCAGATTTTCGGCGCTTGCTGCAACGTGAATGCCCTGTGTGGGTAGAAGTGGAAAATTGTCCGGCTGTTTATTGGCCGCTATTGAAGGATGCTATGGCCGTTGTGGGCACGGTTCTGGTCCCTCCCAGTCTCAGGGCTGTGAATTGCAACCGCTTGTGCATGTTATGGGATACTGCAAGGAAAAGGCCTGCTTGGTTACGCCTCAATTGCTCTGGCATGCATCCGTTACACTTTCGTTTGAAATGGGGCAATTTTGCAGGCCATTGCTTTTCCTGTGGACAGTTGGGGCATTTTATGGCAGAATGCCCAGAGTAGCAACACATTTCAGATGCGGGCCATGTTGCTCCGCCCATGGAAGATATGGTATGTGATGCTCTATCGCTGGATACTATCCATCCGCCCCAAGTTCTGGCTAAAGGTAAACAACAGGTTTCGGGTCTGGATTCCCGCGCCACTGATTGGATTGAAGTACGTGCAAAAAAAGGCAACAGGATTGTTGCCGGCATTGAGAGTACTGTGCCTACTACCTCACAAGATTCCATGTGTACATATATGCGCAGGAAGGAAATGTTGTCTTCCGAGCGCTCTGCTCCTGCTATGGTTTCCTCAGCCCCCCGTCCTCAGCCCACCAGGAAAATGTATTCGGATCGTCTAAAGGGTCCACCTGCAAAGCTGGCTTTTGATACAAGAGGCAACGTCATTACCCCATGGGACCGTCGGTATCCACGTTCCAACCCCAAACAAGCAGATATGCCGTCTATTTCCAAATCTGGTCCTCAGAACTATTTTGTGGTGTTGGCGGATTTCTTGGATGAGGGAGTCCTGGACATTCTCGCCGACAAAGTCAAATCGAGGCAAGCTGTGCCTCGTACCTGATTTTATTTTGCATACACATGAAAATAGCCACGTGGAATGTGCGAGGAATTTGTTCTCGACACAAGCAACATGCCATGTGGACTGCCTTGTATGAGAATCAGTGGGATGTCCTGTGCGCTGTTGAGCACAAGAGTCACGGTGATGCCGGAAAAGTTGTGGATTGCCATGGCTTTCGTTTGTTCTATGCAGGAACACAGGCCATGCATTATTCGGGTGTGCTCATGATTGTACATGCCAAATATTAGCCTGTTCTTATTAAAAATGATGTTCATGGCCGCTTTTTGGTGGTTGAAATTTTATTCGAAGGGGAAATCTTATGGTTACTTGGCCTCTATGCTCCGAATGATTCCTTATCTCGCCGAGAGCTTTGGCAGACTTTGCAGACTTCCTTGTCACTTGGCAGACGGGGCTTCTTCATGGGGGATTTCAATATGTGTGTTGATTCTTCCCAGTCCACATCGGAGCACTCGGTCATGGATGCGCCGGAAAGTCGTATGTGGCATGAGTTGGCTCTTGCTGTTCTTAAGCAAGATCTCTGGTCCTGGCTACACCCGTCTTCTACCGGGTTTACTTTCCATTCGGCCCAGTATGCAACAACATGGTCGCGGTTGGACCGTATATATATCATGCAGAATGATGATTTTCTTCCTGAGATACTCGAAATAAAAGTGTTGCAGCAATATGCCTTGTCGGATCATTTCCCTCTGCAGTTCGAGTTGCTTGCACAACCCATTGCACCTTTCAAGCAATTTCTGGAGAGACTCCCTTTGCGTTTCAACTCGTTCTACTTGAAGCATGCAAATTTTCAGGGCTATATGCAGCAATTGCTTGATAGATTCTTCTTGGACTTTTCCTCTCAGGGCACTGCGTCATTTGACAGATTGCTCTCTAATGTGCAGCGGGTTGCTCGACAGTATGGGATCTATCATGCCTCTCTTTGTCGGCGCCGTCGGCAAGCAGCGGAGGACCTGCTGGTTTTGGTTCGCTCTCTGCTGGTGGACACTCCGGATGATGCATTTCTGCTTGCACTGGCCATGCGGGTGGCCGATCTTATTAAAGAATTCCAGTTAAAATCGTATCAGCAGGCCAAATTGCAACATCTGACAGAGACTTTGCAAGATAGTGCATGTCAGACCCATAAGTTCTTTCGAGCTCTCCATGCCTCTCCTGCTCACGAGAATATGACCAGACTCGAGGATGCAGAAGGCCACCTTATCCTGGATCCACAGTCTATTGTGCATATGTGCAGGAATTATTTCCGTGACCTTCTCGGTTCCGCTTCTCCACCTTCAGCCCAAATTACTCAGGCCCGTTCGGTTTTTTATGACCTGGTCCGCAATCAGCTTCCGCAGGACATCCAAGCTACTATGGAGTCAGATATTGGTGAGACAGAGGTTATGGATGTCTTGTTACACTTGCCCAAAGATAAAAGTCCGGGTTGGGATGGTCTCACCAATGAGTTCTTTGAAGCTTTCGCTACTCAACTGGCCAAACCATTGCAGCCTTTATTCCAGCAGGTGTGGGAAACGGGGATTATGCCTCCCTCATGGAAACAAGGACTTATTAAACTACTTCCAAAAGTTCCTTCGCCATCTAAGTTGACACAGTGGCGCCCAATTTCTTTGATGGGTTCAATGTACAAAATCTTTTCCAAAGTAATGGCAAATCAGCTCCATAAGCATCTCCCTGCCCTTGTGCACCCTCTCCAGTATGGTTTCATTAAGGGCCGAAATATTCTGCACAATGTTTTGAATGCCCAATTGGCCATTGATTATGCCAGGCATTCTAATCAGGAGGTAGTACTGGTTCAACTGGACCTGGAAAAGGCTTTTGACTATCTGGACTGGTCTTTCGTTGTTGAACTTATGTCTGCTATGGGCTTTGGTGCTCGGATGTCTCGTCTAATCTACACCATTAGTGCTGCGGCGTATTCGCGAGTCATGCTGAACGGAGGTGTTACTGAGCCATTTGTCCTTGCCCGTTCCGTCAGACAGGGGTGCCCTTTGAGCCCTCTATTCTTTGCCCTGGCGACACATCTAGCTCTTTCCATGTTATCTCATATGGCCGCCTCCTCTCAGTTGGCTGGACTGTCGCTTCCTACAGGACAGCACTTCATTAGCCAATCTCTGGCAGATGACACCTTTATGATTTTGCGTGCGGACAAGGATAACCTTTGAAAAGCATTGGATATTTGGGGTCTCTTTGGTCAGGCGTCAGGCCTTCGTATCAATGAGCTCAAATCAGCCATTCTAAGCTGCACGGAGTCGAATTTGCAGTCCTTGGACTGGCAGGGTCTGGTTGTTCCTCGTGGCTCCATTGTCAGACATCTTGGATACCCTTTGGGTGTTGATGTTCCCCCAAAGCAGCTTCTGCAGTGGATCTCTCAGAAAATGGTGGCTAGGTTTATGTATTGGAAGTCTCAGGCCTGGCCCTTCCATGTTCGCCTCAAAGTAGCCCAGATAATTATGTTGCCAATGCTCACCTATTTCTTGCCATTGTTGCCCTGGACTACTACGACTCTGAATGCTCTTACTCAGCCTATTCGCTTCATGCTATGGAAGGACTCATTGCATGCAGGTATTTCCTGGATCTCGTGGTCGCATGCGTGCACCCCCAAACGCATGGGTGGCGGAGCTATTTTAGATGCCCAAACTCACATGCAGGCACTCCGTTGGTCTCTTTTCCGCGCCATGTGTTCGGATCATCATCCATGGGTCGATATAGCCCGTTATTTCCTTGAGGCCCATGGGCTTCTGCATGGCAATACCCAAATCTGGAGTTCTTGGTGGCATGTTCTTAATACTGATTCGCGGTTCTCCACTTCTTCTTCATCGCTGCTTACTCATTTGGTATGTTCCTGGAAACATGTCCTTCAAAAGGCTCAGTGGCATCCAATGGAGGATCGCTTGGCTACTAACTCTTTTCAATTGGAATTACTGGCAGTCTCGCGTTTACTTTCGTGGGAAGGTAAACATGAGCTTAGACCACAATTCAACATGATGGCACGTTTGGGCTTGTCTTCGGTTGCGGATGCCACCCTTGCCAGTCGCAATGTGCTTATATCGTTTCGTACAGCTAGGAGGCTTTTCAGGATCCCTCGTGGATATAGGCCTTTATGGGAACAACTTTTGACGGCGCTCCAGAGCAGACAACCCTTTCCTGCCCTTGCTTCGGATCGTCCCTGGCAGGATTGGGACCTACAAGGCCGGCTGAATTTGAGCAAAGCTTCTGCTAACCAAGTGTATCATCTTCTGATTAAAGATCATCAATGGCTAGTTCCTAAAGCGAATGCTTTATGGGGATTGCGTAAATCCCGGTCATGGTGGAGGGCAACTGTGATGGAGGGCTGGTTGAACAAGACACCCTTTAAATATAAAGTCTTTCTTTGGTGAGTGATGATTGGGGGTCTTCCGCTTGCTTCGGCTCTTTCCAAGCGACGAATCTCCAATGGCACCTGTTTCTTTTGCACCACTACTATGGAATCCGCCCGCCACCGATTTATTTCTTGCCCCGTCGCTAAGAAAGTTTGGTTATTTTTGTCGACTGTTTGGCGAGGGGTGGTTGGTATCACCCTGCGTCCCTTTCATTGGGTTTTTGGCTAGCCCAAATACCCTACTCCCGCACAGCCCCATATGAAGCTCATGTATCACTTTCTTCGATACTGGGGCTGTTGGCGTAACTGGACCATTCGGAATGCTTTTCTGTTGGACTCCGCCTATAATGTTCAGCAGCATATTGTGAGGCTTAAGGGCCTCTTGTATTGGCAGTTAGCTCTTCTCCATCGTTCTGATTTGCTCTCTACGGAGGACCTCCGTCCCTGGCATATGGCGATTTCCTCCGCATCCTTGCCATGACATTGTAACTTGTAGTACTTAGAACCTCTTCACATGATGGCTTGGATTGTCGTCATGTATCTTGTAATCCAGTAATCTTGTATATTTTTTTCGTAATTAATACAATTACCTTTACGAAGAGAGAGAGAGAGAGAGAGAGAGAGAGAGAGAGAGAGAGAGAGAGAGAGAGAGAAAAGGTAAAAAGGCAACGATTTACATGGCCAACAACTATTATAAGATAATGGCGACTGTGTTCTTTTCACAATCCTACCTTTTGTGGTAGCTTCAAGCAATAAGATGTCATGAAGCAACCTAGTGTTCTTAACTTGAAAATATGAGGAAAGGAAAATACATTATGTGGAGAAGAATTGAGAAAAATGAAGCTACATGTTCCCTTCTTCACAATTCCATGTCACAGCAACTTCACTTGCTCCAATAAGTGGCCTAGCGTTCCACATATGTGAAGTACACAAGGAATGCTAGTATAAGTTTAAGAATTTTAGAGTAGCTTTTTGAAAAGATTTTAATGTATTTATATATAAGCTATTTCATGAGATTTTGACCCTAAGAATTAGCTCAATTGATTTAAAACATTTAAAAATAGCAACTTGCTAAAAAGTAATTCTTGTTTGCAAAATTTTCAACCAAATTCTCTCTAAACATTTTGTTCATGAGTGAATTGACCATTATAAGACCATGTATACTAGCCTATAGTCAAAAGTTGAGGCTCTTCAAATCCTAGGATACTTGCAATAATTTCTTAATCTAGGAAACACGCACGTGGTGCATCCACACATGTACATATGTATACACATATGCATGCATATGCACATGCACACACACATGCATACACCCCTCCCAAAACAAAGAAACACACACACACACACATGCACACATCATTTGACATGTTTAGAGTTGGCTTCACAATCCATTCTGAGCATTATGGCTAAGTCCTTCAGCTAATTAACAATGCTTTTCTTTTGTATTTGGCTTTAACAGATAAATTGCCACATTTGAAGGTTTGATGGCACCTCACCCAAATCAGATCCCATAGTGCTCATTAAGAGGTTAATCGCAAATAGAGATAGCTAATACTTGAAAAAACCTAGGTATAGTGCAATCACACCTTTAGATTTTGGAAGATTGCCTTTAAATTTTGAGGTTAAAGATTTTAAAAATTGCAAGAATCATATGCATTTTTGTGTTGTCTCAAATTTACCTTGATTTTTCATAAAAATACCTCCAAGTTTATCAAGATAAAGGTGTTTCTACCTATCCATTAGAAGGAGTAGTGATTTATCAGAACGAACTTGAAAAAAGAATGAACTATCCTTTAATACTGTCCTTTTGTTCCTATTAGAATATCTACTTTTAAGCCTTGGAAGAGGACAAAACAGGAAGATCACTAGGATGAAGCAAACAGGAAGATCACTAGGATGAAGCCTTTTTAATTGCAAGACAAGTGAGCCTCCCCCCCTAAGGGTTCATGCATAAATATTTCCTTATTTTCCCAAGGTTTTTAAATTGACTAGTGTACCATATTCTTAAGCAAGGACAACCCTTGGTTCATATGCAAGCTGGTCCAACCCTTGGTTCCATGAAGTTTCAACTTGGATTCCAAAACATTCTAGAACAGTCTAGAAGATGTCTTCAACATCACTTCTGTCATCGCTGATGCTAGCATGCCATGTGTTAGCATGCATGTCATGCCATGTGGCATCCTCTTGTAATAACATGTGTTCCTACTAACCTCCCTAGGCTATACTATAAAAAGGGGCCATGGGCTATAGGCCTTTTACTCTTACCAAAACTGGTTGTGAGGCTCTTGTGAGGCAAGTGCTCTTCAAGAGCAAGGAGATTGCTCACACAACTTACAAGAGAAGAACTTGAAAGAGAAATTGAACTAAAAATTAATGGCAAGATAACTCGATTACAAGAGAACTTGATTATAAGAGAATGCTCACAAGGGTGTGGTTTGATTATAAGAAAAGACTAGAATAAGGCAAGAATTGGAAGAGAACTTATCTCGTAGGAGTCTGAGAACTAGTGTTGGCAAGATTGAAGAGCTTGTAGCCCATGATCCCTATTTATACTATAGCCCAAGGAGGTCAAGGGGAACATATGTCATTATTTATAAGAGGATGCCACATGGCATGACATGCATGTTGACACATGGCATGATATGTATGCTAACATCAACAATGATATAAGCGATGATACAAACATCTTCTAGAATATTCTAGAATGTTTTGAAATTTTCTAGAATCTTCTAGATACTTCATGAACCAAGCATTGTACTAGCTTGCATATGAACCAAGGGTTGTTCTTGCTTGAGCATTCATTATATTACACCCCTTCTAGCACCAAGCTCCATGAGGGACAATGCTCTTGAATAGGGCTTGGCTTAGTTGGGTGTTGAAGATAAACTTTGTGAACCTTAACACAAGCTCTTTGAAGATGTGAAGCTAGTTCCGATGTTCATTCACTTGCATCATAGCCCTTCCAATGGACAAGATACTATAATCTACATCTTGAAATTCTCAAGTCCAATATTTTGTCTATTTCATATTCTTGGGGATCTTCAATTATGATTGGACGTGATGGATTTGGTATTTTTCCAAGGATACTAGATATATGACATGGCTCCAAGATTGAAACATGGAATATAGGATGGATTTTCATGGACTAGGGAAGTTGGAGACGATATGTGACTGGATTTACTTGGTGAAGAATCTTGAAGGGCCTAAGTCATTGATAATCTAGTTTTTGGGAGGGGTGAGAAGAATGTAGATCATGTGGAAGAAGCTAAACTTGATCTCCAATTTTGTATTATGGATGTTCCATGTGAAGCTTATCTGCATTCCTCTTATATTCCTCTTAAGCTTGTTTGATCTGTGTTCTTTATGAATATCAAAGAGGTGTGATCTTACATGATTGTCTATCCTTGGGTGGTGATCATAGTTAGCAAGGAACAATGTGAACTGAGTGGAGACATGGGAGGAATTATTATATGAAAACTCAACAAGGGGTAATCGATCCACCCAATTGTTTTGATGATAGTTGATTGTGCATCTAAGGTATTGTTTTAAGAATTGATTCACTCTTTGTCCATCACTCTATGGTGGATGATTGGATAAAGAAAGATTCACTTGTACTCCTAAATGTTGAAAGAGGCTTGTCCAAATCCTTGATATAAACTGGGGACTATGATCACAAACAATATCATCAAGTAGCATGTGGTGCTGATATACCTACTCGAGGAAGAGCCTTGTTATCCCTTCTTCATTGACACTCTTAATTGTTGGGATAAAGTGTGCCATTTTTATGAATCGACCAACCATTATGAAGATGGAATCATATCCTCTAGAAGAAGGTAGTTTGACAATGAAGTCCATGGATAAAGTGAAAGGTGAGAAGGATCGAAGCTTGCACGCGAGCTATGGCGGGAGAGCAAGAGCAAGAAAGAGAGAGACAAGAAATGGGAACTCCAACAGTCACAATGTGTGACCGGGCCTTCCTTTATTTACTAGTCACTAAAATGAATGTAAAGAATAAAGTGACGTGACGGGCGCCCGCCACCTGCAGTGTGCAGTGGTAGGTACTGTCAGTGTAGTAATACACGGGGCAGCACGGCGGAGGTGCCTTTACCCCGACAACCTCCCACTTAAAGGCGAATCTGCCCCGGTGATAGAGAAAAGAAAAGAAAAAGACAGTACAACTGTACATAGGTACAAGGGATGAGGAAAGGCAACATCTCATCCAATGCCCATCAATCTCCTGAGGAAGGCAAAGCGCTCAGTAGTGAGGCTTTTCGTGAGCAGATCTGCAAGATTCTCGTCAGTGGAGATCTTGACAGGTCAACAGACTTGTCCAACACGACACCACGTATGAAGTGATACCTCACCTCAATGTGTTTCGTCTTCGCATGGAAGACCGGATTCTTAGCCAACTGAATGGCACTCATAGAATCCGAATGCAGTGTAGGTATAGCATCAATCCCAAGGTCAGCAACTAGACGGCCTAGCCATATGGCCTCCTTGCAAGCCTCAGTGGCTGCAACATACTCGGCCTTAGTAGTAGACAAAGCCGTACACTTCTGAACCCTGGACATCCAAGAGACAGCACCTCCAACATAGGTGAATACATAGCTAGAAGTGGACTTCCTACTATCTGCATGTCCTGCATAATCGGAGTCAGTGTATCCCACGACCCCTGTATCCTGGCTACCATAGCAAATACACATATCTGTTGTGCCCTTCAGGTACCTCATGATACCCTTCACGGCATCCCAATGTTTCCTGCCAGGTGTAGCCATATAGCGTGCCACGACACCAACTGCAAAGGCAATATCTAGACGAGTGGCTATCATGGCATACATCAAACTACCCACGACTGAAGCATAAGGGATCTAGGCCATCTCGGCCCTCTGCTCATCTGTCTGCGGACAATCGGCCTGTGATACCTTCACATAAGAAGGCAATGGACAGCCAATGGGCTTTACGTCCTGCATGCGGAAGCGCTCAAGGACTTTATGAATATACTCCCTCTGTGACAAGTAGAGGAGTCCCTGATGCCTGTCGTGTCTAATGCGCATACCAAGTATGTGAGAGGACTGTCCCAAATCCTTCATCTCAAAGCTCTTCTTTAGCTGAGATTTAAGAGCATCTAGCTCATTATGAGCTTTCCCTGCTATCAGCATATCATCCACATAGAGTACCAAAATAAGCAATGAACCATCACGGGCTTTCTTCGTGTAAAGACACGGATCCATAGCACTCCTGCTGTAGCCCTGTGATTGCATAAAGGCATCAAACTTATGATACCATTCCCTAGGTGCCTGCTTCAAGTCATAAAGACTTTTCTTCAACTTGCACACTAGGTGCTCCCTGCCAGGTTCTGCAAAGCCCTTAGGCTGCTCCATATAGATCTCATCATGCAAGTCCCCATGTAAGAAAGCCGTCTTGACATCCATTTGATATAGATCTAAGTCAAGCTGAGCAACCAAAGCCAAGATCAAGTGCAGGGTGGTCATCTTAACCACAGGAGAAAAGACCTCATCAAAGTCTACACCATGCTCCTGCTTAAAACCCTTTCCTACCAATCTAGCCTTGTATGCCGGCTTAGGGTGTCCAAGGGTACTTTTCAGCTTGTACACCCACTTGTATGGCAAAGTCTTCTTGCTCTTAGGCAAGGCAACCAAATCCCAAGTCTCATTTTTATGCAAGGAGTTAATCTCAGGCTGCATAGCCCTCTCCCAGGAGTGACTGTCACCCCTGTGCATAGCCTTATCATAAGTGAAAGGCTCTCCTGCATCTGTAACCAAAACATAATGCCATGATTTTGGCCTGAAATATTGGCTGATTTGGGACTGTCATTTACTGTTATACAGTGCTGGAAACAGGGCAGCCACACTTGGCATTGGCATTTGATGCTTATACTCTACTCAGGTTACCTTGTTTGATGCCCGTATGCAGCCTACATGATGCCTAGTCCCTTGGGAACGTATGCACATGATTATGCCATGATTTTGGCCTGAAATATTGGCTGATTTGGGACTGTCATTTACTGTTATACAGTGCTGGAAACAGGGCAGGGCAGCCACACTTGGCATTGGCATTTGATGCTTATACTCTACTTAGGTTACCTTGTTTGATGCCCGTATGCGGCCTACATGATGCCTAGTCCCTTGGGAACGTATGCACATGATTATGCCATGATTTTGGCCTGAAATATTGGCTGAAATTTCTCAGTTTTGACAATCAAACTTGGCTGTAATAACAGTGGGCTGAAGGTACTTTGGATGCTTTGTCACTTACCTATTGGTACTGGATGTATGCTTTGGGGTTTGCCATCATGTATTTGACATTTGGGGACGACTTTGAGCTCATGTTTGAATCTATAGAATGTATTTGACCGATGCATAAGCTCCGTCTTGATTGGTATTCACTGGCATTTGGACCGACTTGGCATGCTCTTGGACCGCTTATGTCTCATGTCTATGCTTGACAGTTAGGCTTCATACATTACATGCTTTGGTTCGTGATATATGCCGCTTGGTTCGTCTATGCTTTTCCGACATTGGGAGCTTTGCCTTGGATGTATTTGAGCATTTCCGACTCAGTTTGATCATTTACTTGGTTGCTTCCATCAGTTGCTTCATGTATGTCATGCTCTTGGGATGCGTATGACGCATTGACTTGGTCACTTGTCACTGGTACTTTGTCTTGGGTTGCTTGAGTCCTTGAGCTCGTTTGTACGCCTTTTGTGCCAGTGGGAGCATCTTGCATGCTTACTTGACCTTGAGCAGGGATTACATGCTATTGGAGCAGTTACATGTATTGGAGCAGTCTATGTCATTGAGCAGTTACAGATGTATTGAGACTTTGGGATTATACTCCGACAATTGGATGTTGCATTGAGTATATGTCTTGGTTCACAGGATGCTTATGAGCTGAGTTTCGGTTTTGGATCCACTTTCCTTTGAGCAGACACCTATTTGTGTCAGGTTTTGGCAGTTGCAGGTACATTTTGCCTGGATTGTCTAGGGGTGTGCCTCTTACTGGCAGATGCTATTTGACATCTCTCGGTGTTATGCTCATGTATTTTCACTGTCATTTAGCTTTGCTTTGTCCTCTTTATGCCGGCTTTGAACCTAGCATTGTTTAGTTGACATTAGATCCAGTTTTTGGGACAATTTGCTCTCATTATTGCAATTCTGAAATTTATTACAACAAGCATTTATTGGTGGACTGAGCAGTATTTTTAATGCTGAAATATCCTGATTTGGTGTACCGCACCTAGTACTAAGTGGGAAGCATCTTTTGGCACACTTTTCTCGCCATTTGGAGCTCATTTCAGTGGATTTTGGGCATTTCCTGCAGTAAAACAACCAGCAGTTTTACATTGTCTGTGCATTTCCAGCCTGCATTATGGCGTCCTCTTCGACTGATAATGCCATATTTAACATCACAAAGTTGGATGGTACCAACTACTCTTATTAGAAGAGTCAAATTTGGCAGGTCTTGGTGCAGAAATCTCAGATTAAGCCACTTCGGTTGAGCAGGGAGCAGCCTGAAACTATGGACAATGACGATTGGCTTGAACTTGATGAGCTATGCAAGTCCACGATTGTATTATTTCTCACTAAACATGTACATTATAATGTATTTGAGGAAGCACAAAGTGCATGGGATCTATAGAATAAGATCAAGAATCTTTATGATAAGAAAAGTCCAGCGAGTCAGATGTACTGGCTGAAGCAGCTTATGGATCTGCGCATGAAGGATAATGCGACTATGTCTGCTCACTTGAGCCAGTTCCATCCTATACTGAAGAACCTGACTTCGCAGGATATCACCTTTGGAGAGGAAGTAACTCCTCTTTTCTTGCTTGGGACTCTGAATGAGTCATGGGATGTATTCCGCACTGCCCTATGTGCCTCTAGTGCTACTCTGAAATTGAATGATGTTGAGAGTGCTCTTCTGCAGGAAGAGGTTAATCGCAAAAACTTGGATACCTCTCGTGTTTCACATGCTTTCACAGTTAGAGGTAGGAATGACAGGAATGAACGTGGGAATGGCCGTGGCTGTGACTCTCAAAAGGGTTGGTCTAAATCTTGTGGAAAGTAGCGTAATAAGTCGCGTGGACGCAACGCTAATGTCACTTGTCATCATTGTGGGAAAAAGGGCCATATCAGACCACAGTGTCATGAGTTGCGTAATGAGAAACGCAAGGATAAGGGGAAAGAGAAAGTGCAAGAGAAGTCCTCTGATCGCAGCATTGAAGATCATGATCTTCATAGTAATCTCTCTTAAAAATGGGCAATGAGACTGTATTTGTTGGCATGTCATCAATATTTACAAGACGGATTTGACTAGGAAGGGGACCTTGAGTCGCTATGGGAACTTTTGTAAATAGTGCTTTTAGGGAATCAAAGGAAGATTTTACTGTTAACTCGTTCTGGACTTTGATTTTTGCATTCTCTCTTCTCACGTACGTCTAGACTCTTTCTAGTGCTTGCCTCTTGATTGCATCATTCATCAGGGAGTTGGCTCCACCAAGTTGGTCTATACTCACTCTTGTGAGCATTTCCTTGCAATCAAGCTCTCTTGTAATCGAGTTATCTCACCATCAAGTTCTAGTTTAGTTTCTCTTTCAAGTTCTTCTCTTGTAAGTTGTGAGAGCAATCTTTTTGCTCTCAAAGAGCACTTGTTGTGCTCATAACAATTTGGCAAGGCTAAAGGGCTTATAGCCCATGACCCCTATTTATACTATAGCATGAGGAGGTTGAGGGAAACACATATCATTATAAGAGGATGCCACATGGCATGACATGCATGTTGACACATTGCATGGTGCATGCATACTAGCACAAATTACCTAAGCAATGATGTAGACATATTCTAGAATGTTTTAAAATGTTTTGAAATTGTCTAGAATCCTCTAGGAACTTCTTGGAACTAAAGGTTGTACCAGCTTGCATAAGAACCAACGATTGTCCTTACTTGAGCGTCCATTATAGTTAGTAACAACTTACCATATGAATTTTGCATTTATAATGATACTACAAAATCTACCATCATCCTATAATTCTTTTCTTTTTCTCTTGAACTCCCTTGTTTGTTTGTCATTATAAGAAATAGTAGGTTGGTGGATCGTGACCCTAATGTAGTGAAAAACTGCAAGTAGAGGGAGACTAGGATGGAGAAGTAGAGGTCTCAAGCTACATACTCACCTCATCTTCATTATACTTGTCTTCTCAGAGTCAACTACTAGTGTTATCCTCTAGTGATAGATAGCCTCCACTTAGGGACACTTTACACCTGCTTCTAGTTAGATACATACAACCATATGTTAAGGCTTAGACTATGCCTTAGACTATGCCTTATTTCTCAACACTCCCCCTCAAGCTCAGAATGAGCTTGCAAAGATAATACTCCAAGTGCACTCCTGAAGTATTCAAACTTATCTTTACCTAATGCTTTGGTAAAGATATCAGCAACTTGGTCATTTGTTTTCACATGGACCAAGTCAATCTCTCTATCAATGACTTTTTCTCTAATGAAGTGATAGTGCACTTCTATGTGTTTTGTCCTTGCATGGTAGACTGGGTTCTTTGCCAACATAATGCTACTAACATTGTCACAATACATAATGGCTCCACCATCAATCTCTATACCCATGTCATATAAGATCAATCTCAGCCATGTCTGCTCACATGCTGCCAATGCAATACCTCTATATTCTACTTCAGTGCTTGATAAAGCAACTGTAGGTTGCTTCTTACTGCTCCAACTTACCATGGCTGATCCAAATGAGAATGCATAACCACTAGTAGATCTTCTATCCATAGAGCTACCTGGCCAATCTGCATCGGAGTATCCAAACAATGTAGGCTTGATTCCTTTTTCATAAAACAGCCCAAATCCAGATGTCTTCTTCACATATCTAAGAACCCTTCTCACTACATCCAAATGTGATTTGCATGTTTTCTGCATAAATTGACTTATCAATCCAACAACGTAACTCAAGTCTGGTCTTGTAATGGTCAAGTAGATAAGACTACCAACCATCTTTCTGAACATCGTAACATCCTGAACATAATATCCATCATCCATCAACTTAGCATTTTGATCCAATGGTGTATCAATTGGTTTGCATCCTGTCATGCCATATTTTTTCAACATCTCCAATGCATATTGCATTTGTATCAGCCATATACCATGAGGTGTGTCAATAACCTCAATACCCAAGAAGTATCTCAACAAACCAAGGTCCTTTATATCAAACTCTTTATGTAACCCATGCTTGACTTTAGTAATCTCCTTCTCAAGTGTACCTGTAATAATGAGATCATCAACATAGATGACCACAACAACCATACCATCTTTTGTATGCCTCACATAAAGTGAATAATTAGCTTTTCTCTGCTAAAATCCCATACTGCATAAGAATTTGCTGATTCTATCACACCATGCTCTTGGTGCTTGCTTCAGTCCATATAAAGCCTTCTTCAACCTCCATACATAATGTGGGTATTTTGGATCCACATAGCCCTCTGGTTGATCCATGTACACTTCCTCTTCTAAGTTGCCATTCAAAAATGCATTTTTCACATCCATTTGATAAAGTCTCCAACCATAGATAGAAGCCAAAGCAATTACCGATCTCACTGTCGTCATTTTAGCTACTGGACTGAATGTTTCTTCATAGTCCAAACCATAAGTTTGTGCATATCCTTTTGCAACTAGCCTTGCTTTATACCTTTCAAGAGAACCATTCGACTTACATTTGACCTTATAAACCCATTTACATCCAATGGACTTCTTGCCATAAGGTTATTTCACCAAATCCCAAGTCTTGTTTTTCCTTAGTGCATTCATCTCTTCATCCATTGCTTGTCTCCACTCTTTGCTCTCTACTGCTTCTTCAAAGCAAGTAGGCTCCACATGTACATAAGAAACCATATATGCATAATGCATCTTCATGAACCCATTATAAGTCAATCTATCAACTGGATACCTTACCCTTTCTGACCTTCTTAATTGAGGTGCACTACCGTGTGTCTCATCTGATCCAGCATGTGGTGGCACATACTTTCTTGCACTTCTACTGCCAGGTGTTTTAACATGCGGAATGCCATACTCGTCATCTATAGATTCATCTTCTGAACTTTCAGTCATTGGTCTCTTACCTTTTGCAACTTCTGCACTCCTCTCAATCTACCACTCCATGGACTGTAGCTGCCACTGCTTTCCACATTCTCTTGAGGTCCTGAAGCATCTTCCACATGCTGATTTTCAGCCTTGTTCTTTGCTGAAATTTTCCTTCCATAGCCATCATCATCATTGCTTTCATAGGAATCAACATCCACTGCAATTTTGGGCTTGTACCATGATTCATATTCACTGAATCTGACATCCCTGCTTATGTATACTTCCTTACTCACTGGATCATAACATTTGCATCCCTTCTTCTCATTAGGATATCCAAGGAAAATGCATTTTACAGCCTTAGGTTCCATCTTCTTTCTCAAATCATCCGGAACATGAACATAACACACACATCCAAAGACTCTAAGGTATGCAACAATGGGTTTCATGCCATATATTCTCTCATATGGTGACATATTATGAATCAAGGCTGTAGGTGTTCTATTCATAATGTGAACTGCAGTATGCACTGCTTCTGCCCAATATGACAATGGCATGTTCATTTGGTTCATCATTGCCCTTGCAACCTCTGCAATAATCCGATTCTTCCTTTCAGCCACACCATTTTGCTGAGGTGTATACCTGCATGTCAATTGCCTTTGGATACCATGATCTCTCAAGAAGTCACAAAACTCATATGACATATACTCTCCACCATTATCTGACCTCAAACATTTTATGTAGCATCCAAACTGCTTTTCAGCCATAGATTTAAATTCCAAGAACTTTTCAAATGCTTCACTTTTATGCTACATAAAGTACATCCAAGTCATCTTGCTAAAATCATTAATGAAGGTGATATAGAATCTACATTTTCCGCTCATGGAAACATTCTGACATGGGCCCCAAATATCTGAGTGTATTATTTCCAAAGGATAGCTGCTTATTCTCCCCCTCTTTGAAAATGGTAATCTGGACTGCTTGCCAAATTGACAAGCCTCATATACATGATTAAAATTCACATATCCTAAATGCGGTAGACCACGGACTATCTGTTTTGATTGCATTTGCTTCAATCTTTGCAAATTAACATGACCAATCCGTCTATGCCATAATTCCACATCCTTATCTTGCCTATGTCCTCTCTCAACATACATAGAGTTTTGAATCACTGGAGTACTTACATCCAAAGCAAACAATCACCCTTTCTTTCTACCATGAGCAATCACCCTGCCAGTTCTCCCATTATGGAACTCTTCAATGAAACATCCAAACTTATTGAATCTCACCTGCAATCCTTGATCTGTCATCATTTGACCAACCAATGCTAGGTTCTTAGTTATTGTGGGCACATAAAGTACATCACCAAGCTTGTTCTCAATCCCATCTTTAGTAACAAGTAGCACACTACCAATATGAGTAATTTTGTGTAAAGTATTATCACCAGTGGCAACATATTCATCATTCTGCATTTGCTCCTTGCTATCAAACCACTCAGCATGATGAGTCATGTGGTTTGTAGCTCTTGAATCCAAAAGCCAGTCATTCTCACGAAGAGGATGAGTCATGCTCCCAAGCACATGCTCCATAGCAAATAGGTGACCTCTAGGCGATCCACCTCTAGGTCCATAACCTGTACAACCATAAGTGGCTGCATAGTGGCCATATTGGGTCCTTCCACGACCCCTAGACATGGCATTCTGTTTCTGATAACAATCCCTCTTAAAGTGACCAAACTGCCCACAATAATGACAAGTGCCATTTCTTTGTGAAGAAGAACTAGACCGTCCTCTACCTCTAGGGAAAGATCTCCCCCTGCCTCTATGCATAAAGTCACCACGACCAAAGTTACCTCTTCCACGAGCAAAACCATAATTACTACAACCAAATGAAGAGCCTCTAGCTCTAGATGAGCTGCCACGACCTCTCTGGTGATAGAAAACACTATCTCCACCTGCATTTTTGCCACTGCTAGATGCATTCAATCCCAACTTAATTTCTTTTGTAAGTAGCAATCCAATAAGCTCCTCAAAGTCAGGCATAGAGCCTCCCCTAACGGACATAGAGGTATCCAAAGATTTGAAAGCTGGTCCAAGCCCATTTAGTGTCACTGACACTAAATCATCATCATCAACAGGTGCATTAATGGATGCAAGGTCTTCTGAAATTTGCTTGATTTCTGCCACATAGTCACTGATACTGTGATTGCCTCTCCATGCACCATGTAATCCCTGCTTAAGTTGTATCTTACGAGCCTTTGTACATGTTCCATACATTCTTTCTATGATTTCCCATGCCTCCTTACAAGTACTTGCCTTTTTGATATGAGGAATCAATGTTTCTGAAATACATATGGAGATCCAATGCAAAACCTTCCTGTTCTTCCCAGTCCAATCCTTACACGCTTTCTTTTGCTCTTCAGTTGGATGTTCGGGAACTTCTGGACATTATCATCACCTGTTATGAGGTCGCATAGACCTCTACCCATCAAAAAATTCTCCATCCTGTAAGACCATACACTATAGTTGTCTTTGGTCAATTTGTCCCCCACGATCTGAGTGATCTGTGCCGTGTCAGACATTTTGACTGCTGCAAATTCAGAAGAAAACAACAATACAATCTGTCCAGAAATGGTATTCAGCAATATGATTGTCATACATGTGTCCAAAAACTGTCATATACATCCATCCATGATGCCAACATGTCATACATTTAGTTCCCAACAAGAAACATCCAAATCGGATCCCACACGATGTCTGTATGACCCAAAATGCATCAAAACATGGGTCTAAAGTTGACCACTTTTCCTGCAATTTTTATGCAATTTTTGTGCCAAACTGAAAGTACTTGTCAAGCTGAAGTTGCAGAAGATTTCCCAGAATTTTCCAGTTCAGCAAACCAATTCCTAGCATCTATAATAATGTCATTCAAGAGCTGATTGTCCAATAGCACTTGTTGCAATATAACCAGACGTACGAATATGACGCTGTTAAATTCTTACAAGCTATCCCAACATGAAGGGGATTTATCACAAACCGAAAAATAGGACTTCAAGTAGCAAAGCCTACTAAGCTACTGCTCATACTGATCTGCTGTCCCATTTTCATCATTTGCAGCCGCCATCAGTTCATCAAATCACTCTGATTTCTTCAAAACAATTTCCATCTTGTATGGAGTCCCATATCCACCATTCATGGCCATTCCATAGCCACTATTATCCCCATAACCAGGGGCTGCATAAGGAGAAACACCATATGGTGGAAAGCCACCCCTGCCAGCACAGGCATGGGATGTCGAGGAGCTCCATAAGCATTTCCAGGGGTAGATGGGCATTGTAAGGCATTCCCCGCCCAGCCCCAGAACCAGAACCAAAACCTACACTGCTAGTGCACCCACCACCTGGCACAGACAGTTCCCTCGGAACTGCCTTCTTAACCTCAACTGTCTTCCCTTGCAGCTGACAAAATGCCTGTTGCACAACTTTCTGAGAGCCTAACGTAGATCGTGATTGGGGAGCAGAAAACAAATTGAAATTGTACCTTCATCTCTTTGACGATTGCTGTAATCCGTTCTTGTGTGTGCAGAAAACAACGCCCCCCTCTCTCTCTCTGTGACAGTCCCCCTGTCTGAGCTCAAGCCATGGCTCCCTCTCGTCTCCTTCCTGTCCAGCCTCGTCCTTCTCGTCACCATTGCCACTTTATCGACTTGAGCAGTTCAGTTACAAGTCAAGAAGGTTTGGAGCCGTCTGCCACGAATTGATGAGAAATCGCAGGAGCTTTCAAGGTAACCAATCAATCCCCATTCAATCTGTCTTCGATCGGGCTGCTGTAATGCTCCAAAATGGGAAGTGCACCCTTGTGCTTCCGAGCTTCTCTACGCCCAGTACGATTCTTCGCTGCCCCACAGCATCAATGGTGGCACGATCTCCTCATACAGGGGATAATACCGCATTACTGCAGAGGTTGCAATCTGCCGTCTGTCAAGGAATGTGACGTAGGGATTACACAATGAGGAGCCAGAGTGTCAGAAAATACTGCATCCGGCGAATGAGTCGATGGCTTTGGAGGCGGCTTGAGCAGGCCTTTGAGCTGCATGGCATCCAGTATTTGCTTCAGGGTCTTCTGCTCCTGCTCTGAGCTATGCAGCCCCAGCTATCGTAGCCTCTTCTCAATCTCATCTTCAAAGTCACAGGTGGAGCTCGCAGAACCTGATTTAAATTGGCATCCATCGTCGCAGAGTGGGCAGAGCGAGGAGGAAGCTGCTCTGATACCAACTGAAAAACTGCAAGTAGAGGGAGACTAGGATGGAGAAGTAGAGGTCTCAAGCTACATGCTCACCTCATCTTCATTATACTTATCTTCTCAGAGTCAACTACTAGTGTTATCCTCCAGTGATAGATAGCCTCCACTTAGGGACACTTTACACCTGCTTCTAGTTAGATACATACAACCATATGTTAAGGCTTAGACTATGCCTTAGACTATGCCTTATTTCTCAACATGTAGTACATGGACTCATTGTACCTAATGTAGTAAATGGATTCATTCTGGTTGGAATTAGCTGTATGGAAATATTAACTAAAATCGAAATGTTGCTCTTTGAGAGCAAAAAGATTGCTAAATATAAACTAAAATCAAAATGTTGATGTGGAATCATGATGTACTGTAGCAAAAGTACAATTGCATCACATCATGCAGGTTGGGGGTTTAATTCTTAGGAGCAAGGGTTCACCAATCTGAATTTTGGTTTTACTATTATTAAATTGAAAGTTTTGCGAACTCCTTTTTTGTGTAAGGCTAACAGGCGATATTGATCGATGCCTCCCTGTTGCTGCACAAGTATGACAAACTTAGCCTTAAGAAACTTATCCTCATCCCCATGAGAAGACCCTTTTTTAAAAAATGATCATGCTTGTAGTTGCCACTCACATTAGTTGATTTAGCATCAGCTATGGGTTTTTTGGGATTGGAAAAAAAGGGGTTTGGGGGAGGCTTCATGGTGAACAATGCCTCTGCTAGAGATATTTAACAATGGCCGCCTGATTAACGAGTTTCTCTCTTGGGAGTGTACTTTGGTGTTAGGAGAATTTTGCACCTTTGCTAAGAACAAGATGGGAAAATGAGGCCTACTGCACTCTACAATTCATTCATGCTTTGCTTGGTGATCTTGGTAATATGAATCTTGAGAGTTGGAGAATTTGGGTAGTCATGAGAGATGTGATGATTAAGGATGTTTTAGGCTACAAGGATACGAGGAGACTATGGATTTTGGAAGAATAGAATACATTATATATTCCAAATTCCAAAGAGGTGTTTAGTTTATGCTAAGTGACAAACACCCTTGCTTTAAGATAGCCGCCAAAATTGTCACCTAGGTGTTCATTCAATTGTGCCCCTTTTTGTTAACACAATATTATCCACACATGTTGTAAATATATTTTCCCCACAATCAAGCAAAATTAGTATCTTCGTTCTTGCTAATCACTATCTTGTGTGGTTTGCAAATACTACGTTGTGTTGCTCTTTCGCATTTGAGTGTTATTCATTGTAATAGAATTTTCTTTGGCTTATTAAGTTGTCAACACAACGTATCATTGTAAACTTTGTTGGAATAAAGAGAAGCTTGCCTCTACTATCAACTTGTCTAAATTTGTGTTCTTGTTTATCGATATAGGATTACTTTATTAGCACACATGCACGCACGCACGCACGCACGCACGCACACACACATACACACACATCCCACATGCACATGCATGCCTATGTATGTAGGTAATTACAATCATCTAGTTACGATTAAGCAAGCACTCCCTTCGTGCTTTGGGGTATCAAAGATTCCGAGTACATGCAAGTTGAGACAAATGTCAAATAGTATGCTTTTGAAAAGGTTGAGTTGGACTTTGTTGATATACATTCACATTGCTCAAGGGAATTCTCACTAAAGTGAAAGTTGCATTGAAGCATATGTAAGATAATCAATTCATATGTAAGATGGGACCACTAGAGTAACGAGGAAAAAACACAATGCTAAAACACGAGTCAAGTTCCACCAATTTGGTGTTGATCTAGCATGTTTTGAAAAAGTAGGAATGATCCTTCACAAAGAACCATTGCATGAGTTTTTGGGAGCAAGACCCCTCTTTCGTAGATTAGAATGACATAAAAGCCAAGCATGTGAAAACAATAGCACAACCAATGGACTTGATTGTTGCACTCCGACATTTCAAGCCATGCAAAAAACATCACTCTATTAGTGGCATTTTATAGATTTGTAGATTAGAACACAGAAGCCAAGCATGTGAAAACAAGACCAACCAAGTCTCGAGTGTTGTAGTCCTACATTTCAAGCCATGCAAAAAATATTGCTCTATTAGCTTATGACATTTTATTGATAGTTTTGTGAATGCTCACTCATCCCTAAGTTCTATCTTATTCTTTGCAACCTTAACTACATCGATAACATTATATGAGATGACCAAAATAGTTGATCCATCCTTTGTAGAGTATAGTTATAACCATCCTTCCTTCATGTACTTAAGAAAATTAACAATTAGATTTTTTACATAAACCAATGTACATCTTGAAGTGTTCTTATAACCAATCTACCTTTTTCACTTTATAGAGAAAAGTTACAACCATCACACGCATGCACACACGAATACAAAACGAGGTACAAAGGAAATCAAAATAATGAAGGATGAAATAAGGAGACTATGATGGATATTACTTTTTCATTAGTGAATGAAGATATACTATAGAAGTCCCGTGCACGTTTAAGAGGGCTTCTTCACATTGGCATGAAGAAACAAAAGAGGAAAATAAGAGCTCAATTGGGTGACCCCATTGTCGAAGCTTGAAAGCAATCAAAATGTTTCAACTAAGCCAAAATGTAGATCATGAATGAACCCACACTAGCAAAACTTGAAGCAAGCCCAAATGAAATCACCAAGATAAAGGTAGCTATGAAAGAGGATAGTGCCTCCATTTTGATGATCTTCACCTCCTCTCTCCTTAGGAGGCTCAATTTCGAAATTGTGCCTCTTAAGATAACAAGGTCTCCTTGCAATCAAGAATCCAAGTGAGGATATGAGACCCCCCATATCCTTACATATATGACTCTCGATTTCCTCTCTTCTTTGAGGTTTAATTTTGAAATTGAGCCCACCCATCATATCAAGGGAAAATTTATCAAGGTGGCAAAGCCATCAAAAAAGAGTTCAAAGCCTAACCATTAGGTTGCTTCGAATTCATGATGTACATTTGGTTTTCATTTGTGCCATTCGCACCCCGAAATGGATTGTAGCTAAAATCTTCATGTATGCCATTGTCCTATACACCTTTAATATGTCTTAGTGGATGTCAATACCACACACACACACACACTCTCTCTCTCTCTTTTTTTTTTTTTTCCGTAAAAGGTAATTGTATTAATTACGAAAAAGTACAAGATTACATGATTACACGAGTACAAGAGACACGAGGGCCGTAGGCCAACGTGTGGGAAATCCCCAAACTAGTATACTAGAAAAGCTACACCAATCATGGCAAGGACCCAGAGGCAATTGCCAAATGCCAGGAATGCAAATCCTCCCGAGGGAGCAAGTCAGAGTGCCTGATGAGATCTAGCTGCCAATGCAAGAGCCCTTTAAGCCTTGCAATATGTCGCGGTACATTCGAGGCCGAATCAAAGAGAAAAGCATTTCGGGTGGTCCAAATGTGCCAGCATCCCCAGTATCTGAAAAAGGGAAATAAGATCTTCATATGTAACTGTGGCGGCGTGAGATACTTTGGGCGCACAAAAACCCAATCAAAAGGAGTCAGTGAGGGCCCCACCACTGTGCGCCAGATTTGGGACAAGAGAGACCAGATATTCTTGGCGAGCGGGCAAGAAAGAAAACGATGTCTGGCCGATTCCTCCGTAGTGGTACAAAAGAAACAATTGCCATTCGAGATTCGACGCTTGGAAAGGGCCGAGGCAAGAGGAAGACCACCAATCATTACCCGCCACAGGAAGACCTTGCATTTGAAAGGTGCCCTATTCTGCCACCCCTCCATCAGCGTTGCCTGCCACCATGACAAGGATTTCTGCAGGCCCCAAATAGTATTAGCTTTCTCACCCAGCCATTGGTGATCTTTAATAAGAAGATGATACACCTGATTAGTAGAGGCCTTTTCCAGAGTCAATCGGCCTGCAAGGTCCCAATCCTGCCAAGGGCGATCCATAGTCAGGGCAGGAAAGGGTTGCCTACCCTGAAGTTCCGACGAAAGCTTCTCCCATAAATCACGGTATCCGCGCGGGATCCTGAAAAGTCTCCTAGCGGTCCGAAACGATGCAAGGACATTGCGAGTAGCAAGGGTAGCATCCGCAATCGAAGTCACACCCAAACGGGCCATGCGATTAAATCTTGGTCTGAGCTGATGTTTATCTTCCCATGAAAGTAATCTGGATACTGCCAACAATTCCAGCTGGAAAGAATTAGTGTGCAAGCGATCCCCTACTGGATGCCAACGGGTCTTTTGGAGCACCACTTTCCAAGATCCGACCAAGTGCTGTAACAAAGAGGAAGAGGGACTGGAAAATCGAGAGTCAGCATTAAGGACATGCCACCATGAGGCCCGAAGCCGTGTATTGCCCTGGCGAAGACCGCTATCCTCAAGAAAATAACGGGCTATGATGGTCCACGGGTGATGATCCGCACACATGGCACGAAAAAGAGACCAACGAAGAGCCAGCATATGAGTTTCTGCATCCAAAATAGCTCCACCACCCATGCGCTTAGGGGTACATGCATGTGACCATGAAATCCAAGAAATGCCTGCCTGTAGTGAATCTTTCTTCCATAGCATGAAACGAATGGGATGGGTGAGAGCCTTCAAAGTAGTGGGCGTCCATGGCAGTAATGGCAGGAAATACGTCAGCATTGGTAGCATAATTGTCTGAGCCACTTTGAGGCGGACATGGAACGGCCAGGCTTGCGACTTCCAATACATAAACTTCGCGGCCAGTTTTTGTGAAATCCACTCCAACAGGTCCTTTGGCCGTACATCCACCCCCAATGGGTATCCAAGATGCCTGACAATGGAGCCACGGGAAACCACCTGGCCCTGCCAGCCTAACGACTGTAAATCCGGCTCCGTGCAACTGAGAATGGCCGACTTAAAGGCATTGATGCGAAGACCAGAGGCATGACCAAAGAGCGTCCAAACATCTAATGCCTTGCGAATGTTGTCCCTGTCCGCCTGCAAAATCATAAAGGAGTCGTCAGCCAAAGATTGGCTAATGAAGTGCTGCCCCAAAGGAAGAGATAACCCTGCCAGCTGGGCAGAAGCCGCCATGGAGGATAGCATTGAAAGGACCGGGTGAGTCGCGAGGGCAAAGAAGAGAGGGCTCAAAGGGCAACCCTGTCTGACCGAGCGTGCAAGGACAAATGGCTCTGTAACCCCACCATTAAGCATAACTCTTGAAGAAGCCTCAGTACTGATGATGTAAATCAATCGAGACATCCGGATACCAAAGCCCATAGCAGACATAAGATCGGCAAGGAAAGACCAGTCCACACAATCAAACGCCTTTTCCAGGTCCAATTGAATCAAGACCACTTGCTGATTGGAGTGCCGCGCATAGTCAATAGCCATTTGCACATTTAAGATATTATGCAAAATATTGCGGCCCCTAATGAACCCATACTGGAGAGGGTGCACAATAGCTGGAAGGTGCTTGTGAAGCCTATTTGCCAATACTTTGGAGAAGATTTTATACATCGCGCCTATCAACGAAATTGGTTTCCAGTGTTGCAGCTTTGACGGCGAAGGGACCTTGGGAATCAGTTTGATAAGGCCTTACACACACACTCTCTCTCTCTCTCTCTCTCTCTCTCTCTCTCTCTCTCTCTCTTTCGTAAAACACACACACACACTCTCTCTCTCTCTCTCTCTCTCTCTCTCTCTCTCTCTCTCTCTCTCTCTCTACACCAATGCACATTACGGGATGTTACATTCCGCATAAGGAGTCCCCCTTCTATGCACAACATGAAGTGGATTCGCAAGAACCTTTTGAAGATTTGAGTATGGATGCATGCACATATATGCAACAAGGACATGTGATGGTCTTAGGTGACTTTAATGCACGAATTGGACATATGTAATTTCAGCCCATAGCGTGTGATGAGCCAGACAAGGAAGAGGTTGTGGATGTAGACAGTCTAAGGATACAAACATTAACACTCATGGACGTGCTTTGAGGGATATGGTTAATGGTTTGCATATGACGATATTGAATGGTATGAATTGTTTCCCCGATATTGAAGGATACACGTGCTACTCAGCTAGTGGAGGTTCCAGTGTGGTAGACTATGCAATGGTACATATGAATGATTTATGCACGATTAGAGAGTTTTGGTTAGGTGAAAAACATCCACAATCGGATCATATAGCTTTGGGCTTGACACTTGATATTTGCCACCAGGTAGGACATGCAGGGGACACAGTATGTACTAGTGCATTCTGTATTGATGTAGACAAGAAACAAGCATATGTTGGTCACCTGGATAGTCTTATGAGCAATCTTACTAGGAGCACATGGGCTGATTTGAGAGATGCAATGTTAAATATGACTATAAAGGTTTTTGGAAAACCAAAGAGCAGTCACAAAAGTGTCAAAGGATTACCATGCAAGAAATGGTTTGATGATGAATGTAAGGCTGCACACGCAAAAAGCTGAAAATCCTCCCTAAGGGACAAGAACGAAGTGAGGCGGAAAAATGATATAATGCTCTTACGCATAAAAAGGGACGACTATATGTAGTGGCGAAAGAAAGTGAAGATATTAGGGAGTTTGAGAAATGTCCAAGGCAAGCATGGAGAAAATTGTAAACCAAATAGTCAAGTGTTATGGGGGATTTTACAGATGCTGACATGCTATCGTATGCTACAGAACTTTACATGCATAAAGGAGTACAAACAATCAAATGTGATGTACATACGCAACCATTTAGTGCTCTGTTCACTTTAGAAACATTGAAGGCAGCCCTCAACAAGATGGCTAATGGAAAAGCATGTGATACTTTGCAGTTGAATGCGGAGATGTTGAAATGGACAACAAAGGAGACGAGATTATCTATGTTGCATGTGATACATCATGCTTTTGCATATGGTTTTTCCCAAGAATGGCAAGAGAATTGGATACAACCATTGTATAAGGGAGGAGATTGCAATTTGCTCACAAACTACTGCACGATTATGGTCAATTCAGCCATTCCAAAGCTATTCATCACTATCTTGGAAATGCAATTGAGTAAATGGACAGAAAGTAATAACAAATGAGCTTATGGATAAGCAAGTTTTCACCCTAGTCATAACACCATAGACCATTTGGTTACTTTATGTGTGCTTATGGATGAGAGTCAGCTTGAGGGAGCAACCTTGTATTGCTATTTTGTGGATTTTAAGAAGGCTTTTGACACCGTACCAAGGGTTGGCTTATGGCAATGAATGCAAGAATTAGGGGTCCCAAATGATCTATGCATGGGAATTTACAGGATATATCAACAAGTGGTGTGCTGCCTTAGAGGTTGCAACGGGCTATCACAAGTATTTGAGAGTAATATGGGAGTCAAACAAGGTTGCCCGCTCTCCTCTACACTGTTTGGTTTATGCATTGATAAGCTAGAGAAAATACTTCTCATGGCTATGAATGAAGAGGAAGCTAAAAGCCCGCATATTGGTATGTTTGCCATCTTGCTCCTGCTTTATGCAGATGATGTGGTTTTCTTTACATATACTGGGGAACGTATGCGACAGTTCATGGGGATCCTTGAACGGTTGTCAAGATAGTGGTTTGATGGTGAATGTAACAAAAACAAAGCTAATGGCTGTGCGCACCAAGGAATCAAAGACCCCACCAAAAGTACCCTATGTGAGACAGTCTATAGAGGTAGTATTTACTTTCAAATACTTGGGGATTGAGATACTTGCAGACCATAGATGGCATACATGTGTGGAGCGGCGATTAGCAGCAGGAAAAAACAAGTATTATCACTTTGAAAACAATTGTAGCCGTACAGATACTAAATGTTGGAAAATAGGTTGTATGATTTTTGATGCATATGTTCTACAGACGGTATTATATGGAGTGGAAGTGTGGTGAGGGAGCATCTCCTCATCTGCATGGAATGACATTGAGAAGCTGTAGAAAGCTTTTATTCGTAGACATTTGGGCATCAAAAGCACCACACCATATGTACTTATGTTTTTGAAAATTGGTCGTCGGCCGATTGAGGTATATGTTATGATCCGAGTACTAAGATATGCCACCCAAGTACGTCAAATGGATGACAGTAGGCTCCCCAAATGGGCATGGGATGCTAGCACACACCTACAGAAAACATGAAAAAGTAAAGTGCTTTCAACATGATGGGTGCTGGATATGCGAAAATGGTTTAAAGGGTGGGGAGTGGATAGATATCTAGATGACATCCGAAGATATATGCATGGACACATTTCAATCAGACCTCTTACGAGCGTACCAAGCAAAACATCAAAGCAAGGGAGCAAATGGAAAACTTGCTTATTACAATATGTATATCTATCCTTCATGTTGGGAATCCTACATGCAGTCAGAGGCACACACGCAGCCATACATAGCCAATCCACTCTCAGTGGTATTTAGACCGAGTATTGCACGACTTCGAACTCGATCACACACTTTATTGATCGAGACAGGTGCATGGAGTGGATAGGCAAGAGAGACGAGGTTACGCAAGCTGTGTGGACTACAGAGTGTAGAATCCGAGGAGCACATGATTATGACATGCCCAACATATGCACACATACGAGCTGACTTTGATATCCCTTTATAGGGGCCACTTCACTAGTTTCTGAGCATTACTCCTATATCGAAGTTAGGGGCTCTCATCACCCGTATGTTACGCTTTCGAGAGAACCATGCTGCATAGATCGTTCTTTCACCGTAGCTACCCTTTCCTACCACGGGGGAGGAGAATCATTGTATATGTGGAAAGGTCCCATGGGGGTCATAATTGGCTTTCCGTGGACGATAATAAACTACTCTACTCTACTCTACTCTACTCTCTCTTTCTCTCTCTCTCGTAAAAGGTAATTGTATTAATTACAAAAAAATACAAGATTAGAAGGCTACAAGATGTAGGATGGCTCTAGGCCATGGTGCATAAAATCAGAGACATCACAAGGAAGGTACAAAGGAAGTAAAGTGACTAAAGAGGGGCAAAAGAAACTACATTCTGCCAAGTAAGCACATCTTGTCTAGGGAGGATATATGTTAGCTCAATCAAGCCTAGCTGCCAATGAAGAAGCCCTTATGACTCTACACACCCAATGAAGCATCAAAGATGAATGCATTCCTCATGGTCTATATACGCTAACAACCCTAGGAGCAAAAAAAAGGAAAGAACACTTTCATATCCACCTACACGGGATCCACAAACTTGGGTGTACAAAGACCCAATCCTTTGGAAGCACTGGTTGTTGAGAAACCACATCATTCCGTACAGTTTCCCTTTTCATTCCCAATTTTCCTTTTAGCTTCCAGCCCAAAAAAGGCGTTCTAGGGTCTTTGGAGAGTGTCGGAGCGCCATACGAGAGACTTCAATGGGCAAGATTCAAGACTGTTCGTGCCTATGTATACAACATCTCCGATTTATTCTTTACTCACTTCTTTCACTCACTTTGTGAGACCATCATCTCTTTCTCCTCTCTTTCCACCATCTCCATCCTTGTTGCCAAGCACTAGTCTCTAGCTTCCTTGTGCTATGTTTATAAAGGCAATGGCTTCTCCTCTCTAGCCAGTGAGCATCCCTTCATCATGGCGACAACATCTTGAGGGTGGAATTCTTGTATTTGACATCTTCTTCTCTCTTCCTCTAGTTGGCATCTACTACCATCATCCAAGTGTCAGATTTGTAGCCTTTGTACTCTGTGCTTGTCATTAAGGAGGCTCTATCCATTTGCGTTTGCTACATCTAGTATCTTCATCACAGCTAGCAACCTTCACCTCCACCAAGTGTCAGCATTTGGGCTATTCTCTTCTACATTTGGTAGCTCATACCCTTCAACCATTTGCATTTTGCAACTTGGACCGTGCTTCACTGTCTCGCATCACATCACAACTGGCGCTTCCATCATCAGAGGAGGTTGCTAGATTTGCATTTTCAATTTTTGGCTCTTTTGTCTTCTCCATCATCACTCCCCAACAATTGCCCTTAGTCTTCAGGCTTGTGTTTGTAGACTCCAAGGCTCCTCATGCTTTGACGAGAATCTCCCTGCTCCGGGGGGCGACACTACCTCATCCTTGCATTTGTAGACTTAGAGGCTACTTCGACAGTCTCCGTGCTCCAGGGCATCCTTAGTGCTACGGCACCTTGTATCAAATCCACTTCATTATTTCATTTCATTCATCTGAGTTTCACTTCTCTTCTCTTCTCAGTGTTTGATGTACACACCATGTTTCTCCTTGCAAACCCTACTGTCTCTTTGGTTGATTAGTTATTTCTTAACGTGGTATCAAAGCCAAAGGCGCTCAATGAGCCGCAAAGATCCTCTACATCAGTGAAGGTAAAGAGAGGTTGTAGATTTGACATTAACATGTGATTTCCTTATCATTTCCGTTGCGTCATCGAGAGATATCTTCTTCTCCCTTCTACCCTCCCTTTTATAGGTTGGTACTACGGTATCATGGCATCTCCACTATTTACATTGACCATCTCCTTGGTGCTCATATTGTGGCAAGAACGGTCACACCCCCGAAGATTGTTGACATCGACCTTTGCTCCCTACCCCAGCGGAGTACATGTGTCTTGCCCCAGGCACTCCTTGTGCTACCTCTCCTTTCTCGGCAATAGAGATTGTTTTGCATTGGCTCTTAGCTTACTATGCTCAAGGCAATAAGCCGCATCCCATGCGTACTAAGTACTCACAAGAAAATGGAGGCTTTAAGACCTCACGAGGTGATACATCCTCTTGTAGACGACCACATTGCATGGTAGTTTCCCCTACCCATTTTTGGGTCTAGTCCATAGTTCACTCCATTGAGAGCTCATGACTGTTCCCCACCCTTGGCTCACCCTAAGTCTTCTTCTACCCCACCCTCTTCTCCACATGTTCCAGAAGACACCTCTAGACACTCTCCAGCTTCTGCTCCTTTCGAGCCCTAGATACCTTCTTCGGCTCAACTGTTGCCGATGGTCCTTCCTCTTTTGATGAAACAAGCCTTCCTTCTTAGAAAGGATGGTAATTCCTTGATTAAGCACTAAATTACAACAATCAACAAATGAATATAACTTAAAATACACAAATTACCTTGATAATTCAAACATTGGACACCCGGTTGGCCCCAAAATTGGTACCCCTTTCAATATTTCTTTAACCTGATTGCTAATGAAATGAGTACAAGCTGAGATTCATAATCACCTTTACTGTTCCAAAAGCCCCTTTGTTGGTACAATGATCAGCAATCGATTCGGGCCAATTGCTCGTTGATTTTTCACCCAGGACTTGCACAAATAGAACCTCCAACTCGCCAAATGCTTCCCCAAATTAGAATGAATGGGACGGTATCTGAATTCCCTGACAATTACACAAATTTTAGGTGTATTGAATTCAGTGTACAATGCCTTCATCTATTGGCATGGGTCTCGAGGTGGCTATCAAATCCTAATTTCTGCACGAATTCAGGATTCATAACAAAGATCTCTCTGTTGTTCACCAAATTTGACTATTATCCGATTCAAAAGGCTGAGAAGTGGTGAGATTGACTCAACACAAGCTAGAGAAGGTGAGAGAATGCTAGAAGAGAGAGATTAAAAAATTCTTTGCAAGGAAGGCCTTCAGATTGGCTACAACATGTCAAATACTGCCCAAGAGCTATCGCCCACTACCAGGGATGCCAGAATTTGCTATCACCAACCATCAACTGTTGTTGCCTACATTTGATTGGTCTTCGTCTTCCCTTGACTACCTCAGAAGGTCCTCCAATATATCAAACTAGTAGCATCTCCTTCCTCTCACTTGTAGGCTAAATGCACTAAATGCCTATCTCCATCCTCCAAATACGTTTTTAGTCTAGCATGGGTGTTTTTGCCAAGTGGCTACCTTCTAAATCCATTTTCCAACATTATCCAACCATTTAATTACTTTTTAAATTTTAATAATTCTAAAAATTAAATTCAACCCTTTTGACCCTATCCAAAATAAAATGTGCCCATCCATAATTTAATTAGTTAGGCCATTTGCAACTTAAAGTGGTCCCCAACCTCTATTGGCCCTTAGACTAGCATTAATTAATTAATTAATGCTAGTCCCTAGTGTCACCACTGACACTTATTGGTCCAACCACTCTCCTAGGGTTACATCTAATACCAATTGACCACCAAAACCCAATCAGCATGACTTATCACAACTTTTACCTTTGACACCCACTGTGTATCCTCGGGGTCCTTTTAACTACCATGTGTAACACACATGTTAAACAAACTTGCACATTTGATTAATAATTTCATCAAATGTTATAAGGAAGATTAAAGCATCTCAAAATTTCGCGTCCTCGTGACATTAGACACCTTGGAGTCTGTGATCCATGATTTGGAGTTCCTATCTCTCTTAGAGGGGGCTCCCGAGAGGGATCCCTTTCCTTTGCCTTTAGAGCGGGCATCTCCTTTTTCTTCAGCTTCAAAGAGGGCTCCTACTCCGGTTTTAGAGGGGAACCCTACTACTCTTGAAGTTTCTTACCCACCATCATTTACCTTGGAGGAGTAGCTTTCTTTCAAGCAGTCCTTTCCTCTACTTCTACCCAATCTCTAAAGCATCTATCTTCGATCGAGGCCCTTAGATTTTCAGCCTCAATTTTTTGCCTAGGCCTTTGTAATCCTTCTAGCATGGTGTAATAGAGCTAGTGGCTTGTTACCCGAGGTTGTGTTTCAGGTTCTATTGCTCATCCGCTCTCTTGACTATCTTCATAGGTCTCCTTTCATGTGGTATTCTCGAATTATAGGGTGGATCTTCTTATCTTCCCCTCACTCCTCTTTTCTGCTTCTTTTTGGACCTGAGAGGGCGTGTTGGAAAACCACATCATTCCATACAATTTATTCTTCATTCCCATTTTTGGTTTCAGTGTCCAACCCCAAAAAGGCTTTCTAGGGCCTTTCGAGAGTGTTGGAGTGTCGTGTGAGAGACTTCAGTGTGGGCAAGACTCGAGACTGCTCGTACCTATATATATGACACCTCCCATTCATTCTTTACCCACTTTTTTCACTCACTTTGTGAGATTGTCATCTCTCTCTCCTCTCCTTTCACCGTCTCCATCCCTGTTGCCAAGTGCCAGTCTCCAGCTTCCTTGGGTTGTGTTTATGGTGGTAGTGGCTTCTCTTCTCCAACTGGAGACAATCCCTTCATCATGGCAACATCTTAAGGGTGAAATTCTTGCGTTTAATATACATTGCCCTCTTCCTCCAACTGGAGTCTACCACCATCATCTAGGCGTCAGATTTGTAGCCCTTGTACTCTGCATTTGTCAATCAGTAGGCTCTACCCATTTGCGTTTGTTGCATCTGGTATCTCCAGCATAGCTCGCGACCTTCACCTCCACAAGGCATCAACATCTGGCATGTTTTCTCCTGCGTTTGGTAGCTCACGTCCTTCAACCATTTGCGTTTTGTAGCTTGGACCCTGCTTCACCATTTGGCGTCACATCACAGTGACACTTCCATCATCAAAGGCTGCTATATTTGCGTTTTTAGTTTTTGGCTCTTTTGTCTTCTTTGTTGTCACTCCCCATTAGTCGGCGTCAGTCTTCAAGTTTGCGTTTGTAAACTCAAAGGCTCCTCATCCTTCGAGAGGAGTCTCCCTACTCCGAGCGACACCTCATCATCCCTGTATTTGTAGACAGAGGCCTCTTTGACAGTCTCCCTACTCAAAGGCATCCTTCATGTTATGGCACCCTTGTATTAGATTCACTTCATTATTTCATTTCATTCATCTAAGTTTCAATTCTCTCCTCTTTTCAGTATTTGTCATACACATTTTGTTTCTCCTTGCAAACCCTACTATCTCTCTGGTTACTCAGTCATTTCTTGACACCAGTATCCCAATCACTCAAACAAATGGATGATAGTAGTGACTAGACCTTCCTTGTGACCGAGCAAGTAAGGAACTGATGGTGAGGGGCTTCAACCGACGTTTGATTAAAAAAAGCAACAACCATTGGAAATCCTTCGCTTGGAGAGCGTTGAGGCAAGGGGAAGCATACCAATTAAAATTCACCAAATGAAAACCTTGTCGAAAAGAGGTTTTATTAAGCGAGTCTATCACCATAGATTTCTACCAAGCTTGACCTTTTTGAAGATCCTAGGTAGTATTGCCTTTCTAGACAAGCCAGATCTTATCACAAATAATCAAATGACATATTAGATTCGTGGAGGACAACCCAATAGGAGCCAACCATTAATCAACCAATCCAACCAAGGGGCATCTTGGTCCAAAGAGGGGAGAGGCTCCATGTCTTGTAAAGAGGTAGAGATGGCATTCGAAAAATTGTAGTAGCCTCAGGGGACATGAAAGTAGCATCGTGCCGATTCAAAGGACATAACAGCCCCACTGAGAGGTAGAAGAGCATCAACAACAGTGACAAGTCACAGATGTGCCATCCTATTCAACATCGGTCCTTGTTCCTCTTTGCCTTGCCACTAGGAGAGTAACTTCGAAATTGGTAGCAGTTCTTCTCTCATGGAGTTAGCCACCTCTCAATTTGGAGGTGGGTGCCAAGAAGATTTAGCAAGGACCGAACAACATAGAAGACTTCCAATGGATAGGTTGTTTTGCATTAAGCACATGTAACCATGAGGCAAGAATCCTAGTGTTCCCATGCTTGATACCCTGAGTCTCAAAAAGAAATCTGGTAATCGAGTACCAAGGTTGCCTACCCTCACACAAGGTCTGAAATAGTGTCCAACAAAGAACAATCATATGTGTCTCCAAACCCAGAATAGCCCCACCGCCCATTCTTTTGGGAGAGCAAACATGGTACCAACAGATCTAGGAGATACCCATCCAAGTAGAATCTTTTTTCCAAAGCAAAAACTGGACAGCTTGAGTGATTTGTTGTAAATGAGACTTTGGCCAAGGGGGTAAGGGACGGTAATATGAAATCATCGGTATCACGATTGTTAGTGCTATTTTTAATCTCACATGAAATGTCCAAGCTTGTGATTTCCAATACACTCCCAAAGGATAGCCCATTAGCGCTTCGGGCAAAACCTACGCTCCTAAAGGATAGCCCAAGTGCCTAAAAACAGAGCCTTTAAGCACCACCTCGCCTTGCCAACCCAAGACCTCGTGATCACTCTCACTACAACTGATAAAGACCATAAGTCCCATGTGATCTCACTCTCTATATATTATCCAAATCAGCCCAAAGAAACATGAAGGTGTTGTCGGCCAAGGCTTGACCCACCAATTGTTCCTACTAAGGTAGAGATAGTGACCACCTCACCATTGGCCGCTAGACCAGACATCATCATCAGAATGGGGTGAGTGGCCAAGGCAAAGAACAAAGGACTCAACAGGCAACCCTGCCTAACCGATCAATGAAGGGGGAAGAGTGTCGTGACACCACCATTGAGTAGAACTCTTGACGAGGAATCTGTGCTAATAGTATTGATAAGTGTAGACATTCTTGGATCAAAACCTATGCCTTGTATTAGCTGACCTAGGAAAGACCATCCCAAATGATCAAAGGCTTTTTTCAAGTCCAACTAAAGCAACACCATTTCCTGTTTCATGTATCAATCATAATCTATTCCCATCTGGACATTCAAGATGTTGTGCAGAATATTGCGCCCTTTGATAAATCCATACTAGGCAGGGTGAAGGCTGAGAGGGACGGCACTTAGGGATAAATTTAATCAGACCCTCCTTCCAAGAGGGCGGCATGTGTCTAGTTGTCCAAATCTGCTGGTATAAGGCTGTCAAAGGTGCGGCCAAGTAAGTGGCATAGGTCCCAAAACACTCATTGGTGATGTCAAATCTTGATGGCATAGGGCATCAAGTTTGGCCTCTTAGTATGATCTCTTTTGAAAGGTATCAACAAGCTGTGACAAACTTGCGGAGATGGTGTAAGTAAAAGGGGATCTTGTGGCGAATACGTCAAAACAGAGTGTGTCAAAGCCAGGTGTCGCTTGGTAGCTTACAACCATTGCCTATGTAGGGTGGCATGATGCATTCCATATTGCCCAGTGACAGTTTGCACATTGTGTATCAATTGATCTAGGGAAGTTGCCCCTTGGGATGGAAGGTCCAATGGAAATTGATGTAGCAATTGTTGCATGTGGCCATAAAATACTCATGGTGTAGTTGAAAAGCAACAGGAGCTTGCTCAAAAGGGCTCGAAAAGGACCCACCGAATTCATATGCATCTCAAATACCATGGGAAAGTGATCAGAGAGAACATAGCCCTACAATACCCCGATTTCCAAAACCTCCCGTAAAAAGAAATCATCTTGGAGAATGTAGAGCTGATCCAAGCGGCTCTAGGTTTCCGAGTGTTGTGTTGAATGGAAAGTGTAGCCGTGGTCTAGGGGAAATAACCAAGACCACAGATCTTGTTTCAAAACTATTGCAGCAAAGATGTTCTAGCCTTGGCATTCTGGGCCATCCATGAGTCCATGTCTAGAAGTTGAATGCAATGGGTCTACACAAAATCTCCCATGATTAGGAGCATCATTAGGAGCATAGAGACCCACCAGCCATAACACTTCCCCTTCATACGTAATTTCCACAACTATAAATCTGCCCGATATATCTCTCTTGATCACTAATGGTTGAAATTTCTCTTCTGACAATTAGCAATACACCGGAATTGGTTCTTGTTGAAACACAACATAAAAAGCTTGAAGCCATGATAGTGTAGGATTCTCCCTGCTTTCTTGTGACTATTGTGCTCTATTACACACAAAACATCCTAGACATTATAGTGTAAGGCTTGTCATATAGCATGTTGCTTGCCACATGAACAAATACCTCGAACATTCCATGTGGCGATTTTCATGATGAGATAGGAGATCAAGGGTGGGGTTACAACTACCTCGCTACAACTTTATTTGCCAAAACAGCAAGAACATTCTCATCTAGAAAATCTACTAACATAGAGAAGGCATTTGTCCCATTACCACGTGCTCTTGAGGTCGAGGAATAATCCACATCCACTATGCTGCTGTGTGGTTATTTGCGGTCCCATGGAGTAATGACCTTACCGCGCTTGTGATGCTTAGGGGCCGCACATAATGACTCTTGCGGAACCTTGGGATTAGATGTTGCCTTGATGCTCGAAGGTGCAACACTCACCTTGGGACAAAGGCTTGTCCTTACGGTGCACAAGGCATTTTGTGTGTCCTCCAAGGATCCAATGTTCTGAATGTCATTTGACTTTCTTCCTTTTTTCAACTGCACCTCTTGCCAACCATGGATACCATCAGTGAGGGGTGAAAGAACTTGTTTGCCTTTGCCTAGATTTCCCTTCGCAGACTAGGCATCTATATGCATAGCAGTACCATCTTATTGAACAGCACGAACCTCATTTGTTTGTGTTGCCCTCTCTTTGGCTTCAATACATTCTACCATAAAGTGATCCAATTTTCCGCAATTGAAGCAATGCCCCGTAAAGGCTCCCCATTTGAGACAGAAATGCAGAGTGTGGATACTAGGGGAATTGACCCATAGCCAAGTGGGATGCTTGTGAGAGGTGTTCTAAAGCATGCATATTCTGTTTCTATTGATGGCTGGAGTACTAGGAGGTACCAACACTTTGCCAATCCTCGACATGGCATCAAGAAAAAGGGGCCAATACACGACCTGCAGCCATCCACTTTTACCCAAACCAGCGAATTTTGCTTTAGCAATTTTGTGAAGTCTGCCATGGGCCACCATGGGACAGCATGCACTAGTTTTGTGGTCATAAAACAATGGCAGCTTATTTAAGAGAACCTCATGTTGATCAGGTGATCGGAGTAGGACCTCATAAAATCCCCTTGTGCCCACAAAGATGTCCTCATCCACATAGTCTTCTTGCACGACACTCATCAGCCATGAGTGTACCGAAGATGTTGTAGTTATTCTGGCAATAAAGAACAAGATGGCAGCTTTTTCATGGCAGGAGGAGAGAACTCAACACCTTTTCTGTTTCCACGGTAGTAATGATGACATCACTCTCTTCAAACTTACTACAAACATCCTGATTATGTTGCACATACTCCCCAAGCAAGGTGTTGGCGAATTCCAAAAGATGTTCCCAATCCAAGTCCTGGGAGTCATCTGACTGCCTTGCTGCTTGATCATAGGACAAAGTGTGACCCATCTCTGAAGTACACGGCAACGTATTTTCCCCTTCCACTGGGGAGGCATCTACACACTTGGGACGCTTGACAAGGGTTTCAGCATGCTCCATGTCAGAATTCGGGGTCATTTCATCTTTATCCATGTCCAGGTCTGCAGGTCTCGTATCTCCCTGTCTACACAGCTTGTCTTGAGTCACTAAAGTCTGCCCGGCTGTCTATTCCTGTGCACTGCAGGGGTTCCGGGAGACACAGCAGACAGGCATGCCCTGCAGGGGTTGACAGGACAGGACACAGAGCAGCAAACAGGCATGCCTCTCTCTCTCTCTCTCTCTCTCTCTCTCTCTCGGAGTACAGGATTACTAGAACCCAATTAAATTTCAACAGTACAAACATGAAATAACAGAACTTATTGCTCTTTGAAAAGGAGAGCTTTTGACCGAACTGAAGCAATTCACTGAGCTTATCCTTTAAGATGCACATTGACATGCTTTTACTTTAGTGAACCCTTGCATAACTCATCATTTTACACTAGAGGTTGTAGGGTTCCTTGAATTGACATCCTTCAGAATTCAGAAAAACCTAGCATGACTATGCATTGGACATGGAACTTGTAAGGTTTCTTGAATTTCCATGAAAATGATCAAGCCCAGAGTTACGAAGAAGCATATAGTAATCCGATGATGGTACACGTAATTCCTTGCATATGAAATGAAGAATTGGCATCACACTGGTCATCCTTCCAGTGCAGACAACGTTCTCTGTCATCAAACAAGAAGTGCCTTGAGATCTCAAATTCACCTGGACTAGAGTCAAAATCAAAATGCTGGGTTAATTCCAGCCAGATGCATGCCTGAACTGCAATTCTCATTCTTGCCACCAACCCCCACCCAAACCCCCCCCCCCCCCCCCCCCCACCAAAACAAAAAAAAAACAAAAAAACATGGTAGAGGTTGCTGAAATTAAAAACTATTCAGATGTTCAGAGGCCATCTGACCAGCATGCAAAAGTGACATGCACACACACACTCTCTCTCTCTCTCTCTCTCTCTCTCTCTCTCTCTCTCTCTCTCTCGTTGAATAAGGTTGAGGTACCACTAGTCTCTAGGTGAATTACGTTGAGATACAACCCAGGATGCCATGTAGGCAAATCAGGTTCTGTTAGTCACCATGTGGTACATTACTTCTTGTTGGGCCTTGTCTAGGTCATGCATCGGCCAAGTGAAGTAACTCATGAGGAATTTCATCCAGTCAGGTGGGGATGGTAGTCCTGCAAGGGCTAAGGTGGCTTGGGATGTTATCATCTAGCCTAGATCCAAGGGTGGTTTGGGGGTTATTGACCCAGATAGTCAGAGTAGAGAACTGATGGTAAAGCTCATTGTGAGGGGCCTTCTTCCAAGTAAGAAGCCATGAAGAAGCTACTATTATGGAGATTAGAGACCATTGTTCCCGATCATGGAGGGCCGTGGCAGCCTAGCACACACTGGCTATTTCAGCATATCCAAGCTACAAGGCTTGGGAATAGTTTTGAGGTTAGATTTTCTGCATCTATTATGCAGGCATGGAGATCAGTATCTACAGGACTTCATCAGATTGACCTAGTGCGTGTTGAAGAGAAGCTGAGGCAACCACTTCTTTTTAATCAGCTACTCAAGATAGAGAGAGGCCCCACCATTGGGGAGAGGATCCTCCTATCTTGGGGAAGGTTCTTGGCACAGGTAGCTTCTATGGTGGAGAGTGGTTTGCCTTTCATGAGCTGCCAGCCCATATACAAAGACAAAGACTTCGAAGTATCAACGGGGTCAAAGTCATAATGGAGACCATGAGGGAGAAATGACACCAAATTAGACTCAGGCCTCTTTACTAGAGGTACCCCTTGAATGGAGAAATGACACAGTGACAAATTAGACTCAGGACTCTTTACTAGAGGAGAGATCCTTCTTGCATTGGTAGCCACCAATGGAGAGAGTGTGATTACTTTTTCCGTACAAATGGATAGCAAACTTAGGCGAGAGGATTTAAATCAGAGTTCATAGGATGCTCTTGAAAAAGGATTAGAGTTGGGGCTCATTGTGATAGGACTTGGTACTTAGACCCAAACCCTAAGACTTGTATGGAAGATGGATGGAGACATCGGGTATATAGGAGGAGGCCACTACAAAGGCTTCAATGGGATCCTGGGGAGTGGGTATGGAGAGATCCATTTGCAAGGACACCTCAGGATGCCCCCTTCTTTGGCTATACCACTAGGTTGGAGAGGAGAATACAAATAAGTAGGACTAGAGTGGTGCCAGTTTTGCAGGCACTGGCCTACACTGGCCTATCCAGGGTATATCACAACCTTTCCTGGTAGACTTTTGGAGGAGATTGGAGGACAACTTCAGACCAAGAAAGATTTGACTCTTTCTTTGGTTACTAGCACACAATAATTTAGCAATTGGTACATAGTTTGGTTATGGTAGAGACCCTATTCCTTGCACTAGACGCGGGGAGCATGAGGAGACTTAGAGGCATTGCTTATGGGATTGCCCACAGGCTCACGATGTTTGGAGGAGAGCTCTCAAGACAATGTTTCATGGCATTACAAATTCTATGATTGCTACAGGGGGAGAGTTGCATGGGTCACTAACAAAGGCCTAGGTTGTGGGTATGAGGATGTACAAGGGTGTTAGGCTTATCTCATCTCGGGGCATTGTCATAGATGGGAGCTCATAGCTAGCATTATTGCTTGGTTCATATGGATAGCCAAATGTAGCTAGGCTATTGATTTTTTGGACATATCTACTGAAAGACTCTCTCTGGGATCTAGACAGAGAGACTGTGTATACTCTTCGTGGGAGGTGGGAGAGAATACAGGGCAGCTTGGAGGCTATGAGGAAGAGGAGAGATGCTTTTCTTAGGCTTTGTAACAGACTTCCCCTAATGGAAGTCCCTTACACTGCTGCTTTGTACTGGTTTTTTAACCTTGGGACACTTTGCTCTAAGGTGTGTTAATAGAATTTTTACTTTTCTCTGAAAAAGAAAAAAAGATACTACTAAGTGCTTGTTGAGCTTTTGAGATTTCTTTGTCTTTCTAGTGAGATTTAAGGAGAAGGGGGAGTGAGGTGGAGTTAAGAGCTACCTAGGTGTGGAATAGGTGAGCAAAAGCCACACACACAAAACAAAAGAGTTACGAGTTAGAAGTCTATTAGCAAGACAAAGAAATCTCCCTCTCTCTTTTTTTGTTCCTGACTAAATCTCTCTCTCTCTTTTTTCGGGAAGGTAATTGAATTAAGTCAATATTTTACATCAGACCATCAGGTTGGCTTAGAACTCTCTCTCTGAAGAATATATACATCAGACCATCCGGTCAGCATTCTCACTAAATCTCTCTCTCTCTTTCTTTTTTTCGTAAACTATCTCTCTCTCTTTTTTTTTTCCGTAAAAGGTAATTGTAGTAATTATGAAAAAAGGTACAAGTTTACATGATTACAAGATACACGATGGCTGTAAGCTTGCATGTGTAAACTGTCAGTACAAAACCCGGACAGAGATACACAAGTCATGGCAAAGACACCGTGGAAATTGCCATATGCCAGGGAAGTAAGTCTTCCCGAGGGAGCAAGTCAGAGTGCCGAATGAGATCTATCTGCCAAAGCAAGAGGCCTTTAAGCCTGGCAATGTGTCTTGGAACATTAGATGCCGAATCAAAAAGAAAGGCATTCCGAGTGGTCCAATTGTGCCAGCATCCCCAGTATCTAAGAAAATGGAACAAGATCTTCATATATAGCTGTGCCAGTGTGGGGTATTTTGGGCGTACAAAAACCCAATCGAAAGGGCTCAGTGAGAAACCAACCATCGCTCGCCAAACCGCTGACAAAAGCGACCAGATATTCTTAGCAAGAGGGCACGAGATAAATTGATGACGGGCCGATTCCACCGTAGTGGTGCTGAAGAAACAATTGCCGTTAGAGATTCAACACTTGGAAAGGGCCGAGGCAAGAGGAAGACCACCAATCATTACCCTCCAAAGAAAGACCTTGCATTTGAAAGGTGTCTTGTTCACCCAGCCCTCCATCACAGTTGCCTTCCACCATGACTGAGATTTCCGCAACCCCTATACAGTATTAGCTTTAGTAACCAGCCATTGATGATCTTTAATTAGAAGATGGTACACCTGGTTAGCCGAGGCCTTTTCCAAATTCAACCGGCCTGCCAGGACCTAGTCCTGCCAAGGGCGATCCACAGCAAGGGCAGGAAAGGGTTGCCTGCTCTGGAGTACTAACAAAAGCTGTTCCCATAAATCATGGTATCCACGAGGGATTCGGAAAAGCCTCCTGGCAGTACGAAACGATATGAAGATATTATGATTGGCAAGGTGGGATCTGCAACTGAAGTCAAGCCCAAACGGGCCATGCGGTTGAATTTTGGTCTGAGCTCATGTTTGCCTTCCCATGAAAGTAATCTCGAGGCTGCCAACAATTCCAGTTGAAAAGAGTTAGTATGTAAGCGGTCCTCCGCTGGATGCCAATGCACCTTCTGGAGAACCAATTGCCAAGAGCCGACCAAATGAACGAGCAGGGATGAGGAAGGGCTCGAAAACCAAGAGTCTGCATTAAGAACATGCCACCAGGAGCTTCGAATTTGTGTATTACCATGCAGAAGCCCGCGGTCCTCAAGAAAATAACGGGCTATCACGGCCCACGGGTGATGCTCCATACACATGGCACGAAAAAGAGACCAACGAAGGGCCAGTATATGAGTTTCGGCATTCAAAATGGCCCCACCACCCAGGCGTTTGGGGGTACATGTATGCGACCACGAAATCCACGAAATACCTGCATGCAATGAATCCTTCTTCCATAACATGAAACGAATGGGCCGAGTGAGAGCTTTCAAAGTAGTAGGAGTCCAAGGCAGCAATGGCAAGAAATATGTGAGCATTGGCGACATAATTATCTGAGCCACTTTGAGGCGAACATGGAAGGGCCAAGCTTGCGACTTCCAATACAGAAACTTCGCTGCCAATTGTGAAATCCATTGTAGGAGTTGTTTTGGCCGAACATCAACACCCAAAGGGTACCCAAGATGCTTGACAATGGAACCACGGGGAATAACCTGTCCCTGCCAGCCCAGTGACTGTAAATCGGGCTCCGTGCAACTGAGAATGGCTGATTTGGAAGTATTGATACGAAGACTAGACGCTTGATCAAAGAGCGTCCAAACATCTACTGCCTTGCGAATATTATCCTTGTCCGCACGTAAAATCATAAAGCTGTCATCAGCCAAAGATTGACTAATGAAACACTGACCAAAAGGAAGAGACAATCCGGCCAATTGAGCAGAAGCTGCCATGGAAGATAACATCGAAAGAACCGGATGAGTCGCCAGGGCAAAGAAGAGGGGACTCAAAGGACAACCCTGTCTCACAGAGCGTGCAAGGACAAAGGGCTCTGTAACACCACCATTTAGCATAACTCGCGAAGAAGCTGCAGCACTAATGGTGTAGATCAAGCGGGACATCCGAGTGCCAAAGCCCATAGTAGACATAAGTTCTGCAATGAACAACCAGTCTAAATAGTCAAAAGCCTTTTCCAGATCCAATTGGATCAATACCACTTCCTGACTAGAGTGCCTTGCATAGTCAATAGCCATTTGCACATTTAAGATATTATGCAGAATGTTGCGGCCCTTAATGAAACCATATTGAAGAGGATGCACAATGGCTGGAAGATGTTTTCGCCAGCAGAGATTGGTCTCCAATGTTGCAACAGTAATGGCGAAGGAACCTTTGGAAGCAATTTGATAAGCCCTTCTTTCCATGAGGAAGGCATGAACCCTGTTTCCCAAACCTGCTGAAACATAGCCGTCAATGGCTTCACCAGTTGGGTAGCAGAACTCTCAAAGAATTCATTGGTGAGACCATCCCAATCGGGACTTTTATCCTTAGGTAGGTGCAACAAAACCTCCATAACCTCCTCCTCACAAATATCTGTCTCCAAAGTAGTTTGCATATCAAGTGGAACCTGATGTCAGACCAAATCATAGAAGATTGAACGTGCATGCGTAACCTGGTCAGACGGTGACTGAGAAGAACCAAGAAGATCTAGAAATAATTCCTACACATATTGACAATAGTCTGAGAGTCAGTGACCATTTGACCTTCTGAATTCTAGAGTCTAGTCATATTTTCTTGAGCAGGAGAGGCATGCAGAGCGCGAAAGAACTTATGAGTTTGACAAGCACTATCTTGCAAATTCTCAGTCAAATTTTGCAATTTGGCCTGCTGATAAGATTTCAATTGAAACTCTTTAATAAGATCAGCCAAACGCATCGCCAGTGACAACAGAAATTCATCATCTGGAGTGTCCACCAGCAGTGAACGAACCAAAGCCAGTAAGTCCTCTGCTGCGTGTCGACGCCGCCGGCAAAGAGAGGCATGGTGGATTCCATACTGCCGAGCAATCCGCTGCACATTAGAGAGCAATCGTTCAAAGGAAGCAGTGCCCTCCGAGGCGAAGTCCAATAAAAATCTATCAATCAATTGCTACATATAGCCCCGAAAGAGTGAATGCTTCAAATAAGAGGAGTTGAAACGTAAAGGGAGTCTATCCAGCAATTGCATAAAAGGTGCAATGGGTTGTGCAAGGATCTCAAGCTGGAGAGGGAAATGGTCTGACAAGGCATATTATTGCAAGACTGTCATTTCCAGCATCTTAGGAAGAAAATCATCGTCCTGCATGATGTACATTCGGTCCAACCTCGACCATGTAGTTGCATATTACGGCGAGTGGAAAGTAAACCCTGTAGCAGAAGGGTGTAGCCAGGACCATAGATCTTGCTTAAGTACAGCAAGAGCAAACGCATTCCATACCCGACTTTCTGGAGCATCCATCACTGAATGCCTTGAAGTGGACTGCGAAGAATCAACACACATATTAAAATCCTCCATCAAAAAACCCCGTCTGCCAATTGACAAGGAGGTCTTCAAGGTATTCCAAAGATCCCGGTGGGATAAAGGATATTCGGAGCATATAGGCCCAGCGACCATAAGATCTCTCCTTCAAATAAAACTTCAACCACCACAAAGCGGCCATGTACATCATTTTTAATAAGAACTGGCTGATATTTCTCATGTACAATCATAAGCACACCAGAATAATGCCCGGCGTGTGTCCCTGCATAAAACAAGTGAAACCCATGGCAATCCACAACTTTTCCTGCTTCACCGTGACTCTTGTGCTCTACCGCACACAAGACATCCCACTGATTCTCATGCAATACAGTCCACATGGCATGTTGCTTATGGCAAGAACAAATGCCTCGCACATTCCATGTGGCTATCTTCATGTGTATTCAAAAAGAAGATCAGGAATGAGGCACCACTTGCCTCGATTTAACCTTTTCTGCTAGAATATCAAGGACACCCTCATCCAAAAAATCAGCTAACACAGCAAAAGAGTTTTGACGGCCAGCATTAGAGGTAGACGGAATATCCACTGTCTTGGGGATGGAACGGGGATAACGACGATCCCATGGTGTAATCACATTCCCTCGAGTATCAAAAGCCAACTTAGCGGGTGGGCCCTTTGGACCGTCGGTATAGACTGTCCTAGTAGACTGATTACGGGGAGTAGAAGGAACCATAGTACACGCAGCGTGCTATGAAGACAACATTTCTTTCCTGCACATATACATGCGTATGGAATCTTGTGAAACATTAGGCCCAGTAGCCGCCAGGCCAGCATCAACCTTTTTACCTTTTTTGGGACGTGCCTCTACCCAATCATTGCCACGGGAATCCAAACCCGAAACCGGTTGGTTACCTTTATCCAGAACTTTAGGTGGTTGGGTTGCATCTTGTGACGGAGCATCAAGCACCATGTCTTCCATAGGCAGCACAACATGCTCATCATCTGAAGACGGTTGCTTCTCTGGGCATTCGGCCATAAAGTGCCCCAATTTTCCGCACGAAAAGCAGCGTCCTGCAAAGTTGCCCCATTTCAAACGAAAGTGCAAAGGATGCATGCTAGAGCAATTAATATGAAGCCATGCAGGCCTTTTCCTAGCAATGTCCCATAACATACATAAACGGTTGCGATTCATGACCCTTAGGCTCGGGGGGACCAGCACAGTTTCCACAGCGGCCATGGCATCCTTTAGCAAAGGCCAATAGACAGCCAGTCAATTTTCCACTTCAACCCACACCGGGCATTCACGTTGAAGCAGGCGCTGAAAGTCCGCCATAGGGCGCCATGGCACAACATGGACCAAATGGCGATCAAAGAACAATGGCAGTTTAGACAGAAGATCAGCCCGATGCTTCTCAGATTTCAACAGCACCTCATAGAAGCCTCGGGGCCCAACAAAAATTTCCTCAACACACTCCCCCTGTAGTAATTGGTACAGCCACTGGCGAATATGGGAAAGCACTGGAATCCTGCCAGTGAAGAAGAGAATAACAGCACGGTCATAAAACACCGAAAAAGAACGCAAGACATTTTTCGGGTCCACCGTGGCTTCCAGAACATCTTCAGTTCCAGAGTCCAAAAAAGCTTCATGATTATGTTGGACATACTCACCAAGCAGAGTGTTGGCAAACTCCAGTAAATGCTCCCAGTCAATATCCTGAGAATCCACAGAGTCAGAGGCAACCTGAGCATAAGAACATTCCTGATGACCCATTGTCTCTTCTGACGTAAGCTTGGAGCGTTTGCCCCCAGGCTGAAAGTCAGGAGCAGGAGGCATCTCCTCTGTGCAAGGAACCATCTCCTCTGGTTCCTCTCTATTAGAATCCGGACCAAGGGCTGCCACCGTTTGGTCGATAAAAGCCATATCCAAGCCAGCCATGCTTCTCTCCTCTGTCATGAAATACTAACTCTCGCTGCGGCGAAGAATAAATCTGTTTACCCTGCTCTGTCACACGTGATCTGTTACCTGAGCTGAGGCGGGACGAAGACAAAGGTGAAGGGGCCGGTCACATGGTCGCCATCAACCAGGCGGATGGTGATGAGAAGTACAACCCAGAGAGGACGGCAATTGCTCTGTAGATTCCGGTGGCAGCTGACGGGCGCGAGCCAGACAGTAGGGAAAGCACGAACAACAGGGCGCTGCAGGCGCCGTCAGCGGGGCGTAGCCCTGGTCGGAGCAGTAGGGCGCAGGCGGACGGCAGCCACGAAGGGGGAAGTTAGGGGGGCGGGGCGGCGTGGGCGGGGAAGGAACAGGGCGATGGCCTAGGCCATAACCGCAGGCGGGGAAGCACTCTCTTGTCTCATTGTCGCGCTCCTGCAGTAAGCGACGGGCTGCCCTAGACGAGCAGGAGAGGCAGGGGAAATCGCTGCAGCCGTCAGGCCACGGACAGGATCGCCATCGCCATCGCCATCCTCTTGCGCACCATCGATCTCTCTCTCTCTCTCTCTCTCTCTCTCCGTAAAAGGCAATTGTATTAATTACGAAAAAAGGTACTCTCTCTCTCTCTCTCTTCTCTCTCCTCTCTCCTCTCTCTCTCTCATGAATAAGGTTAAGGTATCACTAAGTCTCTAGGTGAATTAGGTTGAGGTACCACTAAGTGCTCATTGAGCTTTTGAGATTTCTTCTTCTTCCTAATGAGAATTAAGTAGGAGTGAGGTGGAGGTAAGAGCAACGTAGATCTGGGATAGATGAGCCGTTGAGTGCAGAGAACCCTTGAAAGAATAGGCAGTCCAACTGCATCAACATTCACACAAACTGAAGGACGCCTAGAAAGTTCCTTAGTTGAGGTGACCCACTTTTCCATGCACGAGGTGTCTAGTGCCTCTTGGCATTGATTCTCTGCTGCTTGTTGAAAATGTGTGTGGCTGGGTGTGAGTTGGGGAGGCAGAGCTGAGAATCACAGGTGACCTAGCAGATGCACATACATGTTTACAGGCAGCCGGAAGGGATGACTCACAGGTGACCTAGCAGATGCACATACATGTTTACGGGCAGCCGGAAAGGACGACTCACTGGGTGTGAGTTGGGGAGGCAGAGCTGAGAATCACAGGTGACCTAGCAGATGTGCATACATGTTTATGGGCAGCCGGAAAGGACGACTCACTCTCCAATTGAAGGCCCCTGAGGGGCATGGGTTGGCATTATGGAATGGCAGTTCTTGAAGCTTGTAAGCATAGGCCTAAAGGTAGGGTTGCTTCTTTGTCAAGGAAACTAGAAGAGCTCATGTTACCCACACATTGAGCATGAAATATTACAAGACATGGAACTTGTAAGGTTTCTTGAATTTCCATGAAAGTGATTGAGCCCAGAGTTATGAAGAAGCATATAGTAATCCGATGATGGTACACTTAATTCCTTGCATATAAAATGAAGAATTGACATCACACTCGTCATCCTTCCAGTGCAGATAACCTTCTCTGCCATAAAACAAGAAATGCCTTGAGATCTCAAATTCACTTGGACTACAGTCAAAATCAAAACGCTGGGCTAATTCCAGTCAGATGCATGCCTGAACTGCAATTCTCACTCTCGCCACAACCACTCCCTCACCAAACTAGTAGAGGTTGCTGAAATTAAAAAGTATTCGGATGTTCAAGAGGCCATCTGCCCAGCTCTCTCTTTTTTTTTTTTTTTTCGTAAACTGCCCAGCTCTCTCTCTCTCTCTCTCTCTTTTTTCGTAAAGGGTAATTGTATTAATTACGAAAAAAATACAAGATTACTGGATTACAAGATACATGACGACAATACAAGTCATCATGTGAAGAGGTGCTAAGTACTACAAGTTACAATTTCATGGCAAGGATGCGGCGGAAATTGCCATATGTCAAGGACGAAAATCCTCTGTAGAGAGCAAATCAGAACGATGGAGAAGATCTAACTGCTAGTACAAGAGGCCCTTAAGCCTCACAATATGCCGCTGAACATTATGGGCGGAGTCAAACAGAAAAGCATTCCGAATCGTCCAGTTATGCCAACAGCCCCAGTATCGAAGAAAGTGATACATGAGCTTCATATGTGGCTGTGCGGGAGTAGGGTATTTGGGCCGGCCCAAAACCCAATCAAAGGGGCGCAGTGTGATGCCAACCACCCCTCGCCAAACGGCCGACAAAAGTAACCAGACTTTCTTAGCGACGGGGCAGGAAATAAATCGGTGGCGGGCGGATTCCATAGCAGTGGTGCAAAAGAAACAGGTGCCATTGGAGATTCGGCGCTTGGAAAGAGCCGAAGCAAGCGGAAGACCCCCAATTATCACTCGCCAAAGAAAGACTTTGTATTTAAAGGGTGTCTTGTTGACCCAGCCCTCCATCACAGTGACCCTCCACCACGAGCGGGATTTACGCAATCCCCATAAAGCATTCGCTTTAGTAACTAGCCATTGATTATCTTTAATCAGGAGATGATATACTTGATTAGCTGAAGCTTTGCTCAAAGGCAGCCGGCCTTGTAGGTCCCAATCTTGCCAGGGATGATCCAAAGCAAGAGCAGGAAAGGGTTGTCTGCTCTGGAGCACCGTCACGAGCTGTTCCCATAAAGGCCTATATCCACGAGGGATCCGGAAAATCCTCCTAGCAGTACGAAACGAGATAAGCACATTGCGCCTGGCAAGGGTAGCATCCGCAACTGAAGACAAGCCCAAACGTGCCATCCGGTTGAATTGCGGTCTAAGCTTGTGTTTACCTTCCCACGAAAGTAGACGTGAGACCGCCAGTAATTCCAATTGAAAAGAGTTAGTAGCCAGACGATCCTCCGTTGGGTGCCACTGAGCCTTTCGAAGGACGTGTTTCCAGGAACACACCAAATGAGTAAGCAGTGATGAAGAAGAACTGGAAAACCGTGAGTCCGCGTTAAGAACGTGCCACCAAGAACATCGGAGTCGGGTATTGCCATGCCGAAGCCCATGACCCTCGAGGAAAGAACGGGCAATAGCGACCCATGGATGATGATCATCCGAGCACATGGCGCGGAAAAGGGACCAACGGAGTGCCTGCATGTGAGTTTGGGCATCTAAAATAGCTCCGCCACCCATGCTTTTGGGGGTGCACGCATGTGACCACGAGATCCAAGAAATGCCTGCATGCAATGAGTCCTTCTTCCAGAGCATGAAGCGAATAGACTGAGTGAGAGCATTCAGAGTCGTAGGAGTCCAGGGCAACAATGGCAAGAAATATGTGATCATTGGCAACATAATTATCTGTGCTACTTTGAGGCGAACATGAAAAGGCCAGGCCTGAGACTTCCAGTACATAAACTTGGCCACCATCTTCTGAGAAATCCACTGCAGAAGCTGCTTTGGGGAAATATCAACACCCAATGGGTATCCAAGATGCCTGACAATGGAACCTCGAGGAACAACCAGACCCTGCCAGTCCAAGGACCGCAAATCCGACTCCGTGCAGCTTAGAATGGCTGATTTGAGCGGATTGATACGAAGGCCTGACGCCTGGCCAAAGAGACCCCAAACATCCAATGCTTTTCGAAGGTTATCCTTGTCTGCACGCAAAATCATAAAAGTATCATCCGCCAGGGATTGGCTAATGAAATGGTGTCCTGTAGGAAGCGACAGTCCGACCAACTGGGAAGAGGCGGCCATATGTGATAACATGGAAAGAACTAGATGTGTCGCAAGGGCAAAGAATAAAGGGCTCAAAGGACACCCCTGTCTGACAGAACGGGCAAGGACAAATTGCTCAGTAACACCTCCATTCAGCATGACTCGCGAAGACGCCGCAGCACTAATGGTGTAGATCAAACGAGACATCCGAGCACCAAAGCCCATAGAGGACATAAGGTCAGCAACAAACGACCAGTCCAGATAGTCAAAAGCCTTTTCCAGGTCCAGTTGAATCAACACCACCTCCTGATTAGAGTGCCGGGCATAATCAATGGCCAATTGGGCATTCAAAACATTGTGTAAGATATTTCGGCCCTTGATGAAACCGTACTGGAGAGGGTGTACAAGGGCAGGGAGATGCTTATGGAGCCGATTCGCCATTACTTTGGAAAAGATTTTGTACATGGAACCCATCAAAGAAATGGGGCGCCAGTGTGTCAACTTAGATGGCGAAGGAACTTTTGGAAGCAGTTTAATAAGTCCTTGTTTCCATGAGGGAGGCATGATCCCTGTTTCCCACACCTGCTGAAACAGGGCCTGCAAAGGTTTTGCCAGTTGGGTAGCAAAAGCTTCAAAGAACTCATTGGTGAGACCATCCCAACCGGGACTTTTATCTTTGGGCAAGTGTAACAAGACATCCATAACCTCTGCTTCACCAATATCTGACTCCAGAGTAGCTTGCATGTCCTGCGGTAGCTGATTGCGGACCAGGTCATAGAAGACCGAACGGGCCTGAGTGATTTGGGCTGAAGGAAGAGAAGCGGAACCGAGAAGGTCACGAAAATAATTGCTGCACATATGCACAATAGTCTGTGGATCCAGGATAAGGTGGCCTTGTGCATCCTCGAGTCTGGTCAAATTCTCTCGCGCAGGAGAGGCATGGAGAGCTCGAAAGAACTTATGGGTCTGACATGCACCATCTTGCAAAGTCTCTGTTAGATGTTGCAATTTGGCCTGCTGATATGATTTTAATTGGAATTCTTTAAGAAGATCGGCCACCCGCAGGGCCAGTGTAAGCAAAAATGCATCATCCGGAGTGTCCATCAGCAAGGAGCGAACCAAAAGCAGCAGGTCCTCTGCTGCCTGTCTACGGCGCCGACAAAGAGAGGCATGATAGATCCCATATTGCCGAGCAACCCGCTGCACATTAGAGAGCAATCGGTCAAATGACGCAGTGCCCTGAGAGGAAAAGTCCAAGGAGAATCTGTCAAGCAATTGCTGCCTATAGCCCTGAAAAATTGTATGCTTTAAGTAAGAGGAGTTGAAACGCAAAGGGAGTCTCTCCAGAAATTGCTTGAAGGGGGCAATGGGTTGTGCAAGCAACTCGAACTGCAGAGGGAAATGATCCGACAAGACATATTGCGGCAACACTTTTATTTCGAGCATCTCAGGTAGAAAATCATCATTATGCATGATATATATGCGGTCCAACCGCGACCATGTTGTGGCATACTGGGCCAAATGGAAAGTAAAGCCTAGAGAAGACGGGTGTAGCCAGGACCAAAGATCTTGCTTAAGAACAACAAGAGCCAAGTCGTGCCACATACGACTTTCCGGTGCATCCATGACCGAGTGCTCCGATGTAGACTGGGAAGAATCCACACACATATTGAAATCCCCCATGAAGAAGCCGCGTCTGCCAAGTGACAAGGAGGTCTGCAAAGTCTGCCAAAGCTCCCGGCGAGATAGCGAATCATTCGGAGCATAGAGGCCAAGTAACCATAGGATTTCCCCTTCGAATAAAATTTCAATCACCAAAAAGCGGCCATGAACATCATTTTTAATAAGAACAGGCTGATATTTGGCATGTACAATCATGAGCACACCCGAATAATGCCTGGCCTGTGTTCCTGCATAGAACAAACGAAAGCCATGGCAATCCACCACTTTACCGGCGTCACTGTGACTCTTGTGCTCAACAGCACACAGGACATCCCACTGATTCTCATACAATGCAGTCCACATGGCATGTTGCTTGTGACGAGAACAAATTCCTCCCACGTTCCACGTGGCTATTTTCATGTGTATACAAAACACACTTAGGTACGAGGCACAGCTTGCCTCGATTTGACTTTATCGGCGAGAATGTCGAGGACTCCCTCGTCCAAGAAATCTGCCAACACCGCAAAAGAGTTCTGAGGGCCAGATTTGGAAGTTGACAGCATATCTGCTTGCTTGGGGTTGGAACGTGGGTAACGACGGTCCCACGGAGTAATGACGTTGCCTCTGGTATCAAAAGCCAGCTGTGCAGGTGGACCCTTGAGACGATCCGAATACATTTTTCTGGCGGGCTGATGACGGGGAACTGAAGAAACCATAGCAGGAGCAGAACGCTCGGACGACATCATTTCCTTCCTGTGCATATATGTTCGCATGGAATCGTGTGAAGTAGTAGGCCCAGTACTGTCCATGCCTGCACCAATCCTGTTGCCTTTTTTGGCATGGACTTCAACCCAATCAGTAGCACGGGAATCCTGTCCCGAAACTTGTTGTTTACCTTTGGCCAGAACTTGGGGCGGGTGGGTAGGATCCAGCGACTGGGCATCGCACACCATATCTTCCATGGGCGAAGCAACATGAGCTGCATCCGAAACGTGTTGTTGCTCGGGGCATTCAGCCATAAAGTGCCCCAACTGTCCACAGGAAAAACAATGGCCAGCAAAAATTGCCCCATTTCAAACGAAAGTGTAACGGATGCATTCCAGAGCAATTGAGGCGTAACCATGCAGGCCGTTTCCGTGCGGTATCCCATAACATGCACAAGCGGTTGCGATTCACCGCCTTGAGACTGGGAGGGACCAGAACCGTGCCCACAGCGGCCATAGCGTCCTTTAATAGCGGCCAATAAACAGCCGGACAATTTTCCACTTCTACCCACACAGGGCATTCACGTTGCAGGAGGCGCTGGAAGTCTGCCATCGGGCGCCATGGAACCACATGTACCAACCGACGATCAAAAAACAAAGGCAGTTTAGATAGAAGCGCAGCACGGTGCATCTCTGTTTTCAAAAGGACCTCAAAGAAACCCCGGGATCCAACAAAAATCTCTTCAACACATTCCCCTTGTAGCAGACTCTGCAGCCATTGGCGAATACGGGAAAGCAGCGGGATGCGACCAGTGAAGAAGAGTATCACCGCGCGATCATAAAATATCGAAAAGGAGCGTAGGACAGTTTTTGGCTCGACGGTAGCTTCCAGAACATCGTCTGGAGCAGAGGCAGAGAAGGCTTCCTGGTTATGTTGAACATATTCACCAAGCAGAGTGTTGGCAAATTCCAACAGATGCTCCCAGTCCACCTCCTGAGAGTCCACCGGATCCGAAGCGACCTGCGCATAGGAACGATCCGGAGAAACGCCTATCTCTTCCGGGGTGTGCTTGGTACGTTTGCCTGCAGGCTGGATGTCAGGACCCGGGGGCAATTCTTCAGTACACGGAACCATATCCTCGGGTTCCTCAGCATCCGAGTCCGGGCCAAGTGCTGCCACCGTTTGATCTAGGAAATCCAGATCCAAACCAGCCATCGTGTATGACGAACTGATCTCACAGAAGGCCTGACCGGCACTCTCTCTCTCGCTGTCTCTTTCTGAGTACAGAGCAGATGGCACGTGATCCCGGACGCTGCCTAACTGACGAAGGTCAGGTTTAGGGTTTTCACAGGCGCTGGGCGCCTGGCGTCAAGGGTAGGCTACTGTGGATAGGGCGGCAGAACTGAGGATGGCGGGATGATCGAGGGCGCAGGGCAGAGGCCTCGCCAGCAGAAGCCCTAAACGCAGAGGGCAGACGAGCAAGGCGGTGGTGCAGAGCCCGCCACTCAGGCGGGCGATAGCAGGGCGGGGACCGCTGACGAAGTGCCGGCCAGCAGCGGGGCGGGGGACTTAGTCACGTCCGACGGGGCGTGAGAGACACGCGACTGGGCGCCAGGGAGCTGCGGCCGACGGATCGTCAAGGGCGGCCGACGGATCGTCAGGGACAGGCCTGCGGGCGGCGGGCAACGGACGACTACGCGGACGAAGGCGAGGCGGCGGCTACAGGCGACGACGTGGAACCGGCAGGCTATGGCGGCGCGACAGGCGACGCGACCTCCCCGCGATCATCTCATCTCTCTCTCTCTCTCTCTCTCTCTCTCTCTCTCTCTCTCTCTTTTTCGTGAAGATAATTGAATTAAGTAGAAAATATATACATTAGGCCATCTGGTCAGCATTCTCACTAAATCTCTTACATTCTGTTACATCAGACCATCAGGACTTAACACAAAGAGAAAATCACACAGCTGGAGTAGAGCGAACAATAGCCAGCTAGGGGGCAGCAATATCGGGAAAAACCAGGTCAGCTAATATCATAGAAGAAATCTGCCATAGCACTAAACCTTGAACACAGGCCACATGACCATGGATTGTTATTTTTTTTGCAAATAAAGTGTGGCTAATTATATTACTTCAGAAAAATCTTGAATACATAGAAGTGCTCCTGCTCAACAGACTAGTTGGAGCTGATACAGAGTCAGAAATATCTAATATACAAGCCTCTCAGGGTGGTCTAGGGGGGATGTGGGCAAGAAGCCATGGAGGGGGGGTGTATCGCCATTTCGGGCTGCCTGCCTGCATCACGAAAAACAAGTCCTGACAGCCCCAATTGCGCATGAAGTGAAGACGGAGCTCTTGATGAGCTCAAGACTCGCCCTGCACATGGTCCCATCGGCCGCAAAGGGTGTGGATGATGGAGGTCCAGAGCTCTGCCAAGGTTGCCTCTACAGAAAGTCTCTCTACTCCAAAAACCTCCTGACACCGCACCCTCCAAATATGCTATCTAGTGAGACTCCCTACGATCTCCCATACCTCAGAGCGGTCCATTGTGGGCTCCAGTACCTGGTGGATGGGTAGAGCCTCCAAGCCGGCTATTGCGCACGACCCAGCCTCAATAAGGAAGATTGTGTCCTGCATCCCAGCCTCATACAGAAGGTGACAACCCTAGTTGATTGCTTGCCAATAGAAAGCTCCCCATGAGATATATCCAAGGCTGGGTGCTATGCGGCGGAGAATGCGGCATGCTCCTCTCCACACTAGCTGTGCTGTCTCACACGACCAGAGGCAATGCTTTGGAGTTTCCAGGAGCTGCTGTGTACAGCGTTTACATCCTCCATCCTTCTGTATCTGGGCTAACCATCTCCCTACCCCCAGGCCTCCGTGTGCCACCAGGCATACGAAATACGATACCCTCCTCAGCCTCCAGCTGTCCCAGAGGCGGCGCCACAAATTCTGTCGGAAAGCATCCGTGATGATGTGCTCCACCCAGTACTTGCTACACGACGGCGCCCAGTCCATGTCCTCCTGCATCAGCACATGTCTGCCAATCCTAGCTGTGTACTCCAAGAACCTCAATGGCTTCTTGGCGACCGTAGTGGCCAACCATAGCCACTCTCTTGGATCCCACTCCAGCTCATCAAGTGGTCTGCCCTCCCAAATCAAGAGGCACCACTCCAGGAGCTCCTTCTAGGAAACATAGGGGTCTAGTCGCCATGTCTTCCCCTAATGTCCACCACCCGAAACAAAAGGATAGCTATCTTCTCATCCTGCTGCCCTCTGTCAAGGGCTAGATGCCCCCCCTCCTGAACGGTGAAGAAAGTTCCATGCGGGGCGCCACCCATTGTACTTGCCACCTTTAGGGGGATACCTGTCAGTGAAAACTTAGCGGCCCATAGCTCCCCGAGCTCTACTGGCTCTCGTATCGGGGGGGCCAAGCCACTCTTGAGGTATTGTTGTGTCAATCTCCCTTCTCCTCCACTCGACTCCTCTCTTGCAATCTGATGCCCGCTGCAACACCTCATCCACCAACCTGTACACCTCCCACCAGGTCCTAATGGTTCGGCCAGCCTCCCAACCAGCCCACTGGATGTGGGGGTGCTCGCCAATCTGTACCCCCTCCTGATCTCTGACCTAGGGGTTTCAGATCACTAGTTGATAGTCTATCTTCCCCTCACAACGTGGGGGGCTCTGAATTAGGGCCTTACGGAGGCCCTGCCACACACGAAGTAAGCTACGTAGAAAGGGGGATCTACGGGTGTGATTTGGGCCGTCGTGAAGATCCATCTCAAGGACGGTCTCGAATCCCTGCCAAAGCCTAGGTCTACACTCCTAGAGACCCTCTTGCAGTAGGACCTTCCAAGTTTCCAATCTCCGCCAAGCCTCGGTCTACACTCCTAGAGACCCTCCTGCAATAGGACCTTCCAGGTCTACCCTCCTGGTGTGAGACCGCGGACTAAAAGCTTGTCCAAAAGGGCCATACTCTGATACTCTGGGTCAATGATTCCAAGCCCTCCCTCTGACCGATGTCGAATGATGGTCGCCCATGCCACCTTGGCCTGAGAGTCCCTGGAACCGTCTGACCTAGCCCAGAGGAAATTCCGCACTAGGCGGCGAAGCCAAGCAACACAGGACGAGGAGAAGCACCAACATGAGGCGATGTATCAAGCCGCCGCTAGGACCTGGTTGACCACCAGGGCTCAGCACGCTAGGGAGAGGCAACCAATAGGTCAGCTTCCTCCGAATAGAGTCGAGGACTGGGAGAAACTGCTGGGCGGGGGTGATGTCGAGTCCCACCTGGAACCCTAGGTAGCGGAATGTCTACCCTCTGCACACCCATCTAAATCCCAAGTGGACGTCCCACTCCATACTAGAGTCCGGGTTTATAAGGAAACCAACCAACATCCACCACTTGATTTTAGCTCCTACTACAGTACAGAACACCTCAAGAGCTAGTCTCACTCTCTCCAGCATCAACTCATTTTCCTCTATGTAAAGTGATGTATCATCTACATACTTTGAGTCTAACAACTTCGTCTCCTCTCTCACTAGAAGTCGGAGGCCGCGTAACCCACTCACACGTGATCTGAGAAAGTGAGACATCGCCTCTGCAAAGAGCAAGAACAGATACGGGGCCAGTGGGCAGCCTTGCCATATCGATCTCTCCAGTCAAAACTCCTCCCCTCTCCTGCCACCTATGAGGACCCTACTAGTAGCTGATCTGTAGAGTGCAAAGACCCCATGGATCCATGCCTGGGGCAAGCCCAACCTCTCTGTGGTGACCTCCAAGAAGTCCTAGTCCACTCTATCATAGGCTTTCTCAAAATCCACGAGTAGTACAACCAATTCCTGACCACTGTGTTGGGCCCACTCTGTCACCTCAAAGGTAAAGACATTGTCTAGCATGCTCCTATCCTAAACAAAGCCTGTCTGTGTGTCATGAATGATGTCTGGAAGCACGAGGCGGAGTCGCCTACCAATCATCTTTGCCAATGCCTTATAGGCAACTAGTAACAGGGTGATCGGTCTCCACTGGGATAGCTCCAACCGGTCTCCCCCTTTGGGGAGGAGACTGATAAGACTTACCAATTAACTCCCTAGCATCCGACCTGAACTGAAAATCTCTTGGAAAGCCAATAGTAAGGGGTCCTTCACTACCTCCTAGAAGGTGGTGAAAAAGGCCTTAGAGAGGCCATCCTCTCCCGACATTTTTGCCCGTTCTATGTGTGAAAAGCCTCCTCTAATTCCTTCACTATGAAGGGGGCTAGGAGGGAGCATCCCATCACCTCTGTGAAGAAAGACGGGATGTGATCCCAGACCTACTGTCTGCAACGCTATCCTCTGGCTGAGGCTATCTCCCGCTGGAAAAGGCGTTTGTAGTAGTCGGTGGCAATCTCCATCACCTTGTCTGGGCTAGAGCAAATCCTCCCATACTGATCCCGAAGACTGCGTATCTGCTTTCTTGAGGTGCAGGGCTGGTGTGCCTGAAAGAACTCCCTACACATCGTGTCCCCCTTTCGCGCCTAGAAGGCTGCTGGGGTGCAAAATGAGAACTCCGAGAGCCTGCCCTCTAGGCTGGCAATGGCTGCTCGTGCGGACACCTATGCGTGGAGGATGGGATTCCTTGGTCTTGTAATAATCTCTGCGTGGCTGCTAGGTCCCGCCGGAGTACTCTCTTCTCCTCCCAGCACTGTTGCCTGGCTTGTAGGGCTGCCTCCTGGCAGATAATACTCGACTCGGCCAACCTCCTCTGCGATCTGGTCCCTCTTGCTCCACTCCCTAGTCCAATTCTGCTCAATCTATCTCTTCACCTCCTCTCTCCTGTAGATCGAGTCAGGAATCTGACAGGATCGTGTACCTAGGGAAGATGTTGGGAGATCAAGTGTCAGGAGGAACGGACACTGATTGGACGAAGTGGTACCAGCCAACTGCCCTATCTAGCCTCCGCGAGAGCAACCCCACTCTTCCACATTGAACTTGTCCAACCGCTCCAGCAACACTCTACCTAGCCACTTGTATCCCCACAAGAAGTCCAACAACCTTTCCCTCCTGTGGAAAGCTGGGTCTCTCCAAGCATCGCAAGCTCCTACTGCCAATAGGAAGACCTCCCATGCCTTCTGCTCCTCCCCAACCATGCCCTGGTAGTTTCTACCTCTACCCTATTGATCTCTAAGGCCTTCAGGTTGTTGAAGTCTCCAACAATCCAGAAGTCCACCTTTGGGAGTCATGTTGCAATCTCCACCCAGAACATGCTATGTGCCCTGACCTCAGTGGGGGCATAGACATTGAGGACTCCGAGACACAAATCCCCAATATCCATCCTAACCCATAGAACCCTCCTTGCCACAATCGCCCCATGATCCCGCACGCAAGCGGTACGGCTCGAACCAATAGAGGGGCATACGCCTCCATTCCTGCTGTGGGCACCGATGGCGTACTCCTAGTAGGTGTGTGACCTGCCTGGGAGAACCTTTCCTACCCAATGGGCTTGGGCGGGGATGAGATTGTGCTCCTGCAGAAGTAGGATGTCTATCCATAACCATCCCTTTTCAAAGAGCACACGTTGAAATCGAATGAACTCGGTCCCCCGTCACGTCGCGCAAGCTACCCCACCTGCCCCATCTGATCGTCGTGTCCCGCCTGATCAACGCCATCGCCAGCGTCACCCCCCCTCGCCATCGCCACACCCCCTCGCCATCGCTTGCGCCCCATCCCCCTCGCCTTCGCCGCGGCCCCATCGCCAGCTCCCTGTGCCACCGCCTGCATCTTCCGCACCGCCTACGCCCGCCCTGCCCCCCCTTATGCCCGCCCTGCCCCCCCCCCCCCCCCCCCCCCCCTCTAGTTGCTCCCTCCCCTTGTAGCAACTCCCCCTGCAGTAGCACAGCAGTGTGATAGGTAGATTCTTCCAGAAGGAATGTGCAATGAAAACCTATAGTCAAACGCCGGCGCACTTAGCGAGTGCCCCCCAATCAAACATCGTCCTCTCTGAGGAGCAGCTCTTAGGCGTCCGAGCTAAAGAGCTGGAGCTAATCGAAACAACGATTTATGGTCAGGTAGTAGGAGATTCCCCAGCCAGGGCCCATCTTCAAGACTGACTTCACTCCACGCTGCGCATCGGCACAATGCAAATCATGGAGGCGGTCCTATTGGGCCAAGGGATCTTCATAGTCCAGCTCAGCTCGGCAAACGCAGCTCGCGAGCTACTTGCAGTTCACCATATGCGTCCACGAAGGGGGTCATATACATGGTCCCTTGGTACAATGGCTTTACTATGGAGGCGTTTGCACTCCACAACAGGTTTCTTCGACACCCGGTCACCCTTCTTTTCCCCGGCCTGGCGATTAAGTATCGCCAGTTGGTGGAAGACTTTGGATGGCTCTTCCGCAATATACTTCCCGCGTCCTTCGCAGATGCTGTGACAGCAGCGGGAGTCCCAAAGGTTTGGGTGGCATTGAAAGAGGTCAAGAATATCCCATCGTTCCTAGATATTGAGGCAGGCGGGCACTCCTTTAGGCAGCAGGTCATTGCGATTGGGCAACTAGGGCAGTGCCTACGCTCCCACGACTTTGGGCATCAGGCAGCAGTTTGTACGCATTTCAGAGCCAAGGCGGCTCCGCCCACAGGTCCGCAGGTGGACGCTAACGGTTTCACACGGGTCCAGAGATGATAGAGAGGGAGACGGCAAGGGGGGGCGCAGCCATCTTCTCAGACCCAGCCCCGTCAGCAGGGTGTTGGCGGGTGAGCGACCCCCTCTCGAGAGAGCACTCCACAATCCCCCTGTCCGTCCCACCCGACAGCACCGCAGCCCCCCACATTCTCCACATGCGCCACAGACTGCCTCGCCTGAGTTTCCACAGGCCCCTCATCCATCCCCCTCCACATCCCATGCCCCCCACCACCCACCCCACCCCCCCCCCCCCCCCCCCAACTGACCTTGGCCCACAACCCCCCCTTGCCAGGGCCACCACCCCTCCCCCCCACATCCGCCATGCATCTCCATCCATCCCACCATCCCTCGATTCTCTTTCCTCCCATCACCCCCCCTACCGAGCACCCCCCCTGATCTGCACCCAGGTCAGGTGAGCCCCCCTAGACCCACCCCCCCTCCTCCCACAAGAGGAGATGAGCCACACACACCTACCTCCTCTGTGCACCAGCAGTCTTCCCCCTCCTACACAACCACCAGCTCATCCGCCCCTGCCACTCGCCACACTGTCCCGAGACAGGCACAACTGTTGCCACAAGAGTTCTTCCGCAGTGGCCCATGGTCCTACCTACGAGTTGCGGAGCGCGGAGAGTTCCCACTACCTCTAGAGGTGGGGATCTTCGTGGTTCGTAAGTCAAGGAGGGGCAAGGTCCACCTACTAGCACCACCGGATGGACCAAACTACACCTTTTTTCTTCAGTCCTCTTACTCAGAGGAGTGGACAACTACACAGATTGAGGAGTTGAAGAGTCAGGTGGCGGATCACATCTCCTGGTGGATGGGAGATGAAGGATTAGCACTGTTTGCACAATAGTGGCCAGGTTGCATGATGGACATTAACTCGTGGGATGGTGCCGAGGTCCCACACTTGAGCATTATCTTTCGAGCCCCTCCACAGTGGAGAGCTCCAAGAGACGTGATCGAGTGGCCCCCGGCACAAGCGGCCTGCTTCTACCAGTGTAGAGAGTCGCGATTTTCAGCATGGCTAATAGATGCATTGATAGTACCACCTGGAGCATCTATCACCCCTATGGTTTGGCCGAGGGCCACCATGGGGGACTCGAGTTCACCATCCAGACCGGCGGCAAAGCGCACTTGCATGCCTCATAGTCTCTCCTCCTCATCTGCAGCATCCACACCGACCAGATGCCTATTCGGTCAGACACATGTTTCCCCATGAGCTTACACCTTGCATATCCTCGAATGTGAACAGTCTCCACTACAATGGGGCACAGGGTTCCAGGAAGTTGATTGTTCGACAGGAGTTGCAGCCTGCCCTTGCCGGACGGATCAACATCTTGCTTCTACAGAAGCACAAGCTCACTCCCACCTAGGCTTAGCGGGTTGGGAAGGTACTTTCGGGCAGCTCGCACACTTACTGGGAGCACGCCATAGGTGCCCACGGTAGGAGTGGAGGCGTATGCACCTCTATTGGCCCGAGTCTCACCACCAGTATACAAGACCACGGGACGATAGTGGCAGGAACGGTTCTATGGATCAGACTGAATATTGGGGACTCGTGTATTGGAGTCCTCAATGTCTATGCCCCTAGGGAGGTTAGGGCACACAGCAGGTTCTGGGTGGACATTGCAGCTGGACTCCCAGAGGTGGACTCCTGGATTGTTGGAGGAGACTTCAACAACCTGGAGGCTTTGGAGGACCAGTAGGGCAGAGGAAGAAACTACCAGGGCATGGCTGGGGAGGAGCAGGAGGCATGGGAGGTCTTTCTGGTTGCAGTCGGAGCATGTGATGCCTGGAAAGACCCTGCCTTCCACAGGAGGGAGAGGTTGTTGGACTTCTAGGGATACAGGCGGCTAGGTGGAGTCCTGTTGGAGCGGTTGGACAGGTTTCATGTGGGAGAGTGGGGAGACTCTCGTGGAGGCCACATTGAGCAGTTGGCAAGCACCACATTATCCGACCATTGCCCGGTTCTCCTGACACTTGACCCTCCAGCATCCGCCCTAGATACACAATCCTGTCGGATCCCTGACTCGATCTATAGGAGGGAGGAGGTGACGAGACAGATAGAGCCGATTTGGACCAGAGAGTGGGACAGTAGGGACCAAATAGCAGAGGAGGTTGCAGAGGTCCTTGTCAAGCCAAGCAGAATCTGCCAAGAGGCAGCCATAGGCCAGGCAGCATTGTTGGGAGGAGGAGAGAGTACTCTAGCGGGACCTTGCAGCCACACAGATTATTGCAGGTGGCACCAGGGAATCCCACCCTCCACGCACAAGGGTACGCGCGCGTGCAGCCATTGCTAGCCTAGAGGACAGGTGCTCGGAGTTCTCTTTCCACACCTCAGTAGCCTTTTGGGCGCGGACGATGTGCAAGGAGTTCTCCTAGGTGCACCAGCTTGGCACCGCAGGAGAACAGATACGCAGCCTTCGAGATCAGTATGGGAGGACCCGTTCTAGCCCAGATGAGGTGATGGAGATTGCCACCGACTATTACACGCCCCTCTTCCAGCAGGAGACAGCTTCAGCTAGAGAACAGAGATGTAGACATCAGGTATGGGATCACATCCCATCCCTCGTCACAGAGGAGATGGGACACTCCCTCATAGCCCCCTTCACATAGAAGGAACTAGAGGAGGCTTTCCATAAACAGGATGGGCAGAAATGCCCGAGGGAGGATGGCCTCTCTAAGGCCTTCTTCACTACCTACTGGGAAGTGGTTAAGGACCCCCTACCGAGGGCTTTCCAGGAGATCTTCACCTCAAGACAGATGCCAAGGAGTCTCTCCGCAGGCCTTATCAGTCTTCTCCCCAAAGGGGGAGACCGGTTGGAGCTCTCCCAGTGGAGACTGATCACCTTATTGTTAATGGTCTATAAGGCACTAGCAAAGATGATTGGTAGGCGATTATGCCCCGTGCTTCCAAATATCATTCATGACACACATACAGGCTTTGTCCAGGATAGGAGCATCCTAGACAATGTATTTACCTTCTTTGAGGCGACAGAGTGGGCTCAGCACAGCGGGCAGAGACTGGCAGTACTACTCTTGGATTTCGAGAAATCTTACGACACGGTGGACTGGGATTTCCTAGAGGGCACCATGGTGAAGTTGGGATTCACCCACGCTAGGATTCGTGGGGTCTCCGTCCTGTACAGATCAGCCACCAGCAAGGTTCTCATAGGCGGAAGGCGAGGGGAGGAGTTTCTACTGAAGAGATCGGTTCGACGGGGCTGCCCCTTGGCCCCATAACTGTTCCTACTCTTCGCAGAGGCGATGTCTCACTTCCTCAGGTCACGCAGAAGCGGATTACGCGGCCTTCGACTTCCAGTGAGAGAGGAGACTGAGTTGTGTGACTCAGAGAACGCAAATGACACAGGCCTCTACATAGAGGACGATGAGTTGATGCTGGAAAGAATGAGGTTGGCTCTTGATGTGTTCTGCGCTACAGTGGGAGCAAAAATCAACTGGCGAAAGTCGGTTGGTTTCCTCACAGACCCGGACTCTAGCACGGAGTGGGGCGTCCACCTAGGATTTAGATGGGTGAGCAAAGGGCAGACCGTCTGATACTTAGGGTTCCAGGTGGGACTCGACATCACTCCTGCCCAGCAGTTTCTTCCTGTCCTCGATTCTATTCGGAGAAAACTGACCTACTGGAGCACGGTTTGCCTCTCACTAGGCGGTCGAGCCCTGGTGGTGAACCAGGTCCTCCTAGTGCGGCCTGGTACATTGCCTCGTGTTGGTGCTTCTCCTCATCGTGCATGGTACAGATTTGCCGTCTAGTGCGGAATTTCCTTTGGTCTGGGTCTAATGGCTCCAGGGACTGTAGGGCCAAGGTGGCGTGGGCGACCATCATACGACATAGGTTAGAGGGAGGGCTTGGGATCATAGACCCAGAGTACCAGAGTATGGCTCTCTTGGAAAAGCTAGTTGTTTGCGATCTCACACTAGGCAGGCAAACCTGAGTCTTATTGCAAGAGGGCCTTCAGGATTGCAAACCGAGGCTTGGCGGTGAGTGGAGGCCGTTCCTAAGATGGATCTTCACGTCAGCATAAATCACCCCCCACAGATCACCTTTTCTTCGCAGCCTACTCTGCATGTGGCAGGGCCTTCGTAAGGCCCTAATCTAGAGCCCCCCAGGCTGCCAGGAGAAAATAGACCGTCAACTGGTGATCTGGAACCTCCAGGTCAAACATCGGGAAGAGGCACAGATAGGTGAGCGCCCCCATATACAGTGGGCTAGGTGGGAGGCCGGCTCGGCTTGTACCATCAGGACATGGCGGGAGGGGTATACAGGATGGCAGACAAGGAGGTGTTGCAACGAGTATCACATTGCCAGAGAGGAGTGGAGTTGAGGAGAAGAGAGATAGACGCAGCAATACCTTCGGGATGGCTTGCTCCCCCAATACGAGAGCCGATAGAGCCCGGGGAGGTATGGACAACTAAGTTTTCACCAGCAGGCACCCCCCTTTAGGTGGCAGGTAGAGTGGGTGGTGCCCCGCAGGGGACTTTCTTCGCCATTCAGGAGGGGGGATGTCTAGCCCTTGACAGAGGGCAGCAGGATGAGGGGATTGCCACCCTTTCGTGGAGGAGGATTCTGGTGGTGGGTCTTTAGGGGAAGACATGGCAACTGGACCCCTATGTTTTCTGGAAGGAGCTCAGGGAGTGGTGCCTTTGGATCTGGGAGGGCAGACCACTTGATGAGCTGGAGTGGGATCCAGGAGAGTGGCTATGGCCGGCCTCTGCGGTCGCCAAAAAGCCACCCAGGTTCCTAGAGTACACTGCCAGGATTGGCAGACATGTACTGATGCAGGAGGATATGGACTGGGCGCCCTCACGCAGCAGGCACTGGGCGGAGCACAGCATCAAGGAGCCCTTCTGACGAACCTTCTGGCGCCGCCTATGGGATAGCTGGAGGCCGAGGAGGGTGTCGTACTTCTTATGGCTGGTGGCACATGGAGGTTTGGCGGTGGGAAGTTGGCTTGCCCAGACGCACAAGGAGGGAGGCTTTAAGCACTCCACCCAGCAGCCTTTGGAAACCCCAAAGCACTGCCTTTGGTCATGTGAGGAGGTGCAACTCGTGTGGAGAGGAGCATGTTGTATCCTTCAACGTATAGCACCTAGCCTTGGGTATATCTCATGGGGAGCTTTTTGTTGGCAGACAGTCAGCTAGGGCCATCACCTTTTGTATGAGGTTGGGATGCATGACACGATATTCATGATCGAGGCAGGGTCGTGCACAATGGTCGGTTTGGAGGCTCTACCTATCCACCAAGTACTAGAGCCCATAGCAGACCGCTCAGAGGTATGGGAGATCATAGGGAGCCTTACTGGATGGCATATATGGAAGGCACGGTGCCAAGAGATTTTCAGCAGAGAGAGACTTTCAATACATGCGACTTTAGCAGAGCTCTGGACCTCCATCATCCACTCCCTCTGCGGCTGATGGGATCAGGTGCAGGGCGAGTCCAGGGCGAGTCAGGAGCTTCATAGTCACTTCATGCATACCTGGGGCGGCCAAGGTCTGTTCTTTGTGATGCAGGCAGGTAGCCCCATTTGGCGATAGACCCATTTGGGGCATGCAAGTACGCTTTGCCACAAGCCTGGATGGCGAACTCCAGTCCCCAATGGTGGCTCTCGAGCGGACCATAGGGGTGATAGATGCTCTAGGTAGTACTACAAACATATCTATCAGCCATGCTAAGATTCGCGACTCTCTACACTGGTAGAAATGGGCTATTTGTGCCAGGGGCCACTCGATCACATCCATCGGAGCTCTCCACTGTGGAGGGGCTTCAAAGATAATGCTCAAGTGTGGGACCTCAGCACTAGCCAACTAGTTAATGTCCATCATGCAACCTGGCCACTTCTGTGCAAACAGTGCTAGTCCTTCTCCCATCCGTTGGGAGATGTGGTCCACCACCTAACTCTTCACCTCCTCTATCTGTGTCGTCGTCCGATCCCTTGAGTGAGAGAACTGAAGAAAAAAGGTGTAGTTTGGTCCATCTGGTGGTGCTAGTAGATCGAGCTTGCCCCTCCTTGACTTACGAACCACGAAGATCCCCACCTCTAGAGATAGTGGGAACTCTTCGTGCTCCGCAACTCTCAAGTAGGACCACGGGCCACTACGGAAGAACTTCTGTGGTAACAGTTACACTTGTCTCGGGAAAGTGTGACGAGCAGTAGGGGCAGATGAACTGATGGCTGTGTGGGGAGGGCAAGGCTGTTGGTGCGAGGAGGATGTAGGTGTGTGTGGCTCATTCCCTCTTGTGGGAGGAAGGGGGTGGGTTTGGGGGGGATCACCTATACTAGGTGTGGATTGGGGGGGTGCTCGGCAGGGGAGGTGGTGGGGGGAAAGAAGATTGAGGGATGGTGGGGTGGTCAGAGGTACGTGGCAGGTGGGGTGGGGGGGGGGGGGGGGGGGGGGGGGGGGGGTGGGTAGGTGTGGGGGTTGTGGGATCTCAAGTGAGGTAGTTTGTGGCACGGGTGGTGGATGTGGGGGAGTCGGGTCTTGCCAGGTGGAGCGCGCAGGGGGGGCTGAGGAGTGCTCTGCCCGGGGGGCATCGCTCACACTCCTGCTCCCTACTGTTGAGGCTGTGTCTGAGGAGCTGGCTACGGCCCCCCCTGCCGTCTCCCTCTCTGTTGTCTTTGGACCCGTGTGAAGCCGTCAGCGTCCACTTGTGGGCCTGTCGGCGGAGCTGCCCTGGCTTTGAAACAAGTGCAATCTGTTGCCCGATGCCCAAAGTCGTGGCAGCGCAGGCATTGCCCTGGTTGCCCAATCACAATGACTTGCTGCCTAAAGGAGTGACCTCGTGCCTCAATCTCCAAGAACTTTGGTATACACTTTGTGTCTTTCACGGCCACTCATATCTTTGGGACTCCTGTAGCTCTCATTGCATCCACGAAGGAGGCAAGAAGAACTGTGCTGAAAAACCGTCCAAAGTCCTCTACTAACTAGCGGTACTCTACCGCCAGTCTGAGGAAAAGTAAGGTGAGTGGATGTCTGAGAAAACTGTTATGGAGCGCAAATGTCTCCACTGTGAAATGCTATACCATGGAACCATGAAAATGACCCCCTTCATGGAGGCATAGGGTGAGCTCTCCACTAACTCACGAGTTGTGTCCGCCGAGGTGAGTCGAACCATGAAGATCCCTTAGCCTATGAGGACTACCTCCGCGATCTGCGATGTGCCAATGCGTAGTGTGGAGTGGAGCCAATCCCGCAGTTGTTGGGCCCTCGATGGGGAGTGTCCAACGACCTGACCAAAGCTCATTGTTTCTTTCAACTCCAGCTCTGTGGCGCAGATGGCTAAGAGCTGTTCCTCAAAGAGGATGATGCGCAAGGTGTTTGACTGGGGGGCACTTGCAGAATGCGCCGGCGTCTAACAAGAGGTTTCCATTGCGCGTCCGTGCTGAGAACCTACCTATCATGCTGCTATGCTACCAAAGGGGGGAGTTGCTGCAGGGGGGGGAACAATTGGAAGGGGGGGGAGGCAAGGGGAGTAGGGCAGGCGTAGGTCAAGGGGGAGGGGGAGGGCTGGTTAGGTGTAGCGAACAACAGGCGCACGGGGGGGAGGTCGGGCGTAGGCGAGGGGGAGGTCGGGCATAGGTGACGGTACAAGCGGAGGCGGGGGCAGCTTCGCGACGCGACGGCAAGAGTTTCAAACATAACTCATGGTCCAAATGGTGGCATTCTTTCCCACCTGACCATGGATGCCCGAGACCGAATAAAAAATAAAGGCATACCGAGTACGCCAAATATGCCACAAGGCAGTCCATCTAAGGAACTAGAAAAGGCAGGAATAATCAAAATGCAAAGAAGGCACGAAGGGCAGCTCTCCCATAATCCATGAACGGGCCGTTATCTGGAGTTGAGCCGCCGAGAGCCACATGCGAGAAATAAAACACCAGATCTATCTCGCAATTGAACAAGAGGCAAAAAGATGAAGCAATGTTTCATCACATGTAGTGCAGAATACACAACGACCAGTAGGGATCTTTCGAGCACGTAGCACCTCACCAGTTGGAAGACCACCAATCAACAATCTCCACAAGAAGACTTTACCCTGATAGGGAACCTTAGACTTCCAAAGCTGAAGGAATCTTTCCTGCCACTTCTTTTTGCAATCCCTAATATGCCATAATTTATTCACCTTTGTAGTGACCCATCTCTTGGCCTCCACCATCTCATGGTATATTTGGTTAGCATACCTGTTGGGTATTTTACTCACGCCTTACTTACGCCTACGCTCATATGGGAGTGTCGGTGATCAGTAGGACACTGGGGCACTTTTTACTCTCGGTAGGAGAGGTTTTTTCCCCCAGACTTATGGTCTTATTATCGTATGTACTTATGTGCTTATGTTACACACATTTAGGCACTTAGTGTGTGTCGGGTGTGAACACCCCCCTACAACCCTAAGGTTTAAGGGTTGTACTTTGTACTTTCTGATTACACTCATTCAGTCTATTCTCTTGGGTGTCGTGCTTCAACTCTGTCTCTCTCACTCTCACACTGTCTACTGAATCTGGCTGTATCTCGATCCTCTGCTCTCACATTTGGTATCAGAGCACAGCTCTGAACTCAGCTTCTGCCTGCAGAGTGCAAGTCTGCAGTCTGCAGCACACGCCAGTCCTGCTCCAGGCCGCTGACACACAGCTCCACGCAACGTGTCTCCAGGGCACAGGGTCTGACGCTGCCTAACGTCAAACCTTGTCAGACGTCACGTCAGCACAGGTACAGCCTGTCGTCAGTCCTGTCAGCAGAGTACAGCTCGTCGTCAGTCAGCAGTCAGGCGCTGTTCCTCAGCACTGCCTCAGCACAGTACAGCTCGTCGTCAGCAGTCGCCCGTCAGAAATCTTCACGTCAGCAGCACGTCCACGTCCCGTCCCCGGAGTCAACGCCTGCTCGCGAGCAGCACCCCCAGCCTGCCAGTCCTCACGCAATCTTCGTCAGGACGATGCCCGTTTGACCATCATCACCCGCCTGCCCGACTGTCTACTTCCACGTCAGCAGCTCGCGACGTGCTTCACGCCGCCTGCCCTGTCCACGCGCAGCCCGCCTGCCCATCGCGATTGGTCAACCCGTCAGATGACCTGCTCCACGTCAGTACTCTGCCACACGGCCAGGTAAAATTTTCAAAATTATTATTATTTCAGCCCAGAATAAAATTCTGGAAGTGGCGGTTCACACGCGGTTGGCACAGATCTACTGGAAAAATAAATTTCATGCAAATTTCTGGACTGAATGGTCAGAAATTTTGGGGCTTTTGTGTATTTGGAGGACAGATGCATTTAAACTGCTGATACAGTCACAGAACAACTGTTTTTGACAGAAATTTTGGCAAAAAATTTTGGGGATTTATTCATAACAGTGTTGCATTGCACTGTTTGCACCTTGGGAAGAGTGCAGTAAAGGACAGTTTTCTGACAGAGTACGCCCTTGCACGTCAATTGCAGAAACGTATTTGCTGCAATTTCTGGAAATTTGCAGATTTCCAGTTCGTACTGCTTTGACATTGCTCATTTTGTCTTTGGAAATTTGTCATCATGGCAAATCAGGGAGGTGATGTTTTTACGTATGTATCCAAGGAGGACAGACTGGACGGAAACAACTATTCCCTTTGGTCATTTATGATGAAAAATATATTAGTGGCCAAGAATTTATGGGATTATGTCAGTGGAGAGGAAACTCGGCCGGGAGTTGTAGCTCCCGCTACTCCTCCTCCCCATGGCGCACGTGGACAACGGGGACCTCAGCCCGCTCCACCTCAGCCACTTCCTCCAAGAACTGCAGCTCAAAAAGCTTGGGATACCCGTGATGCACAGGCTTTGTCGCTGATTGCTTTGGCAGTTCAGCGGTCCATCATACCTCATATCCGTTCGGCATCTTCTTCACGAGATGCATGGTTGACTTTGGAGCATATGTTTGTAGGAAAAAATGAGACACGAATCTCTTTCTTGAAGAAAGAGTTGGAAACTCTGAAGATGCATGAAGGTGATTCTATGCAGGATCACTTAAACAAGATTCAAGACTTGAGGGAGCAGCTCATGAATGTAGATGAGTATTTTTCGGATGCACAGTTGATATCCACCACCTTGAATTCCCTACCTCCTTCGTACTTGTCTTTTCATACTGCATTGAACCTCACAATGAGGATTGCTGAGCACCCACTCACTTTTATTCAGCTGGTTAGCTTGCTTCTAGAGGAGGAGCAAACACGGAAAAATAGTGGTGTGGATGCTATAGTCTCTGAGCAGGCTTTTGTGGCAAGACAGAAAGGCAAGAACAGCAAGGTGAAAAATGCTCCACAGAGTTCTGGCACTTCGGGCACATCGCAGAATCAGTCACAAGGGGGGACGCAAGCAAAGAAAGGAAAATGTCATTATTGTAAGAAGCCCGGCCACTATATCACTGAGTGCAGAAAGCGCATTGCCAAAGGGAAGAAGAAGGAGTCAGGAATGTCTGTTTCTACTTCTCCTTCCACTGTTAGTGAGTCCGCGTCCTTTGTTGTGGACAGGGCCTATTGTTTTTACACTTGCAGTTATGACATCTCTTGGGCCAATAGAGCACTTAGCTCTACAGAGGATGCTGACACTTGGTTCTTTCACAGTGGTGCTTCTAGACATATCACATCTCGCAGAGATTTGTTTGCTTCAGTTAGTGCACCTCCCGTTGTGAAATCGGTACAGTGTGCCAATAATGCATCATACCCTGTTCGTGGTATTGGGGAGATTCAGCTCACAGCCATTGATGGCTCTATTCTCCGCCTGCAGGATGCTTTGTTTGTGCCTAGAATAAAGAAGAATTTGCTTTCTATTTCTTCTTTGGCACGTTGTGGTATGCAGGTCACTTTTGATGATGACCGTTGCATGGTTCGAGAAAAAGAATGCATGACATTGGTCTTGACAGGATCTTTGTGTCATGGTTTATATGAGTTGGATGCTCTTTCAGTAGATCAGTCAGCATACTTGACATCCACTCTTACTCCTGCTATGATACAGGCGGAGTTATGGCATGCTCGTTTAGGGCATGTAAACTTTGGCAGCTTGATGCTTTTACAGCATACTCAGATGCTGCATGGCTTACCTCTCTTGGAGAGACCTCCTGAGCACTTATGCGAGGGATGCATTTTGGGAAAAATGCATCGTTTCTCATTTCCTCGTGATGTTGCTTTCAGGGCAACAACCAGATTGGAGTTGGTGCATTCAGATGTTTGTGGGTCTATGCAGACCATGTCATTGGGTGGTTGTTATTATTTTGTCACATTCATTGATGACTTCACACGTTTTTGCTGGGTCTATTGTTTGAAAAAGAAATCAAAAGTGTATGATGCATTTTTGGCTTTTAGTGCACTTATTGAAAACCAATCTGGATGCCACATTAAGACTCTCCGTTCGGACCGAGGGGGGGAATACATGTCCTCTATGCTGAATTCTTTTTTGCAGCAGAAGGGCATAGTACATCAGTATACTACAGCTTATACTCCACAGCAGAATGGGGTAGCAGAGAGGAAAAATCGGTCACTCATGGAGATGGCCAGATGTATGCTGAAGGCAAAGAGCTTGCCTCATAGTTTTTGGATGGAAGCAGTCATGTGTGCTTGCCATATTTTGAACAGATGTCCTACCAAAGCCTTGAAGACCATCACACCATTTGAGGCTTGGAACAGCCGTAAACCTTCTGTTGGTCACTTTCGTACCTTTGGGTGTCTTGCCTATGCCCATATTCCACAGGTACTTAGAAGAAAATTGGACAACAAGGCTGTTAAGTGCATTTTTATGGGATATAGCAATGAGAGAAAAGGCTACAGACTCTATGATCCCGTTACTAAGAAGATTTTTGTCAGCAGGGATGTTGTTTTTGATGAAAAATCAGAATTATCCTTGGCTGGTTTGGACACATATCAGGCTGCCCGTGATGTTTTTGAAGGGCTGCTGCCCATTACTTTTGGTGACTCAGCTGGAGGTTCACAAAATGAACCTAATGTTCAGCCAGCTGCTCCTATGGAAAGTGCAGAAATTCAGCCATTGGCTGATCGGAATACTCAGCATAATGCTGAAACAGAAATTCAGCAAGAGCTTGCACACAGCCAGGATGCTAGACAGCTACCTAGATGGTATTTGTAGACTATGCAAGATAGTCCTTTGGATGCACCCATGGCTGGTCGTACTAGAAGGCAAACTCGTTTGCATGATTCAGCACATACTATGGAGTTTATTATGGCAGCAAGTACTTTTGATAATGAAGAGCCTGAATGTTATGAGGATGCACAACACAGTGTGCATTGGAAGGCAGCCATGCAAGCTGAATTAGATTCTATTACTAAGAATCACACTTGGGATTTGGTGTCCTTGCCATTTGGGAAGAAAGCCATTGGAACAAAATGGGTCTACAAATTGAAAAGAAAAGCAGATGGATCCATTGATAAATACAAGGCACGGCTGGTAGCTAAAGGCTACGCACAGAAAAAGGGCATTGATTATGAGGAAACATTTGCTCCTACTTCCCGTATGACGACCATTAGGTCTATGATTGCTTTGGCTGCACATTATGGTTGGACAGTTCATCAGCTAGATATCAAGACTGCATTTTTGCATGGGGAACTTCAGGAGGAAGTTTATGTACAGCAGCCCATTGGTTTTGCAGTTGAAGGCTCCAAACATTTGGTATGCAAGCTCAAAAAGGCACTATATGGTTTAAAACAAGCTCCTAGAGCTTGGTATGAAAAGATAGATGCTTTCTTGCTTGGTCAGGGGTTTCTAAACAGTTCATCTGAGTCTACCCTTTACGTATGTAAAGAAGGGGGATCTATGCTGATTTTATGTCTTTATGTTGATGACCTCTTGCTCACTGGAACACATGCTGATCAGATTTCAGCATTCAAACAAAATTTGCAGCAAACTTTTGACATGTCTGACTTGGGAGTTTTGCATTACTACTTGGGCATCCAGTTCATACATACTGCTCGAGGTATTGGGTTATCACAGTCAAGGTATATTGGGCAGCTTCTTGAGAAATTTGGCTTACAGGATTGCAAGCCAGTTTGTACTCCCATGGAACCTGGACTGAAACTGTCATTACATGACAGTGATTTGTTTGATATACATACATATGCTCCTGCAGTTGGATGCCTTATCTATCTATGCAATACTAGGCCGGACATACAGTTTGCAGTTTCAGCCTTGAGCAGGTATATGCATCAACCACGTATGTCACATTGGCAAGCTGTCAAGCGTGTTTTCTGCTACTTGCAGGGTATTCGTTCTCTTGGGTTGCTTTATGCCAAGGGGGAACCACTGCATTTACTTGCTTACAGTGATTCTGATTGGGCTGGTGATTATGATACACGTCACTCTACTAGTGGCAATTGTTTCTTTCTTGGCACTTCTTGCATTTCTTGGCTTAGCAAGAAACAATCCACTGTTGCCACATCGTCATGTGAAACTGAATACAAGGCAGCTTTCACCACCACAGCTGAATGCGTATGGCTTAGACGCTTGTAGCTGATTTTGATGTATCTGTCACTGAGCCTACTCCTTTGTTCACTGACAGTCAGAGTGCCATTGCAGTGGCACGGAACCCTGTGTTTCATGCTCGCACGAAACACATTGAGATTCACTATCACTTTGTCAGAGAGAGGCTACATGCAGGTGATATCAGCCTTGTCTATTGTCCTACCACCCGTAATGTGGCAGACATCTTCACCAAAGCTCTTCCTTGTGACAAATTTGAAGCATTTCGCGATGCTTTAAATTTGATATCCTTTGGTGGCGGATGATCCTTGTACTCTTGATCACTCTTCACTCCAGGGGGGTTTGTTGGGTATTTTACTCACGCCTTACTTACGCCTACGCTCATATGGGAGTGTCGGTGATCAGTAGGACACTGGGGCACTTTTTACTCTCGGTAGGAGAGGTTTTTTCCCCCAGACTTATGGTCTTATTATCGTATGTACTTATGTGCTTATGTTACACACATTTAGGCACTTAGTGTGTGTCGGGTGTGAACACCCCCCTACAACCCTAAGGTTTAAGGGTTGTACTTTGTACTTTCTGATTACACTCATTCAGTCTATTCTCTTGGGTGTCGTGCTTCAACTCTGTCTCTCTCACTCTCACACTGTCTACTGAATCTGGCTGTATCTCGATCCTCTGCTCTCACAATACCTCTTCTCGAAATCATCTGAGATCACTCCCCTGCGCATCGAAGTGCAAAGCAGAATTGGAATTCCTTTTATCATCCCCTGCTGGAGCACGTGAAGATTGAGGGTTCATGTAAAATCCCTTACCTCTGCGTTGAAAGGTCTGAGTGATGGGGTGCAGCAATGGGTGGGTAGGAGGCGACGAACGAGAAGCTTGTCTTGCATTACGTCTAACCACTGATACACAAGAATCTTCCCGAGAAGACACATTCCAATCAACCAGAAGGGAAGTATGCTCAAGACCCACTTCAGAATCCTCATTCTTACCTTCATCACGACCATGTTGGAGAAGCATCTCAGGATCAGCTTGAGGCTGCTGAAGTATGTGGGGAGGATGGTGGTCTTACATATCCATGTCTAGATCTATAGTTTGCTGCAAAACCTCTGGATTTTTGACACATTCTGAAATGAAATGGCCCAATTGGCATCTGAAATAGTGTCCTACAAAAGTACCCCATTTCAACTCATAAACCAAGGTTTGTAGTCCGGGAACCTGAAAACGAATTTTGGTCGCCTGGCGAGGTTTTCCTGTATCCCAAAGCATGCATGCCCTGTTCGGATTGCGGGAAGCCAGTCGAGTCTCTACCAACACGTCGCCTAAGGTTCTTAAGACCAAAGGGAGGAGTCTCCAAAGATGCGCAGGGAAATCAACCACCTCCACCCAAATAGGGCATGCCTGCCTCAACACCTGAAACTCGGCCATGGGCCTCCAAGGGACCATGTGAACAAGCTGCCCATCCAAAAACAAAGGGATGCACTGCATGATGAAAATCCGCACTTTCGAGGAGCGAAAGAGCACCTCAAAAAACCCCTTCAGACCATCATAAATCTCTTTAACAAGAGGGGCTTGCACATGCCCTGAAGCATCTTCTTGGCACTTTGGAACATTTACAAGCATAGACTGCAGCCAGGTACGAATCCTGTTGATCAAGGGAGTCCTTCCTGTAAAGTAACAGATGGCTGCCCTTTCATGGAAGGAAGCAATCTGTTGTAGAACAAGTTCCGTTCCCATGACTGCAACTACACGATCCCCTTCCGGAAAAGAGTTAGCTTTACTCTCATTAACATGGACATAATCAAACATAAGATGATTGGCAATGGCTAGCATTGAAGTGAAGAGACCCATCAGGTCGTGGACCAAAATCCTGAACCTCTGACTGAGCCAAAATTGGGGGGCATAATAGGGGTTCTTCAACCGATATCTTCTGACATTTACCTGTCTCATCCCCTTCTGTCAACTGCCTAGAATCCTCCGCCAATGAATCACTATCTGAATCCGGCAGAACTAAGTCATTCCCATTCCCTAAATACTGGTCGAGAAAGGCCACATCGATACCATTTGTCTCCTATAGATTATCCATCAGTGAACTAGATGCTGAGCATGAACTGCTTTGTCTCCCCTGTTGCAAGCTTGTAGACCACAACTCGCTCTGTGTGTGTGTGTGTGTGTGTGTGTGTGTGTGTTAGGCACTTCTCTTCAAACTTTGCGCCACCCACCTTTCCTCATAAACCAAGTGGCAAATTCACTACTCGTCTCTGATCCCCAACCTCCATTAACAATGCTGACCCTCCTTGCCACTGAAATAGATCCACTCTCATTATGAAAGAAATCATTTGTGTGTGTGTGTGTGTGTGTGTGTGTGTGAGGCACTTCTCTTCAAACTTTGTGCCACCTACCTTTCCTCATAAACCAAGTGGCAAATTCAGTGCTCGTCTCTGATCCCTAACCTCCATTAACAATGCTGACCTCCTCGCCACTGAAATAGATCCACTCTCATTATGAAAGAAATCATCTCTCTCTCTCTCTCTCTCTCTCTCTCTTTTCATAAAAGGTAATTGTATTAATTACGAAGAAGGTACAAGTTTTCATGATTACAAGATACACGATGGGTCTACCCCATCGTGTGTAAAGAGGACACCATCTCTTTACAAGAATCAGATGACCTATGAGTTACAAAGTCATGGCAAAGACGCAGAGGAAATTGCCATATGCCAGGGACGTAAGTCCTCCCGAGAGAGCATGTCAGAGTGCCGGAGAACATCTATCTGCCAGTACAAGAGACCCTTAAGCCTAGCAATATGCCGCTGAACATTATAGGCGGAATCAAAAACAAAAGCATTCCGAATGGTCCAGTTATGCCAACAATCTCAATATCGCAGAAAGTGAAACATGATCTTCATATGTGGCTGTGTCAGTGTGGGGTATTTGGGCTGCACAAAAACCCAATCAAACGGGCGTAGCGATAAACCAACCACCGCTCGCCAAACGGCTGACAAGAGTGACCAGATTTTCTTAGCGATGGGGCAAGAAATAAATCGGTGAAGGGCGGATTCCACACTGGTGGTGCAAAAGAAACAGTTGCCGTTGGAGATTCGGCGCTTGGAAAGGGCTAAAGCAAGCGGAAGACCACCAATCATCATCCTCCAAAGAAAGACCTTATATTTGAAGGGTGTCTTGTTCAACCAGCCGTCCATCACAGTTGCCCTCCACCATGACCGGGATTTACGCAATCCCCATAGAGTATTAGCTTTAGTAACCAGCCATTGATGATCTTTAATCAGAAGATGATACACCTGGTTAGCTGAAGCCTTTTCTAAATTCAGCCGGCCTGCCAAGTCCCAATCCTGCCAGGGACGATCTGAAGCAAGGGCAGGAAAGGGGTGTCTGCTCTGGAGCAACATCAAAAGCTGTTCCCATAAATGCCTCTATCCACGAGGGATCCTGAAAAGCCTCCTAGCTATATGAAAGGATATCAAGACATTGCGACTCTGGCAAGGGTGGCATCCGCGACTGAAGTTAATCCCAAAAGTGCCATGCGGTTGAATTTTGGTCAAAGCTCATGTTTACCTTCCCACGAAAGCAACCGCGAGACTGCCAATAATTCCAATTGAAAAGAATTAGTAGCCAGGCGATTCTCTGCTGGATGTCACTGAGCCTTCCGAAGGACCAGTCTCCAGGAACATACCAAATGGGAAAGCAGAGATGAAGAAGGACTGAAGAACCGAGAATCGGCATTAAGAACATGCCACCAAGAACTCCGGATTCGGGTATTACCATGCAGAAGCCCGTGATCCTCTAGAAAATAACGGGCTATAACGACCCACGGATGAAGATCCGAGCACATGGCGCGGAAAAGAGACCAACGGAGTGCCAGATATGAGTTTGGGCATCTAAAATAGCTCCTCCACCCATGCGTTTGGGGGTGCACGCATGCGACCAAGAAATCCAGGAAATGCCTGCATGCAGGGAATCCTTCTTCCATAACATGAAACGAATAGACTGAGTAAGAGCATTCAGTGTAGTAGCAATCCAGGGCAGCAATGGCAAGAAGTATGTGAGCATTGGCAACATAATTGTCTGGGCTACTTTGAGGCGAATATGGAAGGGCTAGGCCTGAGACTTCCAATACAGAAACTTAGCCAACAGTTTCTGTGAAATCCACTGTAGTAGCTGCTTTGGGGGAACATCAACACCCAAAGGGTACCCAAGATGCCTGACAATGAAGCCACGGGGAATGACCATACCCTACCAGTCCAATGACTGCAAATCCGACTCCGTGTAGCTGAGAATGGCTGATTTCAAAGCATTGATGCGAAGACCGGAAGCCTGACCAAAGAGAGCCTAAACATCTAATGCTTTGCGAAGGTTATCCTTGTCCGCAAGCAAAATCATAAAGTTGTCATCAGCCAAGGATTGACTAATGAAGTGCTGTCCAGAAGGAAGTGACAATCCAGCCAACTGAGTAGAAGCTACCATATGAGATAACATCGAAAGAACTAGATGAGTCGCAAGGGCAAAGAAGAGAGGACTCAAAGGGCACCCCTGTCTGACAGAGCGGGCAAGGACAAATGGCTCGGTAACGCCTCCATTCAGCATGACTCGCGAAGACGCCGGAGCACTGATGGTGTAAATCAGAGGAGACATCCGAGCACCAAAGCCCATAATAGACATAAGTTCTGCAATGAAAGACCAGTCCAAATAATCAAAAGCCTTTTCCAGGTCCAATTGAATCAGTACGACCTCCTGATTAGCATGTTTTGCATAATCGATCGCTAGTTGCACATTTAATACATTGTGCAGAATGTTTCGGCCCTTAATTAATCCATATTGGAGAGGATGCACAATGGCAGGAAGATGCTTATGGAGCCGATTCGCCATTACTTTGGAAAAGATTTTATACATAGAACCCATCAAAGAAATTGGGCGCCAATGTTTCAACATAGACGGCGAAGGAACTTTTGGAAGCAGTTTAATAAGTCCTTCTTTCCAGGAGGAAGGCATGATCCCCCTTTCCCACACCTACTGAAACAGAGCCATCAATGGTTTCGCCAGTTGGGTAGCAAAAACCTCAAAGAACTCATTGGTGAGACCATCCCAACCAGGACTTTTATCCTTGGGCAAGTATAACAGAACATCCATAATCTCCGCCTCACAAATATCTATCTCCATCGTAGCTTGCATGTCCTGCGGAACCTGATTGTGGACCAGATCATAAAAAATTGAACGGGCATGAGTAATTTGGCCTGAAGGGGGAGAAGTGGAACCAAGAAGGTCGATGAAATAATTCCTACACATATTCACAATAGTCTGCGGATCAAGGACCATTTGACCTTCTGCATCCTAGAGTCTAGTCATATTCTCTCGAGCAGGAGAGGCATGGAGAGCTCGAAAGAACTTATGAGTCTGACAAGCACTATCTTGCAAAGTCTCCGTCAGATGTTGCAATTTGGCTTGCTGATAAGATTTCAATTGAAACGCTTTGATAAGATCGGCCACACGCATTGCCAATGACAGTAGAAATTCATCATCTAGAGTGTCCACCAGCAATGAACGAACCAAAGCCAACAGGTCCTCCGCTGCTTGTCAACGCCGGCGACAAAGAGATGCATGATGGATCCCATATTGCCGAGCAACCCGCTGCACATTAGAGAGCAATCATTCAAACGAAGCAGTGCCCTGAGAGGAGAAGTCCAATAAGAATCTATCAATCAATTGCTGCATATAGCCCTGAAAGATTGCATGCTTCAAATAAGACAAGTTGAAATGCAAAGGAAGTCTCTCCAAAAATTGCTTATAAGGTGCAATGGGTTGTGCAAGCAGCTCAAGCTGTAGAGGGAAATGGTCCGACAAGACATATTGCTGCAACACTTTCATTTCGAGCATCTCAGGAAGGAAATCATCATTCTGCATGATGTATATGCGGTCCAACCGCGACCATGTTGTTGCATACTCGGCAGAATGGTAAGTAAACCCTGTAGAAGAAGGGTGTAGCCAAGACCAGAGATCTTGCTTAAGTACGGCAAGAGCCAACTCATGCAACATACGACTTTCCGGCGTGTCCATTACCGAATGCTCCGATGTGGACTACGAGGAATCGACACACATATTGAAATCCCCCATCAAAAAACCCCATCTGCCAAGTGACAAGGAAGTCTGCAAGGTATGCTAAAGCTCCCGGCGAGATAAAGGATCATTCGGAGCATAGAGCCCAAGTAACCATAAGATCTCTCCTTCGAATAAAATTTCAATCACCACAAAGCGGCCATGTACATCATTTTTAATAAGAGCAGGCTGATATTTTTTATGGACAATCATGAGCACACCAGAATAATGCATGGCATGTGTCCCTGCATAGAACAAACGAAAGCCATGGCAATCCACAACTTTTCCTGCTTCTCCGTGACTCTTGTGCTCAACAACACACAAAACATCCCACTGATTCTCATGCAAGACAGTCCACATGGCATGTTGCTTGTGGCGAGAACAACTTCCTCGCACATTCCACGTGGCTATTTTCATGTATATTCAAAAAGAAAATCAGCTAACACGGCAAAAGAGTTCGGACGACCAGATTTGGAGGTAGACGCCATATCCGCTGTCTTGGGGATGGAACGGGGATAACGACGATCCCATGGGGTAATGACGTTACCTCTAGTATCAAAAGCCAGCTTAGCAGGTGGACCCTTTGGACCATCCGAATACACTCTCCTTGTGGGCTGTTGACGGGGAGCAGCGGAAACCATAGCAGGAGCAGGGTGTTCTGAAGACAACATCTCTTTCCTGCGCATATAAGTACGCATGGAATCTTGTGAGGCAGTCAGCACAATATCCACCATGCTAGCAACAGGCTTGTTGCCTTTTCCCCCCGTACATCGACCCAGTCATTGGCACGGGAATCAAAACCCGAAACTTGTTGTTTACCTTTATCCAACACTTTAGATGCCTGGGTGGCATCCTGCGACGAAGCATCACACACCATATCTTCCATGGGCAACGCAACATGCTCAGGTTCTAAAGTGTGGGGCTTCTCTGGGCATTCGGCCATAAAATGCCCAATTTACCACACGAAAAGCAATGTCCTGCAAAGTTGTCCCATTTCAAACGAAAGTATAAAGGATGCATGCCGGAGCAATTAAGACGTAACCACGCAGGCCTTTTCCTAGCAGTGTTCCGAAACATACACAAACGGTTACGATTGACGGCCCTCAGGCTTGGCGGAACCAGAACAGTGCCCACAGTGGCCATGGCATCCTTTAACAGTGGCCAATAGACAGCCGTACAGTTTTCCACTTCAACCCAGATAGGCATTCACGTTGCAGCAGACGCTGAAAATCCGCCATTGGGCGCCATGGCACAACATGGACCAAACGGCAATCTAAGAACAAAGGCAGTTTAGACAGGAGAGCAGCACGGTGCGTCTCAGATTTCAACAGCACCTCAAAAAAGCCTCAGGGCCCAACAAAAATCTCTTCCACACATTCCCCTTGTAACAAACTGTGCAGCCACTCGCGAATACGGGAAAGCTGTGGGATCCGACCGGTGAAGAAGAGAATCACGGCGCGTTCATAGAACACTGAAAAGGAGCGCAAGACATTTTTCGGGTCCACAATGGCATCCAGAACATCTTCAGTTTTGCAGAATCAGAAAAGACTTCCTGATTATGTTGAACATAATCGCCAAGCAGAGTGTTGGGGCAATCTCCAGCAAATGCTCCCAGTCAACCTCCTGAGAGTCCACAGAATCAGAAGCAACCTGAGCATAGGAACGATCCTGATGATCCATTGTCTCTTCCGAAGTATGCTTGGTGCGTTTGCCCGCAGGCTAGAAGTCAAGACCAAGGGACATCTCTTCTGTGCACGGAACCATATCCTCTGGTTCCTCGGTATCAAAATCCGGACCAAGAGCTGCCACCGTTTTGTCTATAAAAGCCAGATCCAGACCAGCCATATTGTATCACTGCGTATGCCGGTCAGAGGCCGAGTGAAGAGCTGCAGTCTCTCTCTCTCTCTCTTTTTCTTTGTACAGATCAATGGGCACTCTGGCCGAGACGCTGTCTCTCTGACAACTGACGGGCGTAGGGTTTCACAGCAGCTGGATGCCTCGGCAGAAAAGGACACGCACAGGCAGGCGGAGCCGCGAACAGCAACACAGACGAAAGCAGCAGGGCGACTGGTGACGTGGCAGCGTGATTGGGCAGAGGACAGGACGGGACAGGCGGCGGGACACGGGACCGAAGGCGGGACACGGGACAGAAGGCGGAACAGGAGACGAAGGCGCTCTGACAGGCGACGAGACACGGGACAGAAGGCGGAACAGGAGATGGCGGCGCTCCGGACTCGGACAGATGAAGGCGAAGGCCCACAGGGCTGAAAGGCGATGACAAGGATTCCCGCTCTCAGCGCAGACTAGTGGCGAGCGACAACTACGCCGTCTGCACTGCAATGAAAGCAGCTGAAGGAGGGCAAAAGAGAGGCGGCGGCAGGTCGCGACCAGGATGTGCCATCGCCCGACTCTCTCTCTCTCTCTCTCTCTCTCTCTCTCTCTCTCTCTCTCTCTCTCTCTCTCTCTCTCTCTCTCTCTCTCTCTCTCTCTCTCTGTCTCTGTCTCTGTGTCAAGCACTTCTCTTCAAACTTTGTGCCACCCACCTTTTCTCATAAACCAAGTGGCAAATTCACTGCTCGAATCTGATCCCCAACCTCCATTAACAATGCTGACCCTCCTCGCCACTGAAATAGATCCACTCTCATTATGAAAGAAATCATCTCTCTCTCTCTCTCTCTCTCTCTCTCTCTCTCTCTCTCTCTCTCTCTCTCTCTCTCTCTCTCTCTCTCTTTTTTATTTTCGTAAAAGGTAATTGTATTAATTACGAAAAAAATACAAGATTACTGGATTACAAGATACATGATAACACAAAGCCATCATGTGAAGAGGTTTTCTCTTTCTCTCTCTCTCTCTCTCTTTTATCTGATTACAAGATACACGAGGGCCCTAGGCCAACGTGTGGGGAAGCCCCGTAGGGATGCACTGAAAAGGTTACACCAATCATGGCAACGACCCAGAGGCAATCGCCATATGCCACGGTTGCAAATCCTCCCGAGGGAGCAAGTCGGAGTGTCGGATGATATCTAGCTGCCAATGCAACAGCCCTTTAAGCCTGGCAATATGTCGGGGTACATTAGAGGCCGAATCAAAGAGAAAAGCATTGCGCGTGGTCCAAATGTGCCAGCAACCCCAATATCTGAAGAAGTGAAATAAGATCTTCTCATGCAACTGTGGCGGTGCGGGATACTTCGGGCGCACAAAAACCCAATCGAAAGGAGTTAGCGAGGACCCCACCACCGCGCGCCAAATGTGCAACAAGAGCGACCAGATATTCTTGGCGAGCGGGCAAGAGAGAAAACGATGTCGGGCCGATTCCGCCGGTGTGGTACAGAAGAAACAATTGCCATTCGAGATGCGACGCTTGGCAAGGGCCGAGGCCAGAGGAAGACCACCAATCATCACCCGCCAAAGAAAAACCTTGCATTTGAAAGGTGTCTTATTTAGCCAGCCCTCCATCAGCGTTTTCTGCCACCATGACAGCGATTTCCGCAGTCCCCAAACAGTATTAGCTTTCTCTCCCAGCCATTGCTGATCTTGAACAAGAAGATGATACACCTGATTAGTAGAGGCCTTTTCCAGACTCAGGCGGCCTGCAAGGTTCCAGTCCTGCCGAGGGCGATCCACAGTCAAGGCAGGAAAGGGTTGCCGACCCTGAAGCTCCGACGAAAGCTGGTCCCATAAATCACGGTATCCACGCGGGATCTTGAAGAGTCGCCGAGCAGTCCGAAATGATACGAGGACATTGCGAGTGGCAAGGGTAGCATCCGCAACCGACGTCACACCTAAACGGGCCATGCGATTAAATCTTGGTCGGAGTTGATGTTTATCTTCCCATGAAAGGAGTCTCGATACTGCCAACAATTCCAGCTGAAAGGAGTTAGTCTGCAAGCGATCCCCTACTGGGTGCCAACGGGCCTTTTGGAGCACCACTTTCCAAGAGCCGACCAAGTGCAGTAACAAAGAGGAAGCGGGACTGGAAATACGAGAGTCAGCATTAAGGACATGCCACCAGGAGGCCCGAAGCCGTGTGTTGCCATGGCGGAGCCCGCTGTCCTCATCTCTCTCTCTCTCTCTCTCCCTTTTTTTTCGTAAAAGGTAATTGTATTAATTACGAAGAAAGTACAAGATTACATGATTACACGAGTACAAGAGGCACGAGGGCCATAGGCCAACGTGTGGGAAATCCCCGGACTAGGGTACTAAAAAGTTACACCAATCATGGCAAGGACCCAGAGGCAATTGCCAAATGCCAGGAATACAAATCCTCCCGAGGGAGCAAGTCAGAGTGCCTGATGAGATCTAGCTGCCAATGCAAGAGCCCTTTAAGCCGTGCAATATGTCGCGGTACATTAGAAGCCGAATCAAAGAGAAAAGCATTTCGGGTGGTCCAAATGTGCCAGCATCCCCAGTATCTGAAAAAATGGAATAAGATCTTCATATGTAACGGTGGTGGTGTGGGATACTTCGGGCGCACAAAAACCCAATCGAAGGGAGTCAGTGAAGACCCCACCACCGCGTGCCAGATTCGTGACAAGAGTGACCAGATATTCTTGGCGAGCGGGCAAGAAAGAAAACGATGTCGGGCCGATTCCGCCGAAGTGGTGCAGAAGAAGCAAGTGCCATTCGAGATTCGACGCTTGGAAAGGGCCGAGGCAAGAGGAAGACCACCAATCATTACTCGCCACAGAAAGACCTTGCATTTGAAAGGTGTCTTGTTCTGCCATCCCTCCATCAGCGTTGCCTGCCACCATCACAGTGATTTCCGCAGGCCCCAAACAGCATTAACTTTCACGCCCAACCATTGGTGATCTTTAATGAGAAGATGATACACCTGATTAGTAGAGGCCTTTTCCAGACTCAACCGGCCTGCAAGGTCCCAGTCCTGCCAAGGGCGATCCATAGCCAGGGCAGGAAAGGGTTGCCTACCCTGAAGTTCCGAGGAAAGCTTCCCCCATAAATCACGGTATCCGCGCGGGATCCTGAAAAGTCTCCTAGCAGTCCGAAATGATGCAAGGACATTGCGAGTGGCAAGGGTAGCATCCGCAATCGAAGTCACACCCAAACGGGCCATGCAGTTAAATCTTGGTCTGAGCTGATGTTTATCTTCCCATGAAAGTAATGTGGATACCGCCAACAATTCCAGCTGAAAAGAATTTGTCTGCACGCGGTCCCCTACAGGATCCCAACGGGCCTTTTGGAGCACCACTTTCCAAGAGCCGACCAAATGCACTAACAAAGAGGAAGAGGGACTGGAGAAACGAGCGTCAGCATTAAGGACATGCCACCATGAGGCTCGAAGCCGTGTGTTACCCTGGCGGAGGCCGCTGTCCTCAAGAAAATAACGGGCTATGATGGTCCACGGGTGATGATCCACACACATGGCACGAAACAGAGACCAACGAAGAGCCAGCATATGAGTTTTTGCATCCAAAATAGCTCCACCACCCATGCGCTTAGGGGTACATGCATGTGACCATGAAATCCAGGAAATGCCTGCCTGCAGTGAATCTTTCTTCCATAGCATGAAACGAATGGGATGAGTAAGAGCCTTCAAAGTACTGGGCGTCCATGGCAGTAATGGCAGGAAATACGTCAGCATTGGTAGCATAATTGTCTGAGCCACTTTGAGGCGGACATGGAACGGCCAGGCTTGGGACTTCCAATACATAAACTTCACGGCCAGTTTGTGTGAAATCCACTCCAGCAGGGCCTTTGGCCGTACATCCACCCCCAATGGGTATCCAAGATGCCTGACAATCGCGCCACGAGAAACCACCTGGCCCTGCCAGCCTAATGACTCTAAATCAGGCTCCGTGCAACTGAGAATGGCTGACTTGAAGGCATTGATGCGAAGACCAGAAGCTTGACCAAAGAGCGTCCAAACATCTAATGCCTTGCGAATGTTATCCCTGTCCGCCTGCAAAATCATAAAGGAGTCATCAGCCAAGGATTGGCTAATGAAGTGCTGCCCCAAAGGAAGAGATAACCCTGCCAGCTGGGCAGAAGCCGCCATGGAGGATAACATTGAAAGGACCGGGTGAGTCGCCAAGGCAAAGAAGAGAGGACTCAAAGGGCAGCCTTGTCTGAGCGAGCGTGCAAGGAGAAATGGCTCTGTGACCCCACCATTAAGCATAACTCTTGAAGAAGCCTCAGTACTAATGGTGTAGATCAATCGGGACATGCGGATCCCAAAGCCCATAGCAGACATAAGCTCTGCAAGGAAAGACCAGTCCACACAGTCAAACGCCTTTTCCAGGTCCAGTTGAATCAAGACCACTTGCTGATTGGAGTGCCTCGCATAATCAATAGCCATTTGCACATTCAAGATATTGTGCAAAATGTTGCGTCCCTTAATGAAACCATATTGGAGGGGGTGCACAAGAGCTGGAAGGTGCTTGTGAAGCCGATTTGCCAGCACTTTGGAAAATATTTTATACATCACGCCCATCAACGAAATTGGTCTCCAGTGTTGCAGCTTTGACGGCGAAGGGACCTTGGGGATCAGTTTGATGAGGCCTTCTTTCCATGAAGAAGGCATGACCCCTGTTTCCCAAACCTGCTGGAACATGACCACCAAAGGCTTTACCAACTGCGTGGCTGAGTGCTCAAAAAATTCATTAGTGAGACCATCCCAACCAGGACTTTTATCCTTAGGCAGGTGCAATAACACATCCATAACCTCCTCTTCGCAAATATCCGCCTCCAAAGAGGCTTGCATATCAAGCGGAACCTGCTGGTGGACCAGCTGATAGAAGACCGAGCGGGCATGCGTAACCTGGCTAGACGGCAAGGATGAAGAACCAAAAAGATCCATAAGATAATTTCTGCACATATTGATAATGGTCTGCGGATCAGTGACCATGCGACCTTCCGAGTCCTGAAGTCGAGTCATATTTTCGCGAGCCGGAGAAGCATGCAAGGCGCGAAAGAACTTATGAGACTGGCAGGCATTATCTTGCAATGTGTCAGTCAAGTTATGCAACTTGGCCTGCTGATAAGATTTCAAGCTAAAGACTTGAATAAGATGGGCCAAACGCCGCTCCAGTGACAGCAGAAAATCATCATCTGGGGAATCCAGGAGCAAGGAACGGACCAAGGCCAATAAGTCCTCTGCTGCAAGTCGACGGCGGCGACAAAGAGAGGCAGTGTGAATCCCATACTGCCGAGCAACCCGCTGCACATTATAGAGCAGGCGTGCAAACGAAGCCAAGCCCTCAGAGGCGAAGTCCAATAAGAACCTCTCAATCAGTTGCTGCATATAATCCTGAAAAATTGGATGCTTCAAATAAGAGGAGTTGAAGCGTAAAGGGAGCTTATCCAGGAACTGCATAAAAGGTGCAACAGATTGTGCCCGCATCTCAAGCTGGAGGGGAAAATGATCCGACAACGCATATTGCTGCAAGACCTTCATCTCCAGCATCTCGGGAAGAAAATCATCCCCCTGCAGGATATACATTCTGTCCAATCGCGACCAAGTGGTTGCATATTGCGCAGAATGAAAAGTAAAACCTGAAACAGAAGGGTGAAGCCACGACCAAAGATCTTGCTTAAGTATGTGCAAAGCAAAGGAGTTCCACACCCGGCTTTCTGGCGTATCCATTACCGAATGCCCTGAGGTGGACTGCGAAGAGTCAACACACATATTGAAATCTCCCATCAAAAACCCTCTGCGGCCAAGTGCCATGGAGCCCTGCAAAGTCAACCATAGATCCCGTCGGGATGTGGGATCATTGGGAGCATAAAGTCCCAGCAGCCATAAAATCTCACCTTCAAATAGGACTTCGATTACCAGAAAGCGGCCGTGCACATCATTTTTAACAAGAACAGGCTGGTATTTCTCATGAACAATCATCAGCACGCCCGAATAATGCTTAGCATGTGTCCCTGCATAAAACAGACGAAATCCACGACAATCCACAACCTTTCCTGCCTCACCATGACTTTTGTGCTCCACTGCACATAATACATCCCACTGATTTTCATGCAAGACAGACCACATGGTATGCTGCTTATGGCGAGAGCAAATGCCTCGCACGTTCCACGTGGCAATCTTCATATATTTTCAAACAAAAGAAGTCAGGAACGAGGCGCCTGTTGCCTCGATTGCATCTTTTCCGCGAGGGCATCCAGGACACCCTCATCCAGAAAATCAGCCAATACTGCAAATGAATTCGGGCGACCTGCTTTAGAGGTAGAAGGGAAATCCACTACCTTGGGAGCAGGGCGGGGATAACGCCTATCCCAAGGAGTAATCACATTGCCTTTCGCATCAAACGCCAGCTTAGCAGGTGGGCCCTTGGGGCCCTCGGAATAGACTTTCCTTGAAGGCGGATTGCGGGGGGCTGACGGGGCCATGGTACGCACAACCTGCTGTGGGGTGACCATGTCTTTCCTGCGCGTGTACGTGCGCACGGAATCCGGGGAAACATGAGGCCCAGGATCTGCCAGGCCTGCGTCCAACTTTTTACCTTTTTTTTGTCGTGCCTCAATCCAATCAGAGCTAGGAGAATCCAAAGCTCGGACCTGTTGTTTACCTTTTTCCATGACAGTAGGGGGCTGAAGGGTCTCCTGTGTCTGGGCATCAAGCACCATGTCATCCTTGGGCTGCACAACCTGCGCCTCCTCAGAAGACAGTTGCCGTTCCGGGCATTCAGCTACAAAATGCCCTAATTTACCACATGAAAAGCAGTGTCCGGCAAAATTGCCCCATTTCAGGCGAAAATGCAAAGGATGCATGCCAGCGCAATTGAGGCGAAGCCACGCAGGCCTTTTCCTGGCCGTATCCCATAACATGCATAGACGGTTTCGGTTCATAGCCCTGAGGCTGGGGGGAACCAGCACTGTGCCCACAACCGCCATCGCGTCTTTCAACAATGGCCAATATACCGCTAGACAATTTTCCACTTCCACCCACACCGGGCATTCGCGTTGAAGCAGACGCTGGAAGTCAGCCATAGGGCGCCATGGTACCACATGGACCAAGCGGCGGTCAAAGAATAGTGGCAACTTGGACAGTAGCTCAGCTCGATGCGATTCGGATTTCAACAGCACCTCATAAAAGCCGCGAGGGCCAAGGAAGATCTCCTCAACATACTCCCCTTGCAATAAGTGGTGCATCCACTGGCGAATATGTGAGAGCACTGGGATCCTGCCGGTGAAAAAAAGTATAACTGCACGGTCATAGAACACCGAGAAGGACCGCAAGACTGATTTTGGGTCCACTGTCGCTTCCAGCACATCATCCGCAGCCGCAGCAGAGAAAGTTTCATTATTATGCTGGACATAATCGCCAAGCAGAGTATTGGCAAAGTCCAGCAAATGCTCCCAGTCTATTTTCTGCGAATCCACAGGTTCAGAGGCAACCTGCGCATAGGAACGGTCCTGAGGACCCATTGGCTCGTCTGAAGTGTGCTTAGAGCGTTTGCCTGCCGGCCGCAGTTCAGAACCCGAAGGCGGCTCCTCCGTGCATGGCACCATATCCTCCGGCTCCTCGGTATCGGAATCAGGGCCAAGGGCTGCCACCGTCCGGTCGAGAAAATCCATATCCAGGCCAGCCATACCGCTGTCTTCTCTCTTTCGCTCGCTCCCTCACTGCAGCAGCAGGATGCACTGTCTACAGTCTCTGCTCTTCAATAATCTGCTGCCTCCTCGGCACAGATTTGTCCTTGTAAAATGTCTATCTGCCTGTCCCTTCCTCTCTCTCTCTCTCTCTCTCGCTCTCTGTCTCTCTCTCTTGCTCGCTCCGCAAGTCCCGCAGACCGGCACAATCAGGGAACCACCTGGCTGCAGCAACAGGACTGCAACGGGGCACCTGTGCAGAACAGGACAGACGCGCGCCGGTGAACCCCTGACGAATAGGGCGTGTGAAGGCAGGCGAGCAGCTGAGGGCACAGATCCAGGTGAGTGTGCAACGTCCGAGGGGAGACGTCAAGCAGAACTCCTTGCAGTGGGCCACAGTCGCACAGCAGAGGGCGAGCGGGTTTGGACCTGATGGCCACGGCAGAGGACGGATGCGACGGAAGGAAAAGAGGCAGGGACGATGCAGACCTGTGAAGTGCGGGTGTCGTCGGCGGGTGGGTCTTCAGGCGCGCGGGCAGGTCGTCAAGCCGTCAGGCGGCAGGCATCAGGCAGGTCGTCAGGCGGCGCGCAGGCAGGTCGTCAGGCAGGTCGTCAAGTCGTCGCGCGGGCAGTCAGGCGTCAGGCGGCAGTCATCAGGCAGGTCGTCAGGCGGCGCGCAGGTCTAGGCGACGACAGGACGGGACACACCGACGGCAGCATCGCGACTCCCCGTAAACTCTTCTCTCTCTCTCTCTCTCTCTCTCTCTCTCTCTCTCTCTCTCTCTCTCTCTCTCTCTCTTTTCGTAAAAGGTAATTGTATTAATTACGAGAAAAGTACAAGTTTACATGATTACAAGATACACGGTGGCTCTACGCCATCGCGTGCAACAACTCTCTCTCTTGCTACAAGAAGTAGACAACTCAAGAGTTACAAAAAGTCATGGCGAAGACGGTGCGGAAATTGCTATATGCCAAGGAAGTAAGTCCTCCTGAGGGAGCAAGTCAGAGAGCCGAATAAGATCTATCTGCCAAAGTAAGAGACCTTTAAGCCTGGCCATGTGTCCCTGAACATTAGAGGCGGAATAAAAAATAAAAGCATTCCGAATGGTCCAGTTATGCCAACAGCCCCAATATCTAAGAAAGTGAAACAAGATCTTCATATGTCGCTGTGTCAGTGTGGGGTATTTGGGCTGCCCAAAAACCCAATCAAACGGGCGTACCGAGAACCCGACCACCGCGCGCTAGACTGCCGACAAGAAGGACCATATTTTCTTAGCCAGAGGGCAAGAAATTATTCGATGACGAGCTGATTCCACACTGGTGGTGCAAAAGAAACAGTTGCCATTGGAGATGCGACGCTTGGAAAGGGCTGAAGCCAGCGGAAGACCACCAATCATTACCCTCCAAAGAAAGACCTTATATTTGAAAGGGGTCTTGTTCAACCAGGCTTCCATCACCATTACCCTCCACCAGGACCGAGATTTACGCAATCCCCATAGAGTATTAGCTTTAGTGACCAGCCATTGATGATCTTTAATCAAAAGATAATACACCTGGTTAGTTGAAGCCTTTTCCAAATTCAGCCGGCCTGCAAGGTCCCAGTCCTGCCAAGGACGATTCGAAGCAAGGGAAGGAAAGGGTTGTCTGTGATGTAGCATCATCAAAAGCTGTCCCCATAAATCCCTGTATCCATGAGGAATCTTGAAAAGTCTCCTGGCTGTACGAAATGCTATCAACACCTTGCAACTGGCCAGGGTGGCATCTGCTACTGAAGTCAAGCCCAAACGTGCCATGCGGTTAAATTTTGGTCTCAGCTCATGTTTCCCTTCCCAAGAAAGTAACCGTGAGACTGCCAACAATTCCAATTGGAAGGAGTTAGTGACCAAACGGTCCTCCGCTGGATGCCACTGAACCTTCTGGAGGACCAATCTCCAGGAACATACCAAATGGGCAAGCAGAGATGATGAAGGACTAGAGAACGGAGCGTCTGCATTAAGAACATGCCACCAAGAACCCCGAATTTGGGTATTACCATGCCGCAGCCCGTGATCCTCAAGAAAATAACGGGCTATAACGACCCACGGGTGATGATCCAAACACATGGCACGAAAAAGAGACCAATGGAGTGCCAGCATATGAGTTTTGGCATCTAAGATAGCTCCACCACCCATGCGTTTCGGGGTACATGCATGCGACCAAGAAATCCATGAAATGCCTGCACGCAAGGAATCCTTCTTCCATAACATCAAACGAATATACTGCGTAAGAGCAGTCAATGCAGAAGTAGTCCAAGGCAGCAATGGCAAGAAATATGTGAGCATTGGTAACATAATTGTCTGAGCCACTTTGAGGCGAACATGGAAGGGCCAGGCCTGTGACTTCCAATACAGAAATTTCGCTGCCAGTTTCTGTGAAATCCACTCCAAGCGATGCTTTGGCGGAACATCAACGCCCAAAGGGTACCCAAGATGCCTGACAATGGAGCCACGAGGAACAACCATTCCCTGCCCAAAGACCAGAGGCCTGAGCAAAGAGAGCCCAAACATCTAGTGCTTTACGAAGATTATCCTTGTCCGCACGCAAAATCATAAAGCTGTCATTAGCCAAGGACTAACCAATGAAGTGCTGTCCAGACGGAAGAGCCAATCCATCCAACTGCGAAGAAGCTGCCAAATGAGATAACATCAAAAGAACTGGATGAGTCGCAAGGGCAAAAAAGAGAGGACTCAAAGGGCAACCCTGTCTCACAGAGCGGGCAAGGACAAAAGGCTGGGTAACACCTCCATTCAGCATGACTCGCGAAGAAGCCTCAGCACTAATGGTGTAAATCAGACGAGACATCCAAGCACCAAAGCCCATAGTAGACATAAGTTGTGCAACGAAAGACCAGTCCAAATAATCAAAAGCCTTTTCCAGGTCCAATTGAATCAGCACCACCTCCTGATTAGAATGCCTTGCATAATCAATAGCCAGTTGCGCATTTAATACATTATGCAGAATGTTGCGGCCCTTAATGAAACCATATTGGAGAGGATGCACCAGGGCAGGAAGATGCTTATGGAGCCGATTCGCCATTAGTTTGGAAAAGATTTTATACATAGAACCCATCAAAGAAATTGGTCGCCAATGTTTCAACATAGACGGCAAAGGAACTTTTGGAAGCAGTTTATAAGTCCTTTCCATGAGGAAGGCATGAACCCCGTTTCCCACACCTGCTAAAACATAGCCGTCAATGGTTTCGCCAATTGGGTAGCAAAGACCTCAAAGAACTCATTGATGAGACCATCCCAGCCAGGACTTTTATCCTTGGGCAAGTGTAACAAAACATCCATAACCTCTGCCTTACAAATGTCTGCCTCCAATGTGGCTTGCATGTCTTGGGGAACTTGATAGCGGACCAGATCATAGAAAACTAAGCGGGCATGGGTAATATGGTCTGAAGGTGGAGAAGTGGAACCAAGAATGTCGAGGAAATAATTCCTACACATATTCACAATAGTCTGCGGATCAAGGATCATTTGACCTTCTGCATCCTAGAGTCTGGTCATATTCTCACGAGCAGAGAGGCATGGAGAGCTCAAAAGAACTTATGCGTCTAGAAAGCACTGTCTTGCAAATTCTCCGTCAGATTTTGCAATTTGGCCTGCTGATAAGATTTCAACTGAAACTCTCTAATAAGAGCAGCCAAACGCATCTCTAGTGACAGCAGAAAAACATCATCTAGAGTGTCCACCTGCAGAGAACGAATCAAAGCCAGTAGGTTCTGCGCTGCCTGTCGACGCCGCTGACAAAGAGAGGCATGATGGATCCCATACTGCCGGGCAACCCGCTACACATTAGAGAGCAATCGTTGAAACGAAGCATTGCCCTCGGAAGAGAAGTCCAATAAGAATTTGTCAATCAATTGCTGTATATAGCCCTGAAAGATTGAATGCTTCAGATAAGACGAGTTGAAACACAAAGGGAGTCTATTCAAAAATTGATTAAAAGGTGCAATGGGTTGTGCAAGCATCTCCAGCTGTAGAGGGAAATGGTCCGACAAGGCATATTGCTACAACACTTTCATTTCGAGCATCCCAGGAAGAAAATCATCTGTCTGCATGATGTACATGCGGTCCAACCACGACCATGTGGTCGCATATTGCGCAGAGTGGAAAGTAAACCCTGTAGAAGAAGGGTGTAGCCAAGACCAAAGGTCTTGTTTAAGAACATCACGAGCCAACACATTCCACACATGACTTTCCAGAGCGTCCATTACTAAATGCTCCAATGTGGACTATGAAGAATCCACGCACATATTAAAATCCCCCATCAAGAAACCCCTTCTGCTGAGTGACAAGGAAGCCCGCAAAGTATTCCAAAGACCCCGGCGGGATAAAGGATCATTTGGAGCATAGAGGCCAAGTAGCCATAAGATCTCTCCTTCAAATACAACTTCAATCACCACAAAACGGCCATGCACATTATTTTTAATAAGAACCAGCTGATATTTTTCATGCACAATCATAAGCACCCCAGAATAATGCATGGCATATGTCCCTGCATAAAACAAACGAAAGCCATGGCAATCCACAACTTTTCTTGCTTCACCGTGACTCTTGTGCTCAACAGCACACAGGACATCCCACTGATTCTCATGCAATATAGTCCACATGGCATGTTGCTTATGGCAAGAATAAATGCCCCACACATTCCACGTGGTTATCTTCATGTGTGTTCAAAAGGAAAATCAAGTACGAGGCACAACTTGCCGCGATTTAACCTTTTTTGCTAGCATGTCAAGGACTCCCTCATCCAAAAAATCAGCTAACACAGCAAAAGAGTTCTGACGGCCAAATTGGAGGTGGACGGTATATCTACTGTCTTGGGGATGGAACGGGGATAACGACGATCCCACGCGATAATCACATTGCCTCTAGTATCAAAAGCCAATTTAGCAGGTGGACCCTTTGGACCGTCCATATATGCTTTCCTGGTAGGCTGATGACAGGGATCCAAGGAAGCCATAGCGGGAGCATTGTACTCTGAAGACAACATTTCTTTCCTACGCATATAAGTGCGCATGGAATCTTGTGGGGCAGTAGGCACAGTATCCACCATGCCAACATCAAACCTTTAAACTTTTTTTATACGTACATCAACCCATTCATTGCCACGGGAATCCAAACCCGAAACCTGTTGTTTACCTTTGTCCAGAACTCTAGGAGGCTGGGTTGCATCCTGCAACGGAGCATCAAGCACCATATCATCCATGGGCAGCACGACATGCTCAGTATCTGAAGTCAGTGGCTTCTCTCGACATTCAGCCATAAAATGCCCCAATTTCCCACACGAAAAGCAGTGCCCTGCAAAGTTACCCCATTTCAATTGAAAGTGCAAAGGATGCATGCCTGAGCAATTAAGACGTAACCACGCAAGCCTTTTCCTAGCAATGTCCCATAACATACATAAACAGTTACGATTCATGGCCCTGAGGCTCGGGGGGACCAGAACAGTGTCCACCATGGCCATGGCATCCTTTAACAGGGGCCAATAGACCACCGGGCAATTTTCCACTTCAACCCACACTGGACACTCACGTTGAAGCAGGCGCTGAAAATCTGCCATTGGGCGCCATGGCACAACATGGACCAACTGGCGATCAAAGAACAATGGCAATTTGAACAGGAGATCAGCACGATGCTTCTCAAATTTCAACAGCACCTCATAAAAACCTCTGGGCCCAACAAAAATCTCTTCAATACACTCTCCTTGTAACAGACTGTGCAGCCACTGACGGATACGGGAAAGCACTGGGATCCTGCCAGTGAAGAAGAGTATAATAGGGCGTTCATAAAACACTGAAAATGAGCGCAATACATGTTTTGGGTCCACAGTGGCTTCAAGAACATCTTCAGTTCCAGAGTCATAAAACGCTTCCTGATTATGTTGCACATAATCGCCAAGCAGAGTGTTGGCAAACTCCAAGAGATACTCCCAATCAACATCCTGAGAGTCCACAGAATCCGAGGCAACCTGCGCATAAGAATGATCCTGATGATCCATTGTCTCATCCGACGTATGCTTGGTGAGTTTGCCCGCAGGCTGGAAGTCAGGACCAGGGGACATCTCCTCTGTGCAAGGAACCATATCTTCGAGTTCCTCTGTATCGGAATCCGGGCCAAGAGCTGCCACCGTTTGGTCTATAAAAGCCATATCCAGACCCGCCATGCTGTATCACTACGTGTACCGGTCAGCGATTGAACGAGGAGCTCACAGGAATCCACGCCCCGCCAGCCCCCGTCCCCGCAGAAGACACTGGTCAAAGATACAAGGGATACTACGCTGCCATCAGAGGGCCCTGCCCCCCGCTTTAGCCTCTCCATGCTGGACGGACCCATGCGGGACATCTTAGGATGAACACCCCAGGAGCAGTTCCACACCGCACTGGGAGTACCTCTAGATTGTATCTAGTCCAGATATCATTTTTGTACCTACTCAATTTAGTTCAACATAGCATAAATGTTAGCTTCACTGGGACTTTTGAAATCTCCCAAACATTTGTATGCAACATTTTGGTCTCATGGGCCAACTTGGCCTCTCTCTCTCTCTCTCTCTCTCTCTCTCTCTCTCTCTCTCTCTCTCTCTCTCTCTCTCTCTCTCTCTCTCTCTCTCTCTCTCTCTTTCTCACTGCTCTATCTCTCTCTCTCTCTTTGTACAGATCAGTGGGTACGCTCTCCGGGACGCTGCCTCTCTGACGATGGTCAGGTTTAGGGTTTACAGGAGCTGGCTCCTCTGCAGGAAAGGACAAGCACACGCAGGTCGTCACGTTTAGGGTTTACAGGAGCTGGGCGCCTATGGAGGAACGGACAAGCACACGTAGACGGGGCCTCGAACAGCAGCACAAGCGACGGAGACGGGGCGGCTGCAGACGTGGCAGCACGACAGGCAGTAGACAGGGCGGGACGGAGGGCGCGACAGGCAGCAGACAGGGCGACACTCAGGGGCGAGACGTAAGAGATGCGGGGCCACGTGACGGAAGGACGACAGCAAGGACCCCCGCGCCCAAGACAGGCGACGGACGAGCTCACCTGACGAAGGGCAAACGGCAACAACCACGATCTGTCTCTCTCTCTCTCTCTCTCTCTCTCTCTCTCTCTCTCTCTCTCTCTCTCTCTCTCTCTCTCTCTCTCTCTCTCTCTCTCTCTCTCTCTCTCTCTCTCTCTCTCTCTCTCTCTCTCTCTCTCTCTCTCTCTCTCTCTCTCTCTCTCTCTCTCTCTATCTAATGGCTTCACATGTTGAAATAACAAGAAAGAGTCAAGCACAGTGGACAATTTGATTGGATCACCCAACTTGCTACCTGACATAAAAAGCTTTGAAATCTTAGACAGACCAATTGGATTAGCAGCAGACCATGCTATTCTAGCTTTCACAATGCAATATGGGCATATACATGAAGCACAGCCACACATACCAAAATTACAACGCTATGATTTTGTGGAAGCGACCTCACACATATACAGCACTACTGTGCGAGATGCATTGAGGGAGCTAGACACACAGGCCTCTCTGGATGAGTTCATAGGACAGTTGGCCAAGATAATACACACTTCAGCAGCATACGCTTTCCCACACACTACACCGTCAGATAAACCTCCACGAGGTAATGCCCCACAAAATGGCTAGTATGATGATGAGTGTAGAGAGACACGAGCACATTTTCAGCGAGAGATGGCACTTGGCATATGTACACATAAGCATGCTCGAACATTCTTCAGACGGTTGGTACGCAAAAAGAAGCGAGAATACCTTAGCAGACTAGAAAGAGAAATGTATTCCATGTTCTTGGGACAGAACAGCAAGAGAGGATGGAAAAAGATGCATGAGAACCAGCCACCCCTACAAATTACTAGACCGGATGATTGGCATGGATATGCTTGCACACTCTATGATGTTCCTGGCCAAGAGCCTATGCCACTCCCCTCGACCTCAAGACCAGCAAATTGCAGATTTTTCACAGAAAAAAAAGTGAGGAATGCCATATGGAAACTGAAAAATGGAAAAGCCCAAGATCATGATGGTTTAGTGGCTGAACACTTCATGCATACCTGTGATATTTTGGCACCAACGCTGGCTCACATCTTTAATAGGGCAGTTTGTGAGGGATTTCCAACCTGTTGGTCAGACCATATTATTGTGCCGCTCTTTAAGAGTGGAGACCCCACGCTACCTAGTAACTACCGAACTATCATGATTGGACACATGCTGGCCAAGATATACAGCTCTATCGTGGAACAAGTATTGAGTAAATGGGCCGAGATGCATGGCCTGAGATCAAAAGGCCAGGCTGGCTTCAGGAGGGGATATACAACTCTAGACCATATCTTTACATTGAGGGCAATCATCGAAGAAGGCAAGGCATTCAAGAAAAAGATCTATTGCTGTTTTGTGGACTTTCGCAAGGCCTTTGACACAGTGCCACGTGCTAGACTCATGAGAAGCATGCAAAACATTGATGTGCCTGTAGAGATACAGTGGAGTATCTATGCCTTGTATGAGACAGTGACGGGTAGAGTACAAACACCTGAGGGCATCTCAGATACAGTCAATAGCACCATTGGGGTGAAACAAGGCTGTCCACTTTCACCGACACTATTTGGGCTGTATATAGATGAAATTTCAGAATACGTGGATAGGACTGGTGGGGCCAGAGCCAACCTAGCTGGAGTGGTGATACCATTACTGCTTTATGCCGATGATATTGTACTTATATCTGACTAACCTGAGGGACTAAATAGACACTTGGATGCATTATCAGCTTTTTGTAGAGATAGAGATCTTAAGGTGAACCTTGGGAAAACTAAAGTTATGGTATTTAACACTTCAGCTGCTTGGGTGACAAGAGCTGAGCACCAGTTTACTTTTGATGGAGAGCCAATGGAGATGGTTAGGCAGTATGTCTATTTTGGGGTCACATTGAAGGGACCACAATTCTCTTGGAGAGAGACATTAGAGGCTCGTTTGGCAAAAGCATATGCAGCCTTAGGTGCATTGGAGAGGCAATGTGCTCACAAACAATTTCATGAGCCGCGGCACCAAACTGTGGCTTTTTGACACCCTGGTTACACCCACACTTCTATATGGGGCAGCTATTTGGGGTCCGAGTCTCTTTCACACAAGGAGACAGCCTTTGGGAGACCAGGATGGACCAGAGAAGGAATACTATGATGGGTGGGAGCATATGGAAAGACCACTGGTCATGATGATCTCACGTATGATACGAGCGAAGAGCTCGACCCCACATGAGATTATCAGAGTTGAGTTGGGAGCATCACCCATGGTGGCTGAGACCTTGGTCCAGGCAGTGACTTTCATACATAGACTATGGGAGCTCCCCCAAGATAGATACCCACGGCTAGCCCTGGCCTCTTCTAGACAACTAGCAGCAGATGGTGACAGACATTGTTGGTATGCTCAGATGAGTACATGGATGAGTCTACATGGGCTGCAGATTGACAGACTACCCCCCTTTGACTATAGCCTGGATTGCCCTACACTTGACCTAAGCCGATCAAAGCTAAACCATGTGATCAGAGCAGACATACTAAAGTTAGATACGGAGAAGACCTGGATCCGACCCCCCTCCCCCCATGGCACGAGGATGGCACACTACCAGACCCACTTCCTTCAGGTATTTGAGGATGGTTTCATCACCCGACCCAATTACATGGACACACAGCTGCCTCATGGACTACGCACAGTTATTGGTCAGATCCGCACCTCATCCCACCACCTGAGGATTGAGACAGGCAGATGGGAGGGTATACAGACAGAAGAACGCATATGCCCACTATGCGACAGAAAGCCAGAGACAGAGGAACACTACATCTGCCGACGCACTGTATACTATGTATGACATACGAGGTAGATACCACTGTCTGTTCCAAGAGGGTTTTGGACCCCTGAGATGGATCATGCAGTTTGAGGATCAGAGATGCTTGGGATTCTTCCTCTTGGAGCTCCAGAGGCGCAGAGCAACAATTCTACGGAGTAGGAGACCCCCACAACTCGGCTCACATAGACAGAGAGCAGTCACTAACTTTTTCACTGATACACGATAGAGTATGGCAGATACCACTACTACTGCCACACAGCCTACAGGAGTACATCATCATTGGACCTCATCTTCTGTTGGTGTCCCTTTGGATAGAGCAGTGGCACTTAGCTGGTCTAGGCGCCCACGTCCACCCGGACGAAGGCCTAGACATCCACACCACAAAAAAATTAAAGCCATCATTGAGTGCCACAGGAGACGGATGCCAAGACACCTCAGCCATGCAGAGATGCACCTCCTTAGAGAACAAACATATCATTGATGGAGAGTTTTCCTTTCTCTACTCTCACTTTCAGATCACTGACATGTTTCCCTTTTATAGGACACTATTTCTTTTTCTTTTTTTTTTCAGTCTTATAGGCATGTTTTTCATCTTTTTCTCGTTCCAAATGAGAAACACACCATCATTGTATGTATTGCTTTGGTCTCATAGGCCACATTGGCCTTTTAGAGACGTTAATATACTCTCTCTCTCTCTCTCTCTCTCTCTCTCTCCGCTACTTAGCTACGCATATCAACCCATTCTTGGATTATGGGAAAGCTTCCCTCCATGCCTTCTTTGCATTCTGATTCTCTCTCTCTCTCTCTCTCTCTCTCTCTCTCTCTCTCTCTCTCTCTCTCTCTCTCTCGTGAGGACCTGACTCGACGTACCTGGCGTGATGTCACACCTGTCGTGAGGACCTGACGCGACGTACTTGGCGTGATGTTAGACTTGTCGTGGTGTCAAACCTGTCAGGAGGGACCGGTCGTGATGCTAGACCTGTTGTGAGATAATATTCCTCTGACGTGAGGCAGACCTATCGTGCGGCAAACACCTCTTTGGCGTGAGGTGGACCTGTCGTGAGCAGGAATGTACCTGGCATGAGATAGACCTGTCGTTAGCACTATAGTGATGCAGAGATGTACTGAATGCATTGATGCAGGCATACTGTATGCAGTAATGTACTGACACAGCAATGTACTGACACAGACCCAGATGCTAATGTACTGAGATTGCAGATGTAATTAGATTGATATGACATGAATGTACTTAGAATGACATGAATGCAGACCTGGGTGAATGTATTGATGTACTGGCTTGTGGACTAGGCAATGATGCATTGACTTTGATTTTGATCATGTCCTGGAGTATGCAATAATGCAGAGACTGGGGCTGCAATTTGTATTTCTGTAGTGACTGTAAACAGTGTGAAGGCATTTCGTAAAAGATTACTTGGCTTGCAAAAATTTAGTGAGGGTTTAGGGAAACCCTGGAAATTTGCAGGAATCATAGAAATTGCTCTGATTTGACAGTACAAAGTACAAAAGCTGAGTGGCTTTGCACACAGTGTGTGAGAGATGGATAATGTAGACAAATGCAAGCATCAAACAGTGGAAAATGAATATCTAGGAGACGAATCTGATCAAGAACTAGCACAACTGTCCATGAAAGCAATGTTCAACACCCCTTCTAAGAACACATGGTACAAGACATATGGCCGTAGGGTCCGTGAATCATGGAAAGACCTCACGCACCATGAATGAAAAGAAATACGAAGAAATTCATCTCATGATTCGCTCTGAACTACGAATTATGAGACAAGAATCGGAGAAAGAAATACAAGAGCAGGTCAAAGCCGAACTGATAGTAAATCAGAGGGCAAAAATAAAAGACATGCAGATAAAGATTAAGAATGACTTACAAGCACAAATGCTGTCCGAAATGCAATAGCTGAAAACTGAAATGCTAAAAGTGGTAGATGCCTACAAATCTGAAATCTTAGAATTGGGGGAAGAATTGAATACATTTAAGAAAAAAGAAATGAACGTGCAAGAAGAACTACAAAAAGAGAAAGAGGCTTTGAAGGCATGTCAACGGGAGGTTCACTCATGGGCAGAAGTGGCAAAGACAACACAAAAGCAGATAGAAGAAGCCAACCCATGGATTGAGGTAGTAAAAAAAAATAAGGGAACATCAATGAACAAGACTAACGTAATGAATGGTACCTTGGAAGAAGATGCTAGGAGATAGGCTTCGGTTTTAATGTATGAGTAGTAGGATGGGAGGAGAAGAGCAGCCCACAGGAAGATGCTAAGACACTTGCTAACAAAATTCGGGCTTCAAACATACCTATCATCATTGCTTGGAGAGTGGGGAAAGAGGACTCTAAGTCCAAGGCTCTAATTCTTCACTTTGGGGACATAAAGAAAAAAAAGGCTTTCCTCTCCAAGAGGAGAGCCCTCAAGGGTGAGAAGATTTATTTGGATGAGGACCTTACCCCAGCACAAATAGTGCATCACAAAGAACACATACCCAAGGTATTGGAGGCTCGCAAGGAGGGAAAGTGGGCTGTTTATAGGGATGGACGAGTCATCATCACTGACGAAAGGACTTCATGACGGTACGAGGCCTATGAGACACTTCGGATGCCAATATGGAATCGTGATGGAGCCCTACGCGTGGATGCTAGTTACTTTGAAGATAGTTTCCGAAACATAGATATAGCAATGTACACAGAAACATACCAATGTACAGGTAGCCGACTACCATACGAGTGGGGATATAGGTGGGAAAGTGCATTTCATCCATTTAGCTAGAAAACCAGGAAGCACTAGGGGTTCTGGAGATGTGGCCATACTATACTGGGAAGACCTCAAAGAGAGAGTGCAAGTAGTGAAAAGAGATGATGATGCACGATATTTATGGATTAGGATACATGCAGGAAGACCATAGGATATATTCATCGCAATATGCTACTTTCCTCCTGCAAATGCTACCTATGCCACGTGAGATGGATCTCCCTTTGATGTACTTTATGAGGATATCATGAGATATGCTAGCATTGGGGACATATTATTAGTAGGAGATTTCAATACATGCATTAGAGATAGACAGAGTGACTTTTATATGCATGATAATGCCATGTTCAAAGAGATCAACATAGATGAAATAGGCTTACGCAGAAGAGCCTAGGATAAAGAAGTGAGTATCTATGGGACACACCTATTGACTTTGGGAAGTGCACATAGACTAGCCATCTTTAATGGTCTGCCACAATGGCCAGGATCTGACAATTTGACATGTTGGAATCACAAAGGAGGGGCAAGTACTGTGAACTACTTGATAGGCTCACCAACATTGATACCAGACATCCAAAACCTTAAGATATCTAAGAGACCAATTGGCATAGCAACAGATCATGCTATTTTGACATTCATGCTCTCTTGTGTACATATGAAACATGAAACACCATGCCTCCCTAAACATCCCAAATACTACTTTACAGAAGACACCTCACACATCTACAATGGTTCTCTGCAACCAGTTTACATACATTGGACTTAAGTAGATCGTTGGAAGAATGTACAACTGATTTAGCAGAGGCCATACATGGATCAACCATAAATGTATTCCCACACACTTTGCCCTGATGTAGACCCACACGATCTACTGCTCCCCAAAATAGTTGGTATGATGATGAGTGTGTAGTCACTCGAGCTCGCTTACAGAGAGAAGTGAAGCTAGGCACTCTGACACATCGCCAAGAAAAGGCGTTCTTCAAACACCTTGTGCGGAAGAAGAAATGAAACTACTTAACGAAAGCAGAAGCAGAGATATATCAGCTATTTTTGGGGCAGGATAGCAAGAGCGCATGGAAGATGTTTCATGAAAGACAATCCCCCCCATACACATTACATCACCAGATGCTTGGCTTGACTATGGGAGACAGCTATATTACCTACCAGGACAGCCACCTATGTAGCCCCCACAAGCTTGTAGGCCAACACTGTGGTCTTTCTTCACATGGAAAATGGTTAGGGATGCAATTTATAGATTACAAAATGGGAGGGCACAAGATGAGGATGGACTAGTAGTAGAACATTTCTCACATGCTTGTGACATATTAGCACCCATATTAGCACATATGTTCAATAGAGCAGTATGTGAAGGTTTCCCTATGAGTTGGTCTGACAATACTATAATTCCGCTATTAAAAAGTGGTGACCCCCTGATTCCTAGCAACTACAGGACTATCATGATTGGTCATACTTTGGCCAAGATATATGGATCTATATTGGAGCATGAACTTAGTGTGTGGGCTGAAATGCAAGGCAAGAGAGCAGAAGGATAGACGAGGATATACCACACTGGACCATATCCTCACACTTAGAGCCATTATTGAGGAGGGTCGAGCCCAAGACAAGAGGATCTATTGTTGCTTTGTAGACTTTCGCAAAGCTTTTGATGCAGTGCCTCGTAAACGCATCATGCAAAGATTGCATGACATTGGAGTACCAGAGGGTGTACGATGGGGTGTCTAGGCATTATATGAGGTAGTGACAGGTCATGTACGAGCACCTGGGGGGCTATCATAGAGGATTGACAGTACCATAGGAGTGAAACAAGGATGTCCACTTTCACCCACATTGTTTGGTCTATACATAGATGAAGTGTTTGATTCCATAGACCAAGGAGGAGGAGCTGGAGCTAGCCTGGCAGGGGTACTGATACCGATATTACTATATGCAAATGATATTGTTCTCATTTTAGATTCACCGAAGAGATTGCAGTGCCATCTAGATGCTTTGCACATCTTTTGTAGAGATAAAGACCTCACAGTGAACCTTGGAAAGACCAAAACTATGGTTTTCAATACTTCAGCAGCATGGGTGACTAGATCTATATACTAGTTCACATTTGGGGAGACATACTAGAGCATGTGAGGGAATATGTCTATTTGGGAGTCACCTTCTCTAGCCCACATTTTTCGTTGAGAGGGGCATCAGAGGCATATCTGGCACGTGGATACGCAGCACTAGGGGCACTCGAGAGTCAATGTGCTCAAATATAGTTCTAGGAGCCCCGCACCAAACTCTAGTTGTTTGACACCCTAGTCACACCTACATTACTATATGGAGCAGAGGTATGGGGTTGCAACTTGTACCACAGGCGTCTTAGCCCACTCACTGATCGGATTGGAGTAGAGAGGAATTATTATGATGGTTGGGATAGCATGGAAAGGCCATTGATCATGGTGATAGCACACATGATTAGGAATAAGACCTCCACCCCACATCCCATTGTCAAAGCAGAGCTAGGGGCAACGCCCATAGTTACAGAGGCACTCTTTAGGGTAGTGACCTTTTGGCACACACTATGGGAACTTCCACGCCATAGATACTCTAGATTGGCACTAACCTCATCTAGACAACTAGCAGCAAGACGCGAGAACTATTGGTTTTCACTGATGGCTATTTGGATGAGCCTACATGGTTTGGATATTGATGGTCTTCCACTTTGGATTATAGCCTTGACTGCCCTACACTTTCTCTCAGCCGATCAGAGCTGAACCAAGTGATCAGAGCTTATATCTTGAGGATTGAGACAGCAAGGACATTGATCCACCCACCACTCCCTCTAGGATCAAGGATGGAGTTCTATAGGAGTCATTTCTTGTGTCTCTCTGATGATGGTTTCACTATTCGGCCAGCATATATGGACACGCATCTCTCCCCTAGTGAACGGGTTGCTATCGGATAGATTCGCACCTCCTCACATAGGCTTCAGATGGAGACAGGCAGATGGACAAAAACCCTAGCAGAGTTAGAGCTGACCCATTTTTCCAAGCATAAGGTCTCTAGTGCCTCTTGGCATTGATTCTCTGCTGCTTGCCTTGTTGAAAATGTGTGGCTGGGTGTGAGTTGGGGAGGCAGAGCTGAGAATCACAGGTGACCTAGCAGATGCACATACATGTTTACGGGCAGCAGGAAAGGACAACTCACTCTCCAATTGAAGGCCCACGAGGGGCATGGGTTGGTGGTATGGGATGCCAGTTCTTGAAGCTTGTAAGCATAGGCCTAAAGGTAGAGTTGCTTCTTTGTCAAGGAAACTAGAAGAGCTTATGTTACCCACACATTGAGCATGAAATATTTACAAGATTTTGGTGATGAGGATGGGTATATAAGGTCCTTCCTTCAAGCATAAAGGCAGTATGGGTTGGGTATTTACTTCAGACATATAAAAGTCATCAGATGTTTATTTGAACCTTTTCAAACCCATCCATTGCTGAATACAGAGAATGAGTTGATACTAAGTAGCACTTCCCTCTTGTGGTATTTCTGCCAGCATGGTATCATCCCACATCCATTGACAGTTGAGAATGCAAATCATTCAGTTGTACAATCAGGAGGATGGTGGTAACCCTATCCTGTTGATATGAGAACATATCCTAGGAAAAAACATGCAGTATCATTTATACTCTAGAAACTACATTGAAAACTCCATGATAAAGATAATAACTACCTACCAGGAAGATGTCCCATGTAATAACACAAACTTGATAACAATTCTTTTTGCAATTTTACACCACTCTCCAAAAGCCTGTAGAGAAAAAAAATATGTATATATCAACTCTGGGAATGATGCATATGATTTAATCACGAAAACACTTTTAAAAAACTCAAACACGTACAGTATTTTGTGTCATAGCTGCATCAAAGCAGCAACTGAAAGGTTTCTTTGTAAAAGAAGACAATCTTCATCACACAAGAAATTAAGTATGGCTTTTGTTGTACTGAAAGATGTAAAGAAGCTTCTTTTTTTGCTTGTCTTATGTTTGCCCATAGAGAATTCAGTTTCATGTGCTACATTCCTAGGGTCTCAAGGTTCTTGAAGCAATTGTGCTTCACAATGGTAGTTGAAACCTTTAATAGAACTTACTAAGACCAAGGACTCAAAGATATGGAGATGAGATCTTGTGAGAAGGCCATTGAATTTATATGTTGGTGACAATCAAGAGCATGAGTCAGTGTAGCTTTCTAGCATTATGGCCAAATAATAAAGTAAAGATAGAGAGATAAGAGAAGCCAGACCACCCTGCCTATGAAGAATATATTTAAGAGTAATGTTGTGGAGGTAAGATAGACGAAAAAAGATGCAATGATGAAAAAGCATGCAACCAATCACCCTGAAAATCACATAGAAAACGTTCTTCTAGTTTGCAAGAACTGAATGATATCTCAGTATGAAGTCATATGCTTAAACAAGCTCCCTAGCCATGAGAATACCTAAACCAAAGAAGAGGCAGCACTAAACCTAGGTGGTTTTCAAGACTGTCTGAACCACCTAAATGGTTTGACAAAACTCAATTGCCATTACAACATGGAAATGTTTCATGAGCTTGCTAATAATCAGTAAGCTCATATTTTCTACGAGTTTTTGGTTTTTGAAATAGGAGGCTGGATGGCTTACTAAACAATTTTTTAAGCCAACATGAAGTGATTATTGTAACATAAATGGCAGTGAGATTTGAATGCCTATATCTAAAGGTTTTGGGATACCTCTTCAACTCTACAAAACAAATGTTATACAGACAAATGTAACAAACAGAACTCTATGGGAGCTAAGGAAAAAATCACTTCCGAGTTGGAGTGTGGACAAATAATATCATTAGCCTGGAACTGTTATCAATCCCAAAGTTGAAGAGTTATCCAAAGAAAGGGCACCAAAAACTGAAAATTAATCGAAGAAAATGCAAGATCTTGGACCTATCCAAGGTGGCCAAATTAAAACTTCATAGTCTCTGTGCAAGTTGGGGGATCATATTTACAGCAAAAATCACAATTGAAGAATCACAAAATCATCATTCTAGATCTAAGAAAAATATTTTGAAGTACATTGTGCCATTTATGATTTATTTGTGTATCTTCTGGACACCTGCTCACCATCCATTAGAGTATGTGTGCCTGCCATCCATGCATGTGTGCATGTGCATGCATGTTTGGCTTGTCTTGTAGGGGTGTGTGTGTGTGGGGGGTTTGTCTTGTTTCGAAGTGGCACATGCTCAAAGAGGCATGACTCGCTTTCATGTGGCCAGATTTCAACTTCACTGTGAGCTGCAAGCATACTGACCATCTAAAGGCATGTTTTGTTCATTATATGGATTGGAGCAATTTTGAATGAGAAAAGTCATGCAATGGCATTTTGAGATGGGAAACCCCAGCCAGATGCAGAGTATTTTAGAAAGAATGACTAATGTCATTCAAGCTTTCAATGACTCCAGATCTAGTGCAATGTATGCATAGCTAGATCATTGAATAGCAGGTGTCACAGAACAAATCATATGAGATTGTCATTTTTTCAATCTAATGGAAGATTGAAGTGACATGCCAATACCATATTGTTGTTTTCTCATTTCAAGCAAAAGAAATTCTATTAAAATTAAAAACACTCTCACCAGTAGTCATCACTAAGGCCAAAATTGAGGTATAAAATACCAAATGCATAAGAGAATATAAGAACATGGAGTAGACTTGTTACATCCCAGATCGTGCTGCATTTTATGCTAACAAGAATCATACTCTTTGAGAGGTCTAGGAGGGCATGCGGGTTTACCTTAAATTCCCAAAGGACTCCAATTCCATAAACTACTAGCAAGTGATGTAAGTTATTTTCCAGGTATTGAGGACCTTTCCAAATTACCAAGATAAGCAGCATGTCTTAACAGCCAGATTTACCTCCAGACATCCAAGTCCACCCAATGATCCACGTGAGTTGTTTGAAAGAACAGTTGGGGCAAGGTGAACTGATCATCCCAATTGAGGAAGTCTTGCTACAAGAAGATATTGTTAGTTACCTTCCACTAGAACCTAAATCGGTTCTTCAATATAGGACTAAATGACCTCATCAGATCGTTTATCTTAAGTATTTAGTCAAGTGGAAGAGCCACTTGCAAATGGCGAAAACTTGGCAGTCAGTACATTCATTGAAAAGTTACTTTCCCAACTTCATCCTTCAGAATATTGTTGAGAAAAGAAATCATTCATAAAGGGGAAGCACGACATCCTTAGACACCCAAATGGACACTAGCAATATTAGTCATAGTGGTCATAAAGTGACCTCGTGTGAATGCACTAGGGAAACTTTAGGGTGTTATGGCACTTGAGCCATATGTATATGACTCAAAGCCCTATTGTGCACATCATTGTGTGATCACCACTCTTGAACTCTTTGCTTGTAGGCCACTGAATCCGCACACTCAGACATTCTGGACAAATGGTATGGGACACCAACCATTAGGACATGGTCATACCTCAATATGTTGCTAGCTCCTAGGCTGGAGGGTGAGCTTGTTTGACTCTATGCCTAGGAACTGAGTCTGATGTACATTTCCTTTATGCTCTTTGTCGTGTGTACGACTTGTGCTTTGTCTCTTGTGCAAGTTGGATCCTAGGGGGATGTTTCAAGACAAAACAATGCACAGAACACAAACACAGAAATAAGATAAACTCAGAAGAAAATGAATGAATGTGTATAAGATGCTCAAAGGTAGAGCTGTCCAACAATCAATGAATCTCGTGGGAGTGGGTTGAGGGAGTAGTCAAAGAGTAATGTCCACTAGAGGCAAATCTTGAGTGTTGTAGCCATCAATTGGAGTGTATAAAGGCTGATGGAGACCACCAAGATCAGGGCAGCAACAGTGTGAGCAGATATGCAGCAAAAAAGCAATTGCACCTACACCTCTCTAATCATAGCGGCTGTTATGGGAACACTAGAGTGTGCTTGAGAGACTAGACTAGATGCAAGATTTGTTACAAGAATTCTGATTACAAGATAATCCCACATAGGGGCACAAGGTACGATAACTTAACAAGATACGGAAAATCCCACAACCCAGGACCATAGGTATAGACAACAAGACTCGATAGGATATGAAGGATCCCACAACCTGAGACCATAGGTATGGATACAAGATATCAAAATTACAAGATCTCCCTTGACGGGGATGAACAAGATACAAGACAATACTAGACAAGATCTCGTACTACAAGATTACAAGGTGACGAGACAACAAGAGTATAATGGAAGAAAAGACAAGACTAGATACCATGACTAGACAAGAACTAGAACTAGAACTCAAAGTTACTTACTTGGAGGTCTTAACTCCTTGAGCTCCCAAGACTGGCATTGGCAAGACTGAGGAGCTTTATGGCAAGCCCCTCCTTTTATAGGTGTTGGAGAGCTGCTAAAGATGTTCTAGAATGTTCCATGATGACATCATCGATGATGCAAGTGATAACATGGCAAAAGATTCTATGATGACATGGCAAGGGTGAGTTCGCATGGTTGGCTCGAGGATGTCTTGTTAAGGGCGTTCTCATGGGGTGTGGATTCATATAGCATGAGCAAGAATTAATCCGTACACTTCATCATGGCATGTCCGTAAGAACGGCAGTAGGGATTGGCAGGTCTAGAGTTGGAGAGTGTCGTGGAGTGTCTGGCACAAGAAGTGCTTGGTGGCTAGTGACACTTGGTAGTAGATCCCGCAAGGCCTGGTGAAGACAAGGCAGTAGTCGGAGGAGTAATGATAGCTGCAAGGTGTAGAGGGTTGATGGCTAGAACCTACAAAAAGGGATGGAGCAAGTAGGTTAAACAACCTCCCATTTATCGATGTGGATCCTCCCAAAATTTGAGTGTTTGCTTATGGGACATAGAAACTTTGATAATTTTTTAATTTTGGGCTATTTCAACGAGCTAAGGAAAATTTAATATGTAATGCATATTTTTTAGCTTCACACCCAAAATTGGAACTAGAAAAAGGACTACAAGTATTGCTCACTCTATGTTTTACGAGACGCCCCACCCCAAAACAACCAAGGCATCGGACAATAGGTGCATGTTGGTTGCGCAATGACCTACCAACACTACAAAGGCAATGGTTATCTTATCTTGAGAGTCCAAAGGGTGACCTCATAGAGGCCAAGGGTAGGGTACTCACCGGTCTACTAGGACCTACAAAGGCGATGTCAAACCACTTTGAACTTTCTTTCTTTTTTTTTTTGGGGGGGGGGGGGGGGATAATGAAGTAACTACGCCCATGGGGAAAAATAAAGGGTTGGTCAAATTCAACATCACAAAACAAAAGACCATCCCAACCACCTGTCCAACATATCAATGTGACCACAAAAAAGGGTGAAGAAGTAGGCAGTGATGGTGGTAATAAAACCATTGATGGAGACAACTCAATATCTACTCAAAGGTGCTTTGCACGATGAGATGCATAGAGGAATGCTATATGATGTACATGTAGCAAGGTGCCACTTCGACAATGTTCCTCATGGGAAAATTTGTTTGATTGCCCAAGCACCCTTTTACAAAGATGATGATGATCATACAATGTGAAGGGTAAGTACAAGAAAACAAGGCCAATGTCAAAGACAAATGCTAAAACCTGTAGGTACCAAAGTCAAGATAGGAACCCCCTCTCAACCATGGATGTTGATGTTCAAGGAGAAAGGGGAACTTGATGTCAGTCTTCGTGTGGTACTAAGAACCATGATGAAGGATGAAAAAGAAGCACCCTAGTTGGAAGATGAAGATATGGTACTACCCAAGAGGAGTACCGCACGCGTATGTAGTTATGGCCTGCTATTGTTTCTTAGCTAGAAGACCTTGGGCCTTAGTACAAAACTCATCATCGACATGGCCCAAGCACTAACAATGTGTGCAAAACCTATTCTTTTTTCAGAGTTGCTGCTAGATTGTTTTAGTTTCCTTAATTTATTTGGTTCCGTCCTAGGAAGATGTGTCACTCTTATTTTGGGTTGCCTTCCTCACTTGAGAGTTATTGCCATCTCGAGATTTCTCCTTCAAAGAAGTGGTTACCAAAGCTCCCCCTCTGAAAGTAAGAATGGAGAAGAGGTCTTGTTGTGGAATGAAGAAGTGGTTCTTTTGTATACTTGATCATACAACCTCATGTAAGAATAGAGAAGAGGTCCTTTTGTGGAATGAAGAAGAGGTCTTTTTGTGGACTTGATCATGCAACCTCATGTAACACAAGAACCAACATTCAAACTCATCGAGGCTTAGGAAAGGGCTTAACAAATTATGTGCTACATAAAATGGAAGTATCTAGGAGGCAACTTGTTTAAGAATAATATAACCTAATCGTCATTGGACTTCAGTGAGATAATAGTAGAAAACATAGCAAGTAACCACAGATATTTGACCAATTTGACTTTTAGACCATCCTCTTTCTTGAAAGGAAACTACTGCAGCTCATAATTGAGATGATACGTTTAGTTCTATCTCTCAGCACATAGTGGTCAAGGAAATGACTTCAATGATTGCATGCTAAGGAAAAGTGCTAGAACTACGAGTGAATCTCAGGAAGTAAACCCTACATTAACTCGACATATTGTATAGCATTGCAAGCTCTCCCTTGATAGATATGGTCAGGGGGAGCCTGTCAAGTGTCTAGTATAAGCTCTAGACCAACTATTAGGTCCCAAAGGCCCTCAAACTCAAACACTTATTGCATAATGTTAGACCAAGTGATGAAATTGGACCCATTGAATCTATCGATAAATGCAATCTTGGCCATAGCAATTGGAGTATTAGTGTTGAGTGAAAAGTAGGTTGGTACACTAGGGGAGAGGAGTACACTTTGTCAAGACAAGTGATGGGACACTATGCACTCATACCATGTCAAAGCAATAGTAGGGTTTTCCCTAGAGTATATTGCAAACACAAACAAAAGAAAACTTAGAAAAAGAGTGAAGAATGATGACTCAAGTTTAAAATGTGTGGGATTACTTTCAGGCCAAAACAAATATGGCAAGATTATACAAAATTGTTTGCAAGATGTGGTAGCTTTGATCTTCTTCTTTGAAAGAAAACACCCAAGTAAGAAGGGGCCCAAAGGCACAGGTGATGTAGTTTTGTCCAAATGATATTACACTCACTCACTATGTGGATAAGCATATCATGTCCACCTTGAGGAACCCAAGTAAGAGAGAATAGGGTTTTGGTTATGGGACACTAAAGTACACTAAGAGAAGAGAGAACATAGAAGAGCAAGAAGGGAGATACTTAGATGCTCAAACTGAAGGAAGCGCTCTCAAAGTCACACAAGCTCAGTCTCACTCAAGCTTAAGCTTTGAAAATAAAGAAGAGAGAAAAAAGATAGAGAGAGCAACTCTGGGCATTGTCCTGGCCAATCATGCAGCAACACCTGTAAGGAATCTAAACAGTGAATGTTGTGAAACATAGTCCTTCGGGAAGTAGGGTGTAGAAGAAAATGTTGGATGGTAAAGGACAGCTATAGAGGGAGCAAATCACAGTCCTCAAGTGCTCTTGGAGTGGAGGAAGAACCAAATCAGAAACCACCTGCTTTGGATGATGTAGGATAGCAAAGTGGCCTGTAGCAGGCTCAAATGCACCTGCAAGATGATGGCCTGAAACAAAACTCAGGTATGCCCAGTGTCCAAGCACCACGAATATCGCTGCAGATGGGAAGCAGCAAACACAAGCAAAAACATCCCACAAACTGGTCGCCTTATGTAAGATAAGGAAGAGATCGAAGCTCAGCTGAGAGTGAAGTACGCACTGTAGAGTGTGAGAGCACGACACCCAATGCAATAATCTGAAGTGTAAGGTGCATGTACAAAGTACAATCCTTAAACCTTAGGGTTGTAAGAGGGTGTTCACACCCGAAGGGTGTGAAACACGATAAGTGCCTAGAACTGTGTAACAAAGGCACATAAAATAAAAGGAATAAATCTGGGGGGAAAAACCTCTCATACGAGAGTAAAAAGTGCCCCTGTGTCCTACTAAAGATCACGAACACTCCTCTATGAGCATAGGCGTGAGTCAAATTCAACAAAACCCCTTGAAGTAAAGAGTGATCAAGATAAAAGGGTCATCCACCAAAGGAGATCAAATTTAAAGCATTGTGAAATGCTTCAAATTTGTCACGCGTTAGAGCTTTGGTGAAGATGTCTGCCACATTACTTGTGGTAGGATAGTAGAGACAAGGCTGATATCACCTACACGTAGCCTCTCTCTGACAAAGTGAAAATGGATCTCAATGTATTTCATGAGTGCATGAATGAAACATGGATTCCGTGCCACTACAATGGCATTGTAACTGTTAGTGAACAAAAGAGTAGGCTCCATAATGATAGATACATTCAAATTAGCTGACAAGTGTCTAAGCCATACACATTCAACTGTGGTAGTGAAACCGGCCTTGTATTCCAGCTTCACATGATGATGTGGCAACAGTGGATTGTTTCTTGCTAAGCGAAGAGATGCAAGATGAGCCAAGAAAGAAACTTGTGAGGGAGAAGGCAGGATTGAAGCTCAACACAGAAAACAGTAGACAATGTGAGAGTGAAGCATGGCACCCAATGCAATAGACTAAAAGAGTGTAAGCTGAAAGTACAAGGTACAACCCTTAAACCTTAGGGTTGTAGGGGGTGTTCACACCCAAACACGGTAAGTGCCCGTAAGTGTGTGTCATAAGCGCATACAAAATAATACCATGTCTGGGGACAAAAACCTCTCCTACCGAGAATAAAAAGTGCCCCAGTGTCCTAATAATCACCGACACTCCTACGTGAGCGTAGACATAAGTGAGGCGTGAGTGAAATACCCAACAAACCCCCCTGGAGTGAAGAGTGATCAAGAGTACAAGGATCATCCGCCACCAAAGGAGATCAAATTTAAAGCATGGCAAAATGCTTTAAATCTCTGTGAGATGTAATATGCCTAGAAGCACCACTGTTAAAAAACCAAGTGCCTACATCCTCAATAGAGCTAAATGCTCGATCAGCCCAAGAGGTGTCATAACTACATGTGTAAAAAAAATAGTCCATGTTTGCAACAAAGGACGCGGAATCAGTAGCAGTAGAAGGAGCATCAGAAACAGACATTCTTAACTTCTTCTCCTTGGCGATTCGCTTCCTACAATCAGTGATGTAGTGGCCTGGCTTCTTGCAGTAATGGTATTTGCCCTTTTTGGCTTGCATACCCTCTTGTTTTTTACTTGCCTGTGATGTGCCAAAAGTCTTAGAACTTTGCAGAGCATTCTTCGCTCGGCTGTCTTTGCCCTTCTGTCCAGCCATAAAAGCCTGCTCAGAGGCGATAGCATCCACACCACTATTTCTTCTTATTTGCTCCTCCTTTAGAAGCAAACTCACTAGCTGAAGAAAAGTGATTGGCTGTGTGGCAATCCTCATGGTGAGGTTTAAGGCCGTATGAAAAGCCAAGTACGAAGGAGGTAATGAGTTCAAAGTGGTAGATATCATCTGTGCATCCGAATAGTACTCATCAATATTCATGAGTTGCTCACCCAAGTCCTGAATTTTGTTCAAGTGATCCCGAATAGAATCACCCTCATCCATTTTCAATGTCTCTAGCTCTTTCTTTAAGAAAGAGATGCGAGTCTCATTTTTGCCTACAAACATCTTCTCCAAAGTTAGCCAAGCTTCTCGTGAAGAAGCTGTTGAACGAATGTGGGGGATGATTGACTGCTGAACTGCCAATGTAATCAGCGGCAAAGCCTGTGCATCCCATGTATCCCATGCTTTTTGAGCAACTGTCCTTTGGGGAAGTGGCTGAAGTGGAGCAGGCTGAGATGCCCGTTCTGCACATCCTCCTGGAGGAGAAGTAGCTGGAGTCACAACTACAGGTCTAGTGTCTTCTCAACTGACATAATCCCAAAGATTTTTGGCCACAAGTACATTCTTCATCATGAAGGACCAATCCAATCTATCCTCCTTGGATACAAAGGTGAAGACATCTCCTCCCTGATTTGACATGATTATCAATTACCAAGAAAAAGCAAAAGAGCAATGTCAAAGCAGGACCACACTAGAAATCTGAAAATTTTCAAAAATTGCAGGAAATAACTTTCTGCAATTAGTGTTCAGAGGTGCACTCTATCAAAAGTGTTTGTAATGCACGCAGTCCAACGTGCAATTAGTGTTCAGCAACATTGTACCAACAAAATCCAAAAAATTTCTTACCTCAAATTTGTTCAAAACAATGTTTCTATGACTATAACTGTAGTGTGTATGCCAATGTCCTCAGAAAACATGAAAGCCCCAAAAAATTTTATGAATGTGCCAAAATCTTTTGCATTCAATGTGTCCCAGACACGTTTTTGAATCTGTGCCTGCTGCGTAGGAACCCCTGCTTCCAAAAATTGATGTTGGAAATTAAAATTTAAAAAAACGTTTACTAGAAAACATTACAGGTTGACTACTGGGGCAAATTCGTCAGCAGGTGTCAAGCGGGTTCAATCGGGTACAAGCAGCGCTTTAGACGGGCTCAGCTGGCGGCGGGATTGACATAAAGCAAACGGGACGACTGGCGGGCTAGCGCATGAGGCTGCGACTAACGTTATGAGGCAGGCTAACGGGCAGCTGTTCCCAGGCGCAGGCAGCATGACTGACGGGCTGCAAGATCCAAGCGGTGTCACAGCAAGACTGGTGGCCAACGTGGCAAGTGATGGCTGGTCGTTGGTCAGGGGAGTAGCCGCAAGAAGAGGAGCAGGCAAGAGAGCGCAAACAAGGGCTGCGTTGACAGGGTTGGGGCATCACAGAGACCTGGCGGGAGCAGCACAGAGGGCGGGCACTGGTCATAGGCAACACCCTCGTCGTAGTCAGAAAGGCAGTCGAGTTGATGGAGGCGCAGATTGACTAAGCACGAGCAGGGCAGCTCCAGAGTTGACAATGGACAAGGAGCAAATCTACTACTGAGCGGGGACTCCTGGAGGCTGAGTGGAGCTGCTGAGCAAAGCCGGAGCTCTGATACCAAATGTGAGGGAGGCAAGCAGGATTGAAGCTCAACACAGAAAACAATAGACAGTGTGAGAGTGAAGCACCACACCCAATGCAATAGACTGAAAGAGTGTAAGCTAAAAGTACAAGGTACAACCCTTAAAACCTTAGGGTTGTAGGGGGTGTTCACACCCAAACACGATAAGTGCCCGTAAGTGTGTGTCATAAGCACATACAAAATAATACCATAAGTCTGAGGGAAAAAACCTCTCCTAGCTCGAGTAAAAAGTGCCTAGTGTCCTACTGATCACAGACACTCCTATGTGAGTGTAGGCGTAAGTGAGACCTGAGTGAAATACCCAACAAAACCATTGCTACTAGTGGAGTGACGAGAATCATAATCACCGGCCCAATCAGAATCATTCTAAGCATATAAGTGTTGTGGTCCCCCCTTGGCATAGAGCAACCCAAAGAGTCCTATACCCTACAAGTAACGGAAAACACGCTTGATAGCTTGCCAATGTGACATGCACAACTAATGCATATATCTGCTTAGGGTTGAAACTGCAAACCGTATGTTCGGCCTTGTGTTGCATAGGTAGATAAGACATCCAATTGCTTGAGTATATGTATGGATATCAAACAAGTCATTGTCATTATGCAATGAAAAATTCAGTCCAAATTCTGTTGGTGTACAAACTGGCTTACAATCCTGTAAGCCAAACCTCTCAAGAAGTTTTACAATGTATCTCGACTGTGACAATCCAATGCCTCTAGTATGATGAATGAACTGAATGCCCAACTAATAGTCCAAAGGCCCCAAATCTAACATCTCAAAAGTTTGCTGCAAATTTTGTTTGAATGCTGAAATTTGATCACTGATCACAGACACTCCTATGTGAGTGTAGGCGTAAGTGAGACCTGAGTGAAATACCCAACAAAACCATTGCTACTAGTGGAGTGACGAGAAACATAATCACTGGCCCAATCAGAATCATTGTAAGCATATAAGTGTTGTGGTCCCCCCTTGGCATAGAGCAACCCAAAGAGTCCTATACCCTACAAGTAACGGAAAACACGCTTGATAGCATCCAATTGCTCGAGTATATGTATGGATATCAAACAAGTCATTGTCATTATGCAATGAAAAATTCAGTCCAAGTTCTGTTGTTGGTGTACAAATTGGCTTACAATCCTGTAAGCCAAACCTCTCAAGAAGTTTTACAATGTATCTCGACTGTGACAATCCAATGCCTCTAGTATGATGAATGAACTGAATGCCCAACTAATAGTCCAAAGGCCCCAAATCTAACATCTCAAAAGTTTGCTGCAAATTTTGTTTGAATGCTGAAATTTGATCAGCATGTGTTCCTATAAGCAAAAGATCATCAATATATAGACATATGACCAGTAAGGATTCCCCCTCTTTACATACGTAAAGGGTAGAATCTAATGAGTCGTATATAAATCCTTGGCTGAGTAAAAAGGCATCAACCTTTGCGTACCAAGCTTGAGGAGCTTGTTTCAAACCATATAAAGCCTTTTGCAGCTTACATACCAAGTGTTCGGATCCCTCAACTGCAAAACCAATGGAATGTTGTACATACACTTCTTCTTGAAGTTTCTTGAGTAAAAATGCAATCTTTATATCAAGCTGATGCACAGTCCATCCATAATGGGCAACCAAAGCAACCATAGACCTAATGGTAGTCATGCGGGAGGTAGGAGCAAATGCCTCCTCAAAGTTAATGCTTTTCTTCTGTGCGTAGCCCTTGGCCACAAGCCTGGCCTTATATTTGTCAATGGATCCATCTGCATTCCCTTTCAGCTTATAGACCCACTTTGTACCAATGGATTTCTTCGCAATAGGCAAAGACACAAAATCCCATGTTTGATTCTTTATGATGGAATCAAACTCAGCTTACATTGCTACCATCCAATGCACACTATGTTGTGCATCCTCAAAACACTCAAGCTCCTCATCATCAAATGTATCTACTGCCATAACAAACTCCATGGTATGTGCACCATCTTGCATACAAGCTTGCCTTCTAGTATGACCAGCAATAGGAGCATCCAAATGATTATCTTTCATACTCTGCGAATACCATTTAGGCATTTGTCTAACCTCTTAACTGTGTACAAGCTCTTGCTCAATTTCAAATTCAGTACCTTGTTGAATATTCAGATCAGCCATGGACTGATTTTCTCCATTACCCAATGGAGCAGTTGACTGAACATCAAGTTCACTTTCAGAAGCTCCAACTGTATCACCAAAAGAAATGGGCAGCAGCCCTTCAAATACATCATTGGCAGCCTAATGTGTCAAAACTAGGAAGGGACAATTCTGATTTTTCATCGAAAACTACATCCCTACTGACAAACACCATTTAGAGACAGGATCATATAATCTATATCCTTTGGTCTCACTGTTGTACCACACAAAAATGCATTTGATAGTCTTGTTATCCAACTTCTTCCTGAGTACCTTGGGAATGTGTACATATGCAAGACACCCAAAAGTACGAAAATGCCCAACCGAAGGTTTCAGGCTGTTCCAAGCCTCAAAAGGCATGATATTCTTTAATGCCTTGGTGGGACACCTATTCAAGTCATGGCAAGCACACATAACTGCTTCCATCAAAACTGTGTGGCAAACTCTTTGCTTTCAACATATATCTAGCCATCTCCATGAGTGACCGATTCTTCCTCTCTACAACCCCATTCTGTTGTGGAGTATAAGCAGTAGTGTACTGATGAATAGTGCCCTTCTGCTTCAAAAAAGAATTCATCATAGAGGACATGTATTCCCCCCCTCGGTTCAAACGGAGAGTCTTCACCCTGTAGCCAGATTGATTTTCAACAGGTGCTACAAAAGCCAAAAATGCATCATACACTTCTGACTTTTTAACTAAAGAGTAGACCCAACAGAAACAAGTAAAGTCATCAATGAAAGTGACAAAATAGTAACAGCCACCCAATGACTTTATTTGCATAGGGCCACATACATCTGAGTGCACAATCTGTAACCTGGCACTTGCTCTAAAAGCAACATTACAGGGAAACGAAAAACGATGCATTTTTCCCAAAATACATCCCTCACATAAGTTCTCAAGAATTCTCTCCAAGAGAGGTAAACCATTAAGCATCTGTGTATGTTTCATAAGCATCAAGCTACCATAGTTTGCATGCCCCATGCGAGCATGCCATAACTCCACCTATAACATAGCAGGAGGAAGAGTGGACGCTAAATAGACCGAGTGATCAACTGAAAAAGCATCCAACTCATATAACCCATGACATAGAGTGCCACTCAAAACCAAAGTCATATATTCCTTATCTCTCACAATGCATCTGTCATCATCAAAGGTGACCTACAAACCACACCTTGCCAAAGAAGAAATAGATAACAAATTCTTCTTTATACCTAGCACAAACAAGGCATCCTGCAAGCAGAGAATAGAGCTATCAATAGTTGTCAACACAATCTCCCCAATATCTCTAACAGGGTATGATGCATTGTCGGTACACTATACAAACTTGCCAACTGGGGCTGCAATCACAGAAGCAAACCAATCTCTACAAGATGTGATGTGCCTGGAAGCACCACTGTCAAAAAACCATGTCACCGCATCCTCAGTAGAGCTAAATGCTCTATCAGCCCAAAAAGAGTCATAATTGCATGTGTAAAAACAATAGTCCCTATCTGCAACAAAGGATACAGACTTAGTAGCAGTAGAAGGTGCATCAGAAACAGACATCCTTGACTCCTTCTCCTTGGCTATGCACTTTCTACACTTAATAATGTAGTGTCCTAGCTTCTTGCAATAGTTGCACTTGCCCTTCTTGGCTTGCGTGTCCCCTTGTTTCTTATTGCCCTATGAAGTGCTTGAAGTCCTAGAGCTCTATGGAGCATTCTTTGCTTGGCTACCCTTGCCCTTCTACCTTGCCATAAAAGCTTACTCAGAGGCTATAACATCCACACCATTGTTTTTTCATGTCTGCTCTTCCTCTAAGAGCGAATTGACCAGCTGAAGGAAAGTAAGTGGCTGTGGGGAAATCCTCATGCTGAGGTTCAAGGCCATATGAAAGGCCAAGTACAAGGGCGGCAATGAATTCAAGTTAGTAGATATCATCTGCGCATCTAGGTAATACTCATCTACATTCATAAGCTGCTCACGCAAGTCTTGAATTTTACTCAAATGTTCACTGTCTCAAGCTCTTTCTTCAAGAAAGAGGTGTGCATCTCATTCTTTCTAGCAAACATATACTCTAAGGTTAGCCAGGCTTCTTGTGAGGAAGCTGCAGACCAAATGTGAGAGATGATAGACTGCTAAACTACCAATGCAATCAGCGACAAAGCCTGTTCCCATGCCTTTTGTGTTGTTGATCTTTGGGGAAGTGGCTAAGCTCGAGTGGGCTGAACAGGCTAAGTTGCCCGTTGTCCACGTCCTCCTAGAGGGGGAGTAGCAGAAGCCACAACTCCAAGCCTAACTTCTTCATCACTGACATAATCCCAAAGATTCTTCGCAATCAGCACATTCTTCATCATGAAGGACCACAAGGAATAGTTGTTACCATCCAACCTATCCTCCTTGGATACGTAGTATATACATCACCTCCCTGATTTTCCATTATAAATGATGCTGATTAGAGAGTAAAAGAGCAATGTCACAAGCTAGACCAACCTAGAAATCTCGGAATGTCCAAGGTGCAATTAATGCTTTGCAGCATTGAAAATGCAAAAGCCCCAAAAATTTTCTTGTCCCAAAATGCATGAAATCAGTCTATTTCAGACTCACATAGGTGTATATTTATCAATCACTGAGCTGACTGTAAAAGCCCCAAATATCTGGCCCAAAATACACAAAATTTCTGCTGTAGTTGTGTCCTAGACACGTGCTGAATTTAAGATTGCCTACCCGGGCAAAAAGCCCTTTCCCCAGAAGTGAATCTGAATTTAAAAACAATAAAAAAATCTTTTACCTCCAATTCTAAGCTGCTAGACTGGCGGGTGTTTGAAGAGACCTTAGGATGGTGTTTCATGGCACTACATACTCTATGATTGATATGTGGGGACGGCTCCTTGAGTCACTAATAGAGGCCCAGCTTGTGGATATGAGGATGTACATGGGTGTCAAGCTTATCTCATTTTGGGGCAGCTTGTGAGCAGGACTATCATGCCACAATTCTCACAGACAATATGGACTCAGGCATTGCCATAGATGGAAGCTCACAGCTAGCATTATTGCTTGGTAATATGGACAGCCAGATGTAGCCTTGCTATTGATTTTTTGGACATATCTACTGCATAGACTCTCTCCATGATTTGGATAGAGATTGTGAATACTCTCCATGAGAGACAGGAGAGAATACAAGGCAGTTCAGACTGCACTCAAATCTTCCAGTACATCCTTCATAAATGATTCTTTCTCCACTGTTGCGTGTTCTGACGTAGCGGCCTAATAGGAAATCAGGTTTTAGAGCACTCCCACCCTCTACACCCACTATCCTCCATCAAGCATTTGCCAAGTTCACAAGCGAAGCTCTTGGAATGCACAGATGGAGAGTTATTAGCAGGTTGTATCAGTTTCACATAGCACAAAATTTTACCCTCCAATTCTCTCTCTTGTACTTAGGTTCATTGTGATCTTCCATTGTGCTGTGTTTTCTTTCACTACTTAGAATCACATACGATTTGGCAGCAGAGACGAAGATTGACTACTCACATAGCCCTTGTATTAGACTTTCTCCTCGAAAGGAGCTAGCTGGGAGATTATATTGGTTACATTTGTTTTAACCATTAATGTAAAAAGGAGGCATCCGATGCCTGGAAAGACCCGGCCTTCCACAGGAGGGAGAGGTTGTTGGACTTCTCCTGGGGATACAGGCAGCTAGGTGGAGTCCTGCTGGAGCGCTTGGATAGGTTTTATGTGGGAGAGTGGGGAGCTCTCGTGGAGGCCAAATTGAGCAGTTGGCAGGCACCACGTTATCCGATCACTGCCTGGTTCTCCTGACACTTGACCCCCCAGCATCCGTCCTAGATACAATATCCTGTCGGATCCCTGACTCGATCTATAGGAGGGAGAAGGTGTCGAGACAGATAGAGCATATTTGGACCAGAGAGTGGGACAGGAGGGACCGGATAGCAAAGGAGGTGGCAGAGGTCCTAGCTAAGTCAAGCAGAATCTGCCAAGAGGCAACCGTACAGGCCAGGCACCAGTGTTGGGAGGAGGAGAGAGCACTCCGGTGGGACCTTGCACCCACGCAGAGATTATTGCAGGAGGCACCAGGGGACCCCACCCTACACACACAGGAGGTGCACACGCATGCAGCCATTACTAACCTAGAGGAGAGGCACTCGAGGTTCTCTTTCCGCACTTCAGCAGCCTTTTCGGCGCGGAAAGGGGACACGATGTGCAGGGAGTTCTTCGAGGTGCACCAACCCCGCACCGTGGGAGAGCAGATACGCAGCCTTAGGGATCAGTATGGGAGGACCCATTCTAGCCCTGATGCGGTGATAGAGATTACCACCGACTATTACACGTGCCTCTTCCAGCAGGAGACAGCTTCAGCTAGGGAACAAAGATGTAGACAGCAGGTATGGGATCACACCCCATCCCTCGTCATAGAGGAAAAAGAACACTCCCTCCTAGCCCCCTTCACAGAGAAGGAACTAGAGGAGGCTTTCCATACACAAGATGGGCAAAAATGCCCGGGGGAGGATGGCCTCTCTAAGGCTTTCTTCACTACCTACTGGGAAGTGGTGAAGAACCCCCTACTGAGGGCTTTCCAGGAGATCTTCACCTCAGGACAGATGCCATGGAGTCTCTCGACAGGCCTTATCAGTCTTCTCCCCAAAGGGGTAGACCGGTTGGAGCTCTCCCAGTGGAGACCGCTCACCTTATTGTCAGTGGCCTACAAGGCACTGGCAAAGATGATTGGTAGGCAATTATGTCCCTGCTTCCAGATATCATTCATGACACACAGACAGGCTTTGTCCAGGATAGGAGCATCCTAGACAATGTATTTACATTCTTTGAGGCGACAGAGTGGGCTCAGCACAGTGCGCAGAGATTGGCAGTATTACTCTTGGATTTCGAGAAAGCTTATGACAGGGTGGACTGGGATTTCCTAGAGGGCACCATGGTGAAGTCGGGATTCCCCCACGCTTGGATTCGCAGGGTCTCCAGCCTGTACAGATCAACCACCAACAGGGTTCTCATAGGTGGAAGGCGAGGGGAGGAATTTCGGCTGCAGAGATCGGTCCGACAGGGCTATCCCCTGGCCCAATACTTGTTCCTACCCTTCGCAGAGGCAATGTCTCACTTCCTCAGGTCACATGTGAGCGGATTACGCGGCCTCCGACTTCCAGTGAGAGAGGAGACTGAGTTGTTAGACTCGAAGTATGCAGATGACACAGGCCTCTACATAGAGGACGATAAGGTGATGCTAGAGAGAATGAGGCTTGCTCTTGATGTTTTCTGCGTTGCAACGGGAGCGAAAATCAAGTGGCGAAAGTCAGTTGGTTTCCTCACAGACCCGTACTCCAGCACGGAGTGGGGCGTCCACCGGGGATTTAGATGGGTGAGCAGAGGGCAGACAGTCCGATACTTAGGGTTCCAGGTGGGACTCGACATCACTCCTGCCTCTCACTAGGCGGTCGAGCCCTGGTGGTTAACCAGGTCCTCCTAGCAGCGGCCTCGTACATCGCCTCGTGTTGGTGCTTCTTCTCATCGTGCGTAGGGCAGCTTCATCACCTAGTGCGGAATTTCCTTTGGTGTGGGTCTGATGCCTCCAAGGACTCCAAGGCCAAGGTGGCGTGGGCGACCATCATACGACATCGATCAGAGGGAGGGCTTGGGATCACAGACCCAAAGTATTAGAGTATAGCCCTCTTGGGCAAGCTAGTTGTCCGCGGTCTCACACCAGGCGGGCGACCTGAAAGGTCTCACTGCAGGAGGGCCTTCAGGATTGTAAACCGAGGCTTGGTGTTGAGTGGAGGACGTCCCTGAGATGGATCTTCACGTCAGCCCAGATCACCCCCCTCCCCCCGGATCACCTTTCCTTCGGAGCCTACTCCGCATGTGGCAAGGTCTCCGTAAGGCCCTAATCTAGAGCCCCCCAGGCTTCCAGGACAAAATAGACCGTCAGCCGCCGGTGATCTCGAACCTCCAGGTCAAAAATAGGAAAGGGGCACAGATAGGTGAGCGCCCCCACATCCAGTGGGTTGGGTGGGAGGCCAGCCCGGCTCGTTCCATCAGGACATTGCGGGAGGTGTATAGGATGGCGGACGAGGAGGTGCTGCAGCGAGTATCAGGTTGCACGAGAGGAGTGGAGTTGAGGAGAAAAGAGATAGACGCAGCAATACCTCCGGAGTGGCTTGCCCCCCCGATACAAGAGCCAATAGAGCCCGGGGAGGCATGGACAGCTAGGTTTTCTCTCCAGCAGGCATCCCTCTTCAGGTGGCAGGTAGAGTGGGTGGCGCCCCCCAAGGGACCTTCTTCGCCGTTCAGGAGGGGGAACGTCTAGCACTTGACAGAGGGCATCAGGATGAGGGGATTGCCACCCTTTCGTGGAGGAGGATTCCGGTGGTGGGTCTTTAGGGGAAGACATGGCGACTGGACCCCTATGTTTTCTGGAAGGAGCTCAAGGAGTGGCGCCTTTGGATCTGGGAGGGCAAACCACTTGATGAGCTGGAGTGGGATCCAGGAGAGTGGCTATGGCCGGCCTCTGCGGTCACCAAAAAGCCACCCAGGTTCCTAGAGTACACTGCCACCATTGAGATACATATACTAATGCAGGAGGGTATGGACTGGGCGCCCTCACGCAACAGGCACTGGGCGGAGCACAGCATCACGGAGCCCTTCTGACGGACCTTCTGGCACCGCCTATGGGATAGATGGAGGCTGAGGAGGGTGTCTTATTTTTTATGGCTGGTGGCACATGGAGGCTTGACGGTGGGAAGCTAGCTTGCCCAGATGCAGAAGGAGAGAGGTTGTAAGCGTTGCACACAACAGCCTCTGGAAACCCCAAACCACTGCCTTTGGTCTTGTGAGGAGGCGCAGCTCGTGTGGAGAGGAGCATGCCGTATCCTTCGACATATAGCACCCAACCTTGGGTGTATCTTATGGGAAGCTTTCTGTTGCCAGGCAGTCAACCAGGGTAGTCACCTTTTGTATGAGGCCGGGATGCAGGACACGATATTCATGATCGAGGCAGGGTCATGCGCAGTGGTCGGTCTGCAGGCTCTACCCATCCGCCACGTACTGGAGCCCACAGCAGACCACTCGGAGATATGGGAGATCATAGGGAGTCTTACTGGATGGCATATTTGAAAGGCGCAATGCCAGGTGGCTTTCGGCGAAGAGAGACTTTCAACACTTGCGACCTTAGCAGAGCTATGGACCTCCATCATCCATTCCCTCCGCGGCCGATGGGATCAGGTGCAGGGCGAGTCAAGAGCTCCGTGGTCACTTCATGCGTACCTGGGGCGGCCAGCGTCTGTTCTTTGTGATGCAGGCAGGCAGCCCCATTTGGCAATATACCCCCGTGCCCCCCCCCCCCCCCCCTTCCGGCTTCTTGCCCCCATCCCCCCTAGACTACCTTGAGAGGCTTGTATACATGATGTACTGGTGACTCTACTTCAGCTCCAGCTAGTCTGTTGAGCATGAGCACTTTGTTGTAATCAGCTTTTTGAGTAATATAATCAGCCACATTTTACTCGCAAAAAAAAAAACCATTAATGTCCTCTTCAGGGCTTGTATTATAGTTTACTTTGGTCCTTCTTTGGCTGAGATGAGCATTAATAGAATCTTCTCTTCTTGAAAAAACCAACTCAAACATCTTTCAAGATTAGAAAGGCCTGTAAAACTAGCTCGTCTTTGAACACCTTTGTAGGTCTTTATACAGTCAAAATAGTGACACCTTACAAACATGCAAAATGAAAACTTACTCTTTGAGGCGATGAACCAAAACTTCCATCAAGGGGTCGTCATCCCTTTGATTGCTTATAAATGAGCACACTCTCACATAGAAACTACTTATCGATTCTAGTTCAGGAAGAAGAGGAGCTGAAGTTGGTCTTTTTCTACTTTGACTTTCCTCCGCTAGCTTCCTGCATGATGTAACTGTTTGTTATCCTTTTCTTTACAGTCCTTAGCAAATTCAAAAAGTTGAATATCTCAATGGAAATTTTTTTCATATAGCAGTTTTGAGAAAATGCTTACAACCAGTATCCTAAATACAGTTTTCTGTTATTCAATACAAGCACATTGCCTTCCTTTTTACAATGTAATACAGTATGCTGATCGAGATTTAATTTGGTATACAGTTCAGAAGATATTATCTTCATTGAAAGTTACAAAAATGTATCTCCATACAGATTACTACACATTCCCTATTCATGGGTCATATTAACCTCTGTTGGAAAGAGCATGTCAGATGAAAAGGCTCGCAATTAAGTTTAGTCTGTTTGTGTCTATAGAACATTGCTTGCTATGTGAGACCATACAAGAACATAACAACTGCCATGGAGGTCCTAGTGATTGATCAATGTCAAGTTACTACATTCAAATATAAACCAAATGATACAAAGAACCACCACCTTTAACAACCGAATAACATACCAGACTTGCTGTGTTAAAATAGGACTTTGTCTACCACAAGTTTCCTCCATGTGTGTGAGGAGTTTTGCAGATACCTGATATTCCAAGCAGCAGAGTGTCATGTTCTTGGAAGGGTGTCTCCAATAAGAAGATAAAAAACTGCTCATTTCGTTGACATGCACATATACAGACCTATGCATGTGTGTGTATCAAACAAGCACACACAAATGCATGATTGTGTGCACGAGTGGCATGCATTGCCTCTGTTTATGTGGAGCAAAAGAGGCCCGCATGAGAGGAATTTCAGTTCAACCAATGAAAAAGAAAACTAAGTGCTGCTCATGTATTTGCTTCAGTTCACAGCAGAGATTGTCAGAATTTGTGATGAAAGATAAATAATGTTAATCTAACACTTAAAGTATCATAGAAGATCATGTGACTACAAAATATCACATGATCACTGATCGTGATTCATTGTTATGTGTAAAAAAACCACTTTATAAGAAAAAAATCTTGTGAATGAAAATATAGTTACAAGCCTGCATTCTACTGTAAGATGAGAAATGAGTAATCAATTCAAGTTGGCTCATATGAGCAACATGATTAATGCCATGAATTATAATGACTGGATTAGGAGTGTGATTAGAGACCAAGAGATAGAGAAATTAAGCACAAGTTTGATGCAAAATAGTGTGCATTCATAGTACGGGGGAGTTCCAGAAATGGGGGAATCCAAAGTGGCAAAAAACAAAGTTTTGGAGTTTTGGCGAGTTTTTGAAACGGGGAGATGAGCTTCAGATTTTAGCATTATATCTACACATAGGTACTTCGATTATCAATGCCCAGAACAACATTTCCCACAAAACTTCAAGCCTTTGTATCACCTGATTCATAAAGTTTGAACATGTTACATCATACGTGATCATTATAAGATTAAAGAACATAAAATATTGAGTTGCAAACAATGAGCATCAAGTGATTTATGCAAACCTGCAACGCGCACAGATATAAGAGAGCTTGAAAAACCATAAGTACATCATACATGATAGCGCAATGATGGATCCAAGGACCCAAATACTAATGTCAAGCAGGAGGAGGAGGAGAAGCAAAAGGAGGAGCACAGTGGCTAGCTGTGTGGAGTGGATGAGAAAGAAAGAAAGAAAGAAAGTTATATTAACCTCTTCTAAAGACCAAAACTGGCCTATGAGACAAACTGTGATACAACTGATGAGGTCCAGCTATCCAAAATAAAAGTGCTGAATGAAAAGCTAAAAACTGGAAACTGAAAATACGGTGTTGTGTGTGATAAGTGTCATGTATGTGTATGTGCGTATGTAGCTCTGGTACTCCAGATAATGGCTACAAAAGGGGAACAAATGTCGGCTGTGATAGGGGAACAACTGTCGGCTGTGATAAAGTGGTGCGATGTGTAGAGAGAGGGAGCAGAGCAAAAATGTGCAAGCAGATGGGCAGGAAGAAAGAAAAAAGCAATTTTGTCCAGATAAAAACAAGCTGCCACAGGATGGTTGGGTCAAAACAGTGTTTTTGCATTTTCATTTTGGGCAGCAACTGTCATTTTTTTTAGGGCTGCCCCAAACACCATTTCGGCATAGAGGCTGTCCAAGAACCATAGTCTTTGTGAACAGATCAAGAAACCAGCAAACCACCAATGTAAGAGAAGAAAGCTGATGTGCAGGGCTGAAAAGCAGGTGCATTATTTTGCAGGTCAGTGAGATGGTACATCATGGGATCACCCTAACTCATTTTCCAAGCTTATTTGGTAGTCTGAGAAGATCAAATATGGGGATTATACTCATTTTTACTGTTAAAGAAATTATTGCAAGGGTTTGAGCATCTTGTGCTTGGGGAAGAGTCAGCCAAGGCTTTGTACCTTTAATGATTCCCAAAGGCTTTTGGTGAGAAGCATGTTTTTACCATGAAACTCCAAAGGGAACAATGTGGTCCCTCAAGCTTATCTTCTTTGCTGATCAAGCTGAACATGTCTGAATTTTGTGCTATTTCACTAAAGAAGAGCTTTGCTCGATGATGGAACTCTCCCTTTCTACGGACAAGAACTCCAGAATTGAAATGTGCCCAGAAAATTGGGACTTCAAAAGGCCTCTTGTTGATGAGCCCATCAAAGTCTGAATTGGAGATAGATGCTGAAAATAGAACTCCAATAAAGATTCTCCTCTTAGACAAAGTCAAAGTTGGGAACACACTGAAAGTGTGTGCACAAGATAGAATCAGATATAGACATGAAGACAAACTCCGTTGTGCAATTTTGGACTAATAGGAGCTGCAGCCCCCCATGTCACCACCATGGACTCTATTGTACCATGGAATACTATCCTAAGAGCTCTCCTCCAAATCTCTTGGGCTCTAGGACAGTCCCATAGGCAATGTCTCTGAGTCTCCTTTGGCTCACCACATCGCGCACAAGCCACTGGGTCCCTGCCATATCCAAGCCAAGTGCCAACTGCTAAACTCCTATGGGCTAGAAGCCATAGAAAGAGAGATATCTTCCTGGGCCTAAAGCTGTCATGTAGCCACCTCCAAAATTCATATAGGAACTCATCTAAGACTCCCTCTCTATGCCACTGAGGGATGGCTGCAGGCTGTGCTCTAATCTTACTCATCTGTATCCTCCGTCCCAATCTAGTAGTGTAGCCAAAGAAGGGGATGTCGGATGGCCTATCAAGGAAGGGATCCCTCCACACCCACTCTCTTGAATCCCACTGAAGTCTCTTTAGAGGTCTCCTCTGGTATGGCCAATATCTCCATCCATCTATAAGACAAGTGGTTGGGTTTGGGTCTATGTGCCATTTTCTTTGAGAGTGTGCCACTACTCTGATTCTCTGCCTGGAGCAGCCATTGAGTGCTGTAAGGTCAAGGTCCTCTTGTTGGAGGCGGCCATTCTCCTCAACTGTGAAAGTGAATGTCCTGTCTCTGCTAGATGCAATGACTGCTAGAAGGATATCCCCTCTAGAGAAAAGACCAATCAAAGTCTAAGAGGAAGCTGTTTCAGTTTGCCAATCTGGTGAAACCCCTTCCATCCCGGCCTCAATCATAGCCTTGGCTCCCCTAAGACCATGTAATCTCTACCTTTGGGTCTCCTGTGGTAACTCCTGAAATACAAACCAGTCTCCCACTGATGTAGCAACCTGTAAAGAGAATCTCCCCCATGATAAGTGTGCCCGTTGCCCAGTGGTGTGGCCTGACTCTGATCTCAAATAATGATTAAAGAGAAGAGGCTGTCTCCTCTTCTCTTCAATAGTAGTCGGGGGGAGCTTGTGGAGCCCTGGAGATACAGATCTCCAAGCTCTAATAATGGCAGCTGCAAATCTGACCTCGAAGCTCCTCCCTAAATCTCTGGTGCTGATCTCCTGAAATATCCAGTGAATGATGGGCTGCCATGGTCCTCCATCTATAGGTGCCAAGTCCTCTAGCCTCCCCATCAGAAGTTTCTTCCAAGGCTCCTCACCTGGAAGCAAACCCCTAACAATGAGCTTGACCAATAAGGCTTTGCTCTGACTATATAGGTCTATGATCCCCAATCCTCCTCTGGACCTAGGCTGTATGATGACATCCCAAGCCACCTTTGCTCTGGCTAGACTCCCATCTCCTCCTGACCAAATGAAGTTCCTGATGAGGCATTTCACCTAGCCAATACACGACCTAGAGAAGGCCCAACAAAAAGTGATGTACCACATGGTCGCAAGAAAAACTTGGTTGGCAACCACAACTCTTCCTGCCAATGAGAGTCCCGCCGAGCTCCAATACAAAAGCTTCTGTCTGATGCTCAAAAGGAGGGGTGTCAGCTGCTACTCTGAGGTAATGTCAATCCCCACATGGCATCCGAGATATCTCACAGCCGTCCCGCGGGGAACCCATGTGAAGTCCTCGTGTGGTCACCACTCTGGCTGTCTAGTGTCACATATCCAAAATCCAAAGGATTTGAGCCAATTAATTAGTGCTCCTGATGCTCTGCAAAATGTCTCCATGGCTATTACAAAGGCTCTAAAGTTGCCCTCATTCCCATCCAAGTAAATTGTTGTATCATCAGCAAACTCCACATCAAGTAGCTCCTCAAATTCAAGGATGGGTAGCCTGATGCCTCTGATACCTGTAGATCTATCTCTCAAGAATGAACTCATGGCCTCTGCTACAAATAGAAACAAGAATGGAGCAAGTGGACATCCCTGTCTAACTGATCTATGGATGCTGATTCTATCTCCTCTTGCCCCTCCAGTCATGACCTAGCTATGTGCTGAAGAATAGAGAGCCGCTACACCCTTGACCCACTGCTTTGGAAAGCCCATCCTCAGCATTGTGCCCTCCAGGAATATATAAAAGAGAATGAACACTTAAAGCTGAAAATGAAAATTACTCACAAAATTACAACGATGAAAATGTAAAAGTAATGGAGATAAGATTGAGGGTTGAAGATGGGCAACCCCCCCCCCCCGGAAGGAATGTATTTCTGCTCAACCCATGTCCCTTAGGGAAGAGCTCAGTTACAATCAACCTGAGAGTGAGGAGAAGTAATTCTCACTCTCACAGGATCATGCAAAGATGTACAAACACACATACATTATCTATTATGCAATGATAAGAACTGATTTCTTTACAGTATGAGAGAAGAAAGAGGGAAAATCAGCCTTTCTCCATCGTTGATCAGCAGTACATGGATAGGGCTTGCTTCTTGTTGCTAAAATGGAAGAAAGAGCTCAAGAAGGAGGTGCTGTAATGAATTTACAGGCTTGCTGTCCTGTGAAACAACAGTGATAGAAGAGGGAATATGGAGGAATTTGATAATGGAGAAGTGGGGAATGATGATGGGGATGGATGGGGCCAGTTTCTGGCTATCTGTGGGTGCTGTACATGAGCTTACAGCAGCAAAGAAAAATGATGCTGAATGAAGAAAAACGAGCTCTTATTTATAGGAGAGGGAAGAGCTAGTACAAAGGGGGAAAGTGGAGTAGCACAAGACAAGTGTCCAGCCACATGTCATGAGATGTGACAAGTGGTGGGACACTTGAAAACTTGTGTGACAAGTGTCTTGACACTTGTCTCTTCTCTATGGCCTTCCTTTTTGGGCTGAATAATGTCAAGAATAGAAACAACCAAATTTAGTAAGCACAGTCAGAGTACAGAATTTACTATTTTTAGAATGACATCCCTATTTTTTAGGACTAGCATTTTTAGGCTAATTCGAGGCTCCTAAAATTTAGGGACCTCCTAAAATTTAGGGACCTCCCAATATGGGTGTCATATGAAAGCTTTTTCTGTGTACATCGCAAAAACGGTATCAGAATCTTCATGTGACTTTCCTATGCAAAGAAATGTGCATTTCAAGCTTTCATCCCACACATGCACATTGTACAAGCATTTCATGATCATGCCATCTTGTTGATTGTAACTGTCTGTTCTGGCGGATCTAGCCCACACTTCAAGGCATCAATCCTTTCAGTGTGCGAGTCTAACCCTGATATGCGTGAGTTATGGTCACAGGCGCCCAATCGGGCCATATAGATGGAAGTGTGAACTATCTTTTCTCTAACCCACCGCGTGGATCCACCATAACCTGTGACCACTCATCAGTGGCCAGCTCCAATGCACTTTTCTTTATATCTAATTAGTGCAAAGGAAACAAATTTAATAAATCATTATATAGACAAATTAATGAAAAAGGATACAAATTCTGTTTCTATAGAGTTATGACAGCCCTCTGGCTTTTATTCAGCTGTTCTCAGCTAAAAAGCTTCTTGATATGGCTGAAGAATGTCTGGGTAATCCTTCATGAATTTTTCATCTACCCACTGTGCATCTGTTGTGGGTAGATTCTTGAATTTTAGTAAGAATTTTCGTGTCACAAGGCCACTTCTCGTGGTTCGATCCTTGTGAAACAAAATCTGTTCAGGTTCCAAGAGTTGCTCTGTTGCTTCAACTTCTGGGGGATCTTCAGTAATGGGTTCCTTTGGTTCTGGTCCTATGTAAGGTTTTAGCAAACTTACATGAAAAGCATTGTATTTTTCTAATGAGCAGGAAGCTCAAGTCGATAAGAAACTTCATTTATTTTCTCAATCACTTTGATGGGTCCAAAGTATCTACTGGAGAGCTTTGGAAAAGATGAATTTTGACTGGAACCTTGTTTGAGCCTGCTTTTATCAAACTTTAGCAAGACATATTGACCTTTTTCAAAAGCCAAAGGTCTTCTTCGTTTATCTACTTGCTTCTTTTGTCGCTCTTGGGCAACTTTGATAGTGGCTCGAACTTGATCCATTGCTGTTTTTAAATCTGAAGCAAACTCATCAGCAGCAAAAATCTTATCTTTAGTGCGAATAATTGGAGGAGGAATCACTTTACCCTGTACTATTTCATTTGGAGCTTTCCCTGTGGATGAGTGCACTGTATTGTTGTAAGCAAACTCCAATAATGGAAGATATTTCTCCCATTGTGACTTATGTTCACTAACATAAGCTTTCAACATATCCAAAAGAGTGAGATTCATCACCTCTGTTTGGCCATCAGTTTGAAGATGAAAAGCTGAGGAGAACTTTAAAGTGGTTCCCAAATTCTCAAATAAAGCACGCCAAAAGTTACTTGTGAATTTGGAGTCTCTATCTGAAATGATCTCTGAAGGCATACCATGTAATCTGAAGATATGTTGAATGAAAAGTCTTGCAGCTTGTGCGGATTTCAATGTTTTATGACATGGAATAAAATGTGATTGCTTGCTGAATCGATCAATTATGACCCAAATCATATCATGACCTTGAGGTGTTCTTGGAATACCTGAGATGAAATCCATTGTGATAGATTCCCATGGATCTTTGGGCACTGGAAGAGGTTGCAACAATCCTGGAGTCTTCTGCCTATCATACTTGGATTTTTGGCATACTAGACAAGCCTCAATGAAGTTATGTGTATCTCTTCGTAATGTTTTATGAAATGGAATAAAATGTGATTGCTTGCTGAATCGATCAATTATGACCCAAATCATATCATGACCTTGAGGTGTTCTTGGAATACCTGAGATGAAATCCATTGTGATAGATTCCCATGGATCTTTGGGCATTGGAAGAGGTTGCAACAATCCTGGAGTCTTCTGCCTATCATACTTGGATTTTTGGCATACTAGACAAGCCTCAATGAAGTTATGTGTATCTCTTCGTAATGTTGGCCAACAAAAAGTAGCGCTCAATTACACTTAGAGTGGCTGCCCTCCCTCTATGCCCTGCATAAGGGGGTTCATGACTTTCTTTAAGCACCTTTTGTCGAACAAGAAGAGTGACATAAAGGCGATTGTTCATGAGAAGGTAACCGTCTTTGATGGAATAATCTGGATGAGAACCTCCTTGCTGTAAATTTGACCAAATTGCTGCAAAATCAGTATCTTCATCGTTTGAAAATCTTCATGATGAGCCACTGTAATAGTTGCAATGCGAGGCACTCTAGAAAGTGCATCAGCAACTACATTTTGTTTCCCTGGAGTGTACATAATTTGAAAATGAAAAATAGACAAGAAATTTTCCCATCTTGCATGTTTCTCCTGCAAATGCTTTTGAGTCTTGAAATACATCAAGCTCTGATGATCAATTTTAATAAGGAATTCATTGTCTAAAAGATAACATTTCTATATCTTCAAAGCATGAACCACTGCTAAGAGCTCCTTTTCATAAATGTCATACCTTTTCTCCACATCATTTAGACGGCGGCTTTCAAAGGCTACGGCATGGCCTTCTTGATTTAGAACTACACCAATACAATCACCGCAAGCATCTGCTTCCACCACAAATGGTTTTACCAAATCTGGAATGATAAGAACAGGTCCAGAAGTAAGAGTAGTTTTCAGTCTTGTGAAGGCTGTCTTCTCTTTTTCCTTCCATTGGAAAGAGGTCTTCTTCTTTGTAAGGTCATGAAGTGGAGAAGCCATATGTGCAAAATGCTTGATGAAGCGGCGGTAATAAGAGCATAAGCCAAGAAACGATCGCACCTCATGTACATCATGAAGATGAGGCCATTCTTGGATTATCTTGATCTTTTCAGGATCCATTTGAATCCCTTCCGAAGAGATGACATGCCCAAGGTTATTTATTTTACGCATGAAAAATTCACTCTTTTTACCATTTACCAAGAGTTGATTTTGTTGAAGTAATTGTAGAACAATCTCCAAGTGCTGATGATGCTCCTCTTCATTCTTGCTAAAGACAATAATATCATCAAAGAAAGTACCGACATATTGTCGATGCTCTCTAAAGATACGCTCCATCATTCGATTAAAGGTGGCTGGTGCATTGGTTAATCCGAAAGGAACCACCAAGAATTCATAAAGACCGTATGAAGTGCGGAAAGCAGTTTTGTGTACATCTTGTGGTATTACCCTAGTTTGATGATAACCACTCTTTAGATCAATGCAGCTGAAAACCTTTGAGCCTCCTAGACGATCCAAAATGTCGTCAATTCTGGGAATAGGAAACCGATTCTTCACAGTGATTTTGTTGAGGGCTCGATAATCAATGCACATCCTGAATGTGTCATCTTTCATTTGAACAAGAAGAACCGGTGAACAAAATGGTGAGCTACTTGGCCTAATTAGCCCACGGTTGAGTAGGTCTTCGACTTGCTTTCTGATTTCTTTGTGTTGAGGATGGCTCACACAGTATGGTGCTATATTAGGAGGAGAACTGCCCGGAATAATATCAATATGATGGTCTTCTGGCCTTTCTGGGGAAAGCTGATAAGGAAGATCTTCCGAAAAACAATCTTTATACTTTTCCAAGAGCTGAAATCGCTCTTGGTTTTCAGCATTCATATTATCTTTTACATCAATGACATAAAGCAAACAACATTGAACACAATCCTTAATTGATCTAGAGACTTGCATATGGCTTACCATAGGTATGGTGTCTCCAGAAACTCCAGCTTGGATCTCGTACTTCTTGCCTTTGTTGGTGAGTTCTACCTTCTTTTTCTGAGAGAAGATGGTTGAATCTACTCTATGATTCCAGGGCATGCCAAGAATCACATCGCAACCATCAAGGTCTCCGATACAGAAGGTATCTTCGTCACTGTAGCCTTGAATTTGAAACTTGAGCTTGCCAATGTAGGGTGTCACACTTTTCATTGTGTCACCTTCATCGGCATTTAAAGCTTGGCGAACTTCTGCCGGAGTGTCCATCTCTTCATTCTTTAATCCAAGCTCTTTAGCTAATTGCAAGGAAATGACATTTTCATTCGCTCCAAGATCTATCAAGAATAGTGTTTGCTTACCTTGCAACTGTCCCCAAGCTTTTAATAATTTGCGCATCTCTGGAGTGTGAGTTGTGTTTGCAGCTACATCACTGATAGCATTGATTTTCACTGGTAACTTAGGCTTGTTGTCAGAAACCTTGCTTTGTCCTTTGTTTGAACATTGCTTCGCTATGTGGCCTGTTTGTCCACATTTAAAGCACTTCCCTTCTTTCATGAAGCGTTGCTTTTCTTCTTCGGAAAGGTGCTTTGCTTGTGGGTATAGATTGGTGCGAAATTGAGGAGCATTAGGAGGTGCATAGAGCTTCCTCTTCTTTTGATTTGATGGCTGCTTTTGCCGCTGTTTTTGTCCTTCATTTGGGGCTGAATACTCCTCATCATCAGCTACTCTCTTCTTATCATTCTTTTGGAATGATTTGTAGCCATTGTGCTCCATTACCCATGTCTCAGCATGGTCAATGAGTTCCCTGAGACTAGAACAATGATAATGATTAAGAGCAGTACGAAGTTTAAAATGCAAACCTCCTTGAAACTTCCTAAGCTTTTCCGAACTGCTGATCTTCTTAAAATATTGGACCTTCAAAAGTAGCTCCCAAAATCTCTTGGTATAGTCACCAAGTGACTCATTTTTCCTTTGCCAAAGCCGATCCCATTCCATTTTTACATCTCTTTTGAAATGAACAGGAAGAAATTGGCTTTGTATCATGCGAACAGAGGAACGCCATGATTTTGGGGCAGCATGATCATATTCCAACCCCGTCCACCAAGTATGCGGTCAAATGTAAAGCGGCAAACTTAATCTTTTCTTTTTCTTTATATTTGTCACGACCATACAAAATTTGAAATTGACGAATAAACTTCAGAAGAAGATCAGGATTTCGGGAACCATCATACATACTGAACTTGATCTTCTTTTCAAGTTGAGATAGTGACTTAGTCTTCTTCTTCTTCCTATGCCTTCGTCCATGCCCGGATCTTGAGGTTGAAGATGATGAAGTGCTTGATGGGGATGAAGATGGAGACGAGGGTGAAGAATGTGGACGCCTTTGACGATGATGAGGTCTTCCACAAGAAGGGTGTGACTCTTCGTCACTAGAAGAGGATCCATCAGAGTAGGTGTCAGATGACTTTGAAGAAGAGGATGAGCTTCGACGCGATCTCTTTCTTTGTCTTGAAGTAGAATGGGACTGCCTCTCAGAAGTAGTTGGACTTCTTGATCGGCTCCTTTCATTGATATGGCTTTGTCTCCTTGAAGCAGATGGGCTTCTTTCCTTGAATTCTTTGGGATTCTCAACTTTTTCTAGTTTGAGAAGTTGCTCACGAATTTGCTAATTCTTCTCTCTAAGACTTTGAATGGCTCGAAGGATAGCACTCGACTGATCCATTGAGACTCTAAAAAATATGCTCAAGCACTCAATGCAAGGGCTGAAAACAAACAAACTTATAATTGTAAGCACTACCAGTGTTGGGGTGAGGACCGAGCCAAAGCTCTGATACCACTGTAAACGCCCCGAACAACGTAGTATGCTTAACAATTATGATATTCGCTTGTTTTCGAGATTTAATATAAAAGAGAATGAACACTTAAAGCTGAAAATGAAAATTACTCACAAAATTACCGCCATGAAAATGTAAAAGTAATGGAGACAAGATTGAGGGTTGAAGATGGACACCCCCTCCCCCCCCCTCCCCCCCCGAAGGAATGTATTTCTGCTCAACCCATGTCCCTTAGGAAAGAGCTCAATTACAATCAACCTGAGAGTGAGGAGAAGTAATTCTCACTCTCACAGGATCATGCAAAGATGTACAAACACACATGCATTATCTATTATGCAATGATAAGAACTGATTTCTTTACAGTATGAGAGAAGAAAGAGGGAAAATCAGTCTTTCTCCATCATTGATCAGCAGTACATGGATAGGGCTTGCTTCTTGTTGCTAAAATGGAAGAAAGAGATCGAGAAGAAGGTGCTGTAATGAATTTACAGGCTTGCTGTCCTGTGAAACAACAGTGATAGAAGAGGGAATATGGAGAAATTTGATAATGGAGAAGTGGGGGATGATGATGGGGATGGATGGGGCCAGTTTTTGGCTATCTGTGGGTGCTGTACATGAGTTTACAGCAAAGAAAAATGATGCTGAATGAAGAAAAACGAGCTCTTATTTATAGGAGAGGGAAGAGCTAGTACAAAAGGGGAAAGTGGAGTAGCACAAGACAAGTGTCCAGCCACATGTCATGAGATGTGACAAGTGGTGGGACACTTGGAAACTTGTGTGACAAGTGTCTTGACACTTGTCTCTTCTCTATGGCCTTCCTTTTTGGGCTGAATACTGTCAAGAATAGAAACAACCAAATTTAGTAAGCACAATCAGAGTACAGAATTTACTATTTTTAGAATGACATCCCTATTTTTTAGGACTAGCATTTTTAGGCTAATTCGAGGCTCCTAAAATTTAGGGACCTCCTAAAATTTAGAGACCCCCCAATATGGGTGTCATATGAAAGCTTTCTCCGTGTACATCGCAAAAACGGTATCAAAATCTTCATGTGACTTTTCTATGCAAAGAAATGTGCATTTCAAGCTTTTAGCCTACACATGCACATTGTACAAGCATTTCATGATCATGCCATCTTGTTGATTGTAACTGTCTGTTCTGGCGGATCTAGCCCACACTTCAAGGCATCAGTCCTTTCTGTGTGCAAGTCTAACCCTGATATGCGTGAGTTCTGGTCACAGGCGCCCAATCGGGCCCTATAGATGGAAGTGTGAACTATCTTTTCTCTAACCCACCACGTGGGTCCACCATAACCTGTGACCACTCATCAGTGGCCAGCTCCAATGCACTTTTCTTTATATCTAATTACTGCAAAGGAAACAAATTTAATAAATCATTATATAGACAAATTAATGAAAAATGATAAAAATTCTGTTTCTATAGAGTTGTGACAAGGAACTCCCAATCCATGCGATCATATGCTTTCTCAAAGTCGAGAAGAAGCACAATAAGGTCTTGCCTCCTGGGTCTAGCCAAAACTATGGTCTCCCAGAAGGTGAAGATATTGTCCAAGATGCTGCGCTCTCGGACGAATCCTGTCTGAGTGGGGTGTATAATATCTGACATCAATGGTGCCAACCTGAGACTAATTGCCTTTGTGAGGATCCTATAGGCAGATCCAAGCAAGGTAATCGGTCTCCACTGTGTGATCTGCAATCTATCTCCACTTCCTTTCGGGATAAGATGAATCAGCCCCTCAGAGAGTCTCTCTGGCATAGTCCCTGATGCCATAATCTCCTGAAAGGCTGAGTGAAGACCTTTTTTTATAAGATCCCAATAGCTCACAAAGAAGGATTTATCTAGTCCTTCTTCCCCTGGACACTTGCCTGAGGGTAGTGCCCGAAGTGCCTCCTCCATCTCCTCTGTAAAATGGGCCATTAGATTTCTGCTCATCCTATCTGTAACCACCCACTACGTGCTTCGCCAAACTGCTTCTCTATCTCTCTCATATCCAAGGGGTCTAGTGGTGGATCCTAGTAGGGATGTATAGTATTGTGTGGCCACCTATCTCGCCTTTAGAGGGCCCTATGCAATGGATCCATCAGATCTCTTGAGTCTCCGAACACCCTGTCTAGAGTGTTTAGGCCCTACGGTGTGAGAAAAATCCCTATTAACCTTGTCCCCAGAGTGAGTCCAAAAAGAGGCTCTCGCATGAAATATGTACTCTGATCTAGCTTCCTTCATGGAGTCAATCTCTGCCCTGGCAGTATGCATCCTCTCAACTATCCATCTACATCCTAGCCGTCTCTCCTCCTCCCTCTGTAAGGCAACCAATGATGCCCTAGCAGCTCTTTCCTTCTCTAGAAGGCTCTATCTCCTCCTTGTGGCCTCCTCTTGAAGAGGAAACTAATCTCCTGTAGGCTCTCATCCAAGTCACTAGCTGCCCACCCATCTGAGAAGGGTCTAGATCTCCAACACTGTGTGACTGTTTCTCTAAGATCATCCTCATAAAATGAGTGCTCTGGAATCCTGACACTAGAATGGGGTCCCCCTACTCTCTCAAGAAGAAGTATCTGAATCAGTGAGTGGTCCGAGAGGGTCGTGCCAGGTATGATGCCTATAAGGCCGCCTGTGTCATAGACCCAGTCATCCACATAAAATCGATCAATCCTGGAGAAAGTCCTAGCTCCTATCGCCTTGTCTCTCCTGGAGAACTGAAGTGAGCCTATGGTCCTGCCAAACTCTGCTGTGAACCATGGGTCCTGGCCTCTAATCTAGAATAAGAACTCCTCCCAAGCAGCTTGCTCTCCTTCCCTAATGATTTCTGTACATCTGCCTCTCTTGTCCTCAAGAGCCTCCACCATGTTAAAGTCACCCCCTACCATCCAGTGATCAACCTGTGGTAGAGACTGATTGAGGATGGTTCAAAACTGTCTCCTGTCTCGTTGGCCATTCGGGGCGTAAATGGCCAACAAACCAATCAGTGCCTCCTCCACTCTCACCAACAAACCGATGAGTGCCTCCTCCACTCTCACCAAGACCCACATGGCTCTCACCGAGACCCACAGTGGTCCGAGATTGTCTATCCATCTATATGTCTCTATCTTCACTTGGTGCGAGGAGGTACACATTTGATGAATATCAGCCAGTATACTGTGGGAGAGGTGCATGCCCTTATATTACAGTTGGATAATAAATCCATCCTTAGAGAGATGTAGGAAGTGGCTCCGTTAAAACTCCACCTTCGGTCCTAGAGGGAGAGCCAGTTTGGGATCCAAGTCCTCATTGTCCCAACTCCCAAAAGATCGGTCCTAATGACTGAATTCAGCTTAGATCTGTCAAGGGGGGGTGTAAGACAATTCATACTACTGTCAAAAGGTAGGAACCGGTTAATGTTATGCCCAGGTAAGCTCATCCGAGTTGCCATCTGTGAGTACCAACATTGCCTCAAGCCTGCCCACTACTAGCTATCTAGAGGATGTCAATGCTAGTCTAGGGTATCTATGGCACGGGAGCTCACATAACCAGTGTAAGAAAGTCACTACTCTAGAGAGTGCCTCTACAACCATAGGTGCTGCCCTAACTCTGCTTTGATGACAGGGTGTGGGGTAGAGGGATTACTCCCCATCATGCATAATATCATCATTGTCAATGACCTCTCTATGCAATCCCAACCATCATAATGGTGTCTTCCTAAGTGTGTTTAATTAGCCAGAGCGGGCTCATTCATCCCAGCCATCAACCAACCATAGCTTGGTGCAAGGCTCCTAAAACTATACATGGGCACACTAACTATCAAGGGCTCCTAGTGCTAAATAGCCTCATGCCAATCGAGCCTCAACCGCCCCCCTAGCAAAAATCTCAGGCCAAAGAAAGTGACTCCCAAGTATGCATACTCTCGCACATGCTCCACTACATCTCCTCTAAATGTGAAGTGATATATACATCAGGTCAACCCTGATGTCGGAGTGTTAAACACCATAATCTTGGTCTTTCCAAGATTGAGAATGAGATCTCTATCTCTATAAAAGACATATAGTGCATCCATGTGGCGCTGCAAGCCCTCTAGTGAATTCGAAATGAGTACAATACCATCGGCATATAATAGCATTGGTATCAACACTCTAGCTGGGCTAGCTTGAGCTCTACCTCCCCTATCAATGTAATTAAGAAAAGTTTAGATGAAAGCAACCATCCCTATTATACTCCTATGGTGTTGTCAATCCTCCTAGGCATTCCCCTAGGTCCTCATGTACGGCCTCTGACTTTCTCATACAATGTATAAGTGATCCACTGCATACACTTTGGTACTTCAATGTCCTATAATCTCTACATAAGACATGCTTGAGATATTGTGTCAAATGCCTTACGGAAACCAACAAAGCAATAGTAGATCCTCCTAACTCGATCTCAGCCCTCCTCAATGATCTCAGCCCTCCTAACTCAATCTCAGCCCTCCTCAACGATCGCTCTAAGTGTGAGGATATGGTCCAATGTGGTGTGCCAATGTGTGGCCAATCATGATGGTCCAATAATTAGAAGTGGGACTATGGTATGGTCTAACCATATCTTGGTGAATCCCTCACATACTCCTCTATTAAACATATATGCCAATATGGATGCCAATGTGTCACATGCATATGAGAAGTGTTTTGCCGCTAGCCCATCCTCATCATGTGCCCTCCCATTCTGTAATTTGTAGATTGTCTCTTTGATGATCTTACTAGTAAAGAAGAACCACCGTATTGGCCTACGGGCCTATAAAGGCCACATGGATGGTTGTCTTGGTACATCATAAAATCACCACCATAATGCAGCCAAGTGTCAAGTATCGAAGCGATGTAATATGTATGGTGGGCTATCTCTCATGAAACATTCTTCATTGTTAAGAACAAGGTGGAAAATCCGGAAAATCTAAAGCAGAAGACAAGGCCAAGGCAAAAGTGGAATGGAAGACGAAGGATCACCAACAAAAATCTGGAAACACAAGAAGTACAAAAAGTCCTAAATCAAGGAGAGATGCGCACAAGAACAAGCACAAGTCAATACTTTTATAAAAGAGCGCAAGGTGCACCATGATTTGTTTTAAGAGCGCCCCGGGCTCTCACCCATGCAAATTGTAAAGGTAGATGGGTGGTAGGAAGGAAGCTAAGAAGATAGGAGAACAATGGGAAAAAGGGCCTAGGCCACGACCGGCCATGTAAAAAAGGGGATAAGGGGGTGACCACTTAAAAGGGATTTAGGGTTTTGTATATAAAGTTGAAAACTGAATGACAAGTTCATTCTTATGTATGGCCAAAAGTAGCTCTCTTCTTCTTCTTCTTCTTCTTCTTCTTCTTCTTGCTTGCTTGAGCTTGTGCTTGAGAGAGAGAGCATGAGAGTGTGAGGGAGTGAGTGTGTGAGGGTGAGGGACCGTGGTGGAGAAACTCTTCATCTTCTCCTCTCTTCTTCTCTTCTCTTGTCTTGCTCACGAGAATGGAGCTTGGAGCGTGGAGCTTGAGGATCGAGCTCGCTTCAAGCTTGCACTTGGATCGTGAAGCTACCAGAGTGCTCGCGAGAGGAGGCAACTCGATCGAGCATGAAGGTAAGCTCACTACACTCGTAGAGAGAGAGAGAGTGCATCAACGGCTATGTGACAGGTAGCCATTAGTGCTCGGCTTGAAACACTTGAAAGAATAAGCGGTCCGTGGGTCTTGGCGGTTGAGCTCGCCACTACATTTTGGTTCCGTTGCTGAGACTAACGGATTCAAGCCTTGAGTGCTTACGCGCTCCGAATCAAGCATTGAAGTAGGGTTTTCCCCGAGCTGGTGCTTCAGCTAGATAGGTAGAAAGCAAGGAAGTTTGAAGAGATATTCAATCTCCTTACCAAGTAAGTTTTTGGGTTTTTGGATTTGGAATAGTAGGTTGGAGTAGTGTAGGTATTTGCTTTGTGATTTAGATGCATTAGGGTAGGAAAAAACAAAGAAAAAAAAGGAAAACAAGCATTAGGGTTTCTGTTGTCATAACAGGGCAAGAGGGATTGATTTATTTGCGGATTTGTATTTTGGAGTTTATTGTCTATTCCAGGTATACACAATCCTTCATTAGGGTCTATTCTTACATTCTCGAAGTTTGTGCGACCCCTCATAACCAAAATCATTAGAATCCAGTTAATTTTCATCATCCTTGAAAACTCGTCCGTAGGATCGGACACTATTATCAGAGTCCGATTTCCAAAATCAGACTCGAAGTCCGATTCCCAGAATCGGATGGTCCGATTTTTGGACTCGAACCAACCCATCCTCTTTGATCGGACATACCTTGTCCGATTTCAAAAATCAAACATCCCATAAATCAAACACAAAAATCGGAGCCATCCAGAATCGCACACTCCAAAATCAAACACCTGTCAAATCGAACGTGCGATTCTTGAAATCGAACTCCAAAATCGGACTACCTGGGAATCGGACGCAAGAAAATCGGACCACCCGAATCAGACCAACCAAAATCGGTACCACTCGGATTCGATCCGTCGGTTTAGCCGATCAGACAAACTCAAAATCGGACGTCCGATTCTGATAATTGGACTCCTAAGAATCGGACCTTTAAGAATTGGATAGCAAACTGTCGAAATCGGGCAGGTGAACAAAATATAAATTTGACATGTTTGAGCCCTGAAACCAACCCAGAGACCGTATAGAGCCAAAAGCACATCATAGATCTACCACTCGGCTGAAATCTAGAGCAAGTAGTTCAAAACATGGCTACGAATGGTCCTTCCAATCGTGCATGGTCTCTAGCGTAATGGCCTTACGGGTCGGGGGGGACTGCCCCCTCAAACCCGCCCAGAGGGGGCTCTGCCTCCTCTGGATCTCCCCCAAGTAGGATGGAGAGAAAACGCGCGCCATGACACGTCCTCCAAATTAGATCCTCGTGTAGCAATGACTCTACACAAGCATAGATTCTCACTTGCAAAACAGCAACCAAAAGCCTATATCTAAACAAAGACAAACAGAGATCCTTGAACCTCAATGGGTCAATCTAGCCAACAAGGGCAAAAAGGCCACACCACAAAAAGATGTATATGTTGCATTCGGACTGCATCTAGTCAAAGCACAATGCAACAACATCAAGCTACAACTGCGAGGATGACTAGGCATGATAGTCTTGACGATAGATACACCTTGAACAGCACTACACAGATGACCCAAGACATCAATAGAGAATCCACATCTACTTGTGCAGTTGGGGACTCAAAGGCATGTATCAGAAGGCTTGAATTTATAATTCAAGACCCGGAAGATCAAGACATAGTACCGCCTGCTTATCTTTGGGTCAAACTCACCACAAAAAGAGAGCACACTGTCAATGCTCTCATTGATGAAGAAGTTGATTTTAATATCTTGACCTATGAAGCATAGACCATGCTAGGCCAACTAGAGCTCACACCGACTAATGCAACCCTTAATCCTTACGAGGGACACCCATAAGCACTTATAATGAATTGCAAAATCCTTGTAACTATTGAAACTGAAAGGTTGCCTATCCTATTCCATGTTCCTCCAAATAGTGCGAATTGTGGAAAGGAAACCATCCTAGGAAGACCCTTCAATAGGGCGACAAAGTGTGAGGCCAATTATGTAGCACAGAGGATACACTTGACACTACCGGGTGTGAGAATCATCACTACCTTTAGCAAGGGTGATCTCATCAAACCTCGAGGGAAAGACAATGAATATTCTGACATACCAGAAAACCCCAATAACAAGAGCAAAGACTTATTGAAAGTGTTGATACAAGCGCATGTTGAATAGAGAGAACTAGTGAGCAAGGCCATGCTTGAAACAAGAAGGTTAGGAGACAATGCCAAGGATAGGCTTTGGACTTACAAATATCGTAGAAGACCACAAAAGGAGCCCAAGCCTTATGGACAAAGGTATCGATAGAGAGCCAGCACAACGCTGCGATGGATATCCAAAGTGTTGCTACATACTCGAGGGTATTATGCAAGTAACCAATGGATTTGGGTACCAAAACCCCCTGCTAAACCACCTTTGTCAGCTGAAGGCCAGGTCGTATCAAAAGCGAGGAAGCATAGGAGGAAATCTAAATGTAAATCCAAGTCTCGAGTCAAAAACATTGGAGTGACTAAGCCCCTCACGATGGAAGTCAAGATACCAAACATTACTATTCGAAAGGTGGATCCTCAGCCTACCGTGCTTGACAAGCGGATGTTAGATGTAATCGTCAAGTGTGCACAAAGATTACTAGTGCTAAAGAAGCCTTTGAATTCCCAAGAGGATAATGAGGACCATAGACACAATGCTGCTCATGATAAGGCTGATTGCTCAACAAAGAAAATGGCAGAATCGTCTAATAACCACAAGCAAATCTTCTAGCTAGTGCCAAGTCCACCTAGGAGTCCCAAATCTCCTACACCCTTTTTCCCTAAATGGACAAAGAAAGCACGACAGCAATCCTCAAGTGCATCTGCTCAATCCCAATCTCGATCTCCATCTGAGCTTTCAAATGTCAAAGATGCGGGACATGACACCACCCTTAGTTCTCAGCCTAAGGATATACCTATGTAATCCACCGTCATTAGCTCAACTGATGCTAGATCTACACAAGTGAATGCACAAAGGGCAACAAAAGGCATGACCACTTCTAATCTGCTTAAGGACTTGACACCGCAGTCTACCAAAAGTATAGCTAGTCCACTTTAACTAGCTGCCACTACTTCCAATCAGGAATCATAACAGTCACAGTCTTTGGCCGTGACAATGCCCCCTTGCAGAACGTGTCCTTAGCAATTCACATGTGGAAGAAATGTCACAATCAACATCCTTGACACCTCTAGCACCTTCGAAACACCTAAAGCCTAGGCTTGAGGAGAAATCTCTCAAAGATTTGACCAAGGAGATAGCACAACTAACCAATGAAACAAAGATGAAATGCACGATGAAGCTTGATCACAAGCAAACAGCCATTACATATGTGTATGTCCATGTGGACATTGAAAGGCCAACACCAGAGCACACAAAGCTCATAGCCGAACCCCTAACTTGAAACGAGCAACAACATATTTGCTCCTGCTATGTAGCTTTTGCTGAGGAAGTCATAAAGGGCATTCCAAAGGCCACAGCTAGAGAATTGTGTATACCCTCACTCTAAACTGCTCAATGTGAGACAAACAAGGAAAAGCTTGAAGTAATCGAACGAAAAGGAAAATGACAAGATAAATTTGTGCAAAAATCGTACTCCAACAAAAGTTTAGCAGCCAAAATTGGCCACCGACTAATGATACTCGCTCAGCAAAGGAAAGCCCTTTGGACATCAATACATAATCCCACATCATTGCCCCGACCTCATTAAGAGTTTTTGCAATGGTCCATGAGGTCCAGCTTGCTACCACCAATGTCCAAAAACATCCCTTATACAATAAAGTGCTTCTAGAAGAAGATCTATACATGGCTAGCAAGCTAGGAGTGGGGAGCATGGTACTTGATGTTAGTACATAAGTCTTCTACCTCACTCAAGATCCTACAATTCTAGATCTCTATGCTTCCCATCAATACAACCCTGACTTCTTCAGCTAGTTTTGTCCAAGCCTACATGACAGGAATCCTAAACCATCTCTTGGTTCTATACTAGAGTCACCAGAACCTCCAGAGCAAGAAAAAAACAGCTTTAAACACAACACCCGCTCTGATAAGAAGCAATGGAGACATGTTCCAATGGGTAAGGACAAGAGTCTAGAGCAAACACCCAACCAAGAGCAACTGCCAATGCAATCGGATGAGGGGCTAAACAGAGAGAAATTAGCTGAAGAGCTACAGTCTCCAAAAAGAGAGACAGTTATACCCTCACAACCTAGCAAGACTGTTCAACAAGCCACAGCTATGTCCCATGAGGACACACCAGAAAAAGAGAATGCTGAGGCCCAACCAAGCACATCAACGGCCGACCTAGTTCAGGGTCCTAAGTCTTTAAAAGATACACCTCGATTGCCCAAGAAAAAGAGGAGAAAACAACGAAAACAACGGGAGTTGCAAGTGGCGGTAGATGCCAAGAAGATTGAGACCAAGAGTGTTGAAGAGCTGAGGAATAAAGCATCAAGTCCACCCACCAATGAACCCATTGCCATCTCTCCTAACACCAATGAAACCTCACACACATCCGTATGTTCTGATAAATCAAAGCAACCATTACCATAAACGGTTGCTTGCAACGCTCAATCCACCAAGCAGAACTTACATTGATCAATCAAGAGCGGATATAACACTGTCACAACGGATTGACGAAACTATACGAGTCACATCCAAGGAGAACCATGACACAATAGCAACAAAGCCTCTAGAGAAACATGAAAACCCCGAGAACAAAACCAATCCTAGCATTGACCAATCCTCCTCATTTAGGCCTGAGTCCCCAGCTATGCTGAAGCCTAGGGAAACTCCCAAAACCTTGCATGAGATAGCAACCGAGCAAGCCCTCATCGAACGAAGAAGTGTCACAGAGTGCTTGACCGCAAATTATTCGTACGTGTCTACGTCCTTGCAAACATGGGCACATTCCCTAGGGAGCAACTTTAGGAATATTTGTCATATCCGCTATCTTGGGAAGACCAAGAATATTGTAACAAGCACTATGACAAACTCCTACATGAATGCATGCAACTCATCTCTGACGAGGAAGCCAACGAACTACGCTTAACTATGACATTCAACGAAGCGCTTTGCCAACCAAATTTCTTAGAGAAAGAGCAACTAAAGCGGCAATCAGAGAGTCGAAGTCAATTCAAAAACGTTGGTTTGAAAACCACGCTACAATGGCTGAACTTGGAGCCGAGATTATGACAGCAGTCTTAGAGGAGCAACTAGCCAAATGGCAGCCTCAAATAGACCTGACCTATGTAGCACCAACTTCCTTTCAAGTACTGTCTACCATTCGGGGTGTAGCCTTAGCTGGAACTAGCCAAGAGAACTCTCTGATTGATAAAATTCTCACTGAGGAGGAGTTACATGTTGCCAATAGACTCGGACAAGGCACCATGCTACTCGATGTTGCAAAATATATGTTGTTACTAAGTAAGCTACCACGATTACTGGATACTTATGCTGCACTCTGGTACAATCCTGAGTTCTACAATTGGTTATCATCCTCACAAAGTGACATGGATTCATAAATGTGTACATAAATAAACAATGTGTTTTGTGACTATGTATAAATAATAACAAAAGAAGCAAAGCTAGCACACACACAAGCAACGATAATCAAGCGCAGGTGATGCATCGAAGTCAACACTATGGGATTCAAATAAGTGATTCTTTTTGAGCTGCACATATTCATTATGGTTAAAGCATATGACTTGCATCTACTCTCATGAGTTGCCAAGTGAATACAGGACGATACAAGTCTCTGTACAAAAGTGTCCAATGTCCAAGTCACCACAAGACCACCAACCACACAAAGAACCATAATGGAGAAAGCGACACAAATACCAAGAACAAAGAGCCATGACAAAAGCCCCGCTTGAAGAGAAAATCAACCCTGTAGAAAGCACACAGTGCATTTGAGCATGGCCTAAGGCATAGTCATTGGCTACTCTTTCTTTCTTGGCCACACTCTACATCTGGGTAGGAGCCACACTCTCAACAACGACAATGGATACTTCATCAACCAGAATTCAACTCATCAAATGCTCTGTCCCTTGTCTATGCACAACTCACTTCAGTTGCTACCTCAATTGGTCTAATGTCTCACATGTTACAAAGAGGTTTGCAAAATCTCAAGTTCATCTCTTCATCTCAACACTTGTTGCTCTAGCATCAAGGCCAGTAACACAATCATCCTTGTAATATCCATTTTTCACAGCTTTTGGATCTCCATATCTCTCAATCCAAATGAAAGGTTGATAACCTCAACGTATTGCATTGGTTGTTTTTTTTTTTTAGAGAAAACAAAAACAAATGAAATGAAAAAAGAAAACGGAAAAAAAAAAACACCCACGATCACAGCACAGCACCTAGGCGTCCTCAAATTAGATACGTCCACTGACCTTGATTGGTTGGCTCCGTCCCTAGTCCCCTAGCCCTTTATACATCCCCCACGATTGTTCAAGGCACATCAAGGGCAGGACATACCTAAAGGGCTTGTCTCGCCTATGATTAGACCTGTCACCCTGAACCATTTGCACGATTCTTTTTCGCACTCCATCTCAATACCATCGCAATCAATAGTGGTGAGCAAGGCACGAAAGACCATGGAAAGTACACCACCATACTCTTCAAACACTACAAGTAGCCACCAACTACCAAAAGCTAAGGCGTCAACGAGCTCAATTATGCTGCGTCGTGTTGTCAAAATCACAAATGATGTCTCAACAAGCCTTCAAGTGTACTTCTCCTCAACATCGACAATTTTTTCCACCACATTGAACCCTTGCTTCATCCACACATTGCTACAAGGAACCAGGCCAACAGTCTTCTAACTACGTAATACCTAAGTATGCGCTTGCACTCACATAATATATGTACCACAATCTATACACAGTTTGGGTCCTCAAGTGCAAGACAATACTCTCACCTTGCTTAGAGTTCAACTTATCTCCCAAACTAATCAAACTACGTCTTGTACACAATAAGAAGACTAGCACTAACCCCTAGGGAGAGACCATATGAGAGGTTTTCAATTGCAGGTATTGAAGACTTCAACGAAAGTATCGTCTTAGCTCTTCATCAATACTCAACTCTAAACTCTTGTCCTTTATCATCATGCAAGCCTACCAAAGAATCGTTACGCGTAGAATCCCTAAAACACCACCACTTATACCAGCCATGAGTGCAACACCCAACAAAGAACAGCCCTATCACCAACTACAACAACCCTATCACCAGTCAATTACACCAACAAAGTGCCACCAACGACCTTCATCTGCACCACCACCAAAACTTCTCCACGGAAAACCATAGCAATCCCTTCCAACCACATCTTCGGTGCATGCCAAAACCTGCTATCTCTAATGGAGAGTATGGGACTGGCACTCGTCTAGGAGGGGGGTAATGTTAACCCTCAAACGAAAAAGGTGGAAAATCCGGAAAATCTAAAGTAGAAGACAAGGCCAAGGCAAAGGTGAAACGGAAGACAAAGGCGCGCCAAGAAAAATCTAGAAACACAAGAAGTGCAAAAAGTCCTAAATCAAGGAGAGACGCGCACAAGAAAAAGCGCAAGTTAATACTTTAGTAAAAAAATGCAAGGCACACCTTGATTTATTTTAAGAGCGTCGAGCTCTCACCCGTGCAAATTGTAAAGGTAGATGGGTGGTAGGAAGGAAGCTAAGAAGATAGGAGGACAATGGAAAGAAGAGCCTACTAGGCCACCGCCGACCATGTAAAAAAGGAGATAAGGGAATGACCGCCCAAAAGGGATATATAAAGTTGAAAAGTGAATGAGAAGCTCATTCTTGTATGTAGCCAAAGGTAGCTCTCTTCTTATTCTTCTTCTTGCTTGCTTGAGCTTGTGCTTGAGAGACAGAGAGTGTGAGTGTGAGGGAGTGAGTGTGTGAGGATGAGGGACCGTGGTGGAGAAGGTCTCCACCTTCTCCTCTTCTCTTCTCTTCTCTTCTCTTCTCTTCTCTTCTCTTCTCTTCTCTTCTCTTGCTCGCGGCAATGGATCTTGAAGTTTGGAACTTGAGGATCGAGCTCACTTGAAGCTTGCACTTGGCTCGTGGAGCTACCGGAGTGCTCGAGAGAGGAGGCAACTCGATCGGACATGGAGGTAAGCTCACTACACTGGTAGAGAGAGATAGCGCGTCGACTATATGAGAGGTAGCCATTAGTGCCTGGCTTGAAACACTTGAAAGAATAAGTGGTACGTGGGTCTTGATGATTGAGCTTGAGCTCACCACTACATCGATGCTCTTTTACTATCCCATTCCAAGAATACCTAGCATATCTCTATCTCGACTTTTGCCAAGTAGTCTCGCTGCTTCTCCCACCCAAGGTGTCTAAAGAGTATCCTTGCTTGGCAATGTATCTAAATGCCCAAAATGGTCTCTCTCTATAGACACGTACAAGTGTCTCTGCACTCATCATCATACCAGCCATTTTGAGGAGCCGTAGAGCATGAAGGTTTGCATGGAAGCGAGGTGTGTAGGAATGCATACATAGTTGAAATATATAAGGCACAATAATAGAATGTCTCTTCAAATGATTAGAGGAATTGATTAAATACATGTCACATCAAAGGTTCTCTTATAGACCCTTAGCAAGGTACAAATAACTATTATTTTCAAGAGAGTCCTTGATATGTCTATAAGTTGTTTGGAAATAAAGGCCTCGTGCCTTTTAAATGTGCTCGGGTATGAACACACCCTTAGCATTTGTACTTACACATATATATCTATCTAAAAACCTAAAGGTACACGCTCCTCATTGTACCTAGCCTAGGAAGGGGAATGCCTTCAGAGAGACCTGGACACCTCTTGGTTCTACCCACAGGCCTAAACCTCTATGCTACCATCTTGGAGGCTTCTGTTCTATTCTTCACAGAAAACTAAAGAGTCTTAGGTTGCAACTTCTTCAGGAGTACAGTTGGCATGAGGACAACATTTTACCACAAAATAAATACAGGCAGCCAAGTCCACCCATTGGACACCCATTTTCTTGAACTGCAAAACAAAAACATTTGCAAGCATACCCTTACAAAATACCAAGCGTGTTCACACTCTACTCTGCTCTCTCTCTCTCACTCTTTGACTCTCACTGCGCGTAGGACAGTCTGTCTCGATCTTCGTGCCTAATCAAGCCCTACAAATTGGTATCAGAGAGTAAGGTGCTGCAGACGATCGTCTGGCTGAGGCAGAAGGCCACCGTGGTGACGAGACAGCTCAAAGGCGAGCAGGAGAGTCACGAGCGACAGGGCCAAGCTCCAGCGAGGAGAGTGTGGCGAACTGGTGACCAACTAACGGGTGTCTCTAGCAGACGTGACGTACAGGCAGTGGGTAGCAGGAGCAGCAGTCGACTGCAGCAGGTATGGACCAGGCGTGCGACTGCAGCACTGACGAATACAAGGCAACCAGGCCACGACCATGCCACAGCAGGCAACTGACGGATAGGTCCTGCGGACAACGCGTGCAGCAGTCGGCAGGCAGCATTCGTCAGGACAGGTCGCACGTAGCGGGAAAGTCGAACGGGGTCAACAAACCCCATCACACTTTTTTTTTAATCATTTTTTTTAAAACAAAAAATTCAACTTCTACCCCTTTCTTGACGGGGTTTTGCGCGCCAGGCACAAAAGGCCAAATTTGTGCAATTTTGGCCCGAAAATTTGGGGCTTCTTCAAACTGAGTACTGTTCATGCAAAATTGAGGCATCTGCGTCGAAATTGCGAACATTGTGCGCATTTGAATTAAAGATTTCGCCAAAATTGTTGAGCTTTTGCTCATCTGAGTGAAATTTCTCAACATTGAACCCATAAAATTTGGGGCTTTTCCCAGATTTGGGGAATGTGATGCAGGACAAGCAAATTTGTCTCAGAAATTGCAAGAATTTGTGAAATCTTGTCTCCGACATTTGGGGCTTTTAATGTGCATGCACAAATTGGGCTGAAATTTACCCAATTTCTCGACATTAAGGCACATTGGACCCCGTGCAATTTGGGGCTTTTGCAATTTGGGCAAAATTTCTGCAGCATTTGGTCATTTTATGTACATACAGGTTGAATTCCGCGCAATTCAAACATCAACACTTGGTAAAATTTGGGGGTTTTGCTGAAATTGCTCTATTTCGGCAAAACTGGTTTGTCCTATGCATGACAGAGGAAATGCAGATGTGTGTTTGATGCTTTGAGCACAAAATTTTGGGGCTTTTGACCGTTCGTGTCAAATTTTATGCTTGTGGGTACATGTACAACAAAAATTGCATCTGAAATTTTGGGACTCCTCATGTAATGTGATGCACATGCCCTTGGAATAGCTGTAATCAGTTGGATAATGCTGTAGCACATGGTTTGGTGCTTCTGAAAATTTAATTACAGATCTGAAATCTGTTCTTCTACGTGGTCATTTATTGCTGACTGGTACTTGTTTGTACCTTGGTCACTTGGGTGACAGTTTGGGCCTGCATTTGCTGGTTTTTTTGTCACATTTGGGCTGAACATCATGACTGGAAGCAATGACAGCAGTAATCTCATGCACATAAAGAAGCTTGAAGGCACACACGATTTTGCAGTTTGGCAAAAGCAGTGCTACAATATCCTGTTACAAAAGAAGCAGGCAAAGCCGATCAAAACCAAAGGGGCGAAGCCCGCGGATATGGATCAAGACAATTGGGATGAGTTAAATGAGCTTGCACGCTCAACCATAGACCTATCGATTTCTAATGCCTTGCTCTTCAACATTGAAGGTTTGGATTCTGCATATGCTATATGGACTAGACTGGAAGAACTGTATGCACAAAAGAGTGCTGCAAGCAAAGTGTATTGGCTGAAAAAGCTTATGGATTTGCGTATGAAAGAGGGTACAGCAATGTCAACACACTTGAGTGAGTTTAACTCCATTTTCAGCCACCTGGTTGCCTTGAAGTTCATGATTCATGAGGAATTTAAGGCTACTTTTTTACTTTGCACTCTACCAGAGAGTTGGGATACATTCAGGACTGCTATGAGCAATTCTAATGTAATCCTTTTGTATGCTGATGTAGAGAGTGCTCTACTTATGGAAGATATGAATTGGCACAACAATGCATCCAGTAAGTCTTCCAGTACTTTGCATACTAGGGGCAGATCACAGCAAAAGGGAAAATATGATGGCAAGGGACGCAATAAATCACGTGGCAAAGATGTTGAATGCCATCATTGTGGCAAAAGGGTCACTTTAAACGTGACTGCTACAAATGGAAGAAAGAGAAAGGAAAAGGCAAGAAGACAGATGATAGCAAGGAAGAGAATAAGGACACTCAGCCTAAGAAGAGTAGTGTAAAAATTGAAGAGGTAAATGTAGTCACTCATGACAGTGGCAATGGGAGTAATGTACTCTTTGTCTCTTCACACTTTGGTGCACATGCTTTACTTGCAGATACAGATGATGACATGCATACCTGGATTCTTGATTCAGGTGCTTCCTTTCATATCACCCCTCATCGTGAGTGGTTTTCCGCCTATACAAGGGGTCGACACGGTGTTGTTTTGAAATCTGGGTTCTTTTTGTCTTCTTGCATCTTTGGCTTTTGCTCATCAGCCAGGCTCTACTCCAGTCTTGAAGAAGAAGGCTGAAGAACTGGCTCACTCCTTCTAGTTGCTATCTTTGATCCTTCTAGTTGATCATTATCTCTTTTGCACTTTTCTTCAATAAGTGCTTCAAATCCTTGAGATTTTGCAATATAAGCATAGATAGAGAAGACATCTACGCAATCATTCCATCCGGTTCCTTTTCTAATTGCATCTCTTATGATTGAAAGTTCAAATGAAGAAGCTTTACCTTTCTTTTCCGCATGCAATGCATAAGACCATAAAGGAGACTTATCTTTCGGTAACTGCTCCAATTGAAGACCATAGGCTGCAGCTTGTTCCTCATGTGCATCATTGAAGCGTGCCCACCTTCTCTTGATGTCATTCCTTCCCCATATACAATTGCAACAGTTGCATGTAGCTTGGCGAAAGTCAATGCTCATGTCTATGTTGCTCTCCCCCTCGCTCTTGGAGGGTAACTCCCCCCTTGTGATTGCATGTTGCTGGTGATAATAGCATATCCTGCTCTAGGTCATGGAGGCAAGCTAGAGTCCTTGAGAGATTCGTTTGATCGTCACTCTCTTTCTTGCAAACAATGATCCGAAATAGGGTAAGAGGGGAAGATAGAGCGATCATAACAAAAATCAAAAGAGGGATTGCTTACCGTCTGTTCCATTGGCCACTGCACAATTGCGTTTTTCTCCATGTCAATCTTAGTATTGCCTTTGCCACAGGCCTTCACACCTCTCGAATGCACGAGGACCTAGTTAACCACAAGGGCTCGGCCGGCTAGTGAGAGGCAAGCCGTGCTCCAATAAGTCAGCTTCCTCCGAATAGAATCGAGGACTAGAAGAAACTGCTGGGCGGGAGTGATATCGAGTCCCACCTGGAACCCTAGGTACTGGACGGTCTGCCCTCTGCTCACCCATCTAAATCCCAGGTGGACGTCAGACTACGTGCTAGAGTCCGGGTCTGTGAGGAAACCAACCGAGTTTCGCCAGTTGATTTTCGCTCCCGCTGCAGAACAGAACACGTCAAGAGCCAGCCTCACTCTCTCCAGCATTAATTCATCGTCCTCTATGTAGAGTGTTGTATCATCTGCATACTTTGAGTCTAGCAACTCAGTCTCCTCTCTCACGAGAAGTCGGAGGCCGCGTAATCCGTTCACACGGGACCTAAGAAAGTGAGACGTCGCCTCTACAAAGAGTAGGAACAGGTACGGGGCTAGGGGGCAGCCCTGCCGGACCGATCTCTCAAGCCAAAACTCCTCCCCTCGCCTACCACCTATGAGAACCTTGCTGGTGGCCGATCAGTAAAGTGCGACGACCCTACGAATCCAAGCCTAGGGGAAACCCAACCTCAACATGGTGCCCTCTAGGAAATCCCAGTCCACCTTATCATAAGATTTCTCAAAATCCAAGAGTAGTACGGCCAGTCTCTGCCCACTGTGCTGAGCCCACTCTGTCGCCTTAAAGAAGATGAATACATTGTCTAGGATACTCCTATCCTCAACAAAGCCTGTCTGTGTGTCATGGATGATGTCTGGCAGTAGGGGGTGTAGTCGCCTACCAATCATCTTTGCCACTGCCTTATAGGCCATTGACAATAAGGTGATCGATCTCCACTGGGAAAGCTCCAATCGGTCTCCCTCTTTGAGGAGAAGACTGATAAGGCCTGCCGCGATAGGCTCCCTGGCATCTGTCCTGAAGTGAAGATCTCTTGGAAGGCCATCAGTAGGGGGGTCCTTCACCACTTCCTAGTAGGTAATAAAGAAGGCCTTAGAGACGACATCCTCTCCTGGGCATTTCTGCCCATTCTGTGTATGGAAAGCCTCCTCTAGTTCCTTCCCTGTGAAGGGGGCTAGGAGGGGGCGTCCCATCTCCTCTGTGACAATGGATGGGATGTGATCCCAGACCTGCTCCCTACATCGCTATTCTCTAGTTGAGGCTATCTCCTACTCTGGGAAAGGCGTCCGTAGTAATTAATGGCAATCTCCATCACCTCATTTGGGATTCAACGAGTCCTCCCATACTAATCTCGAAGGCTGCATATCTGCACTCCTGAGGTGCGAGGCTAGTGCACTTGGAAAAACTCCCTGCACATCATGTTCCCCTTCCGCACCCAAAAAGCTGCTGAGGTGCAGAAAGAGAACTCAGAGTGCTTGTCCTCTAGGCCAGCAATGGCTGCTCGCCCTCGCACCTCTTGTGCGTGGAGGGTGGGGTCCCCTGGTGCCTCCTGTAGTAACCTTTGCGTGGCTGCAAGGTCCCGCCGGAGCGCTCTCTCCTCCCAGGTTTGATGCCTGAATTGTATGGCTGCCTCTTGGTAGATTCTGCTCGACTCGGCTAGGACCTTTGCAACCTCCTCTGCGATCCGGTCCCTCCTGCCCCACTCCCTAGTCTAGAGCTACTCTATCTACGTCGTCACCTCCTCCCTGCTATAGATCGAGTTAAGGATCCTACAAGATCGAGTGTCTAGGGCAGATGCTGGGGAATCTAGTGTCAGGAGAACCGGGCAGTGATTAGACAACATGGTGCCCGCCAACTGCCCAATTTGGCCCCCACGAGAGCCTCCCCACTTTTCCACATAAAACCTGTCCAACCACTCCAGCAGGACTCCACCTAGCCGCCTGTATTCCCAAGAGAAGTCCAGCCACCTCTCCCTCCTGTGGAAGGCAGGGTCTCTCCACGCATCATGTGCACCTACTGCCAATAGAAATACCTCCCATGCCTCCTACTCCTCCCCGGTCATGCCCTGATAGTTTCTGCCTCTGCCCTACTGGTCCTTCAAAGCCTCCAGGTTGTTGAAATCTCCTCCAACGATCCACGAGTCCACCTCTGGGAGTCCATCCGCGATCTCCACCCAAAACATGCTGCGTACCCTAACCTCCGTAGGGCCATAGACGTTGAGGACTCCCAGGCACGAGTCCCCAATATCCGGTCTGATCCATAGAACCCTCCCTGTCACTATTGTCCCGTGGTCTCGTACACAGGTGCTGAGACTCGAGCCAATAGAGGTGCATACGCCTCCATTCCTACCGTAAGCACCTATGGCGTGCTCCCAGTAAGTATGCGAGCTACCCGGGAGTACCTTCCCTACCCGCTGGGCCTGGGAGGGAGTGAGCTTGTGCTCCTGTAAAAGTAAAATGTCAATCCATCCAGCAAGGGTAGGCTGCAGCTCCTACCGAACAATCAACATCCTGGATCCACGTGCCCCACTATAGTGGAGACTATTCACACTCTAGGATGCAAGGTGTAAGCTCATGGGGAAACCTACGACTGACCGAACAGACATCTGTTCCGTGTGGAAGCTGCTGATGAGGATGAGAAACTATGGGGCATGCAGGAATGCTTTGCCGCAGGTCTAGACGGCGAACTCCAATCCTCCATGGTGGCCCTTGGCCGGACCATAGGGGTGATAGATGCTCCAGGTGGTACAATCAATGCATCTATCAGCCATGCTAAGAGTTGTGACTCCGTACACTCCTAGAAACGGGCCACCTGTGCCAGGGGCCACTCGATCACATCCCTCGGAGAACTCCACTGTGGAGAGGCTCAAAAGATAATGCTCAAATGTGGGACCTCGGCACCAGGCCACAAGTTAATGTCCATCATGCTACCAAGCCATTGTTGTGCAAACAGTGCTTGTCCTTCTTCTCCCATCCACTGGGATATGTGGTCCGCCACCTAACTCTTCAACTCCTCTATCTGTGTCGTCGTCCAATCCCTTGAGTGAGAGGACTGAAACAAGAAGGAGTAGTTTGGTCCATCCAGTGGTGCTAGTAGATGGACCTTGCCCCTCCGTGACTTGCGAACCACGAAGATCCACAACTCTAGAGGTAGTGAGAACACTCCACGCTCCACAGCTCTCAGGTAGAACCACGGGCCCACTGCAGAAAAACTCCTATGGCAACAGCTGTGCCTGTCATGGAAAGGTGTAATGGGCGGCAGGGACAGATGAGCTGGTGGTTGTGTGGGAGGGGAAAGACTACTAGTGCGAGGAGGATGTAGACGTGTGTGGCTCATCACCACCTGTGGGATGAGTGGGAGCGGGTCTGGGGGGATCACCTGCAACAGGTGCGGATCATGAGGGGTGCTCGGCAGGGGAGATGGTGGGGGGGAAGAGGGTCGAGGGATAGTGGGATGGTCGGAAGTAGGTGGCGGGTGTGCATGGCAGCTTTGACATGAAGGATCTTGGTGATGCAAATCACATTCTTGGTATACGAATACTCAAAGATAGATCGAAAGGCTAACTCTATGTATCTCAGCAGGAGTATATCTCCAAAGTTTTGCAGCGTTTTAATATAGAGGGGAGGAAAACAATTGGGGTTCCATTGCCTGTATATGTGAAAGTTAGTGCAGAGGACAGCCCTACATCTGATGATGAGAAGGCTAAAATGGCCAAGATACCATATGCTTCAGTTGTTGGCAGTTTGATGTATGCTAGGATTGCTACACGTCCTGACATTGCCTTTACAGTGGCAGTGGTTAGCAGATACATGGCAACCCCTGGCAAGAAGCATTGGGATGCAGTGAAAGGTATTATGAGATACCTCAAAGACACAAAGGAATTGTGTATCTACTTTGGAAAGCAGAAGGCATCTGTTGTTGGCTTTACGGATGCAGACTATGCTGGTCATGCAGACTGCAAGAAGTCCACTTCTGGGTATGTGTTTACTTTCACAGGAGGAGCAATCTCTTGGATCTCTAAGCTATAAAAGTGTGTTGCATTGTCTACTACAGAGGCAGAGTATGTGGCTGCCACTGAGACATGCAAGGAGGCTTTATGGCTTTCACGTCTGGTGGGAGAGCTTGGCATCACAGAGTTACCTGTTCTCCATTGTGATAGTCAGAGTGCTATCATGCTAGCACGGAATCCTGTCTTTCATGCAAAGGCAAAGCACATACACGTGAAGTACCACTTCAATAGAGATGTACTTGACAACAAAAGCATTGAGCTTGTCATAGTACATACAGATGATAACCCTGCAGACCTTCTCACAAAGGGTCTTCCAGCAAAGCGGCTTGCTCATTGCCGACAAATGATGGGAGTTGGATAGATATATATATTTCAGCTTTGTACATACCTAGACTTAATTGATTCTTTTCTCCTCTTAAGCACATTGCCGTTAGGTGGGAGGTTGTTCGGAATAAAGGCCTTGTGCCTTTTAAGTGTGCTCAGGTGTGAACACACCCTTAGCACTTGTACTTACACATATATACCTATCTAAAAACCTAAAGATACACGCTCGTCATTGTACCTAAAAACGTGTTCACTCTCTACTCTGCTCTCTCTCTCTCACTCTCTTTGGCTCTCATTGTGCATAGGACAGTCTATCTCGATTTTCGTGCCTAATTGGCCCCTACATAAGTGACACTTTTTCTAGATACTGTGTCACCAAAATGATAAATGGATTTGACAATGGGCATGCATTGGATACAAGCTATGTGATACGAGGACGCAGCAAAATAAACAAGGTGCAATGTGAAACTTTCATTAAAAATTAAAGTTGCACCTTAGAATTGAGTTACATTGAAAGTTTCACCCATTAAGCAGCTCACTTACGCACTTAAGTTATTAAGCAAGCCCTAAGCTTAAGTTTGGTCGAGTGAGCAGCTCACTTCAGCTTAAAGATCAAATCATTTATTAGCCCTTAATCAAAAACAAGATTTGATTAAGGAGCAGCTGTTTATCCATTTGGAATGTTGATCTTCACTATTTGGGGGCTTTTTCTCACCCATTGTTGTTTTCGGAGAGTTATAGCAACAAAAGAGATACATACTTGCTGATTTTTCATGATGAACAAGAGAGGAGCCTTTTATGGCCATCCCAAGGTGCTCGATAACTGGGAATCGATCTGTTTCTTCTCATTTATTTCTCTAGTGTTGTGAAAGCTCTCTGTTATAGCAGATCAAAATAAGAGTTTGCTGTTTACAGTAGATCAACAGATAGGGTTTGCAGAAATCAATCATTTTGGATGAGGAATTCCTTGCCAAAGACATTCCAACCAAAACCCCCAACTTGCTTCTTGTTTTGGATGGTCAAATCATTGAAGATTTGGGGTAGACATTGGTCCAAGCGTTTTCAAACATGCAGGTTTGATTTTCCAGCCCCACCGAAAAGATTAAATTAAGCATTCAATCTTAGGGCATAGAAAGTTTATAGGTTTGAATTGCTTCAATTTGACAATGAATCAAAGGTGCAATGGTTGGGACAAAGATCTAAGATTATTGGATAGTTAGAGTTGAGGCCTTGTTTGACAAATTAGATAGGTCTAGAACTAAGATTTGTGTAAATTCCTCATTGAGTGTAGAGATGCTCTGCATCCTCTCCCATCTCCCATGAAGAGTGTAGACCATCTCTATTCAAATCCTCGATAAAGACTCCCCCATGGATATATCCTCAAGATTAATGACCTGACTACATCTTGCAGTCCATATGGACCACATTGGGTCGCGACCACATCCCAAGAGCTAGCATTCCATACCACCACCCCACAACATCGGAGTATATGGACACATCAACCTACAACCCAACAGTCCAAGAGTGGTGATCACACTACGTGCATCACAGGGCCTTGAGTCCTATAAATAGAACTCGGCTACCCTTGTAACAGAAGCTGAACGGTTCATAGTCCATGAAGTTTCTAGAAGATTCTAGAGCATATCTACATCATCGGTTTTTTCCTTCCTGATGTCAACGTGCAATGTGTCAAAAATGTCATGCCATGTGTCGACACCCACATCATGCCATGTGGCATCCTCTTGTACCAACATGTGTTCCCCTTAACCTCCCTAGGCTATAGTAGAAATAGGGGCCATGGGCTACAAGCCCTTGAATCCTGCCAATGCCAGTTATAAGGCTCCTAAAACCAGCCTTCCTTCTTGGAATGGGTGGTGATAACCTGATTTAAGAGTTAATTACAGCAATACACATAAAATGAAATACACACTTTACCATAACATTCTTCAACAATAGACTCCTTGTTGGCCCCAAAATTGGCGCCCCTTGCGATATTTCTTTAGCTTTCATTCAATTAGAAGGAGTACAACTTGAGATTCTTCAATCTCCTCCTGCTAACCAATTCCTCTTGCTGTCATAAATAACCAGCAAGCCTTTTTGGGTCGCTTGCCCCTTGATTCACCCAGGACTTCTTCTCCAATTTGACCCTTGGCTGGCCAAATGCTGCCCCAAATCAATTTGGGATGGGTTGGCTCCTGAAATCCCTTGATAATCCTCAATTATCAGCTGCTGATTTCAGACCCTTGAGCCTTCAATCTCTGGCACGGATCCCAAGGTGGCTGCTAAACCCTAATTTCTGCTGTAAATTAGGGTTTATTGCAGAAATTCAAGATCAGCCCACCAAAAATGGCTGAAATCTCCTCCAAATGGCTAAGAATGGCTGTACATAGGCTGAAGGAGATGAGAGAATGCTGTAAAGAGAGAAAATTTTGAGATTTGTCGCAAAGAACTGATCAAAATCAGTTGCTGCCTTGCTGTACCAGCCCCAAACCGATGCACCAATCAGGCACTATCATCTTTAGGAGAAAGTGCATCAGTAGCAATTGTCAGCTTCCCAAGGTCAAGAATATGCAATCTCCATCACCAAAATGGTCTCCAATGGCTGGGAATTGGCCCCAAAAGCTGGCAGCAATAATCCAACAGCTCCAAAATGAAAAAACGAGATTTCCCTCTCCCTTCAGCCCTATTTAGCCTTTTCTCCACTTGCATGGGAAAGTTCTGCCAAGTGGCAACTTTCTTAATCCATTTTCAGCAATTTCCAGCCATTTAATTAATTTTGAAAATTAATTAATTCTGAAAATTAATTCAGCCCTTAATCCATTTCCAGAAAATTGACCTTGCCCATCCAAACATTAATTGGCTAGGCCATTTGCAACCCAAAGTGGTCCCATGCATTAATTGACCCTTGGACAAGCATTAATCCATTAATTAATGCCTAGTCTCTAGTGTCACCCCTGACACTTAATGGCCAATTAATGGTCCTAGGGGCAAACTAAGACCAAAATTCACCTAGAATCTAACAAGTGTAACTTGTTACAACTTTTGCCTTTGACACCCATCGTTTACACACGGTCCTTGGGCCTTCAACTGTAAAAAAAGTAGCTCGCACCTCACATGTGCAACAGATGTACATCTTTTAATTGTACATTTGATTAATCCTTTAATCAAATGTCAATTAAACATAAGCAAAGCATCAAATTTTCACATCCTCGTGACAGACCACCCCATTGAAATCCTTGCAATCGTCCTCGATTGCACTGTAATGTATCAAAGCAAACAATATTGCACTGGAATTTTCACAAGGCATCATAGTCAACACAACATTGGCCACTGCTAGCTAACTTTCTCATATGCCCACCATTTGCTGAAAATTTCCAGCTAGCATAAACATAGCATAAAGCTCAACAATAGTCCATAACTGTTGCTAGAAACTCATCAAATGCATCCCAAACTCTTGTTTCTCAAGAGTGCTAACTACACAACCATAGTAAAGCATAACCCAGCCAAAACCATGGCTACATTGTCAATGGCATTCAATACACATGCTGTTGTCCATAGAACCAGCTGAATACCACTAAAACTAATGATCATACACTGAAAACCAGCACTCGGTAATCAATCTCTCATGATCATAACCTAATGCAAATGTACAGTTGCAGAGCTGCAATGAAAACCATACCCATCTGCATATATACCACAGTGACTAGTACACTAAATAGTGACCTCATGGCAGACATATTGTTAGCAGAGTAGCTTGGATGCATGCTGAGTACATCCGAGATCCACTATATACGAGAGCAGTCCATTCCTGGAGGAGTGGAAGTGCTACCTCCCCCTTGAGTATCAAGGGTACTCTGGACCCTTGCCCTGCTGAACCTGAAAGAGCCTGATCCAAAGTCGACTCTAACTAAAAGGCATCAAGGTAAAGCTGCAACAACTGAGGATGGTCTACCAAGTCATCCTCTTCCATCCCTTTAGCATCCATTGGTGAACAGTTGTGAAACTTCACCCACCAGCTTATGGAAGCTTTACCTTTGACCTTTTCTCTTTATGTGCCAAAATCTGCTCAGATACCAATATCTAATTCAGCTCCTCTACATTGGACTGAATTTCAGTAGATACATCCTTAGGCACATCAGCATAAAAAGGCCTCAACAAGCTCACATGAAAGGCATAGCGTATCGGCTAGTGTAGAGGCAATTTCAGCCGAAATACCTCATCGTTGATCCTCTCTAATGCCTGGAAAGGTCCATAGTTCCTCATTCTGAACTTTGGATACATTCCCTTTTGCCCTTTCATCTTGTCAGCCTTGCCTTTTCGAAATGCAGCAATATCTAATCACCCTTTGGAAAATACAAAACACATCCATGGCGATCAGCTGCTCTCTTTTTACTTTCCCTAAGTCATTAAACGGAGCATTTGCATGACCAGCACTTTTTCCTTGAGCCCCAAAAGCACGACGGGGTACCGATGCTTGCCAATCCTGGCAGTGTACTCTAGGAACCTGGATGGCTTCTTAGCGATCGCAGTGGCCGGCCATAGCCACTCTCCTGGATCCCACTCCAGCTCATCAAGTAGTCTTCCCTCCCAGATCCAAAGGCGCCACTCCGTGAGCTCCTTCCAAAAAACACACGGGTCCAGTTGCCATGTCTTCCCCTGAAGTCTCACCACTCAAATCCTGCTCCACCAAAGGGTGGCCATCCCCTCATCCTGCTGCCCTTTGTCAAGGGCCAAACATCCCCCCTCCAAAACGGCGAAGAAAGTGCCCTGTGGGGCAATGCCCACTCTACCTGCCACCTATAGGGGGATGCCTGCTGGTGAAAACCTAGCTGTCCATACCTCCCCGGGCTCAATCGGCTCTCATATCGGGAGAGGAAGCCACTCCAGAGGTATTGCTACGTCTATCTCCCTTATCCTCAACTCCACTCCTCTCGGGCAACCTGATACACGCTGCAGCACCTCCTCGTCCGCCATCCTGTACACCTCCCGCCATGTCCTGATGGAGTAAGCCGAGCCGGCCTCCCAACCAGCCCACTGGATGTGGGGGCGCTCGCCAATCTGTGCCCCTTCCCGATCTTTGACCTGGGGGTTCCAGATCACTAGTTCACGGTCTATCTCCTCCTGGCAACCTGGGGGGCTCTGGATTAGGGCCTTACGAAGGCCCTGCCACACGCGCAGTAAGCTGCATAGAAAAGGTGATCTTTGGGAGGGGTGATTTGGGCTGACGTGAAGATCCATCTCAGGGATGGCCTCCACTCACCGCACAATCCTGAAAACCCTCCTGCAATAGGACCTTCCAGGTTTGCCCTCCTGGTGTGAGGTTGCGGACTACTAGCTTGCCCAAAAGGGCCTTACTCTGATACTCCGGGTCTATGATCCTAAGCCCTCCCTCTAACCGATGTCGTATGATGGTCACCCACGCCACCTTGGCCCTGGAGTCCCTGGAACCATCTGACCCTGACCAAAGGAAGTTCCGCACTAGGTGGCGGAGCTGCACTATGCATGATGAGGAGAAGAACCAACATGACGCGATGTACAAGGCCGTTGCTAGGAGTACCTGGTTGACAACTAGGGCTCGGCCGGCTAGTGAGAGGCGAGCCATGCTCCAATAGGTCAGTTTCCTCCAGATAGAATCCAGGACAGGAAGAAACTGTTGGGAAGGGGTGATGTCGAGTCCCACCTGGAACCCTAGGTACCGCACGGGTCTGCCCTCTGCTCACCCATCTAAATCCCAGGTGGACGCCCCACTCCGTGCTAGAGTACGGATCTGCCAACCGAGTTTCGCCAGTTGATTTTCGCTCCCGCTGCAGAACAGAATACATCAAGAGCCAGTCTCACTCTCTCCAGCATCAACTCATCATCCTCTATGTAGAGTGTTGTGTCATCTGCATACTTTGAGTCCAACAACTCAGTCTCCTCTCTCAATGGAAGCCGAAGGCCGTGTAATCCGCTCACATGTGACCTGAGGAAGTGAGACATCGCCTCTGCAGAGAGTAGAAACAGGTATGAGGCCAAGGGGCAGCCCTGTCGAACCGATCTCTCCAGCCAAAACTCCTCCCCTTGCCTTCCGCCTATGACAACCCTGCTGGTGGCCGATTTGTAAAGGGCCGAGACCCCACGAATCCAAACCTGAGGGGAATCCCAACCTCACCATGGTGCCCTCTAGGAAATCCCAGTCCACCCTGTCATAAGCTTTCTCAAAGTCCAAGAGTAGTACGGCTAGTCTCTGCCTACTGTGTTAAGCCCACTCTGTCACCTCAAAGAGGATAAATACATTGTCTAGGATGCTCCTATCCTGGACAAAGCCTGTTTGTGGGTCATGGATGATGTCTGGAAGCACGGGGTGTAGTCGCCTACCGATCATCTTTGCCATTGCCTTATAGGCCACTAATAATAAGGTGATCGGTCTCCACTCGGAAAGCTCCGACCCGTCTCCCCCTTTAGGGAGAAGACTGGTAAGGCCTACAAAAAGACTCCCTAGTATCTGTCTTGAAGTGAAAATCTCCTAGAAGGCCATCAGTAGGAGGTCCTTCACTACTTCCCAGTAGGTGGTGAAGAAGGCCATAGATAGGCCATCCTCCCCTGGGCATTTCTGCCCATCCTGTGTATACAAAGGCCTCCTCTAGTTCCTTCTTTGTGAAGGGGGCTAGGAGAGCGCATCCCATCTGCTCTGTGATGAGAGATGAGATGTGATCCTAGACCTGCTGTCTACATCTCTGTCCTCTAGCTGAAGCTGTCTCCTACTGGAAGAGGCGCATGTAATAGTCGGTGGCAATCTCCATCACCTCGTCTGGGATAGAACGAATCCTCCCATATTGATCCCTAAGGCTGCGTATCTACTCTCCTGTAGTGCAGGGCAGGTGCACCTAGAAAAACTCCCTGCACATCGTGTCTCCCTTCCGCGCCCAGAAGGCTGCTGAGGTTCGGAAAGAGAACTCCGAGAGCCTATCCTCTAGGCCAGCAATGGCTGCTTGCGCGCGCGCCTCTTGTGCGTGGAGGGTGGGATCCCCTGCAGCCTCCTGTAATAATCTCTGCATGGCTGCAAGGTCCCGCCGGAGTGCTCTCTCCTCCTCCCAGCTCTGCTGCCTAGCCTGTATGCTGCCTCTTGGCAGATTCTGCTCGACTCAGCTAGGACCTCTACAACCTCCTCTGCTATCCAGTCCCTCCTATCCCACTCTCTGGTCCAAATTTGCTCTATCTGTCTCGTCACCTCCTCCCTCCTATAGATCGAGTCAGGGATCCGACAGGATTGTGTCTAGGGTAGATGCTGAGGAATAAGTGTCAAGAGAACCGGGCAATGATCGAACAATGTGGTGCCTACCAACTACTCAATCTGGCCACCACGAGAGTCTCCCCACTCTCCCACATAAAACTTGTCACACCGCTCCAACAGGGCTCCACCTAGCGGCCTATATCCCCACAAGAAGTCCAACGAACTCTCGCTCCTGTGGAAGGCAAGGTCTCTCCAGGCATCACGTACTCCTACTCCTAGCAGAAAGACCTCCCATGCCTCCTGCTCCTCCCCAGCCATGCCCTGGTAGTTTCTACCTCTACCCTACTAATCCTCCAAGGCCTCCAGGTTGTTGAAGTCTCCTCCAACGATCTAGGAGTCCACCTCTAGGAGTCCATACACGATCTCCACCCAGAACCTACTGCGTGTCCTAAACTCCGTAGGGGCATAGACATTGAGGACTCCAAGGCACAAGTCCCCAATATCCAATCTGATCCATATAACCCTCCCTGCCACTATTGTCACGTGGTCTCGTACACAAGCAGTGAGACTTGGGCCAATAGAGGTGCATACGCCTCCATTCCTGCCATGGGCACCTATGGTGTACTCCGAGTAGGTATGCGAGCTGCCTGAAAGTACCTTCGGCAGGATGTAGCTCCTACCGAACAATCAACTTCCTGGAACCACATGCCCCACTCTAGTGGAGACTATTCACATTCCACGATGCCATGTGCAGGCTCATGCGGAAACCTGACTGACCGAACAGGCATCTGTTCGGTGTGGAGGCTGTTGATGAGGAGGAGAAGCTATGAGGCATGCAAGTACGCTTTGCCGCCGGTCTGGACGGCGAGCTCCAGTCCCCCATGGTGGCCCTCAACCAGACCATAGGGGTGATAGATGCTCCAGGTGGTACTATCAATGCATCTATCGGCCATGCTAAGAGTCGTGACTCTGTACGCTGGTAGAAACGGGCCGCCTGTGCCAAGGGACACTCCATCACATCCCTCGGAGCTCCCCACTGTGGAGGAGCTCGAAAGATAATGCTCAAGTGTGAAACCTCGGCACGAGCCCACCAGTTAATGTCCATCATGCAACAAGGCCAGTGCTGTGCAAACAGTGCTAGTCCTTCTTCTCCCATCCACTGGGAGATGTGGTCCGCTACCTGACTCTTCAACTCTTCCTCTACCTATGTAGCCGTCCACTCCCCTGAGTGAGAACACTGTAGAAAAAAGGTGTAGTTTGGTCCATCCGGTGGTGCTAGTAGATGGATCTTGCTCCTCCTTGACTTACGGACCACGAAGATCCCCACCTCTAGAGGTAGTGGGAACTGTCCGCGCTCCGTAACTCTCAGGTAGGACCATGGGCCACTGCAAAAGAAATCCTGTGGCAACAGTTGTGCCTGTCTCAGGAAAGTATGACGGGCGGCAGGGGCAGCTGAGCTGGTGGCTGTATGGGAGGGGAAAGATTGTTGGTGCAAGGAGGATGTAGGTGTGTGTGGCTCATCACCTCCTGTGGGAGGAGGGGGGGTGGGTCTGGGGGGGACCACCTATACCGGGTGTGGATCAAGAGGGGTGCTCAGTAGGGGGGGTGGTGGGGGGGAGTAGGATCGAGGGATGGTGGGGTGGACGGAGGTGCATGGCAGGTGTCAAGGGGGGCTGGTGGCCCTGGAAAGAGAGGGCTATGGGCCAAGGTCAATCGGGGTGGGGAGGGAGGAGGGAGATGTGGGTGTGGGTGTGAGGGCTATGGGATCTCAAGTGAGGTAGTCTGTGGTGCGAATAGTGGACGTGGGGGGCTGCCGTCCTGTCGGGCGGGGCGGATGAGGGGGGTTGTGGATTGCTCTACCGAGGGGGCGGCGCTTGCCCACCTACTCCCTGCTATCGAGACTGGGTCTCAAGAGCTACATGCGCCTCCCCTGTCGTCTCCCTCTTTGTCATCTCTGGACACGTGTAAAGCCGTCAGCGTCCACTTGCGGGACCGTCGGGGGAGCCGCCTTGGCTCCGAAGCACATACACACTACTGCCTAATGCCCAAAGTTGTGGCAGCGCAGGCACTGCCTTGGCTGCCCCGTCACAATGACCTACTACCTAAAGGCGTGCCCGCCCACCTCAATCTCTAGAAACTGTGGGATATTCTTGACCTCTTTCACTGCCACCCGTACCTTTGGAACTCATGTTGTTGTCACTGCATCCGTGAAAGACACGGGAAGGACAGTGCCGAAGAGCCGTCCAAAGTCTTCCACCAACTGGCCATACTCTATCGCCAGGCCGGGGAAAAGAAGGGTGACCGGGTGCCGAAGAAACCTATTGTGGAGTGCAAATGCCTCCAAAGTAAAGCCACTGTACCACGGTACCATGTATATGACCCCCTTCGTGGACGCATATGGTGAACTGGCAAGTAACTCGCGAGCTACGTCTGCCGAACTGAGCCTGACCATGAAGATCCCTTGGCCCATTAGGACTACCTCCACGATCTGCGCTATGCCGATGCGCAGCATGGAGTGAAGCCAGTCCCAAAGCTAGGCCTTGGTTGGGGAATGTCCTACTACCAGACCATAAATCGTTGTTTCCTTTAGCTCCAGCTCCATAGCTCGAACGCCTTAGAGCTGCTCCTCAGAGAGGATGACACGCAATGTGTTTGACTGGGGGGCACTTGCTGAGTGCACCGGCATCGGCCTAGAGCTTTGCATTGCGCGATCCTTCTGAGGAAACTACCAATCACGTCGCGGTGCTACCTAAGGGGGAAAGTTGCTGCAGAAGAGAGAGCAACTTGGAGGGTGGGGGAAACAATGGCAAGGGGGAAAGGGCTGTTGTTTTTGGCAGTAGGGGAGGAGGGGAGCTGGATCAGAGGGTGGCTTGGCGGCTTGGAGGGTTCACTATATATATTCTCTATATAACGTGCGTTCATGGCCTATTTATAAATATCCTAACCTGTGAATTTTTCTTGAATAAAACACAACCCTTTTCTATTCAATCTGTAAGTAACCCCTTTATATGACACCCTTCTGTATGTAAAAAATATATAAAGATTGTGTTTTAAAAACCCCTTATTTTGAACTCACGTTATATATACATATATTCATGAGTGACCCCCCCCCCCTCCCGAGCCTGGCGCCGGGGGGGGAGGGGATAGCAGGGCAGACAGGGGGCAGGTATGGTGGGTGGCGATAGCAAGGCAAGCAGACAGCCAGTAGGGGGGCAAACGGAATGCCGAGGATGGTGAAGTAAGCGAAGCAGGAGACCGAAGTCGTTCACGCGGGGGGGAGGGGCGGCGAACTGTCGAGGCCGAGGGGAAAGGCAGATCGGCGGGGCGCAGGCTATCGCGAGCCGTCAGGAGGGGGAGGGCAGCTATGTCAGCGCAAATGATCTGGCGGGTGCGATCAGACGTGATGGGGGGAGAGGAGCTTGCAACGCGACGGGCATGAGCTCGCTTCATGAATTTTCGAAGAAGGTTGGATTTACAACCTCTATCTATGCTAGACCACACCATGGGAAAGCATATTCATTCTTGTGAGGAAGAAGATCGGAATGGATCATATGGCAAGAAAGTTTATGCAAAACATCTTCAAGTATCACGGTGATCGTTAGTGACACCGATCTGCGAATGACTAGTCTATTTTGAAGAAGCATATTTCAGATTAGGGAGACCAATATAACATTTTCATCTTCCTTTCATCCAGCCATCTTTAATGATTTGCCACAAAGGCCACGATCTAACAATTTGACATGTTGGAATCACAAAGGAGGGACAAGTACTATGGACTACTTGATAGGCTCACTAGCATTAATACCAGACATCCAAAACTTTAAGGTGTCTAAGAGACCAATTAGAATAGCAGCAAATCATGCTATTTTGACATTCATGCTCTCTTGTGGACATATGAAACATGAAACACCAGGCCTCCCTAAACATCCAAAATACTACTTTATAGAAGACACCTCGCACATCCACAATGGTTCTCTGTAGACCAATTTAAATACATTGGACTTGAGCAGATAATTGGAAGAATGTACATGGGACTTAGCAAAGGCCACACATGGATCAGTCATGTGTGCATTCCCATACACCTTGCCCCGATGTAAACCCACATACTTAACTACTCCCCAAAATAGTTGGTTTGATGATGAGTGTAGAGTCACCCGAGCTTGCTTATAGAGAGAAGTGGAGCTAGGCACTTAGATACATCCTCAAGCAAAGACATTTTTCAAACATCTGATGCGGAAGAAGAAATGAGACTACTTACCGAAAGCACGAGAGGAGATATATCAGCTATTCTTGGGGCGGGATTGCAAGAGTGCACGAAAGATGTTTCATGAAACAAAGCCCCCCATATAGATTACATCACCATATGCTTGGCTTGACTATGGAAGACAACTGTATGACTTGCCAAGACAGCCACCTATGCAACCCCCACAGGACTGTAGGCCAACACAGTGGCCTTTCTTTACCTAGAAAATGGTTAGGGATGCGATTTATAGATTACAAATTGGGAGGGCATAGGATGAGGATGGACTAGTGGCAACAGAACATTTCTCACATGCTTGTGACATACTAGCACATATGTTCGATAGAGCAGTATGTGAAGGCTCCCCTATGAATTGGTCAAACAATACTATAATTCCACTATTTAAGAGTGGCGATCCCATGATCCCTAGCAACTATAGGACTATCATGATTGGTCATACTTTGGCCAAGATATATGGATCTATATTGGAGCATAAACTCGGTGAGTGGGCTGAAATGCAAGGCAAGAGAGCACAAGGACAGGCAAGCTTTAGACGAGGATATACCAGGCTTGACCATATTCTCACACTTAGAGCCATTATTGAGGAGGGTTGAGACTGAGAAAAGAGGATCTATTGCTGCTTTGTAGACTTTCGCAAAGCTTTTGATATAATGCCTCGTACACACATCATGCAGAGATTGTAGGATATTGGAGTACCAGAGGGTATACAATGAGGTATCTATACATTATATGAGACAGTGATAGGTCATGTACAGGAACGTGGGGGGCTATTAGAGAGGATTGACAGTACCATAGGAGTGAAACAAAGATGTCTACTTTCACCCACATTGTTTGGTCTATGCATAGATGAAGTGTCTGATTACATTGACCGAGGAGGAGGAGCCGGAGCCTGCCTAGTAGGGTGCTGATACTGATATTATTGTATGTGGATGATATTGTTCTCATTTCACCGAAGGGATTGCATGCCACCTAGATGCTTTGCACATCTTTTGTAGAGATAGAGTCTTCACAATGAACCTTGGAAAGACCAAAACCATGGTTTTCAATACTTTAATAGCATGAAAGACTAGATCTATGTACCTGTTCACATTTGGGGGAGACATAGTGGAGCATGTGAGGGAATATGTCTACCTTGGAGTCACCTTCTCTAGCCCAAGTTTTTCATTGAGAGAGGCATTAGAGGCACATTTGGCACGAGGATATGCAGCACTAGGGGCACTTGACAATCAATATGTTCCAGGATCCCCGCACCAAACTATGGCTGTTTGACACCCTAGTGACACCTACACTACTACATGGAGCAGAGGTATAGGGTTCCAACTTGTACCACAGTCGTCTTAGCCCACTCACTAATCAGATTGGAGCAGAGAGGGATTATTATGATGGATGGGATAGCATGGAACCATGATGATAGCACATATGATTAGGAGTAAGGCCTCCACCCCACATCCCATAGTCACAGTAGAGCTAGGGGCAGCACCTATAGTTACAGAGGCATTCTCCACGGCAGTGACCTTTTGGCACAAATTATGAGAGCTTCCACATCATAGATACTCCAAATTGGCACTAACTTTATCTAGACAACTAGCAACAGGAGGCGAGAAGAACTGTTGGTTTTCACTTATGGCTATTTGAATGAGCCTACATGGTTTGGATATTGACCGCCTTCCACCTTTTTATTATAGCCTTGACTACCCTACACTTTCTCTCAGTCGATCAAAGCTGAACCAGGTGATCAGAGCTGATATCTTGAGGATTGAGACAGCAAGGACATGGATCCATCCACCACTCCCTCTAGGATTGAGGATCAAGTTCTACAGGAGTCATTTCTTGTGTCTCTATGATGATGGTTTCACTATTCGGCCAGCATATATGGACACTCATCTCTCCCATAGCATACAGGCTTCTATCGGACAAATTCACACCTCCTCACCACATAGGCTTTAGATGGAGACATGGAGATGGATAGATACCCTAGCAAAGGATAGGACTTACTAGCTTTGTGGTCGAGAGCTTGAGATAGAGGAGCACTACATATGCAGATGTACAATGTACTATGGCATACAAGGATGGTACCACTGCCTCTTTCATGATTGTTTTGGACCCCTTTGTCACGTCATGGAGTACAAGGACCAAAGATGCCTAGGTCTTTTCCTCCTAGAGCTCCAAAGGCACCACATAGCACCACTGCAAGACTAGAAGGTTAGCTCATCCAAAGGGACCCACACAGAGAGCAGTGAAACCTTTTTTCACAAACCCGACTTTATTGACACTACTAGCCTAGCTCAAACAAAGCCATCCCGCCAGACACCTTACATGCCACACCGTGGAGTCACATTGGATAGAGCCATTTCCCTTCGTTGAGCACAACGACCTCATCTACTAGGACCACATCCAAGGAGGCTACGCCAAAATCGGATCAGAGCCATTATCATGAGACACCAAAGACTCATCACTAAGCATATCAATGAAGCAGCTAGGGACTGCATCATAGCTGAGATCATGTGCAAACCTTGAGATCAACTACAGCCTATAGTCTCCACCACATTTTTGTACATGGTTCTATCACATCTGGTTCTCCTTTTCTTTTCTTTTCTTTTCTTTTCTACCGATGGGACAACACTACACATAGTTCAACCCTAGTATAGTCCCATTATATAGTTACTCTCAGTATGGCTTCATAGGCCACCCACTTATTTTTAATGTTATCTTTACCTTACTAATGAGATGATATTAGACATGGATATACCCTGGATTTTGTCTCATAGACCACATTGGCCTAATGTAGACGTTAATATATCTTTCTTTCTTTCTCAAGAAAGAAAAGCCTCTCTATCCATCCACCCTACACTTCGCTTTTTTATATGATGTATCATGCATATCTGTTTACTTGTAGCGCGTTGCACATGTTGCACATCCGGTTTTGCCTTGTTACCCTTGTGTATTTATCTTATTAACTTAAGTGACATTGCTATTTTAGCTCTAAACATGTGCTCTATCATTTGTAGTCCAAAATAACCAAGGCATTTTTTTATTTCCTACTAATAGCGTACCGTACCTTATAGAATCTTAAGATAACAATTAGTATCCTATTTTATTGTACTATATAGTATCATACCTTTCATACCTCACAACCCTAATGCGAACTCGTGCTAAATGTTGGTTGTACTCTCTCTCTATCTCTCTTCTTTGATTTATCTTCTCATTCTATCCTCTATAAATGGCACCTTGTTGTTGCTCAACTAATGATAAACTTCATTATCCTTTACCTAACCTAGATTGCAGTTATGAAAGCATAGTTTGTGCAAAAGCAATTATGATACATGGTTTCAGGAGCTATTGTGTAGCCCTAGATTCCAATTCCTCTTCCACATGATTGGGACCATGACAACTATGAGTAAGCTCTGATTACAAGGGATACAGATGATGCTCATGCGTATTCCACTCTTCTCCAATGCTTTTCTAAAGAGGTCCTTCCAACAATCACCTATTGTAGGATAGCTTTGAAGGTGTGAAAAAAACTATAGATGTTGTACAAGGCTCCCATTGACCATGCAAGTTGTGACCCTCCGGTCAGGTCCAGTAAATGAAGTTCAAGCCTAAAGATACTATCCAATCATTCTTACTTCGTCTTACATAGGTACATGATCAGCTTTAGCACATGTATTTCCCACTTCCAAAGGCTCATCTTGTGGTGACTATGCACTTTAAGCTCCCATTGGAGTTTGATGGAGTGGCCAATGCTTTTACAGGCCTAGACATAATTGAAGCTAGTGAGCTTCACTCATATGTGTCCTCTATGCTGCTTGAGCATGAGCCATCCTAAAGGCTATAAGGGAGGCTTCATCTCGATACAATGGCTACAATAAGTCTTTTATAGCTTTAGAGAGGGGTGGCACGATGAAGAAGACAAAGGCCCAATGCAATCATTGTGGAAAGAAGAGATGCCTACACAAGGATTGCAAGGAGTTAGCAACACTGTAGAAGAAGAATAAAAATAAATTTAATGAGTCGTCATCCTCCTCCGACTCCAATTCCAACGCTCTAGTCAAGGCTAAGGCCAAGACCAAGAAGGGGTCGTATTCTACAAAGAAGGGGAAGGGAATGGTTGCCCCTCCTGCTGCTGCTTTTGTGTGTTAGTGATGCGGTTATCTCTTACAACTCCCCAATGCCAAAGAGGGAGTGTGAGAGGGTGGTGAGATAAGGCAGTTGAGCCTCATCTATAAAAGTATATAGGTACACAAGATCTAGACGTGGCTATTCTCTGATGCATTGCTAGCAAGTTTTGAAATCCCACAACTAGGATTGACCTCCAGGTTCATGATGGGTTATTTCTTAACAGAGAGCAGGATTGGTTCCTAGTCCGAGCTCACATGAGGGGATACTTTGATGGTTAAGCCACAAGAGGAATCCATGGTCACATATGCTTAGAGGCATTGTTCACAGGATGGTCAGATATACTATGGGAGATGCATTGTTTGAATAACATAGAGAACTGCTATGATTCTTCTGTATTTTCAAGAGTTGGTATGATTGATATCGGCATCAGGTTTTTTCGAAGGCACCTTGGTGGTGGCTTAGTCACCCATTGCTTAGGTATCCATGGTCCATTTGACGGTCATTGTTGTCTATACTATGATTAGTCAACATCATTGTATCATTGTATTGTACCAAATCACTCACGATTTGAGACAAGGTGTCAAAGCACAAAAAAATCTTATCACTCTTAGCAAACTCTGAACCCCTGCGGTGAGTGAGCCACTTTCTTTTGCCTTCCTCGAGTCTCTTAAAGAGCTAGCTTAACAAGTTTGTAGGTATCATCCAAATTCTCTATATGTTTCCTTGAAATATCTTGTACTTAGTATGCAAAATGGGTGGAACTTTCTCTACCCCTTCCACAATCTCAAATGGTGCCTTGCCAATGGAAGTATGCACTGTAGTCTATATTGTTATAGGAAAACTTAAGCAAGTGGTAAATACTATTCCCATTTTGTCTTATGCTTTAATATATCAGAAGTGAGTGCACTGATGAAAGTGTATAAAACTACTCTAATAGATTGCACGACACGAAAAAAGAGAGGTTGTAAAGAAAGAGAAAAGCACATCAAAGAAAGACAGAACAAAGAATGCTCAAGAAATGGAATCCAGTATGTGGACACTTACATTGGCTACCTCTCTCCAACAAGACCTGCTCAGAAAGTATGCAAAGTGATGAATGACTGAGGTGGAGGAATCCTGGCTATAAAAAGCTCTAAATTTGGGAAAAGTCGGCCAGCTAAATAACATAATGATAAAATATATTGTCGGCCAAATCAGCAAATAACTAATAATAAATACTCAAGCAGCCAAAAATAGGTCCCAATAAATCAGGGGCCAATAAACTACAAAGAAAAGGCAATGAAAGCCTATTTCCTAAGTTAAGAATGTGCTATTATGGCCCTTTTCAGGTATAATAGAATATCAATGAGGTGGCTTATAAGTTAAGACTTCTTGATTATTGGAAGATTCACAATGCATTCCATGCAAGTTTATTGAGTCTTTTCCATGGAAATGTGCATGTGGATGCTATTGATGAGGTTGAGCCAAAAGTTGAGGAATTGGATAAGATCCTTGTTCGTGCACAAATTTTGGCACATAAGGAAACAATGGTTAAAGGTAAAGTTTCCCGACATTACTAGATGAAGTTTAAAAACTATGCACCATTGTATGCGAAGTGGATGGAAGAGGATGACCTAGCAAATTCACCTTTGTCGTTATAGACTTACGTTGAGGCATTTTAGTGGGCGCCAATTTTGGTTGTAGCTCTAGCAAGCTCATAAGGGTGCAGATCTAAAGCATGGTTTGATACTCAAGAGGAGGGTAGCACTTCCACTCCTTCCAGTCGAGGTACACTAAGATGGTGTACTTTATGTTCCCCCAAGGTACTATATGCTGGCACTATATCTGCTATGGGGACCTACTATAATCAATATTCTAGACACTATAAATGTTGTTGTGCAGTTGTATATGCATACTTACCATCATGCTAAGTATCATACTTTTTGGACAGTTGTGATTTGGGTTATACTTATGGACACATATATGACAATAGTAGGTGCACATGTTACTTAGCTCATTTTATATTTTACATGTCAATGTGCGTGTTTTAATAGCCTTTGGTTTATACACATGCAATTGGGGTCAATTACCAAGTTTTAGGAGGGGAGGTATGTCACTACAACCACAAATGGGATGAATGATTTCATTAAAAATGAATCCTAATTTTAGTACCCCTAGCTCTTAGCACAACCATTGCCCTAGCAATGAAAGATTCGATAGTGGGGCATGTGGTGGACAACTATACAAGCTATGTGATACAAGGTCAAGGCAAAAGGAACAAGGTGCAATGTGAATCTTTTATTAAATTCAAAGTTTGCACCTTAGAATTGAGGTACATTGAAAGTTTCGCCCCATAGGCAACTCAATTAGGGTGCTAAACTTATTAAGCAGATCTTGATTTTAAGCTTAGTCTTGTGAGTAGCTCCCTTATGATTAATGATCAAGTCACTAACTAGCCCTTAATTAAAAGTAAGATTTGATTAGGAAGCAGCTAGTTATTCATTTACAAACGTGATCTTGGCTTTTTGGGGACTTTTTCTCTCATTCTTGTTTTTGGAGAGATAAAGCAACAAAAGGAGATGCATGCTTATTGGTTTTTCACAATGAACAACAATAGAGGAGTGGTTTGCAGCCATCTCAAGGTGCTAAACAACTGGGAATCAAAAAATAAATAAATCGTGAAGATAATTGAATTAAGAAGTAAATATTTACATCAAACCATCAGGCCCACAAAGAAAAAACAGACACAAATGAAAGTCTACCAAGACTCTAACACAAAAATATCACACAAAAAGCACAGCTGGTGTGGATCGAACAATATCCAACCAGGGAGCAACAATGTCAGGGAAAACTAGATCAGCCAACACCATAGAGGAGATCTACCATAACACTAAACCACAAAGACGGGCCACATGACCATGGATGCCTGATGCTAAATCAAAAATAAAGGCATTCCAAGTACACCAAATATGCCACAAGGCTGTCCATATAAGGAAATGGAAGAGGCAGGAATAATCTAAATGCAAAGTAGACATAGAGGTCATCTTTCCCATAATCCACAAACAAGTTGATATCAGGTGCTAAGTTGCCGAGGACAACACATGGAAAACAAAACTCCAAATCCGTCGAGCAACAGGACAAGAGACAAAGGGATGAAGCAATGTCTCATCAAATATAGTGCAAAATATACGACGACCAGCAGAGATCTTGCGAGCACACAACACATCCCAAGTTGGAAAACCCCCAATAAGCAACCTCCACATGAACACCTGACCCTGATAAGAAACCTTAGACTTCCAGAGTTGCATGAATCTTTTCTACCACTTCTTTTTGCTATCCTGAATATGCCATAATTTATTAGCCTTTCCAATGACCCATCTCTTGGCCTCCACCATCTGATGATATATCTGATTAGCTGACCTTTTCTTGAAATCATCAGGAAGCACGAACATCCAATCTTGCCAGGGAGACAATGGTTGTAATGCAGGCAAAGGAAAGAACCTTAGAATCCTATCCTCTATGGACGACCAAATGTCATGATATCCTTGAGGCACTAGAAAGTGCTGCGCATATGCCGAAAAGAATAAAGATGCGGCTGCCCAAGAATGACACCATCAAGGACTGTCTGCAACTCCAAATGAGCCATCCGATTAAACTTGTCTCGCTGCAAATCTTTATCAGGCCAATCCAACAACCTAGAGGTAGCCAGTACTCCTCCTTGTAGCAATTTCTCCTCCTTATGAAAATCAGGAGGGCGCCAAACTGCAAAACGTAACATCTCCTACCAAGATGCAATCAAATGAGAAAGAAGAAAAGACTCGCAGACCTTAATAGGCCTCATGGAATTAAGCATATGCCACCAAGAAGTGTGAATAACTATGCTACCACGAGAGATGCCAGTCCTTTCGATGAAAAAATTTGCAATATCTGACCAAGGATGACTCTCTACACATAGTGCCTAAAACAGAGGTAGTCTCAAAGCAACCATATGCAAATTAACATCCAATAAAGCTACTCCCCCCATCCTTTTAGGAGTAGTCACATGCTACCACGAAATCCACACCTGGCCCAAATGATTCTCTTTCTTTTTTCACAACATGAATCAGATAGGTTGAATCAGTTCCAAAAGAGACTTCTTAGTCTAAGAAAGCAATGGCAGAAAAAACGAAATCATACTAATCATGATGCGTTGAGCAACTTTAAGTCTCATATGAAGAGGTCGCCTTGAGATTTCCAATACATGAACCGATCATGAATACGGGATGGCATTCAATCAAGCAAGGCAGGGGAGCTACATCCACACCAATAGGATAACCCAAGTGTCTGGTTATATCTCCATTAGAAATCACAACTCCATGCCAACCCCAAGGCCTCAAATCATTCTCCGTACAAGAAAGTAGTGTAGATTTCTAAGCATTAATATGAAGTCCCAATGCCAAAGCAAAAAGATTCCACACAACCATTGCCCGATTAACATTAGTGCGATCAACCTTAAGGAACATAAAGGAATCATCAACCAAAGATTGACCCAAAAGTTGGGCACCAGTGGGAACAGAAAAACCAACAATCTCGCCTTGATTGGCCAACTTATCCAACAATGAGAGCATCGAGTGAGTGACTAAAGAAAATAGCAAAGGGTTGAGAGGGAAGCCTTGCCGAAGAGACCGAGACAAGGCAATTTCATTTGTGATCCCTCCATTAAGTGCAATACAAGCCACAGCACCCTGACTAATGGTATCAACAAGAGAAATCATGCGAGGACCAAATCCCATGGTAGACATTAGGTGCCGCAAAAAAGACTAGCTAACATGATCAAATGCCTTTTCAAGATCAAGCTGAAGCATAACAACCTATTAGCTTTAAGCGCTTTGGCATAATCAATCCCCAGTTGAACATTCAAGATGTTTTGCATTTTATTCCGACCCTTAATGAAACCATATTGACGTGGATGAACCAAGTGTGGAAATACTTTCTGTAATCTGTTGGCAATAATTTTAGAGAAGATTTTATATAAAGAACCCATAGCAGAAATGGGTCTCCATTGTTTCAAAGAGGTCAAAGAGGGAACCTTAGACAATAACCGAATGACAACAATCTTCTAGTCTGAAGGCATCATACCAGAATTCCACACTTGCTGACAAAGGCGAGCTAATGGGTCCTTAAGCTGCTCAACATGGGCTAAAAACAACTCATTAGGAAGCCCATCCCAGCCAGGGCTTTTCCTTTCAGGCAAATGGAACAGCACATCTTCCACTTCATCCTCTGAAATATCAGCCTCCATCAAATCAACCCATTTTGGCTTAACCTAGTTACTAATCAAATCGCAAATGTATCGGCAAGCGGAGTGGACAGCATTAGAAAGAATCTCCTATGGACCCAACAAAGATTTATAAAAGTCAATGCACATTTAAATGATGAAAGTAGGATCAGTCACCACAACACCTTGCTCATCCATCAAACGCACAATATTTTCCCAAGCGTATTTCTGGCATAAATGAGCAAAGAACTAATGAGATTGAGAGTTATTATCATGTAAAGCTTCCGTTCTCGCCAGCAATTTGTATTTAGCATATTCCTCTTCCTGAAGAGATTGAACTCTACATTTCAACCATTCAATGCATGTGAGCAAGTCATCAGTGGTATCCCCTGACTGATACAGAGACAACGAGTGGGCCAACAAAGATTGTGCATGCTGCAATTCAGCTCGCAAAGAGGAAGCATACTAAATACCATACTGTCAAGACAATGCTCCTGCATTATCCTTAAAAATAGCCCATGCTTCCATCCCTCCAAATAGGACCCTCGAGCTAGAAGAAGCAATCAATTGCTGAATACATTCCAAAAACTGATTTTGCAGCAGAAAAGATTGGTTGAAACAAAGAGGCAAACGAGCAAGGAGAGCCTTAAAGGCATGAACAGGTCTATGGGTCAACTCCAAAACCAAAGGATAGTGGTCTAACAAAACATGTTGTCGCTCCACCCACATATCAATGACTGCAGGAAGAAAAGAATCACTCTGACAATTGTAGATCCTATCAAGTCTGGCCCAAGTGTTAGGATGCTGAAGAGAATGATAAGTATATCCAGACTGTGAAGGATGCATCCAGGACCACATGTCCTGTTTCAAAGACACAGCTCTCTCTCTCTCTAGCTGTCCAAGCTATATTTGACAACAAATCAGAATCAGGTTTTTCTGTTTAAAGCATATCAGTGGCTAGGGTTTGCAGAAATCGGTCATTTGTCAGAGATTGGGGTTTATGGACAGCAAGTTTACAGGTCTGAATTACTTCAATTTGACAATGAATTGAAGGTGCACTGGTTACAGTAGAGCTCTAACATTGTTGGACAATCAGGGCTGAGGCCTCATTCAACAAATTGGATCAGTCTAGGACTGAGATTTGTGCAAGTTCCTTATTAATTGCAATATAGCAATCAGAGCAAATTTGGTCCATTGAGTAGTAATATTAAAGAAATACCGTAAAGGGCGCTCTTGTTGAGGGTTAATCTAGTGTTATCGATAGTTCAGATCTACAGGCCACTTTCACACTTCTTGCCATTCCTAGAAAAAACCACCCTTCTCAAGAATAAGATCTTGCTAAAGGTGCATTCACATGCAATGTGCTAACAATACACACACATGTTAATGAAAGTGTATTCATGTGCATGTACACAAGCAATTATTTAACACATGTACATACAAATATGTAAATATGTGTTCACATGGAACAATTCAACCTACAAGTCCAATGGGTATAGCAAAGCTAATGAGTCACACATGCAACCTCTGAGCACAACAAAACCACGAAACCTACATAGGATAGACTGACAGGAAAGTAGCACTCATGAGCATAACTCCTTTTCCTAAACATCTAATGCCATGTAAGAGGTGCAATATGGAATGAAAACTGAAAGAGTTAGCACACATAAACTAGAAATGCAAAAACAAAAGGACAGGAACAGGAATCCACTAAAAGAATCAAGAATACCACAGTTAAGCACAAATTCATGCACACCCTATGTTCCCTCTCTGCACACCAAGAATCCAGAAGTATGTGTGGGGCTACACCCCCTACTTCTTCAGGCCAAAAGGTGGGATGACCTATAAGAAGAAGGTCAGCATCCCACAATCAACTAATAAGTAAAGAGGCAGCTGTGAAGCGACAACAGCCAATATTTTGAAACGGCTTGAGAGTGGCTGCCAGGCATCTTGATGCATCAAAGCTGGCAAAAAGTGCAGTTGCTCCTGCACCAGGGGTGCCAACAAATCCTGTGTCAAGGTACTTTTCCACAAGTACCCATCAAACCAATCTAAAAGATGAATTCTTTAAGAATCAATATACTGGTTGTAATAGATGCTAACGCATATCAGCACTACCTGGCACAGCAGAACCAGCAACAGCAGCACTGGGAAGTCTTGAGAATCTGGTGCTTAGGCACACATCATCTACCATAGAAAGAAGCTTATTTCTCATCCGCTTTGGATGCCAGATTGAAGATAATACACATCCTCACAGAGACTTGGGAGCAGCTATTGGACACCTCAAATGGATGCTATAATCCATTGTCTTCATCAAGCATTGAGATGATGGCCTGGAAGTGGAACTACTCTCCTCAACAGGTGGCTGCTTGTCCATGCAGGATAAGCTAGTCTGTAATCTGACTGATCACAGCCTGCAAACTGCCCAACTTGATTCTTGTTTTTTAAATAACAAAATGAAAAGATACAGAGAAATGAACTACAAAACCTTAATTATATAGGAAAGTTATTGAGTCTTTCAAACATTCCTATGCATGTATATACACATTACAGGTGAAGCTTCTTGATATAGAATTAGTGAAACATAAGAAATGGAACTGCTGGTTATAAAGCTAGCTTTAGTATTAGCTTAAGATTTTTGCTACTCAGAACATATTCGAAATTAAGACAAATTATTTTATCCACAGAAGTACTGAACAAGGAACAAATAATATTTATAAATAATGTGAGAGCCAAGTCAATGGCTTGAATCTCCTTATTTTCGAAAAGAACCTAGAAACTAGGCAGTATACCTCAGCACTGAAAGGAGGACACGATCGACATTGCTCTCGACGAATAGCCTGAGCCACAAGTTTGTCATTCAGCCTGTCTTGTAGCCCTTTCCTTAGACCAAGAAACTGCTTTGTCCACTCAAAAACCTATTACTACAAAAAGTCCATGTTAGTTCACAGTTTTGTTCCACCTTCAGCTTCTGTACATATTTACCAAAGAGTAGACCTATCACGAATTATGAAGAGGCATAGCCAAAAAGTAGTTTCAATGTTTGCTTTTCAATGTACGGTAAAATAAAACTCCTACATATTTACCAAAGAGTAGACCTATCATGAATTATGAAGAGGCATAGCCAAAAAGTAGTTTCAATGTTTGCTTTTCAATAGGTTTGAATATCAACAATCATGAATAGACTATGTTCTGCTATCTTTCCTCTTGAGAACAAGAATAAAACATCCTAGTAACCCAATACTCTGCCTCTTTCACTTTAGCACCATGATTGCCATTTGATGGACACTATACCTCCATATCAACCAGAGGATAGGCCTGAGTGCCTCTCTTTCCCTCTACCCACAATCTCAATGTGATATTTTTAAACCACCATAAGAATCATAGATTGGGATCAATTGCCTAGAACACTCTACTTCATCAAATTTAATAAATATCTTTCTTTCCAACTCGTGTGCTCTCTCTAGATTCAAGATCTGCAAATGAACCAAGAGTCTCAACTTTGCTACCATTTTTAAATCTGAAATCCTGATCTTTCATGGCAAAAATTATGTGTAAAAAGGTTCTTCAACCTTGGGTTGTTCCACTCTCATGAAATAAGCGTAGATAGACACTCCTGAACCTTCTCTACTTTCTTGAAAAGGAGACACAAATATTTTCAAGTAATCCCTGTCAAGGGCAGACAGACACTCCTCAACTTTCTCTACTTCTTTTACTAACTGGATTTGACTCACTAATGTGTCCAATGTTCTTTGCAAAGGATAAAAAAGTCTAATCATCTTTGTACTATTTCTATATTTCAAATCTGAACTCTGAATCTTTCATAGCAAAGTACATGAACACAAGGTTCTTCAACCTTGGGATTGCACATTGATCAAACATTGGTCAGGTCTTGACTTGTACATTAGATGAGGTCTATGTGACTAGATGGCAAAAAGGAGACTTTTGTGGGTCTAACGTTTGGGTTACATAGAGAAGTTAAGCTAGCCGCAACTCGAGGCACACTGCCTTGAGTGGTGGGGTATGGGAGTTATCAGAGACCCCTATTTTGGAATCCAAGGACTATGGAAGCTATCCCTGGCTAGAGGGTCCAAGGAGGCCAATAGCCCCCTTGGCAATGGTCCATGTGTAGCACCCCTAGCTGGACAGAATATTCCCTGGAGTATTCCTTGGCCAACTAGCAAAGGTTCATAACATGGTAAAGTCAGTTAGACTGCCTTGGCTACCTTTGCAAGCTATAACAAGGAGACCTCCTTAAAGCCATTATCATCTATCTTTCAGCTAGTCAAAGTTCTTCGAGCTAGCCTCACACTCTTCACCTATCATGTACCTAGATCACCATCTAAGCTTCACAGTGGAAGCACATGGGTGGACAGAGCCATCTTTGTATCACTTTGTTTGGAGTTAAAGATATTTTGTTCCTCTCTTATTTGCTTAGTACTCTCTATTCCTTTTAGATTTGTAACTGCACTGTGTAATTTTTTTAACATCTAGTACTATTGATCTTTGGAATGCTCTTCTTAAAATCCTGAATTTCTTTGTTGACAACCAAAAGTGACAATTTTAATCGAGTAACATTGGGAGGGGCTAAAGCTTGGAGAGGAATCATTTCTTCAAAGTTTGGAGACTCTGCTGTGGTGAAAATTGCATCACCTTAGATATGAAACAAAAGCAGATCCCCACTCACAGAAAGTTCAATTTCATCTGAATAACAGACCTTTGATTTGCCACTAGATAGTGAGCTACAATCAGGCTTACTTCTCCCCTCAGATTTGATATCCTGGCATCATAATTTTGGTCCGTATGGATAACTTCCTGCACATCTGATCAGCATCAACTTTTGCTTGCCCTTGGAAAGAGTATATGGTTCTTTTTTAGGAGCCACAAAAGGATTTATATTGATTCTAGGCTGACACCTGTCATTTCTTGCATAAAATGTTGTTGGGTTGCCTTATGAGGGTGTTTTTTGTCTTGTTGGTGATTTTGAATCAACTTCATAAGGAGGCAATTTTGACCTTCAGCTGCTAAAATCTCTGGAAAGCATAGGGCTTCCCTATTATTGTCCTACACCTACCTGCTGCAATGGATTGGTCACAATTAGTGAAGAAATTAATCATGAATGAGTTCTGGAAGTCTCGAGATATATTTGCTTATCTCAGCTTCAATACAGATAAAACTAAGTGGCATGCACAAACAATCTCTCCTACTTCAAGTGACCTTTAAAAATGCAGAATTGAGACATGTAGAAACAAGTGTGGAAAGAAGGCCCACCTCCTCCTTTCAAAATCTCTGCCTAAGAGACGGAATTTTGCTACACAACACTGGGCTTGCCAGTCTGGATCTCATCAGAAAAGCATTTGAACTCTTCACTGATGATGGAATATCAGGTCACAGCACCAAATTTGAACTTCCAGTGCTGAAACTCTTCCCAAGCTGCAATTCTTAAATTTATCCTTACAAATCGTAAAGAAAATAATCAGAGACTGCCCTACACAGATGCTGATGGCAACTCAAACAACCAGAGCCTATAGAAATATCATAAAGGGCAGCTTGCATGAAAAAGGTGTGATCTTTGTTAAGTTCGGGTAAATGTATGGGAATCATGGAGATTATGATAGTGTGATTTGAGAGCTGAAGTGGTCACCTGGAGCTAACAGCAAAGTCTTTTTGGGGAGCAAATGTTACGGCCCTAAGTAATTATGGCAGAGAGTCAAATTGAATGTGTCTCTGACTCTGTGTGTAAACCCTAAGCATGATGAATCGGGATGCACAGGTAATGGATTCCATGTTCATTGGGCATAATTGACATAGTGAATGACATCCACAGAATGGGAGATATGTATTGATGGGAATTTATTACATGTGCAAACAGGTCTGCAAGTTGGTGCACATTGTCTGGGTTCAGTTCACTTAAGACATTAAAAAGTATACATTTTTTATGTAAGAAAAATGTCCTACAAAAGAAAATGTGTCGTTTTGCATTTATGTTTTCATCAATGTTCTACAAAAGAAAATGCAGCGTTTTGCATTTACGTTTTCATCAATGTTGCTGCCTTTTTGGGCAGATTGGACACGAATTACCATCAGAAAGCCAAACTCCGAGCTAGGAAAACCACTATGCTGCATGTGGAGGGGATGTTGCTGGCAGAATATGTCATGCTCCCAGCTAGACATGTCACTTACTATATGGTGATGCAAGCCATAGAGGACCTTACCCAATTGGCATACCTTCATTTGAAAACATAGAACCTCAAAGCCTTGAGGTTGACTGGCATAAACCTCCTCAATCAAGTCACCATGAAGAAAAGCAGGCTTGGTTGTCATGTTAGTGTACCTCCCAAGGCATTTGACCACAAATAAATGGAACACACCAAATGGTAGTAATGCAGACCCTTTGTCCTCAAAGTCGATGCCTTCCCATTGAGCATGACTTTTAGCAACAAGATATGTTCTTTGTTTTTCAGAGAAGATAAAAAATTCTTTTAAGATTCCTCGGAACAAAGTGTCCCAAGGAAAAATGCAAAATACAAAGCATCCCTATAAGGGACTTCCATATCAAAAAATATGTAACAAGGGGAATCTTATTACAAAGCTTGAATGAATAGTCTATAAAATTCCACATCCTAACAAAAGCTTCTCCCCCTCATAATCTCCAAACTGCCTTGTATTCTCTCCCATCTCCCACAGAGAGTGTGCACAATCTTTGTCCAAATTCTAGAGAGTCTCTACAATAGATATGTCCAAAAGATCAATAGCCTAGTTACATCTGGCTGTCCATATGTACCCAGCAATGATGCTAGCTATGAGCTCCAATCTGTGACAATGCCCCCAAGTTCACACTGCCTATGAGAAATTTGCAATGATAATCCTACTCACACCCCGAAACAATTAGGCGACATCCTATACATCCTCATATGCACAAGCTGGGCCTTTATGTATAACCCAAGAAATTGTCTCCCACATAGCAATCATAGAGTTAGCAGTACCATGAAACACCATCCTAAGGGCTCTCCTCTAGCCCTCCTCAGCCCTTGCAATCCTATTTGTGGTGCCTCTTTTTTTTTTCGGGGGTGTCTTTGTTGTATCAAGTCTCTATCTTTGTCTCCTCTTCTATCCATGTCTCTCTCTCTATCTCTGTCTTCTCCTCTATCCAATGGCTCATATCTTCTATCGCTCCCTCTTGCTCTTGCAAGGCATGGGCCCTCCCCCACTCATCTTGAAAGAAGTCTGAGAGAGGCCTAGTAGTTTGTCTCCCCTGTTGCATCCTGGGGCAATATGCTACAAGGTGGCATACCATCCTACAAGCAAAGCATTGCCCTAGCAGGCTAGTGTAGTATACCATTTGAAGCATAAACCCCTCATGTACCAATGGAATCCTAATGGGGCAAGGAAGAGAGAACCCAAGGCAACAGTAGGGACCATTATGTTGACTGATGGGTGTTGAGGGCATCCCTTTGCCACTACATCTACAAAGCTCTTGTCCTGCTGAATCACATGCTCAAAAGCTCTGCCGATCTGGGCTATATGAGGCAAGAAATACTTGTCGAAGCCAAGAAAATACACTATGATAGTTGGGCCATCTCTGATCATGGAATAATCCTTGCCCTCTATCCATGTGTCAAACAAGGCAATTGCAGTCTGAACATCTAATGGGCAAGTGGCAAATGACACTGCAAATTGCTTTGCATGCTAAAGCTGGCCCTGCAACACCCTTTCCCTAACAGGGCTATTTTCATAACTCTTGCAGGGATGCTTGTGAAAACTGCATGTATCATGTCTTTGAGTGTGTGTATCGGTGCCTAATCTGTGGAATAGCATCGGCCATGGGAGCTATGGGAGGTGGGCTGAAGTCCCCAAAGGTAGAAGAGGGACCGGCTAATTGTCTCATGGATCAAGTTCTCTTTTTGGCTCCTAAGCAGGTTCTTATGTTGCTGAAGTTTTGATTCTCTGCTGGTCTTGTGGGAACTCTTATGAGGGGGGAATGAGTGAAGAGAAAAGGGAAGAGGCCATCACATGAAACAATGCTGCTGACCCTGAAGCACCCTTTCTCTAATGGGGTTACTTTCATAACTCTCACAGCGATGCCTCTGAAAGCTGCCTATATCATGGCGCATCCAAGGCCACCACTCTATCTCTAATATGGAGCTCTGCATCACAATCAAACCTGATCTATCAGATAGCATCGGCCATGGAGCTATGGGGGCTGCACTGAAATCCCTGAAGGTAGAAGAGGGACCAGCTATTATCTCATGGATCAAGTTCTCTCCTTTTGTCTGCTGTGTGGGTTGTGTTGCTGAAGTTTTGGCACTCTCCTGGTCCTGTAGCAACTCTTATGAGGAGGGAATGTGTGATGAGGAAAGGGCAGCGGCAATCACATGAGACAATGCTACCAGGGCTAGGAGAGTAGAGGCCAATGATGGCACAAGGCAGCTATCAATGGCTGGACAGACAAGCAGACTGGGAGAGGAAGGTGTGAGCTGTTCAGCATGCGGCGGAGGAGGGCAGAAGCAGGTGGCTGACTACAGCAGAAGCAGGCAGGTAGGAGACTGGGCATTGGTCTCCCTTCATTGAGCCAATGGTTCCTACATCTGAAGCATAAACCCTCCCTTAGTCCCAATGGCATGCTTTCATGCAGGCAAGCCACATAATTTCCAAGCGCCATTTTGATGGATAGGATCCAACTCTGATTACATTACACTTATCCACTCAAGGTTTTCAAAGGCATCATCATGACATGATGGCTCTTCATTGGAAGCAATGGCACGCAATGCAAAAACCCCATTTATTTTGAGTTGTGCATCTCTAGGTGAGGGCAGCCGATGGTTCAGCCTACTTGCTATTTGTAAGGGTATCCAACAGCCACCTGAGACTATTTACTGTTGCCTAATGACAGGCCTTTCCTCAGCAAATTGTCTACTCGATAGCATTGTCATCATGTTAAGTTGCATACTTAGCAGAAACATCTCCTCTGATCACAGCGACCTTTCTTATGCTAGGCTGAGCACATAGTTGGCATACTGGATTGCATCTGACCAAAATCTGTTGGGCAAAAACTTATCCTTAAGCAGACGTAGCCACTGCCATCAAAGTATGGTTCTTCCTCGTTTTTCATTTAGCTGTGGAGTGCATATGCGATTTGACACTAGTATATAATGCATCAGCCTGCTAAAAAAATCTGAAAATTCATAGGACGTGTCCTATCAGTGCAGCAGAGAGTTGGGAAGTTGCATCACTCTCATTTTCATCCATGGCAAGAAAATTGTATAAAGAAGGAGAACATCCAACTTGGATCTCAAAGGGTAAACCCAATGTTGCTAGGTAAAGCCATTCACAAAGATTACTGAGTGATAGCACTCAATCCATGTACATTACTATGAGGCAAGGCAAAATACAATATGTACCAACACTCCCATCATAGGACAGGAGAACTTCTGCATTTTCCTCAGTAAGCAACCCCACATAAACATGGTTGGAAAGTGCATACATTTTGGGAAGGTCTACCATATCCTGAGAATGCATCAAGCCAAGCTACCATAATTCCAATGCCCCAATCTCACATGCCAAAGTCAAATATCAGCAATAACTGAATCAATCACTGCATTGGTCTCAGTATCAGTCCCTCTATCATAAGCATCGAGAATAGACAACCCTTTGGTAAGTGTCACAATGGTCACTCTAGCAATGTCATGCATTGGGTCATAGACCAAGCAAAGGTGGATGTTAACCCTCTGAAGGGAGCTACAAGCTCAACCCCCGAGACCTATAGACCGCTTATTAGTCGAGTGTTTCAAGCCGAGCGACCATGGCTACCTCTCACATAGCCGACGCACCCTCCCTACCTATGGGGTGTAGTGAGCTTACCTTGATGCCCGATCGAGTACCCTCCTCTCCCGTGCACGCTGGTAGCTCCACCGTCCTCGAGGCAAGCTCAAGCAACCTCAATTCCTCTCCAACAAGCTCCATCCTCCATAGCCGCGCGAGACAAGAGAAGAGTGGAGAAGAGAAGAAGATGAAGAGAGGAGATGGGGAGCTTCTTCTCCTCGATCTCTCACTCTCACACACTCACTCCCTCACACTCTCTCACTCCCTCTCTCAAGCACAAGCAAGAAGGCAAGAAGAAGAGAAGAAGAAGAATAAGCTTTTTGCCACATACAAGAATGAGTTCTCATTTACTTTTTGAACTTTATTTGCAAAGCCCTAAATCCCTTTTGGGCGGTCATCCCCTTATCCCCTTTTTTACATGGCCGGCCGTAGCCTAAGCCTTTTTTCCCATTGTCCTCCTATCTTCTTAACTTCCTTCCTACTGCCCATCTACCTTTACAAATTGCACGAGTGAGAGACCAGCACTCTTAAAATAAATCATGGTGCGCCTTGCGCTTTTTTACAAAAGTATAGACTCGTGCTTTTTCTCGTCCGCCTTTTTCCTTGATTTAGGACTTTTTTGCACTTCTTGTGTTTCTATATTTTTGTTGACATGCCTTCATCTTTCGTTTCACTTTTTCCTTGGCCTTGTCTTTTGCTTTAGATGTTCCGGCTTTTCCACCTTATTGTTTGAGGGTTAACACCCTCAAACGAACAAGGTGGAAAATCTAGAAAATCTAAAGCGAAAGACAGTGCCAAGGCAAAAGTGAAACGAAAGATGAAGGCGTATCAACAAAAATATAGAAACACAAGAAGTGCTAAAAAGTCCTAAATTAAGGAGAAAGGTGCACAAGAAAATACACAAGTCAATACTTTTGTAAAAGAGCGCAAGGTGCACCATGATTTATTTTAAGAGTGTCGAGCTCTCACCCATGCAAATCGTAAAGATAGATGGGCAGTAGGAAGGAAGTTAAGAAGATAGAAGGACAATGGGAAAAAGGACCTAGGCCACGGCCGGCCATGTAAAAAAGGGGATAAGGGGATGACCGCCCAAAAGGGATTTAGGGCTTTGCAAATAAAGTTCAAAAAGTAAATGAGAACTCATTCTTGTATGTGGCCAAAAGTAGCTCTCCTCTTTTTCTTCTTCATGCTTGCTTGAGCTTGTGCTTGAGAGAGTGAGTGTGAGAGTGTGAGGGAGTGATTGTGCAAGGATGAGGGACCGTAGTGGAGAAGCTCTCCATCTTCTCCTCTCTTCTTCTCTTTTCTTTTCTTCTCTTGCTCGCGATGATGGAGCTTGGAGCTTAAGGATGGAGCTCGCTTGAAGCTAGCACTTGGATCATGGAGCTACCAGAGTGCTTGGGAGAGGAGGCAACTTGATCGGGTGTGGAGGTAAGCTCACTACACTCGTAGAGATGGATAGCGCGTTGGCCATGTGAGAGATAGCCATTAGTGCTCGGCTTGGAACGCTTGAAACAATAAGCGGTCTGCAGGTCTTGGCGGTTGATCGCCTCCACATTTTCGTTCCATTGCCAGGACCAATGGATTCAAGCCTTGAGTGCTTACGCGCTTCGAATCGAGCATTGAAGTAGGGTTTTTCCCAAACCGGTGCTCGAGGTAGATAGGTAAGATGCGAGGGAGTTTGAAGAGGTATTCGATCTCCTTAGCAAGTAGATTTTTGGTTTTTTGGATTTGGAAAAGCATGTTGGAGTAGTGTAGGTATTTTTTTTGTGATTTGGATGCATTAGGATAGGAAAAAATGCACAAAAGCAAAGGAAAATAAGCAATAGGGTTTCTACTTTCATAACATGGCATGAGGGTTTGATTCGTTTATCAATTTATTTTGAAATTTATTTGCTATTCCAAGTATATACAACTCTTCCCCTCCACCCATAGCTTTGATCTGGAGGTGCGTGCGATAGACCGTAACCTAAATCGTGTGATTTGAGTGATTTATTGTTGCGTCGGTCAAAATTGTGTCGCGTTCGGCCAGTTTGAGTGACCGCGATTCTGCGCCGAGTCACAAAATCGGCCCTTGGCCCACTACCCTCGAACGCCCACCGCTCGGCGCGTCCAAATCAACCATTCGGACCAACTTGATATTCGGCCCTCGACCCTACCCACTCGGCCCAACCCCACTCGGACAAGCGGACATTCCGACTGTCCGAATTCACCACTCGGACCAACTTTGCACTCGACCCACCTGACTCGGCCCTCGGCCATTCGACCCAAACCCCCCATTCACATAAATCACTCGGCCCTCTGCCCGTTCAATTTGACCCACTACCGTTCAGCCATTCGGCCCTCGGACAACCACATTCGGAGTGTCCGAATTTGACATTCAAACCAGTTACATTCGGCCCTCGATCATTCGGACGGGCCGAATCGGACATTCGGCCCCTGTAATTCGGACTTGCTGGGCCGAATTTAGATTCTTTCAAAATTTTGACCTGTAGACCCTGAAACCGACCAAAAGACCATATAGAGTCAAAAGCACATCATGGATCTATCACTAGACTGAAATCTAGAGCAAGTAGTTCAAAACTTGGTTACAAACAGTCCTTCAAATCGCGCATGGTATTTACCGTAACGGCCCTGCGAGCCGGGGGACACTACCCCTGCAGAGAGATTGCCCTCTCCCCACCTCCCCCAAGTAGGCTGCAAAGAAAACACGTGCCGCGACAAGTCCTCCAAATTAGATCCTAGTGTAGTAAAGGCTTTGTACATGCATAGACTCTCACGTGCAAAACAACAACCGAAAGCCCATACCTGAACAAAGACAAACAGAGACCCTTGAACCTCCATTGGTCAATCTAGCCAACAAGGGCAAAAAAGCCACACCACAAAAAGATGTATATGTTGCATTCGGACTGCATCTAGTCAAAGCACAATGCAACAACATCAAGCTACAACTGTAAGGATGACTAGGCATGACAGTCCTGACGATAGATACACCTTGAAAGACACTGCACAGATGACCCAAGACATTAGTAGAGAATCCACATCTACTTGTGCAGTTGGAGACTCAAAGGCATGTATCAGAAGGCTTGAATTTATAATTCAAGACTCGGAAGATGAAGACATAGTACCGCCTGCTTATCTTTGGGTCAAACTCACCGCAAAAAGAGAGCACACTGTCGATGCTCTCATTGATGAAGAAGCTGATTTTAATATCTTGACCTATGAAGCATAGACCATGCTAGGCCAACTAGAGCTCACACCAACTAATGCAACTTTTAACCCTTATGGGGGACACCCACAAGCCCTTATAGGGAACTGCAAAATTCTTATAACTATTGAAACAAAAAACTTACCTATCCTATTCCATGTTCCTCCAAATAGTGCAAATTGTGGAAAGGAAACCCTCTTAGAAAGACCCTTCAAAAGGGTGACGAAGTGTGAGGCCGATTATGTAGCAAAGAGGATACACTTGACACTACCAAGTGTAAGGATAATCACAACCTTTAGCAAGGGTGACCTCATTGAACCTCGAGGGAAAGACAAGGAATGTTTTGACATACCAAGCAAGCCTAGTAACGGAAGGACTTGTTGAAAGAGTTAATACAAGCACATGAACAAAGAGAACCAATGAGCAAAAAAAATGCTTGAAATGAGAAGATCAAGAGACAATGCCAAGGACGGACTTTGGACTTACAAATATCATAGAAGATCATAAAAGAAGCCCAAGTCTTGCAAACGAAGGTATCGATAGAGAGCCAACACCACGCCCGGGTAAATATCCAAAGCGTTACTACGGGCTCAAGGATATTACACAGGTAACCGATGGATTTGGATACCAAAGGCCCCTGCTAAACCACCTCCATCAGATGAAGGCCAGGACATATCAAGCGCGATAAAGCGTAGGAGGAAATCTAGACGAAAGAACAAGTCTCGAGTCAAAAACATTGGAGTGACCGAGCCCCTCACGATTGAAATCAAGAAACCAAATGTCACTATTCGAAAGGTAGATCCTCTGCCTAGCATGCTTAACAAGCAGATATCATATGTAATTGTCGGGTGTGCACAAAGACCACTAGTGCCTAAGGAGCCTTTGACTTTCCAAGAGGATGATGAGCACCACAGGCGCAATGTTGCTCATGATAAGGTCGATTGCTCAACAAAGCAAATGGCAGAATCATCTAACAACCACGAGCAAATCTTCCAGCCAACACCTAGGAGTCCCAAATCTCCTACACCCTCTTTCCCTAAACGGACACGAAGCACGACAGCAGTCGTCAAGTGCAGTTGCTCAATCCCAATCTCTATCTCTATCTAAGCTTCCAAATGTCCAAGAGGTGGGACATGACACCACCCGTAGCTCTCAGCCCAAGGATATACCTGTGCAATCTATTGTAACTAGATCAACTGAGGCTCGATCTATACAAGTGAATGCTCAAAGGGCAAGGAAAAACACAACCACTTTTGATGTGCCTAAGGACCTGATACCGCAACTTACTAACAGTAGATAATCCACTAAACTATCTGCTACTACTTCCAATAAGGAATCACAACAGTCACATCCTTTGGTCGTAACGATGCCTCTTGCGGAACATGTCCTTAGCAATTCACCTGTGGAAGAGGTGTCGCAACCAACATCCTTGACACCTCTAGCACTGCCGAAGCACCTAAAGCCTAGGCTTGAGAAGAAATCTCTTGAAGATTTGGGCAAGGAGACGACGCATCTAACCAATGAGCTAGAGATGAAGTGTCTAATAAAGCTTGATCATAAGCTAACAACCATCATGCATGCATATGTCCATGCACACATTGAAAGGCCAACATTAGAGCATACAAATCTCATAGCTGAACCCTGACTTGGGACGAGCAACAACATGTTTGCTCCCGCTTTGTAGTTGTTGCGGACGAAGTCATACAAGACATCCCAAAGGCCACAACTAGAGAATTGCGCTTGATACCCTCACTCTATATTGCTCAATGTGAGACAAACAAGGAAAAGATCAAAGCAATCAAATGAAAAGGGAAACGGCAAGGCAACTTTGTGCAAAAATGGTGTTCCAACTAGAGTTCAGCAGCCAAAGTTAGCCATCGACTAATGACACTCGTTGAGCAAAGGAAAGTCCTTTGGACATTAAGACATGATCCCACGTACGTTGCCCCAACCTCATTAAGAGTATTGGCAATGGCCCATGAGATCCAGCTTTCTGCCACTATCCAAAAACATCCCTTGTACAATAAACTGCTGCTAGAAGAAGATCTACACGTACGTGGCTAGCAAGCTAGGAGTAGGGAGCATGGTACTTGATGTTAGCGCATATGCCTTCTGCCTCACTCAAAATCCTACAATCCTAGATCTCTACTCTTCCCATCAATACAACCCTAACTTCTTCACCTGGTTTCGTCCAAGCTTACATGACAAGAACCCGAAACCATCTCCTGGTTCTACACTAGAGTCACCCGAACCTCCAAAGCAAGAGAAAAACAACTCTAAACATAACACCCGCTCTGATAAGAAGAAATGGAGGCTCTATCTCTCCATCTCAACAACTCTTCCTCTAACATTGAGACTAGTAACACAATCATCTTTGTAATATCAATTTTTCATAGCCTTTGGATCTCGACATTTCTCAATCCAAATAAAAGGCTGATAGCCTCAATATATTGCATTGGTTGTTTTATCCAAAAAAAAAAAGAGAGAAAAGAAAAAAAAAACAAAAAATAGAAAAAAAATACAAAACATAACAAAAAGGAAAAAAAAAAGAGCACTCGCGATCACAACACAGCACCTAGGGGTCCTCAAATTAGGTACGTCTAGTGACCTTGGTCGGCTGGCTCCATCCCTAGTTCCCTAGCCCCTTGTACATCCCCGATAATGGTTCAGGGCAAATCAAGGGCAAAACATACCTAGGGAGCTTGTCTCGCCTATGGTTAAGCTTGTCACCCTAAACTATATGCACAATTCTTTTTCGCACTCCATCTCAGTAGTACCATTGCAATCAAATGTGGTAAGTAAGGCACGAAAGACCATAAAAAGTACACCGTACTCTTCGAACAATACAAGTAGCCACCAGCCACGAAAAGCTAAGGTGTCAATGAGCTCAATTATGCTGTATCGTGTTGTCAAAATCGCAAATGATGTCTCAAGAAGCATTCATGTATACTTCTCCTCAACATCAACAATTTTTCACACCCCATCAAACCCTTGCTTTATCCACCCATTGCTACGAGAAACCAGACTAGCAGTCTTCTAACTACATAATATCTAAGTATGCATGTGCGCTCACATAATATCTGCACCACAATATATACACAGTTTGGGTCCTCAAGTGTAGGACAATACTTTTAGCTTGCTTAGAGTTCGACCTGTCTCCCAAGCTAATCAAACTATGTCTTGTGCACGATAAGAAGACTAGCACTACCCCCCCAAGGAGAGACCACATATAAGAGGTTTTCAATTGCAGGTATTGCAGTCTCCAACAAAAGTACCGTCAACTCTTCATCCACACTCAACTCTGAATTCTTATCCTTAATCATCTTGCAAGCCCACCAAATAATCGTTGCCTGCCGCAGAATTCCCAGAACATCAACACCTGTGACAACCCATGAGTGTAACTCCCAACAAAAACCAGCCCTATCACCAACTTCAACAACCCTATCACCAACCAATCAGGCCAACAAAGTGCCACCAACCACTTTCATCCGCACCACCAAAACTCCAAGGCAAATCACAACAGTCCCTTCCACCCACGTCTTCGGTGCATGCCAAAGCCTCCTACCTACGACGGTGAGTACCATGGGACTGGCACTCGTCTACGAGGGGGGTAATATTAACCCTCAAACGAACGAGGTAGAATATCTAGAAAATCTAAAGCGAAAGACAGGGCCAAGGCAAAAGTGAAACGGAAGACGAAGGCGCGGCAACAAAAATATAGAAACACAAAAAGTGTAAAAAAGTCCTAAATCAAGAAGAAAGGCGCACAAGAAAATACGCAAGTCAATACTTTTGTAAAAGAGTGGAAGGCGCACCGTGATTTATTTTAAAAGTGCCGGGCTCTCCCCCGTGCAAATTGTAAAGGTAGATGGACAGTAGGAAGGAAGTTAAGAAGATAGGAGGACAATGGGAAAAATGGCCTAGGCCATGGCCAGCCATGTAAAAAAGGAGATAAGGGGATGACCACCCAAAAGGGATTTAGGGCTTTGTATATAAAGTTCAAAGAGTGAATGAGAGCTCATTCTTGTGTATGGCCAAAAGTAGCTCTCCTCTTCTTCTTCTTCTTCTTCTTGCTTGCTTGAGCTTGTGCTTGAGAGAGGGAGTGTGAGAGTGTAAGAGAGTGAGAGAGTGAGTATGTGAGGGTAAGGAACCGTGGTGGAGAAGCTCTCCATCTTCTCCTCTCTTCTTCTCTTCTTTTCTCTTCTCTTCTCTTCTCTTCACTTGCTCACCGGGATGGAGCTTGGAGCGTGGAGCTTAAGGATGGAGCTTGCTTGAAGCTAGCACTTGGATCGTGGAGCTACCGGAGTGCTCGGGAGAGGAGGCAACTCGATCGGGCGTGGAGGTAAGCTCACTACACTCGTAGAGATGGACAGTGCATCGGCTATGTGAGAGGTAGCCATTAGTGCTCGGCTTGGAATGCTTGAAACAATAAGCGATCCACGGGTCTTGGCGGTTGATCACCTCCACACTGGACTATCAAAAGCAACTCTGCAGTCAACCTTAGCAAGGGCAGAAATAGAGTGTTTTTCTCTATCCCTAGGACATAAAGCACATCTAAAAGAGTAACTGCGTCACCTAAGACTAGAACAAGTTCAGCCTTTGCAATGCCTTGCATGTGAGGCATTATCAGTACATGTGACAATGCCCCCCTTAGGTGCTTTACTCTAGATTAGGCATGTGATTGGAGGTACACATAGACCATTCCATTATTATAGGGTCCTTTTATAGGACCTTCCTTTACAAGCACGAAGAGGATGCTGCCACCATACCTTGCTAATCTGTTACAATAGCTAGGCGAAGTGCATAAATAGGTGTCACATGGCTCAAACCCATCCAAATTTCACACAAAAAATGACTTTTCATAATAATGGTTCCTCACACACCTATTACAGCTTCATGCTAAAGCATAAACTGCAGGTAACCAGTTAGAAACTTTTGTTTAATGGTGATAGTCTCAAATTATAAATCATAATATTAAGATACATAAGTGGTGTGCTACTTCTCACCATGGACTTATCAAATATTTTTGTCATCATGCCAACTGCACCTTCTAAAGTGATGTAGCTACTTCAGGCTTGGTCCAGAGTGTCTTTGATATATAAGACATTGGTTAACTAAAAGTGCCCACACAATTGCCTTTAAACAAGCAGGATATTGCCGCACCATCCTTGATAACTAACACATTATAATGCACCACCAAGGAGACCAAAAGACACAATATCCCCCTCCTAATCCCCATTTATAATTTGTTCCGCTCACAACCTCAAACAACACTATAATTTTTCCCACTCATGACTCCAAACAACATGAAAAAAAAATCTATTTAATGCATCCAGTGTTTCACATGAGGCAGACACCATTCATGACATTGAGTAAAAATGTAGGACAAAATTGATGAAGCTTTGATGCTTTAAATAGTTTCTAAAAGATAACATCATCCAAACAGTAAAATGACAAACTAACAGTTAGAAATTATCAAATCTTTCCTAAGAGGAACATGACACACTCACATGCCTCTTACTCAGACTAAAGGAATTTTTACATGATACCTCTTGTCCTTTAAGTGGAATCTCGGCATTAACTGGAGATTCATCTTTAGACAGTTGCACGCTTGATCCTAAAAGGATGCCCTGATTATCGTCTTCAACCTGCCACATACAAGAAAACATTTTCTAATTCTTTGATATTCAAATTAATAGATAATTATATCAAGAGAACAGGTTTCAGTTATTAAGAATGAGATGTCTTATCCAGCTGATCTCTAACATCTATCTCATATTCACCCCTCTCACTCCTGCTTTTTTCTATGTCATGCTTATTTAACCAATCTTCTCAACATGTCTTTTCACCATTACCACTGTCATAGTAGTGTTCCACTTGTGACCACTTATTTCAACTCAGTTTGACTTGCTCAAGTTATCATCCCAGTTCTCTCTTCTCAAGATGCTGTCCACCCAATGTCCTATCAGTCAGTTTCAAATTTCAGTTCCCCAATACATACAGGTTAAACTGCTCAAATGGAGGAATGGTGAGTGTCACAATAATCTGGAAAAGAGCTGTACCAAAAGGTGGGGAACACTGACCTAACCCTCTGGAATTATGCCAAGAACATAAGGAAGAACAACATAACCCTGCATTCCAAATCTCACAAGGAACTAGTGTCACAAGGATGTGAATTTTTAACTTAATTCTCTTTGACACTTAAGTTGCAAAACTGAAGTCATTGACATGTGTAGCAGACGTGAGATTAAGTTGAAGAGTGTAACAGTGATAAGACAATCCTAGCTTAGGCATTGGGGGATATTAGCAAAAAGGTTTTTGTGGACAAGTGTTTGTGGAGTGCTTAAGTCAGATCTTGGTCAAGGACATTAGATAACCCCTTGGAAATTACTTTTGGTGTCATGGGGTTTAAGAATTTAAATGTTTAATGTCCTAGACTAAGGTTTGTGGAAAGTTTCAACACATTCACTTTCCAACAAGGTTAGGAATTTAAAATTTAGACTGGGCAGCATTTAATGTTGTTTTCTAATGAGGGCATGGCCAAAGGGCTATTCAGCTCAAATTTGCATGTAGAGGCCCCAGTGAAAATGGAAATTTGCCAAATGTCAAGTTCAGTTCAGTTATGGGCTGCATGCAAGTGTATCTTCTACGTTGGGCTCTTTCTCTCCCATTCTGGCATGACTAATTGGCAATGCAAGGCTGTTTGGGGAAAATCTGAGAGTGGAGAACTCAGTTCTGAGCCAAGAGAGAGAAGCTCAGACATCAGGCAATAGGGCAACCAGGTCTAGTGCAGAGAACAACAAGAAAGCCCTAAATACAATGGGACGACCTGATCTACAGTACTTTTGGGGTAGAACAGCAGAGTGACATGATCCGCATTTTCTGGGGCTGGAAATACAGGGTACCTACTATGCAAGCTTTTCTCTCGTGGTAAAGTTTGAGAATTTTCTCTAATCTTCTACCTGTCACTTCCCCCTCAGCTAATCTGAATTTTCTGAGCCTTAATTTTCTGTCACAATCCTAATTTCGAGAGAGATTAGGATTTACCACCTGTCTCAGGATGCATGGCAACACATCTCAGCCATGCATGAAGGATTGTAGAAGATTTACAGCAGATCTGAAGATATTTGGTCATCTATAGTGAGGGTGACCTACATGCAACAGTTGAATACTCAATTTGCCTCCCCAAGCATTTAGAAACAAGGGGAAATTTGAGGATTGATGGTGCTGGTCACTATTCTAGGCTAGAAACTGATGCTGGCCTTTGTTTTAGGGCTGAAATTGAGGATTGATGGTGCTGGTCACTATTCTAGGCTAGAAACTGATGCTGGCCATTGTTTTAGGGCTGAAATTTAGAGATTCCTCTCCTTTAATTTTTCCTCATTTATCTTAAATGCACCTTGAATCGAGCATTGGAAACTAAAGATTTGAGCCTTAGATTTGAATATGATATGTTGCATTGGGGATTTGCAGATCTCAGTTTGAAACCAGTAAGGTTTAGAGTTCACATGGCTGCACTAGCATGTGTGCATGCATGCCTTGGTGATTGCAGAAGGTTGCAGATGTAAATTTGGCCACTCGACAGTAGAATGGGTGAGATCCTAGACCTCTCTAGGAGGATTGATTTCCATGCAACCAAAGAGGATTCAATTTGAGCTTCCCTGATTGAAGAATCAAGGGGCAAATTGGATTTTGTGATTGCTAGTTATAGAGGACACCAAGATATTCCAAATATTTTAGGAGAATTGGCTCAGTCAATAAAAGAAGTGGGGACTCGAGAGTCAAACTTTGAGATATTCAAAAACTTTAATCATTTTTTCCCTTCCTAAAAATTGTTGTAAATCAATGTAGTTTAGGGTTCCACAACCCTTCTGTAAAAAGCAAGGGCTTGTGTTTCTTTTCTTCATAATATAAGATTGTATGTCTATGGTGTACCTACAAACCATAGCCAAATAATCAAGATTGTTCATATCAAAAGATAAATCTATGACAGTGCTGCCAAAAAGGAGAAGGATGGCCCCACGGTCCATAAGAGACTTTGGGAAGTGTACAAGCATATTCTAGTCAAGATGGCATTATTACACCACCTTAATGGTAGTACAGTAATGACTGCTAAAAGCAACAGTTATACATAAGTCTATGCATGATAGATGCCTTCTTAAAAATTGCATGATAGTACAGTAATGACTGCTAAAAGCAACAGTTATACGTAAATCTATGCATGATAGATGCCTTCTTAAAAATTGCTTTCAAAATCAGTTCCATGACCTGGACGGACAACATCTTAAAGTTCCATCTCGTAATAGGTGTTTAAAAGCCTCCCAACAATGATGGTATATGTGCCTATATGTGGATATGTGTGGAAATTGTGTGTCTCTCCTTGAACATGGATCTGGACAAGCAAGGCATGTTAGATATTCATCCTCCACTGTGATCACACTTTATGGTGTTTGAAAATGTGTGTAGCTATGAGCATCCCTCACACCTACCTAGGTTAAAACAAGGGTCAGGCTTGTGTATAGACCTTAGCCTAAATAGAGAAGCCCAAAAGGTTTCATGGAGACATTAACCTATAAAGAAAACCCTAAAACCTTTGTACTTGCGCTTAAGTTTTTTCTGCTTGATTATGCTTGTCCTCATAGCTTGTTCCATATGTTTTCCATATGCATATGCACATGAATATGGAAGTAGAAAAAAAAGAATGATTGGCCACTTTTGGTGGAACAATATGTGACCCTAAACTCTCTTTCACACTTTCACTGAACAAAGAATAGGTCATAGACTTAAAAAGTTCTACCGTTCCAGCATTGAAAAGTACATCTTTAGATAGATCCACAACACATTCATTAGTTGCTAAATACATCAATTATGATAGGCCCATATTGCTCAACAGACAAGTTTCAAGTGTTGTAGATCTTAGAAAGAGTGCGGAAGCTAAGTTAAAGGTAAATGATGTGAGATATGGAGGATCGAAGCTCAACTAAGAGTACACAATTGACAATGAAGAGTGAGAGAGTGAAGGCACACCACGACTCCCAATGAAATTGCCAAGAGTGTAATGAAAGTACAAAGTACAACCCTTAAACCTTAGGTTTGTTAATGTGCATTCACACCAGAAAAGTGTAAAACACGATAAATGACCGAACTGTGTAACATAAGCACATAAAATAGAAGTTAATATAACTAGGGAAAAAAATATCTCATAAGGAGAGTAAAAAGTACCCTAGTGTCCTACAGTGGATCACGAACACTCCTCTATGAGCGTAGGCGTGAGTCAAACCCAACAAAACCCCTTGGAGTGAAAAGTGATTAGCATACAAGGATCATCCACCAAAGGATACATTCAAGGCTGGGTGCCAGACAGCAGAGAATGCGACATGCTTCTCTCCACACGAGTTGTGCCGCCTCGCACGACCAAAGGCAGTGCTTTGGAGTTTCCAGAAGCTGTTGTGGGCAGCCTTTACACCCTCCATCCTGCTGCATCTAGGCTAGCCAACTCCCCACCGCCAGACCTCCATGTGCCAAAAGCCCTAGGAAGTATGATACCCTCCTCGGCCTCCAACTATCCCATAGGTGGTGCCAGAAAGTTCGACGGAAGGCATCCGTGATACTGTGCTCCACCCAGTATCTACTACGCGAAGGCGCCCAATCCATGTCCTCCTGCATCAATACATGTCTGCCAATCATGGTTGTGTACTCCAAGAATCTTAGTGGCTTCTTGGCGACCGCAATGGCCAGCTATAGCCACTCTCCAAGGTCCCACTCCAACTCATCAAGTGGCTTGCTCTCCCATATCAAGAGGCGCCACTCCTAGAACTCCTCCTAGAACACATAAGGGTCCAGACGCCAGGTCTTCCCCTGAAGACCAGCCACACGAATCCTCCTCCAAGGAAGGACAACGATCTCCTCATCCTGTTGCCCTCTGTCAAGGATCAAACGCCCCCCCTCCTGCATAGTGAAGAAAATCCTATAGGGGGCGCCGCCCACTCTACCTGTCACCTGTAGGGGGATACCTATCGGTGAAAATCTAGTGACCCATATCTCGCTAGGCTCTACCGGCTCTCGTATCCAGGAATCAAGCCATTCCTGAGGTATCGCTGCGTCAATCTTCCTTCTCCTGAGCTCAGCTCCTCTCTGACAACCTGATGCCTACTACAACACCTCCTGGTCCACCATCCTGTACACCTCCCGCCATGTCCTAATGGTACGAGTAGGGCTGGCCTCCCAACCAGTCCACTGGATGTGGGAACGCTCGCCAATCTGTATCCCTCCCGATCTCTGAAATAGTCCAAACCTATCATATGAGCAACAAGCCTAGCTTTGTGCTTTTCTAAGGAACCATCTACAAGGTACTTGGTCTTATAAACCCATTTCATACCTATCACCTTCCACTTTGTGGGACATGGAACCAACTCCCAAGTCTGATTACACTCAATAGAATCGAGCTCCTCTTGCACGGCCTGACACCAACTATCCTATACAAGAACCTCCTCAATTGTAGTAGGTCATTGTCATGAAGAACTTGTGACATAAGAGCAGAGTTTGCATAGAGTAAACTGTTCCATTGGGCCTGTAAGTGAGCTGATCTGTGTGGACATATAGGAGAAGCAAGAAAGTGAAAAAAACCTGAATCCTGCATGAGCTGTCACTACCAACTGACAACAAGGAATCCGAATTAGGCTCATCCTACTGTGAGGGAGACTAAGTAGCCCCGCTAGTACTTGCAAAGCACTTGTCTATGGAAGGGACTCCCCCTCACCAAGGGAAGGTAAATCCTCCTCATCGGAAGAAGGCTCCCTCTTTGACGACTGAGCATCCCTAGAAGACTCCAAAGGAGAGGCTAAAGGGGGGGAAGTACTCGATGAAGAAGTAGTCACATCCATCAAAGGTAGTAGGGAAGCCAAGGTAGTAGGGAAGCCAAGGTAGAGGGTAGGAAAGGAGGAGGGGGAGGAGTCAAAGATGAAAAAGGGGTGCTTAGAGACAATCTAGAATGGAGTAGAGGAACTAAGGGTGGGGGAGGGTTAGTCAATGACAAGGAATCACCTATATGAGAACCATCAATAGGATCCTCGGAAGCCGCAGCCTCCTCAAAGATCACATCCCTACTCACCTCAACCTTCTGTGTCGTCAAGTCATAGAGTCTTTCGAGTCAAGCTTCGTATTCCTCTTCTTCTTATCCACATGGACAAATGCATCACATCCAAAGATGTAGAAGTAGAAATTGAAAGGTTTTCGACCAAAAAAAGCCTCCTAGTAGACAATCATGTCCTGTATCGCAAAACTCGAGGAGCGGTTGCCAATGTGAACCGTATTGGGAATAGAGAGCCATCGTGCCTTTTATATGTGCACGGGTGTGAACACACCCTTAGCATATTTGTACTTTCATATATATCTATCTAAAAAACCTAAAGAGGTACACTCGTCATTGTATCCAAAAACGTCGTGCTCACTCTCTATTGGGTATTTGACTCACGCCTCACTCTCGCCTATGCTTATATGGGAGTGTCGGTGATCAGTAGGACACTGGGGCACTTTTTACTCTCGGTAGGAGAGGTTTTTTCCCCCAGACTTATGGTCTTATTGTCGTATGTACTTATATACTTATGTTACACACATTTGGGCACTTAGTGTGTGTCGGGTGTGAACACCCCCTACAACCCTAAGGTTTAAGGGTTGTACTTTGTACTTTCTGGTTACACTCATTCAGTCTATTCTCTTGGGTGTCATGCTTCAACTCTGTCTCTCACTCTCACACTGTCTACTGAATCCCAGCTGTACCTCGATCCTCCCATCTCACATTTGGTATTAGAGCATAGCTCTGAACTCAGCTTCTGCCTGCAGTGTGCAAGTCTGCAGTCTGCAGCCCACGCCAGTTCTGCTCCAGGCCGCCCGCGCACAGCTCCACGCAACCTGTCTCCAGTGCAACGTCAGTCTCGTCTGACAAAGTCAACGTCAGCTCCACCCGCCAGCAGCACGCATCAGCCTGCTCGTCTGCCAGTGCACAGAGTCTGACGCTGCAGTTCGCCAGCGCACAATCAGCTCGCATCTGTCACGTCAGCAAACAGGAGCCGTCGTTTGCCAGCGCGCTATTCGTTGCTGCAGTCCACGTCAGCTAAGTCGCCCGCCCGACGACCTGCCACACAACACGCTCGACTGTTCGCCCGTCGTCCTATCCGTCAGACGTCAGCCAGTCCGCCTGCCAGCCGACCTGCCACACAACTGTCCTGCCCGCCGTTTGACACCTCCACGTCAACTCTGCTCGCGACTGTTCGCCCGCTTGTCTGACCAGCACACATGACTGACGCCACTCTGCTCACCAGCCTGCTCCACGTCAATTGCATTCGAATTGCTGGTACAGTCACAGAAAGACTGTTTTGACAAAAATTTTGGCAAAAATTTTGGGGATTTTGAGATAACAGTATTGCAGTGCATTGTTTGCACCTTGGGAAGCGTGCATTAAAAGACAGTTTTCTAACAGAGTACGCCCTTGCACATTAATTGCAGAAACGTATTTGCTGCAATTTCTGGAAATTTGCAGGTTTCCAGTTCATACTGCTTTGACATTGCTCATTTTGTCTTTGGAAGTTTGTCATCATGGCAAATCAGGGAGGTGATGTCTTTACGTATGTATCCAAGGAAGACAGATTGGACGGAAACAACTATTCGCTTTGGTCATTCATGATGAAGAATGTATTAGTGGCCAAGAATTTATGGGATTATGTCAGTGGAGAGGAAACTCGACTAGGAGTTGTAGCTCCCGTTACTCCTCCTCCCCATGGCGCACGTGGACAACGGGGACCTCAGCCCGCTCCACCTCAGCCACTTCCTCCAAGAACTGCAGCTCAAAAAGCTTGGGATACACGTGATGCACAGGCCTTGTCACTGATTGCTCTGGTAGTTCAGTGGTCCATCATACCTCATATCCGTTCGGCATCTTCTTCGCGAGATGCATGGTTGACTTTGGAGCATATGTTTGCAGGAAAGAATGAGACTCGGATCTCTTTCTTGAAGAAAGAGTTGGAAACTCTGAAGATGCATAAAGGTGATTCTATGCAGGATCACTTAAATAAGATTCAGGACTTGAGGGAGCAGCTCATGAATGTAGATGAGTATTTTTCGGATGCACAGTTGATATCCACCACCTTGAATTCCTTACCTCCTTCGTACTTGTCTTTTCATACTGCATTGAACCTCACCATGAGGATTGCTGAGCACCCACTCACTTTTATTCAGCTTGTTAGTTTGCTTCTAGAGGAGGAACAAACACGGAAAAATAGTGGTGTGGATGCTATAGTCTCTGAGCAGGCTTTTGTGGCAAGACAGAAAGGCAAAAACAGCAAGTTGAAAAATGCTCCACAGAGTTCTGGCACTTCGGGCACATCGCAGAATCAGACACAAGGGGGAACACAAGCAAAGAAAGGAAAATGTCATTATTGTAAGAAGCCAGGCCACTATATCACTGAGTGCAGAAAGCGCATTGCCAAAGAGAAGAAGGAGTCAGGAATGTCTGTTTCTACTACTCCTTCCACTGCTAGTGAGTCCGCGTCCTTTGTTGTGGATAGGGACTATTGTTTTTACACTTGCAGTTATGACATCTCTTGGGCCGATAGAGCACTTAGCTCTACAGAGGATGCTGACACTTGGTTCTTTGACAATGGTGCTTCTAGACATATTACATCTCACAAAGATTTATTTGCTTCAGTTAGTGCACCTCCCGTTGGGAAATCGGTACAGTGTGCCAATAATGCATCATACCCTGTTCGTGGTATTGGGGAGATTCAGCCCACAGCCATTGATGGCTCTATTCTCCGCCTGTAGGATGCTTTGTTTGTGCCTGGAATCAAGAAGAATTTGCTCTCTTTTTCTTCTTTGGCACGTTGTGGTTTGCAAGTCACCTTTGATGATGACCGTTGTATGGTTAGAGAAAAAGAATGCATGACTTTGGTCTTGAGAGGATCTTTGTGTCATGGTTTATATGAGTTGGATGCTCTTTCAGTAGATCACTCAGTATACTTGGCATCCACTCTTACTCTTGCTATGATACAGGCGGAGTTATGGCATGCTTGTTTGGGGCATGTAAACTTTGGCAGCTTGATGCTTTTGCAGCGTACTCAGATGCTGGACAGCTTATCTCCCTTGGAGAGACCTCCTGAGCACTTATGCGAGGGATGCATTTTGGGGAAAATGCATCGGTTCTCATTTCCTCGTGATGTTGCTTTTAGAGCAACAACCAGATTGCAGTTGGTGCATTCAGATGTTTGTGGGCCTATGCAGACCATGTCATTGGGTGGTTGTTATTATTTTGTGACATTCATTGATGACTTTACACGTTTTTGCTGGGTCTACTGTTTGAAAAAGAAGTCAGAAGTGTATGATGCATTTTTGGCTTTCAGTGCACTTGTTGAAAATCAGTCTGGATGCAAGATTAAGACTCTCCGTTCGGACCGAGGGGGGGAATACATGTCCTCTATGCTGAATTCTTTTTTGCAGCAGAAGGGCATAGTCCATCAGTATACTACAACTTATACTCCACAACAGAATGGGGTAGCAGAGAGGAAGAATCGGTCACTCATGGAGATGGCCAGATGTATGCTGAAGGCAAAGAGCTTGCCTCATAGTTTTTGGATGGAAGCAATCATGTGTGCTTGCCATATTTTGAACAGATGCCCTACCAAAGCCTTGAAGACCATCACACCTTTTGAGGCTTGGAACAGCCGTAAACCTTCTGTTGGTCACTTTCGTACCTTTGGGTGTCTTGCCTATGCCCATATTCCACAGGTACTTAGAAAAAAATTGGACAACAAGACTGTTAAGTGCATTTTTATGGGATATAGCAATGAGAGCAAAGGCTACAGACTCTATGATCCCGTTACAAAGAAGGTTTTTGTCAGCAGGGATGTTGTTTTTGATGAAAAATCAGAATTATCCTTGGCTGGTTTGGACACATATCAGGCTGCCCGTGATGTTTTTGAAGGGCTGCTGCCCATTACTTTTGGTGATTCAGCTGGAGGTTCAGAAAATGAACCTAATGTTCAGCCAGCTGTTCCTATGGAAAGTGCAGAAATTCAGCCATTGGTGGCTGATCGGAATTTTCAGCATCATGCTGAAACTGAAATTCAACAAGAGCTTGCACACAATCAGGATGCTAGACAGTTACCTAGATGGTATTTGCAGACTATGCAAGATAGTCCTTTGGATGCACCCATGGCTGGTCGTACTAGAAGGCAAACTCGTTTGCATGATTCAGCACATACCATGGAGTTTATTATGGCAGCAAGTACTTTTGATAATGAAGAGCCTAAATGTTATGAGGATGCACAACACAGTGTGCATTGGATGGCAGCTATGCAAGCTGAATTAGATTCTATTACTAAGAATCAAACTTGGGATTTGGTGTCCTTGCCATTTGGGAAGAAAGCCATTGGAACGAAATGGGTCTACAAATTGAAAAGAAAAGCAGATGGATCCATTGATAAATACAAGGCACGGCTGGTAGCTAAAGGCTATGCACAGAAAAAGGGCATTGATTATGAGGAGACATTTGCTCCTACTTCCCGTATGACGACCATCAGGTCTATGATTGCTTTGGCTGCACATTATGGTTGGACAGTGCATCAGCTAGATATCAAGACTGCATTTTTACATGGGGAACTTCAGGAGGAAGTTTATGTACAACAGCCCATTGGTTTTGCAGTTGAAGGCTCAGAACATTTGGTATGCAAGCTCAAAAAGGCACTATATGGTTTGAAACAAGCTCCTAGAGCTTGGTATGAAAAAATAGATGCTTTCTTGCTTGGTCAGGGGTTTCTAAACAGCTCATCTGAGTCTACCCTTTACGGATATAAAGAAGGGGAATCTATGCTGATTTTATGTCTTTATGTTGATGACCTTTTGCTCACTGGAACACATGCTGATCAGATTTCAGCATTCAAACAAAATTTGCAGCAAACTTTTGACATGTCTGACTTGGGAGTTTTGCATTACTACTTGGGCATCCAGTTCATACATAATGCTCGAGGTATTGGGCTATCACAGTCAAGGTATATTGGGCAGCTTCTTGAGAAGTTTGGCTTACAGGATTGCAAGCCAGTTTGTACTCCCATGGAACCTAGACTGAAACTGTCATTACATGATGACAGTGATTTGTTTGATATACATACATATGCTCCTACAGTTGGATGTCTTATCTATCTATGCAATACTAGGCCAGACATACAGTTTGCAGTTTCAGCTTTGAGCAGGTATATGCATCAGCCACGTATGTCACATTGGCAAGCTGTCAAGCGTGTTTTTCGCTACTTGCAGGGTACTTGTTCTCTTGGGTTACTTTATGCCAAGGGGGGACCACTGCAGTTACATGCTTACAGTGATTCTGATTGGGCTGGTGATTATGATACACGTCACTTCACTAGTGGCAATTGTTTCTTTCTTGGCTCTTCTTGCATTTCTTGGCTTAGCAAGAAACAATCCACTATTGCCACATCGTCATGTGAAGCTGAATACAAGGCAGCTTTCACTACCACAGTTGAATGCGTATGGCTTAGACACTTGCTAGCTGATTTGGATGTATCTGTTACTGAGCCTACTCCTTTGTTCACTGACAGTCAGAGTGCCATTGCAGTGGCACGAAACCCAGTGTTTCATGCTCGCACGAAACACATTGAGATTCGCTATCACTTTGTCAGAGAGCGGCTACATGCAGGTGATATCAGCCTTGTCTATTGTCCTACCACCAGTAATGTGGCAGACATCTTTATCAAAGCTCTTCCTCGTGACAAATTTGAAGCATTTCGCGATGCTTTAAATTTGATATCCTTTGGTGGCGGATGATCCTTGTACTCTTGATCACTCTTCACTCCAGGGGGGTTTGTTGGGTATTTGACTCACGCCTCACTCTCGCCTACGCTTATATGGAAGTGTCGGTGATCAGTAGGACACTGGGGCACTTTTTACTCTCGGTAGGAGAGGTTTTTTCCCCCAGACTTATGGTCTTATTGTCGTATGTACTTATGTGCTTATGTTACACACATTTGGGCACTTAGTGTGTGCCGGGTGTAAACACCCCCTACAACCCTAAGGTTTAAGGGTTGTACTTTGTACTTTCTGGTTACACTCATTCAGTCTATTCTCTTGGGTGTCGTGCTTCAACTCTATCTCTCACTCTCACACTGTCTACTGAATCCCAGCTGTACCTCGATCCTCCCATCTCACTCTCCTCTCCTCTCCTCTCTCTCTCTCTCTCTCTCTCTCTCTCTCTCTCTCTCTCTCTCTCTCTATTTTTCGTAAAAGGTAATTGTATTAATTACGAAAAAAAGTACAAGATAACTTGATTACAAGATACATGACGACCATCTAAGCCATCATGTGAAAAGGTTCTAAGTACTACAAGTTACAATGTTATGGCAAGGATGCAGATGAAATTGCCATATGCCAGGGATGTAAGTCCTCCCTAGAGAGCAAATCAGAATGCTGGAGAAGATCCAACTGCCAATACAAGAGGCCCTTAAGCCTCGCAATATGCCGCTGAACATTATAGGCGGAGTCAAAAAGAAAAGCATTCCTAATGGTCCAGTTATGCCAACAGCCCCAATATCGAAGAAAATGAAACATGAGCTTCATATGTGGCTGTGCAGGAGTGGGGTATTTGGGCTGCCCGAAAACCCAATCAAAGGGGCGCAGGGTGAATCCAACCACTCCTTGCCAAACAGCCGACAAAAATAACCAGACTTTCTTTGCGATGGGGCAAGAAATAAATCGGTGGCGGGCTGATTCCACAGCAGTGGTGCAAAAGAAACATTTGCCATTGGAGATTCGTCGCTTGGAAAGAGCCGACGCAAGCGGAAGACCACCAATCATCACTCTCCAAATAAAGACTTTACATTTGAAGGGTGTCTTGTTCAACCAGCCCTCCATCACTGTTGCCCTCCACCATGACCGGGATTTACGTAATCCCCATAAAGCATTCGCTTTGGTAACTAGCCATTGATGATCTTTAATCAGAATATGATAAACTTGGTTAGCAGAAGCTTTGCTTAAAGTCAGCCGGCCTTGTAGGTCCCAATCCTGCCAGGGATGATCTGAAGCAAGGGCAGGAAAGGGTTGTCTGCTCTGGAGCATCCGCAAAAGCTATTCCCATAAAGGCCTATATCCCCGAGGGATCCTGAAAAGTCTCCTAGCTGTACGAAAAGATATAAGCACATTGCGACTGGCAAGGGTGGCATCCGCAACTGAAGACAAGCCCAAACGGGCCATCCGGTTGAATTGTGGTCTAAGCTCATGTTTACCTTCCCATGCAAGTAAACGCGAGACTGCCAGCAATTCCAATTGAAAAGAGTTAGTAGCCAAGCGATCCTCCGCGGGATGCCACTGAGCCTTCTGGAGGACCCGTTTCCAGGAACATACCAAATGAGTAAGCAGCAACGAAGAAGAACTGGAGAACCGCGAATCAGCATTAAGAACATGCCACCAAGAACTCCTGATTTGGGTATTGCCATGTAGAAGCCCATGGCTCTCAAGGAAATAACGGGCGATATCGACCCATGGATGATGATCCGAGCACATGGCGCGGAAAAGAGACCAACGGAGTGCCTGCATGTGAGTTTGGGCATCCAAAATAGCTCCACCACCCATGCGTTTGGGGGTGCACGCATGTGACCAAGAGATCCAGGAAATACCTGCATGCAATGAGTCCTTTTTCCATAGCATGAAGCGAATAGACTGAGTAAGAGCATTCAGAGTCGTAGTAGTCCAGGGCAACAATGGCAAGAAGTATGTGAGCATTGGCAACATAATTGTCTGGGCCACTTTGAGGCGAATATGGAAGGGCCAGGCTTGAGATTTCCAATACATAAACTTAGCCACCATTTTCTGGGAAATCCACTGCAGAAGCTGCTTTGGTGGAACGTCAACACCCAAAGGGTACCCAAGGTGCCGGACAATGGAGCCACGAGGAACAACCAGACCCTGCCAGTCCAAGGACTACAAGTCCGACTCCGTGCAGCTGAGAATGGCTGATTTGAGCGCATTGATACGAAGGCCGGACGCCTGACCAAAGATGCCCCAAACATCCAATGCTCGTCGAAGATTGTCCTTGTCCGCACGCAAAATCATAAAAGTATCATCCGCCAGGGATTGGCTAATGAAGTGCTGTCCTGTAGGAAGCGACAGACCGGCCAACTGAGAAGAGGCTGCCATATGGGATAACATGGAAATAACTGGATGTGTCGCAAGGGCAAAGAATAGAGGGCTCAAAGGGCATCCTTGTTTGACAGAGCGGGCAAGTACAAATGGCTCAGTAACCCCTCCGTTCAGCATGACTCGCGAAGACGCTGCAGCGCTGATGGTGTAGATTAGACGCGACATCCGGGGACCAAAGCCCATAGCAGACATAAGTTCAGCCACGAAAGACCAATCCAGATAGTCAAAAGCCTTTTCCAGGTCCAGTTGAATCAGTACTATCTCCTGATTAGAATGCCTTGCATAGTCAATAGCCAGTTGAGCATTCAATACATTGTGCAGAATATTTCGGCCCTTAATGAAACCATACTGTAGAGGGTGCACAATGGCCGGGAGATGCTTATGAAGCCGATTCGCCATTACTTTGGAAAAGATTTTGTATATTGAACCCATCAAAGAAATGGGGCGCCACTGTGTCAACTTAGATGGCGAAGGAACTTTGGGAAGCAGTTTAATAAGGCCTTCTTTCCATGAGGAAGGCATAATCCCCGTTTGCCACACCTGCTGAAACAACGCCTGCAATGGCTTCGCCAGTTGGGTAGCAAAAGCTTCAAAGAACTCATTGGTGAGACCATCCCAACCCGGACTTTTATCCTTGGGCAAGTGTAACAAGACGTCCATAACCTCTGCCTCACAAATATCGGACTCCATAGTAGCTTGCATGTCCTGCGGAAGCTGATTGCGGACCAGGTCATAAAAACCCGAACGGGCCTGAGTGATTTGGTCTAAAGGGGGAGAAGTGGAGCCGAGAAGGTCACGGAAATAATTCCTGCACATATGCACAATAGTCTGCGGATCCAGGATAAGGTGGCCTTCTGCATCCTCGAGTCTGGTCATATTCTCCCGAGCAGGAGAGGCATGGAGAGCTCAAAAGAACTTATGGGTCTGACATACACTATCTTGCAGAGTCTCTGTCAGATGTTGCAGTTTGACCTGCTGATATGATTTCAAGTGGAATTCTTTAATAAGATCAGTCACTCGCATGGCCAGTGCAAGCAGAAATGCATCATCCGGAGTGTCCACCAGCAGAGAACGGACCAAAGCCAGCATATCCCCGGCTGCCTTGCGACGTTGCCGACAAAGAGAGGCATGATAGATCCCATACTGCCGAGCAACCCGCTGCACATTAGAGAGCAATCTTTCAAATGACGCAGTGCCCTGAGAAGAGAATCTCTCTCTCTCTCTCTCTCTCTCTCTCTCTCTCTCTCTCTCTCTCTCTCTCTCTCTCTCTCTCTCTCTCTCTCTCTCTCTCTCTCTCTCTCTCTCTCTCTCTCTCTCTCTCTCTCTCTCTCTCTCTCTCTCTCTCTCTCTCTCTCTCTCTCTCTCCTTTTTTTCGTAAAAGGTAATTGTATTAATTACGAAAAAGTACAAGATTACATGATTACACGAGTACAAGAGACACGAGGGACGTAGGCCAACGTGTGGGAAATCCCCAAACTAGTATACTAGAAAAGCTACACCAATCATGGCAAGGACCCAGAGGCAATTGCCAAATGCCAGGAATGCAAATCCTCCCGAGGGAGCAAGTCAGAGTGCCTGATGAGATCTAGCTGCCAATGCAAGAGCCCTTTAAGCCTTGCAATATGTCGCGGTACATTCGAGACCGAATCAAAGAGAAAAGCATTTCGGGTGGTCCAAATGTGCCAGCATCCCCAGTATCTGAAAAAGGGAAATAAGATCTTCATATGTAACTGTGGCGGCGTGGGATACTTTGGGCGCACAAAAACCCAATCAAAAGGAGTCAGTGAGGGCCCCACCACTGTGCGCCAGATTTGGGACAAGAGAGACCAGATATTCTTGGCGAGCGAGCAAGAAAGAAAACGATGTCTGGCCGATTCCTCCGTAGTGGTACAAAAGAAGCAATTGCCATTCGAGATTCGACGCTTGGATCTCTCTCTCTCTCTCTCTCTCTCTCTCTCTCTCTCTCTCTCTCTCTTTTTTCGTAAAAGGTAATTGTATTAATTACGAAGAAAGTACAAGATTACATGATTACACGAGTACAAGAGGCACGAGGGCCATAGGCCAACGTGTGGGAAATCCCCGGACTAGGGTACTAAAAAGTTACACCAATCATGGCAAGGACCCAGAGGCAATTGCCAAATGCCAGGAATACAAATCCTCCCGAGGGAGCAAGTCAGAGTGCCTGATGAGATCTAGCTGCCAATGCAAGAGCCCTTTAAGCCGTGCAATATGTCGCGGTACATTAGAAGCCGAATCAAAGAGAAAAGCATTTCGGGTGGTCCAAATGTGCCAGCATCCCCAGTATCTGAAAAAATGGAATAAGATCTTCATATGTAACGGTGGTGGTGTGGGATACTTCGGGCGCACAAAAACCCAATCGAAGGGAGTCAGTGAAGACCCCACCACCGCGTGCCAGATTCGTGACAAGAGTGACCAGATATTCTTGGCGAGCGGGCAAGAAAGAAAACGATGTCGGGCCGATTCCGCCGAAGTGGTGCAGAAGAAGCAAGTGCCATTCGAGATTCGACGCTTGGAAAGGGCCGAGGCAAGAGGAAGACCACCAATCATTACCCGCCACAGAAAGACCTTGCATTTGAAAGGTGTCTTGTTCTGCCATCCCTCCATCAGCGTTGCCTGCCACCGTGACAGTGATTTCCGCAGGCCCCAAACAGCATTAACTTTCACGCCCAACCATTGGTGATCTTTAATGAGAAGATGATACACCTGATTAGTAGAGGCCTTTTCCAGACTCAACCGGCCTGCAAGGTCCCAGTCCTGCCAAGGGCGATCCATAGCCAGGGCAGGAAAGGGTTGCCTACCCTGAAGTTCCGAGGAAAGCTTCCCCCATAAATCACGGTATCCGTGCGGGATCCTGAAAAGTCTCCTAGCAGTCCGAAATGATGCAAGGACATTGCGAGTGGCAAGGGTAGCATCCGCAATCGAAGTCACACCCAAACGGGCCATGCGGTTAAATCTTGGTCTGAGCTGATGTTTATCTTCCCATGAAAGTAATGTGGATACCGCCAACAATTCCAGCTGAAAAGAATTTGTCTGCACGCGGTCCCCTACAGGATGCCAACGGGCCTTTTGGAGCACCACTTTCCAAGAGCCGACCAAATGCACTAACAAAGAGGAAGAGGGACTGGAGAAACGAGCGTCAGCATTAAGGACATGCCACCATGAGGCTCGAAGCCGTGTGTTACCCTGGCGGAGGCCGCTGTCCTCAAGAAAATAACGGGCTATGATGGTCCACGGGTGATGATCCACACACATGGCACGAAACAGAGACCAACGAAGAGCCAGCATATGAGTTTCTGCATCCAAAATAGCTCCACCACCCATGCGCTTAGGGGTACATGCATGTGACCATGAAATCCAGGAAATGCCTGCCTGCAGTGAATCTTTCTTCCATAGCATGAAACGAATGGGATGAGTAAGAGCCTTCAAAGTACTGGGCGTCCATGGCAGTAATGGCAGGAAATACGTCAACATTGGTAGCATAATTGTCTGAGCCACTTTGAGCCGGACATGGAACGGCCAGGCTTGCGACTTCCAATACATAAACTTCACGGCCAGTTTGTGTGAAATCCACTCCAGCAGGGCCTTTGGCCGTACATCCACCCCCAATGGGTATCCAAGATGCCTGACAATCGCGCCACGAGACACCACCTGGCCCTGCCAGCCTAATGACTCTAAATCAGGCTCCGTGCAACTGAGAATGGCTGACTTGAAGGCATTGATGCGAAGACCAAAAGCTTGACCAAAGAGCGTCCAAACATCTAATGCCTTGCGAATGTTATCCCTGTCCGCCTGCAAAATCATAAAGGAGTCATCAGCCAAGGATTGGCTAATGAAGTGCTGCCCCAAAGGAAGAGATAACCCTGCCAGCTGGGCAGAAGCCGCTATGGAGGATAACATTGAAAGGACCGGGTGAGTCGCCAAGGCAAAGAAGAGAGGACTCAAAGGGCAGCCTTGTCTAAGCGAGCGTGCAAGGAGAAATGGCTCTGTGACCCCACCATTAAGCATAACTCTTGAAGAAGCCTCAGTACTAATGGTGTAGATCAATCGGGACATGCGGATCCCAAAGCCCATAGCAGACATAAGCTCTGCAAGGAAAGACCAGTCCACACAGTCAAACGCCTTTTCCAGGTCCAGTTGAATCAAGACCACTTGCTGATTGGAGTGCCTCGCATAATCAATAGCCATTTGCACATTCAAGATATTGTGCAAAATGTTGCGTCCCTTAATGAAACCATATTGGAGGGGGTGCACAAGAGCTGGAAGGTGCTTGTGAAGCCGATTTGCCAGCACTTTGGAAAAGATTTTATACATCACGCCCATCAACGAAATTGGTCTCCAGTGTTGCAGCTTTGACGGCGAAGGGACCTTGGGGATCAGTTTGATGAGGCCTTCTTTCCATGAAGAAGGCATGACCCCTGTTTCCCAAACCTGCTGGAACATGACCACCAAAGGCTTTACCAACTGCGTGGCTGAGTGCTCAAAAAATTCATTAGTGAGACCATCCCAACCAGGACTTTTATCCTTAGGCAGGTGCAACAACACATCCATAACCTCCTCTTCGCAAATATCCGCCTCCAAAGAGGCTTGCATATCAAGCGGAACCTGCTGGTGGACCAGCTGATAGAAGACCGAGCGGGCATGCGTAACCTGGCTAGACGGCAAGGATGAAGAACCAAAAAGATCCATAAAATAATTTCTGCACATATTGATAATGGTCTGCGGATCAGTGACCATGCGACCTTCCGAGTCCTGAAGTCGAGTCATATTTTCGCGAGCCGGAGAAGCATGCAAGGCGCGAAAGAACTTATGAGACTGGCAGGCATTATCTTGCAATGTGTCAGCCAAGTTATGCAGCTTGGCCTGCTGATAAGATTTCAAGCTAAAGATTTGAATAAGATGGGCCAAACGCCGCTCCAGTGACAGCAGAAAATCATCATCTGGGGAATCCAGGAGCAAGGAACGGACCAAGGCCAATAAGTCCTCTGCTGCAAGTCGACGGCGGCGACAAAGAGAGGCAGTGTGAATGCCATACTGCCGAGCAACCCGCTGCACATTAGAGAGCAGGCGTGCAAACGAAGCCAAGCCCTCAGAGGCGAAGTCCAATAAGAACCTCTCAATCAGTTGCTGCATATAATCCTGAAAAATTGGATGCTTCAAATAAGAGGAGTTGAAGCGTAAAGGGAGCTTATCCAGGAACTGCATAAAAGGTGCAACAGATTGTGCCCGCATCTCAAGCTGGAGGGGAAAATGATCCGACAACGCATATTGCTGCAAGACCTTCATCTCCAGCATCTCGGGAAGAAAATCATCCCCCTGCATGATATACATTCTGTCCAATCGCGACCAAGTGGTTGCATATTGCGCAGAATGAAAAGTAAAACCTGAAACAGAAGGGTGAAGCCACGACCAAAGATCTTGCTTAAGTATGTGCAAAGCAAAGGAGTTCCACACCCGGCTTTCTGGCGTATCCATTACCGAATGCCCTGAGGTGGACTGCGAAGAGTCAACACACATATTGAAATCTCCCATCAAAAACCCTCTGCGGCCAAGTGCCATGGAGCCCTGCAAAGTGAACCATAGATCCCGTCGGGATGTGGGATCATTGGGAGCATAAAGTCCCAGCAGCCATAAAATCTCACCTTCAAATAGGACTTCGATTACCAGAAAGCGGCCGTGCACATCATTTTTAACAAGAACAGGCTGGTATTTCTCATGAACAATCATCAGCACGCCCGAATAATGCTTAGCATGTGTCCCTGCATAAAACAGACGAAATCCACGACAATCCACAACCTTTCCTGCCTCACCATGACTTTTGTGCTCCACTTTACATAATACATCCCACTGATTTTCATGCAAGACAGACCACATGGTATGCTGCTTATGGCGAGAGCAAATGCCTCGCACGTTCCACGTGGCAATCTTCATATATTTTCAAACAAAGGAAGTCAGGAACGAGGCGCCTGTTGCCTCGATTGCATCTTTTCCGCGAGGGCATCCAGGACACCCTCATCCAGAAAATCAGCCAATACTGCAAATGAATTCGGGCGACCTGCTTTAGAGGTAGAAGGGAAATCCACTACCTTGGGAGCAGGGCGGGGATAACGCCTATCCCAAGGAGTAATCACATTGCCTTTCGCATCAAACGCCAGCTTAGCAGGTGGGCCCTTGGGGCCCTCAGAATAGACTTTCCTTGAAGACGGATTGCGGGGGGCTGACGGGGCCATGGTACGCATAACCTGCTGTGGGGTGACCATGTCTTTCCTGCGCGTGTACGTGCGCACGGAATCCGGGGAAACATGAGGCCCAGGATCTGCCAGGCCTGCGTCCAACTTTTTACCTTTTTTTTGTCGTGCCTCAATCCAATCAGAGCTAGGAGAATCCAAAGCTCGGACCTGTTGTTTACCTTTTTCCATGACAGTAGGGGGCTGAAGGGTCTCCTGTGTCTGGGCATCAAGCACCATGTCATCCTTGGGCTGCACAACCTGCGCCTCCTCAGAAGACAGTTGCCGTTCCGGGCATTCAGCTACAAAATGCCCTAATTTACCACATGAAAAGCAGTGTCCGGCAAAATTGCCCCATTTCAGGCGAAAATGCAAAGGATGCATGCCAGCGCAATTGAGGCGAAGCCACGCAGGCCTTTTCTTGGCCGTATCCCATAACATGCATAGACGGTTTAGGTTCATAGCCCTGAGGCTGGGGGGAACCAGCACTGTGCCCACAACCGCCATCGCGTCTTTCAACAATGGCCAATATACCGCTGGACAATTTTCCACTTCCACCCACACCGGGCATTCGCGTTGAAGCAGACGTTGGAAGTCAGCCATAGGGCGCCATGGTACCACATGGACCAAGCGGCGGTCAAAGAATAGTGGCAACTTGGACAGTAGCTCAGCTCGATGCGATTCGGATTTCAACAGCACCTCATAAAAGCCGCGAGGGCCAAGGAAGATCTCCTCAACATACTCCCCTTGCAATAAGTGGTGCATCCACTGGCGAATATGTGAGAGCACTGGGATCCTGCCGGTGAAAAAAAGTATAACTGCACGGTCATAGAACACCGAGAAGGACCGCAAGACTGATTTTGGGTCCACTGTCGCTTCCAGCACATCATCCGCATCCGCAGCAGAGAAAGTTTCATTATTATGCTGGACATAATCGCCAAGCAGAGTATTGGCAAAGTCCAGCAAATGCTCCCAGTCTATTTCCTGCGAATCCACAGGTTCGGAGGCAACCTGCGCATAGGAACGGTCCTGAGGACCCATTGGCTCGTCTGAAGTGTGCTTAGAGCGTTTGCCTGCCGGCGGCAGTTCAGAACCCGGAGGCGGCTCCTCCGTGCATGGCACCATATCCTCCGGCTCCTCGGTATCGGAATCAGGGCCAAGGGCTGCTACCGTCCGGTCGAGAAAATCCATATCCAGGCCAGCCATACCGCTGTCTTCTCTCTTTCACTCGCTCCCTCACTGCAGCAGCAGGATGCATTGTCTACAGTCTCTGCTCTTCAATAATCTGCTGCCTCCTCGGCACAGATCTGTCCTTGTAAAATGTCTATCTGCCTGTCCCTTCCTCTCTCTCTCTCTCTCTCTCTCTCTCTCTCTCTCTCTCTCGCTCTCTGTCTCTCTCTCTTGCTCGCTCCGCAAGTCCCGCAGACCGGCACAATCAGGGAACCACCTGGCTGCAACAACAGGACTGCAACGGGGCACCTGTGCAGAACAGGACAGACGCGCGCCGGTGAACCCCTGACGAATAGGGCGTGTGAAGGCAGGCGAGCAGCTCTCTCTCTCTCTCTCTCTCTCTCTCTCTCTCTCTCTCTCTCTCTCTCTCTCTCTCTCTCTCTCTCTCTCTCTCTCTCTCTCTCTCTCTCTCTCTCTCTCTCTCTCTCTCTCTCTCTCTCTCTCTCTCTCTCTCTATGCTGTGAGAAAGCATTGCGTGACTCGATCCTCACGCTCTCTGTCTTAACAAACTAGTATCAGAGCTGCGGCTAAGGTGCACGCTTTCCGAAGTCATTAACAGTCGTCAAGCTGAGTATCGCAGGCAAGCAGGAATTGCAGGTAGCAGGCTACAGATGTCACGCGAGTGAGCGACGGCAGCAGCTAGGCGTGACAAGGCAGGGTCGTGGCGCAAGGACACAGTGGACTAGAGTTGTCGGGCTGTACGCGTCTAACGGGACAGACCGCATGCGACGAGCTGATGATGACAGTCGACAAACGACGGCCTGCAGGCGTCGACGGGCACGTGGTGACCTGCATGGCAAGTCAACGGACCCCCCATCATGTTTTTTTTCCTCAAAAAATCAATTTTTACCCTTTTTCTTTGCAGGCGTTCATGCATGTAAGCACAGTTCACGATTTTGGGCAAATTTGTGTCAGAAATTTAGGGATTTGTCCAGATTTGATGCAAGCAAGACACAACAGTGATATCTATCTCAGAAAATTGCAGGGACTGTGACATTTTACCTCCGACATTTGGGGCTTTTCATGTACATGCAAGAATTGGGCTGAAATTTACCCAATTTCTGGACATTGATGCACATTGAACCCTATGCAATTTTGGGCTTTTGCTATTTGGGTAAAATTTGTGCACCATTTGGTCATTTTATGTACATGCGGGTTTAATTCCATGCAATTTGGACATCTAGCACTTGGAAAATTTGGGGGTTTTGCTGAAATTGCTCTATTTTGGCAAAATTGGCCTATTCTATGCATGTCAGAGACAGTACAGATGTATGGTTGATGCTTTGAGCACAAAAATTTTGGGGCTTTTGACTGTGCATATCAAATTTTATGCCCATGGGTGCATGTATAACAGAAATTGCAGCTAAAATTTGGAACTTCTCATGTAATGTGATGTATTTGTCCTTGGAACAGCTATAATCAGTTGTGGAGTGTTGTAGCAAAAGGTTTAGTGCTTCTGAAAATTTATTTGCAGGTCTGAAATTTCTGCTTTTACGTGGTCATTTATTGCTGGTTGGTACTTGCTTGTACCTTGGTCACTTGTGTGCAGTTTGAACCTGCATTTGCTGAGTTTTTTCATCACATTTGGGCTGAAAATCATGGCTGGCAGTAGTGACAGCAGTAATCTCATGCACATTAAGAAGCTTGAAGGAGCACATAACTTTGTAGTCTGGCAAAAACAGTGCTATAATATCCTATTGCAAAAGAAGCAAGCAAAGCCGATTAAGACCAAAGGGGCAAAACCAGTAGATATGGAACAGGAAGATTGGGATGAATTAAATGAGCTTGCATGCTCAACCATCAAGCTATCGATTTGCTGATGCCTTGCTTTTTAACATTGAAGGTTTGGATTCTGCCTATGCTATTTGGACTCGACTGGAAGAACTGTATGCACAGAAGAGTGCCACAAGCAAAGTTTATTGGCTGAAAAAGCTTATGGATTTACGTATGAAAGAGGGTACAGCAACGTCTACTCACTTGAGTGAGTTTAACTCCATTTTCAGCCAACTGGTTGCCTTGAAGTTCATGATTGATGAGGAATTTAAGGCTACTTTCTTGCTTTGCACTCTGCCAGAGAGTTGGGATACATTCAAAACTGCTATGAGCAATTCTAATGCGATTCTTCTGTATGCTGATGTAGAAAGTGCTCTACTCATGGAAGAAATGAATCGACAGAACAATGCATCTACTAAGTCTTCCAGTGCTTTGCATACTAGGGGCAGATCATGGCAAAAAGGAAAATATGATAGCAAGAGACGTAGTAAATCACGTGGCAAGGATGTTGAATGCCACCATTGTGGCAAGAAGGGTCACTTTAAACGTGACTACTACAAATGGAAGAAAGAGAAAGGAAAGGGCAAGAAGACAGATCATAGCAAGGAAGAGAAGAAAGAGAGTCAGCCTAAGAAGAGCAACGTCAAAATTGAAGAGGTGAATGTAGTCACTCATGACAGTGCTCTTCACACTTTAGTACACATGCTTTACTCGCAAATACGGATGATGACATGCATACTTGGATTTTAGATTCAGGTGTTTCCTTTCATGTCACCCCTTATCGTGAGTGGTTTTCTGACTATACAGGGGGTCAACATGGTGTTGTCCATCTTGGGGAAAACTATGCATGTGACATTGCAGGTATTGGCAATTTCAAGTTGCAGTTTCAGCATGATTCTGTGTGAAACCAGCCTTCCTTCTTGGAATGGGTGGTGATAACCTGATTTAAGAGTTAATTACAGCAATAAATAAATGCACATAAATGAAATACACACTTTACCATAACATTCTTGGACAGTAGACACCCTGTTGGCCCCACAATTGGCGCCCCTTGCGGTATTTCTTTAGCTTTCATTCAATTGGAAGGAGTACAACTTGAGATTCTTCAATCTCCTCCTGCTAACCAATTGCTCTTTCTGTCATAAATGACCAGCAAGCCTTTTGGGTCATTTGCCCCTTGATTCACCCAGGACTTCTTCTCCAATTTGACCCTTGGTTGGCCAAATGCTGCCCAAATCAATTTGGAATGGGCTAGCTCCTGAAATCCCTTGATAATCTTCAATTATCAGCTGCTGATTTCAGTCCCTTGAGCCTTCAATCTCTGGCACGGATCCCAAGGTAGCTGCTAAACCCTAATTTCTGTTGTGAATTAGGGTTTACTGCAAAAATTACAGATCAGCCCACCAAAAATGGCTGAGATCTCCTCCGAATGGCTGAGAATTGCTGAGAATGGCTGAGCATAGGCTAAAGGAGATGAGAGAATGCTGTAGAGAGAGAAAATTCTAAGATTTGTTGCGAAGAACTGATCAAAATCAGCTGCTGCCCTGCTGTACCAGCCCCAAATGGATGCACCAACAACAATAGGAGCATCAAAGACTGTGATCTTCAGGAGAAAGTGCATCAGCAGCAATTGTCAGCTTCCCAAGGTCAAGAATATGCAATCTCCATCGCCAAAATGGTCTCCAATGGCTGGGAATTGGCCCCAAAAGCTGGCAACAACAGTCCAACAGCTCCATAATGAAAAAACGAGATTTCCCTCTCCCTTCAACCCTATTTAGCCTTTCCCCCACTTGCATGGGAAAGTTTTGCCAAGTGGCAGCTTTCTTAATCCATTTTCAGCAATTTCTAGCCATTTAATTAATTTTCAAAATTAATTAATTCTGAAAATTAATTCAGCCCTTAATCCATGCCCAGAAAATTGACCTTGCCCATCCAAAATTAATTGGCTAGGCCATTTGCAACCCAAAGTGGTCCCATGCATTAATTGACCTTGGACAAGCATTAATCCATTAGTTAATGCCTAGTCCCTAGTGTCACCACTGACACTTAATGGCCAATTAATGGTCCTAGGGGCAAACTGACACCAAAATTCACCTAGAATCTATTAAGTGTAACTTGTTACAACTTTTCCCTTTGACACCCATCTTTTTCACAGGGTCCTTCGGCCTTCAACTATAAAAAAAAGTAGCTTGCACCTCACATGTACAACACATGCACATCTTTTAATTGCACATTTGATTAATCCTTTAATCAAATGTCAATTAAACATAAGCAAAGCATCAAATTTTCACGTCCTCGTGACACTATCTTCACACTTCAGCATGTACGGCATGTACCTCAGCTCAAGAAGAGCTTGATTAGCACAGTGCAGCTAGATGACGATGGATTTCATACCACCTTTGGTGATGGGAAATGGAAGATCTATAAGGGATCTAGAGTGATTGCTAGAGGTTGTAAAAGTGATACCTTGTATCCTCTCCATGTATCTAGTGTGTGTGACCATGTTGTTGCCGTGACCGAGCAGTCAAGTGTTTCTTTGTGGCATGGCCGGTTCGGACACATGAGTCAAACTGGAATGAAAGTCCTTTCTCGTTTGGGTTACTTGCCTTGTCTTCGTTATGCTGATTTGAGCATTGTGATCATTGTGTTTATGGTAAACATGCACAGACGTCTCATAAGAAGTCTCTTTCATTGAAATCCTCTCCTCTAGAGTTAGTACATTCTGATGTATGCCAGGGTTATCTTTAGGGGAAAAGAAATTATTTGTCACCTTTATCGATGATGCTACACAAAAGGTATGGTTTACTCTATTCGTAGAGCAAGGACGAAGTACTAGACAAGTTTTAAAAATTCTTAGCATTGGTCAAGAATCAGACTAATAAGACACTTAAGTGTCTTCACTCTGACAATGGTGGGGAATATGTGTCCAAGACCTTTTAGGCATTTTGTGACAGCAAAGGGATAAAGAGGAAGCTCACTGTCCCTCATAATCCGCCCCAAAATGGAGTTGCAGAGTGTATGAATCGGACCATATAGGATAAGGTCCGTACGATGCTGTCTCATACTGCATTACCCCATGGTTTTTGGGCAGAGGCTGTTATAACAACCGTACACTTGACAGGTTTCCCAAAGAAGAGTGGTCAAGCAAGCCACCTTCGTATGCACACTTGAAAGTATTTGGCTACAAAGCATTTGTGCACATACGTAAGGAAAAATGCAGCAAACTTGAGCCAAAGACCTGTAAATGTATTTTTCTAGGATATGGTGATGAAGGTGAAATGGGGTACAAATTATGGGATCCTGAGAAAAGAAAATTTGTACGTAGCAATGATATTATCTTTCGAGAAGATCGCATGCACAAACAGCCCAAACGAACAGAGGAAGTCCGTAGGGTTGTATTCTGGGAAGAAATACCTTTTGGACAACAAAATGTGCCCGCCGTACAGTAGCTGGCACTTGGGACTTGGTACAGTTGCCTAAAGGGTAGAAAACCCTTCCATGCAAATGGGTTTACAAGATGAAAATCACTTCTGGTTCCTCGCCAAAGTACAAAGCAAGATTGGTTGCGAAGGGGTACAAGCAAGAACATGGAGTTAACTTTGATGAGATCTCCTCTCCTATAGTCAAGATAACTATATTGAGAACCATTTTGGGCTTGGTTGCAGCTGAAGATATGGAGCTCATACACAGATGGATGTAAAGAATGCATTCTTACATGGTGATCTGCATGAAGACATATATATGCAGCAGCTTGAAGGGTTTGTGGAAAAAGGAAAAGAGAAGATAGTATGTAAACTCAAAACGAGTTTGTATGAGCTGAAACAAGCACCAAGAGAATGGTATCATAAGTTTGATACATTTATGAAGTCTCAAGGTTTTCATAGAAGTCAAGTGGATCATTGCTTGTACATCAAGAAGGCCGCAGATGGCAGCCTGATTATCTTGGTTCTGTATGTTGATGACATGCCGATTACTGGCAGGAATACTCATTCCTTGGACACTCACTGAAGCAAAGTCTTCATGGCAGCTTTGACATGAAGGATCTCGGTGATGCAAATCACATTCTTGGCATGAGAATACTCAAAGATAGGTCGAAAGGATTACTCTATCTATCTCAGCAGCAGTATATCTCCAAGGTTTTTCAGTGTTTAAATATGGCGGGGAAGAAAACAATTGGAGTTCCATTGCCTCCATATGTGAAACTCAATGCAGGGACAGCCCTACATCTGATGATGAGAAGGCTAAAATGGCCAAGATACCATGTGCTTCAGCTGTTGGCAGTTTGATGTATGCTATGGTTGCTACACGTCCTGACATTGCCTTTGCAGTGAGAGCGGTTAGCATATACATTGCAAACCCTGGTAAAAAGCATTGGGAAATAGTAAAAGGTATTATGAGATACCTCAAAGGCACAAAGGATTTGTGCATCTGCTTTGAAAAGCACAAGGCATCTGTCATTGGCTTTACGGATGCAAACTATGCTGGTCATGCGGATTGTAGAAAGTCCACTTCTAGATATGTATTTACCTTCACAGGAGGAGGAGTCTCTTGGATCTCCAGGCTACAAAAGTGTATTGCATTGTCTACTACAGAGACAGAGTATGTGGCTGCCACTAAGGCATGCGAGGAGGCTTTATGGCTTTCACGTCTAGTGGGAAAGCTTGGCATTACAAAGTTACCTGTTCTCCATTGTGATAGTCAAAGTACTATCACGCTAGCACGGAATCCCGTCTTTCATGCAAAGACGAAGCACATACAGGTGAAGTATCACTTCATTAGAGATGTACTTGATAGCAAGAGCATTGAGCTTGTCAAAGTGCATACAGATGATAATCCTGCAAACCTTCTCACGAAGGGTCTTCCAGCAAACGGTTTACTCATTGCTGACAGATGATGGGAGTTGGATAGATATATGTATTTCAACTTTGTACATACCTAGACTTAGCTGATTCTTTTCTCCTCTTAAGACACATTGCCTTTAGATGGGAGGTTGTTGGGAATAAAGGGCCATCGTGCCTTTTATATGTGCGCAGGTGTGAACACACCCTTAGCACATTTGTACTTTCATATATGTCTATCTAAAAAACCTAAAGAGATACACTCGTCATTGTAAACAAAAAAATCATGCTCACTCTCCTCTGTGTGTGTGTGTGCGTGTGTGTGCTGTGAGAAAGCATTGCATGTCTCGATCCTCGCACTCTCTATCTTAACAAACCGCAATAGCCACCACCTCATCCCAAAGGGTATGAGGAAGACCTCAATGCTCCAACATCAATCAAGCCATCTCTAGCATGGTCTAACTCACATGCTCCATCACATCTTTCTTCGAAGATGTGTTCAGATAGGCATTTGGGTATACTCCACCCAAATGCCGTGATCCCTACAAAACTAAGAAAAGAGATTAGAAATAAACTCTCCACCGTGATCTACTCGTACGCCCACGAACTTTGGAAGTAGTATATGTCTCCACAAACACCTTCCACTTGTAGAAATGGAAGTACGCCTTGCTCTTGTACTCCAGAAAATAAGGCCACACATAATGACTAAAGTCGTCTACAATCAACATCAAATACTTGGCCTTCCCAAGGGAGGTCATGCCCATAGATCCACAAAGGTCAGTGTGAACCAACTTAAGGGGAGTAGAAGTGCTCCTAGTGGCAACCTATGGATGGGATTGCCTATGATGTCTACCTAATAGCTAGGATATAGTGTGAATAGGAGGGAAATCAGGAAGTCCCTCCACCATCTTCCTCCGAGAAGACCGTCGAATAGCGTCAAAGTTTAAATGACCATAACGAGTATGCCAAAGCAGCCCAAGCTCGTGGAAAGCCCTGGAGGCTAAGGCTATGAGTGTGTAAAGCCCACCCTCTTGGGATCCTATCCAAAGAACCGCACCTATCGACTCATCCTCCACTGTCACCGCATCCTGCGCAAAGACCATGTGGGCACCAAGCCATGTAAGACCATGAACAAACAATGTACATAGAGAAATTTGGCCAAAGAAGACTACTTGTCTGGCAAAAAAAAAAAAGTTCCCACTCCTCGAATGGAAATGATGAGTTGTCACCCATGGTGATAGTGCCCCCTCTCGCTCTCGTATCCCGAAGCCAATCCTGTCTATAGGTCATGTGAGAAGAGGCCCCACTTCCCAAGGGAGGTCATGCCCATAGATCCACAAAGGTCAGTGTGAACCAACTTAAGGGGAGTAGAAGTGCTCCTAGTGGCAACCTATGGATGGGATTGCCTATGATGTCTACCTAATAGCTAGGATATAGTGTGAATAGGAGGGAAATCAGGAAGTCCCTCCACCATCTTCCTCCGAGAAGACCGTCGAATAGCGTCAAAGTTTAAATGACCATAACGAGTATGCCAAAGCAGCCCAAGCTCGTGGAAAGCCCTGGAGGCTAAGGCTATGAGTGTGTAAAGCCCACCCTCTTGGGATCCTATCCAAAGAACCGCACCTATCGACTCATCCTCCACTGTCACCGCATCCTGCGCAAAGACCATGTGGGCACCAAGCCATGTAAGACCATGAACAAACAATGTACATAGAGAAATTTGGCCAAAGAAGACTACTTGTCTGGCAAAAAAAAAAAAGTTCCCACTCCTCGAATGGAAATGATGAGTTGTCACCCATGGTGATAGTGCCCCCTCTCGCTCTCGTATCCCGAAGCCAATCCTGTCTATAGGTCATGTGAGAAGAGGCCCCACTATCCACAAGTCAAGGCTTCTCCTAAGTGCAAGAAGCAAGATTTGTATCCTCCTCGACAAATACATGCAAAAAGACAAGCTCTATCATACCAGGGGTGGCCTTTGTATCCTTTGAACCCTTCTCCTTTGACTTCAAATGGGGGTAATTTTGCCAACACTTCAAATGTGAGAAGAGGCCCCACTATCCACGAGTCATCCTACTTCTTGTCCTTGGCCTATGTCTTCTTCTTCTTCCCTCCACTTATACCTACAATAAATGCCATACCCTAGTGGAGCCAAAACCACTAGCCCCAACCTCTCTAAGTCACTCGTCATGCTCCAAGACAAACGGAGAAAGCTTCTCCCATCCCACATGACAATGACAATGACCAGGAAGTGTAGGCAAATTGTGGAGAGCAAAAACTAGCCTAGGAATGCACATAGGAAGCCGACAACTAAAGAAAATGCACCTAAACTGCCAGAGCTCCTATGTCTCCGTCAGACTCTGACAGGAGCTCACAACCAAGAGATGACAGACTGACATGACTTACATAGATAGGCAAACAGAGACCCCATACAAGAAGCCTTGAAATAAAGACTTTCCCATGGTAAGAAATCTTAAGCCTCCACAATAGAAGCAACCAATCATGCCACTTTAGATTACTATCCCCAAAAGACCAAACTTTATTTGCTTTCTTAGTTCCCCAAGACCAACCTTCCTCTTTAGAGGAGGGTATTGGAACCCTCAATAGCACAAATTTACAAGAAGCAATTAAAGCATAATTTAAATGACAAATTGGCCCAAAACATTGGCAACACCCTTGTAGTATTTCTTTTCGGTAGTTTGAAGCAAGCCACCACAAAATGGTATCATAACTTTAATGCATTCGTGAAGTTTGAAGGATACAAACAAAGTGAGAGGGATCATTGTCTATACACCAAAAAGCTATTTGATATAAGTTGTCTCATCTTGATCCTATACGTGGACGATATGTTGCTTGTTGGGAAAAACATGGATCATTTGAGGCATCAGTTACATGAAACTTTTGAGATGAAAAATTTGGATGATGTTAATCACATTCTTGGCATGACAACACTTCAAGATGGAGAATAGAAACTTATCTTCTAATCTCAAAGGGACTAAGTCACTTGTATGTGAAGCTACCACGTGTAGGATTATGACTAGATGCCTTTAAGTTGGAGTTCACGTAGACAAGTCACAAGACACTCTTTACCTCCTAGTTGTTACTTGATTGATACTAGGGGTGCTTGTGCTTCCTCAACAGCATGTATCAAGAGTCTCCCTCCTAGCACCATAAGTGGTTACCTCAAGGACTATTGGGAACTCCAGACCATAAGAGAGATGAATCCTTTGCTAACAACTTAAATTGTGGCTGAGTATTCCAATGCCAAAGTAACCTTGCTATTATGATCCAATGTGGTTTAGCTTGCCACTAACCAATTTGTCTCCCTTTGACTTTACACCTTGTTTATCATGATTATTTCCATGTACGAATTGAAGGCCTTATCCATGTTTGCCCACCATGCCTTTCAAAACCCTCCTCCAACACAATCAATCACACAAATCACTTTGCCTATCAAGTTTCCCTTCATTTTTCAAAGGGGAAGGGGGGGGGGAAGGGAATTCTATAACGACACACCAAAGAAAGCCCCCCTAAAGAAGGCCTTGTAAAGAGCAACTAAGTACATCTCAAGTACAATTGTTATGTGAACAACCAATCTTGTGGGCTATAGTGCTAGACCATATGAGGGGTTACATGAAAGAAGGTGCCAAAATCCCATGTCCACATGAAAGCATCTCTCCTCCTCACCCTAACAAAGGAATCATTGCTCTAAGAACACTAGGAGACACTAGCTAGAATAACAAACAATCAAGTCAATCAATAAATCACTTTGTTATGTTATCTTGCATCTCACACCCTAAGAACAAGTATGAAGTACAAAATAATCCGTACCTAATGTGGAACGCCAATTCTTTATTTGCAAATTAGCATGGGAAACAACCAAAAAGGTAGTAAAAAAGAGAATGAAGTAATTGTTTGAGTTAAATCTACACTTGAATGTGCAAAGACTTAGTGAACATGTAAGAACCAATATTTAAGCATAGCATTTAGGGAAGGGGATACCTGGGGTGTCACAGACATTGACCTTTGCCATGCCCTGTACAAACATTATACGCTCACATCTCTACTCTCTAGTCACATTTACAAAAATAAATTTAATGGAAGCAGCTATATGTAGTTGGATTAGTGTTTGTAAAAGATCATAATTACCTAAAATCAGCAAGTTTAATAGATTGTTGACTTAATGAGCCTGCACATGCATGAAAATATGTGGCTTACAAACACGCAAGAGCTCTCTCTCTCTCTCTCTCTCTCTCTCTCTCTCTCTCTCTCTCTCTCTCTCTCTCTCCCCCGTGAAGATAATTGAATTAAGTAGAAAATATTTACATCAGACCATCAGGTCAGCAAATAAAAAAACACAGATGCAACTGAAATTCTACCACAACTCTAACACAGAAATGTCACTCGGAAAGGACAATTGGAGTAGAGGGAACAATATCCAGCCAGGGAGCAACAATGTCAAGAAGAACCAAATTAGCTGACACCATAGAGGAGATCTACCATAACACTAAACCACGAACACAGGCCACATGACCATGGTTACCCAATATTGAATCAAAAATGAAGGCATTCGAAGCACACCAAATATGCCACAAGGCTGTCCATCTAAGGAAATGGAAAAGACAGGAATAATCTGAGTGCAAAGAGGACATAGAAGTCATCTTTCCCATAATCCACAAACGAACTGATATCCGATGTTGAGTTGTCGCGAACCACACACACGAAACAAAACTCCAAATTTGTCTAGCAATAGGGCAAGAGACAAAGAGATGAAGCACTGTTTTATCACATGTAGTGCAGAATACACAATGACCAGCAAAGACCTTGCGGGCACGCAGCACATTGCTAATTGGAAAACCCCCAATAAGCAGTCTCCACATGAACACTTTACCCTGATACGGAACCTTAGACTTCCATAGCTGAATGAATCTTTCCTACCACTTCTTTTTGCTATCCCGAATATGCCATAATTTATTACCCTTTCCCGTGACCCATCTCATGGCCGTCACCATTTGATGATAAATCTAGTTAGCTGACCTTCTCTCAAAATCATCATGAATCACAAACTTCCAATCACGCCAGGGAGACAATGGTTGTAATGCTAGCAAAGGAGAGAACCTCAAAAGTGTTGAGCTAAAAATGCATTAGCTTTACTTAAACAACCCCAAAACATGCTTAATTAATGAAGAAACCTTGTTTATTTAAAAGAAACGCAATCCTAGAGAGTTTCTGTGTCCCATAAGCACAAACCCACTTGGAAGGGCCCAAACTTTCTATAAATACGTATGCTACCCTCCATTTAGCCTTAATCTCATTTTTGCAGATTTTAGGTGTTTCAACTTGCTGCCCATACCCCATTCGCGGAGGACATCTTAGCCCAAGCTATCTGTTGCTATCTCCATCAGTTGGCGCCTGATTTCCAGCCCTCTTCACGTAGTTTGGAGCTGATTCCATCCAGGCGACTGCTGTTCCTGTGCAGATCTGCTGTCATACAGCGTGCCACGTCATTACAGTCCTGCAGTCTACGTTTTAAGTCTTTCTCTCACCTGCTGCCTGCGTTTTTAGCCTTTCCCTCTCCTCACTGCTGTCTGCATCAGACCCAGCTTCTCACTGCTGCGTTTGCTGGTGTTCGACATCTAGAGGCTTGCTACGATTTGGAATCCATTCACAGTACAACACACTCTCAAGCTCATTACCCCTGCCTTGATCCTTGAGATACAAGAGTTCGAGGTACAGTATTCATTCACTACATATAGTGTGTTTGCTGCATGAGCATCCTATATTCAGTAGTCATATCACTTCATTCATTCACTGTGTTCATTGTCTCTAAGTTACTCTTAACCCTAACTGTGTTTTTTTATCAATCTGTGCTTTGTCGCCACCCCAAGGCAGACAAGGTATCAGGCAAACGGTACACATCAACTACCCAATGACCTACCAAGAGTACAAAGGGAATGGTAATCTTACCAAGGGAGCCCAAGTGTTCACCCCTAGAAAGGCTAGAGCATTAGACAAAGGATGCATGTTGGCTGCCTAGTGGCCTACTAAGTCCGACAAAGGTGGATGAAAACATAATGGACCTTTTTTTTAAAGGCCTTTTGTTTTGTTTTTTAAAAGATGTATCATTAAATGAGGTTTTTTCACGAGTTTTCAGTCTAATTTGGGAGCCCCCAAACTTATAGATAGACAAGCTGCCCTCCCACTCAATCAAACTCATTTTTGTATATTGCATGCACTAAACCTTTGTTATGCAGACCTCGTTCACGAAGAATATCTCCACCACAGCTGTCCAAGACTGATGTCCATCCACTGGCACCTATTTCTCAGCCTTCCTATGCAGATTTCATCAGTTTCAATCATCATCTACTACTATCCAGCCTGGACGACTGCTGCTGCACCATTTTTCTAATGTCCCTAGCTGCCACATGGCAGCAACTGCCATGTTTTCTACAGCTGGCTGCCACCCTATCCTCAGTGACTCTATAGACTGCTGCATTTTGATGCTGGATGCATCAACCTCACTCCCATGCATCATTATACCTGCATTTCGCTGTTCACACTATCGTACAGCCTGCCACATCATCACCAGCTGCTTCATTTGCTGATTCCCTCTCCACTGCCTGTCTGTCACTAATGGAGCTGCTCACAACTGCATTTGCTGCTGCCAAACACCTTCAAAGGCTGCCTTGCTGCATTTTGGGATCCGTTGGAGTACGATACACTCTCCAACTCATACTCTTTGTCCCGGTCCTCCAGACACGAGTTCAAGGGTTAGTATTCCTTCACTACATATTGTGTTTGTTGCATGAGCATTATATTCTATTCGGATTCATTCACTTTCTTATTTGTTGTATTCATTGTCTCTAAGTTACCCTAAACGTAACTATGTTCTTTTATCAATTTGTGCTATTGTCATGCGATTGTGTTTGAGTTTTTGTGTTGGGGTATTTCTCCATAGAGGCATCCTTAAGTTTACAAAGGACGCTTCCATCTCGACACGGTGACCATGATGAGGCATTTGCATGAAGAAGATGAAGAGCCAATGTTATCACTATGGGAAGAAGGGTCACCTATGCAAGGATTGCAAGGAGTAAACAGCATCATGAAAGCAGAAGGATATGGACTTTTCCGATGAGTCAGCATCCTCCTCCAACCCCAACCCCGATTCATATCCTCCAGCCAAGGCCCAGAAGGGGTCATCTTCTACAGAGCATGGAAAGGTGTCCTTCAATATTAGCCTACTCTGCAAGAATCAATATGAGGTTCACAGTCACCATTGGACTTGTGGGATGTTGAGCTAAATTACCATTAGCTTTAATTAAACAACCCCAAAACTCAAGTTAGTTAATGCATTTTAACCATTCGTTTAAACTGGGAGCAATTCAAGAGAGTTCAGTGTCCCCCATGTAAACCCTAATATGGGAGGCCCCCAACTTTCTATAAATAGATAGCCTGCCCTTCCATTCAATAAATCTCATTTTTGCAAGTTTCAGACACTCTAGCTTCGTTGCCCACGCCCAATTTGCAAAGGGTATCTCAGCCAAAGCTGCCCAACATTGTCTACATCCATTCGACATCTTTTTCCAGATGTTCATCATGCAGTCTACACCCTTTTCTATGGCGTCTGCTGAATCAGCCACATCATCTACAACTAGCGACCTGCATAATTGCTGCATTTTTTATCTACTGCTGCTATATGGACTGCCATGTCATTAAATCTGCATTTCTACTGGCATCAGCCCGCCACATGCATTTCGCAGTTTTCACTCACCCCCAAGTCATCATGCCCTCAACCTCTAACCTTGTCCTCCTCGACTTGCACCCAAACCACCATGCCCTCAACCCACCCATAGGCCACCTGCCCTCAACCTTTGACCTCCGCCTCTTGCCTTCAACTCTCCGCCCTGTCCTTGTCCATCTAGAGGACCTTGACAAACCCACCCATAGGCCACCTGCCCTCAACCTTTGACCTCTGCCTCTACCTTCAACTCTCCGCCCTGTCCTTGTCCATCTAGAGGACCTTGACAAGCGTGCCGCATCACCTCAAACTTGGCAAGTCTAACTCAATCGAGCATTTGTTCTAATCGTGACCACCAGGACCCTGGAGGAACATCGCATCACCTCAACCTTGGCAAGTTCAATTCGATCGTGGCCCCATTCTAATCATGGCCACCTACATGTTCTAACTGCCTCCTATCACCGGTCTGTTTTGATCAAAGCTCCGCTTGAATCGCAACCTCCCACCCACGCCTATACCATCAGCTCTAACTGATGTCCTGCCCTACCTTGCCCCGTCCCTGCAAAAGCTCAATTGGACCTACTTGCACTCTGGACCCGCCTCTCTCCATCTCCTTAGTCATCGCCTTTCCAGTCTGAGCATAGAAAGCAAGCTCCCATCAACAAGGATATCCGAGTAGCAACCATGATATAAAGAATGCAACTAGCAATGGAGAAGCATAACACACTCCAAAATGGCCAAGCCTAGGACCATGAAGCACTAGTAGTAGAGCACCTATCACATACTAGAGATATTCTAGCACCCCTTCTAGCCCACCTATTCAACAAGACTCTATGTGAAGGCTTCCCTGCTAGTTGGTCAGCTAATACTATAGTACCAATCCTAAGAGCTTGGGATCCCATGGTTCCTATGAACTATAGGATGATCATGGTTGGCCACATGCTAGCTAAGCTTTATGGATCAATACTAGAGTATGAGCTAAGCAAATGGGTAGAGAAGCACCAACATCAGGCATGTGGACAAGTAAGGTTTAAGAGGGGCTACTCCACTCTTGATTATATCCTCACACTTCGAGCCATCATCAAGGAGAGCAAGGAAAAGGGGAGACAAATATATTGCTACTTTGTGGACTTCTGTAAGGCCTTTGACACAATACCATGTGCTAAGCTCATTCAAAGACTACAGGAGCAGGAGATCCCAATGGAGATGAGATGGGGGATACTAGCACTGTATTGTTTATGGTGCAGCACATGACCAATTCTGTGACAAGTGCAGAAGAAAGCAATGATGTGTGGTATGTTGACTCAGGTGCATCAAACCACATGACAGGTCATGCAGAATGGATGCAGGATCCAAGGAAAATGGAAAAACCAGGATTTGTGGAGACTGGTGATGATACTACACATCCTATTATGCAGATTGGAAAAATTCCTTTGTCTATGCAGGATGGGAAAAAGAAATACCTGTCGGATGTATTTCATGTCCCGAATATCACCAAGAACCTGGTTTCTGTTGGTCAAATGGTTGAGCAGGGCTTGCAGGTCAAATTTAATTCTCATGGATGCTTTGTTGAGGATATGAAAAATAAAGGTCGCTTGATAGCAAAAGGAAATAAGAAGGGCAGAATGTTTACGTTGGATGCAAACATGCCTGAATTGAGTGCAACAATGTTTGCACATGGGACCGGTGTAGTTGTAGATATTGATATCTAGCATAAACGCATTGGTCATCTTAATGTACAGCGACTTAAATCAATCCAAGCCCAAAATATTGTTGCATGATTGCCTAAATTCAAGGTTGCAGAAATGCATAAGGTATGTGAACCCTGTTAGTTTGGAAAACAGGCAAGGAAACCATTTCCTAGACATGTTCAAGAGAGTAAGAAGCCATTGGAATTAATCCACTCTGATGTGTGGACTACTAAAGTTGCATCTCTTGGAGGCTGTCATTATTTTGTCACTTTTATTGATAACTATAGCAGAAAAGTTTGGGTGTACTTTATGAAAAAGAAAAGTGAAGTTTTTGGGCATTTCAAAACTCTTAAAGCTATGGTTGAAAAAGAAACAGGCCTGCAAATAAAATGCCTAAGGTCAAATGGAGGGGGAGAGTACCTCTCAAATGAGTTTGCAAGGTTCCTGCAGGAGCATGGCATAAAGCAGCAATATTCATGCAGTCATACCCCACAACAAAATGGAATTGCAGAAAGGAAAAACATGCATATTGGAGAGGTATCTCATGCTATGCTCAATGAAAAAGACTTGCCAGATTTTTACTGGGCTGAAGCAGTTGCTACAGCAGTCTACATAATGAACAAGACTCCCACTGCAGCAATACATGGGATGACTCCAGAGGAGAGGTATACTGATAGGAAACCAGATATTTCTCATTTGAAGATTTTTGGTTGCATTGCCTATGTTCATGTGCCAAATGAGTTGAGATCCAAGTTAAATCCAAAAGCTGAGAAGTGCATCTTTATTGGTTATTCTCTACAGCAAAAATGGTATAGATGCTATAACCCTTCTACTCGTAAGTTTACAGTGAGCAGAGATATTTTTTATGAGATGAGTAGCTGGTATAAACCAATAAATGTGATTGATAATGTAGATGCACAAAATGGTAATGCTACACAGAATTCACAGCAGCAGTCACAAGATATTAGTGGACCTGAAGCGTCCTCTAGCAGTGGTTCACATTCTTCGCCATGGACAAGCAGATTGAGATCAGGAGAATCTTCTCAAAGCAATGCAGATAGTGGTATGCAGGTATCACGAAAAGGAAAAGAGAAGGTAGATCAGCCCATGTTTGATGTGAATACAGGTCACTCTTATGTGGATAGTGAATCCAGTGGCTCAGAACAGAGCATTGATGATGAGTTGGGTATTTCTTCTATTGTTACACCTGGAGTAAGGAAGACTAGGGATGTTTTGAGAGCACCTGGGAGTGAACCTACTTTGCGCAGGTCTACCAGAGCTAGGTATCCTGTGGATAGGCTGAAATATGATGGATTTACCACCATTCACTATGCATATATGGTCAAAGTGATACAGGAACCAGAACCCACTTCTTTTGAGCAAGCCATGGGAAAAGAAAAATGGGAGAAAGCCATAGATGAAGAAATGGATGCCTTGGAAGCAAATGCTACATGGGAATTGATACCTTTGCCTAAAGATAAGAATGCAATTGGTTGTAAGTGGGTTTATAAGGTAAAACACAATGCAGATGGTTCTGTGAATAGATACAAGGCAAGATTAGTAGTCAAGGGGTATGCACAAACATATGGCATTGATTATGAAGAAACATTCAGTCCGGTTGCAAGGATGGCAACCGTAAGAGCAGTCATTGCTATGGCTGCATCAAAGGGATGGTCTTTACATCAGATGGATGTAAAGAATGCCTTCTTGCATGGTGATTTGCAAGAAGAGGTCTATATGGAGCAACCACTAGGTTATGTGCATGCTGTTCATCCTGAGTTTGTTTGCAGGTTGAAGAAAGCCTTGTATGGCTTGAAGCAAGCACATAGAGCATGGTCTGACAAGATAGGACAGTATCTTGTCACTATTGGCTTTCAAATTTCCAAGGCAGATTTCTCACTTTATGTGAGAAAAACAGAGAAAGGTATTATGCTGCTTGTCATTTATGTTGATGATTTGATTATCACAGGTAACAGTGATGAAGATATCCTTCATGTGAAAATGCTATTGAAGCAGAAGTTTGATATGAAGGATTTGGGAGAGCTGTGTTATTTCTTGGGCATTGAGGTGATTAGATCACCAAGTGGGATATGACTCTTACAGAGGCAGTATGGATTGGACATGCTGTCCAAATATGGGATGACAGGCTGTAAGCCTATTTCAGTTCCTTTGGAGCAGAATGTAAAGTTGAGCGCAGATGCAGATGAGCTTCTCGAAGACCCTACTATATACAGACGCATAGTAGGAAGTTTGATTTATATAACTATTACCAGGCCAGATTTGAGCTATGCTGTTGGATTGGTAAGTCAGTTTATGCAGGCTCCAAGGAAATCACATTTGGATGCGGCTAGACGCATACTTAGGTATGTGAGGTCCACATTGCAGTATGGACTATTTTATGAGACTGGGATTCAGATACAGTTGCATGGATACACTGATGCTGATTGGGCTGGTAGTATTTCTAATAGACGATCTACCAGTGGATATGTGTTCTCTTTTGGGAGTGCTGCAGTCACTTGGAGCAGCAAGAAACAGCCTACAGTTGCCTTGTCGAGCACAGAGGCCGAGTTCAGGAGCGCAGCAATGGCTGTATGTGAGGTAGCTTGGTTGCATAAGCTACTTTATAATATGCATCAGCCTACAGATGGGCCAGTTGTCATTTATTGTGACAACATGAGTAGTATATACTTGGCAAATAACCCAGTCTATCATGCTAGAACAAAACACATTAAGGTGCATTATCACTATGTGCGGGAGAGGGTTTTACCAGGTCTTATTGATCTAGTTTATGTCAGCACAGAGGATCAGGTAGCTGACATATTCACGAAGGCATTGGGCGCAGAAAAGCTGCGCAAGTTCAGAGACCTGCTTGGTGTGCAGGAATTGGGATTGAGCTCGAGGGGGAGTGTTGAGATATCGAGCTCCACTCGTGATATGCCAGGGTGACCGTTGTGCATTTATGTCACCGACTTGTCAGTTGCAGATGCGGTTGGTACACCGCTCATGAAGAATAGTTAGATGACAGCTATCCTTATCTACTCTAGTTCGTGGCTCAGTTAGTATGCCACCTTAGTTAATTGAGTTTGGTTTGAGACCCATATATAGGGTTCTTCTATTTCTTTGTATGAGAGTTCTTTTGGCTTACACAACTAAGAAGAGGAAAACTGTTTTCAGCCTCCACCTTTGTGTGTATTCCCCCATTGTGCAAGCAAGAAAGCTACAAGTGAGACTCCTTCCTTCTCTCTCACAATCTTGACACTAGCACCTGAAATCCCTTGATAATCTTCAATTATCAGCTGCTGATTTCAGTCCCTTGAGCCTTCAATCTCTGGCACGGATCCAAGGTAGTTGCTAAACCCTAATTTCTGTTGTGAATTAGGGTTTACTACAAAAATTACAGATCAGCCCACCAAAAATGGCTGAGATCTCCTCCAAATGGCTGAGAATTGTTGAGAATGGCTGAGCATAGGCTAAAGGAGATGAGAGAATGCTGTAGAGAGAGAAAATTTTGAGAATTGTTGCGAAGAACTGATCAAAATCAGCTGATGCCCTGCTGTACCAGCCCCAAACGGATGCACCAACAACAATAGGAGCATCAAAGACTGTGATCTTCAGGAGAAAGTGCATCAGCAGCAATTGTCAACTTCCCAAGGTCAAGAATATGCAATCTCCATCGCCAAAATGGTCTCCAATGGCTGGGAATTGGCCCCAAACGCTAGTAGCAACAGTCCAATACCTCTTTCCAACAGCTCCAAAATGAAAAAACGAGATTTCCCTCTCCCTTCAGCCCTATTTAGCCTTTCCCCCACTTGCATGGGAAAGTTTTTCCAAGTGGCAGCTTTCTTAATCCATTTTCAGCAATTTCTAGCCATTTAATTAATTTTCAGAATTAATTAATTCTGAAAATTAATTCAGCCCTTAATCCATGCCCAGAAAATTAACCTTACCCATCCAAAATTAATTGGCTAGGCCATTTGCAACCCAAAGTGGTCCCATGCATTAATTGACCCTTGGACAAGCATTAATCCATTAATTAATGCCTAGTCCCTAGTGTCACCACTGACACTTAATGGCGAATTAATGGCCCTAGGAGCAAATTGACACCAGAATTCACCTAGAATCTAAAAGTGTAACTTGTTACAACTTTTGCCTTTGACACCCATCTTTTTCACAGGGTCCTTCAGTCTTCAACTGTGATGAGAAAGTAGCTTGCACCTCACATGTGCAACACATGGGCATCTTTTAATTGCACATTTGATTAATCCTTTAATCAAATGTCAATTAAACATAAGAAAAGCATCAAATTTTCACGTCCTCGTGACAGACCACCCCCTTGAAATCCTTGCAATCGTCCTCGATTGCACTGTAATGTGTCAAAGCAAACAATACTGCACTGGAATTTTCACAAGGCATCATAGTCAACACAACATTGGCCACTACTGACTAACTATCTCATATGCCCACCATTTGCTGAAAATTTCCAGCCAGCATAAACATAGCATAAAGCTCAACAATAGTCCAGAACTGTTGCCAGAAACTCATTGGATGCATCCCAAACTCTTGTTTCTCAACAGTGCTGACTACACAACCATAGTAAAGCATAAACAGAGCCGAAACTATGGCTGACTTGTCAATGACATTCGTTTACATGCGGCTGTCCATGGAATCAGCTATAAACTATTAAAAACTAAGCATGACCTAATCATAAACTGATCATGGACTGATATGAGAACTGATCGCAAATGGCTGCAAATGTGACTCCAAACTGATCACAAGCTTATGGTAAAAAAAACTGATCAAAAACTGACGCAAAAGCTGATGCAAAACTAATCCCAAAGTGATCATAAACGGTTCTCAAACTGATCAAAACTGAGCTGACACTAATCAGAATTTGATCTCAAAACTGAGGCAAAAACTCATGCCAAACTCGTCCAAAAACTCATGCCAAACTGGTCCAAAAACTCATGCATAAGTATAGTCTCAAAGCCACAGTGACAACCATACTCATATATATGTATCTCACAGTGACTAGTACACCGAGTAGTGACCTTATGGCAAACATACTGTCAGCACAGTACCTTGGATGCATGCTGAATACATCCTAGATCCACTACATACGAGAGCTGTCCAAAACAGGTGGAGTGGAAGTGCTACCTCCCCCTTGAGCATCAGGCAATGCTCCGGACGCCTACTTTGCTGAACCTGAGTAAGCTCGATCCAAAGTCGGCTCTTACTGAAAGGCATTGAGAAACAACTGAGGATGGTCTGCCAAGTCATCCTCTTCCATCCATTTTGCATCCATTTGTGAATAATTTTGAAACTTCACCAAATATCTTCTGGAAACTTGACCTCCGACCTTCCTTTCCTTATGTGCCAAAATTTGCTCGGGTACCAAAATCTCATCTAGTTCCTCAACCTCTAGCTGAATTTCAGCAGATACATCTTCTAGCACATCACCACGAAAAGGTCTCAACAAACTGACATGAAAGGCATTGTGTATCTGCCAATGTGGAGGTAATTTCAGCCGATATGCAACATCGCTGACCTTTTCCAACACTTGAAAGGGCCCATAGTATCTCATGCTTAACTTCGGATACAACCTCTCTCTTCCCTTCATCTTTTTCAGCCTTGCCTTTTCGAAATGCAGTAATACATAATTGCCCTCTGCAAACTACAAAGCACGTCTATGGCGATCAGCTGCCTGTTTTTGCTTGTCCTGTGAACTCTGAAATGCATACTTTATCTTTGCATAGGCTGCATCCAAGCTTTCCACAAGCGATCAGCCTCAAAGATATTATCCTTAGTGTGCAAAATCGGTGGAACCTTCTTGCCACCCTCAACCACCTCAAATGGAGCCTTGCCAGTGGAACTATGCACCGTATTATTGTATGCAAACTCAACCAATGACAAATACTGCTCCCACTGTGTCTTGTGGTCTGAAACATAGCACCTCAAAAGATCCAACACTGTGGAATTTGCTTCCTCAAACTGACCATCTGTTTGAGGATGGAAGGATGATGAGAATTTCAGCATGGTACCCATATTCTCAAACAACCCCTTCCAGAATAGACTGGTCATCCAAGGGTCTCGATCACTGATGATCGACTCAGGTATACCATGATACTTGAAAATGTGCTGCATAAATAATCATGCCATATGATCAGCCTTTATCTTCTTCCTCACCGGAATGAAATGGGCTTGTTTGCTAAACCTGCAAATAATAGTCCATATCCCATCATTCCCTATAGGTGTCCTAGGAAGCTCAAAGATAAAGTCCATAGCAATGCTCTACCAAGGCCTATCTGGAATAGGCAAGGGCTGCAACAAGCCCGGCATCTTTTGCCTATCATGCTTTACCTTCTAACATATGATGCATGCCCTAACATACTGCTCTACATTATGCCTCAAAGCTAGCCAATAAAAGAAATGCTCCACTGCCTTGACTGTGGCATCAATACTTCTGTGTCCTACATACGGAGGAGCATGACTTTCAATGATCACTCTAGGCCTCAACTGCTTTGTGACACACAGTCGTCCATGCATCAACAAAAATCCATCTCTTAGCATAAAATGCTCATGCCTTTGGCCATTGCAAAGCTGATCATAAACATTAGCAAAGTCCGAATCAGCAGCATATTGCTCTTTCATGGCATTCAACTCAATGTGATAAACCATAGTGACGGCTGAAATTTGTGGCTTACGTGACAGTGCATCAGCCACAACATTCTTTTTACCATTAATGTGTACAATCTGAAAATGAAACATAGAGAGAAAATTGGCCCATCTCATATGCTTCTCTGACAACTTTTTTTGCGCCAAAAAGTACCTCAAAGTCTGATGGCTTGCTTGCACTGTAAAATCAGCCCCCAACAAATAACGTTTCCACGTAGACAGTGCATGAATTACAACCAAGAGCTCTTTCTCATAAACCTGTAAATTTCCCTCTGCACCGTGGAGAATTCGGCTCTCATAAGCCACAACTCGGCCATCTTGCATAAGGACAGCCCCAATGCTGTTACCACATGCATCACACTGAACCACAAATGACTTCCTTAGATTAGGCAACACAAGCACAGGATCTGAAGTCATCTTTTCCTTCAACTTTTCAAATGCTGAAATTTCCACTCCTGTCCATCTAAATGGCACATCTTTCTTTTGCAAAGCATGCAATGGAGATGCAATTTCAACAAACCCGCGTACATACTTCCTATAGTAAGAACATAAACCCAAGAAGCTGCGGATCTCATAAACATTTTTAAAAGCTAGCCATGAACGTATTACTTCAACCTTAGCACGGTCCATATGAATACCATCAGCCGATACAATATGTCCCAAGAAGTGGATTTCATGCAAAAAGAATTCACTCTTTTTGTCATTGATAACCAGCCTATGCTTACGTAGCTCATTGAAAAAAATGTCTAAGTGCTTTCTATGCTCCGTCTCATTCTTTGAATAGACAATCATGTCATCAAAGAAAGTACCCACAAATGCTTTATGTGGCCGAAAGATACGATCCATCATCCGATTAAAAGTGGCAGGAGCATTCGTAAGTCCAAAAGGCATGACAAGAAATTCATATAACCCAAAAGATGTCCTAAAAGCTGTCTTAGACACATCCTCTGGTCTAATGCATATCTGATGATACCCACTTTTCAAATCTATACGACTGAATATTACTGCCCCCTGCAATCTATCCATAACATCATCGATCCGAAGGATCGGAAAGCGGTTCTTTATCGTGATCTTGTTCAGAGCACGATAGTCAATGCACATACGCCATGAACCATCCTTTTTCTACACCAAAAGCACTAGAGAACAGAAAGGAGATGAGCTGGGCTGAATCAGCCCTTTTTCTAACAGCTCATTTACCTGACTCATAATCTCCTCCTGTTGGGCTGCACTGACTCTATAGGGTGGCTTATTAGGAGGGCTACTTCCAAGGATAAGGTCTATGCCATGATCTTCGAGTCTTTCAGGTGATAGCTACCCTGGAAATGACTGAGAAAAGCAATCAGCATACATTTTCAGAAATGACATGCGATCATTCTCTAATTTAGACATATTCCCAACATTCTCACTATCATCCTTATCCTTAGCAAAAACTAAATACGCTGAAAGATGATTTTTCATCACTTTGGAAATAGCAGCTGCAGATGCAACAGGGACAGATTCCCCTTTCAACTTTACATCAAGTGTAAGTGTCTTTCCCTTATGTTGAATAGTGATCTCTTTTGCATATGAATCAATCACTGCATGCATACGGTGGCACCATGGCATACCAAGCAACACATCACAACCCTCAAGTGGAGCAATGTAAAACTCTTCGCTGTCCACATATCCCTATATGTGCAACCGAAGCTTTCCAATGAGTGGTGTGACGGGTTCTGCATGACCCTTACATGCCATTCCAACTTCCCCCATGGCTCCCATCTCTTCCTCTTTGATGCCTAGACGGGCTGCCATGTCAGTAGAGATGAAGTTGGCTCGTGCACCATTATCAAAGAAGATCAATGCATGCTGATCCCTAATTTTGCCCCATGCTCTAAGTAGCATCATCATTGGGCTGATCACTAACAACATCGGGCACCAATCCCACTAATGTTTTAGGCCTTTTAACCTTAGGATCTCCCTAATTTTCTGATTTTGCAGCTTGCTGCCTATTGGGACAATTGTTTGCAATATGACCCTCCTGTTCACAAATAAAGCATTTATTTGCAGCCATCAATTCTCTACGTTGTGCCATATATTTTCGAGCTCTTTCTTTGCTGTTTTGGCCTCTTTTCAGGCTGGTTTTCAGATATGCCCCTTTTCTCAACCTTAAATAACTTTTTATTTGGCTTCTCCCCGCTCTCTTGGAAGCCCGAATCCTTTCCACGCAGCAAAGCATCGACTGTAGCAGCAGTCTCTATGAGCTGAGACATACTAGACACGGTGGATTTTATGCAAAAATCCCTAATTCCTTTGGACAGCCCACATATATATTTTTCCACTTGCTCATGAAGGGGTACGGCAGGATAAGAAGTCACGGGCAGCAATGCATCCCAAAACTTCTTATTATATTGCTCTAAATTCTTGCATTCCTTTGCATCAAGCTTGTTCCAAGTTGTCATGATGTCCACCTCAAAGGTACTAGTCAACCAATTCGATGCAAACATTTGCTTGAATTGTACCCATGTTGACGGTGCTCTACCCGGCATCAAGAGCGTGAACCCCACCACTGCAATGCATTCCCCTTCAAGAAAGTGGCTGCCTTTCGAATCTTAGAGGATTCGGTGAAGTTTCCCCCTGAATAGGCTGCATCAAACTGCTGAATGAAGGTCAAAGCTTTCAGCCTATCTTGTGTACCACTGAAGGACTCGAACTTCACTGCTTTTCCACCCTCATCATAGTCTTTTGCTTCCCCTTTGGGAGTCAAGTTGTCATACACTGGCTGTTGCAAAAAGGATGCATTTGTTGTATTTACATCATGACCAAGCCCAAATGAAGCATTTGGATAACCAGCAGCAGTCATTCCTTTTGAGCCCCATAAGCATTCGGGGGTGCAGATGCATTGCCAAACATTCCACTTTGCGCCCCAGGTATCAAGCCAATGCTTCCATACATAGGGTTTTGCACATTTCCAGCCATACCCGAAAACAATGGGCCTTGCACACCATGCATTGGCTGCTGTATACCATAGGGATTTGTGCCATGCATTCTCATATGCGGCCCTTAGCCAACCATTGCATGAAAAACCGTACTACCACCAAAGTATCATGGCTGCCCCATCATAGCATGCATGCCCGGCTGTCCAAAATCCATTGGATTGGCACTTCCATAATGGCCTTGCATTTGCATTCCTTGCCCCATAGGTACCAACTGTTTAGCTTCATTGGCCTCTTTAGGAGCTTCAAGTAAAGGATTTGGCACTACCTTCGGTGCACCTTGCTATCCCGAAGATGTAGAAGTTGACTTCTTCTTCTTGCCCTTGCTGTCCTTCTTCGGAGCATTCAAAAACCGGGTGAACTAAGGATCCTTTGCCAATTCAGCAAAGAGATTTGCTGCTGTCCTCATCCGATTCTTGAACTGGTCATCAAATTCCTCTTCACTTTGCTGGTCATCTACCTCATGATGGCTTGAAGGCCCCGCATCTTGCCCAACAGTAACATTTTCAGCTTATTGTCCACCATGAGAGCCTTGTCCAAGATTAGGCATTGCATTTCCTTCATTCCCATGAGAATGTCTATACTGAGAGGCATCATCACTGCTTGATTCCATCTCACTGTATGAAGACATGTTGCTGTAATTTCTCAGCTGAGCACAAAAATTAGCACTAGCACAAAGCTTTGGCTTGCAATCAGGTGCCTCAGGCCCACCAAATCAAGAGATTTGATGTATCCCGGCAATGGAACCATGAAACCAGCCTTCCTTCTTGGAATGGGTGGTGATAACCTGATTTAAGAGTTAATTACAGCAATAAATAAATGCACATAAAATGAAATACACACTTTACCATAACATTCTTGGACAGTAGACACCCTGTTGGCCCCAAAATTGGCGCCCCTTGCGGTATTTCTTTAGCTTTCATTCAATTGGAAGGAGTACAACTTGAGATTCTTCAATCTCCTCCTGCTAACCAATTGCTCTTGCTGTCATAAATGTCTAGCAGCCTTTTGGGTAATTTGCCCCTTGTTTCACCTAGGACTTCTTCTCCAATTTGACCCTTGGCTAGCTAAATGCTACCCCAAATCAATTTGGGATGCGCTGGCACCTGAAATCCCTTGATAATCTTCAATTATCAGCTGCTGATTTCAGTCCCTTGAGCCTTCAATCTCTGGCACGGATCCCAAGGTGGCTGCTAAACCCTAATTTCTGCTGTGAATTAGGGTTTACTGCAGAAATTACATATCAACCCACCAAAAATGGCTGAGATCTCCTCCAAGTGGCGAGATGAGAGAATGCTGTAGAGAGAGAAAATTTTGAGATTTGTCGCGAAGAACTGATCAAAATCAGCTGCTGCCCTACTATACCAGCCCCAAACAGATGCACCAACAACAATAGGAGCATCAAAAACTGTGATCTTCAGGAGAAAGTGCATCAGCAGCAATTGTTAGCTTCCCAAGGTCAAGAATATGCAATCTCCATCGCCAAAATGGTCTCCAATGGCTGGGAATTGGCCCCAAAAGCTAGCAACAACAGTCCAACACCTCTTTCCAACAGCTCCAAAATGAAAAAACGAGATTTCCCTCTCCCTTCAGCCCTATTTAGCCTTTCCCCCACTTGCATGGGAAAGTTTTGACAAGTGGCAACTTTCTTAATCCATTTTCAGCAATTTCCAGCCATTTAATTAATTTTCAGAATTAATTAATTCTAAAAATTAATTCAGCCCTTAATCCATGCCCAGAAAATTGACCTTGCCCATCCAAAAATTAATTGGCTAGGCCATTTGCAACCCAAAGTGGTCCCATGCATTAATTGACCCTTGGGCAAGCATTAATCCATTAACTAATGCCTAGTCCCTAGTGTCACCACTGACACTTAATGGCCAATTAATGGTCCTAGGGGCAAACTGACACCAAAATTCACCTAGAATCTAACAAGTGTAACTTGTTACAACTTTTGCCTTTGACACCCATCTTTTTCATAGGGTCCTTCGGTCTTCAACTGTGAGAAAGTAGCTTACACCTCACATGTGCACCACATGCGCATCTTTTAATTGCACATTTGATTAATCCTTTAATCAAATGTCAATTAAACATAAGCAAAGCATCAAATTTTCACGTCCTCGTGACACCTATTACCTCGTTGGTAGCAACAAGCCATGCAAAATTTGGGAATCCTTCCATCGAATTCCACTTTGGAGGGTCCTAGAAGATCTATCTAGCTTGCTCCTCAAGCTTCATTTGTACCGTTGCTTATAACCAATTACATTGCACATTCTGAGCTGGATAGTTGGTAAGAGGCTTTTTAGCATCCCCCATGGCAAGCGACCATAGAAAAAGAGCTAGAGAGTATTGACTGAAATGAAACTTGGACCCTGGTGGACTATCTGAGTCACAAGGGTTTTAACAAAAGCAAGGCATTAACTATGAAGAGACTTTTGCTCCTATTTCATGGTTGACAGCATTCCGTTTGTTGGTTGCACTAGCCGCTCACTATGGTTGGCCAATCTATCAAATGGATGTCAAAAGTGCCTTTTTGAATAGTTATCTAGAGGATTTTTATGTGGACAAACCACCTGGGTTTTCTTCTACTAACCGGAAAGATAAGGTCTCTCACTTGCATAAAGCTCTTTATGGGCTGAAGCAAGCCCCACGGTCTTGGTTTCAAAGGATGGATGAGTTTCTTCGAGCTCACGGATACCATTCTACCCCTTATGACTCGAACTTATATATCCATATCACTTCAGAGGAGGTCAGCTAGATTCTATTATATATAGATGATTTACTTATCACTGGCTCAGATTCTATTGTCATCGAAGAAATTAAGGCGCTTTGTACTACTTTTGAGATAACTAATCTCGGTTTGTTATCTTGTTTTATAGGAATGAAGGTTGTTCAATCTGGGGGATGTATTATTTTTGTCACAACAGAAGTACGCTTTTCAATCTGTAGAACACTATTGCCAAGAATCAAACATGGCCTATGGCCACGCCTCTCAATCCCATTGTCCACTTGCCTAAGGATACCATGGTTAACCCTTCGACAAGCACACTTGTAGATCTATAGCAAAGAAATTGCTTTGGTTAATTTACACTAGGCAAAATTTAGCATACTCAATTAGTTTACTCAATCAGTATTTCATTGTACCTAGGATGTCACGTTGAATTACATGTCTTCGTGTTTTGAGATATACCTATTCTTATGGCCTAACTTATGGTTTTAGTTTATGTTTGCAAGACTCCACAAATTCTAATTAGGCAGGAGATCCTAATACCTAGCATTTCCATGGCAATTACATCTTTACCTCGGGTACAGCTCCCATTTCTTGGGTCAGCCATAAGCAGAAGACGATAGCAGCTTCCATACTCAAGGCTAAGTATTGGGCTCTCTTTCATGGTATCGAGGAGGCCATCTACTTGAGGAACTTACTAGCGGCACTTCAAGTCTCCTGTGATGCCCCAACTGTCCTCTACTATAACAACTAGAGTGCAATTACACTAGCTGGTAACCCGATCATCACACCTTGGACACAGCATATTGAAATACATTTTCACTTTACTAAAGAGCAAGTTAAGCTAGGTACCATATGCCTAGATTTTATGCCTTCACTAGAAAATTTTACAAATATATTGACCAAGGTGGTCAATTGTCCAGTGCTACAATACTTACTACCTAGGATCGGCTTAGGTGCTTCCTCCCCTATTTCTTCACATTAACAAGGAGAGGGTGCTTTCCTCCAACTTTCCCTTCTAGTTTGAGAGGAGGCGGCTTTTTTCATATCATCAAAATGACCATGATTGTAAAAGGATGCTTGGGCAAGTGAACAATTCCCCTACAAGAGCACTATCCAAGCAGCACCATTGCATCGCATTTTGCATGAGCATAATCACATCTACATTGCCTCTTGCATAACTCCAATGCACTGGCATTCTGTTCTTGTAAATGTGCATCTATAGTATGTACACATTTATCCCTTTTCAATCTTTGGAGGGGTCGACTCTGGATCCACCATATTCGTGGCTTGCACATGGTAGTCTCCAAGGCAATCTACCTTGCTTGCTTAGCTTATCTAGCTTGCTATATGCATTTTTTTCCCCTCAACCATAATAGCTTCATCCACACTTAGGCTCTTTCCTTCATCATCAACACCCACTAGTGGTTGGAATAGATTTGTTTGTTTTATGAAGGTCTAGGGCCTGACCATCCCTTTCTCTCCCCTTGGGACACCATTACTCAATCGACCGAAAACTTATTCAAAACCCTCACTTAATGATAAATCTTTTGCAAACCAAAAGAAAGCCCTTAAAAAACAAAAGAAGAAGAAGAAGATAGTTCATTGTGTTTCCATCCGCCTTTGCCAGAACTTAGTAAGACACTAGACAACTCACAAGCACCCTTTGTCCGATGCTCTATCTTCTCTGGGGTGAGCAGTTGGACTCCCTTGGTGAGATAACCATATCTCTGTAGTCTTGGTAGGCCTTTAGGATGGAGCACCTTAGGGAAAAGAAAAAAAAAAGGGCTTGTGCTTGTTCACAGTCCCTTTTTGGTTCCAGCTTTGGGCCTAAGAGGGGGTGTTTAGCTAAATTACCATTAGCTTTAATTAAACAATCCCAAACAGCCCCAAAACTCAATTTAATTAATGAATTTTAACCATTCTTTTAAATCCGAAGCAGTTTGAGAGAGTTTCAATATCCCACATGTAAAACCTAGTTTTGGGAGGCCTTAAACTTTCTATAAATAGACAATCTCTCCTCCCATTCAATAAATCTCGTTTTTGCAAGTTTGAGACACTCTAGCTTCACAATCCACACCCCATTCACAGAGAACATCTCAAGCAAAGCTGCCCAACACTATCTACATTCATCCTTGACCTGTTTCCAGCCTCAATCATGCAATCTACACCATTTTTTGCTGTGTTTGCTGCATCAGCCACATCATCTACAGTTGTAACCTACATAACTGCTCTGTTTTTTATCTGCTACTGCTATACAGACTACCACCATCGAATTTGCATTTTTGCTGCCATCAGCCTGCCACATTATCACCAGGCTGCTAGTTTTTGCAGTTTTCTCTCTCCTCTATGCATCTAAGACTGATCCTGCATCATCCTTTGCTGCATTTGCTGCTTTTCGGCATTTTGGAGGCTGCCTTGCTGCATTTTGGGATCCGTCAAGGGTACAATATTCCTTCACTGCATAGTATGCTTGCTGCATGAACATTGTATTATTCAGATTCATTCATTGATGATCTTCATTGTGTTCATTGTCGCTGAGTTACCCTAACCCTAATTGTGAATTTTTATGTTTATGATTTGTCATATGCTTGTATTTGTGTTTCTGTAATAGGATATTTCTTTACATGGGACACTTGCTCCAATTATAGCGTCAACAAAGGAAATAAGAAATACTATGTCAAAAAGGTGTCTGAAGTTGTCCAACAATGAGAAAATTCCGCTGTCAAACCTAAGAAGAGGAAGATAACCCTATAGCTAGGGATGTTATGGCACACATCAAATGCCGCCACACAAAACACAATATACCAAGGACCAATGTAAATGCCTTCATTTTCCTATTCCATCAGGGTGTTGTTGACAAACTTCTTGGCGACTTTAGGCATGATGAGCCAAAACATAAAGTTCCCTCTCCCTAGCAACAAGGCCTTGGCAATGCATGAGGACACAATGAGGAGAATGGACAGCAGTGAATTGAATCTGAACACAATACCCAGATCAGAACTAAAACAACTACTCGATTGCTTGTACAAATGAAAGTTGTTCCTCCAATAACACATTGCATAAGAAAGGAGACTTGGAAACAACGGTGGGTTGCACCAACAAAAAGTCATTGCACATGTGAGATGTGATGTGTACCTACCAAACATGTGAAGAAGTCAGCTACGTGGAATGGAGTGGTAGTCAGCAGCATATCCAAGGAAAGAGGAAGAAGAGAAGAGGCAACAATCAGAGACAGGGAGGAGGCGAGAGAAGGATGAAAGCGAGTTTGAGGAGGAGGAGAAAGTGGCAAGAAATCATCCACCTTGCCTGAATTAGAACCAGCAATAATAAGATTAAACACATACAAGATAATAAAAGCATAATAACGAATTGGTAGAAAAACATAAAGATTAGGGTCAAACACACTCTTGTGAAAGAAACAGAATGTCCAGAGTACCAATATCTCAGCGCCTACTTCAGCCCATACAATGCCTTCCATTGACCATAGATGGCAAACTATGTCTTCCATATCTGCTATCAAAAAATCCTGGTAGCTGCTCCACAGAAACCTACTCCTAAATCTCACCATTGAGAAGAGAAGGAAGAGGAGAGAGGGAGGGAGGGGAGTCCCTTTGCAAGGATGTGTCATCCCACAAATCCTCCACTCTGGCATCACTAAGCCTACTAAACAGTACAAGGAACAACCATGTCAGAACATACCTGATGTTGTCGGGATCTCTTAAATGTGTCCCTAAATCATGAAAAGTGGTCTCACACAATCAAGCATCTTCCTACATAGGAAGAGGCAGTACTGAGTCTAGGGGCATGAAGAGACAGTCAGATGATTGTTTCTAAGGTTGGGGAATCGAATAGGCTTGATAATATGCATAGCCAATGAAGTGAATGTGCCCCATTCATGATGAAAAGAATGCACTTTTGTAGTCAGAGAATGCTTTAGAGCTATGTCGCATATATAAATCCATGGGGATGACTCGATTGAACTCTAAAACCTGGAAACTAGGCAGCCCCTACTCTAGACAATTGCAAATAAAGCTTGGGCCTTTGTAATGATTTTGTATGGAAACTGCACTTGTACCCTATACAAGCTTTATACAGCAACAACTTTGGTTGATTAGGAGACTTTTGATACAAAGTTTCTCCATAAATATCAGACATGGATTGATAAAGGTTCCACAATTTGATACTCGCGTGAATGGGTAGCTATATTGAAGGAGTTTTAAATTGCTGATCAGTCGGTGCTTACTTACATGTCTTTTTCATGTTCATGCTCTTCTATCTATTGATGTGAAACAAAAGCTTACTGGCCCATGATTCAAATAATAGCTCCACGTCTAGGAGAAATTGAAGGGACAAGAGTGCTTCTCCATAAGCACATATAGAAGAGCTGGGTGAGGAATCAGATTTTCTGAATGTCCTTATGTTGTTGATTCAACACATGAGTTAATCTGTAGACTGTAACATATACCTATGTAACATGGGGGTGTAGATGTCTTCTGCATTGTAGCCACATCACCATTAAGGTTGATGGGCATTTCATAGGCCACTCAACTATCCCCACTTTGAAATAAAATGTAAGAGGAAAGTCTTAAAGAGTTCTTTGTTCATCCATGGTCTATGTAAACAGATGATACTTATGGGCTAATTTTGGGTTGGATATCAACATTGATATGTGATTGAGATGCAAAGCCCTTTAAAATCTAATGGAAAAAAAAGGCATATTGATACATTCAACATCAGACAAATGATAGTTTCAAGAGTTGGATGATGCAAGTTCCTTTTTCCGAAAAGGGAAATTCGGAGCTTTTTCATTCAACCTATGAGGCATAGGAGTTCATAGTCCTTGGAAAGCTTGCAAACTAGTTCAATACAGAGAATCAATTCTCAATGCCTTGGAACATGCGGCATGTGGCATGAAGAGCTCATTGCAAAGAGTTCTGAATTGCCATCCAGAACTATCACATGTTTTCAGGGCACTTGAGTGTTCCGAACTTCCGAGGTACACAAGTATACAAATACTTAGTTATGAATGCCACACACTGGACAAGTAAAGTATTTTCCTTATATAGAACTCAACCACAAAATCATGTTGTTTTCCCAACCTGAGGATTGGGAAGCAGAAGTCTTATCACCGGACATCTGAGAAAAAGGAGTGTTCACCTGCATTACCAAAGTTCATTTAAATGAGCGAAAAGTGGAGCACATGTTTCACAATGCAACTTTTGGTACCACTAACTCTAGTCTATTCAACCTTATTGTTGACTTCCAAGTTAGCTAGATAGATGCATTAGCCTTAAACCTTTGTCCCCAGTTTGGGAGCCCAAAGATTTGAAGCAAACAAAAGTGGTATTACAATCAAAAACAACCTTCATTTAAGCATTCAAATTTTCCCTGCAGCTTCATGGACAAGATTCCATTTACCCGCACAGTCTTGCGAAGATGGTCTGAGACTTCGAGGGGCTTCTTTGGAAACTTTGTGTGTGTCATATCTGCAGAGAAATTGTGTAATGTAGATATTCTACAAAAATTTATGTAGTTACATTAAGATTACTTATTTAATGCCATACTGTGGTGCATGTCTGTAACCAGCAGAATTGCCTAAACGGAAGTAGGCTTAAGCACAACACTCCAAGGTGGATTCAAGTACTGAAAACAATCAGAGACAATTATATATAAGCATAACTAAAATGCTTTGGAACCATGCCATCTTAAACACAGGCCCCAGACAAATCAAATGCAACCCTCAGTCATTCGGACCCATCTGGAGCCTCCCAACCAGTCTACAATCTATGCCAGTCTTACCTGGCCACTAAAATCATTTTGCAAGGTATAAACTAGGAATAGCTGTGAAAAATCATATCAGGCAAGGAGCTGAAATTCCAACAAAGGCCAAAACTATTTCTTTCATTAGGGACAGTTTTCTCCTCTATACAAAGCTTGGCCTGAAGACCAAAAGTTATATGCATTGTAAAAATACTTATGTGATCAATGCCATATCTAGAAGCTATTTTTCTGGCATTGTGATTACTTTGGCTCTGTTAAGGTATGTAATTACCGATACAGTTGCCCCCTAGACAAGGATTCGCCTACAGCCAAAACTAGCAGCCCCAATGTCAAGTTTTTAACCCTTACAGCTAATTTAGCAAAAAACTTAGTTTAGGGCCAAAACATACAGGCTCACAAATATGAGCTAGGTATACCCTATGTTCACTAGATCTATGCTATTGGATAGGTGCAGAAGTCAGATTGCAGAGCCATTAAACAGACATTCCTTTTTTATACCAGTAAGATGTCAGTTCAGCCACTCACATTACTGAAAATCAAAGACAACACGTTTTTATTATTTTCTGAGACCACAGTAAGCCGCTCGCTCATTATATCTTTGTGTCAATCCTTATTTTTCATGTGGTTTGCTATACAAAAACAAAAATGTCTAAATCATTTCTAGTGTTCAGGACAAACTTACTTTGACAGTTATCTGCAATGAAAAAGATAAGTGAACATCCTCCAATAGGTTGGTAATATATACTTTGCATGTAAACATAAATGCCTACACTGAATCTGAAATGGCATAGTTACTACAAATCTCACCATGCAAGTGTGAAAGTCCCATCCTCAGTAGCAAGCATTGCAATTTCAAGTGTGCCTGTGAACACGCAAACAACTGTTCTGATTTATTTCTTGAAGCAGGAGTGGTCCCAGCTACTGAGACTCTGTTCAGTCCAAAAGGTTTAGTGGTAACACGGAAGAATGGAGAGATTTCTTCAGCAGTGTCAAGATCCTGTGCATCCTTTGGAGTGGGATGCTCTTTTGGAATTGAAGTGGCAGGCATTCCAAGACATGCATAAGCTCTTCCCAACTGTGCCCAAACACCATGTCTTTCTCTGTAAAACACATCAGATGTCAACATGTCTGTTAAAAATAGTGCATTATGGAAAAAGTGCCACAAAACTAAAACCTCCCATTGATAAGAAAGTGTTTGGTGAAGAAACAGTATTTCGTAAGCAAATGAAGGTGCATGCAATAGCTCTGTCACATCGCATCCCTTTTATTTTCTAAGCAAATAATGATGCATGCAATAGCCCTGTCACGTCGTGTCTCAGAACCTAAAAGGGTTTACCCAATAATGCCAAAATAGGTCCTAGCATAAAAAATGGTGATCTTTACATAAAAAGCTATTGATGAACAAAGCATGGATTGGTGACTACTACCGTTGTTGAGCACTGGCAGCTTTGTCAATAAGGTTGCGAGCAACGAGCTCAACAGGACTGTAAGACAAAGCTGCTTCCAACATATATCGACAACGTTCATCTTCCTTTGATTTCTCAGTTTGCTGACTCATCCAGGTAAATAAGGATTTCACATGATCTTATTCTACTGTCCACTATTGTTTTAAGAATAGCACTAATAGACAAGTTTAATAAAGAATGTGAAACATACCTATCTTTAAGAAGAGACAGAATTACAAGAGGTCTAACATAGATGCAATAGAACTGAGTCTAAATGGCAAAAAGCACAGTCCATCAGGACTCGAATCTAGAGAAACCAAAGTACCTTAAAGATGTTTGAGAATTCTTCATTTTGTGAAAAGTGTTTCACAAGTTGCTTCCTCTTTTGTAAATTTCTGTAAAGCCTCCTGACTTGTGGACTCTGAAGGGCAGTGACACGGAGTTTCCAATCTTTCTGTTCGGCCTTGGCAGAGTGGCCATAGAATGGGCCAGGTGCAAGGTTCAGTTCAGCAAACAACTGCATGAATGCAACAGAATGGTGGCAGTTAGAGTCCAACAAAAGTGGTTATTAGAATTCCTAAATTTTCATTCAATTGAAGTGCAACAGCATTTAGAATCTATACATCATTGTACATAATGGCTTGGCACCTCTTTCCCTATAAATTGCAGTTGGAAGGAACGATGGAAGTGCAATTTTCCTTATCGAACCAACCTCTTATGTGATCAAAGAGAATGATTTGCATAATGGAATGGCAAATGTGATCAAGGAATGGGCCTCGTCTATGCACAACGAGATGATTACTGGCGAGAACAATCGATAGAGCAAATTTTTCATCGACTCAATCTCCTCTGTGATCACAAGAGATGATTTGCATTGTCAAGAACAAGGGGAAGAGCAATGCGATGATTACTCAGCCTTCCTGTTAATTCAAATGCAACGGCCGCCCTCATTATCCAAAACAGATTCGCACCTGATTATCCAAGACAAAGCCACAGAGAGAGAGAGAGAGAGAGAGAGAGAGAGAGAGAGACGTTACTTACGTTGGCGAGAGCCTCCTTATGCAGGGTTCGTTGTTCGAGGGTGTGAGGGGTGAGCGCAGCATCTTTAATGCTGGCCTTTTTGTTGTTGCTCTTGCTGTTGTTGATGTTGGGGCCGTGTTTGATGAAGATGGAGAGGGATGATTTCTTCTTCTCGTTCTTGTTGTTGTTGTTGATGGTGGTGATGGTTGTGTGGTAACGGTGGTGCTGCTGTTGCAATGGTGGCGGGGTGGTGGGTCGACGGTGAACAATCGACAATCCACCCATCAGCACCTCTCTCTCTCTCTCTCTCTCTCTCTCTCTCTCTCTCTCTCTCTCTCTCTGTGTCTATAGTTCTCCTACATAGGTTCTCTCTCTGTCTGAAGAAGTTTGTATAGAATTTACGTTAAGCCTTCAGGCCAGCCACGCCTGACGGACGATCCCCAGCAAACACTCATGAAGCTAAAAGGCTATGAAAACACCATTCTACAGAAGGGGGCAGAAGACGGATGGAGAAAACCATATCCATGCATGGAGCAATCACCTCGCTAAGTATGAAGCACAGAAGAAATATGACAAATATACCGAATGTTCAATTGGGGATAGAAAATGCCAAAGCCTCTACTCGGTACGTTGTTATGATTCAATAGAATAGAATATTGAAAAGGCTTTTGATCATGTGAGTTGGTCCTTTCTTTGATGATTAATTGCTACCATGAATTTTGGTCTTAGAATGACATCTCTTATAGATACTACTGTGATGGCGGAGAAACACTGTTGGGACAATCTCTCATTAATGATGATTTGTTTATGTTCCTTAAGGTTGAGAGGTCTAATTTGGATAGGGTGATTACAATTTGGAGCCTATTTGGTCTCGCTTTAGGCTTGCATATCAATGCATAGAAGTCTACTTCGATTAGTTATACAAAGAGTGATTTGAATAATTTGGGTTGATAGGGGGCATAGTTCTTCAAGGAGAGATAACTCGAGAGTTGGGCTATCCCATGAGGGTGGATGTGGATCTTTGTGCTTTGTTGGATTGGATGTCTTCATGTGTTCCTGACAAGTTTATGTATTGGAAATCCCAAGGTTGGCCTCTACACGTGTGATTGAAAGTGGCTCAAACAATCATGATCACCATGATTTCTTACTTTTTACCATTTGTGCTATGGACGAAAAGTTGTTGCAAGAACTAGTGCAATCTATCTGCTTTGTGCTTTAGAAGAAGCGAGGAAATTGATTGGGCAAAGTGTGGGTATCTTAGCAACACATTACTATGCTAAAACAATTGGTTGGTGCTACCTTGTTGGATAATGAAACCATAGAATCAATTTGTGGAAAAACTTTTTGTAGTTTATTAACGATGATCTTAGAGAAGAAGGATCCCATAACAAAAATGGGCCTCCACTAATTTAAAGTTTTGGGGGAGGGAATCTTTTATAACAAACAAAGCATTGGAATCTTCCAATCTAAGGGCATGCAAGCCAATCTCCAAACTTGTTGACAAAATTGGACCATTGGATCCTTAAGTTGGTCAGTGTAGAACAGTTCATTAGGCAAGCACGCATGCACACACACACACACACACACTCTCTCTCTCTCTCTCTCTCTCTCTCTCTCTCTCTCTCTCTCTCTCTCTCTCTCTCTCTCTCTCTCTCTCTCTCTCTCTCTCTCTCTCTCTCTCTCTCTCTCTCTCTCTCTCTCTCTCTCTCTCTCTCTCTCTCTCTCTCTCTAAGGTAACGATATTAATTACTAGAAAAGTACAAGAGCACAATGGAGGAAACTATTATATGCTATGAGATCAAATCATTCCAAGGGGAGAAGCCTTGCATACTGCACAATAACAAGCTGCCAATGTTTCAATCAAGCAATATGACTTTGGAAATAAGAAATAAAAGTGTTTCAAGTGAACAAGTTATGCCAATAACCCCCAAAAGTACACAAAATGAAGCATTATATTCATATGCAGCCACATAGGATCTAAAAATTTTTGCTTGCCAAGCACCCAATCATGGGGATGTAGGATAGGTCCCACACTAGACATCAAATTCTAATAGAAAAGACCAAAACTTCCTTGCCACCAAATAGGATACAAACCTATGGTGAGAAGTCTCCACACTTGTAGTTCAAAATAGGCAAGAGCCATTAGAGATATTTCGTCGAGGGAGGACTTAAGCAAGGGGCAAACCACCAATCAACATTTGCCAAAGAAAGATTTTGCATTTAAATGGTCCATTCCTCCATTAAAGTTGATTTCCACTATAACCTACTTTTATGAAGGCCCTAAATGGAATTGCCCTTAGCTACCAAACATGGTGATCTTTAATGAGCAAATGATAAATCTAATTAATGAGTCACACTCCAAACACAATTGTACCATAAGTCTCCCATCTTGCCAAGGATTATCTAGAGAGACTCTAGGAAAGTGTTGCCAATCATGCAAGGATGAGGACATTGTAACCCATAAGTCATGGTATCCTTGAGGGACACAAAAAATCTGTGGAATCAACTGGAAGTACATCAATACGTGCCATGTTGTTGGCAAAGTTGCCACATCAATAGAAAGGAATCCATTCTATGCCATTCAATTAAACTTGGATCTAGCATCTTATTTACCTTCCCATGAAACTATCTTAGAAACTATGAGAAGTTTAGTTTGTATAGAATTGGTATGCAATTTATCATCACTTGGATGCCAACCCAATTTTTGAAGAACGTCTTTCCATGAATTGACCAAGAGAGTCAACAAGATGAAGATTGCATACTAAGAAGTTTATCAACATTGAGCACATGCCACCAAGAACCATGTATTCTAGTATTGCCATATACGATACCCTTATCTTCGAGGAAAAGTAGGCTATGAGACCCAAGATTAGTGACCAAACTACATGGCTTGAAACAAGGACCATTTAAGTACCACCATGTGAGTTTCCACATCTAAAATGGCTTCACTTACCATTCTTTTGGGTGTACAAATATGGTCCCATGAAACCCAAGAAATTCTAGTATGTAGAGAGTCCTTTTCTAAATCATGAAGTGGATGGCCCAAGTAATATCCCTCAAGCAAGTCTTGGACCAAAGTAATAGCGGCAAATAATAGGATAGCATAAGTAGCGTAATAGTTTGTGCCACTTTAAGGCACACATGGAAATGTTGAGAGAGAGAGAGAGAGAGAGAGAGAGAGAGAGAGAGAGAGAGAGAGAGAGACCCAAGACAAGAGACACCAAGTTCACTCTCAAAGAATAAATCATATTGATCACAAGTTACACACACACACAGGGTGAGATATATATAGAGTTGTAACATCCCCACTCAAAAAAAGGTCTCTAGCTATGAGAGGAAAAAGCATTGGGGAGTGTAAAGGTCCCCATATAAATATACAAAGGTGAGCAAAGTAAATTTACAAGATGATGAAGATAAAAAATGGGAGAAACTCCAAGCTTTGATCATAATAATGTGAAGCATGCCTCACTTAGTCCTTTAGTAAAAATATTACCCAAGCATCATGTTTTTTGGGCAAGCTCGATCATAATTCTATCTTTCACTCACTTCATATCTAACATAATGATGATGAATAACAATATGCTCAAATTTCCCATGTTGAACATTGTCTTTAGCAAAACTAATAGCACTTTGGTTATCACATATGAGAGGATTGCTGGATGGAAGAGATAATTTAATGTCCTCAAGTGAAGGATGAAGCCATATAAGCTCTTAGGCTACTAAAGTTGTCACTACATATTTAGATTTTGTAGTAGAGACAGCAACACATTGTTGTTTCTTGCTAGTCCAAGAGACTAAACATCCATTGGTGAGGAAATAGCTATAACTTGTAAATCTCATACACATATGAGAACTGGCCCAATCTTTATCTGTATAACCTAGAAAATCAAGTGATTTCATAGAAGATGAATCTTTCTAACAATGATCAACCAAACCAAAAGTTGAAGTGCCTTTGAAATACTTCAAAACCCATTTTACTTCTACAAACAAATGTTTTATGGACAAAGAGACCAAGCATTGGTCTAGAAAATTAATAACAAAGAGAATATTAGGTCACATATTCATTCTAATGAATTGGAGATGACCAATGAGGTTTGCATATTGTTGATGTGAAGTTAGAGCATCTCCATCTTGCATTGTTGAAGCACTTTTTGAGGAATTTGCTAAGAATAGAGTTTTGGCAATATGTGCAAAAGCCAATTCAAATTATTCAACTATTGCTTCAATAAAGTTTGTTTGGCAAAGTACTAGAATATCTTTTTGACAAAATCATTAATTTTGAATATCACAACAAGAATGGATGTCACCAAGATCCACCATTTCACATGTTGAAGATAATACCTCCTTTATTTGTTGTAAGAAGCTGAACTTGTTGGAAATAAGTATGGTATCATCAACACAAAGAGTGGGAATCATAAAATAAGAAGCATCATGTTTGATATATAAGTTTGGGTTAGAAAAATAAGAAATGAAACCTTGAGATGTAAGAAATTGGTTGATATTCATGTATCAAGCCTAAAAAGCTTGATTGAGATCATACAGTGCATGATGTAATCTGCAAATAAGATGTTCATTACCAAGAGCCACAAAACCTTCTGGTTGCTCCATATAAATCTCTTTTTAAATGTCTCCATTCAAGAAAGTCGTTTTCACATCCATCTTGTGTTATTTTCTAAATCAAATTGTGTTGCGATAGTGAAGAGTACTTGAATGCTACTAAGACAAACAACTAGTGAAAATGTATTGTGATAGTCCACTTGTTGGGGGTAAAGGCGCATGTGCCTAGCCACCAGTGTATTACCACACTAATAATACCCACACTTGCACACTGTAGGGGAAACATGTGCCCATCATTGTCCCATCATTCTTTATTCTTTCAGTGACATTTGAATAAAGGGAAGGTCGGTCACACAGTGTGACTATCAAAGTTCCCACATCTTGAGACTCTCTCTCTTGCTTTCTTGCTCCATCCGCCATAGCTCACACCTCTCTTGCTTCCACTTGCTCATGCTTCCACTTGAGCTTCTCCCTTCTAGTATTAGAGCCACATTCTTCGTGAGCTTGAGCTCAATCTAGCATTGCTTCAGCTCTCCTTCGAGTTATCTACAGCAGGGTTTCACCATTGGCAACCATAGTTGCACCTCTTAAGGTTCATATATTGAGCTCTCATTGCTCTAGGACTTCTCAAGACCTATTGGGGCTATCTCAAGGCAATCTTGAACCTACATTGAGCTTATTTCAAGGAGTATTCAGCTCAATGTTTAGGGCTAGAAATAAAACACGTGTTTTTCAATTGTGGCCACTTTCAAGCACTTGTGCTTGCTCAACCACTCCCCGGCATTGGACAAAGCCTTTGGCATTGTTTGCCACTCCTTGAGCATTAACCTTGAGCATCGGTTTTGAGTCATTGAGCTTCAGCCATTAACTGTGCAAATAGGGCAGCATGCTATCATAAAACACGGATAGCCATATCTTCAATGTTTTGAGCTTGTATATGCTTCTCCGCATGTGCATATACCTATGTTTTGTTGTCAGATACTTGGGAGATCATATGTCACTAGTTTAAGATGCTATTGGACTAATTTGAGCACTCTTTTAGCTTAATTTTCTCATAGATATCATTGCTGTCATAACAAGTCTGAATGATATTTATTTGGGAAATATCATGCTCTTGGCCTATGTGATGCTCTCAGGATGCTCATTTGATGTCAGACACTTGGGGAATGTTTGGCCAATGTATTGGAATGCTTTTGGACTAATTTGATCCCATATTTGGTTCACTTTAACTATCATTTTTATTGCTATAATAAGCAGGGCTAAAGTTATTTTATTAGTGAAAGCATGTGCCTATTGCTTGTTGATGCTTCCCAGCTAGTTGGTATGATACATTGATGTCTATGGTTGATGCCACATGCTTGGTCATGCTATTGAAATGCTTTTGGGATTAAATTGAGCTCACTTTTGCTCAGACTTGACTATCATTTTGCTATTGTACATATAGTGGACAACAAGGTTTTAACATGAATAGTCTATGCCCTAATGCTCTTTCATGCTATTCGGGCATTCTATCGGATGTATTGGTGCATGGCATTGAAGCCATATGCTTGGTTATGCTATTGAATGCATTTGAGCTTTGATTTGAGCTTACAACATTTGACATTTGTTGTCAATTACTTCATTGGATGCTTTAGAGCTATGACCTTACACGAGCTTGAAGCTTTTATTGGGTCTTATGCTCCTGACTATGTATATTGATGTATCTTGGATGCTTGGATGCCATTCACTTGAGGATTTGAGCTTTGTTTGCTTGTCTGGCATCAGACTTTTGTTCCAGTGGGAGCCACTTACTTGACACTTGGATGTTACATTGAGCTTTGGATTTTATTTGCAGTGAGCTTGAGTATGATGTACCTCATTTTCAGTATGTTGTAATTGTAGACTAAATTTGTACTATTTATGAGAGCAGTCTCCTCCATTTGATGCTATTTTGGTCATAGTTTGTTGATATCTCATTTGGTTCGTACCTCTTGTTTTTAGCTTGTTTTGGCATAGCATATTTGGTCTATATTGTGCCTCTTTTTTTTTCTTGTAATATGATTGGTCATTTAAATGACAATGCCATCTTTAAGTTGAAAAGTTGGATGGCAAAAATTATGGCTATTGGAAGGCCCAAATTTGGCAGGTTTTGGTGCAAAAATCTCATATTGGACCGATCAAATCTAAAAGCATTAAGCCTGAAAGTCACGATCACGATGTATGGGATAACTTAGATGAGCTTTGGAGGTCCACAATTATCCTATTCCTCAACAAGCATGTTTATTATAATGTTGTCACAGATGGGCAGTTTGCATGGGATCTTTGGGAGAAAATTCATAATCTCTATGATAAGTAGAGCCCTGTTTCTTAGATGTATTGGCTAAAGCATCTTATGCACCTTCATATGAAAGAAGGTACTAGTGTTTCTCAGTATTTTAGCGAGTTTCATGCTATCATTGGTCAATTGCTGTCATCACAGGGTATTGACTTTAAGGACAATCTTCCACCTTTGTCCTTGTTGGTCACACTACCTAAGTCTTGGGACACGTTCCGTATTGCTATGTGTGCAAATATGCCCGACAATGGGCTGAAAATTTTTATGTAGAGGGTGCACTCCCTGATAAAGGAGATCAATAGGAGTATGTGGATGCTTCTTGATCTTCTCATGCTTTGACTGTTTGGGGTCACCGTGATGGCAAGAGTGGGAATGATTGCCATGGTAGAGGCTCGCAAAAGTTTCATTCTAAGTCCCATTGGTCAGTCTTGTAGTAAGTCCCGTGGACGTAAGTCCGATTTGACATGCCATTTTTGTGGGAAAGCAAAACATATTAGGCCGTAGTGCCATAACATGTGCAATGACAAGCACAAAGAAAAGGGCAAAGGTAAAGTGCAAGACAAGTCTAATGATCATAGCATTGTCCTTGCTAAGTCTAGTGGTAAGATTGAAGAGATCAATGTAGTACAACAACCTGACTCTAATGATGATTACATACTTGTAGCTTCTTCTTTGGATGAGTCATAGCTGTCTGATGCCTTGCTTGGTTCTACTCAATGTTGGTTGATGGATTCAAGGGCTTCGTTTCACATGACCCTCATAGACAGTGGTTCCACTCCTATCACAGTATAAATTGATCTATCGATTTGGGGAATGACTTGGCATTGCAAATAGTTGTTATTAGTGATATTCTGTTGTAAATTGGTTTAGGTAGTATGTTTACTTTACATAATGTTCGACATGTAGTACTGACTCTCATGAAGAGTCTTATCTCTATTGGCACACTGGATGATGAGGTTACTTTGTCTCCTTTGGGGATTTTTCTTGGAAGATCACATGTGTGTTCTGGCACATGGTGCCAAGTATGGCACTTTATATCCCTTGGTTGTATATGGATCCGTAGATCATGTTTTGTTTGTGGTGGCTGCAGTTCCACATGTATCTCTTTGGCATCATTGCCTTGGATACATGTCCTTAAAGGGAATGAAAATGCTTATTTGCTTGCAGTATCTTCTGCCCCTTGACTATAAGGGTTTTGAGTCATGTGATCATTGTTTGTATGACATGCAGACACGTAGTATGCATAAGAAGTGTGGCACTCTGTGCATGGGTGAGTCTTTAGGTCTTGTTCATTATTCTGATGTTTACGGACCTATGCCTTGTCAGTCATTAGGAGGTGCCAAGTACTTTGTCACATTCATTGATGATTACTCACATAAGGTCTAGGCATATCCCATAAATCTGAAATCTGATGTTTTGGCTACCTTTCAGTGTTGGCTTACATTAGTTGAGAACGAATTTGGGTATAGGCTGAAATGCCTACGGTCAGATAATGGGGGTGAGTATCTCTCTAAAGCCTTTGAGGATTTGTGCAATGAGAGAGGTAATGAGCGTTAGTTGATTGCCCATACACCCCACCCTAGAATGGTATGGTTGAGAATACGAACGGGACAATATAGGAAAGGGTCTGTAAGTAGTATGCTTAGCCAAGTAGGCTTACAACAATAGTTTTGGACAAAGGCAATGACTACTGCCATACACTTGATCGATCAATCTCCTTACAATTCTATTAACTTTCAAGTTGTAGAGGAGGTGTGGTATGGAAAACCTCCCTTATATGATCATTTGTGTGTATTTGGTTGTGAGGCTTTCTACCATGTACCCAAGGACATGAGCACAAAGCTAGATCATAAGTCCGTAAAATGCATATTTCTTTCTTATGGGGATGTAGGTGAGATGGGCTATCACCTATGGGATCCACAGTCTTGGAAAGTCATATGCAACCATGATTTTGTTTTCCATGAGGGAAAGATGCATAAGCAACCTGAGCGGATAGTCGAGATATGTAGGGTTATCTTTTAGGAGGAGCCTCCTGCTCCCATATAGCCAGGTAGACAGCCTCTGCAATAGCAATTGATGCTCTAGTAGCCCATGGCTATGACGTTAGATAGAATGTGCAGGCTCCTTAGCCTGCCTTGAGATGCTCTACTAGAGCTAGATGTCCTCCTAAGTAGTTTGAGCCCTCCGTTGATTATGTGATAGTGACAGATACAAAGCCTCTCACTTATGTTGAGGCCATGTGTTGTGGTGATAATCACTCTTGGGGGACCACCTAGTGTGCAGATTGAGAAATAGCCTTTATGACCTTAAGTAGCACCTAGGGAATGGTACCACATGTTTGATGCTTTTATGCATTCATAGGGCTATATACACAACAATGATAAGGATACATGTTCTATACACAAAGAAGGCTCGTGATGGCAACCTTTTGATTTTGGCACTCTATGTGGATGACATGTTGATTGCTGGGAGAGCTCTTAATGAGCTGAATGCTCTGAAAAGTTAGCTCAAAAAGAGCTTTGAGATGAAAGACATGGGGCAGGTCTCACATATTCTTGGGATGCGCATTATGCATGACCGCTCTTAGGGGCTTCCTTACTTGTCACAAATGGAGTATATCTAGAAGGTCCTTGAGCGATTTCATATGCAAGATGTTAAGCCTATTGGTTTTCCTTTGCCTATCATGTGAAGGTGAGCCAAGCCAATTGTTTGCAGTATGATGAGTAGAAGGCCAAGATGGCCAAGATCCCTTATGCATATGTAGTGGGCAATTTGGTGTATGCCATGATAGCCATTTGTCCTGACATAGCTTTTGCAATGGGAGTTGTGGCACGCTATATGGCTACACCTGGCAGGCACCATTGGGATGCCATCCACAAGGGTATCACGAGGTACCTAAATAGCACAACATATATGTGCATATGTTATGGTGGTCAAGATATAGGAGTCATGGGGTACACTAACTCTAATTATGTAGGACATGCAAATAGCAGAAAATCCAACTCTGGCTATGTGTTTATCTTTGCTGGGGGGTGCTATTTCTTGGATGTTCAGGGTGCAGAAATGCATGACACTCTCTACTATAGAGGCCGAGTATATTTCAGCCACCATTAAGGCTTGCAAGGAGGCTCTCTAGTTAGGCTGCCTGGTAGCAGACCTTGGTATAACTGGTGTGATTCCTGCACTGCATTCAGATTCTATGAGTGCTATCAAATTAGCCAAGAATCTAGTCTTCCATGCAAAGACAGAGCACATTGAGGTGTGGTACCATTTTATTAGAAAGGTCGTTGAGGACAAGTCTGTTGGCCTTGTCAAGATCTCAACTAACCAAAATCCTGCATGTCTACTCATGAAAAGTCTCTCAGCAGAGTGTTTTTCCTTCCTTAGGAAGTTGATAGGCATTGGATGAGATGACCTCTATTCCTCATCCTGTTGTACTCTGTACACATTGTACTTTGTCACTTTTTCTTTTTTTCTTATTCCCTCTTCACTCAAGGCACATGCACCTTTAAGTGTGAGGTTGTTGGGGATAAAGGCACCTATGCCTGGCCACCTGTGTATTACTACACTCATAGTACCTGCACTTGCACACTGCAGGTGACGGGCACCCATCACTATCACTTCATTCTTTATTCTTTCAATGACATTTGAATAAAGGGAAGGCCAGTCACACATTGTGACTATTGGAGTTTCCACATCATGAGTCTCTCTCTCTTGTTCTCTTGCTCCATCTACCATAGCTCACATCTCTCTTGCTTCCGCTTGCTTGTGCTTCCACTTGGGCTTCTCCCTTCACCACTCCCACAATCTATAAATAGCCCTTGTCAATTGATTGGGCTTTAAACTTATCAAAAGTTTCATCTAGTTTTGTCTTTGCTTTATATACCCATTGGTAATCAATAAGAGTACATCGACAAAGAAGTTCAGTGACAATCCAAGTACCTTTTTAACATTGATGAGTCATATTTGGCTTCCATCATTTCTTGCAATTAATCCTTTTGTGGAGATAAAATTTCCTCTCTATGTATAGTTAGGACCTTCATGTATGCTCATTGTGTGAACAATATCATCAATCTCATTGCATCAACATAATGAATGTGAATCATGCTTAAACTGAATAGGTAGATCACTATTGAGATCAACAACATCATTAGAAGGCTTTGACTAATTGCAATATGTATCATTAACTTTTAGTTCAAGGGAGAAATCATCCTCAAATAGAAATGGAAAAGCACTAAGCAATGTGTACATGTCATATGCATTATCACTAGACTAAGAGCCTCCAAGTTGCTCTTCATCGCATATACCATTATGAACTAATAATCATGTTGTTAGAAGATGGATCATAGAAATGATAACCTTTGGAATCATCTGAATATCTAATGCGTATGACTTTCAAGGGGGGAAAATCCAACTTCTTTCTTGTTTCTTTAGGCACAGAATATAAGCAATACATCCAAAAACTCAAAAATGTGACACACAAGGAACTTGGTTTTCCATACCATGATTGGTGTCTTTCTAGAGGGCATAGTAAATGGAATATGATTTTGTATATAAACAACTACTAATACTATGCCCGAAAAACTCAAGATTATCAAGAATGAATCAAGATACACCTCACAGTATTGATAAGAGTTTGATTCATAAATTCTGCAACATCATTCTATAGAGGAGAATATAGAACAATATATTCACGATGAATACCATAAGCTATATACTAATCGTCAAATTCATTGGAAATACAATGACCACCATTATCAATATGAAGTGTTTTAATGTGACACCTTGTATGAAGTTTTGCAACCTTTGAAACTTCTTGAATGGTGATAAGGCTGCAAAAGTGTGCTGCAATAAAAAAATACTTGTGTAAGGTGAAAAATCATCAATAAATTTAATGAAGTACTAATAATGAGACTTTAAACAAGAAATGGTCCACAAATAGTAGTATGAAGAAGATCTAGTATAGCACTAGAGTGAGTAGAAGTAGATAAAGGGAAAAGGTTGTAGATGATGCTTCTTGAGAGTATGATACTCACATATACCCATGTGAGGATGAGAAGGAAGTTTCATATCTTGAATAAAATCATGGCATTGAATATCTAACAACTTAGAGAACTTTGAATATGCAAAGCAGTAATGCCAAATCCTATAATCAAGGTTACTTGGAGCTATGACATCATTTCCAACTGCATAAGTCAAAGAGAGCTTGAAAATATTTCCTTATCGAGGAGCAATTGTAATAATATGCAATATACCCATCTTTCTCAAGGGCACATTGAGCATGATCAAATCCCACAAATAAACCAAGATCAACAAGTCATGCAATAGAAAGAAGAGGTATGACCATTGCAATGGTATATTCATGTCATTGTGGATACTCAATCAATGATTATGATCAAAATGAATGCCACCTTTATTGGAAAATATAGTCGTGATATGGTCATACGATGGATCTTTTACCGTATCAAAAAATTGTGTGATTAATTGCTTTTCTAGAATAGGATCACCCAATAGGAGCCTGCCACTGCAAGTTGATCAATAATGTCATTGAAGAAGTTAATATGAGTGGTCTTAGGAGTCCCAACATTGAACTGCAAATTGTTCAAAAGAGCACGAAGATAAGAAAATTTAGTAACGAATTCAATATGAGTGGTCATAGAAGTCCCAACATTGTACTTCAAATATGAGTGATCATAAGAGTCCCAATATTGTACTTCAAATATGAGTGATCATAGGAGTCCCAACATTGTATTGCAATTTTTTTCAAAAGAGCATGAAGATAAAGAATTTTATTAACAAATTTCTTTTCAAAAATTGCAAGAAGATAATCCCATAAAGCACATGAATACTGTAGGGAAAAAACATCCAACACAAGAATCATGAAGAGTCGATAAAACATATTAACTAGTGTCACTAAATTGATTGCTTATTATGAATTCTCTATTTAATAAATTCATGTCAATAAATTAATGACTCACTTTTATTTAAGTGTTGATGATGATTTAACATGGTCGTGAGACCATTTAGAGATTCCTAGTGCATCACTTAATGGGGTGATGAGACCACTGTGACGGGGATATTTGGTACAGGCAGTACAAGTTATGAAGGGGGAAAGAAGTGTTTGCCAAGTGTAAGAGTGTATACAAGAACCAAGGAGTTACAAATAAATGATGATGGATTAAGTTCTAAGAAGAGGAAGTGCATTAGCATTGTGTATATGTATTTATGTGTGCATCCGGGGACGCCTGGGAATGTTTACTTGTATGTAATGAGCATTGCATTCATTTGGGGTAATCTTCTCCCTTACAAGTCAAGGTTTAAGGTTTTTTCTTTCATTAAGAAAGACAAGGGAGGTGATTCTCTCACTAAGAAAGACAAGAGATGTGATCCTCTGGAAGTGAGGAGGGAAGTGATTTTCTCTTTCTAAGATCTAAAAAGACACAAGCTTTTGTGTGGAAGTCAATCTTAAGGTTGAGGCCCAAGGCAATTTAATGAACTCTCCTTAAGGTGATTGCATGGACCACAAGTTAAGAAGTACAGTTTGAGAAGCTGCTCTTTTTAAAAAAGACATGGTGAATCCATTTTTAAAAATATATTGCGATAGAAAGACGCTCCTAAAAGTGGATTGTGGGGTTGTTGGAAACAGTGAGATCTACAACTTTTGTGTTGGAGGTTTTTTCATTTGAACAATGCACAAAGAGATATCTCAAAATTAGTGCTCCAGAGTAGGTCCTGGAACAACCACATCTTGCATGAAGATCAACTCAACCAAGAAGAGAAGCTCTTGAAAGCCTATAAAAGAGGAGGCTCTCCTTGGGTGTGAGAGAGGTAAAGAAAGCATCACTTTGCATGCATCCAAGAGGAGAAGAGAAGGTGCAAGTGCTGCGGAAGTTCTGCTGAAATCAAGTGCTGCGAAAGCTCTGCTATAATCAAGTTTCAAGAGGAGAAGATGTGCAAGTGCTACGGAAGCTTTGCTGAAATCAAGTTCCAAGAGGAGAAGAGAAGGTGCAAGTGATGTGGAAGCTCTACTAAATCAAGTGCCAAGAGGAGAGCCCTACATATATTGTGTAGGAGAGAAGGAGACTCAAGAAGGATCAAAAGGTGCCAACTTCCAAGTTGTGCAAGTGTTAGCCGGTTGTATACCATGCAAGGAACTATGATCTTGTTTCCAAGATCTACAAGTAAGAACTGGCTTATGTGTAATGGAGGAGCTTGCTCCTTGTCAATAATATAACTCTACAAGGGGGGGGGGGGGGGGGGACTTGCCCATCTTCCAGTCCCTAGTGTGTTGCCAAATTCTCTACCCCTCTCTCTCTCTCTACATCTTTCTTTTCTCTCATCTATTCTCCCTCTATGCTAGCATAATATTCGCCATATATATTTTAAGTATATAAGAAAGTTGAGAGTGTATCTCACATCTTATAATAGTGGTATTAGAGTAGGTTTCTTTGCTTTTCTCAAAGTAAAGGCGATCCTTGCAAGAAGAAGGTAAAGATGGCAATTGATGAAGTGCCTACAAGTGAGCAATTACATGCTCAATTGACAAAGTATTGTAGCTTGTTGGAAATTCCCAAAGTACGTCAATTGATTGATAGCTTAAGGGCAAGGGAAGAAGCTACTTATGAAGGACCGAATCCTCCAAAGATGGTGATACTGGAAGAAACACCATTGCACCAATTGATGGTGAAGGTGCAAAGCATCCAATTGTTGAGAAGCTTCTTAGAAGGAAGAAGGACTCTTTGGTCAAGAAGAGTAAAAAGACCTCACCTCGAGTGAGGCGGATAATGATGGAGTCATCTCCCTCAGTAATTAGCTACTATCCTGATTACTCAAGTTCCTTCTCCTCCTCATCAACTTCTAGTTCCTACTCTCTTGGTTCTAAGTCTCGTACAATCCGCAAACGGACAAAGAGGGACCATAAGAGGAGCAAGCTTAAGAAGACTAAGAATTTCAAGTCTGGAGATAAGGACATAAAGTTTGACTCTTACTCCGGTAAGAGAGATCCTGCTAAGGTATTAGCCTTTGTCAAGCAATTTAAAGTTGCTTTTTCTGATGGTAATTTCTCAAAAAAGTCCAAGCTAAGGCATGTATGCATGCACTTGAAAGGCACCTCTAGTAATTGGTGGTCAAGATAACAAGAAGAAGCGCGTATCTCTCACCCTTTGAGATACAAAAGCACAAAGATGAAGGAAGGTATTTTCTTTGTGGTGAGTTAGGGCATATGAAGCCTGATTTTCCTCACAAAAGGAAGGAAGAAAATGTGGTTAAAGATCCTCCTCCACCATCCTCAAATTCTATTTCGGATGTGCAAGCTAACACTCATTCAAATGAGAAGAAAAGACAACACTTAAAGGGTTGGGGGACCCTAAACAATCAATGAGTTTTGATACTCTTTGATCTAGGTTCCACAAATAATTTTGTGTCAACAACGGATATTGTTGAAAGGCTATAAATTCCACTGGATCAATTGGGAACACCAATTGGATTAGGTTCGGTATTTGAAGGACTTACAACCAATTATACTCCTATTCAAGGGAAGTTGAATCTTAGAATTGGGGATTACTACGACCAAGAATCTTTCCTACTTGCACCCATTGGTAACTATGAGGTTATCTTAGGCATGCCTTGGCATTACAAGATTAGACCTCTTCCCGATCTTGTTAAGAAGTCCCTTGCATTTCAATTCAAGGGTCAGAACATAGTATGCATTGCTGATGCTGGAGATTGGCCTGTAACAATGGTTAGTCATGTTAGCATTTCTAAAGAAATGAAGAAAGCTATTTCTGCATACATGATTTTTGTGAGAGAGTCAAAAGCTAATGATTCAAGGGCACTTGATGCCTCTAATGAACACACAATACCAACTAATGCTTCTAAGTCTCAGACTTTAAAAGAACCCCTCTCTTTAATTGATCAAGTCAGATATGATTTTGTTAAACAATATGAAGATTATTTTAGTGATTCACTCCCAGAAGAGTTATCTCCTAAGTGCCTGGAAGATCACACAATCGATCTTATCCCAAGCAGTTCACCACCTAACCAACTGCCTTACCGAGTAAGTGCAAGTCAGCAAGAGAAGATCCTAAAACAAGTAAACAAACTATTGGAAAAAGGGCTAGTTCAACCTAGCTCTTGTCTATACTGCTCTCCAATCTTACTTGTTCAAAAGAAAGATGGTTCTTTCCATATGTGCATAGACTACAGATCTTTGAACAAGATCACAATCAAGAATAGTTTTCCTATCCCAAGGATAGATGATATCTTGGATAAGTTGCAAGGGGTTAGTATCTTTAGTCGCATTGATCTCAAGAGTGACTATCACCAAATACGGATAGCACCTGAAGATGTTCATAAGACAGCTTTTCATACAACATTTGGACTATACAAGTTTCTAGTCATGCCATTTGGTTTGACTAATGCACCCACCACATTCAATCCAATGATGGAGAGAATTTTCAGACCTCACTCAAAGTTCACGGGTGTCTTCTTTGATGACATTCTAATATTTTCACGAGCTGAAGAAGAGGATAGAAAACATCTATCTACTGTTTTTCAAGAGCTTTGCAAGCATAGACTACGAGTCAATGCTTAGAAGAGTGAATTCTTCCTTTTGGAAATTCATTACTTGTGCCATATTGTTTCTCACAATTTGATGAGAATGGATCCTGAAAAGATTTGAGCCATTATTGAATGGCCTACACCTACTTCTGTACATGAAGCTAGAAGTTTCTTGGGTCTATGTTCATACTATAGGAGGTTCATATGAGATTTTGTGTATGTTGCATCTCCTCTACATGACCTTACTAAGAAGTGAATGCCTTTTCGCTGGGGATCAAGGCAACTACAAGCCTTTGAAAGAATTAAGTTTCTTGTGACTCAAGCACCAGTTCTCATAGTTCTGGATCTTCAAAAGCCTTTTGAAGTTCATTCCGAAGCTTCTGGGGATTGCATTGGAGCTGTGCTTAACCAAGAGCATCATGCAATAGCATTTGAGAGCTGACGCCTCAAGGATCATGAGCTACATGCTCCAGTATACGAGAAAGAACTTATGGCAGTGGTACATGCTCTTCAAGTATGGAAATACTACTTACTTGGTGCAAATTTTGTTATTAAAATAGATCACCAAAGTCTAAGATACTTCCTCACTCAGAAGAAGCTCTCAGAGAAATAGATGCGTTGGGAAAAATTTCTTATCTATGTCTCATTTTCAAATCCTTCATACATCTCGAACTAAGAATGTGATAGCAGATGCTCTATCATGGCAACCTCAAGTGAATGCAATCACAACTGTTTACCATAACGAGTTCATGGATTTACCCAAAATGTATGCGACTGATTCCGACTTCTCAACCATATGGGATCAGCTTAACTTAGGTTAGTCAATTACACCTTACTCAATTCGAGATGGTTATTTGTATCATCATCAAGCAATTTGTATAGCGTTACCATTGTGACACAAGGTAATGGATGAAGCACATGCATTTCCATATGCTGGACATAGGGGTATTCTACCCACTACTTAAGCATTGGAAATATATTTCTTTTGGCCCACTCTTAAAGCTGACATTGAAAGATATGTCCGTGAGTGCAAGATATGCCAAAAAGGAAAGTATGACAGGCATAAACTACATGGTCTATTGAAGCCATTACCTATTCCCAATGAGCCTTGGGAAAGTATACCCATGGACTTTATCATGGAGCTTCCTCACACACAAGCATGCAACAATGCAATTTGGACTATCATTGATAGATTCAGTAAGCAAGCTCACTTTATACCTATGCGAAATACAATCAAAGCAGATCATATGGCTAAGCTACTCATTGCTCATATTTTCAAACATCATGGCATGCCTAAGTCCATTATAAGTGATCGAGATCCCCGCATGACTAGCCTCTTTTGGCAAGCTCTCTTCGAGAACCTTGGGACAAAGTTAAAGTTTTCATCCTCTTATCATCCTCAAATGGATGGGCAGAGTGAAAGTGCTAATTCTATTGTTATGGACCTTTTGAAATCCTATGTCTGAGAAGCTATCTAGAAAGTTGTAGGCCTCTTTACCTGCTACCCTTTCAAGCATGTGCTCTATTCTTACAGTTCACACACACTCGGATCTTTCCATTCTTCTTCATGACTCGGATTTGTAGCGTTAACCTTCTTATAGTTCACACAACATCAGATCTTCCCATTCTTCTTCATGACTATCACGATTGGTGATACCTAGTTTGTGTGCTCTATTTCATAGATGAATCCTGCCCTCATTAGCTTATCGATCTCCTCCTTCACAGCTTGGGCATGTTTTGGATTCATAGGGTACAATCGTTGTTTCACAAGCACCACATTAGGGGCCATTGGTATGTTTTGCATCACCACTCTAGGATCCACTCTTTTGAGCTCATCTAAGGACCAGGTGAATATGTCTGTGTACTCTTGTAAGAGCACAATGAGATTGGCCTCTTCCTCCTCGGTCAGGTTATCAACTATAAACATAGGTCTCTCAACTACCCCTGCCAAGTTGACTTCTTTGACCTTGGTGGGTCGATTGGCTCACTTGTCTATCCTTTTTTTTTGCCCCCAGCAGGATCACTACCCTGCCACCTTTCTTAAATTTCGTAAAGCATTTTGGTAGGTTCTGTGGTTGCTTCTGCTATTTTGCCTCCAACTTCTTTGTCTGTCCTCTCCTTTTTTCCTTCACTTGTTTGTGCCTCAGGTGGACTGGTAGGTCTCCATTGGTGCATTTGGTCCTACGAGGTGGGGGTATCTCTAGGTCACTCTCCGTACACACCTCCGATTTGGAATTAAACTCGAAAACCTTGCTAGAGGAAGGGGTTTTCCCTGGTATTCGTATCTCAGTGGGTGCGTCCGTCCTAAGCAAGGGTGTTGTGGATTGTTGGGCTATCCCTGCTTGTTCATAATCTATTTCTCCTACGTGTTCCAACCAGGAGCGATCACACTCCATTTGCATGACTCCTCTCTCGATCTTGTAAGCACTCCCTTTCTGAGGCTTGGAGTCCGTCGTTATCTACTCTATCGCTCTTCCCTTAGTGTCGTACTCTATGGTGTCTATCTCTTCTTCGCTTTCCTCACTAATAGAGAGGCAGTCCTTGTACTCATTGTCCAAACCTTCACCTTCTGACTGCTCATCATCTCCTAGACTCTCATCTCTAGCTTCTCCCTCGTTGGTGACTAAGGCCCAATTATACATTAAGTTCAGGTCATGCACCTTAGTTCATTTCCACTTAGGTTTGTCCAGGAGTGTGTTTCAATAGGTGCATGGCTCAACACACTCACTCCTATCCCAATATCTATGATTCCCTTCCGTGTGTCGTCTCCTAGGGCTAGGATAGGCAAGACTGTGTGCGTCTCAATGCCTTCCCAAAAGGCATTGACATGTAGTGACTTTGGCACTAAGTGCAGCATCAAGCTTAGTATTTGCATGATTGTATCATGATCCTACAAGTCAGCAGTAGCATGCTCCATCGGTTCTTCCACCCAATGTTTCAATTCCTACCATAGCATGGGGTGCTGCTTGAGCAGGTCTCCTAAACTCAGAGTCACTAGGATAGTCACTAACGTTGTGAGGAGGTTGCTAGTTGCTTGCCTCTCTCCTAGGTTTGTGCTTCTTGGCCATGGGTCTTGACTAACTAGCTGGCTCGTAGCATCTTAACTTGGCCTAGGTGGCACTGCTTGTGGCACGGGTGTGTCTCTCAACCTCGGTCACCTTGGTTATGCAGGCAAGACTGGCATGCTCATGCTAGAGAGATCCTCGTTCTCGTCCTCTAAGATACACTCAATGTCCTTGAGGTGCTCCTGGGCTTCCTTTACCCACTCCTTGACTTTGGCTATTGCCTCGAGTTTATGCCTAGGGTGAGGATACTCCCCTATCTTGGCACTCCCTTTCTTTGTTATCTTTGGAGCGGTGGTCTTTGCCTCTGCATCCGTGACCTTCTTACTAGTCACTAGCGTTGCTGCATCCTCAGTCTTAAGTGTGACCTTTGTGTTAGTCTTTTTCTTCCTTCTCCTTCGGCTCTTCTTTCCTATTGAGGTTGCATCTAAGTTGTTGGGCCCTGGCAGTGATATGCATACCTGCTTTGTCTCTATTCTGGTCATGATATGCAGCGGATGGGTGTATCCTCGCTGTCGAATGTCTTGACTCTGAACAGCCCCAGAGGCACTAATGGCATGATTGTCAAGCTAGAGGATGGCTTCCGTCTAGGACAATCGACAAAGAGATGAGTGATGCCGCACTCGATACATCTGAGGTGGCCTTCTTCCTATTCACTTGTTCTCTCTCTGGACATCGTGATGAGATATGGCCTGGGTGACCACAAGTCCAACACGAGATTGAATCTTTGGTTGACCCTGTGAATCCTCTGCCCTTACCTCTACCTAACGCCATCACTAGTACTTGTCGATAGTCCATCAGAATTGGATTGCCCTCTTTATCATACGAGACGTAAGGATTCACATAGGCTTCATGTTTGTTAGGCTCCTCCACACAGTGAATTGGAGCATCGCTCAGTGGATGGGTCACGTAGGGTCCTGGTGGCCTGGGTATGCCCATCGGGTTGATATCCATCCTAGGGATGGATGGTTTCATGTCGTTTAGTGTTGGGAGTGCTAGCTAGACTCCTCTTCTAAAGAAATTTGGTGGCATGTTCCCTAGGTACGTCGGATTGTACTATTGGACATAGGGGAATCTCCTAGGCAACCTACTGTGCATGGCATCGTGGGTACCACAATTCGTGCAAGGCTTAAATCTAGGAGCTTGGCACTCGGCTAAGAGGTGGTTGCTACCACAATGCACACATTGGACATGTGGTCACGTTGGTTTCCTCACCAATTCTTGCAATCGTGCTAGCTCCATTCTCACCTTGGCTAGCTCCTGGACTTGATCTACACTCTTCCCCTTGTCTTGCGTGATAGGGGTTGATCCTTTGCTAGAGGTTGTGGTCCTCTTTGAGTTCCTCTGATTGGAGTTGTTGTGGTTTGAACTTTGAGAGCTTCTCTCTCTCAGCTAGTCATCCACCCTAATTGCTTCATCAAAGAACCTAGCTAACACATCTCACTGCAAGCTAGAGTTACTTGCTAAAGCCTTGTATAACTCCTTGTTGCGGATTTTGTTTATAAACACAATGAAGATAGCTCTTTCATTGGGTCGCTCATTTGCGGGGATTCTCTTGAAGAGGCTGTGCATATGAGTGATCTAGTCTCTTATGTCCTCCTTGTCCTTTTGACTAACGTTCATTAGTCAAACTATGAGGTTATTAGAGTAACTTGCTTTCGAGAATCTATTAATGAAGAGATCTTTTAGTCGGGCAAAGTTTGCTCGCTCTGCCGCGTCTAAGCTAGTGTACCACATCCTACCTTTATCGCCTAAGCAGAGCCCAAAAGCTTGGGAGCATTGTGCAAGGTCCGTGAGACCATTGGCCTCACAAACTTGCTCAAAGTGCTCTACAAAACTATATGGGTCGCTACTAGATCTGGTACTTGTCCAACTGCATAGCTACTGCAGGGATTTTTTATTGGCTCTTCACCCCCTAGGTAATTCTTAGGCTTGAGAGTAGCAAAGTCGCAAGTGTTGTTGCACTCTGTTCGGGAGTCGTGTTGTCCATGAGCCGCTTGGTCACAAGCTCTCTCAGCGTGAGGTCCTCTTCTCTCTCTCTCTGCATTTGGTCCTGCCTTGCTTTTGTCGGCTAAGGCTAGCACGCATCGAGCTTTAGACACATCTATGTCGTGCTGTAGCTTTCTAGCTCTCTACTCGTCCCGGTTGTAGGCAACTATGCCTTGCAGTCTTTCCTAACTACTTTCCTCTCTTCCTCTAGGCTTGCCACTACCTCCTCTACTGGCCTACCATGGAATACCATCTTGGTTCGCAGGTTGTACTCCTGGACCATGTCCTGAACCGTGTTTGGGAATTCAAGTCCAGTTGATCGTTTCCTTGGTTTGTGTTTGCTCCTGACATCATTCCCGCTTCTCGCTCCACGAGGTTGTCGATCATTCCGAGTAGCACTGGTAACACTTTGCCCTCAATCTTGTTGTCCTTTCAGCCCCCTTGTCTTCAAAGGTCCTATCAATGGGACTCCAAGGCACCTGATTATGTTTTGAGGTCTCCTCCTATTGGTGGGCTCCTTTGAGTTATTAAGTTTGGCTGTATTCCTTGTTATTGAAAATAGTCCTCAACTTATGTACACTCAGTGTTGGATGCTCTGTTGTGCATGGTGCAAAATTAGGCTTTCTATTGCACGTGTGGAAGAAATCACTGTGGGGTGCGTAAGCAAAACAAAATAATCATACAGGTATGGCTACCCCCTTGGCTTGCCTATGATCTAGTATGGCTCTAAGCGTGGTCTCTGGTCACTCCTAAGGATTGTCCGAGGTCTATGCCGCTCCCTCTATGATGTATGAAGGTTGGGTTACCATACAAAGGTCAGTTTTTGGCTCTAAAACAGGTTCTCGTCTCTTGGCCAGGTTGTTAGAGGTTGCTTCTAGATTGTATAGTTGCGGTCTTCTCTAGTTTTTGGCTTCGACGAGCCAGATTGGGCATCTAAGAATGTTTGGGAATGTGTCCCAATTGGTCCCAACCTGGGGAGGTGGTCCTATTCCTAGTTTTTTGTATTTTACCCAATTGGTCCAATTCTAGAATCAATCTGTCTGCGTCCGACTAGAGCATCCGATCGAATGGTCTGACTCAAAGTTTGGTCTGATTGGCCTAGAGTTCTACGAGCCTGATGGCGTGTCACGATGCGTTTTGGATGATTTCTCTACACAGTGGTTGCGGTTGCCTACAAGACTTTCCAGATTGAGCAAATACACAGTAAAGAAAGTTTCTATCTATGTGGGGTGGCCGTAAAACTCTGAATCAATGGGCATGATCTCTTCTTTGGCCTGCAATTCTCTCTCTCTCTCTCTCTCTCTCTCTCTCTCTCTCTCAAGCTCTCTCTTTTACTCTCAGTGTGCAAAAATGAGCTCTTTCCCCCTATCCTTAGGGTTTTAGGGTCCTGCCTTACTATGTCCTTACCTCCCAACTCACCCTCTTTAGTCATTAGGCCCATCTTTTTCCACCTCTTTTCTTAGTTGTGCCCTATTTACAATAGCAAAACCCTACCGTTTTCTCACAATCTTTTGGTTGTATTCTACCTAAATGCAAACAAAAATCACAAGACAATGCTAGGGCTGAATCAACCTACTCATCTACATATCACAAACCCAAAATACTTACTTGTTTCGAAGATTAATATGCCTAAATCTCCTATCTACCTCAAGCACCAGTTTGGGGATGAAACCCTACTTCCATGCTCGATTTGAAGCACGCTGCACTCAAGGCTCGAATCTATTGGTCTTGACAACGTAACCAAAATGAAGAGAGCTCTCTCGCTCAACCCTCGAGACCTACGAATCACTTTTTGGTCAAGTGTTTCAAGCCGAGTGGCCATAGCTACCTATTGATGTGCTCTCCCTACCTATGGGGTATAGTGAGCTTACTTTGATGCCTGATCGAGAACCCTCCTCTCCCGTGCACACCGGTAGCTCCACAATCCTCAATATGCAAGCTCGAGAAACCTCAATCCCTCTTCATCACGCTCCGTCCTCCATAGCTGCGCAAGACAAGATAAGAGAAGAGGAGAGAAGAAGATGAAGAGAGAAGATGGGTGTAGAAACACAAGATCTAGAGCATGGCAACTATGGTGACTCATAGACCTTGACTAGACACATGAAGACACCAACATGATAGAGATCAGGAACCTTGACTTAAGAGCAAATGACAACCATCACGTATGCTATACTGAGGAGCAACATGACAATGATATTGCATTCATCTCGTATGAAAATGACAAGCAAGTACAATGCTTTATAGGAAAGTCTAGGTAGCACATCCTCTTACTGTGCTTATGGGATTTTTGTCCTAAGCCCTCATTGCTCCTTCCAAAGAGACTGAATTAGGTGTGATTGCAAACATCTCAACACCCCTCCTCAATCACAACCAGAAGTACAAAGCATATAGAGGCTTTAGTGAAAGCAACACCTGCAAAGTGTGGGCACACCATAGACATGGCAAAACACCAGAGGCTGTCACAGAAAAGGCTAAGTGTGGGTACCACAAACATGGTGGATATCTAGAGGCTGTAACAAGGGCCTCACAAAGTGTATAGAGGTTGTAGTACAAGGCTACATGACGAGTTTACAAGCTTATGGCAGAAGCATTAGGGCTTGGCAATACAAGGCTAAAAAATTCTATCAGAATAGAAGGATTAATGAGGTTTGTCCTTCTCCTGGTGGTCTTCTTCTTCCTTTGCTCCATGGTCATCTTCTTCTTTAACTATAGTAAGATAGGCCTTCTGAGACCTTTTTGTGGCATGGTAGAACTTCTCGGTGTGTCCAGTCCTTTTGCAAAAATCACAAAAAAGTTGGTCCTTTTTGCCTTTGTACATGTTGCCAACATATAATGCTTGTTCATCTCTAGAGGTGCTTGGCTCTTCCTTAGTTTTTAGCTTCTTTTCCTCCTCTAACAATGATGCTTGGATATCAACAAGCTTAGGGTTTGGCATATTGATTAAGGTTGTTGATACATTGTTATATTCAAGAGGCAAAACTTTTGAGCAGAACACCAATGCAAACATATTCCATTTTAATGTTGATTCCTGCAAGCTGGGTTAGAAGTCCTTCCATGTAATTTAGATGTGTGGCAAGTGGCGTGTTGGACTTCATGTCAAGCCTGAAAAATTCAATCAAGAGACCATACTTTGATGACTTAGATTGTGCACCAAACAAAGTGTCAAGTCTCTTCCATGTATAATGTGAAGTATCACAGTTATCCACATGGTGGATATAGCTATCATCTAGCTCCAATTTGATAATGGCATGAGCCTTATCATCATTCTTTTGCCAAGTGACTGCTGGGTCTGCATCATGAGGCTTCTTTTCTTTTCCAATGGTAATGAACCATAGGCCCTTCTTCATTAGGATGAGTTTGATGCGGGTTTGGCATGTGTGAAACCTGACTTCTTTGAAGCGAGATATTGGAGAGTCTTTTCCCATGTTGGATGACTAGGGACAGCAGCAAATTAGCTCCAAAATTCTCAGCAGAAGAAATGATCTTGAATGTGCTAACAAGCACAAGTCCCCAGAAAGCACTAAGTGACTAGTGTCAAGAGATACTTGTGGAGCCAAATGCTTGAGAGATCTTCAAATCTTCAATGAGTCTTGAAGTTGTATTACCCTCCTTGATTTGACGTTGGAGTAGCCAGAAAAAATCTTAGATTTGATGTAGGCCAAAGCTATCATGAGTGACAAGAGTCACTGGATAAGTGTCAAGAGACATTATGCTTGATTCTTCTTAGAATGCTTGCAAATCTGCTAAGAACTCCTCTCCTCAATGATTTGATGTGAGAGTATGTGCTGGAACTTCAATATCTAGTAATATCAAAGTGGTAGTGGACTGATTTAAAAGTCAGGAGAGAGAAAGTGAGGTAAAGGATGAGCTTGAGTACTCTTGGCTATGGAGTCTATAGTTAGGGTTTCTGGGCAAACCCGGTTTTTCACTCTTTGTGAGCTATAGTCTGAATCATTTTCAAAACATTTTTGATGGAAAGGAAGTTTGTGACATGGGCTTCAAAATCCCTATGTATTTGGGTTGGATTGATGTGCGTAGGAGAACCAGCGAATTGATGCAGGCGCAACCAAGACAACGACGTGGTTGCAGATGGAATGTCGAGCCAATGGAGGCTTAATGTCAAGGTCTTATGTGATAGGAAGCTTTTCCCTAAGAAAAAGCACAACTCTCTAGAAGGAAGCGTGTTGATTCATGGCCTATATGAAGAGATTTGAGAGCTCCATCAGAGGTAGGTACTATGTGGCTATGGCTGCCATGGCAGATTGGTGTTGGTAGAGTTGAGAACCAAGGCCATTGGTTAGCCTTGAGTTGGCAATGATGGAGGAGAGATGAGAGAGCAGAGAGAGGACTTGAAACATGCTAAGCCATGCTTAGCTGTGCTCTGATACCATGTAGAAACACAGGATCTAGAGCATGGCAGCTATGGTGGCCATAGTCCTTGACTAGACACATGAAGACACTGACATGATAGAGATCAGGCACCTTGACTCAAGAGCAAATGACAATCATCAAGTATGCTGTACTGAGGAGCAACATGACAATGACATTGCATTCATCTCATATGAAAATGACAAGCAAGTACAATGCTTTATAGGAAAGTCTAGGTAGCACATCCTCCTATTGTGCTTATGGGATTCTTGTCATGAGCCCTCACTACTCCTTCCAAAGAGATTGAAGTAGGTGTGATTGCAAACATCTCAACAATGGGGAGCTTCTTCTCCTCGATCCCTCACTCTCACACCCTCACTTCCTCACTCTCTCACTCAAGCACACACAAGAAGGCAATAAGAAGAGAAGAAGAAGAAGAAGAAGCTTTTTGCCACATACCAAGAATGAGAGTTTCCACTCACTTTTTGGCTTATATACATGCCCTCTTTCCCTTGGGCGGTCATCCCCTTTTGGCCTAGGCCCTTTTCCCCCTTTGCGTAAACTTCCTAACTTAGTCCTACTGCCCGTTCATGGTTACAAATTGCATAGGAGGGAGCATGGCGTGCTCTTTTACAACAGTTTTAGGGGTGTCTTGTATTTAAAATGCGCTTTTGCCTTTGACTTGATTTTTGAGGCTGCCCTTGTGCTTTTAGTTGTTCTCGTTCCTGCCTCTTTCATTGTGTTAAAATTTCTCATGGGCAACCTCTTTTAGGTCCTGACTTGCGCTTTTCCACTTTTTCACTTTTTTCCTCTTTCTTATTGTGTTGAAGTTAACACCTTTTTCAAATTTCCTTTTATATTTTCAACTATGTCACTCTTAGGACCCTCAAGACCCCAATCAGAATCATCACCACAATCATCATAAAAAACTCTAAGAGAACTTAAAGAATCTGCAAGAATTTCAAATGAAGTTTTCTCTTCATCATTGTTGCCCAAATCAATCATACAATCATCCACACAAATATCAAGAAGTATGAGGTCATGCCAACATCAATAACTTCACAAATAGAAGCCTCTCCCAGGGCTACTCAAACCATCATCAAACCGACTCACAAAAATCACTAGAGTCATAAACAACAACACCGTAATAATAAGAGTCAGAATCCATAACCTCGATACTCTCTTGATCAGCCCCTACACCTAGAACCTCACTATCACACTCAACCACATCAATCTCCTTTAGTAAGAAATCTGAATCCTCAGCTTCATCAATAAATCTTTCAATTTCTAAGCCCTTCCTCCCATGGTCTTTTAAAAAACTAAAAAAATCATCCTCAATACTCTCTTCATCTCTCAAACAATCACATATACCATTAAGAAATTCTTAATTCTCTTCCCTCCCCATTCTTCTCAAAATTTACTAACTCTACTGGAATAGATGACACCTCTTGATCAAAATCACTTCTTGAACTTTCATCCTTGCTATCATCTTCCTCAGAACTATCACTCTCCTCTTCCTCTTCTTTTTCATTGTCATCCTCATTCACTAGTTCTTTTCTCAAGGCCATATCAAAATTTTTGCTACTCCTCTACAATCATAAATCGTTATGATTCCTTTCCCCCAATGTATTGTGCCTGCCTTCCTAAGCCATGATCTACCAATAATAAGTAGAAAAGCCCCTATCCTTGTAGGCATAACATGACAATCTATCTTCATAGACACATCGTAAACCTTGACCTCCAAATTTTGAATTATGCATAGACACCTCACTTTAGCATGATTAGCAAGCCCGATTCAAGACTTTGATCCCTCTACTATTTGTAGTCCAAAGTGTTCTACACAAGCCTGAGTAATCACATTAACTTGTACTCCTCCATCAACATATGCTTCACCTATGTTCTAATTCTTATACCAATTGTCAACAATGGGACAAATGTTAGGTAACTCCTCTACACTCAAAACTCTTATTGTTCCCCTCTTTCTTTCCTTGAACTTTGAGTTCACTAAATTTTTTCAATTATCCTCTCATCTTAGGTCACAACTCCATTAACTGAGCAAAAGATAAGTCAGTCTTCTTACCCATCATATCTCTTTTCAAGTCATTATCACTTTTCTCTTCCCCTAATGGAATATCGGAAGCATGATAATGTTTCCTAGGTGCTCTGGATTTATTTTCTTCATTCTTCTCTCTCTTCTCTCCTTTCTTTATTTTTCTTCCTCTTTTCTTACCAGCCTTACTAATCTTAGGTTCATCTCTTTTTGCATCTCTTCTTCTTTTGATTTGTGGGCATTACATCAACTATCTTATTTTCCTCACTTTGTTTTTCCAAAAGTATACAATTAATGACACTTTTTCCTTTCTCTTCTTCCATTGGCCTTAGTGCTTGGGATGTGGTATGGTCTTTTATTTCTATCCCAAAATCATTTTGTCTGTTTGAAAGGTTTTGAGATAAATGATACATATCCCCTCCTATTCTAGGTGGATAAGAACAATTTGTACCGATATGATCTATCTCTCCACAAGAAAAACAAGTCATCATTGGTCTTCAAAAATATCCTCTCCCATTTCCTCTTCTTCCACTTTCTAAGTTTTCCTAACTAGTTTGTCCTACAGGGCCCCCACTTCCTCTTCCCCAAGGTCTTTCTCTCAATGCTCCTAATCTCATATTTTGCATTTTCCCACACAATTTGTCCTCAATTTTTGGAGCTAATTGAGCATTCCATCTCACTAAAATCTGATAATTTTTTCCATCCCCTTACCAATGTTGGTCTGTTTTTGATGTTAGGCATTCTCAATGGTTCTCTCTTTTTTATTTTCTCAAAATTTCTCTCCTTTTCTATAGCGATCATCATTGCTTCCTTAAAGATGCTCAACTCTTTAATTTCTAATTTTGTTCTCACCAAAATCTGATAATTTTTTACATCCCCTTACCAATTTTGGTCTCTGTTTTTTATGTTAGGCATTCTCAATGGTTCTCTCTTTTTTATTTTCTCAAAATTTCTCTCATTTTCTATAGCGATTATCATTGCTTCCTTAAAGATGCTCGGCTCTTTAATTTCTAAATTTGTTCTCACCTATCTTGATGAATTTTCCGCAAAATATTTTATTTTCAACATTTTGGTTGCTCTCTCTCCTAGGCCTAATTATGTGTTCCAATGGTCCCAAAGTTGGGTGTATTCTAGGGTAAAAAATTCTATAGTGTGGCTTTCTTTTTTCTAACAAGTTTGTATTTTCTGCCAAAGGTCTTGGGAAGTTTTAATTTCTTTAAATTGATTAAGAAACACTTGTTTAGTAGCTTCATATTCCATAGGAACAAGAGGATTTCTCAATCTAAGATTTTTTTCATGATCCTCAAATCAATTTCTATCCTGATCCAACAATTGAATGTTTAAAATTTGAAGTTTCAAGGTCGAACTAGTTATTTGCTAGATGATGCATCCAAGCTCCAAATTTTCAAGGAATTGATGAGGGTCCTCTCCTTTCGTAGCATGAAATTCCAAAAACGAATTAGCCATTGAAACATAGTCTCAAGCAACACAAGCCATAAATCACAAACAAAGTCAATTTTTAGCACTCCTTAGCAAGGGCACCAAAAAAAGATGTTTCATGAGTGGTGATCAAGGATAACCCTCTCACACAACCTAAAAATGAGACAACAAGAGTGCTGGTAAAGTGATTGACTTTGCTTAACTCGACTAGAAATCTCGATAATTCATGACCAAACACTAGCAAACATGATCCAAACTTAATAATTATGATGCCTTTTGTAGCCTTTGACACACCAAGAACACACGCAATGTAGAGTATCTACAAAAAAACAAAGTAAAGAACTTAAACTTGAAAAAATAACTTCACACAATCTTCATACCTCTTTTTTTGTGGTGGTGATACACCAAGCCTTAAGCATCAGGCTTGTGGAAGTTTGACAAACACAAACTAAACTTTGAAATCTTAGATGTGACCCTCCTCTTCTTTAAATTAAGTCTCTTACAAAAACTAAGAGAAGGGCCCCTCTATTCTTTATTCTTCTCCTTTATATAGATGTCACTCCTAACATGAAGTTCTAAAAGCTTTTGAGCTTTCTTGAGCATTTTAGGCTTTTCAAAAGCCTCAAAGAATTTTTTTTTTGTTTTTAAAATACTAATCAATGCTTTTGCAAAAAGCATCAAGTTGCCATTCTCATTACAAGCATGGCCATTTTCTAATCATTGGTCATGCATATTCCGTACCATTACCTTCTCCATCCTAGAAAGCTCTGATAGCTACTTCATCAACGCATTCACCCTACCTCCTAGAGTTTACATTTTCTTCATCAAACCATCATTTTTGCTTGCTACCTCGAACCAACAAGGCTTTGATCCTAAAAAATACATACACTCTTTCCAACAAATCGGATGGAAATATCAAATTTTAGCACAATCTCTTCACAAGAGACACGCTTTCTAAAACATGGGTTCATCCCTCCAATCAGCCAACCCAGTCTGATCAAATCACTATCATCAACAGTCCTAGAATGTGATTGAATCCAATTGAATTCCAAGTGTAGGACTCTCTAACAACCACTTTCCACAAATCGTGCCCCCTTTGCTTCAATACATCCTGCAACTTCATGATATTGGCGCTTTAATTTTTTGAAAACACTTGTAGGCCTAACTTTCTGCCCCTTTATGATCATCCCCACAAAGCTCTCAGAATGTTTGAGCTAGTTCTTCCATGAACCATTACACTTGCCCAAGTATATAGCAGGGCTGACTGCACATAATCTCTTCAAAATTGCGATAGGTGCTCGTGAGTTCAGTGAACCATGTTGTGAAAGGTGAGAAGGATCGAAGCTTGCACATGAAAGCTATGTCGGGAGAGTAAGAGTAAGAAAGAGAGAGATAAGAAATGGGAACTCCAACAGTCACAATGTGTGATCAGGCCTTCCTTTATTCAAACTGTCACTAAAAGAATAAAGAATAAAGTGACGATGACGGCCGCCCGCCTGCAGTGTGCAGTAGCGGTGACTGTCAATGTAGTAATACATGGGCGGCTAAGCAGAGGCGCCTTTATCCCCAACAACCTCCCACTTAAAGGCGAATCTGCCCTAGTGAGGAGTGAAAAGAAAAAGAAAAAGACAGTACAACATGTACACATGTACAATAGGATGAGGAAAGATGTCATCTCATCCCACGCCCATCAACCTCCTGAGGTAGGCAAAGTGCTCTGTAGAGAGGCTTTTCGTGAGCAGATCTACAGGGTTCTGGTCAGTCGAGATCTTGACAAGATCAACAGACTTATCCTCAACAACCCCATGTATGAAGTGATACCTCACCTCAATGTGTTTCGTCTTCGCATGGAAGATTGATTCTTGGCTAACTGAATAGCACTCATAGAATCCGAATATAGTACAGGGAGAGCATCAATACCAAGGTTAGCACAACCAAACGACCCAACCAAATGGCCTCCTTGCAAGCCTCAGTGGTTGCAACATACTCGGCCTTTGTAGTAGAAAGGGCTGTGCATTTCCGCACCTTGGACATCCAAGAAATAGCACCTCTGGCATATGTGAATACATAGCCGGAAGTGGACTTCCTACTATCTGCATGTCCTACATAATGAGAGTCAGTGTACTCCATGGCTCCTGTATCCTGGCTGCCATAGCATATGCACATATCTGCAGTGCCCTTCAGGTACCTCATGATACCCTTCACGGCATCCCAATGCTTCTTGCAAGGTGTAGCCATATAGCGTGCCACAACACCAATTGCAAAGGCAATATCTGGACAAGTGGCTATCATGGCATACATAAGACTCCCCATTGCGATGCATAGGGAATCTTGGCCATCTCGGTCCTCTGCTCATCTGTCTACGGACAATCAGCATGTGATACCTTCACATAAGAAGGCAGTGGACAGCCAATAGGCTTTACATCCTGCATGCAGAAGCGCTCAAGGACTTTATGAATGTACTCCCTTTGTGACAAGTAAAGGAGTCCTTGATGCCTATCGCGTCTAATGCGCATACTAAGTATGTGAGTGGCCTATCCCAGATCTTTCATCTCAAAACTCTTCTTGAGCTAAGCCTTAAGAGCATCTAGCTCATCATGAGCTTTCCCTGCTATCAGCATATCATCCACATAGAGGACCAAAATCAATAAAGAACCATCATGGGCTTTCGTCGTGTAAGGACATCGGATCCATAGCACTTCTGCTATAGCCCTGTGACTGCATAAAGGCATCAAACTTATGATACCACTCCTTAGGTGCCTATTTCAAGCCATAAATACTTTTCTTCAATTTGCACACTAGGTGCTCCCTGCCAGGTTCTGCAAAGCCCTTAGGCTGCTCCATATAAATCTCATCATGCAAGTCCCCATGTAAGAAAGCCATCTTGACATCTATCTAGTATAAATCCAAGTCAAGCTGAGCAACCAAAGCCAAGACTAAGCGCAGGGTGGTCATCTTAACCACAGGAGAAAAGACCTCATCAAAGTCCACACCATGCTCTTGCTTAAAACCCTTTGCTACCAATCTAGCCTTGTATGCCGGCTTGGGGTGTCTAGGGGTACTTTTTAGCTTGTACACCCACTTGCATGGCAAAGCCTTCTTGCTCGTAGGCAAGGAAACCAAGTCCCAAGTGTCATTCTTATGCAAGGAATCTATCTCAGACTGCATAGCCCTCTCCCAGGAGTGACTGTCACGCTTGCGCATAGCCTCATCATAAGTGAAAGGCTCTCTTGCATTTGTAACCAAGACATAATGCATTGAGGGCTGAAATCTATCAAGTGGACATGTGTCTCTAGTAGACCGTCTCATGGCAGGCTTTGCTGCTTGCCTAGCTGCCTATCCAACACCTTGACCATGAGCATCTGCTGCAGCTGTAGGCTGTCCAATTAGCTGTGCGGGAGCTCTCGGCTCCTCCTGAAATATGACCATGTGGATCTCAACAACTCTCTCAGGCTGTCTATGCATATAGCCAAAAATGACTATCAAAAATGAGAAATTTCAGCATGCAAAATCAGCTCCAAATGGTTGCCAAACAATAGGCATACATTCCCCTAACATGTAGGCATCATATGGGACCAACTGGGCATCAAATGACAATGTCGGGCAAGCATAAACATCAAATGTTACTGTAGCATTGTTATAAATTGCCTATGGACTGTTACGACAGTCCCAAAATAGTGCTAAATCAGACAATAAGCAATGTCAATGCTCAAACCTTTGATACCAAGCATCAAAGCATGTACAAATGCCTCAAATGAAGCTTGTTTAAGTGCCCAATGGCCTAGAGCTTGAGTAGTACCCTGTGATGCAGATGGAGACCAGCCTAGAATTAGGTGGCCATAAAAGGGGTGGTAGGGGGCTTGAGGAGTGGCCAATGGTGGCCCACAATGAGCCCCAACAAGTCTCCTCCAAGACCAAGTGAGATACAAGAAGAGAGAGCTTCAATGGTGGCTGCCCCTTTCTGTTCATAGCCTGTGTGACCTGAAAACAATACAAAACCTTGTGGAGAATGAAGCAATACCTCTGATGTAATGCCCTGAAGGTGCCCAACAATGCCGGGAAGAAGCTCGGGAAGCCGGGGAGTGACGGGAGCTCGAAGGAGTCAGATATGGCTACCAGGAAGGAGACCCAATGCGAGTGGGAAGTTGATGGGAAGCTGAGAATGCCACGAACTAAGCTCAAGAGTCGGGAAGTCGAGCTTTGATACCAGTTGAAAGGTGAGAAGGATCGAAGCTTGCACGCGAGAGCTATGGCGGGAGAGCAAGAGCAAGAAAGAGAGAGACAAGAAATGGGAACTCCAACAGTCATAATATGTAACCGGGCCTTCCTTTATTCAAAATGTCACTAAAAGAATAAAGAATAAAGTGATGGTGATGCGCGCCCGCCACCTGTAGTGTGCAGTGGAGGTGATTGTCAGTGTTGTAATACATGGGCGGCTAGGCGAAGGCGCCTTTACCCCCAACATGTTGTAGCCTACTTTTATGAAGTGTTTCATAATTTTAAGTGCCATTATTTTATGGCTTTGCAAAATTTGACGACAATGATGACAGAATGTATACACTTCTTTAGGCATTCATGCAACCAAGTTCTATTTTTGCTAGTAGTTCATCAAATTAATGATTCTCCTACATGATCCATATATTTAAGTTTCATCGAGTAGAATGTCAATGTCAATAATTACCACCCTAGATAATCGACTTTTGAGGGCACCAAAGCAAACTACAACTAGTCTCCACATCCATTGGCTCTCAGGTGCAAATAATCTAGAGACTAAAACCCTTGATGTCATCAAACTTTTGATCGATGTAGCAAAAACATCGCTTATAAAAAATTGGCATTAGGTAGAAACTGAGTCTTGCATGTTGTATTCTTACATATCCAGGTAATTTTTGTAATGTTTTTAATCTCCTCTATACCTACTACACTTGTTGATAGAATCCTAGAAGGTAGACTTTGTGGTGCAGATTTATGGGTTGACTCAAAACTATACACATGTTTACAAGTGCCTTTTTAGTCATCAACTTTAGAAATAGGTCCACAATGCTACTCCACTAAATATGTCAATATGCACATCAAGGTGTATTAAAGATCCAACATGTCTCCCCCTCATTTCGTCACATCCTTACAGAACCTCAAAAGAATGATATGCAATGATGTTTCCTATCAACACCGGCATGCTTGAATTTCCTAAGGCTCTCAATGACTCAAACTTTCCATGCTAAAAAAGATGTGTTTTTTGTCCTTTAAGAGTTCTTGTTACTTTTTGAATCCACAAACTTGCATTTTGAAAGTCATGTATACTTCCTTTCCTTGCCCATCTCATGATAAAGTAATTGTAATAAATCTTCCTTCATCCAACATTCTAGAATTTCCCTACCTTTCAATGCAAAGTGTCCTATGGCTTATTTTGAAGCGCAATGCTTTGAGTAAGGCATAACTATGTTTCACTAGATTTGTCTATGTTTTAATAAGGTATTTGGCATGTGAAGGGTTGAAGTCATAGCTATAAATAATCATCCATTGAGTTGTGCCAAGTGTTAGCCCTAGCTTGATACATGATATCATATTTCCTTCATCTATGGTTTCTACTTTAGTCCATCTTATCTTTTGATGTGAATAGGCTTCAAAGATAATATAATATATAGTTATTATGGCTATTATGTGTGTGGTCTAAGTAGGCATTGTCATTGTATCATCTTTTGAGAGATCATAACCTACATTGTGATGGGATTTCTTGAATGCAAATCTCCTGTGACAATTTGAACCCTATTCTCTATTCTATTTCTATCATACTTCATCATTATTCTTTGTTCTTTGCCTTCACAATGCTTTGACAATAGTCTTGTGGTATTTCCTCATAGTTTTATGGAGTTAATTTTGTGTTTTTTGTATATTTTCTAAAGTAGTGGGGTTATTTTCCACAATAGTTAGAACAATATATTGCATTTTTGCATATGGTGAAGAAACCCTATTATGTATTATGCATCAATTGGAGGCTACAACAAGGAATGTACCTGCACCTACAAATAAAATTTGGGCTTTGAGACTTGAGGGGTATCAAAGACCCAAAACTTAGGTTGCCACCCTACTATTTTCATCTTGGCCCATTTGATACTAAACCATGCTAGGCTCGTGTAAGTTTCTTTCCTTATCAAAGGATTGGGTATGAGATTATATCATCCGAGGAGAGCTCCACTCATGCTTGCATACCATAAGGGAGAATATTCCTATACTAATGACTTCACATACCTAAGCAGTAATCATCTACCTTATCCTATCTTATTTTTACTTTAGGTGAAGAGTTTTTGTGTATGGCACTAGGAAGGCATGATGCCTTAATCCCATCCAACAATTAAAGGCACGTATGCCATTAGTACCAATTTCAAGAAATTAAGTTAACCAAAATCAATCATCCAAATTGATGGCATAAAGATAGTCCTTTCCAAGCAATGCAAAGTTCCTCCTCAAGTAAGGTTGTCCATCCCTTCAAGGTCATGTTAGTGGCAAGGGAGAGTCACCTCACTATTGTTTGTCCTTGTTGCTCGGTGTCTAGGTATCCATAAGAATCCCAGACTACCTAGTAGCTTACGTTACTTAATGAAATTATCCTTCTACCCATTTTTTTAAATTAACAAGATTACTATGAAAAATGAAAGAGGAACCTAGACTTGGGGTTGTGGATTCCTCCTTCTTGAGTCTTTTTTGGACTTAAACTTTGAACCAGGATTTGTAGAAGTAGGAGAATGTCTACAAGGGAAGTGTGAATGGGGTTGAAGAGGTCAAGAAATTTGATTTAGAGGGGTGGGTTGAGTAGTGAGATTATGGAAAAACCTTTGAAGGATTTGAGGTGTAATCACATGGATAGGAAATTTGATAAGAGCACGGTGATGATATAAGGGGATGGAGAGAGATAGTAGAGATAAACAAGTTGCTCTAGAGTAGGCGAATAGGATGAAGAAAATGGTGAAGTAATTCAGATGGGGTATGGGATCTCCACAATGTCAAGTGCTCACTTCCTCATAGATGTACCCATTCAAACGAACTTGCCATTCTCTTGTTAAAAGAGTTGGATTAATCCTAGGCTCCTTTAAAAAAAATATCTTAATGACCTTTAAATTTTCCATCCATTGTAATCTTTTGAGGTTGGTCTGGATATATGGAAGTTGATTAGCATCAATGAAGTAGTATACTTCATTAGAGGTCCATCGCCTTTCGCAATATAGTGGGGAAGGATTATAAATTTGATCTAGAATATGCATGAGCCAATCTCTCTATTTAAAGTTGGAGAAGTGCATACATGATGTAAACATAGATCAAAACACAAGAAATTGATTCTAGGCTTTGTCATTTTGGCAAAAATTTCACTAGATTAGTGATAGGATAAATCATGAGAATTTATTCCTAATTTGATTCTTGTATAATCTTTATAATCTTACAATAGTACTTACCTTTTTGGCTTTGATATTAGGTGTAACATGCATGCCTAAATGAATGTCGATAGCATGTATTTTTGTAGCCTATCATGAAGTAGTCAATACTATTGCCATCTTGAACTCATTAAAATAACTAGAAATCGTGATTGTAAAGCTACTTGAGTCTACCCCATAGAGGAACCTCTACCTCAACCCCACAAGGATCGACATGAAACGATAATCTAATTTGAATGTTAAAGTCTCCTATCAACTGTCTAGCATTGGCTTCTAAGGTGATAGCAGCACTATCATGCCTCAAACTGAAGCAAACCATTATCTCACTTGGTTCAAAGAGAGTGAGAAACAAGAGGGAGTGTTCACATGAACCCCTCTATCCATAGGGTAAAGTCTCAGCTCCGATCCCCTAAAATGCCACTGGTTGGGTTTTAATGCTAGGATAATCAACATTCGACTCTTCCTAGACTTACCAAAACTAATGCTTGAATTATGATGGAAGCCTCTTAGCAAATTGATACCACCCTACTTGGCAACACCTGTCAAGGATCGAGCCACCTGCTTCCCTCTAGGGTTTTCTTTAGTTTGCTAATTATTCCTAGCATGATTTAGTTTGACACATAGCAACTAGCTTTCTTAATTAATCTCTTAAAATGATGTTCCTTTACATAAATTAAGTATGAAAATACAATCTTTCCAAAGAATATATTTATTCAAATTTTATTTGAATAATCATTCTAGTATGCGTCCAAACTCTACTAGAAGGTTAAAAAAAACCAAGTTCGCCCACCATGGCTCTAGTGTTGGGTCTTTGGGGGGATTCACTCGAGTTCACAAGGGTAGGCTAGTCCTAGAGTGCCCAAGGAATTACGAATAGAGTCCCCTTGGCTATTTGGTATCTCCTAGCCTATGATAGGTCCCTATGGAGAGATATCTCATGTTCGTTGCTAGCCTTAGAAATCCGGAGTGGAAAAATCCAGCTTCCTTGGTTCAAATCCCATGTAACTATCCTTGGGGGAGGCATAGTGCATTCATTCACAGGCTTAACATGTATTTAAGGATTCCTCTTTTTAGAAGAATCACAAACATTTGTTCAAACAATTTTTCATTGCAACAAGTAAGTGCTCTTGTATGTAAGTACTTGATTAGGTCCTGAGATTACAAACATAGGTTCCATAATCATGAGTCATGAATTTTGGGTCTTTGAAAAAGAAAAGGCAATAGTGATGACTTGTTTGCAATATCAGGGTCTAATTCCTAAGGATCAATCAATCCCTATGCCTTTGGCCCTAACAAGATGCTTAACTATCCTAGTAGTAACCTAGTAATGTTGATTAAATATTTCTTCATAACTAGGTCTCCCATAACCTATTACTACTAAAAGGAAGTAATTGACTTATCTAAGCTCATAACTACTTTCTACTAGAAAATATCCAATTCATGTAAGGCTAGGCATGAGGACTAAAATGCCCATCATGGGAGGATAATTCCATTCAAATTATCTTCTAAAGCACCTAGTGTTGTTTACTCTCAGCATCTAGGTATCCACAAGAATCTTGGACCACCTAGCATCTTATGTTACTTAATGAAATTATCCTTCTACCCATATTTTTTAAATGAACGAGATTACACGAAAAATAAAAGTTAACCTAGACTTGGGGTTGTGAATCAAGGGTCTTGTTATGCTATCTTGTGACTAGCTCTAAAACTTCTCTGTTTAGGGGCAATCTTCGTTGTTGCTTCCTTGAATTCCTCCTTCTTCGATCTTTATCCAACTGGAACTTCAAACTAGGATTTCTAAGAGTAGGAGAACATGCATAAGGGAAATGTGAATGGGGTTTAAGAGCTCAAAAATTTTGATTTAGAAGGGTGGGTTGAGTACCGAGATTATGGCAGAACCTTCAGAGAGGATTTGAGGCATAATTCCATGGATAGGAAATATGATAAGAGAAAGATGATGATACCATATGGGATGGAGAGAGATGGTAGAGGTAGATGGGTTACTTCGGGGTAGGCGAATGGGATGAAGAGAGTGGCAAAGTAATTTGGATGGGGTAGGGGATCTCCACAATGTTGAGTGTGAGTCGGCGTACAATCCTCATGATCCTTAACCTAACAACCCACACTCTCTATGTCTCTATCTCCCTTATTTTGTCCTATCTTTCACTCTCTCAATCTCATCGACCCCTCCTCTATCTCTCGTTGTGGACACTCTAAAATAAAATGATTGAAGTTTAAAAATAAAATAATAAATCTAAAATAAGACAAATAGCCAGAAAAAGATGGTCGCACCCTTTCAAGTGTGACCCACCTTGTAAATATGTATTCCTGATCAATACAATCAGAAAAACTGTGTGTCCAGAATCTCTTTCTCTCTCTTGTTTGTATTCTACATTATGTTCTTGAGTAAGATCAGAAAGTAAATGGCCACATGGTATCAGTAGTCGCGTATTAAAATCTGCTTTTCCTTCTGCGACAACATGAATCACTGAAGCCTTTGCTGAAGCCATTCCATGTTGATTGATTCAGACTTTCTTCAAGAGTTATGGCCACTACAACATCAACAAGTTCATCTCTCTCAAAAGTTTACCGCATAGAAAAACTTAGTGGACCCAACTATTTGCCTTGGAGTCTGCGCCTGAAGATGGTACTTGAAAAAGCTGCGAATTGGGGTGTGGTTGATGGAACTAAACCATATTCAATGTGTAGTAGGACAAGCTACTCCTACAACCCATAAATTAGCCGCATGAAAGAAAAAAGATTTGGAGGCATGAACATAGATTGTCCTTCACCTTGGTGATCGTCAGCTACAGTTGGTTCGCCAACTCACTACGGCCAAATCAATGTGGAAATTTTCGCAGCAAGAGTACCAATGGAAAAATGTTGTCTCTCGCGTTCTTCTACATAAACAACTCAATGAAGTTAATATGAAAAACTATCCAACAACAGAGGCATTCCTGGAAGCCTAGCAGCAAGCCAATGACAATGTTTCCTTAGCAGGGCTAATCTTACCATCAGAAATTCAAGTGACTACCCTTCTTGCTACATTGCCTGAAACCTGGCAATCTTTTATTAGTACTCATTCTACCAATCCCTCACTGACAATCAACGAGCTTTTCGCCTTGATTCACCAAGAAGATCAATTGAGGGGTAAGGCCAACTCTTTGAATCTAGGACATGCCCTACTTGCAGATGGACCCCAATTTCCTCCTGAGGGTAAGTAGTCATCTTCTTTCCGCCCATCCACAAACTCAAGGCCTTCATAGAATTCAGTAAATCAGTGGCATAAATCACCTATGAATGGTGCTCCATTCCGGCCTTACTAGTCTTCTTTGCATTTTGGGAATGCAAATCATAATTCTGACCCACTGTCCTTTTGTACTTATTGCAAACGACATGGCCATGTAATATAGGACTGTGGTACCCGTCATCGAGCACAAGGAGGATCCTTTCGGCCTCACAAGCAAGCAAATATTGCAGCAACCGAGGTATCTCAGCATGAATTTGGAGAAGAGGAGGAAGAAACCCTTCAGATTTTCACTACTTTGGCTTATTCCACTGAATACTCTATCATATGGTACCTTGACACTGGTGCTACCCATAACATGATAGGAACCCTTGACTAGTTGTTGAATTATAGGACTCTACCATCGCATATGAACATATGAATGTACGCCTCGGAGTTAATGGGCTCTATCATGCTGAAGGAGTTGGGGAGGTCCACTTGAAGCTTGCTATTGGCAAAATAACTCCTATTCAACGTGTCTATTACATCCCCGGCCTTGCAAAGAATTTATTGTCTGTTAGCAAGCTCACACAAAATGGCTCATCTATTGAGTTCTTTTCCGATCACTGTGTCATTAAGGCACTTACCAAACAGCATCAACCGATTCGAGTCATTTGCCCGCAACAAGGCCGATTGTACCCTCTTGGTGGTGGTGCTCTCAAATCCCCGCCTTCTCTTGTAGCTGAAGATGCGGCAATCTCGACATTACGGTGGCACTATAGTCTTTGACATCCCCATGTTCAAGCAATGTGAACTCTTCAATGGCATAATATGATTGATAAGTTTAACCCCACCATGACAACAATTGATTTGTGTGAGGCTTGCATCAATGGAAAATTAACGTGCATGAAGTTCCCACGATCAAAGAGCAAAACTACAAAATTACTACAATTAGTGCACTCAGACTTGTGTGGTCCCATGCCTATGCAATCCTTTACTAATCATCTCTATTTTCTCACCTTTATCGACAATTATTCAAAGTATTCAATTCTTTATTTCTTGAAGCATAAATCGAAGGTGCTTAGCCATTTCAAATTTTTTAAAACTATGGTGGAACAACAAACTTCAAAGAAAATCAAGTCTATACGGATAATGGAGGGGAGTATGTTTCCCATGAATTTACAAATTCCTACCTTGATTTAGGCATTATCCATCAGTTTACAACTCCCTATACTCCTCAACGAAATGACGTAGTTGAAAGGAAGAATTCCACCCTGCTCAATGCTGCCCATGCAATGCTTCAAGTCGCAAGTGTTTCTTTGGCATATTGGGAGGAAGCCATTGCCACTGCTAACTATCTGCAAAATCACCTTCCCAGCCATATCTCGGGGGGTTCACTATATATATATTCTCTATATAACGTGCATTCATAGCCTATTTATAAATATCCTAATCTGTGAATTGATCTGTGTGAGACTTGCATCATGTATTACTACACTGACAGTACCTGCCATTGCACATTGTAGGTGGCGGGCGCCCATCATGTCACTTTATTCTTTATTCTTTTAGTGAAAGTTTGAATAAAGGAAGGCCCGATCACACATTGTAACTGTCGGAGTTCCCATTTGGTGTCTCTCTCTTTCTTGCTCTTGCTCTCCTACCATAGCTCTTCCAAGCAAGCTTTAATCCTTCTCATCTTTCAACTGGTATAAGAGCATGGATTCATGACTACTCGAGCTTGGTTCCAGCTTCCTGTTGAATCCCTACATTCATTGGGTCTCCTTCCCAGGCAGCCATGGCTTCTTCCACCTAGGTATGTTCGTATGCTTTCATTGCTTCTCAGCTTGCACCAGTCTTGAATAAGCTTGATCTGCCACTTGAGTGGGCTTCTTTGAGCATCATTGGTGCCCCATATGCCCCATAACCCTCAAAACAAGCATCGACAAACCCAACAGTAGCTGGCGTGTTTGCGCATGTTTGGGCTGCTGCCTCCCTTGTCAGATTTTCTCACTCCCAGGTCCCTCTACAACTTGGAAATGGTCCTTGAGCATAAACCTCTTTGTGTTAGGTCTTGCCAGTATTGTGTACACTTTGTCCTATTACATAGGGGGTGTGCCAGCTTACTGATTGATTCTTTTGACATGCTTGGGTGTTTGCTCGATGTTTGATGACTATCACATGCTGATTTATGCCTGCTTGATGTTGGTTATGCTTTGATAGTTAGTGGTTGACTTGGTGCATTCATTTTTCCTAGAGTTTTCTTGTACCCGGTTGTAATTTATTACAACAAGCAGTTATGCATGGACTGACATGGAATTTTCATGTTGAATCATCTTGATTTTATGTACTTTGATGGTACTTGGTGGCAACATCATTAGCTATCAGTTCGTGGTCATTTTGCCTTGGTTTTGGTGGTATTTCGCTTGTTTACAATAGAAAACAACAAGCAGTTTTGAACTGTCTGCACTGTTTTGGACTACAGTATTGCATCTTCTTCTATTGGCAGTGCTAATCTTCAACATCACTAAGATTGATGGTATGAATTATACCTATTGGAAGAGCCAAGTTTGCCAGATATTGTTGCAAAAATCACAGATAAAGACACTAAGGATGCATGGCGAGCAGCCTGAAACTATGATTGATGCCGAATGGGATGGGATTGATGAGTTATGCAAGTCCACCCTCATCTTGTCTCTTACTAAACACGTGCATTACAATGTGGTTGAGGAAGCACAAAGTGCTTGGCAGCTTTGGGATAAAATCAAGAATCTCTATGACAAGAAAAGTCCAGCAAGTCAGTTGTATTGGTTGAAGCAACTTATGGACCTGTGCACGAAGGAGAATATGACGATGTTTGCTCATTTAAGCTAGTTCCATGCTATTCTCAAGAACTTGAATTTGCAAGGAATTACCTTTAATGATGAGGTTACTCCAATGTTTTTTCTTGGGACTCTGAGTGAGTCATGGGATGTGTTCTGCACTGCCTTATGTGCTCCTGCCACTATTTCGAACTTGCCTGATGTAGAGAGTTCTCTTCCGTAGAAAGAGATTAACCGTAAGAACTTGGATGCCTCTCGTGTGTTGCATGCTTTGACTGTTAGAGGTAGAGATGGTACTGGAAAGAATGACCGCCAGTATGTGAGAGCGGAATTTTGGTGCCGAGAATTGCTTAAAAATAGCTAAAAATTATGAATATCAAGGGAAAAATATCCAATGTCAAAGGCGGCGGCTCGATCTAGGACGATTTTAAGCACCAAAGTGCTTTAAAGGTGCCCGAGCGACACTTGTTGATTTTTCATAATTTTTCAGACAGTCATGCAGGTCGACACGAGTTTCTGGCCAATGCGGGATGCCAAGCCGGACGCCCAGGATTTTTCAGAGCTCGATTCCGAGTCCGGACGGGGAAATGGCCAAGAAACCGGTCAAGATTTGAAGAGGTGGACTTATTTTTGGCCAAAGTGGGCATGACCTTTGGGAGCCCAAGAAATTTTATGCAACATAAGATTTAGCATGAAATCGTGGAGAGAGAAGAGAAGGAAGAAACGTGGGCAGATCATCGCCGATTTTTGCGCTCCATCCTTGGGGATGGAGATGGCAGCCTGCACACAACCCATGCAACCGACATTACCCCCGAATTACTCCTTCCCTGCTGACTCTATCGCCGCCCTTCGCCCGTCAATTGATGGCCTGAATGCTGAGATAGAAATCTAGTCTTTCTCTCTCCTCCCTCTCTCTCTTCTAAAGGCAAGTTCATGTGGGAAGAGGAAGAAAGAAGAAAGAATGATGGAGGCTTGTCCGGCATCGATCGGATTGCTCCACGGGCTGGAAATGGTGACTTGTGATAGTCATGAGCATGAAGTGCTGCTGATTTTCAGATTTGCAGCCATGGACATGAAACTTGAAACACGCAAATAAGCGGTAATTCAAATTTTTCAAAGGAAATTTGAGATTTCATGGCTTTTGATTGATAAAATGTTGTTCATGTGGGCTGAAAATTGTGCATGTTGCTGTTTTCCAAGAGTACTTGTTGATCATAATCAGAAAATCAGAAAAACATGCATCTTGTGTCTCAAAATAATACACTAAAACACATAAAATATGGAAAATCAAGGAAAAATGATGTTTTTGGGCATAAAAATGGAAGAATGGATAGGAACACCAACTAAATTTTCATTTTTGCTGCAAGAAGGAACTAAGGGCCATAGCCCATAACCTATTTTGAATTTTCAATAATAAAATAATGCAGAAAATAAGGAAAAATACAAGGAAAATAGAGAAAAATCTCTAAAAATAGGGAAAAAATGCATTTTGGGTGTGGAAAATTAATGAAAATTAAGAACAATGTTTGTGAATGTTTGTGGGGACTGAAGCATGAGGATTTGCCTCAGTTCAACCCCACCTTCTTGTTCTAGTGTGTCTTTTTCTGCTCTTTACACATAAAATGATGGCCAAATGCCCTATAAATCTATACAACAATGTAACATTTGATCGATGGGAGGGTAGAGTGGTTAAAATGCGTCTAAATATGGAGTAAAATGATGAAAAGATTGTTGGCTTGTGTTTGCATGCCATATAGGTCGGTGAATAATTATAAAATAAGGGCCTAATAGCACGAGGGTTTCCTTGGTGCTAGGTTCGTGCAACGCCGCATAAGAACGGTAGTTGAAAATCATTGAAAGGATGTTTTCCACATGTGCACAATATTGATTTCATAATTGTTTGAGCACTTGGAATCCACAATATGCATAAATCATGAAAATATTTAAAGGTATCAGAAACCCTGGATGCACAGCAATTGCTTTCATTAGGACCTTGACCCACATTGAGTGAGAGACAGGACACCCTAAGCCATAGGCTAGTCGTGGGGTCTGGGGAAAAGAGAAGTAAGGACAATGGTACATTCCTGTATACGATTAAATGGTACCTTGAGTGGATTTTGTACGAAATGTTTATATGTTGAGCGACGCATCGAGGGGCCAATCCCCAAGGTGTAGGAGAGTCATAGAGGGGTGGCAGCACTCAGCCGTTGGAGGACCCCTATGTCTGTGCTTCGTGCCATTAGGCAATGTGTAAGGGACTCCCTCTGAGGAGTAGTGGGTGAGAGAAAAGTGGACTACAAACGACGTAATACAAACGCAAGACATTTAGGAAGGCAATGTATGTGTCATCAACACTCCTGGTCGTGAGGCCGTGGGGTTGTTGAGCGCGTGAGATAGAGGTCCGGCTAGTGCAAGAGCCAGTGCCGGCCCGTTCTAGGTTCCATCAGTGGTGCGTTTGTTGGGAGCCGTTTAAAAGTGGCGGTCCTCGAATCCTGGTTGTCTAGGGACCAACTTGCAGTTTATGCCAAAGGATACCGTGATTGATTCGTTATTTATCGATAAGCATCGTCTAGCAGACATCCAAAAGCAAGAGAGAGACGAAAGAGCTAGGCGACGTGCTGAAATTTTTAGGAGATATTCCCCTAAGTGTAGTGATGTTGAACCCTTACGAGGGAGTGGATCTAGTGGTCTTGGGGCCACAAGCAGTAAGTCAGGAGAAGGTGGAAGCTCTAGTGCTCCCCTTTCTTCCATAAGCCAGTCTACATCAAGTGCGGGAGGTGTAACCCCACCGTCTCTTATTCCTAGTGCAAATCCAATCCTCGTCATGGCGCCGCCTATTGCAATTCCAGCAGGAATGATGGATTTGCCGGCTCTAGGTTACCTGCTATCCATTTTTAATGGGCTAGTTGAGGAAGATGCGGAACTCCACATTAGGGAGTTTCAAAAGCTGATGTTTAACTGTCGCATCCAAGAAGAAGGACATTTAATGATGTTCTTCAACATGACTCTCAAAGGAAGAGCTGCCATATGGTATCATGGTTTAGAAGCCGGAACCATATTGAATATTGATGCATTTTATGGAGCTTTTCGAAGGGAGTTTGCCCCTGAAAGGGGTGGGCAATATTGGTTGCGTATACTCAACGTGACCCGTCAAGAACCACACGAGGATATTCGTGCTTATGCGAAGAAAATAAAAGAGGTTTTCCGTAAGTTGGACACCTCTATTCCTATCCCCGCAGCTGCCCAATTGCAATATTTCCTACATGGTTTGGACTTTAACATCCAATTGCAGTTGAGTAGTGTCCCCTTGGGGGATATAGATACTGCCATTACATGAGCACAAGAGGTGGAATCCCGACTACAAGCAGCCTATGCTTCTCGAGGCAATTCGAATATGGGTTTAGTATTGGGAAACAATATGGCGATGGCCAATGGCAGTAGTGGCCAAGGGATAGTGACGGCTAACCCTAATGGGAGAGGAAACATGATGCAGAATGTGCCTTTATTACCAGCTCCCCCTAGCATGTCGATGCCTATGGGCAGTCAAATGGCTCCAAATGGTGGAGGCCAGGCGGTCAATTCTAATACCATGCCTGTGGCTCAACAACCAGTGCCTAATCGAATTGTTAGGCCGATGGAACGACATGGTAATGACCAAGGCTATGAGTCGAGCGCTTCCAATGTTCTTGGCGAGGTTAAGGACATGATGAAGCATTATACCGACATGATTACGGAGCAGTATCGGCAAATAGCCATTGATGTCAACTTCCTTAAAAAACAACAAAATTTGATAGGAAGTAGATACCCAGATGAGGGTGCGCCTTTGAGGTTTAGTTGCAAATGGTGTGGTGGGCAGCACTATCCAAGAAATTGCCCAAATGTTAAGTGTGACATCTGTGGAAATCCGGCCATTTAGCAGCTACTTGTTGGAGTAAGATTAGTTCCCTCCAGCGAGGTAGTCGGCAACCAGGGCCTGTTAATCATCGTGTGCAAGGAAATGATTCCCAGCGAGAAGATGGGCCTAAACAAATACTTCAATGACCAAAGACTACAGTGGAGGAGCTACCTAGTGGTAGTGGGGTTAGTTTGATTGAGGCTGTACGCGTTAATGATGCTGAAACCTCTAATCTGCGAGCTGTTCTTACAAGAGGTCAAACGGGTAGAGAAGCCAACAAGGATAAGCTTGTCGACGGAAACCCTAAACAAGGCGACAAAGGAACACAAGTTTTGGATCCTGCCATGGAAGGGGGACCTCTGAAGCCCGTAGAAAGTAAAGCCAATAAGGAACCACCAAAGAAGAAGGTGAAAGTTAAGAAAGAGGCAATAAAGCCGGTTCAGAGACCTAAAGAGCGGATGGTTTGGCGTGAAAAGCGAGCTCTATCGAACTATCATGAATTCGATTTGGCGAGCTCTCTTTGTGAAGTCAAGCCGAATGTGAATCTTCTGCAGCTTATTAAGCTTTCCCCAGGAGTACGCAAGGAATTTAAAAAGATCCTACGTACCGGGTATATAGTAGAATCTTTGGGTATTGCGCGAGTTGGTGATGGCTGGTTCGAGCATGCTGAGAAGCATTGCCCAAGGGTTGCAGCCTATGTCGATGGGATATTAGTAGATTATGCCATTGTCGACATGGGATCATCTGTTAACATTATGAGTTCTGAACTGATGGAAAGGTTGGGTCTTGCGATCCAGAAGGATACCTCCACAATTCTCAGAATGGCGGATGATAGTTTGAGACAGCCAGAAGGCTGCATTACTAAGGTCCATGTCACTATTGCAAATGTAGAATGCCTGTTGGACTTTAGGGTGATTTGTTTTGCAGGGCGTCCAAGTTACCAAGTATTACTTGGACGACCTTGGATCTTGCAAGCGGACTGCCAAGTGGATATACCCGCCGGTCGGCTGATATTCGGCAGAGGTGCCCAGCATGTGGTGGTTGATGCTTATCTTGAGTCCCCGCAGAGTGAGAGAGCTCCTCTATCTTCTATAGAATTGGAGACATTAGACGATTTATCGGCCAGTGAGACATCATCGAGTAATAAGTCCAAAGAGGGATCCACCATGGAAGACATCTATCAGATCACTTTGAACGAGCCGATAGAGGGCCAAGATCGTATAAGAGATGCAGATGTTATCGAGCTAGACCTTGGTACACCTGATGATTCGCGGCCAATCAAATTAGGTTCTATGCTCAGCACAGCAGAAAGGGAGGACTATGTGGCCTTGATTCATGAATTCCGTGATATCTTCACCTGGAGTTATGATGAGCTGAGAGGCATTCCTTCTAGTCTTGCTGTTCATACAATTCCGTTGAAAGAGGGCAATCGTCCTGTACGACAGAAAGTAAGGCGTATGCCTTTTGAACTGAGGGACGGGCTGTTTGAAGAGTTACGGAAGCTTCGGAAAGCAGGTTTGATTTTTCCTGTGCAACACACGGAATGGTGTTCGCCAGTTGTGATCAGAAAGAAGAAGAATAATCAAATCCGATTATGTGTAGACTTTAGGGAGCTGAATAAGCAGACAGTTAAGGACTACTATCCGTTGCCATTTATTGACCAGATTTTGGATCAATTAGCGGGTAGGGAGATATATTCGTTTATGGATTGCTTTGCAGGATATAACCAGATGGCAATTGCAGAAGAGGACAAGTTGAAAATAACTTTTATTACTGTATTTGGTACTTTTGCGTACCATGTGATGGCCTTTGGTTTATGCAATGCACCTGGTTCGTGGCAACGAACAGCAGATAAGACATTCGGTGACATATCCCTTGAAGAGTTGAAGGTGTTTATTGATGACTTAGGGGCCGCCACCGTGAGAGAAAGGCAGTTGATCATTTTAAGAAAATGTTTTGAGCGTTGTAGACAAATTTTCATCGCCCTAAACCCACGGAAGTGTGTTTTTGGAGTACCTTATGGGCTATTGTTGGGTCATGTGGTCAGTTCGGTAGGAATTGTGACAGACCCCGAGAAGGTCAAAGTTATAGTTGCCATTGGTCCACCACGCACTCCGAAAGAAGTTCATAGTTTTCTGTCTTCGGTTGGTTATTACCGTAGATTCATAAACGCCTTGGCAAAAAGAACATTGCCGCTTACAAATTTATTGTCCTTTAGTTGTTTGTTTAAATGGGGTGACCCTTGTAAGGTAGCATTCGAGGATGTGAAACATGAGCTAGCAAGAGCTCTCGTTTTAAAAGCACCTAAAAGAGGCGAGGTGTTCTATATATTCTCAGCAGCCACCATGCATAGTATCAGCTGTTGCTGTTTAGCCCAAATTTGGGAAGAGAAGTAGTACCACCCGATTGCTTTTGCTAGTCGGAAGCTGGGGGTATTCGAAATCAATTATACCTACATGGAGAAGTTGTGTCTAGCGATGGTCTTTGGGAACAAGAAATTCAGGCATTATATTCTCTATGAGAAAGTCGTGCTTTATACGAAGGCGGAGGGGCTTCGATTATTGATGAATAAGCTACAGCCGCCTGATCGTCTAGCGAAGTGGTTGATCACTTTGCAGGAATTTGATTATGAAATCAGGAGTAAGCCACCAAGGTTGCAAGGCATCGTGGAATGTCTTGTGGACTTTGGGGAGCTGAAAGAATCTGTGGCTGAAGGTAGTGACATGGAGTTGTTATTTAAAATAGATACGGCATCTATTCCGTCCTGGTACACTGCAATAATGCATTATTTATCGATGGGAGAGGCGGGATCCGAATTATCTAAAGCTGAGAAACGGAATATTAAGCAGTAAGTGTTAAAGTTTACCTTGATTGCGGGTACATTATATCGGCAAGGGGCTGATGACATCTATTGCCGATGTGTGATGCCTGATGAAGTGCCATTCATTTTGGAAGAGCGCCATGATTCTGCTTGCGGCGGCCATTTTACTGGATGGCTTAAGCACAAAAGTGTTGACATATCGAGCTCCACTCGTGATACGCCAGGGTGACCGTTGTGTATTTATGTCACCGACTTGTTAGTTGCAGATGCGGTTGGTACACCGCCCATGAATAATAGCTACATGATAGCTATCCTTATCTACTCTAGTTCGTGGCTCAGTTAGTATGCCACCTTAGTTAGTTGAGTTTGGTTTGAGACCCATATATAGGGTTCTTCTATTTCTTTGTATTAGAGTTCTTTTGGCTTACACAACTAAGAAGAGGAAAACTGTTTTCAGCCTCCACCCTTGTGTGTATTCCCCCATTGTGCAAGCAAGAAAGCTACAAGTGAGACTCCTTCCTTCTCTCCCACAATCTTGACATGGTATCAGAGCCTTGTTCGTGGTAAGGAGCTCAAGAAAGCAAGCCAAGCTCGCGGTGTTCTGGTAAGAGGAGCAGTGTTGCTTTCATTTTCTGTTTTGGGAGCAGATCTCTCCAGGTAGCACAGCCAGAAAGTGCAGGAGTGCATTGTCTCAGGTTGAGACGCCCTTCGCGGTGAAGCAAGAGGGCAGTATATGCTGCGGGGAAAGGGCTTTAGCCCTTGGCGACCTTGTTTTTTTGATTTGAGGCCATTTCGGGGCCTCTTTTGGAGGCGGAAGTTTTCTGCACGCACTCAGGAAAAGTCCCAGTTTTATGTTGTGCAGCCAGTGTTCTACAGGTCGGTGAATAGTTACTGTAAAAATTGCATTGTATGCTTGTGCGCAGAGACATTGGGAGTTACAGAATCATCCCTGTTGCCTGTTGATGCAAAATCGTCACTAGGAAGTGACTGTGTGGTCAAATACCACTTTCGCCAGTTTTGCAGATTTTCCCTTGTGAGGGTGAAGCTGTGGTTTTTGCAGTGACAGAATTTTTTGCAGTCTTCTATAATGGCATCTGATTCTCTTTCACAGATTGTCACTGAAAAGCTTGACAAGAACAACTTCCAAGCATGGAAGTTTAGAATGACGAATTTCCTTATGGGAAAAGGATATTGGGAATTTGTTGCAGGAAATGAAGAAGAACCAGTTCTTCTTGATGTTCCCAATCAACAGCAAATGCAGGCATTCAAAGCATGGCATGAGAGAGCCAGGAAAGTTATGTATTGGCTGTCTATCAGCATTTCAGACTCTATGATTGTGCATATTCAGGATGCAAGTACGCCAAAGGAGGCATGAGATACTCTGTCAAAGATGTATAGCACAAATACGCAAGCCAGGAAAATGCAGCTCAAGCAAGAGTTGCACAATGTGCAAAGAGAAAATATGAGCATCAATGACTACCACATGAAGGTGAAGAAGATTGCAGATGCACTTGCTTCCATTGGGTCGCCAGTGGAAGATGATGATTTAGTTTCTGTGACCTTGAATGGTCTAGGAAAGGATTATGCACAGTTTCGGACATCCATTTCAGTTCGTGAAAGATTTTCTGATTTTGAGGAGTTGATTGCTCTTCTAATTTCTGAGGAACAGAGAAATGGTGGTGCATCTTCTTCAGGAGGAACTTCAAAAGAAGCTGTCTTCTACTCAAATGCTGGAAGAGGTAGAGGCAGAGGTAGAGGAGGCCGATTTGGAGGCCGTGGTAGAAATCAGAATATGCAGCAAACTCAAGAAAACCAGTCCTATGGAGGATGACGTGGTAACTCTAGAGGCAGGGGGAGCCAAAGAGGTCGTGGTGGATGGCAAAGAGGTAAAAATGCAAACAGTAATGTTGAATGCTACTACTGTGGTAAAACGGGTCATATGGCTAAAGACTGCTATAAAAAGCAGAATGACATCATGAATGGAAAACTGCAACAAGGAAATTATGCATCTTCTAGTAGACATGGTGATGACAGAAATGAGCATTTGTTTATGGTGTAGCACATGAACAATTCTGTGACAAGTGCAGAAGAAAGCAACGATGTGTGGTATGTTGACTCAGGTGCATCAAACCACATGACAGGTCATGCAGAATGGATGGAGGATGCAAGGAAAATGGAAAAACCAGGATTTGTGGAGACTGGTGATGATACTGCACATCCTATTGTGCAGATTGGAAAAATTCCCTTGTCTATGCAGGATGGGAAAAAGAAATACCTGTCCGATGTATTTCATGTCCCGAATATCACCAAGAATCTGGTTTCTGTCGGTCAAATGGTTGAACAGGACTTGCAGGTCAGATTTAATCCTCATAGATGCTTTGTTGAGAATATGAAAAATAAAGGTCGCTTGATAGCAAAAGGAAAGAAGAAGGGCAGAATGTTTACATTGGATGCAGACATGCCTGAATTGAGTGCAGCAATGTCTGCACATGGGACCGGTGTAGTTGCAGATATTGATATCTGGCATAAACGCATTGGTCATGTTAATGTACAGCGACTTAAATCAATGCAGGCCCAAAACATTGTTGCAGGATTGCCTAAGTTCAAGGTTGCAGAAATGGATAAGGTATGTGAAGCCTGTCAGTTTGGAAAACAGGCAAGGAAACCATTTCCTAGACATGTTCAAGAGAGTAAGAAGCCATTGGAATTAATCCACTCTGATGTGTGGACTACTAAAGCTACATCTCTTGGAGGCTGTCATTATTTTGTCACTTTTATTGATGACTATAGCAGAAAAGTTTGGGTGTATTTTATGAAAAAGAAAAGTGAAGTTTTTGGGCATTTCAAAACTCTTAAAGCTATGGTTGAAAATGAAACAGGTCTGCAAATAAAATGCCTAAGGTCAGATGGAGGGGGAGAGTACCTCTCAAATGAGTTTGCAAGGTTCTTGTAGGAGCATGGCATAAAGCAGCAATATTCATGCAGTCATACCCCACAGCAAAATGGAATTGCAGAAAAGAAAAACAGACATATTGGAGAGGTATCTCGTGCCATGCTCAATGAAAAAGACTTGCCAGATTTTTATTGGGTTGAAGCAGTTGCTACAACAGTCTACATAATGAACAGGACTCCCACTGCAGCAATACATGGAATGACTCCAGAGGAGAGGTATACTGGTAGGAAATCAGATATTTCTCATTTGAAAATTTTTGGTTGCATTGCCTATGTACATGTGCCAGATGAGCTGAGATCCAAGTTGGATCCAAAAGTTGAGAAGTGCATCTTTATTGGTTACTCTTTGCAGCAAAAAGGGTATAGATGCTATAACCCTTCTACTCGTAAGTTTACAGTGAGTAGAGATGTTGTTTTTGATGAGATGAGTAGCTGGTATAAACCAGTAAATGTGATTGATGATGTAGATGCACAAAATGGTAATGCTGCACAGAATTCACAGCAGCAATCACAAAATATTAGTGGACCTGGAGCGTCTTCTAGCAGTGGTTCACATTCTTCGCCATGGACCGGCAGATTGAGATCAGGAGAATCTTCTCAAAGCAATGCAGATAGTGGTATGCAGGTATCACGAAAAGGAAAAGAGAAGGTTGATCAGCCCATGTTTGATGTGAATGCAGGTCACTCTTATGTGGATGGTGAATCCAGTGGCTCAGAACAGAGCATTGATGATGAGTTGGGTATTCCCTCTATTGTTACACCTAGAGTAAGGAAGACCAGGGATGTTTTGAGAGCACCTGGGAGTGAACCCACTTTGCGCAGGTCTACCAGAGTTAGGTATCCTGTGGATAGGCTGAAATATGATGGATTTACAGCCATTCACTATGCATATATGGTCAAGGTGATACAGGAACCAGAACCCACTTCTTTTGAGCAAGCCATGGGAAAAGAAAAATGGGAGAAAGCCATGGATGAAGAAATGGATGCCTTGGAAGCAAATGCTACATGGAAATTGGTACCTTTGCCTAAAGGTAAGAATGCAATTGGCTGTAAGTGGGTTTATAAGGTGAAGCACAATGCTGATGGTTCTGTGAACAGATACAAGGCAAGATTAGTAGTCAAGGGGTATGCACAAACATATGGCATTGACTATGAAGAAACATTCAGTCCGGTTGCAAGGATGGCAATTGTAAGAGCAGTCATTGCTATGGCTGCATCAAAGGGATGGTCTTTACATCAGATGGATGTAAAGAATGCCTTCTTGCATGGTGATTTGCAAGAAGAGGTCTATATGGAGCAGCCACCAGGTTATGTGCATGCTGTTCATCCTGAGTTTGTTTGCAGGTTGAAGAAAGCTTTGTATGGCTTGAAGCAAGCACCTAGAGCATGGTCTGACAAGAGAGGACAGTATCTTGTCACTATTGGCTTTCAAATTTCCAAGGCAGATTTCTCACTTTATGTGAGAAAAACAGAGAAAGGTATTATGCTACTTGTCATTTATGTTGATGATTTGATTATGACAGGTGACAGTGATGAAAATATCCTTCATGTGAAAATGCTATTGAAGCAGAAGTTTGAGATGAAGGATTTGGGAGAGCTGCGTTATTTCTTGGGCATTGAGGTGATTAGATCACCAAGTGGGATACAGCTCTTGTAGAGGCAGTATGGATTGGACATGCTGTCCAAATATGGGATGACAGGCTGTAAGCCTATTTCAGTTCCTTTGGAGCAGAATATGAAGCTGAGTGCAGATGCAGGTGAGCTTCTGGAAGACCCTACTATGTACAGACGCATAGTAGGAAGCTTGATTTATATGACTATTACCAGGCCAGATTTGAGCTATGCTGTTGGATTGGTAAGTCAGTTTATGCAGGCTCCAAGGAAACCACATTTGGATGCGGCTAGACGCATACTCAGGTATGTGAAGCCCACATTGCAGTATGGACTGTTTTATGAGACTGGGGTTCTGATATAGTTGCATGGATACACTGATGCTGATTGGGCTGGTAGTATTTCTGATAGACGATCTACCAGTGGATATGTGTTCTCTTTTGGGAGTGCTGCAGTCACTTGGAGCAGCAAGAAACAGCCTACAGTCTCCTTGTCGAGCACAGAGGCTGAGTACAAGGGTGCAGCAATGGCTGCATGTGAGGTAGCTTGGTTGCATAAGCTACTTTATGATATGCATCAGTCTACAGATGGGCCAGTTGTCATTTATTGTGACAACATGAGTAGTATACACTTGGCAAATAACCCAGTCTATCATGCTAGAACAAAGCACATTGAGGTGCATTATCACTATGTGCGAGAGAGGGTTTTACTAGGTCTTATTGATCTAGTTTATGTCAGCACAGAGGATCAGGTAGCTGACATATTCACGAAGGCATTGGGCGCAGAGAAGCTGCGCAAGTTCAGAGACCTGCTTGGTGTGCAGGAATTGGGATTGAGCTCGAGGGGGAGTGTTGAGATATCGAGCTCCACTCATGATACGCCAGGGTGACTGTTGTGTATTTATGTCACCGACTTGTTAGTTGCAGATGCGGTTGGTACACCGCCCATGAATAATAGCTACATGATAGCTATCCTTATCTTTTCTAGTTCGTGGCTCAGTTAGTATGCCACCTTAGTTAGTTGAGTTTGGTTTGAGACCCATATATAGGGTTCTTCTATTTCTTTGTATTAGAGTTCTTTTGGCTTACACAACTAAGAAGAGGAAAACTGTTTTCAGCCTCCACCCTTGTGTGTATTCCCCCATTGTGCAAGCAAGAAAGCTACAAGTGAGACTCCTTCCTTCTCTCCCACAATCTTGACAAAAAGGCTTTAAGAGCAGGTTATTGGTGGCCTGCCATCTTCCAGGATGCGTTTGCGTATGTTAAGAGATGCGATATTTGTCAACGACATGATAGTCGAGAGAATAGGAAACCACTACTTACCCCTATTATGGCGATACTTCCATTCGAGAAGTGGGGAATAGACTTTGTGGGTCCTATTACTTCGTCATCGACTACGCAAAAGAGGTACATCATTGTAGCAACTGACTACTTCACAAAGTGGTCAGAAGCACGTGCAACAAGGAAAGATGATGCTAAAGAAACTGCTAGTTTCCTTTTTAGAGTAGATAATATGCCGTTTTGGTCCACCGAAAGAATTAGTGTCGGACCGCGAAACCCATTTCCTGAATAAGGTGATTAAAAGTTTGACAGAGACTTGGTAAATCAAGCATAACAAGACAACCCCATATAACCCGCAAGCCAATGGACAAGTTGAAAGCACCAACAAGCAGCTTGTGGGCATTCTGTCCAAAATTGTGTTGGAAAAGAAACGGGATTGGGATAAAAAGTTATATGTGGCAGTGTGGGCCTATAATACGACTTTCAAACGAGCCACTGGCCATACCCCGTTCAAATTAGTATATGGGGAGAAGTGTGTCTTGCCTTTAGAGATTGAGTTGCCGACTATTCGGTTTGCCATCAATCATTCTTTGAGTGATGAAGACGCACTTTTTGAGCGCTTGACGACATTGGCACATTTAGATGAGCTTAAGCTACAGAGCTTATTGCACCAAGAAGTGGCGAAGCGCCAAATGAAGCAGTTACACGACCTCAAAGCCAAGAAATACACCTTCAAGAAAGGACAGCTTGTTCTGTATTATGACGCACGATGCGAATTATTTCCAGGCAAGCTAGAGCCTAGATGGGATGGGCCCTATAGGATCATTCGAATAGGAAAGAATAAGTCCACAGTCTTGTTAGCTGACCTTGAGAGGATAGAATTTAAAAATAAGGTTAATCTTAATAAGATTAAACCTTATTATTTCTGATTGCACTAATACTATGACTGCCTTGCAGGTCTAGGCGAGATCGATCAAATATCTGCAAGGAAATCGTGATAGAGGTTGATGGGTCGTCTGATCCCTTATTTAGAACACCCATATTTAGAACAGAGGTATTATCAGGGAAAGCTCATTTGGTGGAGCAAAGGATATAAGGTGACTGAGCAAGAAGGCGGTACATTTATTCGGGAGATCAAGGTCTTTGCCATCACTGCCTACAAATTTTGACGAGCATCCCTATTGAATTCAATGATGATGGAGGGATGGAGCCTACAGTCCACCCGTTGAATATGCTGAAATTCGATTACCATAATTACGAGTAGAGTTCCGGATGGCGGGATATGTAAACCCTTTGTGGACGTACACCTTGTACTTTGATGGGGCGTCCAGGGGTGTATGCAAAAAAGGAAGTGTAGGAGTTGTCATCCGAGACCCTCGACGACGCATTGTCATGAAGTTAGCTGCTTATCTCGGGGTGAATTTTACCAATAATATGGCAGAATACAAAGCCCTGATTATGGGTTTGAATATTGCAAAGAAGGGTGGTATCCGCCAGTTATTGGTGAAAGGGGACTCTCAGTTGGTTTTAAATCAACTCAATGGGACGTATATGGTACGAAACCCCATCCTTTGCATGTACCATCATACTGCCATAGCCCTGCTAGACGAATTTGATAGAGTGTCTTTTCAGCTAATTTCACAAAATTGGAATCAATTTGCCGATTCATTGGCTAACCTTGCGTATGAAGAAGACCTCTTCTTTAATTGTGGCCCTTGTCCCGATATATCTATTGATGGTGAGACAGGACCTGGTCATTTGTGGGGTATGCTTTCTGAACATGCCCTCTTTGGCAGACGATGGTTGATCTGGGTGATGCAGAGGGTAGGCGAGACTCATCTGCCTTTATTATCTTGGATGCACAGACTGATTAGAAGACATGTGATGTGAACACCTCTTGCGTTATACGCAGGAGGGATGGGTTATAATCTAATGCACCTAGTTTAGGGCTACGAGCCTCTGTTCCCCTAGGAATGGTATGCTTTAATGTCTATCATAGTTGTTTCCAGGAGGATGTTATGTGTAGTATTTTTTGATTTCATTAGGCCAAGAGGGCCATTTTTCTGTCTAGTGCGGGTGCGTTTAATCGGGTTTTTTGCTTTAAGTGTTGTGCTGGACAGGTTTTGTGATTCGTGGAATTTGGTGGAGCCTTTGTTGCGATGGAAGCTTCTTGTGGCCAATCCAGGTGATACCTCTCCTTTACGAGTACCTTTCTTTCCTATTATATGTGTATTTGTACTTGTTGAGGGGATATATTTTTTGGGGACCGGCAACCAAGGCATGAAGTCCCAGGTTTAGTCTAAGTATGTTTGAGGGAGGTCGGAGTAGTCCTTGCCTCCTGTAAAGACATTGTCAGGCATTGAAAGACCTGTTTTAGAAGGAAGTCTTAGTGGCCCTGTTCTGCTAGCCTACTAGACAGCCGTTCTAGGAGTTCTTGTTCGTAGTGAGGCAGTTAGAGAAGCCTGCTAGAAGATAATACTGATTATGCCAAGAAACCCTGAACATCCCAAAAGATGAATATAAATACGAAGGTGTGTAAAACGGGGTTCTAACCCCTATCAAAGAAAAGAAAAGGAATGAAAATATATAAGCAGTTGATCATTGCCTTGCGAAGGCCTGGTAGGTTCCTGGGGACGAATCAGACCCGGGGCCGATACCTTGTCTTCCTAGGGGTGGCTTCTTGCTGAAAAAAAAAAGACAAAACAAGGAAGGTTGGAGCAAAAATAAAAGTGAGCGTTAGAAAAGGATTAAGTGTCGCCTTGCGAGGGCTTGGTAGGTTCTTGGGTGCCAAGACAGGTCCTGAGACCGATGCCCTGTTCTCCTTGGGTCACTACGCTCAGCTCCCTCCTTTTTATATACCCAAGTATGTACATAAAATAAAAACCCTAAAAGAAGAAATGTATTGAACGAAAATACTCCTTGATCAGGCTATAGGAGTCCTCGCCTTGTAGGAGCTCCTAGGTGTGTTGTCTTTAGTTGGTAAGTAGTTCAGACTACCACTTAGGGCAACCTCTTTGATAGGTTTTTTAGTTTGGCTGTGTTGGAGCAGTTGGTTAGTGACTCACTTTGGATCTTCTATTAGATGATGCTAGGCCTACTCCTTGTGGATGTCATGCCTTGGTTCTGTCCAGGGGGTAGGGTGAGCATTGTGCTCAGTTTTATTATATATTTGTTTTGTATCAGTTTGATGCTTCTTTGGGTGTTTATGTGCAGATATGTTCGTGGATTCAACGGGCTGAGTCGCCCTATCCTGTGGTCGCCAATGAGAGCGGAATTTTGGTGCCGGGAATTGCTTAAAAATAGCTAAAAATTATGAATATCAAGGGAAAAATATCGAATGTCAAAGGCGGCGGCTCGATCTAGGACGATTTTAAGCACCAAAGTGCTTTAAAGGTGCCCGAGCGACACTTGTTGATTTTTCATAATCTTTCAGACAGTCATGCGGGTGGACACGAGTTGCTGGCCAATGCGGGATGCCAAGCCGGACGCCTAGGATTTTTCAGAGCTCGATTCCGAGTCCGGACGGGGAAATGGCCAAGAAACCGGTCAAGATTTGAAGAGGTGGACTTATTTTTGGCCAAAGTGGGCATGACCTTTGGGAGCCCAAGAAATTTTATGCAACATAAGAGTTAGCATGAAATCGTGGAGAGAGAAGAGAAGGAAGAAACGTGGGCAGATTAGCGCCGATTTTTTGCGCTCCATCCTTGGGGATGGAGATGGCAGGCTGCACACAACCCATGCAACCGACATTACCCCCGAATTACTCCTTCCCTGCTGACTCTATCGCCGCCCTTCGCCCGTCAATTGATGGCCTGAATGCTGAGATAGAAATCTAGTCTTTCTCTCTCCTCCCTCTCTCTCTTCTAAAGGCAAGTTCATGTGGGAAGAGGAAGAAAGAAGAAAGAATGATGGAGGCTTGTCCGGCATCGATCGGATTGCTCCACGGGCTGGAAATGGTGACTTGTGATAGTCATGAGCATGAAGTGCTGCTGATTTTCAGATTTGCAGCCATGGACATGAAACTTGAAACACGCAAATAAGCGGTAATTCAATTTTTTCAAAGGAAATTTGAGATTTCATGGCTTTTGATTGATAAAATGTTGTTCATGTGGGCTAAAAATTGTTTATGTTGCTATTTTCCATGAGTACTTGTTGATCATAATCAGAAAATCAGAAAAACATGCATCTTGTGTCTCAAAATAATACACTAAAACACGTAAAATATGGAAAATCAAGGGAAAATAATATTTTTGGGCATAAAAATGGAAGAATGGATAGGAACACCAACTAAATTTTCATTTTTGTTGCAAGAAGGAACTAAGGGCCATAGCCCATAACCTATTTTGAATTTTTAATAATAAAATAATGCAGAAAATAAGGGAAAATACAAGAAAAATAGAGAAAAATCACTAAAAATAGGGAAAAAATGCATTTTGGATGCGGAAAATTAATAAAAATTAAGAACAATGTATGTGAATGTTTGTGGGGACTGAAGCATGAGGATTTGCCTCAGTTCAACCCCACCTTCTTGTTCTAGTGTGTCTTTTTTCGCTCTTTACACAAAATGATGGCCAAATGCCCTATAAATCTATACAACAATGTAACATTTGATCGATGGGAGGGTATAGTGGTTAAAATGCATCTAAATATGGAGTAAAATGATGAAAAGGTTGTTGGCTTGTGTTTGCATGCCATATAGGTCGGTGAATAATTATAAAATAAGGGCCTAGTAGCACGAGGGTTTCCTTGGTGCTACGTTCGTGCAACGCCACATAAGAACGGTAGTTGAAAATCATTGAAAGGATGTTTTCCACATGTGCACAATATTGATTTCATAATTGTTTGAGCACTTGGCATCCACAATATGCATAAATCATGAAAATATTTAAAGGTATCAGAAACCCTGGATGCACAGCAATTGCTTTCATTAGGACCTTGACCCACGTTGAATGAGAGACATGACACCCTAAGCCATAGGCTAGTCATGAGGTCTGGGAAAAAGAGAAGTAAGGACAATGGTACATTTCTGTATACGATTAAATGGTACCTTGAGTGGATTTTGTACGAAATGTTTATATGTTGAGCGACGCATTGAGGGGCCAATCCCCAAGGTGTAGGAGAGTCGCAGAGGGGTGGCAGCACTCAGCTGTTGGAGGACCCCCTATGTCTGTGCTTCATGCCATTAGGCAATGTGTAAGGGACTTCCTCTGAGGAGTAGTGGGTGAGAGAAAAGTGGACTACAAACGACGTAATACAAACGCAAGACATTTAGGAAGGCAATGTATGTGTCACCAACGTTCCTGGCCGCGAGGCCGTGGGGTTGTTGAGCGCGTGAGATAGAGGTCCGGCTAGTGCACGAGCCAGTGCCGGCCCGTTCTAGGTTCCATCAGTATGGATGTGGCAGAGACTCGCAGAAGTCTAGGTCTAAGTCATGTGGTAAGTTGCGCAACAAGTCTCGTGGTGGGAGAAATGCTAATGTGACATGTCATCATTGCAGGAAGAAGGGTCATATATGCCCACAGTATCATGAGTTGCGCAATGAGAAGTGCAAAGAGAAGGGAAAGACAAAGTACAGGAAAAGTCCTCTCATTGCAGCATTATGCTTGCGAAATCAAGTGTGAAAATTGAGGAAGTAAATATCATGCAGAGTGATGGCTCCGATAGGGAGTACATACTAGCAGCTAGTTCTTGTGATGCTACGCCGTTGATTGAGGTTCACTCTATGTATGCCCAGTGTTGGCTTTTGGATTCTGGTGCTTCATTTCATATTACACCATGCCGTGAATGGTTCCACTCCTACTGTGCTATCTCCGATTTAGTTCGCTTAGGTGATGACATGTCACTTGCGATTGTTTGCATTGGGGATGTATGACTGCAGTTCTCTAATGGCAGTACTTTTTTGTTACATGATGTACGATATGTACCTGCGCTTACACATAGTCTTATGTTTGCAAGGTAGCTTGATAATGTTGGGTTTCATGTCTCTTTTGGGGATTCTACCTGGAAGATCACCCATGGCAGACTTGTTCTTGCTAGAGATGCCAAGGCTAATATTCTCTATCCTCTTGTAGTTGATGGGTCCTTTGTTGACCATGTTTTGTCAATGTTTTCCATCCCACATATATCTCTTTGGCATGCCCATTTGGGCTATACGTCTTTGAAGGGAATGAAAATGCTTTCTAGTTTGCAGTACTTACCGGCCCTTGACTATGCATGTTTTAATTCATGTGAGCATTGTCTTTATGTCAAACAAACTAGGAATACGCATAAGAAGTCTGGTAGGACACACATAAGTGAGCCCTTGGCATTGGTACATTCAAATATTTATGGGCCCATGCCCTATGAGTCTATGGGTGGTGCAAAGTGTTTTGTAGCGTTTATTGACGATTTCTCGCATAAAGTTTGAGCTTATCCCATTAAGCTTAAGTCAGATGGCTTGGCTGTGTTTCAGAGATGGCTTGCATTGGTTGGGAACCAGATTGGGCATAGGCTAAAATGCCTTAGGACTGACAATGGGGGAGAATATGTGTCACGTGTCTTTGAGTAGCTATGTGATGAGAGGGGTATTAAGCGTCTGTTGACCACCCCCTATACCCCACCCCAGAATGGTTTGGCTGAGCGGATGAATAGAACCATCCAAGAGCGTGTACGCAGTATGCTTAGCCATGCAGGCCTATCACAGAGCGTTTGGGCTGAGGCAGTCAATATAGCTGTGCATATGAGAAATAGATCACCGTCTAGTGGTTTGGATTTTCAGGTTGCAGACGAGGTATGGACTAGGAAACCTCCGTCTTATGTGCATCTACGTGTCTTTGGATGTGAGACATTTTGCCATGTGCCCAATGACAAGCATAGTAAGTTGGATCCTAAGAGTAGGAAATACATTTTCCTTGGCTATGGAGATGCAGGCGAGATGGGTTACCACATCTGGGATCTGCATGCGCGAAAAGACATCCACAGCCATGATGTAGTCTTCCATGAAGACAAGATGCAAAGGCAGCCTGAGAAGATGGTAGAGATACGTAGGGTTATATTCCAAGAGGAGCCACGTGCTTCAGTACAGCCTGCATAGCCAGATTGTCAGCCTGCAACAGCACTTGGTACACATAGAGCCTGCCGTGAGACGGTCTACTAGAGATAGACGTCTACTTAATAGATTTGAGTCCTCAATGTATTATGTATTGGTTACAGATACAAGAGAGCCTCTCACCTATGATGAGGCTATGCGCAAGGGTGACAATCACTCCTAGGAGAGGGCTATGTAGTCTGAGATAGACTCCTTGCATAAAAATATGACTTGGGATTCGGTTTTCTTGCTTGCTGGCAAGAAGACTCTGCCATGTAAGTGGGTGTACAAGCTGAAAAGTACCCCTGGTGAACACCCAAGCCGGCTTATAAGGCAAAACTTGTTGCTAAGGGTTTTAAGCAGGAGCATGGAGTTGACTTTGATGAAGCCTTTTCTCCTGTGGTCAAGATGACCATCCTACTCTTGGTTGTGGCCTTAGTCGCGTAGCTTGACTTGGACATGTATCAGATGGATGTCAAGATTGAATTCTTGCATGGGGATTTGCATGATGAGATATACATGGAGTAGCCTAAGGGCTTTGAAGAACCTGGGAGGGAGCACCTAGTGTGCAAGTTGAAGAAAAGACTTTATGGCTTGAAGCAGGTACCTAGGGAGTGGTATCATAAGTCTGATGCCTTTATGCAGTCACAGGGCTACGACAGGAGTGCTATGGATCTGTGTCTTTACACGAAGAAAGCCTGTGATGGCTCATTGCTTATTTTGGTACTTTATGTGGATGATATGCTGATAGTAGGAAAAGCTCATGATGAGATGGATGCTCTTAAATCTCAGCTAAAGAAGAGATTTGAGATCAAGGATTTGGGACAAGCCTCTCACATTCTTGGTATGCACATTAAGTGCGACAGGCTTCAGGGACTACTCTACCTCCCAGAGAGGAAGTGCATTCATAAAGTCCTTGAGCGTTTCCGCATGCAGGATATTAAGCCTATTGGCTGTCCATTACCTTCTCATGTGAAGGTCTCAAAGGCCGATTGTCCACAGACACATGAGCAGAGAGCCGAGATGGTAAAGATTCCTTATGCATCAACCATGGGCAGTCTGATGTATGCCATGATAACCACTCAACCAAATGTTGCATTTGCAGTTGGTGTTGTGGTATGCTATATGGCTACACCTGGCAAGAAGCATTGGGATGCCGTGAAGGGTATCATGAGATACCTGAAGGCCACAGTAGATATGGTATTTGCTATGGTAGCCAGGATACAGGAGTTGTGGGGTACACGGACTCCGATTATGCAGGACATGCAAATAGTAGGAAGCCCTATTCTGGCTATGTATTCACCTATGATGGAGGTGCTGTCTCTTGGATATCTAGGGTTCAGAAGTGTACGGCTCTCTCTACCATTGAGGCTGAGTATGTTGCAACCATTGAGTCTTGCAAGGAAGCCATATGGTTGGGCTGTTTGGTTCATGACCTTGGGATTGATGCTATACCTATGTTACATTCGGATTCTATGAGTGCTATTGAGCTAGCCAAGAATCCAGTCTTCCATGCGAAGCGAAACACATTGAGGTGAGGTATCACTTCATATGTGGGGTCGTGGAGGACAGGTCTGTTGACCTTGTCAAGATCTCCACTGACAAAAATCCTAGAGATTTGCTCACAAAAAGCCTCACTACTGAGCGCTTTGCCTTTCTCAGGAGATTGATGGACGTTGGATGAGATTCATTTTTCCTCATCTTGTTATACATGTGTACATTATTTAGTCTTTTCTTTTTTCTTTTCACTCCTCACTGGGGTAGATTCGCCTTTAAGTGGGAGGTTATTGGGGGTAAAGGTGCCTCTGCCTAGCTGCCCGTGTTTTACTACACTGACAGTACCCACCATTGCACACTGCAGGTGGCGGGCGCCCATCACAGTCACTTTATTCTTTATTCTTTTAGTGACAATTTGAATAACCGATCACACATTGTGACTATTGGAGTTTCCATTTGGTGTCTCTCTCTTTCTTGCTCTTGCTCTCCTGCCATAGCTCTTACAAGCAAGCTTCGATCCTTCTCACCTTTCACAATTAATAATGCATCTCCCTCTACACGTCTTACTCGCTTCTGCAGCATGACTAATATTCTCGCCAAATGCAATTACACTCATGCCAGTCATGTGTCTTCCCCTATGTCCCAGTTTTACTCCTCGGATGGTTCAATTCCTGTTACAAGGGGCATTGGCATTCTCCGAGTCCGCTGCCTCATGGTGGGCTGCCATGACGGAAGAAATGCGATCCCTTTGAGCAAATTGTACTTGGGTTCTTCAGCCTCTCCCTCTAGGTCGACGCCTGGTTTTTCTCAAGAGTATGGTGTTGATTACATTGAGACCTTCTCTCCTACGCTACAATTAGCAACCTTTCGATCTCTCCTCGCTTATGGTGCATCGGTAGACATGGAGATTCATCAAATGGATGTTCAGACCGCCTTTCTCAACAGCTTTCTTGATGAGGAAATATACATGGAACAGTTCCTGTACTCCGAGCAAAAGTCCTCCACACATCACGTCGGTCTTTTCAAACACTCTATCTATGCCCTGATGGTGGAATGCGCCGTTTAATTCCTTTATGAAGACTTCATATTACAGTATTTTGGCGTGAATGTCCATGTAATTTCGCCGTATAAAACGGTTCTGAATCCTGATGCTTGTCTTTATACCTTGCGAGTGTGGCTGGGTATTTTCTCGTAATTTCCCCATATTTTCCTAGAAAGGAAGCACTAATCAAATGCATGAAGAGGAAACAACAACCTGAAAGGATGAAAGGTGAAGCGCAAGCCATTTTGGATACCATTTGAGAAGAGTAGGAGTTGTGGGATATTATCATAGTCATTAAAGATGCAACAAGCAACTACTGATCTTCCTTATGGTCTTGTGCCCTTTCTCAATAGTCCTTAGTGCACCGGTAATCTATCCTTCTAAGGCCATACTACAAAAAAGCCTATGTCTATGCCAAAACTCCTATGTTCTACAACGTTTGTTTGTTTCCCTCGTCTTGAGGTGCGGTAGCCAACTAATGTGCTAGTCTCTATTCAACACTAGTCAATGTATGATATGTCTTTGGTCTCGTGCTCGCTACTGCTATACTCAAAGCCAACTTTTGGTCTGTCTGCATGATGTAAATACCTTTTTGGTTTAGTACACTCACTTCAAACTTTCTCCAAAGAAACAAAAAAAAGAAGCAAAATCTACCTTGGTTTAGTACACTCACCTCATGCTTTCTCCAAAGAAAAAAAGAGGAAGCAAAATCTATCAACCAAGCTTTGGATAGTAGCTAGTACCAATCAACGGCTATGTACTTGCAAATTTGCAAAATCTATCCACCATGCTCTGGATTGTAGGCAGCACCAATATATGCAACGGATGCCTCCAAATGACTATCAAAGCATCTATTTATAGCCCTCTCGTCTATCAAAGCATCTATTTTATTTATAGCCCTTTCAACACACTCATGATGCTCTAATTCTTGGCCACTTCCTTCGAGCAGTACCTACAATGTTTGAGATCACCCCAACACACTTGTGATGCTCCATTCCCTTTCCACTTCCTTTGCCATTAGAACATCTCATAGATCAATACAGTACATGACTACCACTTTGACTACGAGTAGTTGAAATGGTAGTCAACAATAGTACATGACCAATAGAGTATATGACTACCATTTTGGCTAGGAGTAGTCAATAAGAGAAGTGTACCCAGATGAGGGTGGCCAACAAAATAAGTATATGGTAGCTAAAATTTATTGAAGATACATACATTAGAGTTACTTTCACACACATTAAATGATGATGTGTTTTCATTAATATGATATCCTTTTCATCATGCAGGTTCAATAATATGGCTAATTGCACATTGATAGTTGTCAAACATACATTGAAAACCTCATTTCATGACCAATGGAAAGCAAATGGTTTGGAATCAATTTTGATGCTCCAATATTTCATTGGGCACTAAGTCTTTCATATTTACCAACTCATCAATGCTTTGAAATGCAATACCTACTACCCTTTAATCTCTTCTTATTTGCACTACTATAATCTCTTTCTAAAAACCATGTGTAGGGACACTATAGTGATCCATGTCTTATTTTCAATCCCACTCATCATGCCTCTCTTAAGATCCTTGTAGTATTTTCTATTCAATTATAGTTTTTTATAATGTAGTGGATACAAAATACCATAAAAATGTGAGCATGAAACAAGCTAATTCATAGAGATATTTATGCATGCTTAAATGTATGTGCATATCTTCCATACTTGTGTGTACAAAAATATTCCCATTTCTTGTACCATTAAGCCTCATTCTCATCACCACTCGCACTTTGTTGCAATCACATCATTCTCTGATACAAATTAATATCATGAAATCCTTTTTATCAATAGCTACTCTCAAAATGGACCAAGGTACTTGCCCATTAATTGTTCAATGCCTAGCCCTTGGTCCCTTTGATGCATCATCCTTAGCATGGATATTAAAGCCCAATCCCTCTTCATAATTTGCTATTCAATGTATTGCCTTCATTCCTTGGGATCATGTTCAAGATTTTGTCATGGTGAGGAGAGTTTCAACAAGACTACTCCAACAAACTTTAGGACCAAACCTAAAGGGGGATCAAGTGTCCCAACCAAGAGAAATTGTTGGAGCAAATATGATATATAATTACTTGTTGTCTCAAACTTTAGTCTTTCAATGTGTATCTTCATGCTAGCTTCTAATAGAAACTTTTCTTAACCTTGTATCGTAGCTGCTGGTGCGCATTTAGGCTGCATGATAATTTAAATGCATATAGCTTAGGTATCCAAAATGTCATAATGTCAAGGGTGTGCGACAACATGTAGGCTCTAGATGTCACTTTTACATGTAGAGATTATTTTTTTGGCCCCATGTTGCTAGAATAAACTATAGAGTAGTCTCATGTAGATATGACCACATAGATACATCATGGGTTTGACTATGGTGGCTTCAACATGAAACTATATGTAGCCCCATGGTTGACAAAAAATATGTGAGAATGGAGTCCTTCATAGTGGTTTCACAATGCATTAGGTATTGCAACAACACATTGTTGTAGTTGGAAAAAGTGCCCTTCAAAACCCCATCAAGCCTCTTTGGAGAGATGCATTTCTGATGATGAGGGACATCTTAAACATTGAATCCAAATTAGAAGGTACCAGCAAGTCAAAGTGGTGCCACTAGTGTGCATGATTGGATCTTGAAGAATAAAACTAGGATATTTTTTAAACTTGTGAATGTGGCATGTGTGGAGGTCATGGCTCAAGAATTTAATAGAAAAGTACAAGATGTTCAAATTCATGTTGATATGTTTCAATATTTGGGGAGCATTATGAACATAAGATGTAGAGGACTCTCAAAACTGAGGCAAAAATAATAGAGGATGCTTTAGCACTAGTTGATAAGTTTGTGGAGAACTACGAATTTCACCTAGTTTTGTTTCTTATTTCAGTGACTATTAATTTCCTAAAATTGGCAAGATTTCATATCTCCTATCATTTTCTAGCTATTGATAATTTTAGTTCTACTAACTTTTGTATATTATTATAATGTTGTAGGCATGTGAGTTTGTGCTACACACACAATACATTTGGTCAACCAAGATATAACTAGGTCAATTGAGTCCTACCATGGAACATTGAATAGTAAATTCTTGACCGATCATTGAACAATCCATGGGCAACATGTGGATTGGTTGATCCATTAACTAATGTCTAGTTGTCGTCCTTACTTTTGTTGAGATATCGAGCTCCACTCGTGATATGCCAGGGTGACCGTTGTGCATTTATGTCACCGACTTGTCAGTTGCAAATGCGGTTGGTATATCGCTCATGAATAATAGCTAGATGACAGCTATCCTTATCTACTCTAGTTTGTGGCTCAGCTAGTATGCCACCTTAGTTAGTTGAGTTTGGTTTGAAACCCATATATAGGGTTCTTCTATTTCTTTTGTACTTGAGTTCTTTTTGGCTTACATAAACTAAGAAGAGGAAAACTGTTTTCAGCCTCCACCTCTGTGTGTATTCCTCCATTGTGCAAGTAAGAAAGCTACAAGTGAGACTCCTTCCTTCTCTCCCACAATCTTGACATGGTATTAGAGCCTTGTTCGTGGTAAGGAGCTCAAGAAAGCAAGCCAAGCTCGCGGTGTTCTGGTAAGAGGAGCAGTGTTGCTTTCATTTTCTGTTTTGGGAGCAGATCTCTGCAGGTAGCACAGCCGGAAATTGCAAGAGTGCATTGTCTCAGGTTGAGACGCCCTTGGCGGTGAAGCAAGAGGGTAGTATATGCTACGGGGCCTGTTTTTTTGGTGACCCTGTTTTTTTGATTTGAGGCCATTTCGGGGCCTGTTTTGGAGGCGAAAGTTTTCTGCACGCTCTCAGGAAAAGGCCCAGTTTTATGCTGTGCGACCATTGTTCTACAAGTTGGTGAAAAGTTACTGTAGAAATTGCATCGTATGCCTATGCGCAGAGACATTGGGAGTTACAGAATCATCCTTGTTACCTGTTGATGCAAAATCGTCACTAGGAAGTGACTGTGTGGTCAAATACCACTTTCGTCAGTTTTGCAATTAGCCCTTGTGAGGCTGAAGTTATGTTCTTTGCAGTGACATAATTTTTTGCAGTGTTCTGTAATGGCGTCTGATTCTCTTTCACAGATTGTCACTGAAAAGCTTGACAAGAACAACTTCCAAGCATGGAAGTTTAGAATGACGAATTTCCTTATGGGAAAAGGATATTGGGAATTTGTTGCAGGAAATGAAAAAGAACCAATTCTTTCTGATATTCCCAATCAACAGCAAATGCAGGCATTTAAAGCATGGCATGAGAGAGCCAGGAAAGTTATGTACTGGCTCTCTATCAGTATTACAGACTCTATGATTGTGCATATTCAGGATGCAAGTACGCCAAAGGAGGCATGGGATACTTTGTAAAAAATGTATAGCACAAATACGCAAGCCAGGAAAATGCAGCTCAAGCAAGAGCTGCATAATGTGCAAAGAGAAAATATGAGCATCAATGACTACCACATGAAGGTGAAGAAGATTGCAGATGCACTTGCTTCCATTGGGTCGCCAGTGGAAGATGATGATTTAGTTTTTGTGACCTTGAATGGTCTAGGAAAGGATTATGCGCAGTTTTGGACATCCATTTCAGTTCGTGAAAGATTTCCTGATTTTGAGGAGTTGATTGCTCTTCTAAATTCTGAGGAGCAGAGAAATGGTGGTGCATCTTCTTCAGGAGGAACTTCAAAAGAAGCTGTCTTCTACTCAAATGCTGGAAGAGGTAGAGGCAGAGGTAGAGGAGGCCGATCTGGAGGCCGTGGTAGAAATCAGAATATGCAGCAAACTCAAGAAAACCAGTCTTATGGAGGAGGATGTGGTAACTCTAGAGGCAGGGGGAGCCAAAGAAGTCGTGGTGGATGGCAGAGAGGCCAAAATGTAAACAGTAATGTTGAATGCTACTACTATGGTAAAATAGGTCATATGGCTAAAGACTGCTATAAAAAGCAGAATAACATCATGAATGGAAAACTGCAACAAGGGAATTATGCATCTTCTAGTAGACAGGGTAATGACAAAAATGAGCATTTGTTTATGGTGTAGCACATGAACAATTCTGTGACAAGTGCAGAAGAAAGCAACGATGTATGGTATGTTGACTCAGGTGCATCAAACCACATGACAGGTCATGCAGAATGGATGGAGGATGCAAGAAAAATGGAAAAACCAGGATTTGTGGAGATTGGTGATGATACTGCACATCCTATTGTGTAGATTGGAAAAATTCTTTTGTCTATGCAGGATGGGAAAAAGAAATACCTGTTTGATGTATTTCATGTCCCGAATATCACCAAGAATCTTGTTTCTGTTGGTCAAATGGTTGAGCAGGGCTTGCAGGTCAGATTTAATCCTCATGGATGCTTTGTTGAGGATATAAAAAATAAAGGTCGCTTGATAGCAAAAGGAAAGAAGAAGGGCAGAATGTTTACGTTGGATGCAGACATGCTTGAATTGAGTGCAGCAATGTTTGCACATGGGACCGGTGTAGTCATGTTAATGTACATCAACTTAAATCAATGCAGGTCCAAAATATTGTTGCAGGATTGCCTAAATTCAAGGTTGTAGAAATGCATAAGGTATGTGGAGCCTGTCAATTTGGAAAACAGGCAAGGAAACCATTTCCTAGACATGTTCAAGAGAGTAAGAAGCCATTGGAATTAATCCACTCTGATGTGTGGACTACTAAAGCTGCATCTCTTGGAGGCTGTCATTATTTTGTCACTTTTATTGATAGCTATAGCAGAAAAGTTTGGGTGTACTTTATGAAAAAGAAAAGTGAAGTTTTTGGGTATTTCAAAATTCTTAAAGCTATGGTTGAAAAAGAAACATGCCTACAAATAAAATGCCTAAGGTCAGATGGAGGGGGAGAGTACCTCTCAAATGAGTTTGCAAGGTTCCTGTAGGAGCATGGCATAAAGTAGCAATATTCATGTAGTCATACCCCACAAGAAAATGGAATTGCAGAAAGGAAAAACAGGCATATTGGAGAGGTATCTCGTGCCATGCTCAACGAAAAAGACTTGCCAGATTTTTATTGGGCTGAGGCAGTTGCTACAACAGTCTACAGAATGAACAGGACTTCCACTGCAGCAATACATGGGATGACTCTAGAGGAGAGGTATACTGGTAGGAAACTAGATATTTCTCATTTGAAGATTTTTGGTTGCATTGCCTATGTTCATGTGCCAGATGAGTTGAGATCCAAGTTGGATCCAAAAGTTGAGAAGTGCATCTTTATTGGTTACTCTCTGCAGAGCAGCAAGGGTATAGATGCTATAACCCTTCTACTCGTAAGTTTTCAGTGAGCAGAGATGTTGTTTTTGATGAGATGAGTAGTTGGTATAAACCAGTGAATGTGATTGATGATGTAGATGCACAAAATGGTAATGCTGCACAGAATTCACAGCAGCAGTCACAAAATATTAGTGGACCTGGAGCGTCCTCTAGCAGTGGTTCACATTCTTCGCCATGGACAGGCAGATTGGGATCTGGAGAATCTTCTTAAAGCAATGCAGATAGTGGTATGCAGGTATCACGAAAAGGAAAAGAGAAGGTAGATCAGCCCATGTTTGATGTGAATGCAGGTCACTCTTATGTGGATGGTGAATCCAGTGGCTCAGAACAGAGCATTGATGATGAGTTGAGTATTCCTTCTATTGTTACACCTGGAGTAAGGAAGACCAAGGATGTTTTGAGAGCACCTGGGAGTGAACCTACTTTGCGTAGGTCTACCAGAGCTAGGTATCCTGTGGATAGGCTGAAATATGATGGATTTACAGCCATTCACTATGCATATATGGTCAAAGTGATACAGGAACCAGAACCCACTTCCTTTGAGCAAACCATGGGAAAAGAAAAATGGGAGAAAGCTATGGATGAAGAAATGGATGCCTTGGAAGCAAATGCTACATGGAAATTGGTACCTTTGCCTAAAGATAAGAATGCAATTGGTTGTAAGTGGGTTTATAAGGTGAAGCACAATGCAGATGGTTCTGTGAACAGATACAAGGCAAGATTAGTAGTGAAGGGGTATGCACAAACATATGGCATTGATTATGAAGAAACATTTAGTCCGGTTGCAAGGATGGCAACTATAAGAGCAGTCATTGCTATGGCTGCATCAAGGGAATGGTCTTTACATTAGATGGATGTAAAGAATGCCTTCTTGCATGGTGATTTGCAAGAAGAGGTATATATAGAGCAGCCACCAGGTTATGTGCATGCTGTTCATCCTGAGTTTGTTTGCAGGTTGAAGAAAGCCTTGTATGGTTTGAAGCAAGCACATAGAGCATGGTCTGACAAGATAGGACAGTATCTTGTCACTATTGGCTTTCAGATTTCCAAGGCAGATTTCTCACTTTATGTGAGAAAAACAGAGAAAGGTATTATGCTACTTGTCATTTATGTTGATGATTTGATTATGACAGGTGACAGTGATGAAGATATCCTTCATGTGAAAATGCTATTGAAGCAGAAGTTTGAGATGAAGGATTTGGGAGAGCTGTGTTATTTCTTGGGCATTGAGGTGATTAGATCACCAAGTGGGATACAGCTCTTGTAGAGGCAGTATGGATTGGACATGCTGTCCAAATATGGGATGACAGGCTGTAAGCCTATTTCAGTTCCTTTGGAGCAGAATGTGAAGTTGAGTGCAGATGTTGGTGAACTTCTGGAAGACCCTACTATGTACAGACGCATAGTAGGAAGTTTGATTTATATGACTATTACCAGGCCAGATTTGAAACCGCATTTGGATGCGGCTAGACGCATACTCAGGTATGTGAAGCCCACATTGCAGTATGGACTGTTTTATGAGACTGGGGTTCAGATATAGTTGCATGGATACACTGATGCTGATTGGGCTGGTAGTATTTCTGATAGACGATCTACCAGTGGATATGTGTTCTCTTTTGGGAGTGCTGCAGTCACTTGGAGCAGCAAGAAACAACCTACAGTTGCCTTGTTGAGCACAGAGGCTGCGTACAGGGGTGCAGCAATGGCTGCATGTGAGGTAGCTTGGTTGCATAAGCTACTTGATGATATGCATCAGTCTACAGATGGGCCAGTTGTCATTTATTGTGACAACATGAGTAGTATACACTTGGCAAATAACCCAGTCTATCATGCTAGAACAAAGCACATTGAGGTGCATCATCACTATGTGCGGGAGAGGGTTTTACTAGGTCTTATTGATCTAGTTTATATCAGCACAGAGGATCAGGTAGCTGATATATTCACGAAGGCATTGGGCGCAGAGAAGCTGCGCAAGTTCAGAGACCTACTTGGTGTGCAGGAATTGGGATTGAGCTCGAGGGGGAGTGTTGAGATATCGAGCTCCACTCGTGATATGCCAGGGTGACTGTTGTGCATTTATGTCATCGACGTGCCAGTTGCAGATGCGGTTGGTACACCACTCATGAATAATAGCTAGATGGCAACTATCCTTATCTACTCTATTTTGTGGCTCAGTTAGTATGCCACCTTAGTTAGTTGAGTTTGGTTTGAAACCCATATATTCTTCTATTTCTTTTGTACTCGAGTTCTTTTTGGCTTACACAAACTAAGAAGAGGAAAACTGTTTTCAGCCTCCACCTCTGTGTGTATTCCTCCATTGTGCAAGCAAGAAAGCTACAAGTGAGACTCCTTCCTTCTCTCCCACAATCTTGACAACTTTTGGTACATGTATGCTATGAAAGAAGTTAGTTTCAAGCAAAACTTTTAAATTTAGATATCGAACTCTTCTCAGAAAGGCGATCAAAAGAGTTCAAGAATCACAATACAATGACCATTATAGATGGTAGCATGGGATATAATTGGTCCCTTTCTAGAAAGAAAAAGCTGAAAAAAATACATAATGGTGCTCACAAAATATTTGACATGCTAGGTTTGAAACAAAGGCAATCCCCGAAGCATCAACACATTAAGTGGTAACTTTCTTACTAGAACCAAGCCATGGGAGTGGACCTACCTAGCTCATGAGTACAACATATTTGTTGCTGCATTAACAAAGGAACACCAAAACAATAGCATTTGTTTCTAGAATAAAACCTACCTAGCTCAACCAAAAGGTTTCAATCTTTTATGGAGTGGACCTGCTAGCTCAGGAGTACAACATATTCGTTGCCGCATCAACAAAAGAACACCAAAACAATAGCATTTGTTTCTAGAATAAAACCTTGTCACCAAGAATATCACAACATTTTTAATCCGTAGCACTAGGATGAGAACCTAGGCACCATAAAAGTAGACCAAGAAGAAGAAGACATGGATGATCAAACAAATGAACCAATAGGAATAACATCCCCACCAAAAAGATATGAGAAGTAGCAACTTGCATTACAAAAGAATAAAGATGACATTATCATATGACATACACAAAACAAACAATTTCATTATGATGAAACAAATCAAACTTGCAAGAAAACAAGAGGGAAAAACACATTTAGTTTGATGAGATTACATAAAACCAAAAGAATAAAGAAGACAAGCAAAACAACAATAGCTACCACCCATTGAACAATAGACAAGAAGGATACTGCCGATGACCTGAAGAGCCTACTAGTTTATGCTAGCAAATTTTGTGCACATTTCGATTGATTTCAATTCCAAAAAATCAATGACTTGAAGGGATTGTTAGTTTATGCTAGCATTCTTTGTGCCCTCCCGATTGAGTTCAATCCCAAGGATGGACTAGTCATCATTTGTCTCACTTGTATGAGGGGTATTGGCATCTTGAAAATCTATCGCATATATCAATTTAAAAAAAGAAAAATGAGTTGCAAAATGAGCTCGTCTTAGATTGGTATTCCACAACGTCATAGAAAGCACAACCGTTAACGCAAATTGCAACATGAGAACACTACTCAAGAAGACAACAATCATAGGACCTTCAAGAAAATGGAGATCAAACTCAGATCAAATGAGAAGGAAGAATATGAGTGAAGAGAGAGCAATTGTGAATGAACAATTGTCCCAAGTTTATAATAAAGGAAACTAGTAACGTGTTAAGATTGGTTGTCCCAAGTTTGTAATAAAGCAAATGAGTTAGAGGCTAAGAATATAATGAAAGGAAATGATTTACACATTATCGAACATTTTAGGGCACACACAATTAATTGAGACATCCTTCTTCTTGATTTCTATCGATAATTAGCACTCCACAATATTAAAGCATTCACCCCACAATATTAAAGCATTATTATTATTATTACAATGATGTTTTAATATGTAACTTGATATGAGAGTGACTTCATATATGGGGGTTGAGATGTGAAAATTGATTTCTTTGGTAATACTATAATTTTAAAATTCATATTCACATGTGTCCTAATTGGATTAGGGTTTGCACATTCTATCATGCATATTTGATCTACGCCAATCCTCACCACTTTACCAAAACAAATCTATCATAGCTTGAGTGGCAACTAGTGTAAGCAACCATTTGGTCTTCAATTAATGCAACATCTTAGTTATGCATGCCCTCTCTTTAATAGATCCACTCGAAGCTAAGTCCCTTGCCTCTTGTGCCTTGTTGTTTAAATTTTTAAATATAATTCATGCCAATGATTTCGTTCTTATTAGTCATTGTATGTTGCTATTTAATTCTTGTCAATTGTTGCATGATTATAATCCTAAACTTTACAATCATTACATGATTCATTCCATTTTTGTCAAAGATTCATGTCAATGATTGATTCTCTATTAATCATTACATGCATCATTTCAATTTTTGTCAATGATTGATGCCACCATGAAGTCTACAAGATGATTTAATGCATACAGTCACTTCAAATTCTTCAATGCAAGGTGACATTTGCATGCCAATGCATGCTTGGTTCACAACAAAGGACATGCTCAAAATGTTAGATGCTTAATTTTAAGTCTACAAAATCAAGTTTGCAAAAATGCTTCTTTTAATGCATCATCAATTTTAATGCACATGATAATTGCAAAAGTGATCACACAAAGTCTATAAAATGCGAGCAAAATGCATTATTCATGTATATGGTTGCTGCAAAATGTTCACACAATGTAGTGATTGCATATCCATGCATGCATTGTTCACAAGAAGGCAATGCTTTGATGTTATATGCTTCATTTCAAGTATGCAAAATCTAATCTATAGAATGCCCTTTTCATTTATCAAGCCTACAAAATGCTTTTTTCATGCATATGATAATTGCAAAAATGTTCACATCAAGTTTGGTAAATGCTTTTTGCATGCGCATCACTCATGACAAAATGTTCACCAACAACAGGTGATGTTTGTATTTTGATGTGTGTGTCATTCATAGTCTCGAGAATTTCACTTTATATAAAACCTCTATATCACATGTATTCAAGACCTATTTAAAAATATAATTATCAGTGAGTTTTTCCTAAATAAAATACACACATTTTCTATTAAATTTGTAATAATTGCCCATAGTGTTATGAATCGATGTGATAAGCTTACATATTTATGAGTGATCCCCCATAGTGCTATGGATCTCCTTGGGTCCTGGCTTCATGTGTCATGTCATGGACCATCTCAACATGGCATCTCGATGCAACATGGTACCATAACTTGACATGACACAACACGTTGTGGGTCCCTTTTTGGGCTAGAAACCAACCCTAGGACCTCAACATAACACATCACCTTGACTTGGCATGACGTCGCGACATAGCACAACACTGATGTGTCACCGCAGTCCATCTTAACACCTCCCCCCAAAGAGTAGGGAGTTTACCACCTCACTGTGGCTTTTCTAGTGCGTATGCAAAGTTGCATGGATAAAACCCTTCACCGGGTCACTCCCCCACTCACCTCTCACCCCCACAAAATAGAAGCTCATCCCCATCCTTAATCACTCAATGCACACCATCCTCACTCTAGATTATGTGTTGAGGCCCCGAGCCACGTAACCATGCTCATGCGTGATGCACTATGACCCCATATTGTGACACACCCTGGAGAGCCAAGCCTCGAGAGAGCTCGAGGGGGGGGGGGTCACTCATGAATATATGTATATATAAAGTGAGTTCAAAATAAGCGGTTTTTAAAACACCATTTTTATACATTTTTTACATATAGAAGGGTGTCATATAAAGGGGTTACTTACAGATTGAATAGAAAAGGGTTGTATTTTATTCAAGAAAAATTCACAGATTAGGATATTTATAAATAGGTCATGAACACATGTTATATAGAGAATATATATATAGTTAACCCCCTGAGCGAGAGAGGTACCTCCAATATATGCTACATTACTTTATGTATTATGGTAGTAGTCAAGACATTGTTGGAAATGCAATCCATGCTTGCTAGAGAAAACTAGCTCACTATCGATGTAGCAGCAATGAGTTGAGACTAGGTTTGAATCCTAGGTTAAATGGAGAAATATTTCCATAATTTGATAGACTAGAGGTCATCCATCACCTTAAGGTTTTGGGGGATAAATGACCAGCGCAATTATGGGAAACTTCCAATTAAGCACACACTGGTGTGAACAATACTGGAATGGGTGACCTCTTGGAAAGGGGAGGTACAAGGGCCCCCCATCCAGTTTCCAACTCGGCATCAATACTTAGGCTATTGAGCTTGGGTGGTACTAGGACCTCAACTAAGGTGTGGCCTGAGGGGGGGTGCGTTGGATGATATGCAATCCACACTTGCTAGAGAAAACGGGCTCACTATCGATGCAATGATGATGAGTTGAGACTAGGTTTGAATCCTAGGCCAAATGGAGGAAGTTTTCCATAATTGCATAGACCATAGGTCATCCATCACCTAAGGCTTTGGGGGCTAGATGGTTAGCCCAATTATGGAAACTTCCAGTTAAGCACACACTGACATGAACTGTTGAAAAGCATGGATCTAGAGCATGGCTATGGAGGATGGAAGATAAAGACAAGACTCATGAAGACATAGATATGACAACTGATTGTTACACAAGTGAATTAGGTTCCAAGATTGAAGCTTGAACTCGCTTCCAATTAAGCACACACTGGTGTGAACAATACTAGAATGGGTGACCTCTTGGAAAGGGGAGGTACAAGGGACCCCCATCCAGTTTCCAACTCGGCATCAATACTTAGGCTGTTGAGCTTGGGTGGTACTAGGACCTCAACTAAGGTGTGGCTTGAGGGGGGGGTGTGTTGGATGACATGCAATCCACACTTGCTAGAGAAAACGAGCTCACTATTGATGCAATGATGATGAGTTGTGACAATTTGAATAAAAGAAGGCCCGTCACACATTGTGATTGTTGGAGTTCCCATTTGGTCTCTCTCTCTTTCTTGATCTTTCTCTCCCGCCATAGCTCTTCCAAGCAAGCTTCGATCTTTCTCACCTTTCAATTGGTATTAGAGCATGGTTGCTCGAGCATTCCGACTTGGTTCATGACTCCTTCATCTTCCTATCGATTACCTACACTCATTGGATCTCCTTCTCGGCAGCCATAGCCGACTCTCCCGAGCTCTTGTCATTCCTCGGCTTCCCGACGACCCATTTGGGAACCCTCGGGGCATTCCTTCAGAGGTATTGGAGCTCTCTTTTGTTATTTTACCTCAGTCCATAGGTTTTGTGAAGTAGGACAGCCATGTCCTCTTGCTTCTTGTGATGCCTACTCTCTACCGATGACTTTTCCCTTCAAGAGGGAGCTCTTGGGGGTCCTTGAGTACTCCCCCAACCTTGCCTTGACCTTGCCCAACCCTTCCATAGGCCCTAGATAAGTTTGGGACAGCTTGAAGACCTACAAAAAATTCACTTTTTACTTCAGCCTCCCTTGGCACTCATTGGCATCTTGAAAAGACTTCATTTGGCACTTGGGAACACCTCTTGATGCTCGACATTAGTGGTTATCATTATTTGTGGACTAATTTACCTCAGTCTAGGATTGTTTTCCACAGTCCATAGGCAGCCACAAATAGTGTTACATCAGCACTTTACGTTTATGCTTGGTTGGCATTGACGTTGGTTGCTTGGTTGGGGTCCTGAATGCTCCCCGAATTCTAGGGGAATGTCTGCCTATGATATGAGATGCTTTTGGGGCTGAATTTTCTCAGTCATTGACTATTTTACATAGTCCATACCTAGCCCAAAACAGAGCATCCCTCAGTCATTACATTTTATGCTTATGCTACATGGTCATTTGATGCCCGTGCCTATACATATGGGGAAGTATGCCTATGGTTTGCCTATGGTTTTGAGCTTAGATTGAGCCACTGTGGAATATTCAGGGCTGAAGCTCATTTGCTTATGTTTGTATATGCATATTGCATTCGGGTTCTGTCTTGGATGTATACATTGATGTAGTGACTCTCAGGGATCGACATAGAGCTTGGATTTTCTCTCAAATCATTGGTTGAGCTTGAGATCGCTTTGTATAACATTTGGATCTTCATCTCTGCTATGCTTATGGCATGTACTTTGCTTATGTCTAACCGGTCTTGACATGCTTGGCCTATGCCACTACTACATGCCCGTTACATTGTTTGGAGTTGGATGCTACTGAGCCTTGACATTTGATTGCCCGGAGCTTACTTTGGCTATTTCTTGGCTTGCCAAAGTTACATTACAATGGACCAATGGGTGAGGATATTCTAGCCTTTGCTTGGCATCATTAGGTTCTTGTTGGGACTGAAGTGAGGATGTGTGAAGTTGCTTAAGACACTTGTCTTAACAATGGGTTTTTTGAGATTATGATAAATTTGACCTCTAGGGTTGGTCCAAATCATAAGGATGAAAACATTTTGGGAGGAATTGTTGTATATTCAAGAGATTCATCCTTAAATCAATTGTATATCCTATCCTATAAAATCTTTTGATTTGTATGCTCCCCTTGCAAAAATCTAAAAAGAAATTGTAAAAGGGTAAGTTAGTAGCTAGTGGGTCATTGAGCTACTGAGATAATCCCTCCCTCAAACCATTTATTTATTGCTCTTGCATAGAATTGAAAGCACAAAGGCTCTTTCTATCAGAATTGCATTTCATGTTGATTGATTAGCATAGTATGCTACTACCATGTCTATTATCGATTGAGGAAAAGGCCAATGCTAGGCGGGGTGGCAAGTTAAGAGTGAGATGACACCCTCCCTTGCCACTAACGGCCCTGAAGTTGTGCACAACCTGACTTGAGGAGAAGCTTTACACACCCCTCAAGTCTTAAAGCCCAATATTTGTTTGCAGGTGCATGTACATTTCACTTTAGCCCATCCACTCTCCCATTATTCCACTTGAAGGCATTGATAATGGAAAATATATAATTGGCAAATGTATTGGCAATGACTTGAATGTATGGTATTCCAAGCTCATGTACTAGTTTCTCAATGAGTTATAAACCATTTTAGTACATGTATTGAATTTTGAGCACATATGCAATGATGTATATGACTTTCACAAGGTCCCACAGGGTATGCAGGCCTTAAGGAGGCCAAATAGTGAAGATTTGGTCATAGAAATGCCATAGACAAGATGCAATAAATTATAGACAACCGCAAAAATATGGTTATAAAATTTTTCCTATTATCTTTCTTGGAGATCTCTATAGCTAATTGCAAAGAGGGTTTCATCCCCTTTAACTTGAATAAAAAATTTCCCAAATCAAAATTACAAATATGAAAGTTATGCTAGTCTTTATATAGCAAGGTTCTGTGGGCTGGTGCACTAAAATGGTAGGATATAAAGGTAAGGAAAGGCTCAAGAAGAGGTCTAAAGGGAGATTAGAGACTCTAGAGCATCCATGAATAATGAACCTAACTCAACCCAAGAGTATAATGGTGAAATGCAAGAAGAAGTGTTGGATACGGATCCCTACAACATACTCAATCACACCCTATATTAGGATGAGATTCTCCATATGGAGAGGCACAAAAACATAGCTACCAACCATCATCAAATTCTCTCTAAGATTGATCAAGAGATCAAACACATGACTTTCTCCAACTCTTGGAATAAAAAAACATTAGAGCATCTCAACACTCTTGTTGCCTAGTTAGCCACCCACCACTCTAGTGCAAGAGAAGATCAATGAGTCCAAGCATGAAGCATGAAGGTCCCCACCACTAGAGTAGGTACATGGCCCATAGGGCATAATTGGAGCTAGGGGCATCCCACCTAGTACTTATGAGGTTAATGAGCCCTTCCATAGAAATGACAAGCCTCTTTTGAGCTCTCCCATCATCCATGTAGCCAACTGTCTAATGAGTCCCCCACCCACCATTGGTAGAAGATCTCCCACTTTCCCTAGAAGCTCCAGTGGCAATTATGCAACTCAGCCCAATCATGGACATCATGGCATTAATGTCTAGCATGGTAATCATGGGCAACATGGCATTCATGGACATCATGGCATTCATGAGTGGCATGGTGTAAATGTGCAACATGGTATGTATGGATAACATGGTATATATGGGCAACATGGCATGTATAGGTAGTAAGGCCCCAATGATCTTTGTGATAAGATTATTCTTACCAAGTACAATGAGAAATCATCATCCCCATCAAACTTGGAAGAATGGACTTTGAAACTGGAGTGATACTTCAGGATCATCTACCCGCACCCTAATGACCAAAAAATTATATTTTCTTCTCTCCATTTAGAAGGATTTAACTGCACATGGTGGCACTACATAAGTAGAGAGAATAATCAATTCATTGATTGGGAAGGCTTTAGGATGCACATGTTTCAAGTATTTGTATTGTCCATTGGAAAGGAGCGGTGTGAGAGTGAGTAGGGTTAAAGGTCTACCACAAGGGTAGGAGATAGAAGGATATAGGGAGATTGAGAGATAAAAGAAGATAAAGGAAAGAGAATTTAGAGTTTGGAAGATTTAGTGGAGAGAATAGGCGTGAAACCAAGTGACTTCATTTCATACAACTTAGCAATATAATCTGAAAGTTATAGGTAACACCTCAAAATCTCATATATACATCAATTTATTGATAAAACATGATAGGTGGCACCACCATAATTAAGGCACATGAATCAAAATGCATAAATTCAAGTAAATGTCCTCTACAAGTCTTTAGAAGTACTTCAATAATGTAATTATAGGTTTATTATAGCACTAAAACATGATATAGATGATGCCCCAAATCCAAGAGAAACTCTATCTTTGTTGTCTATACTATGTCTACCAAAGGTAGAGATCAATAATCAAGTGGTAGAACTCAAGGGAAGCCCTATTTGAGCATCAAATATCCATTTCCAACTTGCTACCATGTTCTTGACTATTATTCACAACCCAAAATAGTCCACATGAAGAGCATAGACCCATCAAAACTCCTCTTTGATGATATAGGAAGGCTCCCCTAATGTTTAAGACCAAGAATCAAGTGAGAGATCACCTCCAAGTCTTGTAAAATATAAAGATCTTCAAGGATAGCATGTTGCCTTCTCTTCCTCTATTTTCCCATGTTAAAAAATAGTCCCAATACACTCCTCTCTCTTCTCCAATACATGAGCCTCCAATCCACTGACTTTATTTAGCTTTTTTCTCCACATTTTTCCTTGTGTCCTGTCCTAGTTAGCATGCCATCACCTTCCCCTTTGTGACCACATTGGATAGCAGCAATCCAATTAGTCCTATTGGTGCCCCTAAATCTACACTAAATTGTCTTCTTGATCTCACACTTCATTCATTCTGTATGCAAAGCATGAACTCTTCCACAAGACAAAGCATAGCTTGATTTCACACTCTATGTCAAAAATCCCATGATATCCACCCCTTCCAAACCTACATACCCTCCAGAGGTGCTACATAGGTAACCCACCAAGATAAAAAACCCAAACATATGTCATCTTCAAGTTGCAAGTCCAACTACTCCCACTAGAATCGTAAGGTACTAAGAGTGTAGACATCCCATACTACATGTATCCCTCAGCATCCATCCCCTTGTCATCAATGATAGCTATTGTATTATTTCAATATTTATAAATCACATTGGCATCCCAAGTTCATATGTCAACTCATCTTCAATAGCATCTTTAACGTTTACCAATTTCTCTTCCTCATCTCCATCAATCTGCTCATCTTTTACTAGGCTTACCACCCATCTAGTGGAGAGACCTCTTCTACATTTCTCTTTTTGCATATATTGATCCTCTTTTCTTTTCTAGGTACCCACATGCCAGGCTTATGCAGCTCTTACATCTATCAAACTCTGACTGGAAACTTGTCCTACAGGATGATAATACAAAAAATTGATTGTATCTTCCAAATCATAACTCCAATTGCCAAGCTTTAAAAGACAAAAATATATTCCCGCTCATGATCTACAAGTTTTTTGAAGAGACCAAGACCAAATTTTGAAGGTATCAACTCCTAAAATTTTCTGTGTAGCTTCTAATTGTTCTTTATAGCATGTAGTCCCAACCAAACATCACCCTTTCCAACCTTGTAATTTCTACATATGAACTCAGATGTCAACCAAACTTGAACATGCCCCCTCTCCCCTCATTTTTTAATTTAAAAAAAAGGCACATGATTCTCCCAAATTTGGAGATCTCGATTGTACAAGAAAAAGCTTGAATTCTCCTCCTGTATCACATCTGATAACTCCAGCAATCTCCCGCTCTTCTTACTTTGTCGAGAGGCTTAGATTGAAGCAAGATCATCCAAGAGCTAGGCAACCTAGTCATGCCATCTCTGGCAGCCTATCTGGACCTCAAAGATCAAATCGCCAGCATCAGATTGCAACTTGAAAGCTTCCATATTGCTGATTTGCCAAAGATACCCCCCACAAAGAGCTCTTCTTCTTGGCCACAACCCTTCTTCTTCAATTTAACTATAAATACAAGGCAAGAGGAGCTGTTGAAAGGAAGCTTGAGCAAGAGAGGAGAGGCTCTTCCGAAGAGTATAGAGCAAGAAGGAGTGGAGCAAGAGAAGTGCAAGGATGGGAATTCTCATCACAAAGACAAGGCGGATACTCCGCAAGCTCTTGGAATCGAATCCTCCATCCCTTCTGCCCCACTTCCCTGTGGAATCAAGACTCTTCTTGATTTTTCTAAATTCCTAGTGATCGCCATTCCCCCATCAATCAAATTTCCATCAATCCAATTGCAACAAACCCAAGCTCTCTTGCCAAAAATCCCATCTACAATCTCACAATTAAAGACCATGGCCCTAAAGAAGAAAGTTATGAAGGTCGTGGAGGCAGGAGCTGCCAATAATGTTGCGGACACAATCACTACAAAAATGGAAAGACAAGTAATGGGATCATAAACCAAGCTACGAATACCATCAACCAAGCCCTCGTCATGGATCTCCACATACTATACTTTTATAATAAAGGCAGCTAGCAAGCCATCATCCCATGAATTGGCAACAAAAGCTACATTCTTAAAATAGGATTTTTATTTTCTACATATAATATTTTAAATGAATTCTTAACCGCCGCAACTCCAAGGGGTAACTTGGGTTTGTACAAGATGTACAAAGGAGAGTACAAGGAAGGTACTGTGTCCCTAAAAGACTTAATATTTTTTATTTGTATTGATCTAACAAAACCTCTGATGGATATCCATGGATGCTAATTCTCAATATATAAAAGACCTTGAGATGGAATTGTCGAAAGAATACTTTTTATAATAAAACTAACCAAGATTTTTTATCATGGGCAAGGACCCATGAAATTCCAAGAGAGTTATTCTCAAAAATAGAATTCTTGTTTAGATTCAATCCAAACTAGATCTCAAGGGGAAGGGAAAATCCGAGAAGACTATTGGAAGGTATTGCCACTTATGCTAAGTTTTGCCTTGATATTATTATTTTTGGAAAGAAAAGATTTGTCTTGGAAATAACTTTGTTAAAAGTTTATGTTCAATGCATTTGAAATAAGATGTTCATGATTGTAAGTTAGGTACTAATCTTTCCTAAAAATCATCAGGCTAAAAGATCGATGATCATGTACAGATCGCTGGACTGAGACAGTATTCCAATGAGCACAGAATTCCGACTGAGGCAGTGTTCTTGATGGTGCTAGACCTCCCCAAGGCTAGCATGAATAAAACCTAATCCAATGGGTTTTATTTTTTTCTTTGCATTAGTGAGTATAGACCAATCATAACGCAAAAGGTCTTATTGTAGGGAACTCTAGACGAGAGGAGGAGGTGAGGATACCAGGGGGCTCTAGTCATAAACTCCTTAAGTTCTTACAAACTCCCAACTACCCTTCAAATTCCAGACAATATCATGGAAGTTCTAATACTAGTTGAGGAACTGAACTTGGAAAGAATAATACCTTCGGGCTAACATCACTCTAGTTAGAACAGAAAACATTATAAAAAGTTATTTTTCTTAAAGGAACTATTGATGAGAGAAGGGGTTGCTTTACTATGTTTTTGTGTCATGAATTAAAGGCCTGTAATGAATTTGTATCAAGAGATAATTCAAAGAAGTTGTTTTAATATCTTTAACCTAAGGGGTGGTAGGTAATTAGATAATTAAAACACCCCCTCAAGGAAGCATGAGGATGGACCTTGATGGATCCAGACCTATGGTTGGGTGGTTTCCGTGAGTCGAGAGCTTTTCTCAAAAGGAATAAAAAGCACATTTTTGATAGACCAGTAGAGATTAGAAAGCTTGACTTACATCACTTTAGGACCATGGGAAGAGGAGATCAAAGTGCCACACTCCCCTTCGTCTCCCGTTCTCTTTGAACCTAGTCCAATTTCAACCAGCAACTTTTTATAAGGGATGGAGACTCAAACCACTGACACTAATTAACCATTTAGTAGTTGATTTTACCAAAGATACTCAGGTTGAAGCTGTACTTGAAGGTATTTGGCAGCATTGCATATGTGCATGTTCCTTATAAAAAGGTTAAGAAATTGGATCCTAAAGCTGTCAAGAGTGTGTTTCTTGGTTATGCACAAGACTGGAAATCTTACAAGTGTTATGTACCGTCTACATATGAGACATTGATTAGCAGAGATGTTGTTTTTGATGAGCTTGCATGCTGAAAATACACCTACATTGAGTACATCTATGAGTGGTCCTATAGGTGATGGGTCACCTACAGTAAGTCCTTGGTTAGGATGCTTGCGGAGTCGTACTTCTGTGTCCACTGACACAGATATGTCAGTGAGGGGGAGATTGGATAAGGGAAAAGAGAAGATGCTTGAGGATCTGACATGTCCACTTACAATAGGTTATGAGTCATCTAACAGTGACGGTTTGGATAGTGAGTTGGGCATTCCATCTATTATGATGCCTGGAACAAGGCAGAGTTGTTATGTATCACCTCATGAGAGGCAAGCTTAGAGTGAGCCACAGTTACAGAGATCTGAGAGAGTCAGAAAACCAATTGATAGGTTTACATACACTAGTTATTCAGCCCGCAATTATGCATATATGGCTAGTGTGACAGGTTACAAAGAACCTACAAAGTTTGATGATGTAGTTACAAATGATAACTAGTGTGCTGCCATGGATGAGAAGTATGCAACCTTGGCTGAAAATGAGATATGGGAATTGGTTAAGTCCACATTGGCTACAAATGGGTGTACAAGGTTAAAAGCAAGTCAGATGGTTCGTTAGAACACTATAAGGCCAGGCTGGTTGCAAAAGGGTATGCGCAACAGTACGGCCTTGACTATGAGGAGACTTTCAGTCTGGTGGCTAAAATGACAATAGTTAGAACTATCATTGCTTTGGCAGCATGCAAAGGCTGGAAATTATGGAAAATGGACATCAAGAATGCTTTCTTGAATGGTGATTTGGTTGAGGAAGTATATATGGAGCAGCTTGAAGCTATGTTCACCTAGACTTTCCAACACACGTTCGTAAGCTGAAAAAGGCTTTATATGGATTGAAACAAGCACCTAGAGAATGGAATGCTCGGATTAGCAGTTATTTACAACTACATGGATTTAGATTGGGTGATGCAGATCACAACTTGTTCACGAAGAAGACAGATCATGGATATGTGTTTCTAGTGGTTTATGTAGATGATCTTATCATCACTGGAGATGATGAAGAGGGCATTGCTGAAATTAAGTCATGTTTACAGGTTGAATTTAGAGTCAAAGACCTTGGTGAGTTGAAGTATTTCCTTGGGATTGAGGTAGTCTCTACGCCTCAAGGTATATGGCTGCTACAAAAGCAGTATGCTCATGACATGCTACAGAAGTATGGTATGGCTGAATGCAAGCCTATGGAGACACCTTTTGATCAAAATGTCAAGCTGCAGATTGATGTTGGGAATGACATAGAGAATGTGACCATGTATTGAGAGATGGTGGGAAACATGCTATACTTGACTATTACTCGTCTTGACTTATGCTATGTAGTGGGGCTGATTAGTCACTTCATGCATAAGCCTCGCAAATCACATTTAGATGCAGTCAGGAGGATCATGAGATATGTAAAGGGTACTACATATTATGGGCTGTTTTATGCATATGGAAAATCCCTTGACTTGATAGGGTTTATTGATGCTGATTGGGCTGGTTGTGCCTATGACAAGAGGTCAACCAGTGGTTATGCATTTGGATTGGGCAACAATATGATTAGTTGGCAAAGTAAGAAACAACCTACTATTGCATTGTCTAGTATAGAAGCTGAGTACAGAGGAGTTGCCTTAGCAGTTTGCGAAGCAGTTTGGTTGATGAAATTGCTGAAAGACTTGGGAATACAGCTGGAAAGCAGAGTGAGATTGCATTGTGATAACCACCATGATCATTATCAAAAGGCCAAGCAATACATAATTCCCTTCCTAAAATAGTGAGGTAGATTAAGCAAGTAAACATCCTTTTTTGGAATATGGTTGGAGAGAAATTTGATCTTAAAATTGCATAATTCCCCAAAACGTCACCTTGAATCTCAATACTATGGAAGCTCAAAGAGAATAAATTTCTTCTCAAGTAGTACAAGCCACCAAAGTTTGATGGTAAAGGGAGGGACATTCCAATTGAAACAAAAACATACATAAAATCTATGGAAGACTATTTCACTACTGCAAGGACTACACCATCAAATCAAGCCATGATCGCCAAACTAGAACTCATAGGAGATGCCCGCCGTGTTTGGTGGAAATAGTGGTGCAAGGACCAAATAACATCTAAAAGTGCTATCACTTGGGACAAAATTAAGGACACTGTGCGTGGGAGATACTCTGCCCATATATCAAGCTGAGAAGATGAACGAGTTCTTCAACTTAAAGCACTCCTAGAAGCCTACTACTCCAAATTTGTAACACTTCTAAAATATGCACCTAGGATGGATGTTTCACAGCAAGTATCCAAATTTTGCAATGGTCTAAATCTGCCCCTGAATACCCGTCTTCAATCAATGAGACCATCAGATTTACAGGTTGCATTGATTCGAGTAGTTTCAATAGTTCAGGAGATCAAGAAGAAAGGCCAAGAGATGCAAAAATTTAGAATAGAAACAATCAGAATAAGGGCAACTTCCAAAGAGGCAGTGTGTGAAGCTTGGCCAAGGTCAATTTCGAGGTGGGCAAAGCCAAGATGCCAAGGGAAAGGTTGCTAGAATAAACCTAAAGAAGGTTAGTAATGATAAAGATCCCACAATGGAATCCAATATGGAAAGAGCTAGAGTATACACTACTCTCAATAAGAAGGGTCTAAATTGCTAATTCTTAGTAACTCAAACACCAACAAATTATCAAGGTAAACCCTTTCAAATTTTAATCGACTGTGTAAGTACCCACTCTTTCATATCACCAAAATATGCAAAAAGGCTAGGCATAAACACTACTCTTGCACCTAGTTTGCTTGTGGAGTTAGCAAACGGCAACAAAGTTCTACCAACACAATAAACTAGCAAGGTAGAATTTAGCTTGGGTGGCAATTCTTCCAAAATGAGCTTCCAAAATTATGAACCTCGAGGCTTATGAATGTCTGCTAGGAGTGGATTGGTTAATTCCAAATAATGCCTATATCCATTGTGGAAAGGGCCAAATCACATTTCAAAACTCAAAGGGAGAACAAGTAATCACTTAGGGAGAAGCAGGGAACCCTAAGGTTCAGCTGGCTAAAGCTTTCCGAATAATAAAAGGACTAAAGAAAAAATTACTTGTCTATCTAATTAAACTCAACAAGGCTGAGTAGGATAGTGAAGCCAAGGATCAACCAACTTGGCTAAAATAATATGCGGATGTTTTTCCAAAAGACGACCTGATAGAGGTTTCACCAGCAAGGGAAGTAGATCACAAAATTTAACTCATTCCAGGCACTGCCCCCATTGCCAAACGACCTACCGAATGCCAATTCCTAAAGCCATTGAGATAAAGGAACAACTCAAGCAGCTATTAGACCAAGGATACATCTGGCCAAGTAATTCACCATGGGGAGCCTGGTACTATTTTAGAAAAAGAAAGATAAAACACTTCCCCTTTGTATCGATTACTGTGGATTAAACTAGGTGATAGTGAAAAACAAATATCCAATTCCTAGGATAAATGAGTTGCTTGACCGACTCCAGGGAGCAAAGGTATTTTCAAAGATTAATCTCAGATTAGCCTATTATCAAATAAGAATTAGGGAGAAAGATATCCCTAAAACTACTTTTAACACAAGGTACGGTCATTATGAGTTTATTGTGATGTCATTTGGGTTAACAAATGCTCTTGTCACCTTCAACAGGTTGATCCAAGATATTTTTCGACCCTACCTTGATGACTTCACCCTCATGTTCTTTGATGATATCTTTACATATTCCAAGAATGAAGAAGACCATAGACCACAGCTACGAGTAGTTCTTGAAACAATGAGAGCCCACAAATTGTATGCTAAAAAGAAGAAATGTGACTTTTTCAAGAAGCAGATTGAATATTTAGGATTCATAGTATCAGCAGATGGCATTTCAGTGGATCCTTCCAAGGTTTGAGATGTACAAGATTGGCTGCCCCCAACAATGGTAAAGGAAGTGCGAAGCTTCCTAGGCCTAATGGGTTGGTATAGAGTCTTTATTAAAGACTATGCCTTGATCCCCGCACCTCTCATCGACCTTCTAAAAAAGGAAGTCTCCATTATATGGACGTTCGTCGAATAATCTAGCTTTGAGAAGCTTAAGGCTTAGAGTTTGGTAACTACCCCTATCTTAAGACTACCTAACCTAAGCAAAGAATTTGAAGTCATATTTGACACAAGCTCTTTTGCCTTAGGTTGTGTGCGTATGCAAGAAGGACATCTAGTAGCCCATGCTTCAAGAAAATTAAAGATCCACAAAAGAAACTATGCCACCCATGATCTAGAATTACTTGTTGTAATTCATGCCTTTAAATTATGGAGACATTACCTGCTTGATAGTAATAGGTTTTCTCTAGTCACTGATCATAAAAGCCTAAAGTGGATTTTTACTCAACCAGATCTCAATATGAGACAATGCTTATGGATTGAGACCTTGCAAGAATTTGACTTTGAAATCAAATATAGACCAGGCAAGCAAGAAGAATGTGATCATGGATGCCCTGAGCCGTAAATCATTTCTTAATGTTCTAATCCTAGAGGTACCTCTAGGGCTGGAACTCTTGCTATAATGATTTCGATGCCCAGTAACCCTCATAGAAATGGCTAAAGAAGAGGTAGTGAAGGATCCAAGCTATCAGAGATTGTTAAGAGAAATTTTGCCAAGGATTCAAATCCAAAACTCAAGACTAAGTTTCAAGACTTTTCCATAAACAAGAAGCTTTCCTATTTCACGACAAGACTATGTATTCCTGCAAGTCAGGAACTCAAAAAGAAAATACTCTAGGAAGCTCACAATTCTCCATTTTTGGGTCATCTTGGTTATGCTAACACTCTTAAGATAGTAAGAAGAAGCTTCTATTGGGAAAAACTCAAGGGTGATGTACTCAAGTATGTCACCGAATGCCTAAACTACCAACAAATTAAGGCTGAACATGTCAAGTTGACAGGAACGATCCAGCCACTTGACATTTCTCAAATGAAATGGGAGTATATCAATATGGAATTCATAGTTGGATTACCCCTGGCACAAGGAGGATATAACTCCATAATGGTAGTCATTGATATGCTAACAAAAGTTACACACCTTATTTCTGTAAAAACCAATTACAAGGCTTCTAATATTGCTAGGCTTTTCATTAAGGAAACTTTTAGGTTACATGGATTACCCCAGAGAATCATTAGCGGGACTGAGATTCTCTCTTCACATCAAACTTTTGAAAGAGTTTTTTTGAAGCTCTAGGAACCAAGCTCTACTTCAGTACTGCTTACCATCCACAAACTGATGGTGGTCAAACAGAGTGGGTCAACCAAGTTATTGAAGACATACTAAGAGCTTATTGTAATAGGGAGCCCAAATGGTGGATCCAATACCTACCCTTAGTTGAATTTGCCTACAATGCATCATACCATCAAAGTATTCAAAGGACTCATTTTCAGGCACTATATGGGCAAGATTGTCTTACACCATTAAATTTTTCTGATCTACCCTATAGGTGGAAGCATCTAGGCAAATGCTGGAAGAAATGGATCATCAAGTGAAGACTATAATGCAAGATATTCAAGACATCAAGGATTGACAAAAGTCATATGCCGATCAACGAAGGCAAGAATGCATTTTCAAAGAAAGTGATATGGTTTTCATACGACTTCGTCTCCAAAGAAAAGTTCCTTATCTTTGGGGGAATTCAAGAAGCTAAGTCCCAAGTATTGTGGGTCATATAAGGTGCTAAACTGTCTAGGACCAAATGCCTACAAGTTGTAACTCCCTAATAACTTGAAAGTACATAATGTATTTCATGTTAGTCATTGAAAGTATATGTTCCTAACCCAGACCATGTACTTAACGACCAACAAATTGTGATGCCAAGTCAAGAAGTCCTCAAGCTTCAACCAAAAAAGATACTTGACATGTGGGAGAAAACTCTAAGAAGCAAAACACTTAGAGAATATCTTGTCTAGTGGAAAGACTATCCTAAAGAGGATGCCACTTGGGTTGACCAAAAGTCACTATGTAACCCATATCCCCAGTTTCATTCAAGATGAGGACATCTCGATTCCTATAAGGGGGAAAGAGAATGTGATATTTTGACTTTATTTTCAATCTTCTTGACTTGAAGAATTCTAGACCATTAAATAGAGAATGTCTTGAGCATAATACTGCAAGGTTCATAACACAACACTTTCGCGGTTTGATAGGGACTATAGCCATCCTTCATAGAAGTCACCACATGAACGTGAATCATGGACCATAAGTCAAAATTGATCAAACCCATTTAGAACTTAGCAAAGAAAGACAAGTCTAAAAGCTTTAATCTTTAAATCTTAAAAACTTTATAAAGAAAAAGAGGAAGAGGAAAATGACGACGAACTGGTTGCCACCCGCCCCTTTTTTATTTAAAAAAATAACACACGATTCTCCCAAATTTGGATATCTTGATTGTATAATAAAAAGCCTAAATTCTCCTCCTGTATCACAGTAGATAACTCTAGCAATCTCCCCCTCTTCTTAGTTTGTCGAGAGGCTTAGATTGAAGCAAGATCATCCAAGAGCCACACGAATCAGTCATGCCATCTCTAGCAACTTCTTTGGACCTCAAAGATCAAATCACCAGCATTAGGTTGCAACTTGAAAGCTTCTAGATTGCTGATTTGCAAAAGATACCCCCCACAAAGAGCTCCTCTTCTTGGCCACAACCCTTCTTCTTCAATTTAACTATAAATACAAGGCAAGAGGAGCCATTAAAAGGAAGCCTAAGCAAGAGAGGAGAGGCTCTTCCCCAGAGTACGGAGCAAGAAGGAGTGGATCAAGAGAAGCCCAAGGACGAGAATTCTCGTACATACAAGAAAATAGAATAAATTGCCAAGAAACCATAGTCAAGGTGGCTAGGTTGAAATCATGTTATCATTAATGGTTGAGAATCAGTTAATGAGAGGCTAAAGCATGGTATGCACCCCAATACCATGGCAGCTAAGAATATGTACCCTCTTAGTTGGTGGGAGGTTGAGACCTCAAACATGAAATGTTAGAATTAGCCAAAAGATACTTGGCAAATTACATATTAGCCTTTTATACTTAACCCTAGTAGTAGGCTAAATATTGGTTAAGGCGTTTTTACTTCATTATATTCTCATATGTCAATTCATCCGACATATATCCCATGATTGCACTTTGAGTTCTTCTATCAGCCCACAAAGCATATGGGAGAAATTGTGGCCACTCTTTCATCGACCGTCCACATGACTTGGCTGAGGCCTTAATGATAGGTGGATGCCCATGTTCACTTTTGCCATTGCCTCCTAGATTATAGGCTGAAGTAAGATCCAACTTTATCCCCAAGCAAGAGAAGAACTCTCATGCTTCATCTACATCCAATTCACTCCTTTCTATTGTAATTTTGCCAACTCATCCATACTGACAAAAAATCTTCCAAGAGAAATGTACACACTGCCTGAGTAGTGTTTATCCTAAGTGCTTTCCCTTCTACTTGATTCATCAAGTCTTCATGTGCAAGCATGAGGCATTACATCTACCATAAACCTATAGACATAGTAAGAAAATCCACTATCCATTTAAAATAAAGAGACAATAAATAACTTGGCCGCAACCCATCCTGATGCCTCACTAATGAATACATCTGATAGGTAGCACAAGATTCCACAAAGTGAGCAATGTCTACATATATCTTGATCACCAATACCTTTCTTTAATTTTCTTAAAGGTGCCCCCCACACCTTTATGACTAGCCCACAAGCTTTCATGAAACTCTCACATAACTTGTACCTATGTGGCTTGATCTCCAAGAACTTGTAGTGGATCTCCTCTCTTCCTCTTAGCATGCTTCCGTAAATATCCTTCCTTCAAGAAGAAACCATTTGCCTTTCTCTTAAGCCTCTTAAACTCCTCTCCTAACCATTCTTCTCTCTTGGAAATATTTTTGAGATATTGGCCTATTCTCAACCATTCCCCTTCATATTCCTCTTCTTCTAGAAACACCTCCATAGCTAAAACATAACACCTATGACGTTTTCTTCATGTGTTCTACCTACTTTTCCCTGATTGAAAACTCCTTTGTTGTTGAATTCCATGTAAGAGTAACATTCTCAGATAGTGTACTTATTGTACTTGCTAAATTTATTATTGTTTCAGTATTTATGATAGTCATAGGAGCATTTAAGATACCTATACCTACATATAAAGTAGCTATACAATCAATCCCTACTATAATTTCATCATTTTCAGTAAGAAACTCCTTCTTTTCATCCTTATCCTCATCCATAATTCCATCTTCATCTTTATAGCATGCTCGTGATAACATATCAGCCACTAGGTTGTTCCTCCCTCCCATATGACAAAAATTAAGGTTGAGTGACTTAATATAAGCTATTCAATGCAGCATGGCAATGTTGGAAGTAGTAGAACTGGTTATCATACCCAATAATGTATACAATCTATCTCCACCACTACATGGGCATGCATAAAATACTCTCTATCACATTTAAGAGTTGTAACCACTCCCCAAAGCTCCCTCTTTACTTGCAGATACCTCTGTTGCCTCTCATTCAACACCTTTGCTCCAAATCTAATAGCATATATATTCCCTTCAGCATCATCTTGTCCCATTGCCCATCCAATACCAATAGGGCTTGTATCAATAGTGAGGATGATAGGCCTTCCATCCAAATAATCTACCTCCTTTAGGGTTGATGTAGAATTCAACAACTTCTTTAGCTTTTAAATATCCTTCATATGTTGTCTTTCCCAATGAAACTTTTGCCCCTTCCTTAATAACTAATAAAGGCTTTCATCCATATATGCAAAATGAGGGATTCATATCAAATAGAAGCCGTATGCATCCAAAAACCTCCTAAATTCTTATACCTTGAAGCATACCTCTTTCATTATCCTTTGTATGTTGTCTTTCCCAATGAAACTTTTGCCCCTTCCTTAATAACGAATAAAGGCTTTCATCCATATATGCAAAATGAGGGATTCATATAAAATAGTAGCCGTATGCATCCAAAAACCTCCTAACTTCTTATACATTGAAGCATACCTCTTGCATCTTGCTAATCCCATCAATATTAATTGGTGAAGGCTTTTGACCATAGGGACCACACATATGCCTACAAGTAGCACCTCCTCAACACCAAAGATAGATTTTTCACCCAACAAAGTGAGATGCACTTTCTCTAATCGAGTCAAAATCTTCTCACAAAATCAATTATGTGGTTAGTAATAAACATTCTGTAACCCCTATCATCTAACTCCTCATTCTTTTCCTAGAATTCACAGTTCTTAATAGGGACATTATCAAGAAAGAGCATCATGAGTTGTGGGATATAGTCTCTCAAGACCTTATGCATTGCATTCATCATGTGGACAATTGAGTTAGTTGCTCCTTGTGGAAGGGTACACATCTGCACCAAGCCAAGTGGTGTTTTCATAGAAGTGTTATCTTGACTATCTAAAGCAAGCTGAAATTCATGATAGCCAAGGGATAAATCCCCCATGAAATAAATAGCCTTTCCAACAAAGACTTATCAAAATTCATCTATAATATACCTTGCACCTACATTCCTTATGACCTTGTTGATTGGCTGCATATCCTATATAAATTGCAATGTCCCATTCTTCTCCCCCATAGACAAAGAAGACATCATCCAATATAACCCTGAGGCAATCATTGGGTAGTGAGATAAGAATTCATCCATCAAACAATAACTCATCACATTGGAAGGCCTGCCCCTGGAAGGCCTACCCTTGGAATAACTCATCTATATGTACCCGTATGCCCCAATTCCTCTTGGATATGAGCACTCCTATCCAAAAATTCTCTCATTGTAATGCTGATCAAACTAATACTCTGTAGCCCCACTCCTTAGCCATTGTAGTAACTCCATTCCTTAAAAAAAAAAAGGGTAAAAACCTTTGGGATCAGGATGGAGTGTAAAGGGTGAGACCACACAAGAACCACTGGTAAATATCTAGTCACATTGAGTGGGGTATAAAAGGTGTTAAGAGACCCAATTAGGGCATCCAAAAATTAACAAAGAGGTGTGTCTTCACCTTCACCAAGCTTATGTGGCTTCCTCTCCTTCTTTCTCTCTCTTATTTCCCTTCTTTCTCTCTCCTTTTCTCTCTCCTCCCTATTGTCTCCTCTCTCCTCTCTTCTCTCTCCCCTATCCTTTTCCTTACAGTGTAGCTATAAATGATATGATACCTAAGAGTTTGTTGAGAAGACTCTATTAAACCACTAAAAGGTGGAGAGAAGTTAGAGATGTATCCACCTACTTAGGGGAGGCACCATGTGATTGTAGATATGATTCTATGCTAACCTTTGATATTATTCAAAGGAACCATGAATTTGATGTATTTTTCCTATTTAAAGAACATTGAATCAATGAAAGAAACATGTCTATGCATCATCTCTTTCTCTCTCCAATGGTACACTTTCATGGCAACTCATTTTCTGAAGATCTTGATTATGCACTTGTTGTAGTTTTGTCCAAAAGACATTGAAAGGTGTTAAAATATTGACATCAAACATTTTTTATGATACAATTCAACACTTGCACTTAACTATTTAAAATTTGAGAGCTTTTATAATGACAAGAAACCCTTAAAGTTATGATGATTGTACGTAAACTCCATAGATGCACATTTTGGACTAAGAAAATGGAAGATCACATAAGACATTTAGGTACCAATACAAGATGGGTTGGTGGTTAATCTAACTTGTACAAATATGGAAATGCCATAGCAAAGCCCCTCTCTTTTTTAAACAATGTTAAACCCATCTTTGTTGAGCACATGTTAAAGTAATCCTCAATAAGGTGGTATTGCAATGTTAAAATAATCCTCAAAAAGTTCCTCCCCTCCTTATTGAGGATGTATGGCAAGGCTCCAAGATTGAGACATGGAATACTTGGTGAATTCTTATGGATTGTGGTAACTAGAGACAATAAGTGACTAGATTCACTTGGTCTGAAAGGATAATATATTTGAAAATATACCTTTTGAGAACGACAACAAGAACATAAATTTTGTCATAAAGGCCAAACTTGATCTCCGATGTTGTAAGTTGGATGTTGCATCCATTATCAATCAAGATTATTTTTATATCTTTATTGGGATTATTGAATACATGACTTTAACTCCTTATTAATCTTTGCCAAACATTTAGCTAGATTTAGACTATTAGATTCTTTATTGGGTGACTCATACAAATGTCCATTTTACGATGTTTTTCATAGTTGGCAAAGAATGGATTTTGCTTAGTAGAGATATGACTATCATTTTTGTAAGGCAGTTTTAGCCAAGGGAAGTAATTCCACCTAATTATCTTGATAGTAATTGATTGTACATCAAAGTTATTGTTCCAAGACTTCATTTAATCTCTCTATTTATCCATTATTTTGAGGGTGGTAAGCCAAGGAGAGATTGGTTTCGATGCCTAAGAGCTCAAGGAGACTTCTCCAATAATGTAACACAAACTATATGTTGGGGGGTAAAGGCATGTGTGCCTAGCTGCCTGCATATTAGTTACATTGACAATACCTGCATACCCACACACTTGTACATTACAGGTGGCAAGCTCCCATCACTGTCACTTCATTATTTATTCTTTCAGTGACATTTGAATAAAGGGAAGACCAATGACACATTTTTATTGTTGAAGTTCTCACATTGTGTGTGTGTATGTCTCTCTCTCTTGCTCTTGCTCCTTCCACCATAGCTCTTGCTTCTGCTCCATGCTTCCACTTTAGGGCTCACTCCCTTCAATGGGTATCAGAGCCATTGCACTGGCATTGAGAATCTCAACCTAACATTGCTTCAATTCATAGAGAAAAGCTTCATCTCACATTTTCAATGGTAGCCATGGCTTCTCATTTGAAGGTATGCTTTTGATACTATGTGTCTTCCAAGCTACTTCCAATTGCATTGGGGGCCTCTTCCCGGCCTCCCTAGGCAATTGCTGGAGCTTGCCTTGTCCCCCCATTTTCTTCATCCCACCTTGCAACCCCTCCATGTTAAAATTTCGGATCTAGAGCATGGCTATGGTGGTTGAAAGAGGAAGAGTGAGCTCATGAGGTAACAAACATCAAGACCAAATGCCACACAAGTGAATTAGGTTCCAAGATGGAAGCTTGGACTCATAAACACAGTCTTGTGTGTTGACAATGACACAAACACTTTGTTGGAAGTACAAAAGTACTATGACGTTGCATTCAAAAAGAGAGCAAGTACAATGCTTTATAGAAATAGACTAGGCTATGCTTTCCACCATTGTGCGTATGGGATTCTACATCCTAAGCTCACACTACTCCATACAAAGAGTCTAATCTAGGTGTGATTGCCAATATCTCAATGCCACTCCTCAATCACAACAAGAGAAGTACAAAGTGTCTAGAGGCTTTAGTGAGCAACCATGTGCAAAGTGTGGGCACACCACAAACATGGTAAACACCAAAGGTTGTCGTCCTTGCAGAAAAGGCTAAGTGTGGGTACCAAAGATATGATGGATATCTAGAGACTGCAACATGGGCCTCACAAAGTATATAGAGGCTATAGTACAAGGTATGCATGAGGAGTTTACAAGCTTATGAAGAATTAGGGCTAGGCAATACAAGGCTAAAAAAATCTATCAGAATAGAAGGACTAATGAGGCTTGTCCTTCTCCTGGTGGTCTTCTTCTTCTTATTCTTTTGATCCATGGTCTACTTCTTCTTTAACAACAAACTGGATAGGCCTTTTGGGACCTCTTCCTGGCATGACATAATTTCTCAGTGTGCCCGATCCTTTTACAAAAGTCACATACCAGTTGATCTTTCTTGCCCTTGTACTTGGTACCTACATATAACATTTGTTCATCTTTAGAGGTGCTTGGTTCTTCTTTGGATTTTACCTTCTTTTCTTCTTCTAATAGGGAGGCCTTAATGTCAACCAGTTTAGGACTAGGTATGTTGATCAATGTAGTTGACACATTATTATAGTCAAGAGGCAGGCTTTTTAACAACACATCAATACAAATATCTTCATCCATCTTGAGATCAATTCTTGCAAGCTGAGTTAAGAGACTTTCCATGTAGCTTAGGTGAGTTGCAAGAGATGTGTTTGATTTTATATCTAGCCTGAAAAATTCAATCAATAATCCATACTTAGATGACTTTGATTGTGCACGCACCAAACAAAGCATCTAATCTCTTCCATGTATCATTAGAGGTTTCACACGTATTCACATGGTGGATGTAGCTGTCATCCAATTATAGCTTAATGATGGCATGTGCTTTGTCATATTTATTTTGCCAAGTAATTGCAAGGTCCGCATCCCAAGGCTTCTTTTCCTTGCTATTGGTAATGGTCCAAAGACCCCTCTTCATCAGGATGAGCTTGATTCGGGTTTGCTAGGTGTGGAACCTGACCCCTTTGAAATGAAAAGTTGGAGAGTCTTCGCCCATGCTGGAGCAGCAAATCGGCACCAAAACTCTCAGATTTGAGCGACAAAATATTTAATTTTGTTAAGAGACACAAGGAATGTAGTGTAAAATAACACTTGATAAGTATCAATAGATGCCATGCTTTCATGCACTTGAGTTTGATGCTTCGATGCTTGGATTTCTCCCCTCCTTGTTTGTTGATTTGATGGAAAATGCTTTCAAAGAACTTCAGATCAGAGTGGCCTTGGCTTGGTTTAAGTTGCAAGAGAGAGAAAATGAAGGAAAAGATGATCTTGAAGGTAAGTGGCTATGACTGTCCATTACGGTTTCATGACAACAATCTAATATTTTGGTTGTAACAGCTCACCTAGTGGACCATTTGAGTTGAAATTTTATTAGGAGGTAGCCTATATGATAAAATTCAAAAGCCCTATGGTAGCCCATTGTGAGGCATGATGATGGTGCCATCAGTTGAATAGTAATAGGCTGGCTATGGCCTCTTGTAGTACGGCCTCTGAGTAATCTTCTAATATCTCTCTGCTGGAGTGGAATTTTCGCAAGCCCTCTTAGTTGAAGTAAGTCACGTATATGAGAAAAAAATGCCCTATGATAACTCATGGAATAATGCTCACAATAGGGAGAGAGAACATGTTCAATCTACAACAGTGAAATTTGTGCTAGATCTGTGCTTTTCAACAATGTCGGGCCGTATGTTGCACAATGTTAGGAAATTTTGGCTAGAAAGATGCGCCTTGATCTAAAGAAAAACTCTTGAGAAGAAATATTGAAGAGATATGTCCTGGTTGAAGAGATATGGCCGCTCCAATAGAGGTAGGTAGGTTTTGTCTATGGCAACCAAGAGAGATAGAGTGAAGATGGAGGAGGAAGATGAAGGGTTTATGTCAAGCTGAGCCAACCAAACGTTGAGAGGAGTTGAAGGAGTGATTTATAGATTGAGCCATGTCCAATTGGGCTTTGATACCATGTTAAAATGTCAGATCTAGAGCATGGCTATGGAGTTTGAAAGAGGAAGTGTGAGCTCATGAGGTAACAAACATTAAGACCAAATGTCACACAAGTGAATTAGGTTCCAGGATGGAAGCTTGGACTCATATACATAGTCTTGTGTGTTGAAAATGACACATGCACTTTGCTGGAAGTATAAAGGTACTATGACATTGCATTCAAAAAGAGAGCAAGTACAATGCTTTATAAGAATAGACTAGGCTACACTTTCCACCACTGTGCATATGGGATTTTGCATCCTGAGCCCACACTGCTCCACACAAAGAGGCTAAGCTAGGTGTGATTGCCAATACAAAGAGGCATGTTATCTCCTACTCAGTCCAGTCACTTTCTAGCCTCTCATGGGCTTCTAGCACTCTTGGAATCCCTGGCCATCATTGGCAACACCTCTTGGCACTTATATTTGGAATTTGTCATCAATTTGGAGCTCTTGAGATCAGCTAATTGATCCATAGTTTGTGACAGTTTGCTGTCATATAGTTCATGACAGCACTTCATACATTGTCTGGAGGTCACTTATGCTTCTCATGATGTCTATTTGATGCCAGATCATTTGGGAATGTTATGCCAATGTATTGGAATGCTTTGGGACTGATTTGAGAACTCTTTTTCTCAATTTTATAGAGGTTTTTCATTGTTGTTTATAATAGGAATGAATGCTATTTTATCAGTGAAAGAATATGCCTATTGCTCTCGAGTGTTTACTAATTTTTTCGAGTGATATATGGATGCTTATGATTCATGTTACATGCTTGGTTATGCTTACGAATTTCCTATGAGCTAAGATTGGAGCCTTTCTCATCTTGACATTGATGGGGGTTCACTGTTATGTATGGTTATTTGATGCTCTAGTAAGAGCCTCGCAAGATACTTAGGTCAAATGCTCCGGGATGTATGTTACTTGGATCTTGGATGTATGGATGCCTTCCACATGATGTTTTGAGCTTTGTTTGCTTGTCTAACATTTGAATTTAAATCCAGTGGGAACAACTTCTTGGCATTTGGAGATTACATTGAGCTTTTGGTTATGTAGTTGAGCTTGAGGGTCTTACAGTGAGACCGTGAGACTTGATGACATGTACATGCTCTTGCCATGATTTATGTACACAAGTTTGATGCTTTGTGGGCTGATTTGACATTATTTTTGGATTGGCACCTATCTCTGTCACAATGTTGTCAATAATGTATGCATCTTGGTTGTTTATGTACTAAGCTTCTATTACATTGCTCAGTCCAATTGTGCATCTAGTTGGTCTCTTTTGTTACCCGTGAGACCCACTTTATGCATGATGGTTATGCCAATGGGATGTATCTCAATCTGACACACTGATTCTTTGATAGTTCTCAATTCTATTTGCATATTCACTCATTGCTAGTTGGAGCTCTTTCTTGGTAGTTGCAGTTTGTATTATATCCATGCGCTTGCCCCTCCTTTGCATTGATTTCTTACTAATGTACTTCATTTTCAACAAGTTGTAATTGTAGTTTACTACACTGCTTATGTGAGCAATCACCTTCATTTGACAGTTCTTTGCATTGAGTATTGTGGACAATTCATTCCTTGGTTAGTACCCCTTGTTTTTAGCTTAATCTGGCAATGATTTTAGGGTTGTTTGTAGTAATTACATTAGCTTTTTTTGATAGTTTGTGCACTTGTTTGCCTTCATTACATTAGGGGAGTTTTGAGGTCTCGAAAATGTCTTTTAAGAGATAGAGAGAGAGTGCTCTAGACCAATAAAAGTAGAGCCTCCATAATATAATTTCTATTTTAAAAATATAAAAAATCATTAAAAAAAGATATTTATATAATAATATTATGAATTTGTATATCAATATCTATTTTTAGCCTCTTATATTCGTGATTATGACATTCTTTGCATTAATGATATACAATCCTGACCACTTTTATTTAATGATATGTCTAGATCAATGATAATGACATGTTTAATCTAAATTCAAATTAGTAAAGAGCTTGTCACTTATTTTTTTTCCTCTCTTTTATCCCTCTCGTGTTTTTCCCTCCTTTGTGGTAGCTTAGTCCTCTGTGTGTGTGTGTGTGTGTGTGTGTGTGTGTGTGCCCCTAGAATAGTAGCACATACTCCCCCAAATGGATACATGTTTGTAATTTATGCAGAGGAGGGTGGCGATGCAGTGGTAGATGATGTGGATGCATGTGAATGTAAAGAAAGAGAAAAGAGGGCCAAAAACTTGGTTATTTGGGGATTTCCCAAAACAAATGATGAGACTGCACTGTCTCTTACTACAGAAGTCCCGTAGTTTTTTGGTAAGCATTTTGTTATGGGAGATGTACCTGTCTTTGGTGCTTGACGCATGGGCAAGAAGAAAGATGATGGGAAGGTAAGAGCCATTGTATGCACTCTATTGGGTGCATGTAAGAGAACTATACTTTTAGACAGTAGTCGAGTATATTACCTCAAGGGAACTGATTTTTATGTAAATGAGGAACACATCCCCATGCAACAGGAGAAACATCGGAAGCAATACAATAAGCGAAAGAAATCTAGTGATAACACTTCAAAGGATGCATAGGGATGCACGACCCATGGCAGCTACGCGCTTGTGAAGGTGTTGTTTTGGAATTGTAGAGGGTTTCCATGGCATAAAGGTGAAAGCATTAATGCTATGGTTGGTGATGTTGACATTATGTTCCTTGTTGAGACATGGGAGTGGGAGACATGTAGAATTCTGGATATCCAAGGTACATAATCCATAGCGCATATCAGCCACATGTAGGAAAAAGAGGGCAAGGAGGAGTTGCATGCTTATACAAATATCATTTGGAAGGAATGATTAATGTATGTAAAGTAGACCGACATAAGTGGTACATATGGATTATGCTCAAGAACACTACACCGATGTACATTGCGGGATGTTACATTCCACATAAGGAGTCCCCCTTCTATACACAACATGAAGTGGATTCGCAAGAACCTTTTGAAGATTTGAGTATGGATGTATGCACAAATATGCAATAAGGGCATGTGATGGTCTTAGGTGACATAAATGCGCATATTGGACATATGCAATTTCAGCCCATAGTGTGTGATGAGCTAGACAAGGATTGTGGATGTAAATGCACATTGGTGTAGACAGTATAAGAATATTGACATTAACACTCATGGACGTGTTTTGATGGATATGGTTAATGGTTTGCACATACTGATATTGAATGGTATGAATTGTTTCCTCGATACTAAAGGATACACGTGCTACTCAGCTAGTGGAGGTTCTAGTGTGGTAGACTATGCAATGGTACACATGAATGATTTATGCATGATCAGAGAGTTTTGGTTATGTGAAAAACATCCAGAATCGGATCATATAGCTTTGGGCTTGACACTTGATATTTGCCACCATGTAGGACATGTAGGGGACATATTAGGTGTACTGATACATTCCATATTGATGTAGACAAGAAACAAGCATATGCTAGTCACTTGGATAGTCGTATGAGCAATCTTACTAGGAGCACATGGGCTGATCTAAGAGACACAATGTTAAATACGACTATAGAGGTTTTTGGAAAACCAAAGAGCAATCACAAAAATATCAAAGGATTGCCATGCAAGAAATAGTTTGATGATGAATGTAAGGCTACACATAGAAAGCTGAAAATCCTCCCTAAGGGATAAGAATGAAGTGAGGTGGAAAAACGATATAATGCTCTCATGTGTAAAAAGTGACGATGATATGTAGTGGCCAAAGAAAGTGAAGATGCTAGAGAGTTTGAGAAATTTCCAAGGCAAGCATGGAGAAAATTGCAAACCAAATAGTCAAATGTTATGGGAGATTTTACAAATACTGACATGCTATCGTATGTTACAGAACTTTACATGCATAAATGGGTACATCCCATCAAATGTGATGTACATACGCAACCATTTAGTGCTTTGTTCACTTTAGAAACATTGGTTGGAGGCAGCCCTCAACAAGATGGCTAATGAAAAACCTTGTGATACTTTGCAGTTGAAAGTGGAGATATTGAAATGGACAACAAAGGAGACAAGACTGTTCATGTTGCATGTGATACATCGTGCTTTTGCATATGGTTTTCCCCAAGAATGGCAGGAGAATTGGATACAACCATTGTATAAGGGAGGAGATCGCAATTTTCTCACAAACTACCGCATGATTATGGTCACTTCAGCCGTGGCAAAGCTATTCAACATTATCCTGGAAATGCAATTGAGTAAATGGGCAGAAAGTAATAACAAATGAGCTTATGGACAAGCAGGTTTTTGCCTTGGTCATAACACCATAGACTATTTGGTTACTTTATGTGTGCCTATGGATGAGAGTTGTCTTGAGGGAGCAACCTTGTATTGCTATTTTGTGGATTTTAAGAAGGCTTTTGACACCGTGCCAAGGGTTGGCTTATGGCAACGAATGCAAGAATTAGGGGTATAAAATGATCTATGCATGGGAATTTATAGGATATATCAACAAGTGGTGTGCCGCCTCAGAGGTCACAATGGGCTGCCACAAGTATTTGAGAGTAATATGGGAGTCAAACAAGGTTGCCTGATCTCCCCTACATTATTTGGTTTATGCATTGATAAGCTAGAGGAAATACTTATCACGGCTATGAATGAAGAGGAAGCCAAAATCCCGCATATTGGTATGTTTGCCATCTTGCAAATGATGCGGTCTTCTTTACATATAATGGGGAACGTATGCAGCAATTCATGGGGATTCTTGAACAGTTTTGTCAAGATAGTGGTTTGATGGTGAATGTATAAAAAACAAAGCTAATAGCTATGCATACCAAGCAATCAAAGACCCCACCAAAAGTACATTATGTGGGATAGTCTATAGAGGTAGTATCTACTTTCAAATACTTGGGGATTGAGATACCTGTAGACCACAGATGGCATATATGTGTGGAGTGGTGATTAGCGGTAGGGAAAAACAAGTATTATCACTTTGAAAACAACTACAGCCGTACATATACTAAATGTTAGAAAATACGATGTATGATTTTTGATGCATATGTTCTGCAGACGGTATTATATGGAGTGAAAATGTGGGAGGGAGCATCTTCTCATCTGCATGGAATGACATTGAGAAGATGCAAAAGCTTTTATTCGTAGACATTTGGGCATCAAAAGCACCACACCATATGTACTTATGCTTTTAGAAACTGGTCGTCGACCAATTAAAATACATGCTATGATCCGAGTACTGAGATATGCCACTCAAGTACGTCAAATGGATGACAGTAGGCTCCCCAAATGGGCATGGGATGCTAGCACACGCCTACAAAAAATATGGAAAAGTAAAGTGCTTTCAACAGGATGGGTGATGAATATGTGAAAATGGTTTAAGGGGTGGGGAGTGGATAGATATCTAGATATGACATCCGAAGATATATATGCATGGACACATTTCAATCATACCTCTTACGAGTGTATCAAGCAAAACATCAAAGCAAGGGAGAAAATGGAAAACTTGCTTATTACAATATGCATATCTATCCTTCATGTTGGGAATCCTACATGCAGGCAGAGGCACACACGCAGCCATACATAGCCAACCCGCTCTCAGTGGTATTTAGATAGAGTCTTGCACGACTTTGAACTCGATCACACACTTTATTGATCGAGACAGGTGCATGGAGTAGACATGCAAGAGAGACGACGTTATGCAAGTTGTGTGGACTACAAAGTGTAGAATCAGAGGAGCACATGATTATGACATGCCCAACATATGCACACATACGAGCTAACTTTGATATCCCTTTATAGGGGCTACTTCACCAGTTTCTGACCACTACTCATATATCGAAGTTAGGGGCTCTTATCACCCGCATGTTATGCTTTTGGGAGAACCACACTACATAGATTGTTCTTTCACCATAGCTACCCTTTTCTTCCATGGGGGAGGAGGATCATTGTATATCTTGAAAGGTCCCATGGGCCATAATTTGGCCTTCTGTGGATGATAATAAACTCCTCTACTCTACTCTCTCTATACTATGGTTATAGAAGTTTAACCTTCAATAAGGCATCCAAGCTCCCAAATCACATCCATATTAGTGTTTAACTCATTCCAAAAAGATGGAAGATAGATTCCTACAATCATTAGCAAAGGCAGTTGGATCACCATGCAATAGGAAAAACGTGGGAAAAGGTGAAGATATGAGAGCTCATTCATCTCTACTTGGAAGGGTAGAATCCGAGATTTCAAGCTTGGAGTAAATAAGAATAGCATAAAAGAGGTTATGGTGCAACATGTGTTTATGCATAGAGAGCTATATTTGGAACCTGAAAGTTCAAATCTTCAATGCATAAACCAAATTATAATGATTTGATTCTTAAATTCTTTCTTTTCTTGAACTTGGTTTAAGGTTTTCCATTATAACATTTTTTCATTTGTCTTGTAGATGTCTATCCCTCTAATCTTGAGGAATGGTAACTGGTTGAGTCTATTATTGATGTGATTGATGTGATGCATGGCTTGATTGGAGAAGAGATGTACGAAGGTAGAAAGAAGATAGAGAGCTTGCAGAGAATGAAATATTCTTCTATGAGCATTCTTATATTGTCCCCATGTAGCGTAGCCAATGGGGATCAATATCTCCCTTTGTTTGTCCGATTTTTCAAGCTTTGAGTGGACTTTGCTAAGTCCAGCTACTAGTGAGGGCTATAGATGTAAAATATTTTTTGAGATACAGAGAGCATTAAAACCTAGTATCTCAAGTAGGGTAAGCAAAGTTACATTGTTCATGTCTATTAATATATTTGTTGACTTCTTTTCTAATGTTGAGACTAGAAGATCAAATGCCATGCTTTCAGTGAAGAGACTAATGATCATGTTATACAATTTGTTGATGAGGGATGGGATACTGGGACAAAAGGAAAAATTATATGTAAGATAGATCAAGACACTATAGCTTATAAATATATGATTGCTACTCAAAATTTCATCCTTAGCTTTTATTATAGTAGATGACATTATGTTGGTGGTAGTATGGTTGCTTTAGACACTATAGCTTATAAATATATGATTGCTACTCAAAATTTCATCCTTAGCTTTTATTATAGTAGATGACATTATGTTGGTGGTAGATAATTTAGTTGTATATCTGATTTCGCTATCAATATAAAATACATGTACAAATTTTGTGGTAAATTTTTTTTAGCCATCTCCATGACTTATACACAAGGGATTACAATCAATGAGGCAAAGCTACTTTTTTTGAGAACTTTTCTTAGGAGAAGGGACATCCTTTCTAGGAGTCATTTTGCCTATCTTTGATGCTTTGGCTGCCTTGGGTGTCAAAGGCATAGCTTCACCTGCTATAGTTACATGCACCTCCTCTCCTTCAATGTCCAAGCTCCCACTATTGTCCATTCTTGTCGGTTGTATACAATTGACCATTATGTACTTCATGAGCTTTGCTCTTACATACCAAACATGCTCACTTGTATGGCAATCCTTGTAAACTGTCATACATTTGTAAGAAAAGATTTGTACTTCATTGTTATTATTTACAATGGACTATATTATTATCATCAATGGACTATTTTGCAATAAACCTCTATCTTAAAGTTTAGTATGTTTCACATTACCTTTATAAGTTTATCATCATTGAGATAAATAAACTGAACCAATCTTCTAGCATTAACAATTACTCTCTAGCCTCACAAGATTAACTATCATCCTGATGAGGACACTACAATCAACAATATAAAGTAAAACTATGAAACTTGTTTATGGTAGTTTTTAGAATAAATTTTCTTAGTATGTTCCAACTATATTAATCGAGACCTTACTATATAACTTGTCTATATTGCATTGTTGCAAGTAAGTTAGAAGGCATGGGAGGCTTTTTCTGTAGCACTTCAATCAATCTTTTTACAGCTTTGTACCAAAAAGAAAATAAAATTTAGAGTAATTACAAAAGAACAATCAAAATATTTAGAGTATGTGCAAAAAAAAAGATCAAAATATCAAGGAGACCCTAGATTATATAACTAACAACTTGGCATTTCCATGGCTTCCTTTTATAGAATTGATGAGGAAACATTGCCTCTCCACACAATCTATTCCAATTAGGCTCCAATGAGAACTAAAAATAAAAATGTTTCAATAATCTAGCAAAACAAGATCTCATAAAATCTAACAAAATATCAAATTACTTACTTTTGAGATTGTATGAAATTAGAAGAACCTTTAAAATTTCAATGTCAATTGAATTGAACCAATGGTCAAATGCACTTGCATCAAGCTCACTACTCATATAGTATGAGATAGATGGATCAAGAACCTCAACCTTTTGTTGTATATCAAAGGGAAGCTCATGCATTACACACCTCTCACTTTATTCTTGAGAATCTGAACATAATCAGAGTTCAAAAATACCATATCAGATCTTTTGTTATATTACCAAGTAAAAATAAACAAACATTGAAGCCCTTAGGGCCAGCCCTTTCAAGAAGGATAGATAACTTCTCTTTAAAAGATAGGAGTTGTTCTGCTTCCTTTTCTTCTTCCTTCTTTCTTTAATACTCCCTCCATTTATTTGCCTACTCTTCTGTGGCCTTTTCCTCTTTATCATGTTGTCTTGTGTCCTTTTCATGGGTGACATCTTCAACCTTAAGACCTGGATCATATTCTTCTTTCTATATGGAGGCACATTTAAAATATTGAAAGCCTTCACATCAAAAAGGGGACTGGCTCAAGGACCTTTGAAAACTTGTATCTCAATCTCCTGAGAATTGTCTTGTCTTCATCCATAAGTGTAAGCCTATGTGCATAAGTAGCATAGATATAAGAATCTTGGAAAAATTCAATAAAAAAATCGTATGTAGCCTCTCGAATACAATTGAGAGCTACCCTAGTCCATCTAAAATTATCAAGACTACGAGGGTCACAAATTTCTCTGACAAGCCTCTAAAAAGACAATTTTGGAATTGCATTATTCAAAGCCTCCATTGCACTTCTAATCTCCTTTAGGCATCTAACATGATTTGAGAACCTTCTCCTTGGCTTTCATTTCCTTGTAAGTTTGGAAGGCTTGGAGAATTGATGGATCTTTGAAGCAAGATCTCTACGATTTACTTTCTGCTTCCTTGCGGTGGCCTTAGTTCTAGCCATCTGTAACATCCAAGAAAACAAATATTACAACCAAATTAGGACATATCTCCAAATCTTTAATATAATGTTATCTACAATCACTTAGTAGCAAACAAACATTAAGCACATAGTCCAATTTTAATAAACCAATGCAGGCACAAGACATATGAAACACATAGAGGCCTCCTAGACAAGAGAAGCAAACACCCTCTCAAATTTCACACGTCACTTCTTTTTTGGATATATATTTGATCAAAGACAATTAATGTAATGAAGCATTACAAGTCTCACAATAGAACAGTTGTTATTCTACAAATCACATCTTATTCTCAATGAGTTCAACCCTTGAAAGAAGATATATTTGAATGTTTATATAAATAATATTTAAATCTTATCCACCTAGTTCTTATCATTATTAGTGGGTGGAAAAATAATTATCCTTCTTTGTGATCAAGCTTTGTTGATCCATGATTCTTTGAAGAAACTTGCATTCCAAGTGACGTATGAAACGTGAAATAACTCTTGTCTATGGGAAGAGCAATGAATTATCACGTTTCATACATCGGGCCTTTTTTGGGATCATTTGGCAAGATTTGTTCAAGTGATTCAAAGCTAGCTCATATTTTTCAAAAAACATACATTTTTGAGGGTTCAACGCATATGCTAGACGATGAAACCGTCTTTAGTCACCTTGCACTAAAGAATAATTTTGCACTGTGACCAAGTTAGCATTGTGTTGGTATGATCGAGCATAGAAAGAGATTTGTCTTCAAAAAAACTCTTTTGCAGTTCAGAAATTGGGTTTAAAAGGATGTGAGTTTACATGTGTGGATGTTGTAATGCATAGTTAATTTCACATGTGCGATGGGCATACCGTTTTTGTCGGGGAAGTTGTGCCATGTGTCACTTACTTTTTGCATGATAGCACTTTTATGGCTCCACTTTTTAAAGGTAAAAGATCATTCTTAGCATTTTATTTTTCATTTTAAGCGCAGCTCCTCCGAATTAGTGCAGTGTAGTCTTGAACAAACGTGCGCTGACCATTGGCATATATATATGAACACTTAGAGTCGGGTTTATGTTAATATTTCTTTTAGGTATCTTGTCTTGTCTTCGACGAGCTATTTATCTTGTAAGCATCGCAAGCCAAATCAGGCGTATCCTAACAAAAAACCATTTATTCTCAGCAGGGACTGCAAATCTCAAGTATCAAAGTTTTTCTTGTCATTTTTTCTCTGCAATCCGAAATTTTGAGGCATTGAAGATTATCAAATTTGTAACCTTTCCTGTTGTGAAATGATTCACTGACATATGAGACACGATTTTACCATTTGCAAAGGGTTTTGAAAGTTTGTTGTCGCGTTTCATGAATCTTCAATGTCAAATAAAAACTAATAAATGAAACATGAAATTGCATGCCTCCTCTGCTACTCAAGTAGTCAACTCACCTTTTTATAAGGCATTGTATTTTGATCAACTAACCATGTGTGATATCTTAGGGATTTCGACATGCAATATGAATGAAATAAGGTGTCATTGTTAAACATTGATCTATGTTTGTTGGTTTAAGAGGAGAAAGATACATCAAGAACTTAGAAATTCTATAAGGGTTTTACTTAGTTTTTCTATCAATATTGGTCTTGTACACATGTTAAGCGATGGGGTTTTGATGTTCTAGATGCATTTTTTTGGGAAAAAAAATGCGAATTCGTCAAGTTTTTTGGTTAAAGTGACATGTAAAACACGATTTTATGAATTGTGAAGTGGTTTGGATCATTGTTTTTGTGTTTCCTGAGTTGTGAATGTTTTAAAAAATTTAATTGATGAAACACAAAATTTCATGCTTTCTCTGCTGCATAAAGGGTAAATTTACTTCATTCATCTTGCATTTCTAAATCTCTAACATAACAAACACGTTAAATTTGTCAAAATACAAAAGTAGTGTCTTGTAGGTTTTGACTAAATTTTTAAAGCAATCTTTCTTTAGTCTTCTGGACATGAGCAAATGTGGATTGATATATTATGCCCCTAATTTTAATTTTTTGTTTTTTGGATTTGTTTTTGTGAGTAATTAGGATGACTAAAAGAAATTTTTCTTTAGAGAGGGAATGGAGGAGGAGGATTTGGAGGATACCTGTGATGAAAAGCTCTTTGATTTTCTTCATGCAATTGAAAATTCATCTAGATTTGTTTACATCAGAGATGTGCTCAATGTTCCCTTTGATTTTCAAGAGTTCTTAAAGGATCTTGAAGATAAACTGAAGGATTTTAGGGAGTTTTATGATAGAGATGTGGAAGGCCTAGAGATTTAGGGGTTTGTCCATTGATGAGACCTAAAATGGGCCGGCACTGGCTATGGCACTGGCCGGACCTCATGCATACGACAAACAATCCCACCAGACGGCCTCGCGGGCCAGGAGTGTCTAAAACTCACTTTGCACTAAATGATTATGACGATTCTCCGTTTGTATCCAATATGTAGTCCAATGTTCACCTTTCCTTCTCCTCAGAGGGAGATCCCATAACATATAGGCATAATGCCTCGTAATACACACATAGAGAAGCACCTCTCGGCTGATTGCCACCGCTCCATTGCGACTCTCCTACACCTCGGAGATTGGCCCCCAGATGCATCGCTAACACATATAACATTCACACAAGCTCCACTCTTTCATAATTCAACGTTCCAAGAGATTTTGATTTTCCTCACAAAAGTTTCCGCAACGGAAGCGCCCGTCTAAACCTACAGCTTCGGTTTCCTGTCCTCTCAGCGTTGGTCAAAGTTTATCAATCGATTGCAATGCATTCCAGGAGATACCACGTGGCATGCTTGATGCAAGGTGTATGACAATTGTGCACAACCATTTTTATGATAAAAAAAACCAACCATGTGAGGTGCGAAAAATAGCCATTTCATGAATTTTAACACAGCGTTACGTGCTGCGCTGCTTTAGGGACTAGCACCGAAACTTCCGTGCTACTAGTCACCTTTATTTAATTATGAAACGATCCCTAAATGCTATGAACAAAGAGAGAAATCAAAATTTTTATCTTTTCAGCAATTATATCGTCGCACAAACTTCATTCCCCCCTCACCGATTAGGTGTTGCTGCGGTGCATAGGTGTAAATGGTTATTTTGTATTATTTTTGTATGTAAAAAGCAATAAACACAAACTATAACACAAAGGAAAAGGCCAAATTGAGGCTTAACCTCATGCTTTAACCTCGCCAAACATTCACACACATAAATCTTATTATTTTATTTTTTAAAAGCGCGAAAACCCTAAATTTTCCAAAATTTTGGCTATTTTTTCCTATTTATTATTCATAGAAAATAGATATTTTCTGATTTATTTGTATTGGATTATTATTTTGACTAAAACTTAACATTTTCTCTGAGTTTGTCCCATTTTCACTCATTTTTTTCAACTTAAAATTTAAAAAAAAGCCACTAACTTTTATTAAAAATGATATTTTATGGTTTTTAAATAATTAATAACAACTCTAAATCATTATGGGTTCTGCATTTCTATAGTTACAGCCCTCAAACATGATGCAAACAAGGTTCAAACAAAAATTCATCGCATATGAACAACATTTGGACCATGAAACAACAAAAACAAGCCTATTTCTCCATAAAATTGGAGCATACCGCGTGTCTTGCGTGTTGCGAGTTTTTTAATAATTATTCTGGGCAGTCCATAGAGTGACCAACAACCAGTCTTCAGTGCTAAACCTCTTTCCTTAGCCTCCTCTTCATCTTGAAGCAATCCGATCACAGCTGGACAAGCATTCTTCAATCCCTCTTCTTCTTGATTTCTTGCACATGAATTGCTTCTATGTAGAAGAGAGAGGAAGGAGAGAGAAAGACTGGTTTTTGATCTCTTGACTCAGTGCATCATTTCTCGATCCGTTTGTGGCGATGGAGGGTGAAGGATAGAAGCATCTCAGGGCCAAGAGGGCTTCTCTCCATTCTCCTGATTAGAAAATCATGATGAAGGGGGGGAAAATGGGGTGCAAAAAACTGAAGCCCCCCCCCTCGCCCCCAATCGTTTCATTTCATGAGCATTTTGGCTCTTTAATTAGAGCTTTAAGGCTTAATCCCCAATTATCTAGTTGATGCATTTTGCTTTCACACTTTCGGCAAGTGGCTTTTTTGCTTTTGGAGGGGCAAACGACATCGGATTCGAGATCCGTCTGGACGGGTGGTTCTGTGACGCCGAAAACTACAAAGTTGGGCCCTGTCACTCTCTTTTCGGCTTCCAGATCTAGTAGCTGCTTCACAACCCCGAACCTTGTGGGGATTAAGTGGGGGATCAAATGACCTCAGAATGGAGGTATGAGACTTGGGGGATCAAACGACCTCAGAATGGAGATATGAGACTTGCGTTGGATTCCTGACGCCATTTTGCATCTAGGGAAACTCCAGCTCGGCCATCCGCCACCGTTTGATTTCCATGAAAATAAGCACTAGCACTTTAGCGACTTGCTGCTTAAAATTGTATTGATTGCCACCGCTGCCTTCAACGAAGTCTATTTTTCCCCTGATATTTGTAATTTTTGGCTATTTATAAGCACTTCTTGGCATAATAAATCATTTGTCATTGGCGACCACGGGATAGGGTGACTCAGCCCGTCGAATTCCATGAATAGATTTGCACATAAACAACAAAAAGGAGCATGAAGCTGATACAAAAAATACACAATACAACACATCACAGCTCTCACCCTACCCCCTGACAAAACCAAGGCATGAAATCCATGAGGAGTAGGCCCAGTATAATCTAATAAAAGGCCCGAAGCTAGTCACTAACCAACTGCTCCAATACTACCAAGCTAAAAAGAACTATCAAAGAGGTCGCCCTAAGTGGTGGTCTGAACTACCTACCTAACTAAGGACAACTCAACTAGGAGCTCCTCCTAGGCGAGGACTCCTATAGCCTGATTAAGAAATATTTTCTTTTAGCACATTACTCTTTTAACCTCTCATTTTCCATACTCGGACGTGTAAAAAGGAGGGAGCTGAGCGTAGTGACCCAAGGAGAACAGGGCATCGGTCTCAGGTCCTATCTCGGTACCCAAGAACCTACCAAGCCCTCGCAATGCGACACTTAATCCTTTTTTAACGCTCACTTTTATTGTTGAGTGTTGAAATGACTTGTTTTTTGGCTGATTTTTGTTGTTTTTGAGAGCTGAATGGTTGATTTTATGAGATGATTGATTGGTTTGGAAGTGGTTTGAGAGTGTTTTGGATGATATTGATTATGTTTTGGAAGTTCATGATGATTTTCAGTGGAGATATGAAGTTCTGTGATGTTCTGATAGGTTCTGATTGGTTCTGTATACCTTCTGTATAGCTTCTGTTTTGTTCAGATTGTCTTCTGTATGAAGCATGGATTGATGATTGATGAAGATTGAGATCTTGTGAAAGCTTATTGAATAGTTTTTGAGAGTTTGGAATGGTTTGAGTATGAGTTATGAGGTTTTGATGACCTTCTGTAGCCTTCTGTAGATCTTTTGTAGAGCTTCTGTCTCTGTACTGTAACTGTTCTGTAGCTGTTCTAGTATTGTACTGTGATTGTTCTGTAGACCTTCTGTATGCTTCTATATATGTTCTATTGGATGAGAGTGTAGCTTGGAAAAGTTTTCTAGCCTTGGAAAGAGGTGAATACAAGTGCAAAAGAGCTAAAAGAAGTGAAAGAAGTAGCTGCTGAAGACTCAAGTAAAGACTGAAGTGAAGTGACAGTGGTGAGCTATGAAAAGACATCGTAGTGGCTCTGGTGACTCTTCATATCAGACATACCTCTTGGGAGGTGTATCCACGACCTAAGAAGGATTATTGTGAGTGATTATGAGAGATTGTAGTGAGGATATGATGTATTATTGATGGAGAGAGAGAGAGAAAGTCAGAGATAGTCAATTCTACTAAAACAGAGTGATTGTATGTGAGAGATTGAGAGAGAAGACTATGAAGATATTGAAGATGAATACTATGTGATGTATTTCCATTAAAAGATGGTGTATTCCTTTGCTTTCTTTGTTCTATTGATGTATTTTGTGAAGATATTGAAGAATTTGGTTGATTCTATCAAATCGGTTGGAGATCTACGTGATGTTGCATGAAGATTTGTTGTGCCTGGTGTTCTTTTCTTCATTGTGATCATATAAAACCTAATAAAAAAGCTTGTTGATGTTACAAGATAGATTTTCTTGCAAGAGAATTCCCTTTTCCTTGGTGTTCCTCTTGGGCTCCATGTTTTTGATGCGCAGCCGGGGAATCTTGCCATCAACAAGCACCAGAAGAGGCTGAAAATGAAGGAAATGGCATTGCCAAGAAAAGAAGAATTCAATGGATGTTTGTAAAGTTTTTTCTTCCACTGAAGAGTTGGAATTTCTCATAATCAAAGCCACTTTCCACAAGAAGTTCATCCTACAATGGTGGAAACACATCACCATCATGATGCATGCTCTATGTAGTGGACAGTTTCATGTTCCTGTTGAAGCAGCAGAAACTTGCATCTTGGTGGCAAACTCTTTGGGAACAAACTGAAGAGCAGAAACAGAGAGAATGACCATACATGGAAGATTTGGCATTCATTGAGAAGTTTCCACACATCATCAAATGGGAGATTGTGAAGAAGCTTCAGGAGTCTTGGTCTGTAGAGGTTCACAAAGACAAGAAGGAAAAGAGTTGGAATTTGTTCGTGGATGCTCAACAGCAAGATACATGGGATTCTTGGTGCACTGATAATCTTCTGTTTGTTCAATTAGCAACCCACTGGAAGTTGGTAGATAGAGTGTTCTTTACAACATACACTGTTGAAACCATCAAAAGCTGGCATTACTATGATGATGGCACTACCACAATGCTCAGACGTATGCATTTTGACACCTTCAGAACCGAATACCTTTCTCTGTGCAGCGACATAAAAGCAGAATTCAGAGACGTTGAAAGGAAGAAGTAGAAGAAATGTTGGCAACAGAGTCCTCTAGAGACTGAAGCCTTCTATTATCCCTCTGTGGAGCACTAACACCAGAGTGGAGCCAACCCCCTGATGAATGACGCAATAAAGAGGCAAGTGTTAGAACGAGTCCAGAGGTACGTGAGAAGAGAGAAAGCAAAAATCAGAGCTGAGAACGAGCTCGCAGCAGAAGCCGCCTTTGATGCCCTTGTGGAACTCTTTACAGAAGTCCCAATGGCACATCAAGCCCTTCCTCCTCTTGCTGGAGGTCCACTTCCAAGCCAGATCCGTCTTGGAAATATTGATGACAGGCCAGCGAATGTAGTTCCATTGCCAGTTTTTAAGGGAGAGTACAATGAAGACCCCGATCTTCATGTAGCAGAGTTTATGGTAGCATGTGTGGCTAACAATGCCAGAACCCCTGAGCATTGGTTAGCAATATTCCCCGCCACTTTCAAGGGTGCAGCATTTCAGTGGTATGAGAGACAAGCAGCAGGAACTTTTGGCACATGGGACGACCTAAAGTTGGCCTTCCTCACTAAATTCAGGCGTGAAGGTTTTGAGAGCGGATGCGAGAGGAATTTATAAATTTAAGTCAGTCCTCTGGAGAAAGAGTAGAAGCTTATGTCTCACGAATGGAATCCATCCTAAAGAGATGGAATAACCATAATCTAGATGATGGCATTCAGAAGGGGGTGTTTCTCAGAGGATTACAACCAGAAGTCCGTAAGTTTGTGGAACTGCAAAGACCAGCCACCCTGCAAGCTGTAACAGAAGGTGCAAGACTGTACGATGAAGTGGAAGCTAGATTGGCGATGAATCCAGGAAGAGGAGTCCTATTTCCTCTGATGCCAGGAATGATGTACCCACCAAATGCAGTCCCAAGGACAGTTCCCTACCCTTACCCACAGATACCCCCAGTATCACAGTACAGTGCACCAAATCCATAGTGGCCACAATCCATTCCTCAAATGATGGTTCAACCACAACAACAATGGTCCCAACCAATTTTCCCAATGCCAAATCAGCAGCAACAGTGGAACCCTACCAACTGGAGCCAACAGCCAACAGTTCAAACAGGAGCTCTGAATCAGAACTAGAACAGAGACCCCTCTGCGCCAGCCCAACTTGTTTATGCAGTGATTACAGAGACTCCTCAAAACCCTACTGCCAGTACCTCAGGAGGAGAAAGCTTGAAGGATTATTTATCCAACTCAGTTGCAAATATAAAAAAGGAGTTGATGGATGTGATTACAGAGCAGTTGCAAACGCTGAAAGTGAATACCGCCAGCATATCCAACGTTATAGGAGCAGGAAGAGATGTGATGCGGTCAAATACTTGGTGTGGTAAGTGTCATCAAGCAGGCCATTTAGCCACTGAATGTACACGAAAACGAACCATTCCTGGAGCCTTCTATTCCTACTGTTTGCGGAAGAACCATACAGAGGATATTTGCTCTCTGAAGGAGATGCATGATAGGTGAAGAAAGGAAGAAGACACAAGATTCAACTTGCTGGAATCCAAAATGACAACACAGGATATTGGACCCAAGCCTAGAGAGTTTGGTCCTAATTTCGGTCCAAGAAGATTTCCCTCTCAAAGTTATAGAGGAAGACAGTCTGGCGGTGGTCAGAGATCAAAATGGAGTGTTACAGATGCAGAGAAAAGGGACACATTTCACCAAATTGTCCAAATCCCAGAAGGTCAGTGGATTACAAGCCCTTATGCAGTCGATGCAAAGAAGAAGGCCACACTGCAAAAGACTGTCCAAGCCTAGCCCCAGTAAAAAACAGTGCTACTGATAGTTTGGCCAAGGCCCAAGAGCCTACCTCCAATTTAGTGGAATTGGAAGTTGCTGCCATCACGCGTGCAAAGAAGAAGGAACCATCTATCCAGAAAGAAAATAATCCTCCTGCCAGAACAGTGAAGTTCAATCTTCCACCGGAAGAACAGAACAGAATAGAGCCTGACAGTGCCGTGCAGAGCACCACTATGCCACAGAGAGTCACTGAGACAGTTCCAGAGACATGACTAGAGGTCCAGGAGATAGAAGAGGAGGAAGTGCCACAAGTGGCAGAAGAAGTTCCCATGATACCCCTGTTGGAAGAACAAAGGAAAATGAAAATGGATGTTGCCCCATTCCCTAACCGGTTAGAGAAGCCAGTGGATCCTATTAAGGAATACGATCTGGTTAGAGATCTAGATACCTTTAAACCAAACCTCACATTCCGACAATTATTGATGCTGTCTCCCAATTGCCGAAAAAGGTTCAAAAGTATACTGACAAGAAGACGTGGCTTAAGGATTGCTCCCTCAATAGCAACAAAGTCCAACAAAGCTCCAAAGCCTGTAAAAGAAGTGGACGTGGCTAACGCCTTTCTAGATCCGGGTACCCCAGAGACTGATGTGTGGATAGAAGGCTACTTTATTGCAAATGCACTGATTGATGGTGGCTCATCAGTGAACATTATGACGGATGTGACAATGAAGGATCTAGGCCTACAAGGTGTGCAACCAACCCAATGGCTCATCAGATTGGCGGATCAGAGTAGAATCAAGCCTTTGGGTATTCTCCCATATGTGAAGACTACAGTGGCTGGAAAAGATTATTGGCTAACCTATCTGGTGGTGAAGCCAAACTCTTATGGTACATCCTACCCTCTGTTTACTGGGTAGACCATGGCTTTTTGAAGCCAGAGCAAGGACGGATTGGTTCAAAGGAACCTTGACCTTGGGTAGAGGACCCAAAAAAGTGGTGCTGAAGCTATATGGTTCTCAAAAAGGGCATGGATCCACCTCCTTGGAGTTATCTTCTGACTCCCGCAATGAGGCTATAGATGGAACATCAGTATAAGAAGATGTTGTCAAACAGATCCTTCCCAAGAAAACAGTGGCACGTTCCTTAACAGTGGATACTGTAAGCCGACTCCCAAACGATGCAAAGTCCCTGTCAATGGGTAAATACTTCCTACCTGAACCAGGGACGATTTCCAAAATCACTTCTGACAGTGAGATAGAAGCATGGATGTACTGCTCTCCCTGTTACATAGCCATAGCAGAGCCAGAGACAGAGGCAGAAGATGAAACAGAGAACCTGTTCTTCTCTTACAGAGCTCCTACAGAGCTAGAGCCAGAGA